>NW_024104343.1:0-2400000 GCF_003945595.2 Pipra filicauda | reverse complement strand
GATCAGGTCCAGTAGAGGGCTACAAAGATGATTAAGAGATTGGATCATCTGTCTTACGAGGAAAGGCTGAGGGAGCTGGGTCTATTCAGCCTTGAAAAGATAATTGACTGAGAGGGGACCTTACTAATGTATATAAGCATCTGAAAGGGAGGGTGTCAAGAGGATGAAGCCAGGCTCTTTTCTGTGGTGTCAAGCAATAGTATAAGAGGCAACGAGGAGAAACTGATGCACAGGAAGTACCACCTGAAAATGAGGAAGAACTTATTTGCTGTGCAGGTGATTAAGCACTGGAACAGATTGTCCTGGGGGAATGTGGAATCTCTCTCTCTGGAGTAATACTGGACACAATCTTGTGTAATGTGCTTGAGGATGACCCTGTTTGAGCAGGGAGGTTCTGTTGGATCAGATCACTGTGGTCCATTCCAACCTCATCCACTCTGTGATTCTGTGATTCCATGAGGTCAGCAGGTACCTGGATGAAGGAGTACAAGTTTTGAAAGAACCTGCTGAAATTGTTTTGGAAGGAATGAACACAGAAGAAATGAACATTATTCAGTATGTCATAAAGAAATGGCCTAAAGGTTAGATAATATAATCTGAAACATAGACACGGAGTCCAGAAGAAATCTACCAGAGGAAGAGAAAATGAAGGAGAGTCACAACCAGTCACATTTTTGAAGGAAAAAATTTTTACTGTGGCAGTATGTATCCCAGCACATATACTTTATCCCTATTATGATAGTCTATAGGTCATACAAAATAATTCCTATACAAGGAAGAAAATGCACTTATTTACTAAATTTGAAAATAAAAAACATTCCTAAAGTGTGCAAGAGTCAATCACACATGTAAAGTTTGTTATAAAGACCTACAGGTTCCAGTTTGTCAGTGATGCATAAGACAAAACATAGCTATTACCAGCAACCTTCATCCAAGATTTAGTGTGGGTTTTTTTCATAAACTTCAATAGACTGCTTTTAATTAAAAGGGGAACTTTATGGGAATTATGTTTAGCCACAAAGATAATAACAGTTATCAACACAATAATTTTCCATTTTAATTTACAGAAATTTCATTCAAAAAAGATGGACAAGTGCTGCCTCTTGACTGAAAAGAACAAAGATGATGTTAGACAGAGAAAACATGTGGAATGTGGCTTCTCCTGAGCTAGACCAGCAACTACAAAAAGAAGTATGCTACAGGGGTCTATGACCATTTCTATTGCTCCCTCTGAACTCTTTATCAAAACATTCACTGTTTCTACATACTTGAAGATATCTTCTCCTCAATTTCACTTTTCATAGAAGTATATGAATTTCATGTTAAAATCATTGTACACTGATCTTCTTAGAATCACAGGAATTAAAAAAGGAAAATACCCATTGGGATAGATATGAATTCCACTACCAGTAATGTCCAGTTAGCTTAAAAAAACCTGAACTTCCAGACTAAACATCCTATTCAAATATATTTCACCAAAAATGTGGAAAGTGCATGAAGACCAGTTTATTCCTAAGTCCTTGTGACGATGGTATTTAGGGACATTGCTCTTAAAGAACTCATGAGAGAAGTGAAGGCATGAAACTTTGTAGCTCAATGTCCTTCAGTATGAGAGTTCACACTGTTCTTTTGCACAGTCAGAAAGAACTGAGTGTCCCTAACATTAAAAGTCCTTCTGAAATTCTTTCTGGTGTACTATAGGTCTGCTGTGCTCTCAGGACCATGTCTGTGCCAAAAGTGCTTAACATAAGGTAGACTTTTCACCTTAGTCAATATTTAGTCAAGCTGTACAGATTTAGTTCTTTTAATCTTTACTCATAAATCAATCTGGTTATTTTTTACTACTTACATGTAAATTCCTTCCAATTGGTCAATATGTTTTTGGTAATGTGGTACCCAGAATTGAATATAAACAGTTTAAACAACTTGCAAATAGCCGTATTATTCTTATTACTATTGCTATTAACTACAATTTGTATTACAAATATACCCATCAGACCGAAGTTTATTATTAAAACTTTGATTTGGTATTGACAATCCGTTGCAAGATTAATCAATTGTAAATATTTTTCACACCATAAAATACTTGGTGCTGAGTTACCCTCGCCTAATTACCTGTACATTAGGTAGCTAGGTGAAACTTCTTTATGAAAAAAGTCCTCTGAAAATATGCCTTGATATGTCTGTATTGCCTTTTGATTCATTTAAAATCAAACATGAGCAGAACAGATTAGAAATGAGAAAGTCACAGCAGATAGTTTCATAGCTGCCAGTACTATTGTGAAGCAGAGCACTCAGGAAACATTTACAAAAGTATTTTGCAAAGGCATTTTCAACACCTTTCAAATTAATATGTTTAGGATGTGATAGATGTGAAATCTCTTTGACTCAAAGAGCATTTCAGTGACTTTTGGAAGTCCTTGAAGACTGTAAGAACAGACATGAGCCTGGCATAAATTAATTTTTCTATGTATCAGCTTTACATACAAACTGCAGACAGCTTCAAGGAGTGCCTGGAAATGCAATGAGTGTCCCAAATCTCCTTTTGCAAGTCCTTTAAAAGAATTCAAATAAAAGGCATGTTCTCTTTGTTCAAGAAAATCTCATTCTTGTGACTCAGTAGTGTGTTGTATACATTCTGACTAATAGGCGTTCCAAAAATCTTTCACAAAAACTTCACAAGGTACTCTAAAGCTAAGTAGAATATTATTTGCAAAGGACATTTATATGATAAGTACTGTTGTTACTGTCTATATGTTTCTAAGATGCAGGCAAGAGATTTACCTGATCACCTTTTTCTCTAGGAACAGTGGTAGTACTTTTATTCCAAAAATTTAGGAAAGTGTCACAGCACCAGCTGGTAAATGAGTAAATACCAAATGTGAAGGAGAGTCCTACCAGTCAATATGATGTAGAGCAATCCTCTGCAAGCAGTTAGCATGAGAAGTGTTGCTGTATAAGCATAGCAAAGATACAACTATGAAGCCTGACACTACCCAAACTGCTGGACTCTTCAGTAAGTCTGGAAAATGTTTCTGTAAGCATATGCCAATACCTAAGGTAAGGTATTTGTTTCAAGGCAGTGAAGGTACAAATGGAGTGAGTCTGCGAAAGTGAGTGAGAACAGTAAATTACATTCCAAGAACAATAGACTCGGGTAGTCATAGCATCACTAAGATCACTAAACCTCTTCAAGAAAAAGAACATTAAAATCACATGTATATAAAATTAGTGTTATCTGGAGAATTTCTGAAATAGTTGAGTCACAGTTCTTCTCATGTTCAGTATTCCATCAAAAAGGAAGAAGTAATTGGTTTGAACATTATACAGTCTATGATAGGAATGGTGCTTCTGGTTCTTTTCACAAGCTGTTGTAGAACAAAAGCAATGCTCTTAAAGCTGATGAAGTCAAACACTGATGAAACCAGAAACTGTTTAATGAGAATCCAGCCCAAATTACTGGGGTTTTACAGAACCTTTATTGTATGTCAGTACCTAGAAAATACAAACAAATTTAACTGAGACAAAATCAGTGACAGGAGAGCAAGTGTTTATGGAGTATATAGTATAAAAGGTCATGGCATTCCTGCCTGTTGATGTACACTGGAAGTAAAACTGTAGTGGGAGTTTTAGGAAATGGCATTTTCTCAGAGTTTAGCATAAAGCTGAATCTCAGAGATGAAAAAAACCTCAACTTATCAAGATGTTTTGTTTTTCCATTCCCACTAATCCACAACCATCAAGGTATTTACTGTTTCTGGAATTACAGATGGGGATTTCAGTGAAATTATTTTCTTTGGAAAAAAGTAGTTTGAACATTAAATGATCTGATATTAGCTTATCTGAAATGTAATTAGCATTTAATTGTAATTAGGTGTGTATGTCAGCAGGAATGGCTTCAAATTTTATTACTTTTCATGAAGAGTTGTGGTTACAAGCAGCTACCTACTGTTGTTTTCTAATGTGACGCATGAGTAATGCCTCTAAAAGAATGTTATCCATAAGCTTACTCTTTCCTGCCCTGTACCTAGGTACAAAGAAAAGTTATAGACTAAACACACAAAGGAAGACTAATTGCAGTGGCAAGGAAGGAGTAATTTAAGGTATTTTAATACATTAAAATTGTCTCATAATCAATTAATGATTTCTTCACACATTATTTGCTGATGAGATTTTTTTTTTACTTCAAGTAGGCAATATTTGCAAAACAAAAAGGATTACAACATTTCTCTTTTTTTCATAGGTAAGCTTGATGGGGGTGGATAATAAAAAGAATCTGAAAATATTTATCTTTTTTTAAATTACTTAAATTTTTGTTCTTATTTATTCAAAAGTTAAGAGAAATACTATTTCACTTGAAGCATGTGAATTCTGCCTTTGATGCAAGTGCACGAAATTAATCACATGCTCTATTGGATTAAATCATATATTGACTTCACTGGTTTGCCAGGAAAGGAAAGAAGCTGCAGTCAAAGCCAAGTAGTATAGGTTTATCTCGTGTACAAGATCTTTGTAGCAATGTATATAAATCTGAATGACAATTGTATTAACCTGGCGTATGGCAGTGATGAAATAAGAAAAAAAAGTGACACAGTAGTCAATACCATATGTTCACAAACATATATATCTCTTCTGTAGTCTTGCCAACAGCAAGCAGACGTGCAACATCACAGGATCATTAAGAAATCATTAAAATTGGATTTGATTGGAAGCTGGCAAACATTGTCCCAGTTTTCAAGAAGAGCAGTAAGCTAGACCCTGTCAGTCTCACTTCATTGCCTGGTAAAGTTATGGAGAAGATTATTCTGGGAGGTATTGAAAAACACCTGAAAGACAAGACAGTCATTGGTCACAGCCAGGGCAGCTTCAGGAAAGGAAGGTCCTACTTATCCAACCTGATTTCCTTTTATGACAGGGTAACCCACCTAGTTGATCAAGGGAAGCCAGTTGATATAATCTTTTTGGATTTCAGTAAAGCTTTTGATACTGTCTCTCATGAAATCCTTCTGGACAAAATGTCCACCACACAACTGGATAAACACATCATGCAGTGGGTGAGCAATTGGCTCATGGGTCAAGCACAGATGGTAATAGTGAATAGGGGAACATCAGACTGGTGACCTCTCACTAGTGGGGTTCCACAGGGCTGCATCTTGGGCTCTGTGATCTTCAACATCTTCATAAATGACTTGAATACAGGACTGAAAGGGATACTAAGCAAATTTGCAGATGACACAAAATGGAGGAGCTGTTGACTCCCTTGAAGGCAGGGAGGCCCTGCAGAGAGACCTCAACAAATTACTGGACTGGTCAATCACCAAGTTCAACAAGTTAAGTGAAGTTCAACAAGAGAAAGGGTCAGATTCTTCACCTGGGATGGGACAGCGCCAGACACACATACAGACTGGGGAATGAGGTGCTGGAAAGCAGTGCCACAGAAAGGGACTTGGAGGTCCCGGTCGATGGCAAGTTGAATGTGAGTCAGCAGTGCCCTGGTAGCCAGGAGGGCCAACCGTGTCCTGGGGGGCATCAGGCAAAGCATCACCAGCCAGTCAAGGGAGGGAATTGTCCCACTCTGCTCTGCACTGGGGCGGCCTCACCTTGAATATTGTGTGCAGTTTTGGGCACCACAATATAAGAAAGATATTAAGCTCTTAGAGAGTGTCCAAAAGGGAGCAACAAAGATGGTGAAGGGCCCTGAGAGGAAGCTGTATGAGGAGCAGCTGAGGGCACTTGGTCTGTTCATCCTGGAGAAGAGGAGCCTGAGGGGAGACCTCATTGCAGTCTACAACTTCCTCTTGAGGGGAAGAGGAGGATCAGGCACTGATCTCTTCTCTCTGCTGACCAATGACAGACCCAAGGGAATGGCCTGAAATTGTGTCGAGGGAGGTTTAGGTTGGACATTAGAAAGAGATTCTTCATCCAGAGACTGGTTGGGCACTGGAACAGGCTCCCCCAGGAAGTGGTCACAACACCAAGTCTGACAGAATTTAAGAAGCTGCTGGATGATACTTTTAGGCGATTCTTGGTGATTCTTGTTGATTCCTGGGTGATTTTTGAAGATGGTTCTGTGCAGAGCTAGAAGTGGAATCGATAATCTTTGTGGATTCCTTCCATCTCCCCGTATTCTGTGATTCTGTGATTCTGTGATTCTGTGATGCATGAGATCACTGCATGTCAGTGATTTTCTGTTTCTAGTTTCAGTGCTAGATATGAAAATATTATAGAATCATAGAATCAGTCAGGTTGGAAAGGACCTCCAAGATCATCAAATCCAACCCTTGATCCACTACCACCATGGTTACTAGACCATGGCACTAAGTGCCACATCCAGTCTCATCTTAAAAACCTCCAGGGACAGAGAATCCACCACTTCCCTGGGCAGCCCATTCCAATGCCTGATTACCCTTTCTGTAAAGAATTTCTTCCTAATATTTAACCTAAACCTCCCCTGGAAGAGCTTATGACCATGTCCTCTTGTCCTACTGCTGGTTACCTGGGAGAAGAGACCAACCCCCATCTGGCTACAACCTCCTTTCAGGGAGTTGTAGAGAGTGAGGAGGTCTCTCCTGATCCTCCTCCAGGTTGAACAACCCCAACTCCCTCAACCTCTCCTCATAGGACTTGTGCTCGAGTCCCTTCACCAGCCTTGTTGCTCTTCTCTGGACCTGCTCCAGCCCCTCAATGTCCTTCCTGAACTGAGGGGCCCAGAACTGGACACAGTACTCGAGGTGTGGCCTCACCAGCGCTGAGAATAGGAGAAGAATCACTTCCTTGGACCTGCTGGCCACACTGTTCCTGATCCAGGCCAGGATGCCACTGGCCTTCTTGGCCACCTGGGCACACTGCTGGCTCATGTTCAGCTTCCTATCAATCCAAACTCCCAGGTCCCTTTCTACCTGGCTGCTCTCCAACCACTCTGTCCTCAGTCTGTAGCACTGCATGGGGTTGTTGTGGCCAAAGTGGAGGACTCAGCACTTGGCCTTGTTGAACCTCATCCTATTGGAATCAGCCCAACTCTCCAGCTTGTCCAGGTTCCTCTGCAGAGCCCTCCTGCCTTCCAGCTGATCGACACTCCCCCCAGCTTGGTGCCATCTGCAAATTTGTTGCTGGTGGACTCAATCCTCTCATCTAAATCATCAATAAAGATATTAAACAGAACTGGACCCAACACTGATCCCTGGGGGACACCACTAGTGACCAGCTGCCAACTGGATACAGCACCATTCACCACCACTCTCTGGGCTCGGTCCTCCAGCCAGTTCCTAACCCAGCACTTGGACAGAGTGCCCCTGTCCAAGCTGTGGGCTACCAGATTTTTCAGGAGTGTGCTGTGGGAGAGGGTGTCAAAGGCTTTGCTGAAGTCCACGTAGACTACATCCACAGCCTTCCCCTCATCCACCCAGGCGGGTCACCTGGTCATAAAAGGAGATCAGGTTGGTCAGACAGGACCTGCCCTTCCTAAATCTGTGGTGACTGGGTCTGATCCCTTGTCCATCCTGTAGATTCTGTGTGATTGCACTTAGGATGATCTGCTCCATAACCTTGCCAGGCACTGAGGTCAGGCTGACGGGTCTGTAGTTTCCTGGGTCCTCCTTCCGGCCCTTTTTGTGGATTGGAGTGACATTCACCAACTTCCAGTCATCTGGGACCTCCCCAGTGAATATGTTTCATATTCCATTACCTTTGTTCTTAGACTTACATAACAATACTCAATAAAGCAGTTTGACCATCTAATATCTGTTTTTAAGTAAGAATTAAGGTTAGAAGGTATTTAGGATCTTATAATTTTCTCATTTCTCTTTCTTAAAAATAAAAGCATCTTCCTAACCCATGTTCAGGTTTATAGTGATCTCATCATAACAACGCCTTTGTCTTATCTGAATCCAGTCAAGACAAAGAGCTTTGTAAAAACAACTCAACTATTGGAGAAAGACAATTTTTGAATGAATGCACATGTTTGTATGAAAATGAAAATATGAGATTTTTTTCACATATCTACTTGCTTACTGTGTTGCCACCCTTTCAAATTTCTCAAGCAATTTTAAAAAATATTTTTTTAGTATAAATCTTCTCCTGTGCCTGTAGTTGAGAGGAAAAATGCAGTTTGGGATTAATATCTGGATATTTTACAGTTGCTAGCAGAGTTGGAGTAATCAAACTTGTAGCCTGGAAGACCATATCCATGGAGTGGATTTAATCTTCAATTATAGAAGAGAGCAAACAACAAAGAAAAATCTGGATCTCTTAAAGTGGTCTGGAAATTATATACTGGCTTTTTAAATTTAGTTTAGCTAATTATTCTTGTTGAGATTATTATTGTTTTTATTTAGAAAACTAAAGAATTTATGTATTGTCAATAACTTCAGCTGAAAAGAAAAGGGAATGTAGATCGGCAGGAGAGCACCTGAAGACGCAGCACAAAGGAATTCCAGACACTCCAGCCAGTGAGTTGCCTATAAGGAGGCAATAAGGGACCCAACTTAAATGTCTTCATGCAAACGCACCTAGTGTGGGGAATAAACAAGAGTCAGAGATTGTGTGTGCCTGTGGGGCATCACAGAGACACAGCTGATAGCTCCTGTGACTGGAATGTGGGAATGGAAGCCTATGTGGGGACCACAAGAGAGCTGGACAGTGAATTTTTACAAGGACATGCAGTGGTCTGACAAGTTGCAATAGCTTTAAACAGAAAGAGAGTAGCTTTAGATTGGATATCAGGAAGATATCCACCTGTGAGGGTGGTGAGACACTGGCACAGGTTGCCCAGAGAAGTTGTGGATGCCCCATTCCTGGAAGTGTTCAAGGCCAGTCTGGGTGGGTCTTGGAGCAACCCGGTCTAGTGAAAGGAGTCCCTGCCTATGGCAGGAGAGTTGTAACTAGATGATCTTGAAGATCCCTTCAAACCCAAACTATTCTACAATTCTATGAATTTCAAATCCTTGGGAGCTGTTATAACAATGTGATTCTACTTGGTTTAGACTACGAATTTAAATATTATTATACATTTAGTTGTGGTGACTTGTCACATGATTCAGAAGGAAACAATGTGATAAACAGTTCACTCTTTCATTTGCTCTTTGTATTCAATTTATTCTGAAACATCTGTGCTTATTACTGCATTACTCACTCACTGACCACTGCACTCACTTTTATTCAAGAGCGAACCAAGAAATAAAATAAGTAAACCAGGGAGAAGAAACGTAAGAGAGGATGAAGTGATTTGGGGGAATAAAAATCTTCATTTGAAGTGAGGCCTGGAAAAATGGGCATTCACCCACCTCTCCAAATCCTGAGACAGAGTTATATTTCCTGTGGCACAGGCATCACAGAATCACAGAATTGTTGATGTTGGAAGGGACCTCTGGAGGTCATCCAGGACAGTTCCCTGCCAAAGCAGAGTTGCCTAGAGTAGGTTACACAAGAACATGTCCAGGTGGATTTTGAATGTCTCCAGGGAGGAAAACTCCACAATCTCCCTGGTTAGCCTTTTCCAGTGCTTTACCACCCCCAATGTAAAGAAGTTTTTCCTTATGTTGAGGTGGAACTTCTTGTGTTTTAGTTTATGAGCATTGCTCCTCTCCTGTTGCTGGCCACCACTGAAAAGAGTCTGACACCATCCTCTTGACAACTGCCTTTGAGATATTCATATGCATTAATGAGATCCCCTCTGAGTCTTCTCTTCTCCAGACGAAACAGGTCCAGCTCCCACAGTATCTCATCATAAGATATGCTACAGTCTCCTCATTACCCTCTGGCCTCTTCTGGACCCTCTCCAGTAGCTCCTTGTCTTTCTTATACTGAGGAGCCCAGAACTGGACAGAGTACTCCAGATGTGGCCTCATTAGGGCCAAATAGAGGTGGAGGATCGCCTCCTTTGACCCTACGGCCACACTCTTCCTGGAGTACCCGGGATACCATTGGCCTTTCTGGCTGCAAGGACATACTGTTGTCTCATAGTCAACTTGTCATCCACCAAAATTCCCAGGTCCTTCTCAGCAAAGATTCTCTCTAGTAGTACCTATACTGCTACAGGGGTTTATTCTTGACCAGAATCCCTCTCCACTTCAGAAAATCCTATCTATTACCAATAAACTACAACATCAACCATACTCATCACAATGCCACACCTGTCCTTTTAGGAAGTTACTTTCAGTCATTTCCTTCTTCATTGATTCCTTTTCCACTTCCTTTTTTAATTTAATTTTTATTTATAGTGCTTACCTTATTTTTATAATATCCATAAATTAGGAATAACTTTTTACATAATTCTACAAACAGTCTGCAATAGTCACACTTCTCTCATATGATTTGAGGCATCTGTCATGTTGTGCTATATTATCTTTATTTCCACGGTTTCCTTTTCTGGGTCTCAATAATTCTTGATCTATGTCTCTATTGAACTCTAACAAACTTTTATAAAAAGTTAGGATAAGCATTATGAAATTATGGATATGTTTGTATAGTGGTTCTCTTATATACTTCTGAAAAACTTTAGCAGCATTTATATTAGTATCAGTCACCCGCTGTTCAAAATGGTCATCCAGAAACATGCCTAACTACTTTCCTAATTAATAAATAAATAGTTATACATAAATTCCTTCTGTCTAGACATGATCAACATTTCAAATGCTGTTTTCATCCCTAAAGCTAATGTGTTTCCCAGAATGGGGACATTATATTGACATGCACTCCTGCCACCATGTGCAGGAATCTGTGTTGCTGTTTCCTCAGTCATATATCTGTCTCACTTTAATGCCTGTCATGTCTTTTCTTTCTTCCTTAGAACTCTCTAGATTTATATTTTGTGTTGTATAACTCTACCATATCACTTTCCCTAATATAAGAGTGCTTCTTTTTCTGGAGAAATACAGAATGAGGTATTGTGACTGTGAAATTGTTTTTTCCCAATAATATTGCATACAATATTAGTCTTATAAACACAGTCGATTGAGGATCAAATATAGCCCATATCAGTACAAAATAAAATTTCTCTTCTCCCCTTCTTTTCTTTATAACATACTAGCAGGAGGAAAGCTGACCCATACAATGTAGACAGACAAATGATTGACAATGCTCAGGACCCATAGCATATTTTTAAACTGATCACCTCAAACACAAAAGCAACGTACTTTGCCTTTTTTTTTCTTGTAGTCCTCTCCAACATGGTATTTTGGAGATAGTAATGGGGGCTTTCAGTAAAATCAACCAACAAGAACTTCTCTTCAGACTGTGATGGCTTATAAGCTTCTCTGAATATCAAAGCAGTTAGTGTGGTTTAGATGGAAAATTAGAATAGAGAGCCAAAGGACAGCAGCTGCTAACTGAGAAAAGTGCAAGAAACTGGAACTGGTACTTAGTTATCTTTGATACCTCTACTACTCTGTCAAACCTGGCTAGAACCAATATATTAAAAAGCCCTAGTAACAGGGAAGAGACATATACATACACAGACAAATGTACACACAGATCTTGCTCCCATAATGAACGCTGCTACAAAGCCTATTTGGCTTATGTGTGAAAGGGATGTTCCATGCAGCTCAAAGGGCCAGCACACACCATGATGAGTGGCCACATCTGTGTGAAGCAGAAAGGACATTCACTAGGCTTACATCGAGATATACCTCATTTGTAGTCTGGATGCTGCAGAAGTGCTTTGTGTTGCTTCCTCAAGCACACACAGTCACAAGTAGGTTAAAGAAACAAAGTCAAAGGCTATTTCATCCAAATGTTCCCCTGTTTATTGGACTGTTCAGTAGGAAATATGGTTCCATAAGGCACATCTATTTCCCCTATACTCTGTAGGCTGGAACAGATGGACAATACCAACCTCTACTTGAATCAAAGGTAAATGCTGTCAGCTTGTTCTCTGTGATGCCTGAAAGAATGGCATTTCAACAGACTATGCATTGCCTTAGAAAGATCTTAACCCCCCCCCAAAATTCAACCCCAAGGTAGTGTTGTACTGGATGAAATTGGAGATAAAAGCAGACAGAAATAAGTTGAAAGGAGGGTCCAGTGAAAATTTCATGTATAAGGCAGGATAGTTACAAGGGCATTAAGGGTTCACCAAATGTCTAATCAAGAACTAGACTTACATTTTCACACTTCTTGAAATCTAACAACTCAAAGTCTGATTAATTACTATTTCTCTACTGAAAAACCTTTTCATCACATCTGCAAATACATATGTATGTATGCATATGTGTGTATATTTTGGCAGTTTACCTTTGTCTGAGCTTAAGATAGTCCTTTTATGACATCCAGTTTTACTTTTATCTTCATACATAAAGGGTTAGATTGACCTGGGTCTAGATCTTCAAAGAATTTTTCTTTCCATTTTAACCTATACCAAGGTGAAAGAAAGTACTATTTTCTCCTTTGAGTATTCTTCTCTCATTCTTGGAGTATTCTTCTCACATGTAAAAAAAATTTCTATTTTTGAATGTTTCCTCCCCAACATTTAAGGCATAAATCATCTCATAAGCGTCTCTAACTAACCCCAGCAGTGTAACAGTACAGGGATATTTTAATGGATTTTTTTGTGCTTATCCCTTTCTGCATTTTTTCTGCATAATGCTATGGGGTTTCTGGGGTATATCAACAAATCTAAGTACTTGAAAAAGTACCTAAGGTCTCCTATTTAAAACAAGGCTGTACTATTGGTGATGATCTACTAATGTCCATTTTAACAGTTCCTCCAGTAACCAAGCAATTGATCACTTCAAACCGTATATATTGAACAACGACCATGACTCCTGCCTGCATTTTTTTAAAGGAAGGATATTTTGTGAGCTGACTCAAGGATGGTCATTTTGTCTAACTACTCATCCATGGGTAAAATCCTAAGATGCAAAATAAAGTATGTAATACAACAAAAGAAACAGAATCTTCTATCCGACAGAGAAACAGCATATTTTAAAGGGCTCTTCCATAATGATTGATAAATATAGATTTTATTTTTCAAAAAATTTATTCTGCTGTTTCAAATTAAAACATATTTTCCCTGAATTTTCTTTGCTTAGCTTTCACCATGACAGATGCCATAAGCAAGGTGTGGAAGGGTACAGAGTGGAGATAAACATTCCTAGAAGTGAGAAATTATTCAAGAGGCAGCACAGGAGGATTAGAACTATTTCATTGCATAGGCAGTTTGGTACTTCTACAGTGAAGGTAGAAGAGAGAAGCAGGGCCATACTTAAACCTTGTCCTGATACAGCTCTCCAGGGAGACAGGATATACAAGTAGTGGATCCAATAAAAACTTCTGGGTGACTCTTCACCCAAGCCGAGTGATCTATTGTTGTAAAAAGCACATTTTTCTAGATATTTTCTAGATATATCTGCAATGAAAAGCTGAAGTTTATTTTTCAGTTGTTTCACCAAACAGAAGTTTCTGACTAGCAAAAGTCAGTCATTAAAATGCAAATGTTGATTTAAACATTTATACTACTGTATGTGCCTACATTTAGGAGTCTTTATTTTGTCCATTGTGTACCGTAAATCACGGATCAAGTTACATCATTTATTACCTCAAAAAATTCACAGCAAAAAGGCAAGGGGAATTAGGAGGGGGAGAGGAATGGGAATGGGAAAGGCAAGGAAAAGCATCTCAGTTGTTTTTAAAAGCTACTTGCAATTCTCTGCTAGCACTATATCTATACATAAATAAGAATATCTATAATCCTGTACTAGGCTGATAGTCCTGGCTTCCTTTACTCGGAATACTGTCTGGCTGATTCAGAACATATTTCTAGAAAAAAAACTCCAATCCAAACCAAATGGTGGGGCTTTTTTTCCCCTCTTTTCCCCATCAGTATGGAGGCACTGGTTGTGATCAAATTCAGAGATCCCAACATATTGAGACAAGTTATTATTCTAGGAGTGTGCACACCAGTAACGAGGTCAAACTTTGGTACACTGTAATTATACATACGTTAACAAGAAGCACTAACAAAAGGTGATGTCTAAAGCCAAAGAATTGGTGCTGAGAAACTAATGTTTACACAACACTCATGTAGGGTGGGTTCCCCCTCCCCTTTCCTTTTAGTTGAATAAAAACTATCTTTAGTCTTGTCCCTGATGGGGAATGTTCATCCACAACTGGAAGGCATTAAGTGTGTCCCTGAAGGACATACTCCAACAGTTTCATTTGAAAGAAATCCAGCTGTGCTCCAACAATTTCCTTGATATGAACTGAATCAAAAGGAGCAGGAACCATTGCAAAATTAATTGAAACGCACATTTATGTTTCAAACTAAACAACATTGCAAACTCAACCTGTAAAATAGTTCTACTCACTTGCATTAAATAAAAGCTGTTTTTTTACCAACATGCAAAATAATGTTACAGTGACTTCAATACTACAAAAAAAGGCAGAGACAAAAATTGTCTGTTCCATGACATTTAATCTAACTAAAAATTCTAACTATTTCTTTGCAAATTTTTATTATTGTTTCCAGATGTATAAACAGTTCTTCATTGGTCTTAGCACTGTTCACTGGTGTTAACACTATGAACTTCTGAAATCCAGTCACATATGTAATGATATCTGGGATATAATCCAAAATTTCTACCCTAATAATTGTAATTATGAAGAAAAAAAAAAGAGAGAAAGAAGATAGAGAGAATAATAACTCTGGTTTTTCCCCCACCCTCTGTCTCTCTAGATTGCTAGTCTTTCAGAAGCTGAATCTTTTTATATCTACAAACTGTAATTAACACAACTGAGCCCTGATCTCAGGTCTTTACTTCCATAACATCAGCAGAAGCAGGCGAACAAAAGACTTCTGTGGTACTACTCCTACACTTAAAGTTATGGATATGCTTAAGTGCTTTGCTGATTTTGACCTAGATGAGAAGCTGAGAGAGAACTTGTTACTTGAGGCGTACAGTAGTTATTGAATGTCCGTAAATTCCACCTCATTGGTCAGCATATTTCAAGTTGGCATATTATTTCACAGTTTACTAATTGATATTCACCCTCCAGTGATGGAGAAAAAAGCTTAGATGAAGTTACATTGTTGTTGCTATTGTCAATTTTTACCAATTTTGCTAATTTTTCTTCAGCATATTTTAGATAGGTACATTACAATAAATGTTGGTTGGAGGAAACATTTGGCTGATAAATCCTTTTAACTGTTTCCTCCAGCAACTGAATTTTCTTAAAGTTTAGTTAATTGGGTGTATATTTAAGATGACCGGCACTCAAACACTTCACTAATAGAGTTGCATGCTTTGCTGATGTTAACAGTTGAATGGTATATTTCATTTGTGTTCATTTGCATAATTTGCTGATTAAACTACACGTTTGATCCGTTGACCTTTACACTGTACTTATCCCACATTTACAGAGATGTAACCAATGTGCAGACTTTACTGAATGCGGTAAAGACGTCTCAAAGCTTATTTACCCCTGGGAAATTTCATTTAAAGCCATCAGCACACTCATAGCTGTTTACTGGTGTTCCTTCTCTTACTCCCTAAGGTTGACTGGATGGAAAATCAAAATAATCCACATAGATAATAAACAAACAATATATTTATCATAGGCTATATCTAGTCCTGAAGTGAAGGATGCGAAAACACTGACCCCAAAATTGCTGAGGTAGTAAAATCAGCAAAACCAGATTCAGTGAGGTACGGGTGAACAGACAGAGATTGCTATCTGGGAAGGAAGAAAAGGGAGGACTGGGTAAAAGCAACCATGTGACCAAGGCTTTTTGGGGACAGCTGTTGAGCAGACTGGCATCTGATCAAAACAATATGGACCAAAACTATAAACCTGCCGTTCTTTCCATACCATGCATGTCTGACTCACTTCTATGAACAACATTCCTGAAATGCTTCCCATAACACTGACGATGAGTCATCTTGGGGATGATAGGAGCTGATTGAAGCATCCCTTACACTTTATTTGTTGATAAAGAACTAAGGAGAATTCACCTGAAAAGTGAGTCCTGGCAGAAAGCCCTACATTAGTGCTGCCTCTCTCATCTTGGTCTTCACCTATCTGAGACCAAAATGCAAAAGCAAGAAAGAAATTTTTGTCAAGAGCTACATCCAAACCACTGTTTGTGTATCAGTCAGGGAGTGTCTTTTTTGCAAAATAAATGCGCCATCTTCAACACACTTTTTTACTTTCTTTTCTCATATTCTTATAACCAAAGAAAGAAGCGTTCAGAACTTTCCATTCTCACAACCAGTGAAACCAATCCCTTTTTTTTTTTTTTCCCAGCCATTTGTCACTTATTAATCCAGGAATCACTTCTTGATTCTGAAGGTCAAAACCATTCAGAAAGAAAACACTGAGCATGTAAGAACTATCTGGTATTTAAGAAGAACATCATGGACCACATTCTTGCTACATAGAAAGGGCAATAGTCTGGACACAATCCTGTATAAGGTGCTTTTGGATGATCCTGTTTGGGCAGGGAAGTTGGACCAGAAAATCTGCTGTGGTCCTCTTCAACCTTACCCATTGTGTGAGAGCAGTAAGTTATGTTCAAAGCACCTCAGAGCAGCTCTGGTTGCCATTGCAACAGATCTTCAGGGGTTTCATTGACTGCCTGAAGACTAGATCATGGAGTTGTGTACAAGGCAACCCTGTTTTATCATCTTCAGAATGTCATCTGTCAACCTCATGACCAGTACTATCCTGCATCAAGTCACAAAATTAGTTCTTGTGTGGGAGTCATAAATGCTGGGGAGCTGCCAGAGGCTGGAAAGTCACAGGCTATCTACCACCAAGTGTAAGAATGAACCTTTTTGTCATTTATGGTGTGCAGATTAACATCATTGATGAGATTTATCCCTTTGATCAGTCAATTTGAATCGTGACCTTTCACTGAGTGGTGAGAATTTGCTTTTCTGTTCAAGTAGAGAATTGACAGTATAAAACACAAGCTAATGCATCTTTCAGAGAATGAGGTGGACATTTGCAGAAGAAAGCCATGATAAAGGTTTCAGTTTGTTCAGTTTGAGAATCTACTTTGGTTTTGCACATCTGTATTCATTCCATCTGAGAATAATGCTAGCCTGTGGTGAGCTTTTTGAGAATTTAGTAAAAGGGAACATGAAGGGCTTTGAGAGAGAAACATACACTGTATTGGAGAAAACCTCAAGGAATTTATACTATAGCTGAAGCAACATGACCAGGGGGAAAAAGTGGTTGCTAATACAAATTCAGTCCCAGATGGGCAGCCCAAGGCTGACCCAGTCAGTAGCAATGTGGATACTCAAAGGCTGTTAGCAAAAATAGCAATGTAACAGATACAACTGGAATTAAAGCTGAAGAAACAGAATTGGGAGGTGGCTAAAAAATAAGAATATCTGGAAGTCGCTGAAATGGAGACCCAGAGACAGGCAAAAATAATGAAAATGGAAAATGTGCTTGCACTTCTATGGAGGCAAGGCAGTGAACAGGATCCCAAGAGCCTCCACCAGCTGAAATCACCATCTTTGGTAAATTGCATCAAGATGTAGAACAACTTTCACATCTAAGTAGTTTTTATGCCTACTGAAACTGTACATTTGGCATAAGACAGCAAAAGTTTGTAACGTATGCCTTTAACTGTCCTGGCAGGAGGGACAAAGACTATCTGCTCTTCCCACTCTATTTCCAGATGAACTTTTTATGCTACAACTTACGTACAGAAAACTTTATTTAGAAAGTTCAGCAACACTCTGTAATTATGGAACTTGCCAAAGCAGAAGGGAAGGAGTTTTATGAAAATATCTATGCATGCTATACTTTGATGTTATAAAAGTGAAGAATCCATGGTCAGTGATGCACTATCGATTTTTTTCTTAGGTAGTGACACACTGTGACAAAAAATTATAAAATTTTCAGAAACTCAGAAAAACTGAATAAATAAATACAAAGTCTGTCTTACCCATGAGCATTCAGAAACTAGTTTTTAGCAGCAGAAAACAGGAAAAAAATAGGACCTTCACTATGCATAAAGAAAGAGAAGAAAACTGAAACTAATCAGACATGAGCTTAGCTTTCATCTCTAAAGTCATATAATACCCAGTATTTGTGTGGATCAGCAAAACTTCTGCACCCACAACATTCTATGTTGGTAAAAAGTGAATCTGAACCTCAGATTGTCCAGGGAGATGTACAAAAGAAACCACAGTAAATTATAAGTATGCTTGAGGTGGAGGGAGCCAGACACTTCTTATCAAAGGAGACATAATCCCAGATGAAGTAGTAAGAATTGATGTGAAATAAATAGAAATGCCAGTACGGACAGTAAGATAGCAAGAAGATATGAAATGCCCCTGCAAAGAAAACTGACTATGATCTAGGTTGTGTAGTAAATTATAGTGATAGTTGTGTGAATTTCAGAAGCTACAGCGGCAGAAGTATTCAGTTAAAGCCTTGGCATCTAGGATAAGGAGAAAAGAAGTTTGGGAAGAAATTAGAAAAAAAAGGTTTATGAGCTTCATACATTTAGAGAAACAGTAAATAAAAAGATCATGTGATAAGTGACTGCCCCTGATACATCCCACCTCATAAAATTATTCTTACTCATTTAATCCATAACTTTTGCTTAAACCACCTTAAAGAAACTCCTTTTTGAAACAAGAGTTTCTGTAGGGGAACACCCACATGAGAGAAGTTGGATTGCCAGCGGTGATCCATTGATTTTATGTGCTAAGTGTGGAGTTGAGCTAAAACACACTTACACTTCCCCAGGTTGTCTTGGGCTATAGCAAAGTTATGACTAATTTAAGAAACATTTTTCCTAGTCAAATAGACAGAGTGATGTAAAGGACTATGGTAGACTGTGATATATTTCAGAAGAGAAAAACAGTTCTCTGGAGCTGAAAAAGATATACACAATCCATTCTTAAGTGAGACCAAAACAGAGAAATTTTCATGCCTCTGGTTCCCTTTTGCATCTTTATATACTACTTTCATATAACATTTACACTGCTATTGCCTGAATGTGAATTGCAAGGTACAACAAATTGTAAATATGTTTTCACTTTTAAGGTGTGACAATTCTTAAAAAAGAAACCCTTAGATGACCGTTATAGTGCACAACATCCCAATATAGTAGAATTCCTAAATAGAAGAGGGAATTTTCTCCATCGATGAAATATTTGACACCATTGAAATATCCTGGATACATTAAATAAATCTATAAGTCCTGTAAATTCTGTGCTTAAGATAGACCAGAAAGTCTTATGGTAGCCTGAGTTACCTACAAAATGCTTGTCAAAGAGTAGTATACTGAACAGCCTGCCTGAATCCATATGCCTCCCAAAATATTTATGACAAACTGATGCTCTGCTTTTGTATTTTCATTATAACTGAGCAAATTTGCTTGACTTACCTAAAACTTCTTGTTGTAGTATTGCATATTATGGAAAAAAAAACAAAAAAGAACCAAAAAACCAACCAACCAAACAAACAAGCCCAAACCAACCAATCAACCACTACCATCACCAAAACCAGCAAAAAAATGAAAAACAAACCCACAAACAAAACAAAACAAAACCGAAAAAACAATTAGGTTTTAGGTTTGTTGGGGTTTTTTTGTTTGCTTCCTAAAACTGATTATCAAAATACTGTAATCACTTTAATTAAAACAGAGCATAGTCTGACTATCAATTTTTTTGAAGATCAAGAATCAGACTGGATCACCAAAGTATGCAGCTGGATCCATAAAATATCTAATTGGAACATCAAAGTACGCAGTGTAACACAGAGGCAGTATTTGTACATTTTTAGGCACTAAAATCTGCACCTGAATCAATAAAATATTGTTTATCAAAAGAGGATATGAAAAGAACACACAATGAAAATGTACAAGTGAATCATGAAGATGTTATATGTGAACAGTAAAAAAGGTCAATCATTATGTAAGCACTGTAAGTATTATAGAGTAATCTGAGTAAAAAATACATGAAACCAAAACTAACAACATTTGTGAAATAGAGTTTCAGAACACTGCGCCAAGCAAAAACAAAGTCTAGCAGGATTTTAACTTTGAATAGCATTTCTTTGCTGAATATCTCTGAAGGGTGGCTGCAACGATGCTTTTTGAATATTGCTGGCATTATGTAAGTCATATGTCAATCAGTCCATCTTCACTGGACTCATGATTTACACTAGCAAGGTATTTATGTTAACTCTGCGTCTGGTCTTCCCAATGTAAGTCTGAGACATGTTTATGAAGTTTCACTTTCTGCATCAGTTGGTATCAGATAAGGCGCAGATGTGCCAGAGTACTCCAACTGCTATGCAGTGAGGCAAAGCAATCACAAACCTAGCTTCACATGACAAGTTTGTCGCTACTTTGGCATTCTGGAAGAGTACAGAGCAAAAAGAGTGTATCCATAAATGTAGACTCATACCTCCTGCAGCTATGTCATTTTGATTTAAAGTTGATTATCCATTCATGCCTTCAAATTTGCTGTGTATATATAGTATGATTTCCTTCTATTGTTGCCCACAGATTCTTTTTTTCTTAGTATGCACAGTGAGTATAAAGATTTCTTTAGATTATAGATAAAGAGAAATCATACGGACTTTACAGACTATACTTGTGTAGGAATAACTCTGGGAATGACTCAGTTAAAAGAATAACTCCATTAAAGTCAATAGATTACAGAGATGAAAGTGTAATGCAGTTACAGAACAGGCACATAAACATCAAAAGGGAAGTAAAAACATCTATCTACAAAACAAAAAAGGCATAAACTAAAGAGAGAAGTTCTGAAACTTTTGGAAGTAGATTTACTGTAAATTAGTTTTATCTATATGGTGGATAAAAATGTATATTTTAAAGCATATTTATTTGTATTGCTCCTTATATTGGGGTGACTAGAAAATATGTTATATAAAAAACCTTTATATTAATTGTAGTATTTCTGTCAGCTTGCTCTTCCTCTTAAAAAACTAGCAACTTTTGTCAAGCCCTGCAGAGTGACATTCTTGACTTTTATGATTTTCTTTTACTTTATTTTAAATAAAAAAAAATTAAGAAATTAATGATCCAGAAAGAGCAAAGTGTTATTTTACCACATTTTCAGAGTGAAACTTGTTGAAAAGAAATTGAAGGAGTGATATTATTATTATTAAACAATTTACATAAGCAACAGGTATGTTTGGACATATATTTTAAAAACTTATAAAATCCTAAAAAGAATGTACTTTGTGCCCTTTGGTGTTTCATTGGAATAACCACTACAAATCTTCCTCTGATTGTGTTACTATGCCTGAAAATTTTGTTCAGTCTTCCTCAGTCCTTTAACATGCATATTTTTTCCACACAGGTGGTTCATTGGCTCCTGAAGTTCTTACCTGCTAGTGGCTGTAACTACCTCTAGGGTGTAATACACAGTGCCCTTTCAGAGAAATTTTTCTGTCATTTCCAATGCTCCTAGGAGAAATTCTCTCGGTTTACGGTGCCAAGGTATTCCTGTCCCTGTCCTCACCCTGCCTCTCTGAAGCTCCATTTGGATGGAACTTGAATGGAACTTTCACTAACTGTAGTTCCTAGAGTCTGGTTCTATACTGACATCCTACCAACAAGTAAATGTGTTATATGAGAACGCAAGCCTTGTATTGGTTAATTTTCACAAGTGTTTGAGTCTAGTTGTAAGGTGCATCAGTTAGTGTGAGCTTTAGTCTTGTGGTTTTCACACCTTTTGTAGTTAGCTGTTTGCATTTTGTATATGTTATCACAGAATCAGAGAATGGATAAGGTTGGAAGTGAGCACATCTGTTCCAACCTCCCTGCTCAAGCACGGTCATCCTAAAGCACATTGCACAGCACTGTGTCCAGACAGTTCTTGAATATCTCCCATGAGATTCTAGAACCTCTCTGGGCAATCTCTTCCAGTGCTCAGCCACCTGTGCAGTAAGGAAGTTCTTCCTTATATTCAGGTGGAAGGAACTTCCTGTGCATCAGTTTCTACCCATTGCCTCTTGTCATACTGCTGGGCACCCCCAAGAAGAGCCTGGTTCCATCCTCTTGGCACCCTCCCTTCAGATACTTATATATATGGATAAGTCCCCTCTCCATCAATTATATTTTATAGTTGCAACTTAAGAAGATAGCTCCCAGTAAAGTGTCTGTTTAAATCAAGAATGTTATAAATTCTGTTTCGCAGGCATATATTCTTTTCATGTGTTTACTGGTATGACAACACTTCTCACTGGTCACAATATTTGCGCTACCAGACTTTGCTGGCTATCAAGCTGGCACAATATTTTCTTACCACCTGCTTCCCATTGCTATTTCCGTTATACATCTCATTTTCTGTGCTTCTGCACTTACTTATTTTTTTTCATTATATCATTATTACTTTATATTCATTTTATTGGTATTATAACATATGTTTTATACCAGATCTCCTGTTAATCCACTCTTAATATCTGCCTTTCTGTAGTAGCTCATGGACACCTGATAATTTTGTTGTTGTTGACTCCTGGACTTTTTTCAGTTACCTTTTACCTGCATTCTTCATATACAGGAAATTTCAACATTACTCTTTTGTCTCTTCTCCCATCTGACTCAGTATTACCTCAGAATACCAGAAAATTCCCTGTACTCTACTTATGTCTGGAACTATCAGGAATTCACACACACGTATCTCCCTAGATAGTCATTGTAACATAAAAAAAGAAAGTTCTATGCTATGATATATTTTTAGTGTTATGTAATTTTCCCCCCAAATAGGTTATATAATGTGATTGGAAACTGGCAGTAATGTGACACTTCAAAACACCCCAAAAAAATCCTATTCCATGACGATTGTCTAAAGGGTATCAAAATCTGAAGATATAGATGTATTGAATTAAAAGAAAAATCCTTAGAACTCATATGGTGATTTTCCCTGTAATTAAGGTCCTTAGGTGTACCTTGAATATTTATCTCTCAGTATGATGAAAAACCTGCCTGGCTTTAAGTATACCTAGACATAGCAGCATACATGAACTAGATGTTCCTGCCTATTTGATAAAGTGCCACAGGTATGCTAGAAGCCAAATAACTTATTACTCCACAAAAAATACAACTGCTTAAGCAGGAAGACTTGAGTGGTTGTTCCAAGACACCCTTTTAAGTCAAGATCATAGCCCGTACATGCAAAATAGGATGGACAAAAAAGATATAGAAAGCCTTCCTCGGACAAAGAACTTTGTACCACAAAGATACTGGTCTTGGTAGTATTATGACAATTAAGATCTACGCCAGCTTTTAGTTAGTGTGAAGAGGGCAGTGTTCCTACATATAGGTGAAGGCTAGGGATTATGAACTGGGGACTTCAGTCATAGCCTCCTATTCAAAATTTCCTATTACCTAGCCTGTAAGAAATAATCAGCATTTTCTAAGGGCTTTTGTGAGTCACACAAATCTTTGCAGACATGATACAGAAAATTGAAGGCTTTAATTCTCTAGCAAGTAAGATATATAAAGTTAAGGCACTGAAACAGCTTTAAAATTGATGAGGACAGAGAATAAAATTGAACCTTCAGTCCTGATTAGAAGGAAAATAGAAAAAAAACAAGACAGGATTTTTATTTTGCATCAGAAGAAAACCTGCTTGGTAAAAGTAGTTTGGGGTTTTTTTTAAAATCTAAGTGTATGAGCAAGAGAGAAAATTAAATTAATGGAGAACTAAAAAGAGCCTAATTGGCATGTATTTCTAAAATCTCTCACTAAGAATTAAAAGATAGTAAACAAGGAATAAAAAGGCTGTCAATACCAATAGGACTACCTGTACACTTACTGATAGACTTTCTAAGGGGACATTCAAATAATATATCAACAGGAGAGTGATTGAAACTAGACCCTGGTCCAGTTATTACTGAAGCTGGTGGCAATATGACAGCAGTATAATTTCAGTATTTAAAGGCCACATGTGTCAAATGTCTGCAGAATGACCAGATCTTTCTGTTATATTCTACAATCTTACACTGTTTCCCTACCTTAGCTCTGTAATATTCACTGAGTTATGAGTTTACTGCATCAACAGATTATTTCTCAGTGCATTCACTCATTTGTGCAAGAAAATAAGTATATAGACCACATCATGCTCTACCAGGAAACAAAATATTATATAGAAAAATATTCAAATAGTTGATGTTCCATAAAGAGAGTGTTTAACAGCAAAGAAAGCAGTCCTGAACAAATGTCTGCCCAGATATGCGTCTAAGTGATTTCACACATTTTTATAAGCCCAGTTCCTGATGTTTGTCAGCACTCAGCATACAACACCAAGCAATAAAGCTTATCTGATAAAGAGGGAGCAATATGAAGTGCTACTGTTATTATTATTATTGTCATTCTTTGGTGGAAGACTGAATGAAGGTGTTATGTGAAGGAGTCTATCTGAATCAAAAACATTGCCCCTGTATTAACAAGGGTTGAATGCTAGCAATATCTTACTTAGAGTTTAAAACAGAGACTTGAGAAGCGTAAATTAGCATATTGTTTCATCTTTATGTTGTTCTATACCAGTACCTATGGTTCTATTTGTCTGCAATCTGCAAACATAAATTCTTACGTAACGCAGATTTACCCCACCAATTTATTCCTAAATCTGCTCAGAATGACTGGTGTCTCCCTGAGCGTACTTTGTAGGATAATCCAATGTTTCTCCAAAATCACAAGTTTCTTTCATGGAAAACCATTACAAACTCAGGCCCCAGACCAGAGAACAAACAGAAATCAGGTAAGACTTTTCAGGACAAGAGAATAAAATCCCATCCATCCCTTTCCTTAATAGTGTTATAGCCTAGCATGTATAAGCATTAGTACAGCTACATTCCTTGGATCATCCCATTCATATCTTAGAAGAAATATTCTTTGGGTAAATGAAAAAATAAATGAATTAAAATAATAAGAAAATAAGATGCCATAATACATTTTTCAGAAAATAAATTTATCCAAAACAGTAGTTACATAACTTCCCTGTAAGTGTTTTTTGAGTAATCTTCCCTTCGACTAATAAAAATAAAAATGTAATTGTCAGATTATTACATAAGCAATTGGCATTTCCTGTTCAATCCCATAGCTACCCAGAAGAGTTTCAACAGGGACAGAAATCTCTTTAGGAGAAAAGATGCAAATTTGAATATTAAAAATATATTAATATATATTTAATATACATATATATACAAATATATATTAAAATATTTTTTCTCTTCAAAAATACATTGCTTCTGTCCATAATGTCAAATAAAATCACTTCTGAATGTTCACACTTTACTATATAGATACTGAGCATTTTAAATAATTTTAACTTAAAGTGACTTGCTGAAATTAGTCATGAAAATGGATCTCAAAGAGAAGTGGAAGAGAAAAACATCCTTAACAACTAATTTCCCCTTTGTATTTTCAATTCCTTTTTTTAATTCATTTTTAGCCCTCCTTTCACTGTTGAATGTTGAATCTTTTAATTCAACAAGGCTTAACTTTCATGATGTGATGGTGTGCATTGTCTAAACTAGAATAAGTTCCTGAGTCAGTTCTTAGTCTTAAACACAAATCCAGAAAACAGATCTTACTTTCACATGACTTGAAAGTGACCTTAATTATCATCTAGTTCTAACCCCCCTGCCATGGGCAGGGACGCCTTTCACTAGACCATATTTGTCAGAGCCCCATCCATCCTCCAGGGATGGGGCATCCACAGATTCTCTTGGCAACATGTTCCAGTGCCACATCACCCCCACAGTAAAGAATTTCTTCCTAATATCTAATGGAAACCATTCCCCCTTTTCCTGTCACTACACATCCTTGCATAAAGTCTTCCTCCATCTTTCTTGTAGGCTCCCTTCATGTACTGGAAGGCTGAAATTAGGGCATCCCAAAGACTTTTCTTTTCCCGGCTGAACAATTTCACTGCTCTCAGTCTTTCCTTGTAGAAGTGCTCCATCTCTCTAATCCTCTTGGTGGCCGTCCTCTGGACTAGCTCCAAGAAGTCAATGTCTTTCCTGTGCTGAGTGCCACAGAGCTGTATGCAGTACTCTAGGTGAGGTTTTCATGAGGGTAGAGTAGAGGGACAGAATCACCTCCCTCAACCTGCTTGCCTTGCTGTTTTTGGTGCAGCCCAGGAAATGATTGGCTTTCTGGGCTTCAAGCACACATTGCCAGCTCATGTTCATTCTATGATTCTATGATGATGTAATATATTTGTGGATGTGGGGGTGGTTTTGTGTGGTGTTTTGGGTTTTTTTTTTATTTCTTCCTGTTGCTAAATCTTTGTTCTCTGGTTTTGACATCAAAATTATTTTCACAGAAGCTAATGATTATGTCACAAATATTATATCAAGCAGTGAATAAATAAGATGACATCTGTTAGCTTTGGGGACCATCTGTTAGGCTGGGGAATTATGGATATGATGTTAAATTTAAAATATATTAATTGTAAGCACAATAGAATGGTGGAATAGGCAGTATAAGAGACTAGTATCTTTCTGATTTCTCTCATGAAAAGCAGGAAATGCGGCTGTAGTCAAGGGAATTGCTACAACAGAACGTAAGGGAGAGGTTATATTTGTGAAGCACAGAAAAATAATTTTAGAAAAGAAGAAACCAAGAAACAGCTTTTGCATAGTCATGGATATTGGATTACGTTTATGTTTTTAGATCCTCATTTAAGAAAGCATTTAAGCATACACAGGACTAGAAGTACACACTTAAATATCAGGTAAATTAACAAAATATGAGAGATATTTCAAGAAATTGAAACTTTGCAGCAGAGTCTCTTCATTTGAAGATTCCTCAGAGCAGAATAGCAGGTTTTTTCACTCTTTAAAGCCACTGGAAGTGCCCTGTAAATAATTATAAAAGATATTGGGAATACAATGTTTTTCAATGCATTAATACTGTAGTCAGAAGGTGAGATAAGACAAGATTCAACTCATATCCCAGTTTACTGAGACCTAGACTGGCGACTTTATTTATTTCATTATGATTGAATCAGGGAATGGACCCATGTTTTTTATTTTATTTTCATTTTGTTTTTACTTCTCAGATATTCTAATGAAAAACATTCATAATAAAAAGTAATTGATAGGAAAGAAACCTGAACAGTTCCAACTGTGCTCTACTAGTTAATTTAATTTCTGCCTAAATGAAACCTATCAAACAGATCTTTTTTAAAGAGATGACAGAATTCTTTTTGGAAAAAAAAAAGATACATTTTCGTATGCTTTTTCCCTCTGCTCTGCTGAAAGTTTTGCAATAAATATTCTCATCTAGATTTAGTCCTGATACAGAAACTTAAAGAAAACTTATAAAAAGAAGCAATGCTTTATCTCTCATGTCTCAGAAATTTTGGATTATTCCTATAATCTACAAGTTTCCTCTTAATGACAGCATTTCTGCATATTTTTCATTACTGTTTTTATTTAATTTATTGTAGTATACTAGATGCTATTGTTAAACAGATACTGTAGTTTTATAGTTACCTGAGATAATTCCCAATTTCCAAAGAAAATTTTACAGTAACTTGAACAACAGAGCAACATAAGATGATATCCTCCTGTTTTTGTAATTACTTTTGAATCTTCTTGGAAAAGATTAGAAAGGAACAGAATTGAATGATTCTATGCGTTCTGAGTTTTCAGAACCTCCTACATTTTAAAACCATCTTTCATACGACAACAACACGTTTTTCTTAGAAGTTCTGGCTGATCCCAAACCTACCATGAAATACTACCAGCTTATAGACAGTGACACCAGTCCACAAGGATGCGGTATGAATTAATGCATGCTTAATACTACTACTACTATTACTAGTAGTATTAGTATTAGTATTACTAGTAGTAGTAGTAGTAGTAGTAGTAGTATAACTAAACAATATACTTTCTAGCATACTGGGTAACTAGCCTCCAGAACATCTTTACAGCTTTTACAATTAGTGAAATTAATTGTAATTTCAGAGGCGAAACCAAACCAAACAAAATCTTCAACCACCAGTATTATATGAACCATACTGAGAAGACTCCAGGGTAGGATTAAAAAAAAATTGACATAGATTAAAAATAATAGAAAGTGTACTGCAAGTACTGCAGTAGTGTAGAGAAGAATGAATGAGAAATTATTCTAAATAGCGATGGATTCTAAATCACTTCTGGATACACTGTAAATCAGTCTTAGATTTTCGATTCTTAACTTATACAAAAAGTGAGGGTAAAACATACCACTGCTTTTAAGAATATGAGTTTATTTTTGATAGGACTTTTTTGTTAAGTGGCACAGTAAAGATTAAGCTGTGTTGCAATTGGCAGATGTATGCTTTATAGACAAAATAAAGATAGAGAGTTTGGATAAGAGTTGCTAATATAAAAGCAGAAGACATCTCTCAATATTCCTTTTGCATCACATCACTATTGTTTTTTGACTCCTTAACCTTTTAATGTTCACTGTGGTGAAACATTAAACTGCAACGTTTCTGACGTCCCACCAATGTTTTCCATTCTCCATAGGAGAACTTCAATGACAACTGAGCTTCATGGAGCCTTCTGCCACTAAATTTCCATTTCCATTATATTCCATACTCATAGCATAACTGCAGGAAGTTATTGTGGGTTTCCCAAATATGATTCACTCCTGATCCACTAAAAAAGAGACTGACTGTTCAAAGCTTGAATACAACTTGGTAAAAAGTGAGGAGAATAGAATTGTGATTTTTGAGAGCAAAGAAGGTTTTTTTATTCTTCCATAGAGTTAACAATAGAAGCATGATTTTTCCTTTATCAAATATGAAAAGTGAATGTACTCTCCGGTTCTAACTTCCTGAAAGAGTAGGACTGACAATTCGCTCATTGTTTCATGAATGAGTTTCATTCAGATTGCCATTAGTTCTTCATTGTAAAAAAGATTTCAAAAGTCTTTCAGGCCTGGTTTCAGCTTCCATCTGCTGCAAGATATCACCCTTCTCTCAAAAGAGATCTGGAAGACTTTTTTGAAGTTAAATAGCCAAAAATGATTAAGACTATATTTAAGTGTAACTATGCAAAGGGTGAATTTACAGAAATGTGTAAGAGAGAGAGAGAGAAGACTCACAAGAAAAGAAGAAAGAAAAGAGAAAGACCAGTGTTTAATGACGTGTTTGGGAGGACACAGATTCTTTTACTCCGTAAGTCTAAATGGTAAAAGATAAACGATGAAGTCCATGAATCAGGAGTGGATTCAGCAGTTTTAATTTGTGGTCACTGAAGAGTGACAATTAGAAACTTAAGCATAAGATGAGGAAAGGGTCATTTTCATATTATATACAGCCATAATATTTCTGGCTTTTTAAAACCTTTGTAACAGTATTTGAAATAATAATAAATTCCAAGGATTCCCATCCTCATATAGTATTATGTGAGACAAGTGTATAAAACCAGTTTGAAATGGAAAAGGTTCAATCTAATTTTTTCCCCAGAGTTTCTTCACTGTTTGATTAGAGAATGGCTGCATTTGAACATATTACCATTCTATCAGCAACACTCACAGACTTGTACTTTCTCTGCATGATAAATGAAGTTTACACAGTTTATGTTGAGCGAGGACAGAGTCTAGTGATTCAGTGCTGCACATGTGATTTGTAAGTGTCTGATTTGGTTAATCATTAAACACCATGTAGTCTTAAAGTTTCAGGAATTCTGTGTAAATATGGAAACTGGGTGGAAATGATCCTGGAGCAGTGTACATCACCCTATACCAAGGAAGTAAGGAAAACATATCAGCTTTTACCATGAATGATCTGACTGGCAGAGTTTTTTCCCAGTTCTACATGTTAAAGAATTGTATTTAACATTAATCTTGTGTTTAAACAAGTTCATTTGTTGACACGGTACATACATTCCCCTTAAAATGTTGCTTGGCAAGCAGTACATATGCAAAATAGGTAAAAATTAAATGATTGCTTTGTTCTGCATTTTTTTTACACAAACTGTTCAACCATTCTAGAAGTTGATGCATCAATTTAATACTAATTACAGAAGGTCTACACCTCTGTGAAGGAATCTGGAAAGTTGGTCTTCTCAGGTTTTTTTAGGGGAATGTAAGACATGACTTGTTCACAATTAAAAAATGCCTGGAAAAAAAGAAGATAGTCCTGATAACAGAAGACTTTTCCACTTGCCAGATAAGAAACACAATCACTCAACAACTCAACACTGACATTAGCAATGATCACATGAAAATTATCATGCAGTATTGTAGTAAAAAGTTAGAGCAGACTGTACATTCTCCATTTCAACTAGCATTTCAAACTTGAACGTTTCTTAACATTTTTATTTGACTCAAAATAACCATGGTTTGACAGCGGCAGGTCTTTTGGTTTTGGGAAAATTCCAGACTAGATGATCCCAATAGTCCATCCTAGTATTAAAATACATAGATACAAGCAGCTAGGGAAAAAAAAAAAAAAAGAGAGGGGAAATCCTCATGCTTGAAATCATGAGTTAGACTTAACTACAGTAGGCAGTGGGAATAATTTTGAAGTGATAGATCACCCCTAGGTGGTCTGTAGCACTTTTCCATGGTGTTACTCACAGGCAGAGCCAAAGGACTTGACTAGACTAACAGTAACTTTTTACATAACTGTATAGCACTGCCACCCAGACTGCAGTCTCAGAGCTCCAATCTGCCTATGACCTCCAGGCCATACACCCAATGATTCAGTGCCCTTGACTTTATGGAAATACACATTTATTAACTGAGGGAATAAAACCATGTAGTTTGTTCTATCTGTATGTTTATCTTAAAATGAAATCTACCCTCAGGTAAATATTCAAAGTTTCCAAATGCCATCTTCAGCTATATAAATATCTCTTACATAGAAAATCATCAGTGTTTTCAGACAGTTAATGTCATAGATAAGTGTAATAGGTCACAGTGACAGAAAACTTATTCAAGGTGTTCTGTTTCTTGGGTGCAAGACACGACTATGTATCACTGAGTACATCCTGTGAATAATCTACTACAAATAAAATCTACAGATTTTTGAATTCCTTTCCCATTAACCTGAAGGATTAGGAATCCTAAAACAGTTATAAAAATAACCTAAAGAAATGTGCCATACGTGAGTCATATCTTTCCTTCTTAATCCATGACTAACATTGTTCTTTCCAGAAAAATTACTGGGTTTTTTTGTTTTGTTCTGTTTTTCCTTTATATCAGTGAGAAAAGAAGGGTCATGGTTAAAAGTAGAATGGATATTTCCTTCACAGAACACCTTTAAATATAATTGAATATAACAAAAATATATGTATTCACAAGATATTTTATTTCATGCTCTTGTTTGTATTTAATCATGAATTAGTTTTTACACGTGTTTCTGAAATATTTTATGATATAGTTATCAACTCACTTCTGTTAACCTTCTCTCAGTTTTTCAGTGGGCTTAAAAGAGTTTAGTTTACACCTTTTTCTGCTAAGGAAAAGTACTGAGCTGGCTTCAGAGTTTGCATATTTCGTATGACAGGGTGATTATACACAGCAGTGTCAACATTACCTTCATTAAAAGAAATGTACTAAATCATAGAATCATAGAATCATCTGGGTTGGAAGGGACCTTCGAGATCATCAAGTCCAACCCTTGATCCACTACTGCTGCGGTTACTAGACCATGGCACTAAGTGCCACATCCAGTCTCTTTTTAAAATTTCCAGGGACGGAGAATACACCACTTCCCTGGGCAGCCCATTCCAATGTCTGACCACCCTCTCTGTAAAGAAATTCTTTCTAATATCTAACCTAAACCTCCCCTGGCACAACTTGAGACCATGCCCTCTTGTCTTACTGATAGCTGCCTGGGAGAAGAGACCAACCCCCACCTGGCTACGACCTCCTTTCGGGTAGTTGTAGAGAGCGATGAGGTCTCCCCTGAGCCTCCTCTTTTCCAGGCTGAACAGCCCCAGCTCCCTCAGCCTCTCCTCATAGGAGGAATGAAACATTCATTAACATACATTAATCTTACAGGAATCCTATAGGAGAATAGTCCTATAGGAGAGCTTACTGTTCTCAGTCAGCAGGAAATTCCCCTTATCCCAAAATCCTGTGTTCTTGTCCTCTGTGTGCTCTTTTGTATTTTCTCTCCATCACATTTTTCTACATATCTTCATAAACCTTTATATCCTTCCTTCTCTTTCTCTTTTCTGCTCTTACTTTGATGCTCAGTTTTTGACTCTAACCAATTTAAAATTAATAACTGAAAAGCTTACAAAAAATAATTGCAATTATTACCTTTCCTCCTTGTTCTCTGTGTCGAATATTTATGAGCTGATCTGCAATACATATAACTTAGTTATTCTTTTTCTAAAATCAGTGGGTCTTACACCAAAAGTAAAACAGCTTTAAAGCATTTAATAGTGTTATGGCCTTGTTAAACAGATATAGAAGTAAGTATACATTTTTATCATTTTATTGCTGACTTAGCTCCATAGTTTTAAACTGACAGATGGTTTGGATCATAAATAAGAAAAACGTAATCATATTGCTTAGGGAAGAATTTGTTCTCCTACAGGATGGATCAGCAACTCATAGCAACTTTAATGTATTGCTCAGTGTAATAGGAAGAGGCAGCATGTGCAGAATATTTTATTTAAATGTATTGATCTTTTGACATACAGTTAAAAATAAAGAAGAAACTCTAGGAGATCCAATGCAAAAAACATTGAATTATATTTTAAAGTAGTTGTGCATATATCAACTGGCCACACTAAAACAAAATTATTTACAAATATATTAATGCTTGAGCTACTCATTTATCATATAAGTGTCAGACAAGGCTGATAAGTCTCTTTCATACATTACTGATGAAGATCACAGAAAGGCAGACTTTCAAATTACTTTCTCTCTCCCTAAAATACTGCAATGAAATTGTTAAATGAACATGTCAAGAATACTATATGATTTTCAGTGGCATACAATTCTCATAAGTGATCCTTTCACATGAAATGCAGACTACCAGATGCTTAAGCTGTAACTGGGCAAGTCTATCTCAGGCTGTTGCCATTCTATCTACCAGTTTGCCTGTTTGCCATGATGAGGCAGAAAGCAGTTTGCCTGTATCTTTTAAATCTTTCAAAAGGTAAAGAAGTTCTGTGTTCAGAACTTAATGGGTTCTATAAATAACTGAGGGACATAGCAGCTGGTGTAATCATTACTGCAAGGAAATAAGGTCTCTTTTCTGCCTCATCCAATTAAACATTTTGTTGTGGAACTTAAAACCTAGGATACACTGACTTGTGGTCTCTATTCACCAGAATCTTACACCAACCACTGTACAACAGAGATGATCTTCCTGAGAAATATCATGCTCCTAAGGAAAGAGAATATGCATAGAGAAAATCTGAGAAGCCACATTTATGCATCTGGATGACGGTGACTAGATGTTGCTGCTGGGTTTTGTGTAATCTCTAAATCATTTTATATTGAATCAAAACCCTTTGGACAAACTAGGGCACCACTAGCAAGTGAAAAACAGATAACAATTCTCTTTTAATTCTAAGCAAATATTTCAGAATAAAAGGTTTCATAACCTTCTTAAAAACACAACTCCTCTTGACCATGAAGTTCCATCTTTGCCTGGAAAAGGAAGTTCTTATATTTCTTGTACATTGTTTATGTCAACTTCTCAAACATTTTTGCTTGAAGTTGCAAGTCATCACACTTATCCTCTATGGAGCATTGATTCTCTTATGTAGGAGATTATGCACATTTTTTTTTTTGCAGTTTGATCATGAGAAGAGTAAAATGCTAATGCTTACTTTTGCTCATGAGTCACCTCTTCAAAAAAACTGAGCAGAGAAAAAAAGATAAACAACAAAAATCAAACATTCCTACCGGAACTGTCCATTCTATATAAATTGAGGAACATCCATTTCTCCTCCTTCTCTGAACCCTCTTTTCTCCTCTATCTCCTCCACTGAATGGGCATCATGAGTCTATTCAACAGCACAGAGAACATACAGGAGATTGTAAGAACTGTGAATGGAAAGCCCAGAATGTGAAGTGAAAGCTTGACTGAATGAATTAGTCAGAATTTTCTAATTATTATCGGTAGGCATACAGGACAATTCTATCTTACTGGGTATACATGAAATATGAATTAAAGGAAGAATAAAAAAATCTGAGCGGGAGAGAGAAATAATAATGTGCCTGGTTTGGTAACAGCAGCTCTAATAACATCAATACAGAAAAGAGACTAAAAGAAAAATTACAGAAAAGTTATGATTGAGAACTTCTTAGTTATTTATCACCTTTTTTATTTAGTGTTGTTTTATTTCCGGCTGGTTGGGTATGCATTTATGACTGATGAATTTAGCATATCAACTGTTTTCACAGTGTATTTATAAAATACTTCTAATGGCTTATAATGGAATATTTTGCTTTCTGATAAAAAGAATAATCCATCAACACAACAGGCAGAATGGAAATGGAAGAAAACATTTGTTCAGAAAGCTTTTAAATTATGTTGTTTGTTCATGTTAGCATTTTTTTTTCTATTGCTATGTCAACTCTTCTTCCACAAGGACCAAATCAAGCAATTACATAGAAAAAATCCCAGCAACATTACCTTATAGTTCACATGTTACCAGGGGAACCAGCAGGGGATGATCTGCAAAACTGATGTTTGCTGAGTTCATGTAACAACAACTCAAGTCCACAAGTGCTGTACTTAGAACACAACAAGATGAACTGTAGTAAAGTACAGAGGAGAAGCAGAGGGGTAAGCACTGATCTCTTCTCCCTGCTGACCAGTGACATGATCTCAGGGAATGGCATGAAGATGCTTCAGGGGAGATTTATGTTGGATATTAGGAAAAGGTTTTTCATCCAGAGAGTAGTTAGGCATTAGAATGGTCTCCCCAGGGAAGTGGTCACAGCAGCAAGCCTGACAGAGTTCAAGAAGTGTTTGGACAATACTCTTGGGCACATGGTGTGACTCTAGGGGATGGTCCTGTGCTGTGTCAGGTGTCGGACTTCAATGATCCTATGTACCACTTCCAACTCAGACCAGTCTATGATTCTGTTATTCTATGAAAGATTCAAAAAAAGTGTGTTGTCAACAACCCAATTAAGTATCCCAAATTAGAAACCTTTTTCCTTTCTCTGCTTCAACTACCCATTTTTAAGATGGGATAATGCAGATAGATATTTTATAGGTATACTGTGACAATACATACATTATTGACTGAAACACACTTGGTTAACGTATTGGCTGGCACTATAATTCTCCACAGAATAGTTAATAATAAAGTGTCCAGGACAAATTCTCACATAGAATGTGGAAACTGCGATAATCAACAGAATGCAGAACAGCCTCTCACCTTCGTGTATCCATTGTTTCAGGAGGCAGGAGATGAAGGCAAATGATCTGAGGACAGTTTTTGCACATACTCAACTTCACAGAATCACAGAATATGCTGAGTTGGAAGGGATCTATAAGTATCAACAAGTCCAACCCTTAGTCCTGCACAGGACCATCCCCAATAGTCACACCATGTGCCCAAGAGTATTGTCCAAATTCTCCTTAAACTCTGTCAGCTTTGGTGCTGTGACCACTTCCTGGGGGAGCCTGTTCCAGTGCCCAACCAGTCTCTGGATGAAGAATCTCTTTCTAATGTCCAACCTAAGTCTCCCCTGACACAATTTCAGGCCATTCCCTTGGGTCTGTCATTGGTCAGCAGAGAGAAGAGATCAGTGCCTGATCCTCCTCTTCCCCTCAAGAGGAAGTTGTAGACTGCAATGAGGTCTCCCCTCAGGCTCCTCTTCTCCAGGATGAACATAACATGAACAGACCAAGTGACCTCAGCCCCTCCTCATACAGCTTCTCCTCAAGGCCCTTCACCATCTTTGTTTCCCCCCTTTGGACACTCTCTAAGAGCTTAATATCTTTCTTATATTGTGGTTCCCAACACTGCACACAGTATTCAAGATGAGGCCACCCCAGTGCAGACCAGAGCGGGACAATTCCCTCCTTCCACTGGCTGGTGATGCTTTGCCCGATGCCCCCCAGGGCATGGTTGGTCCTCCTGGCTGCCAGGGCACTGCTGACTGATATTCAACTTGCCATCGACCAGGACCTCTAGGTCCCTTGCTGTGGCACTACTTTCCAGACCCCTGGTGGTCTAGTGGTTAGGATGCAGCACTCTCACCACTGCAGCCTGCGTTCAATTCCCGGTCAGGGAACTCCCCTGGGCAGATGGAGCTCGTCAGCCCTGTAAGGCCATCCATCTAAGAGAAGGTCACTCTAAACAAACCTACGTCCTGAGGACCTCACTGCCACTGTCCAAGTTTGCTCGGCCCTGGCAGATGAACCTCAGGATTAAAGAGTGGGCTCAGTTCAGCGCACACTGTGTCTCACCTAAAAAATCCATTGCGCAGGCTCGAAGGGTAATGACCTTTCCCAAATCTTCGCTTGCGAAGACTGGCCACACTACTTTCCAGCATCTCATTCCCCAGTCTGTATGTACATCCAGAAGTTTCCTGGATGAATCTAAGCTCCAAAACAATTTTGCAGGATCTAATGTAATAACAATGATAATAGAATGAGTAGGAACAGATTTAAAAAAAAAAAAAAAAAAAAGAGAGAACCACTAGATAATGGTATGTGTTCAGAAGAAGTCAAACTGCACTTACTGGAAATAACCATGAACTCCATAGAATTTTCTATACATAATTCTAAAAGCAAAATAAAATGGTGTCCAAAATGTAGCTCTTTAAAATATCAAAAATGCATTATTTTTGGGAAAGTCTTTGTGTGAGACTCTCCTCACCAGTAAGAGAGAGTGATACTCACTGTGGTACAGCTTTGTGTATTCATTATGAACTGAAGTAGTGTGGGAGTGAAAATTTAAAATTAAATATGTACAACAGCCCAGCCATGGTTACTTGGCCTATGAAAATACTAGAACAAAACTAGAACAGTTTCTCTTTTTTCAAGTGGATGAAGGTATGCGGGCCGGATAAGTCATGGACATTTTTAACTTGCAATTTTAGAATAATTTTTCCGAACAAGATTCAAATATTTACCTCTGGATTCCTGTGAATATTAAGATGTCATGCCATCATTACATAAAATTGATTAATATTTCACTCTTAAAGAACTATGGAAACATTAATTAATATCAGTGAATATGTGCAGTATTATACATATGCCCCATGGTAGAGTATCTGCCTTTCGTAATTCTGTTTGAAGTTGTCTGCCCTGTGGACAGATGTGACCATGAAATTCAATGCCTGAAGCCCATTTGCTGACCTTCAGCAAGCTCTGGCTTTTTTATGTTGCAACATTATTTTGTTTTATTATTTTACCCAAAGAGAGCACTCTATGATCAGCAAAGAGATGCTTTTATCTTAATAATTGTTCCCATATTCATAAATATTCAAATTTTCAGTCTCCCAGGAACACCGTTCACTATTTCTTGGTCTTGACAAAAAGCACTGAAATAGTTTCAATGAGAGTTTAATACAGAGAAGCTGATAGTACAGTTATGGTAGTAGCATAAGATAATTTTGGTTTGTGCTTGTTTAATTCTGTAAAATTCTAAACTTGTAGTCTACCAATCTTTCACATTAGGTTTAGCTCTATTTAATTCAAGAGGAATACTTGAAGAGTATCAGGCTTAAATTTGCAAAATTTAGAGGAAAGCATTTTCTTTTTTCTTACTAGCAGTTTCTGGTAGAGTTGACCTGTGATTAAACGTGTCAGGGACCAAGGAATAAGCCAATACTTTAAAAAAAGACAAAATCAATTCTGGGCTAAAGTCTGACACCAATATAAAACTGGAATAATGTCATTAAATTTAATAGATTAAAACAGGTACTTAGAAACAACCTGTCCAAAGTGTCTTAGAAGGGACAGAAGAAATTTAAAGAACTTTCAAAATCATCTCCATAGAAGACATAAATATAAAATGGTTTTATGATACAGTGAATTCAGCAAGTTGTCATCAAGTCATAAGCCTTCAATTCAGTATGGTATTAGAATAAGCTATGTATATTTTTTGTAAACATACTTGACGGGAATGAGAATGTCTGAAACACAATGGTGACTATGACTTTGATAATCTCCTGCAGACACCAAATGATATATTTTACATTATCTTCATTCATTTTACATGAGTTTCACACAAATCTAAGAAAACCAACCAAAAGTTTAAACAGAATATACATGTTACATATAATATATAGATATAGATACATATATATGTATGTCATTTTATTGAGGGTTTTTTATGCTTTTATTTATGAGGATGCTCCATTGCCAAGTGATAGCAAAAAGAAAAATTCTTAAATTTCAGCGTTTTAGATTATGTAGTCACTTCAGCATTAGGACGCTGCCTAAAGTAAGAATATTATGCTTATCTCTACTCTAGTTTTAGACCAGGATAAATGTACAAAATACCTGTCTCAAACACATGGTCTTGACAAACAAAATTTTGGAGGTTGGTAGAGTGAAAAGACTTATCACACTACTTTGAATCTTCAATACCATATTTCTAAATGTTATTATAAGTAATACTTTTCCTTGGTTAAAAATTGTGTGAGAAGGATTATAAAGTTAAAAATTTTAAGACTGTAAGCATCTTAAGTATCTGAAGTAAAGGATTTGTGCCCCCTAAAATTTTATATTTGTCAGCCATGAACAAACTAGATTTTGTCAAGTAATCAGTAATTAAAAAAACTAAAAAATTTGCTTGAGCACTGAGAATAAACCTTGTATTGAGTAGTCAAATAGTGGTCCAATAGTCATAGGACACTTTGTCTGCCAGTACCCCAAAATAAATCATCTCCTTTATATTAGGATGTGGGGTGTTTTTGTCAGCAAGTGTCTTTTCGCAGTGAAGCCAAAAGAATCTAGGGAATAATTCTCCTAATAGTTTTCTTAATAGAGAATGCATTGTATGATTCGCAAAGAAATCTCTGTTGCCGCCATGAAGAACTGAGAATCGAAGCCTGTCCCAAGAAAGCAAAGCTCCATCTCTTTTTTCTGATATAATTATTAGCATTTTCAAATCATTTTAGCAATAATTAAAAACCAGATATTAATTTTTTGTAAAAAAACCTTTCCTTTCTAACACAATGCCCTTGCATGAACAAGTAGTATTAGTTAAACAAATTTTAATCAGAAATTAGGGAAAAAAATCTAATATCACTGAATGTACAAGTTCTTGAAGAAGCAGGGAACACTCTCAGTTTGATAGGTGCTTAACTTACTGTATGTTTCAGAGACATTAGCTCCACTTCAAAAGTAAAGAATTTCTACTTCTCTTAGTACTTTATTCCAAACCTAAACAGACATGGCTATTAAAAATGAACTATTTATTTGCAACCATTTAATCCCATGAAATCTTTTTTTTTATTTTCTTCAGTGGTTCTGGGATTTTACTAGCACTTGATGAGTGTCCTCATAACTTCAGTTGTAAAGAAATTATTGTGTTTTATTCCAGATTGCTTGGATCAAATGCATTTATGTAGCAACAGTATGACCAACTTGATTAACTAGTATTTTTTACAATGGAATTCTACAAAAAACACATAGGCATCTGGATATAATGGAGAAAGAACCAAACAGCAACAGTGTATTTAAATATTTCCACTCTGTTCATTCTTCTATTTTGGAAGGAGTAGCTTAGAAACTGCTTTTGACATTGCTATGACTATCTAAGAATTTGGAGAGGAACACAGGGGAAAAAGAAGGTGATTTGTTGGGAGAGCAACTGAGGCAAATATTGCATAAATACGTACAAGAGAAAAAGAAGTGCTCTCATTTTAAATTCTTTGCTGCTTTAAATGTTCTCCACATTGGTGTTAGTATGATGCTGTCTGATTAGCCTACAAGAGAGACACTTCTGGGACAGTATGGAGGTCATTCTTTGCTAGTCACTAGAAAGGTAAAAAGGTCTGATATCTAGCCTGGTTTTTTACCTCATCTCTTTCGCTAGCCATTTTCTCCATGACTTTGCAAACATGATATGGAAAATGAAGCAACAAAAGCAAAGCAGGAAAAAGAGGGACAAAGGGGGTACTGCCTGATGACTGGCACTATCCAAGACAATTAAGTCTTCAGTTTGTTGTGTTTCTTTTTTCTCATGAAGAAAACAGCAGCAGAATAATAATAACATTAAAATTAACAACACTAGGGAAGTTTCTGATTGCCTAATTTCTCACCAGCAGGGTTTACCAACTGCCTAGTTAATGAATATGGAATTTGTTCTGGACATTATCTTAAAATAGACGTGTTTTCACCTAGGATAACATATGCAGCATTTTAAAGTGAAAAATAAGATATATAAAATAGTGCTTTACCTATCTAATCCTACATATATATAGTCCTTGACAACATATCTGAAAATTATAAAGCCATTATGAATCTTTTATCCTCATAATATCTCTCAGATGCAATAGACAGGGACAAAAGTAAACTCCCCATTTTACAGATGAAAAAAAACCCGCAAGGTAGATTATAACTTACCTAAACTGACACAGCTGATGTGTGGTTACACTGGGAACTATAAAAGTCTTAATGTTATGGACCCTTTTATGGATAAAAACTTCCACAGATTGCTTTTCCTAATTCATAAATATGGCATATGAAAATAAATTACAATATTGCAAAATAAACACGGTAAGAAAAGAAGCAAATATAAATGCTTGATTCGTGCACACTGCAGATTTTATACAATTTCATTATCATATAAATAGCTCACATATATAATCTTTCGTGCGTTAATTCTGATAAATGTTACCGTAAAAATTAAGATTAATTGAAGTTGTTTTGAAAGATTTGCTAGGAGTTGTATCTGCGGTACTTTTTAGCCTAGTTACATTATGTTCTAAAAAGTTTCAGTATCCTACTAGTGATTTACGATATCTGCTTACTCGTATTTTTATAGACTGCTAAACTGTGTAAAATTGCTTTTTTCAGTCTTAACTTTTGATGCTTAGAATTCTTCTATGCTTTTCTTTTTTTTTAAGCTTGAGTCTTCAGAATATATTGAGATCTGCTAGAAGACTGAATTGCTAAATGTTTTGGAAATTAATACATGATAGCTGAGAAGAAGCATTAAATCTGCATAAACCTACAAAGGTTCATAGCTAAAATGGGTTACAAAAAGAAAGTGAAGGGCAAACATTATTTTTTGTCACTGAAGGACACTAAGTTTTCTCACAGTCAAAAAGGTATCTAGGGATATATTAATTCTTCCTTTGGATCTTATGCATACAGAAATGCTGCATACCCTTCTGTGTAGGCAGACATTCAAATAAGGCAACAGTGAGCAGGGAAGAACTTTATCTGGCATGTTTAATAAAATATGAAGTGAAAAACTAGATGTCTGATTTTTCCCTAACTTATACCTGGTACACATATTTTTTCTGTTTAGAAACTTAATGAAAAGAAGATTTAAAATATAACCACAGCAGAATGCCAGTATTTTATGCTCACTTTGCATATATTTACAAAACTACCTGTTATATATAATATACTATGAAAAGCACATTTCAGTATAAGGGCCTCTCATTTCACAGCTGTACCAATCATAGACTTTCTTTTCAGAACTCAGAAAAAGTTTTGTGTCATACTACTGCATCCTGAAAGCCCATGAACACAGGCTGCAGATTCGGACACCTTCATTTCTATTAGTGCACTGTATCAGAATCTTGTCTTTCAGTTGCATTGCAACATTTGCAAATGAAACAAATTTACTTAGATCTCTTTCCTAGTTTTATCCTTTCTTCTCCTGCACAGTGACAATTTTCCTATGAATGTCATCCATGCAGTCGTGTTAGAGGACTACAGGCAAACCAGATTATCTTGTGTGCCATTAACCACCCTGCTGCTTTGGTACTCTATCCAGAATAAATAGTCATAAAGCATCTTCAGCCAGTAGTGCCAGACTCAACAATGCTTAGCAATGAAATTCCCCAGAAAATTTAGTAAAATATGAAAAGCATTTATCCCATTTTCAGTGGATAAATGCCATTTCCCATAGTTAGTGTCATATTATAAAATCACACAATAACATATTAATGAATAGGGTTATTCTTTGTTGTTATTTCACACTCTGTAGAATTCTATAATGCATATCATGCAAGTGTTCCTCTGGGATGAAACAGCAATAAATCTTTAATAAACTATGAACAACATTTCAGTCTGAGCAACAAACCATTTCCTACAAAAGTATTACTGTATATATTATAATAAAAATAAGCGAATTAGAAGATATTATTAAAAGTTTGCCTCTTTTTCCAAATAGGTGTCATATTGCTTGGAATTAAACAGCAGTAAATCTTGCATGAGGTATGAACGAATATACCAATCACTTGAGATTTATTGACACATCAATATCCATAGAATAGTATCTTATTAAACTATTGCAGTTCCTTTCTTGATAGGCATTATATATTCAGTATTAATAATACATGAGCATTTTTAATTCATTTCAGTTGTTACACCCTGTCCTTACTCTTGCAGCAACATTATTAAATCTGATTTTATAAATATAATTTTCTCCAGATACATGTGTTAAGTGTGACTGGTACTGAAGAGTTTTAAGTGTAGCTGAGTTTAAAATTCCTAATTTATTACTGATAAATAATACATCACTTAACAAACAGAATAGCATTATGCTTAAACTGTTCTTTCTACGAGATTGACCCAGAAGGAAGGAGAAAGCTCTTTCTTCTACAAGTCTGACCTATATTTGTAAATTACTAATTTGCAAAGATCAGAAAGCTGTGCAACTGTCAGTGCTGATCTTGACATCTAGCTTCTGAGGGTTCTCACGGCAGTACCATCCAAACTTTTCTTACGCTTCCACATGTCAATTGCTGCACTGAAGTTATGGTTCTAATCTGATTCAGAGTACTGAATCCCTCTAAAGACAGAGAAAACTCAGTTTCCTTTGGCTTCTGTCTGCACCTGATACAGCGTCACTTACAATTGTTTTCTACCAGACCAAAACATTGAAAGGTTTTGCTGTGACATTGCCCTCCTGTCCTCCCAAGTCAATTGGACAAGCACATAAAGCAACACTGCTTAGAAATGAGACAGAGTGAGAACTACATTTTGTAAATGTATATTTAAACCACTTGGCAGAATTTAAGGTCCTCCAAAACAAGGGAAAAGCTGCTTCTATATTCTGCACTGTTTAACTACACTCATGACCAAGGGGTTCTTTTCCTTAATCACTTCATAATTTTACTTCATGAACGTCAAATCACTTTCCAGTGACTAATGAATGATTTCTTGTGAGATTTATGCCTAACAAGTAAAAGGTAAGTATTATTTCTTGAGATCACTGATAAGGACAGCTAAACTCAGAGACATGATGTGATTAGCAAACATAATCCCTGATCGTCTCTGTCAGGGCTGGATCTCTTAAAAGATATTACTAAGCTTTTCCAAAAGGCACTTTGTATTTCATGTTTCTATAGATGATTTACTGCCCTTTTACTGATGTATTTTAAATAGAACACGATTATTAAATGTGATCATGTTAATGCTAATAACGATTTTGATAATGGTGACATTTAAGTGTTCATCTGGAATCCTGTTAACAGTTAGTTACTTACGGAGTTCCAAATTTTGAACACAGGACTTTGCAAGGATGGAAGGTAGAAGAAGATCACATACAATAGAAAAGATGATGATCAGTGTCTAGGAATCCATCTGGAGGCTAGTCACAAATAGAGGCTGAGGGATGAACAGATTGAGAGCAGCCCTGCTGAGGACTTGGGGATACTCTTGGATGAAAAACTGGACTCAAGCTGGCATTGTGCACCCGCAACCCAGAAAACCAATCGTATCCTGGGATGCATCAAAAGCAGCATGGACAGCAGGTTGAGGGAGATGATTCTTCCCCTGTACTCCACTCACAATCCACATCCCAATCTGGAGTAATGCTTCCAGCTCCGGGCTCCCCAGCATGGAAAAGACATGAACCTGTTGTAGCAGGTCCAGATGAGGACCACAAAGATGATGCAAGTGTTAGAGCACTTCTCCCATGAAAAAAGCCTGAGAGAGTTGAGGTCATTAAGCCTGGAGAAGAGAAGGTTCCGGAGAATTATACAGCAGTCTTTCAGCACTTGAAGGGAGCCTATATGAAAGATGGGGATGGATTTTACGAGGGCCTATTGTTATAGGAGTAGGGGTAATGGTTTTAAAATAAACTAGGATATATTTGGACTATATATATAAAAGAAATATTTTACACTGGAACAGGTTGACCTGTTGACATATATGTATATGTATATATATATATGTATATCATATATGGGGTATATGTAGATGCCTCAACACTAGAAACTTTCAAAGTCAGGTTGCATAGGGCTCTGAGCAACAAGATATAGTTCACAGAATTACAGAATCACAGAATATGCCAAGTTGGAAGGGACTCATAATGATCATCAAGTCCAATTCCTGGCCCTTCAGAGGACCATTCCCAAGAGTCACACCATGCACCCAAAAGTATCATCCAAACACTTCTTGAACTCTGTCGGGCTTGGTGCTGTGACCACTTCTCTAGTGAGCATGTACCAGTGCCCACTACCTTCTGGGTGAAGAATCTTTTTCTAACATCCAACCTAAACCTCTTCTGACACAATTTCAGGCCATTCCCTTGGGTCCTTTCATTCTGTCAGAGAGTATGGTGGGGTAGTGTTGGATTCTGCATGGTGAGCAATCGCGTAGAAATGAGTTGTTTGTCTATCTTGTAATCTCTGTTATTAGTATTCTTGTTAATTTTCTTATTTTGTTGCTGTTTCTAGAAAATTTTTCTTATCTCAACCCATGAACTGTATCTTTTTATGTCTCCAATTCTCTTCTCTGTCCCACTGCAGGGGGAGGAGGGGAGGAAGTGTGTGAGAGGTGTGTGGTCCAGGGTGTTTTGATGGGAATACCAAATTGGGAAATACCATACTTAAACCAAGACAACTACATAAAAATATTTGCAAGCCACAGTGTTGCCATGTATTGTGAAACTTCTTTCATGATTAAATTGCATTCAGGTCTGATAAGCTATTATGAAGATCACTTGACTAGTACTAACATCATAGGAAAAAAATTACTATCAAAGAATTGGCACTCTGAACAGTATGAAGTAGACAATCAAACTACCAGTTGTGACCTGTGTAGTATTCTCTTCAGTGAACTCTAAGGTGCTGGGTTATTTCCAAATTTTAAGATTTCTGTAAATTCTTCTGTCACAGGCAGCTCAGAAGCAGAACTAGACAATTTTTATTTGCATTAAATCTCAAACCAATTTGTTCATAGTCTTTTCCACTTCTGTGGTGGAAATATCTAAATGGCAGATAAAAACTGCTACTAAACAAGCTCTTCAAAACAAAACAAAATAAAGCCAACACCAAAAAAGCCCCTGGAAATAAAGAGAAATCTTCCCCCAGAAGTATGTAGTTTATGCACCTCAGGGTTCTCGAGTCCACTGCCCCACTCCAGGTGCCAGTGCAGATCTCCTCAGTCACACATGCAGACACAGGCACATGGAGCTCTGTAGCAGCCGGTCAGTACCCACTGCTCCCAGATCACACACACACACAAGGAAAGAGTGAGAAATTGAGTTTAATGCAGAGATAGGACAGACTGTGCTGATCAGGCCCAAAGCATGGCCCCACAAGCATATCTGCTAGAAACTGGCTTTCCATAACTAGCCCCTTCTATACCCTTATCCATTTTCCCACCTTTGATATACCCAAATTCACCTAGACCTCTCTTTTTCCTGGTTCTTTCCCATCATGTTTTCTGTAATCTTGAAATGTTTTCTCTAGACTTCCCGTAATGTCCCATACAGCAGAGATCAGTAACCCCCTTTGAACAGGTGCTCTGGAGAGTTGCCCCTGATGACTTATCTTGATGGGTTTCATGTCTGGATGCTGGGACTGAGGTTATCCTGGAACAGCCCTGGATGGGGCCTGGTCAGAATATCCCTTCTCCTCAGCCCATAATTTGGCTTCCCTCCACCTGTTTTTGTCACGTGTCATTATGGTCCTCTGGATTTGTGGAGGTGGGCCTCTGATGCCCTGATGGCTCCAGCGGTGTAGCTGTGTGGGACAGTATTTTTTATCCTTCAGCTGTCATTGTCTCTGAGCTTCTTTGTGGGTGTGTAGATGAGCTTTTCTTCACATAAAAAAAAAAGTGGCAGATAAATCATATTCAAAAATATCTTTTTTCTATAAATGGAACGCAGAGAAAAATACTAGAGACATAAACATATTGTAGAAATCATAGTTAAAGACTTTGGACTTCAGACATGACTAAGTTTTCAGTTGTCCTGGTACACTACACATTTTTTGCCTCTAACAAGAAGTATTTTTACCACTTGCCCTCTGTATCTTGAATACTACTATAATTTCTGAACTTATCTCAAGCTCTGTTTTTGCTTTCTCTAAAAGTAGAGATGAGAATATTTAGTTCTACTGTCTTTCTGCATTAAAAAAGTGGGTTTGGGTTTCTTTTTTATGACTTTGCTCCAAGCTATGGTCTCTGCAGAAGGAGGGAAATGGTGTTTGAAATATATGCCTTCCTTAACAGAGTCCAGAGTAAAAGAGGATATTTCAGTAAATTTGGTGCATGTTTACTTGCAAGTATATATTCATATGAACACCTACAGTTCCAAATGAGAAACTTCCTAAAGGACATACATTTGCAATTTTTATTATTCTGGGAACAGTTACAGTGGCTTTTTTCTTCTTTATTTCTATTGGGGCAGAGATGAGTTCATTGAATTTGCTTTTTGGTGCTTACTGTGTCTGATAAAACATTTCAACTTATATTTACCAGATTTTTTTAATCAGTTCCAGGCATTGAGCAGTTACTTTTGCATGCCTTTCTGCACTTGGCAAAGTCATTTTAAGTGTTTATGTGTGACATAAAACATCAGTATACATTTAAAATAAATAAGTGCTTGCCTTTCAAGTGTAATGTATATTTAATAATTTATATTTCTACACCCTCTTTAATGAAGAAATATAAAATCATATTAATTAAGCTTCCCAATCCACATGTGACACTACAAGTTTCTGTAATACTCTATTTTTACTGAAATAAAGAGAAGAAAATATAGAATATAATTATACAAAAAACAAAGGCAAAGAATAGTATGGATTCCCCTATAAGCTTGGTAGACCCAAGAATATAAGATAGAATCCTACTAGAATATAAGACAGAGACTGTTCTTTCCTTAACTATCATTGGCATAGCGGGGAAACTGGACCATTGCAGCTTCCCTCAGTAATGAGGGGATCCAATAAAGTTCATCACAATGTTCACTCTTCAGAATATTCCTATTTTAACTAAGGTGATTCATTATTGAATTGGACACAAAGTAAATGCTATCGCTATCAGAATAATAGGCTATAGTAGTGTCTATAATGAATTTGGCACCTCAAACATAGGAGAATTCTTTCTCGTTGTGTTTGTTATGGTCACAACTGACCAAGCCCTTAGAAAAGCAGTGGTAATGTTGGTACTGAATCAGAGTTCATGACCATCTGCAATTGTCAGATTAACACCATGACATGAGACTAGAATTTTCTGTGACTCTCCACCCCACAGAAATAGGGAAGACTGACCCCTTAAGCGAAGGAGACAAAGGAAAACAACAGTCTTCTGGGAGAAGATATTTTTAGTGTCTCCCATGAAACTCAGGCCCTGTACCAACAGGAGACTGGCTTTTAGTTTAGCAACCTTATGTAGGAATACAGTAATATTTGAGTAGGACAACATGATTATTAGTTTTCACTCCTATCTCCTGCAGGTATATCTAATGACTTTCATATACTTCAAAACCTCAATCTTAAATTTAGGTTTCCCCACCCATCCTCTTCTAAAATATCACTATTCAAATAGCAAAACCTTTTCTATTTTCAAGTCTAAATGCACTCGGAGATAACACTGTATGGTTTAGATTTCTATTTCCCTAACTGGAGTATATTGACTTTTTTGTCTTTCTCCAAGTGGTTTCATAGATTATTACTCATATAACATTGTTTTAACAGTTTTTTTATGTCTTATGATAGGAAGAATGTCTAATTTACTGTACGATCTTTATAGAGCAAGAATAGAATTTTCTCCAGTTTCTTTAGGGATTTGTTTTCATGGTTTGGGACTGTCTGTTAACCAATACCAATAGTTTTCTTACAGCAGCAAATACTGCTCCATTTTTGCAGCTTATTTATCTCCAGTCCATTCAAGTACACTTAGGAACGCACTGTAATAATTTCTATGGCTACAAAGCAAATAAGTGGTGCAAATAAATGTTGATTTTCTAAATAGTAATACTATTCCTCACTACTATTTCTTTATGAATATTTCATGATTGATATCCAAATAATGACTATTTAAATGTGATTTGCCAATCAGATTGATTGGTTGTAAGTCAAGCCTGCTTTGCCTTAGCATGTGCTTTGACACCACCAAAGAGCTAGTGTTAGTTAGGCAATTGGTGTTGAATATTCTCAAGTGCCCAGGGAGTAAAAATATAGCATGTATACAAATAGAAACAGAAAGAGAAAGTGTACCTGTTATTTCTGAAGCTTTTTCTTTAAGTCATTTCTGCATATCTCATGTTTTACATTATTACCTTAACATTCTATCTTTCAACGGGTTTATCAAAGGATATAATATGTGATGAAATTTAAGAAATAGCCAAACCCAAACTTTTTCTAGAAGCCTTCGAAATCTTCTATAAAGTTACTTGAACTTTCTCCAGATTAAAAAAAAAAAAAAGGAGATGATGCTGAAATGAAACATACTGTGCTAATTCTAACAATGGAGATGTGGTGGGTTGACCCTGGCTACGTAGCAGGTGCTCACCAAAGCTTCTCCATGACTCTCCTCCTCCAGCTGGACAGAGGAAAGTATAAAGAAAGGCTTGTGGATCAAAATAAGGACACAGAGAAATGACTCACCAATTACCACCACAGGCAAAATTGACTCAACTTGGAGAAATTAATTTAATTTGCTACCAATCAAATCAGAGTAGGGTAATGAGAAATAAAAACTAAATCTTAAAACACTTTCCTCTCCACCCCTCCCTTCTTCCCAGGCTCAACTTCATCCACTGTTTCCTCTAGCTCCTCTCTACGGAGGTGCAGATGGATAGGGAATGTGAGTTGTGGTCAGCTCATCACACGTTGTCTCTGCTTCTCTCCTCGGGGAGAGGACTCCTATCATTATTCCCCCGCTTCAGTGTGGGATTCCTCCCACATGAGACAGTTCTCCATGAACTTCTCCAATGTGAGTCCTTTCCATTGGCTGCAGTTCACTAATTGCTCCTATGTTGGTCCCTTCTGTGGAGTGCAGTCATTCAGGAGCAAACTGTGGGGTCACAAGTCCTGCCAGCAAACCTTCTCCAGCTGGGCTCCTCTCTCCATGGGACCAAAGGTCCTGCCAAGAGCCTGCTCCAGCATGGGTTTCCATGGCATCACATCTTCCTTGAGGGCCCACCCATCTACTCCCGTGTGGGGTCCTCCATGGGCTGCAGGTGGATATCTCTTCCATCATGGACCCCCACATGCTGCAGGTGGACAGCCTGCCTTATCCTAGTCTCCAACACAGGCTGCAGGGAAATCTCTGTTATGGGATCTGGAGCGCTTTCTTGGCCACCTGGGCACGCTGCTGGCTCATGTTCAGTAGCAGAACAGAAGATTTTTCAGCAGTTAAGACAAGCGTGAAGATTCAAGGAGTCAGCAGAAAAGGAAAGGCCAAGCACCCGAAACATTATACAAAAATATGAATGGTATAAAAAAGAGTCAGAATCTGTGAGCTGTGGAAGAGGAAAATGTTGAAAATGAAGAGTCTGAGTGACAAGAAGGAGGATGGTGTTGTCAACACTGGTAGGGAATGGGAAGGAGGGAGGCTTGAAAGGGAAAAAAACCAGCTGAGTTTTATTGTATGTATTAAGTCTTAGCTAGCTGGCAAGATGTCCTCCAGGCACGAGGACAGGAAAGACAGGGGAAAGGAAAGTGGAAGGGGAAGGTGAAGGGGAAGGGAATGCAAACATGATTTTTGAGCTTAATCTTGGTGTTCCTTCCAGTTGGGAACAAGAGCAATATATGTGATTACTATATTATTTTTATTTCATGACAAAACACGATTTCATTTCTATTGCAGTAGATTTCCATAAAAGATTTAAATAAGGAAGTCCATAAGAAATGAAAGTCACCTAGATATCACAACAATAAGTTTAGTCAAAATTGTGTATTAGAGTATAAATTATTAATGACATTAAAAGTGGATACAGAAAATTCTTGATAGAGATTCTCATTTAGTTTTTACTGTATTCATTCAATTCCTGTGCTGTTGCACAGCTAAAATGTTTCTTTTTTGACTTTTATATTTTTTTCCTTTTTTAGGACACCAAAAGTAAACAGTCTTGCCTGAGTAGCAGCCTAACTGGGTTTTCAATTACATTAGGTTTTCAATTACATTAGTTTATATCAAAAACCATTTCTCTCTATATGAAAAATCCACAGTGAAAGAAAATTATCACTAGAAATAATTTCTTTGACTATGTCTTCATATTAGCAATGAAAACCAGATGATAACATAGTGTATTACCAAACCACTTGATAGGTTTAGTTGCTAAGACCTAGACCTTGCCTGCATATGGTAACCCAAAAAAAGGGATAACTTAACAGCAATACCAACTTATGGGTTTCACTGCATACAGTTTTGACAGACAAAATACGATGTGTACCCAAGAGGGGAAAAAAAGAAAGAGAAAAAAGTCTGGCATATTGGGTGCAGGCTCACAACCAGAGCTATAAAGCAGAAGATGCAAGTGAGTTTGTTTAGTTCGGATGAAAGCAACAAAAAACATAAAACCATATGTCTGTCAAAATCTGAACTAGTGAGTATATATTCACAGTGTAGATATATGTCAAAAGAGAGATAAATTAAACCCTAGAAATGTCTATTTGTCTTCATTGGTTAGTAAAGAAGACTGAAGTTATGCATTAAGATATACATTTCTATTTTGAGGATAACTAAAATTCATTAAGATGATTCAAGTGAGATGCACAGGACTTGAGGAAATATATATATATATCAAAATATTAATAAGATATTAATACAGAGATGATATATGAACTTGTGTTTGCAGGTAAGCTTACCTAAGCTAAGGCAGAGAACACACTGAAGACTGTTCTTCCTGAGTTTGTCTGGTGGGAGGATGCGTGCGTGTGTGTGTGTATCATACAGGAGGGTGGATGGGAAATGAAGATTACCTGATAGTCATTACGTTAATACATTAAATGAGAGTCAGAGTTAAGACCTTGCTACAAACCAGAGGAAGAAGGTACTTAAATGTACCCAATTTTGCATTTTAGGTAAGTGCCTCAACTGCTACACTTTTGAAATATTCTCACAACAAGGAGGAAGAAGAGCTCTTTGTCTTAGCTTAACACCATTTTGATACAAAAGATGACTGGGGGCAAGCTGAACATAATGACACATATATGTAAAGAAAACAAGAGATATTGTGTTTATTGCTCAATCCATGTACCTCCTGATGAATTCTGGATCAAAGCTGGCTTGGATCTGCTCTTCCTCTGTGTGATGAGGTACACCAGGTACTACAGTGAAGCACAGCTTTTGATACTTTGGGCCTGCAGTCTTGGTCTCAGCTACTTGAGCAGCAATGGTATGAAGCAACATATATTGAGAGAGGCAAACAGGCCTTTGGTTATTTGTAAGACCTTTTAAATGAAAAACGGAATGAGAGATCCTGATGGAATGGCCTGAAGTTGCGTCAGGGAAGGTTTAGGTTGGATATTAGAAAAAGCTTCTTCACCCAGAGGGTGACTGGGCACTGGAACAGGCTTTCCAGGGAAGTGGTCACAGCACCAAGCCTGACAGAGTTCAAGAAGCATCTGGATGATACTCTCAGGAACATGGTGTGACTCTTGGGGATGGTCCTGTGCAGGGCTAAGGGTTGGATTCAATGATTCTTGTAGGTCCCTTCCAACTCAGCATATTCGGTGATTCTGTAAAAAACAGATTGAAACTGGGGAGCACTGAGGTCATGAAAAAAATCCCTGGACAAAACCAAAGCAGCTTTGAGATCTCTTAGGGATTTTCTCAGAATCAGGTCTTGTGGGAACAAGCTGAGTTACTCTGCACCTACATTTAGTTAATCGGAGTCAAAAGGGAGGATTGACCTTGGCTAAGTGCTTTGAGAGAGAGAATGTTGTTTCTCAAAGTGGAAAATCACTTTAAACAGTCTGCATGATAAGCATGTGTTTTTCTCTGGTGGCTGAACACAGCCACCACATGATGTGAGTGTGAATGTGTGGGATCAGGACACTGGTTTGGGACATTCCTGGGAATTCCAGTTGACTAAAAGAAAAACACTGGGTGCTGTTTACAAGAGAATATGAATAAAATGGGAATACCAAAAAGTGTCGGTAGACAAGTCCCAAAATCGAACTCTGTGTGTGCAGCCTCATTTTCTCCTTCAGTGCCCATAAGGTCTGGCTCGAGAACTTATTCAGCATTACATTCCACCATGTTATGTGATAACAGTATAGAACAAGCTTAAATTTATTATCTACTGGATTAGACAAATAAGACAAAAAAAGTAGTGAACCAGACAATTCTATTGAATGTATTCATTGCAAGCACAATTGGCAGGCAACTTGCTGTACAATTGTATTTGGTAGCTCATAAAGGAGAAAGAGGAGGAAGCATCAACTCATACTTTGATCTTTCCTTAGCCTCCAGTTGTGAAAATTATTCCTGCTAGCTCTGATACTTTGAAGGATTATGTCCTTCCCTTTTGTCACTTTAAAACTGACTTTCTCCTGGAAGGTTTGGACAAAGATTAGTCCTTACTAGGAGAAAAACTGCATATGTTTTGGGCAAACTACTTGACTGCAGGAAAGATCTTGTTCTTGGCCTTTTTCTCCCACTGAAAAGGATCACGTTCAGCTGAGTGAGCTCCAGAATTCTGCTAAGACTGCTGTGATTGCCCACATTTGATTGTCTGTGGCTATTTCCTTTTGTTAGGTCCCTAGAAACAAGAAGGGATTTGAAAGTACCCTAAATCATATCAGAACATAACATGAATTTTAGGAATCTTGGTACCATTAAATTGTACAACTACTATCTTGCATAGGATGTATCCTTACTGTGGTTATACACTTTTCCTGTTTTATTAAGCTCCTTTACAGCTGGCTTGAATGCCCAGCCAGTCTGCCAGTGCTTTTGGGACTCCTCTCACCACCCACACATTCAGAAGCCTGTAAATAGTCTGTGGAGCAACAAGAGCTTTGACCTTAGAGTCCCCTTTGGACAGTAACGTAAAATAAATAACCCACTACAATAGTAGGGTAGGTATTTATGAGTCCTGTGTGGGAGTCATACTCAGCATAAAGAGGAATATTTCAGTAAACACTTCAGATCACACATGCTTTGTTTTATTTCCTTTCTAATCTTACAAATAAGCAAATTCTCTTTTTTGTTGTTATATTCATACTGTATCACAGTTTGGAAAACATTGAGCTAACGAAGAAATCTCAAGCTGCTCTGGAATCATTTTTTTGGTCTAAAGTTTGGATATCATCTCACTTTTATAATCAAATGTCTATCAGTCAAAACTCTCACAGCTTCATTTATCTAATTCAAAATATGTTTCTGCTTTTGTTCTCACTGCCTACATTAAGCCTCGTGTAGTAATCTGTTTGCTACAATTGCAATATACGTCTTATTTCGAGTCTCTCCTTTATTCCCGGCAGCTGTCATAGTTTTCCATTTCTTTTAGAGTAATATTTGCCTTACTTTAGTGATTTGTTTTATTATATCCAGTTGGTGTACCTAACTTTATTATTTTCCTATTACCTCACCAGTCTTCTGTTATTTTGATTTCTTCTCCCCGGTTTTTGCCTTACCCACTTATATCATTCTTCTGTTACTGTGTTCTTCCATCAGAATTTCTCTTCATTTTCTTTTCTTATATTTTTCTCCTCTGGGATTTATCTTATTGGTCTTGTCAGGTATTTACATCACATTCACCAGTTGTCTGGTTTATATGTTTGTTTTAATATTTATTTTGTCTTGTGTTTTTCCTCATGATAAATGCAATAAAGTCTCTCTCTGCTTCTCATATTAAAATGTATCTCACCTCAGTAATATAGAAAGTTGATGACATGACAACTAGTACCTCAAACTCATTGCTCCTTTCAACTAGAACAGTGACAAAGTTAAAGGTTTCAGAGATAAAAGAGGAAATGTCTCTACTACAAAAATTCTGTCTCCTGCACTATTGTTTTTAAGTACATCTGGAACTCCAGGTCTTTCCAAGAGTGACCTTCTTGTATGTCAATACATGAGGAAAAGTGATAGCATGAGTACATTCAGTGAAGAGTAGGGCTACCTCTGTTAGAAACTTCGATGTTCTCTTCTTGATAGCAATCTCCTCTCCTGTTTCCCTTATTCTCTTACAGTCCCTTTCTTCATGAACAGTGTGGTAGGCTTTGTGGACCTTGTTCTGAGAGAAGAAATGTGTTTTATGCTTTCTCATGACTACTACAGTTAAATGAATCCCAGTAATTAACTGCTAAACCTTAGTGACTGGTTCATTTGTACAGATATGTATAGTGTAGTGGGTCTGGCTGAGATGGAGTTCATTTTTCCCATTGCTAAACCACAATAAAGTTCAATATTTGCCTAACCTGTAGAGGAGAAATGGGGTGATTTTTTTCCCCCTAAATGGGTTCTGTATGCCTACTCCCATCATTGCAAAATAGTGCTTACTTCTTTGACTTTACACGCCTTGATGTGGCTAAAGAATAATTCCTCATTTATGTAAAGAGGGAAAAGATTATATTATGTTCTCCCTTCCTACTCTTTTCCTTTCATTAATTCACTCTTCACTCTCATTTAGTCTTGCTTTCTTTACTTTCTTTCTCTATTTTCAGAATGACAATGGAAATCTTACTGCTCTGAGAGGACTGTCAAACTGCTAACAAGTTCAGAACTCTGCATCAGTCAGGTAAAATGCTCTACCTCTTCATAATCACTCAGGAAGTCACCACTACATCTCCACATATCACCAGTTTTAAGAAAATTTTAAACAAAGAATTGTGCATTTGAAAAAAAATGAGCTATTAAAAGCTGAAGGATTATGAGAGTTCATTTTGTATTGGAGTTTACAGCTGGAATTTATGGAAAAACCTGATATTTGAGGCAGTTCTTGTACAAGGATTTTTTATTTACAGTCAGTAGAAAACTGAATAGCTTGAACTGAATTGCTGTCCCACATTGTGTAGTCCTCTTTCAAAAGCAATTCCATTTTCATTTTGCAAGTGTTAGAGGCAACTGTTCCTGCAAACATTCATAATGTGTTTCACAAAACAGGTCTGATTAAGTTTTGCCTTACATCTTAAGTAGATACTTGCCGCACAAATTCTGAACTTCTAAAGGGGCATACTCACACCTATGCCCCTGTATCACTTCCTACTGAGGCTTCAGTACACTTCAACAGGTCATCTCCAAAAAGAATGATTCAAGAGCCTTACTGCTAGTTCAAGTCAAACCAAATTAGTCCAATTTTGGTTTATACTACAAGACCATGAAATGGTGGAACAAAAGTAACCTGCAATTACTGTACTCTAAATGTCAAGAAGAAGGCAATGCCAAAACTAGCAGAATGTGGAACAGGATTCTGCAATCCATCACTACCTTCCTCTCAGCTGGAGGTGGGGTTGTCAAACAGATGTGTTGGGATTTCTGCAGAGAAAGGAGAAAGAACATAGAGAAACATAAAAGGAAAGTATGTTCCACTGAGGATGTCTTGAGAGAGGATGGATTGAGAAGGACTCTGCTATGCCACTCAAAATATCTGGGTATTACCTATCATGTTTTTCTCTTTTACACAGGTAAAAGTACTGAGGAAAGTGTCACAATAGAAGGCATTTTATCCTTCTATCCTTCAAGTCTGTCTACAAAGCAAAATGAAAAGCAATCTGGTTCCCAATATTTTAGGAATTTTTTATCTCTGATTTTGGCACAACACATAGCCTTCACTCTGATTGTAGATTTTTGTTTAGTATGGATATAAGTAGGCCAATGAGATTTTATGAACCATCTGGCTGGTGAGAAAGAAACTGTATGAAGAGAGTATAGAACAAGTTCACAGAAACATCTCAAGACTTTCTCAATCAAGCTCATGGATGGATTTTTTTTATTTTTCTTTTTACTTGAAAGCAACATATTTGGAACTAGGGAAATTAACAAGAAGTAACAGATCATGGTTAACATAGCAAGACACTGCTAAAGAATAAAAAGTCTAGCTGACAGTGGTTTGGACAAATTGGTATGGTAGGTTTCATGTATTGATTACATATATTGTTATGTTTGGAGTCAATGATTATTTGGGAAGCTGATTGGAAAATTTACTTTTCAGCCATATTGCTTTCAGCTTGTCTAAACATAACATTTGGCTGTGCACAATGAGGCAGAAAAGTAATTCTAGAATTTTATTAATTTGCTTCAGATAGATGAGTTTGACTAAAAAGTAAAATCCTCAAATACACACCATCTTGGTCATTGCTGTTTGCACTTTTCAAGCACTTGGTATGTCTTTCCTTCAGATGCTTGGCACTTCTCAGCATGACAGACATACGAACGTATAAAGCTTTCCAAAAGAAAGTGAATAATTATTAGGAGTGGAAGTGGAAACAGGGAATTTAGTATCACTTCTGTGTTATCTTTCAGAATAAGAAAGAGACAAATGACAGCAAATGAAAGCTGTCTCTCTTGCTGGAGTGGTAACTACAGTCCCAATAGGGCATGGACTCAGCAACTTGAAAATTCTGAAAGAGGAGTTAAAAATCTGTGTATCACAGTATTTCAGGTTAGACTATTCATTTCTTGCCTGAAAGGCAGTATTTCTTTCTGTCTCACTTCTTGATATGGAATACTTTCTGAATTGTATCCATCTGATTAACAATAGGATTTTTTTCATCAATGTGAATAACCAAATCAATTGTGGTAGCAGGATCATTATCTTCAGGTAGTAGTGGGATTGAATATATTACTATTTTCACATCTCTTGAAACAATCCCATTATGTATAAATTGGAATTTGATTTAAGCATTTAATTTATAAGACTTGAACCAAGACTTTGGTTTATATTTCCAACCCATGATTAATAAATCTGCCTAGTAAATCAGTCTTTTTTAACAAATAAAGTAGGTTTCACAAAATAGATCTTAATACCCAGACTATGTGAAGTCCTGACTTATAAATCACAGATACTACTTAAAATCAGTCGTATCACTTATAAATCAGCAATGCTACTTTAAAAAGTGTCATGCTTCTAAAAAACTGCAAGACAAATGTTCCTTACTTTATATATATATATTTAATTTAGGTATTTAAAGTGAAAGCAATTATAAAGCTGCTTCTGAAATGGTTATTTGAAAACAGTACCTTAAAGACGTGATAGAGCAGAAGGGGAATTTTATTGGTATTCATAAATGTGCACCTTGCCATTTGTAACTGTCTTTGTACTCTCCCCTCTGCACAGGCTGCCTATCAGAGTTTTAGTATGCTGTCAAGATTGTTGCAAGTCTGATGCTTGTTATTCTCCTGTTTACTTTTTTCAAATGTGCCCTCTCCAGTCTCAGTAGCGAGAGATTGACTGCTTTAATTTATTCATTTCCAGATGCTATTTCAAAGGTTGGGGCTAAACCACAGTTTACAACCTCCAACTTCGAGTAGATGGAAAAAGTGAGAGGAAGAGATTAACAGATCCATAAAAATATTTGAAAGTAATATTTTTTTCTCATATTCTTCAGTGAGTTTCTGCTTTTCTTGTGTTTGGTGGGAGCATTTGTGAATGATTCCATATCCTTCCCTGAAGGAAGAGACTTCCTTTCCTTCCTCCCCCTTAAACCCATAATATGTCCAGCACAGCTCAAAACTGATTAATTTTAATCTGAGTTGGCAAAGACTCAAGTTCTCGCCCTCCTTCATTCTGCACTTCTCCATGCTGGACCAGCACCCTGGCTGGAAGGATGTTAGATGGAATAACACAGGGAAATAACTCTTTCAGTTAAAATATAATCAATGCAAGCTTTCAAATATATCCTCTAACCAAAGTAGATATTTGTAAGAAACACATATGGTCTGCTCTGGATGTCTCTTTCTCTGATTTCCATAGGAATTTTTAAATATTATTTCTTCTTTTATGTACCCAATGTTCTTAACGGAAATGTTTAAATTAATTGAGAATTTCTGAAAAAAAATTGTCTAAAAAAACCATATCCTATCAAGCTTTACTTTAAAGCATATTTCCTTCACAGATTTCTTTTTCTTCCTTTTGTATAACTAAAATGAAATCTTAAAAAAAGGGTCTAGTATTTTAGTAGATTTTTGATATACTATTTAATCTGTCGGTTTTAGCTCTTAATTTTTTTTTTTAATGTCTGAGAGACAGGGAGGAGTAGTAATAACCGAGGTGTCTGTTTGCCTTGTCAGTACTTTGGGGGTTTTTGTAGACACATTTGTTGGTGTCATGTTTTTCCTGCAATTATTATCCAGGACACCAGTTGCAAAGCTGGTAATACTATAAACTTGAAACTAGAGAAATGGAATTTAATAGGCAAAATTTAACCATCTAATTCTGTCTGTGTGGTGATGTTATAGTCCTGTTACTCTCACTATGATGGTGCAAGGATATAAAGAAATCTAAGGTTTTAAGAGAGCACATTAACCCAACAGAGACCTATACTGAGAGAACAACTCTTTCCTGTTTTCCATGTTTCTGTTGCTAGGGAATACACAATACTGCAAATCTGTTCCTTTAAAAACTCTGTGTGTGTGTGTGTGTGTGTGTGAATGATTTGGGTTCTTTGGGTTACTATTCCTGTCATCTCCGTGCCTCAGTGTCCCCTCTAAAAAATGAAGATTATAATGATGTTTTGTAATCTTCTTTTTTTTTTTTCCCCTCCAGTCTATATTTTATACATCTTGTTCTTTTGTAATCATTTTTTGGCAATATCCAAAATATGAGTAAGTGTCTTGTCCATGCCCCAGATATATTGAGCCTTATGCCATATAAAGGGGACTCCTGGATCTCTAGCATCTACAGGAGACACAATAAATAGAAGTAATATTATACTATTGTTTTAATTACTTTGGTGTTATTGTTGTCAGAAACAATTTCCTGTATCAATACACAATACAATAAAAACCAATATTGTGAACTTGGGAAGGAAGAGACAGAGGCAAACACAAGGCCAATAAAAGGCAAATTTACCACTAAGGGATTTGGCAAGGTATGCTCATGTTACAACATTGGTGCTAAGGGACAGAAGCTGAAGAGTGAAGGAGCTACTGGAAGAACTTGAATTTGATGCTGTGAATGTTGGGGGAGGGTGGTGTTCCTTCAGACTGAAGGTGGTCTCTTCCACAGGCTGAATGCACATCAGCTGGTAGGAATTGTTGTGTGCCCTCCTGCCACTCACTGTTTCTTTGCACTTTCACCCGGAAGGAATGAGTTTCATGTGTTCTGAGATTAACCTGGTGCTAACTAAGACACAATGTGTAAGAAAGGCAAGAGTATCACTTTCAAAAGCAAATACTGAGTATTTGGCTCCACAAGGACATCTTGGTCAAACTGAAACACAGGAGTGAAATGAGCAGGCAGTGAAAGCAGTGACAGGCATCCTTGGAAGAATATAGGGATGTGGCTTGGGAGTAGGTATGGGATCAGCAAAGATAAGGCACAACTGAAGCTAAATTTGGGAAGGGATTTGAAGGACAAAAAGAAAGGCTTCTACATGTACATTAATCAGAGAAGAAAGACAATAGAAATTGTACACCCCCATCCCCCTGATTAATGAGATCAGATCTGATGGCAACTAACGAGAAGTTTAAAGTAGTCAGCAATACTTTTTGCCTCAGTTTACACTGGTGGTTGCTCTTCCTATGCCTCTGAAGTCCTCAAATCTCAGAGCAGAGACTGAGGGAATGAAGACCCATTCATTGCAGGAGAGGATGGGGTTCAAGAGCATCTGAAGAACCTGAACACATGCAAACCCACGAGATCTGATGAGATGAATCTCAGTGTCCTGAGAAAATTGACTGATGCAATTGCCAAGCCACTCCCCATCATATTTGAAAAGTCATGTCAGTCAGGCAAAGTCCCCAGTGACTGAAAAAAGAGAAAACATTACAACCATTTTTTCAAAAATGGGTAAAAAGGAGGACCCTGGGAACTACCGATCGATCAGTCTCACCTCTGTGTCCAGTGACATCATGGAACAGATTGTCTTGGACGATATATCAATACATATGGAAGATAAGGACATGATTAGAGACAGTCAGCATGATTTCACCAAGGGAAAATCATGCCTGAATGATCTGATGACCTTCTGCAATTTTGGCTGTTTTGGTAGATAAAGAAAGCATAGCTGGTGTCATGCACCTTGACATCTATAAGGCTTTTGACAGGGTTCCCCACAACAGTCTTGTCTCTAAATTGGAGAACTATGAGTTTGATGGATGAAAAATTTGATAGTTAAGGAATAGACTAGATGGCCACATCCAAAGAGTTGCAGTCAATCGTTCAATGTCCAAGTTGGAATGACTAACAAGCAGTGTCCCTCATGGCTCTGTATTGGGATCAGCATTGTTCAATATCTTTAATAATAATAGTGGAAATGAACAAACCCTTCTGGATGCCATCCAGAGGGACCTTGACTAGCTCGAAAAGTGTACCTGTGTGAAATTCATGAAGTTCAGCAAGGCCAAGTGCAATGAACTGTAGATGGGTTGAGGCAGTCACTAGTATCAGTACAGGCTGAGGGATGAATGGATTGAGAGTCTCTCTGTGGAAAAGGACCTGTTAGATGAAAATACTGTTAGATTAAAAATTTTAATATGAGCCAATAATATGTGCTTGTGACCCAGAACACCAGTCATATCCTGGGCTGCATCAAGAGTGGCCAACAGGATGAGAGAGGTGATTTTGCCCCTCTGCTTCACTCTCATGAGACCCATTCTGGAGAACTGCATCCAGATCAGAGGTCCTAAGCCCAGAAAAGACATAGAGCTGTTAAAGAGGGTCTAGTGAAGGGCCATGGAAATGGCCAGAAGGATGGAATACCCCTCCTATGAAGGCAGGATTGTTCAGCCTAGAGAAGGGAAGGCTCTGGGAAGACCTTGTTGAAGCCTTTCAATATACACAGGTGGCTTATGTGAAAGATGAAGAGAGACTCTGCCTGGGTGTGTAGTGACAGAACAAGGGATAACAGTTTTAAAACAAAAGATGGTAGGTTTAGCTTCGATATAAGGAAGATATTTTTTATTAAGAGGGTGATGAAGACACAGATTGTGAATACCTCATCATTTGAAGTGCTCAAGTTCAGGTGGGATGGTGTTTTGAGTAATCTAATCAAGTAAAAGATGCCTCTGCTCATGGAAGCTGGATTGGACTAGATGACCTTTCAAGGTCCTTTCCCAACCCAAACCATTATGTGATTCTATGATTTTACAAAGACAAAACTAGAGACTATTTAAAGTAATGTTTTGCATGTAGGGTTGGATTTTTTTCAAAATTTACTGATTAAATTATCATATTCGCAATGTAGGTAAATGTTTTGTTTCCTCATTACTATCAGAGTACTGAGCCCAAAACAAATATATTAAAAACACAGGTATTGGAAAAAGCCATGTATCTTTGAAAACATTTCTTTCATTATTAATCTTCCGTAACAGCAAGTTAATGCTTCATACATTAGTTGAATGCAGTGGGAACAATCTCAACATTTGGGCTGAAATGCAGCACCTTGAATCTAAGAGACCTTTCACTCATTAAACTGCAATTTCTTGATTCTTATGGTGAGGAGCATTGAAGACAGGAATGCCATAAAAATTAGGAACACCACAGAAAATAGTAGACTTCCAGTAGAGTGGGAAGCTTACTGACAATTGCTTCATGCCCACTGTTCTCCCACTTTTTTTATTCAACAGGTTCTGATCAGTCTGTCAGGGAGAAACCAGTGTTTCTATGGATGGCTCTAGCTGGTTCTTTTCCATTTTGCAGGTTTTTTTGTTTATTTTTTCATTTTTTTTCTCCTCTGAGCATTTTAAGGCTTAATAAAAAAATAATGTCCTTTTTTAAACATTATATGTTGTATTTTTTCATTGAGGATGGTATTTAGTCAAAAGTACTGCTTGGCTTTAGATGATTAGTGAACCAGTACTTCTGTACTTACTAAATTTCTATAAATACTCTATAAGGAAAAGTAGTTGGCTTGGAATAAATCCAGAGTGGTTTTGCGTAAGTGTGTGCCTAATTTTAGGAATATACAGATAATTGTCTCCTTCTATTTAATAATATAGGAGGTATTCACTTCAGAAAAACGGATTAAACAGTAATCTAAAATACTACCACATGCCAGATGTTTGACATAGACAAACCAATTCTTTTTTCTCTCATTCTTTTAAGAAATGGTCATCTACCTGCATGGTTGAAAATCTAATGGAAATTGCCAGTTGAAAATATTATTTCTGGACTGCTTACTCACTAATTTTGTATATACTACACTCTCAGAGACTCTTACCTCCTGTACTTTTGTCTCAGAAGAGACAAACAGCTAGTCAATGTGGATACTGTTATTTAATTAAAAACCAATGAGATTAGAGGTACTTGATTACCAGATACTTACTAACTCACAACACCACATTCAGTAGGACTCACCTTCTCTTCTCCACAGGAAGGGCTGGAAAAGTCAAGCAGCAAGTGATATAAGCTCATACCATGCTTCTCCTCACAGTTATGAATCTTGGGTATCGCCTGTCAGGGCGCCACCCTGGGGATCTCCCAGCTTTTATCTTTGTGCATCTCTGTGATGTTTCCTCACTTCCAGGATGTTTCCTCCCGCCAGAGTGAAAACAGGGTCTTCACCACCACCTTTATGATGCCACTTCTTTCCAAGACCATTTCTTGTTTTTGAGACCCTTTTTTCAGCACCATCCCCTGTACTTGGTATCCTAAGCCTCCAGTTTTTCCTAAGTAATCAGTCTGCGTACAAAAGAACAACAGGTGTTTGACTTTGCACTTGATGTTTCTCTCTCTGTCTTTTTATTAACTGAAAGACTTGGGATGTGCCACATCTGTTAGATTAAGTGTTACAAAAATTTACAACCAGTCCACACCAGTTACATCTAGCAAATAGCGGGCTTCTGTTTGGGAACTCAGAAGTTCAGTTTTGAGTACTTACAGTCACACAGATTTATCCTGTTAGCTGACTCCTCTTAGCAATCACAGTTTAATGCCTAAGACACAAGCATACCACCAAATAGAACTCACTTTAGCATCATTTTGAGGGAATATACGAATAAATATATTTTAACAATGGGAATAATTCAATTCCCAAGTGAATGTAGAAAAAGTCACTGAAGGTCAACCAGTTGATTACACAAGTGGAGAAAGATTATTTTTTGGGAAAAAAAAGATATACTGTGGCATAAAAAGATAACAGTCATAAACCAAAAGCTGAGCTTTGGATAAATGTTTGAAATGCATGTATTTATGCTGCAAGAACATCACAAAAGATAATACTTATAAATGAGATGGAAAAAGAGTGCCTCAAGGTGAGACAAAAAAGATTTTACTGAAAATTTAAAGCCCCAGAAAGCTTTAAGAAAGAGAAAGAAAAGACTGATAAAATGTAACTATCATTGTGCTTTTATGTTTCTAGTGTCAATTCTCCTTTCACATCGGTCCTAAAACAACTAAGGCAACTATTTGTGTCTGGAAGATGGATTGCTGTCAAAAATAGAAATTTGCAACAAGCAGCAAGAAAAAAAAAATCTTTTATCTAATGGGTTTACTTCTTCACATCACAAACTGAGTAATATCTACAAAATATTTCATTTGATTTGAAACTGAAAATGAACTACTCATCATTGACATTTGAAAATATCTATTTTTATTATATATTTTGTCAACAATAGCTGCTTTTTACATATACCATAAGAAAGAAGACAGAGTTTTTAAACAGTGAAGGTCATGCGTACGTGACTTCAGATTTAATACAGCTCTAAATTTTCACCCACTGATTTATTTATTTATTTATTATATGGTCTTTTTGAATAACAGGTTACACAGTGATTCATAAACTGCTGGTCTTTGAATGTGCTGGAATTTTCCAAGTAGTTAGGACTATTGGTTTGGTTACAAAAGTTTATGTAATAACAGATTATTTTGCACCTGTTATTTAAATCCTCTCCTCTCTACAGTGCCCCACTAGCTCCAGTGGGAAACTTTCATGCCAATAGAACTTAGTGAAAGATGGACAGTTTATCAAAATTAAAATTTACCAAAGATCATTATGGCTTTATACAATATTAAATCCTGTTGTAAGATCACTGACCAAAAGATTTAGTTGTGTGTGTGTGTAAATTTTTGTTCTAAACAGTAAAAGCTGTCTCAGATAATTGATTAAAAAAGAACAAATCAAAACTCCGATCATGATGGAAAAAAATAATTAACCTTAATAAGAAAAGTCAAACATAAACAGATGGATGAACATATGCTAAGTAATAGGTAGATGCAAAGAGAAATCACTAAAACATAGAATTTCAGATTCTCTTTTTGTTTGTCTGTTTTACCTTAAATAAATTCCAAATATTAGGTTACAAATATAAGCACAAATCCACCAAGTACCACCGTAGTAAAACAATCAAATATATCCAGATAGATAAGGCTCCAGAAGCAATGAGCCCTAAATGGTACGTCAAGTGTATTGCTGAAATGAGGACAAAATTAGACAGAAAAAAATGTTTGCTGTACCTCATTATGGTAAGGTTATCTTACCTATCAATCTCCTATTCATCAGTCTTTCAATTTGAATGCATTTGTCACAATTTTCAGCAACTGTTAATTCCAAAGCATTGAAAAAAAGTCCACACTTCACCAACTTCAAAGCTACAGATATAATATTAAGCAAGAAAAACAGTGGGGAGAAACAGTATATTTTTTAAAAGATTACAAGAAAAATCACAAACAAACAAAAAGTTCACCAAAAGAAGCCCATACCACATCTGTTTTCTGCTCATTTTGAACAAGTTTTTCACTAATTCTCTTTTTTCTGGGGACTGGAATGATGTTTTATTGATAGTTAAAGATGTAGGGTCCAAGTTTGATTCCATTGTGATGAATAGAAAGGGTTGTTGGGGGGTTTTTTTGTCTGTTCTTCAGTCTGTATTTTCTAAAGTATTGATTCTGTTGAAAGAGAGGGAGGAAACCCAAACAAATGAACAATTGCTCAAAACTACAACTGTATCTTGGCAAAGATTTTGGATATAGATTGTTCTGTGAGAACGAGGGGATCATAAAACTCTCAACTCTCATTAACAGTTGCAAAAGCTTAAAGGAGCAAGAAATACTGTATATGTTAATCATTGTAATTTAATTAACACTACTGATTTCCATTACCATTCTCCACACAGTTAGCAGGTACACATTCATCTCTCACCTCCAATGAGAAATAGGTACCTTCAGGAAGGATGAAAAAAGGCAAGAGTTGGAACCCTGCAGCCCATAGTTATGGGCCCATGCTGATTTCAGTAAGCAATTAGAAACAATCTCTGTTATGTTACCCTGTGTACATATTTTTATGAAGTGTACAAATCGTACTTCAGGAGACTCACAGTGAATTTTTTTGTGCGAAGCAATTCTTCTCCAAAGCCAGTTTCACTGATCTTTTAAATAAGTACTGAAAATTCCTTTGCAAGGGGTCAAAAAATCTTAGCATGATTCAGTGTTATAAACAGAAGTACCAGAAATGTGCAGTTCTGAAACTATTTGAAATCAAAGAAATTCAGTATTAATCAATAATGTTAAGAGCCTCATACAGGAGAGTTTCAAATATGTGGCTTCTCCTATGTGAAAATACAGAATTGCCATAATTTCATAAGTCAGGGTAATTTAATCTATATAATTGAGCCAGATAAACACCTTTATCTTGTTTTTCTTTTTCTTTAATCTTTATGAATTGAAGCATAACGCCACTCTAGGACATAACAGTGTTTCCCTGTACCTGATGTTTTACCTTGTGGGACAAACATGGAACCGAAAGGGGCTTCCTGGCTTAACAATTTCAGATCTTTGCTATCACAGGCATTTGTCACACATTTATAAAATAATCCATTTTAAGAATAATCAGGATTTTGTTTGTTTTGCACTGCTGCTGCTAGGAAGCTATTACAAGTTCCTGTTCCTTTATTTCTTAAAATTACTTTAGCCTGAATGCTGGGACTGTATTTGAATATCCTCAAATAACATGCAAAAGGTTAACATGCTATTGCTGAAGCAATTTATTCTATCTCCCATTTACCTACCTTTTTTTTAGGTATTTTTCAGATTTTTTTTTTAAAAGTTTTAAGTTTAGAAACATACCACTGATCTCAATTACTTTTTACTACTTATTGTATTAGAACAAGCTAGCCTTTCAACACAGCATTATCCTGACTATACATTTTCAAATCTTTGTACATTATCTTTGTGTTGGGTATGTATGGCAAGGTTTAGGTTGTGGGGTGGTACAGCAGTGGCTTCTGTGAGAAGCTGACAGAAGCTTCCCCTGTGTATGACAAAGCCAATACCAGTCGAGCATGACAAACCCTGTGCTGACCAAGACTGAGTTCATAGGTGACATTGATAGCACCTCTGGGATAACACAGTTCAAAGGGGGAAAATCTGCTGGGCAAGAGCAACCAGAGAGAGGAGTGATAATACGTGATAGGAAAAGCCCTGCAGACCTCAAGGTCAGGAAAGAACAAAGGAGACAAGGTGCTCCAGGTGCTAGAGCAGAGATTCCCCTGCAGCCTGTGCTGCAGACCATGGTAAAGCAGACTACCCCTCTGCAGCCCATGAAGGTCCATGCTGGAACAGATATCCACCTGCAGCCCATGCAGGACCCCACATCAGAGCAGACTTCTGGCTCTGAAGCCCCTGAAGGAGGCTGTGATGCTAAGGGAAGCCCGCACTGGAGCAGGTTCCTGGCAGGGCCTGTGGCCTCATAGAGAGAGAAGCACACACTGGAGCAGGTTGCTGGCAGGACTTGTGACTCTACAAGGCACCTATGCCTGCTCCTGAAGGACTGCATCTTGTGGGAGGGACCCACGCTGGAGCAGTTCAAAAGGAACAGCAGCCTGTGGGAAGGACTCACATCGGAGAAGTTCATGGAGGGCTGTCTCATGTGGGAGGGACCCCATGCTGGAGCAGGGCAAGAGTATGTAGAGTTCTGCCCCTGACAAAGAAGGAGCAACAGAGACAGCCTGTGATGAACTCATCGGGGAAGGAGCTGAAAAATGTTTCCCCATCTGACTCTACTTTTTTGAGAAGTAGCTTTCATTCATTCATTAATTCATATATTATGTGCTGAATGTCATGCTGTCAAACATCTGATAAATGCCTAATACTATTAGATATATACTTCTAATTTTATCAACAAAATTTTTACTAGGATCAAGGAATGAAATAAAGTTTTACAAGAGTTGTTTTCCATAAAAATGTATTAACACATAATTATATCCATATACCTTATTCCTCAATCAATTTAATTCATTGAATCTATTTCATTGTTTTCCTTGGATTGATCTCAGATTGAAGGTTACATTTACGTGATCATGCTACTTGGTTTGCTCATTTGGTTTTAATTGGCCTAATAAAAGATCTCTTTAATTTCCTTGATATACTCAGATATATTCAGAACAAAGATAGACAAACTGCAGATCTCTTTAAGTTAACTTCTCTTGGTCTCTGACAATCAGGTGGACTTTAGTCAAAGTTGTTCTCCTTGGCCATGGAAGTACACTGTTTTGTCAAGACAAAGATTTATTTTTAGTAATTAACATTTTTTTCTTTGTATATTTCAGGTTTTATTTCTCAATCATTTGCTTAGCATTTTGATTAATTCTGGGAAAATACAACTTCTGAAAAGAAAATTAGATGTATGTGAACAGATTACTGCTTCGAACTATCTTGTACATTAAAGTCAAGCCATGATCTTGTTCCTATATAAAAGCTAATGACTCTTATTCTTTTTGTCATCCTCCCAGGTTTTGCTGAACGAGTTGCAATTTACAGTCATTCACAGCCTCTCTCCAGGTTCCAGCAATAGCACTCATATCAAATTTATTCAAAATAATAAGGAATTCCAGTACCTCATGAATGTTTTCCAGATTCCTAAAACTTTGCAATAAGCAAGTGAAAAACTTCATTACCTTGGACAAATTGCTGCAATTTACTCACAGCAGGAAGAGTTTGCATCTGCCCCTCATATTTAACTTCAAATTAAAGGCAATGAGTTAATTTTTATTTCCATTTAGGATCAAACCTGCTATTTATCCTGGTGATATCTAATCCTCAATTTGTATACACTTCTCCTATGTCCATATGTGTGTGTATATATATATATATATATATATGGGTGGATCATCTTGCTGTGATGTGACCTGAAAGTACAAAATTACCCTTCAAGTACAGCAATATAAATTCACTATAAGATATCAAAACAGGCTGGGTTTTTTTCTCCAATGCCATCATATTCATCTCTTTTTATCTCCTATTTCAATGGATAGCAAGCACAGGATAGAAATTTAAAATACAAACTTTCATCTTCAATTCACATAGTGTATCTTTGAAATTATGCCACATATGGAATATGTGCAAGCTACATCCTGATCTGAGGCTCCAACAAACCATGAAAACCCTACATTTCACTGGAGCAAATTTCCTATTTTAATTGACAATTTCTTTTTTTTCTTTCTCTTTTTTTTTTTTTCCTTTTTTACATGGAGATGTGGGAATAATGAATATTTGCTGCTGAAACTGCATAAAACCCCCAGAACTTTAAAAGCTCATTCCTTCAAGGTTTCACACAGTGCTCTGGACCACTGAGGATGGCATGACTGATGGATGTTAGAGCAGTCTCTGTATAATCCAAAAGTCTTTTTGTGCTATGATCTTTTCCTAAACTCAACCCAAAAAGAATGTGAGAAATTCTCACTCCCAACCACAGAGCCTGCCTTCTTAAATTAGGCTGTAGAGAACTGTGCTTCCAGATCTCAAAGTCCCCCAGGTATGCACAGTGGCAAAGGCAAGGGGCTGTAAAACGCTTCTCGTCAGGGAACAAGCAGTCATGGCTGGATAGTGCGGCTAAGGAGTGGTGACGTACAAGTGCTGCAGATGCCTCTGCCAGAGAATAATTTCAGCTGCAGTTCCAACTTAGGCAAGCAGGAACAAAACACAAAGATAAATGTAGAAGGAGGGGTTGAAAGCTGCATCTAGGTGGGAACCTTGGGGGCAGTCAGGAAAAAAACTACACCAAGCAAAAAGGAAAGTATAACCTTGATGGGGAAGACAAGGACCTTGAACACAACTAAAGGGATAGTAAGCTGTAAAAGAATTTTAATTGGGGAGTTTCATGGCTTGAGCTTCAGGAGATAAAACTGACTTTCACAGCAGCATTCTGGAAGGATTTGAGGGGAACAAAGCAAATAGCCTGGCTTTTATCATAACCTGTGCAATGGTTAAATGGAGTTTTATGTATGTCTGTTATCCTTAGCTTTATAATGATTTTTTTAAAAGACTTGGGAAGGGGTCAAAAGAGAGAAAGTTTCATCTGTAATGTATGAAGGGTATATTCTGAGGGACAGAGAGTTGGCTTTCTTTATAAGCTGATCATCAGAGTTAAAACTATACAGTGTTGTCCAGCACACAAATGAGGGCCCAAGTAAACAAAGAAATCTCAGCATAGATAATAAACTCCTTCCAATTTGTATCATGTTTACAGTAGATCATGGTCTTGTTTTATAAATCTAGTCCTGCTAAAAACACATAATCAAATATGGACCCAGTTTGCTAAATTAATTCCATTAGTCAACTCAAATAAACTTTCAAATTTTTTTCGCTGAAAGCCTATACATAATGCATGTACCATTTCAAAATATACATTACTTTTTACAAGTTAATACTAATGGTTACTATACAATTCAAGAAAAATCTGCTCTACTCATGACAATACACACATTTAGTAATCTATAATGGTTACAAAACAAGGGCAACACTGGAATTTTAAATTAATTACTACTCTTCAGGTAGCTCACTGACTGAATCTTACAATTATTATATGAACACACCAGATAGTTAGGGATCTCCACAGTAACACAAAGGATCTCCTAATTCATATATTCCATAAGCATTGTCCTGTTTCAACCTAGAGCAATTTTTCTATGAAAGATTTGTTAAAATGAAAATGCATTTGAAAATAAAGTTTGGCATTGTCTTAAAAGTGGCAGTGTGACCATTCAGAAAAAAAAAAAGCTACATTATCAATAGAGAAGATCTGAAGTTATGAAAGGTATCTTTGTCAGTGTTTCACTCCTATCCATTCAAAAGAGATAACATTTTGCAAATATTATGTCTATGGCTGACCCTGTTAAAAAAATGATTGGCGGGCAGAGCTCAACCTCTTTGAAGGCTTCCTGGAGCTTTTATATCTCATACCTTTGTCTCCCATTTTGGGCTTGCTCTGACAATCTTGAGAAAGGGTCATGATTTCATGTCGGAACTGCAATATATTTTGTGTTTGTGAGTCATTAAAAATAATAATAAAGAAGTAAGCAAGTAGTCACCACTTTTATATGCAGTAGTCACCAGTTTGCATGTATTTGGATTATAAGAAACTGATACCTCTGCAACCAATGTAACCAGGATAAGTTATTATTCTTAGAGCCATCAGAAATTTTTGAATTGTAAAAGTAAATCTGATAAACATGAAATTCAGATGCATTTGTTAGTGATATTCTGACATTTGTATCTGATCATAATCAAGCTAGGTAACAATTTACACACCATTCTTTAAAGTACATTAAAGTATTTGAGGACTAACTATCACCAAGGTCAAACATCAAGAATAAAATTGAATCCTGAGACTGGTGAAATCAGAAGTTTTACCATGATCTGCTCAGTGGGTGCAGTCCTGGAATAGACAGAGAAGGCAATCTGTATGTACATATGTTAGGGCTTGTTGGTTGATGATGTATCCACACTGGAGTTTACAACAGGACCAACATCAGATATCTCTACACGCTATTCCAGTTTCAAGTCAGATAGATAAATGTAAACAACCACCTCTAGGGATATTTCCTGTTTTACTCCTATATTAAATATTCAGCTGATGAACATAGAACATTTGCACTGAAACCACAAGTGAGTTTAAGATATGTGTGGATTAAGCAAGTCCTATTTTGTTTTAAATTAGGACAGAATTGTGCAAAGCATTTAAACAGGTCTCAGACAGCACAGTACATGTACAATACAAATGCACAGCCAAGACAACAGCTGCTTGTACATTTTTTCACACACTTCCACTCTAGTTTGTCTCCCCTTTGCTAAAGATGGTTTCCAGACACTAGTAGGATTGTAGCAGTGGGTTGAGAGTTAGAAAGCAAATTCAGCTTGCACTAACCACACACTATAGACACAACTCAGATTGCAATGACACATTTTTTACAGTCATCACTGTATATGTTTGCTGATCTGGTGGGTCTCCCACCAGTAGCTGGAATTTTCAACTATGTCACCTCATTATGAAGTGCTCATTCTGCTAAAGATGTAGCAGAACTTGAGAACATAAAGATTAAGAAAGTAGCTCAAGACCTCTAAATGTCTTGCATGAAGCTACTATGTTTCAGAATGGGATGAACAGTTTGGATTATTCTTGTACCTCCTCAAAATGATGTTGTGTTACCAGGTTGCTAGAATTCAGAAGACTCTTCCCTGAAGAAGAATATTTCCCTTTTCCTCTTACAATGACAGCAATAATAATTTTAGTACTAACAGAATAAGAAAGAGACCTGATCTATGTCAAAGATCCTCTTATGCTAGTCCTTCCACAGGAAGCTATTTGCCATCAATGTGACACCAAAATCTCTGACTTGTCCCATCACTTTTATATGATAGTTAAATAAGTACAGCAGAATTGCTAAAAGGAACTGACATGTTATTAACTTATTTCTTATTACATTAACAATAATAGTAATTCCTGAAGGATTATATATATTACAGCCATTATCTGAGACATAACACTGTCTTCTTAACGGAAAATTCTGGTTTGAATGCTACATGCTCCCCTCCCCATCATTAGACAGCACTAACTGCTTCCCTTCCATACTTATTCTTCTTCGTTCTACATATCAACAAAACACACTTCTTCTGCAACAGAAATATCTCTCTCCTAATTGCGGTTTCCAGGGAAGCAAAGTGAGATAATTTAATTACTCCAAATAGCTACTTTACCTCAAACGGTTCAAATCTCTTCAAATCAACCCTCACATAACGGATGGAGTGCACATATTTTTACAAAAGTGAATAAGTATCCTGAGTAATATATACCTTAGACTTAGATTGACAAATGAAATAAAAAAACCCAATAACTTTTTAGCTCAGTTTTTTACACAGAAAGCCAACCACAACATTCATGTTCCCAGAAATAGGAAGTATATCCTAAGCATAACACTGTGTCAAGTGCTTTGAAGACTAGAGGATGCATCAAAGCAGTTCAGACACTTTTGGTTACTTCAGAAAAGGAACAAGTCTGACAGCATATAAATTGTACTTTGCCAGAGTTGGACTAATTTTTCCTCTGATTATCATAGAATCAACCGGGTTGGAAAAGACCTCCGAGATCATCAAGTCCAACCCTTGATCCAACACCACCGTGGTTACTAGACCATGGCACTAAGCGCCACATCCAGTCTCATCTTAAAAACCTCCACAGACAGTGAATTTACCACTTCCCTGGGCAGCCCGTTCCAATGTTTGATTACACTCTCTGTAAAAAATTTCTTCTTAATATCTGATCTAAACCTCTCCTGGCAGATCTTAAGTCTGTGCCCTCTTGTTCTACTGCTGGTTGTCTGGGAGAAGAGACCGATGCCCCCCTGGCTACAACCTCCTTTCAGGTAGTCTGAAAGGAGGCTAAACAACCCCAGCTCCCTCAGCCTTTCCTCATAGGACTTGTGCTCGAGACTAATCAGACTTCTTTCAGGAAATTACCAGGTGTTTCTCTCTTATCTGCGTACTTACATGTCCTCTATTAGCACACTGTCTAAGCATTTCACAGACCTTACTGAACTTGTCTAATGCAGATGCAGAACCTACAATGCATCTCATTAGTGCAAGATAACTGAGGTCATGCTAAGAATGGTCCTTGATGGAATATCAGTGTTGAAGGACTAGAACTCAACAGAGAGCACAGAATTTTAAAAGTCTTGATCACTTATGATTATTCAAACTTGTTGGATTTTTCTCACTGAACTAGAAAGATAGTAAAGTGGAAAGAAATTGGAGCTGACTTCTAACTAAACTTTTTGAGATTAAATTAGCATGCAGCTCACTCTGAACCTGAAAGTTCAGTGAACTAGGACAGTAGTCTTGTCTCTGTTTTTGCAGTTGTACAGAAGGAATGTATCTACATGAGATGCTTAGTTCATACTATGTTTGATACAAGATGACAAAGTTCTGCCTACAAAGGGACTGATACGATTAGCCCTCAGAGGAAGGAGATTGAGGAGACAGTTGGAAAGACTGAATTAATGTTATTTGAAAATAAAAGATCTCCTCCCTGATTTTGACACATATATGAATTAATGAAAGTTTGTTACCAAATAAATTTTCTGTTACTTTCTCTTTAGTTCCTTGCTGTGTTTGAACATGAGCACTTCTGTGACTTTTGTGGAAAACTCTTTCTGTGGCAATTATAAATAAGAGTCTCCTAATGGTTGGATGATTATGCAGTTTGGTGACCTTCAGGCTAGATTGCAGTGGCATGTTGCACTTAAATACCTGTAACCACACATGGTGGTTACAGCGGATTCAGTTAGGAAGAATAATATTTATTGGACTAACAAAGGGTATTGCTGACTTCATTCAGCACTGAAAAGATGGAAATACTTTATAAGGATTTGTCTCTATTACCTTTAGTAGAAGTTTCTGAAGGTTGATGATATCCCATAGGATGAAACATATGAATGGACATACAGCAAAGAGAGAAGACCTTAACCTATCGTACCAACATATAACAAAGGACAGTTTCACAAGTTATCCTCTCAGAAGCATAAAGATAAACTATTTCCCAGAGAAAGACTGAAGAAACCTTCCAGACAAATGAATACTAAGACTTGATGCCAAAAATGTGAAAGCACACAGTCTTTCTTAATCCTTCTCCTTTTTCAAATAAATTCTATTAGATAATAAAGGTAAAATATGGTAGATGCAGAGGGTAAGGATAACAGCATCCAGAAATCAGAAGTAGTTCATACTGGAAACGGAATGAGAACAAGAACCTGAACTAGGATGCACTGATGAAACCGCCACCCATAGACAGGCTAAAATTAAGGAAAACTGAAGCAAATGAAAAAGACATAAAGAACTTCATTTAGATTGCCAGGAACAGAAAGAAGCACAATAATTTGAAATTGGAGGTCATGTCAGGAAGCAAAAAGAAACGAAAATTGTCAAGCCTGAAATAGAATGCAATTAAGGAACCATTAAGAGACAACTCCAAGAAAGTGGTTACTAAAAGGGCACACAGAAGTTGGTTTCTTATGTCTGCAATGGATAGGATGCCCAGAGATACAGTTGTCAAAATCTATTACTGTCAGCTGGAGAACCTCCCTCTTTTTGGGATAAGAACATATTTTTTCACAGGTTTCTAAAGTACTAATCTTCTAGAACCTCTTAACAGTGACATTTGAGCAGAAAAAAAAGGAGGTGAAGAAAAAAAGTAATGTGGAATTATTTAGCTAGAGGTGAGACCTCCCTTTAAATTTCTATTTTCTTTTGACAGTTTTACAGTTTTTAGCTGTTACCTTTTACCTATTATATAAAATTAGGAGGTGCTCACAAATGGGTAAAGAAAGAGACTATTGCACAAGAAAGAAGTGACAATAAAGATATACTTTCAGGTTTGTTCCTTTTTCATAATTCCACCTTAAAGATACCAACAAAGAAGAAATGAAAAAAACAAAGGCCTTGAATCACCATAAGACTGCAATATGCAAACCCAGAAGAAAGATACAGTCCCATCAATCTTTTGCCAAGAGATGCACTGTGAAGGGTTGGGAAGTAGAATGAGAGAGAACTTGACTGAAGGTATATTTTGAAACAAGGTCACAGGGTCCCTTATGCTCTCAGACTTAACATAGTTAAAAGTTCTCAACCCATTCATTTAATGCAAACCTCTGAAGATGCATTTTTGTGGAAAGATTCCTTATATTGAAGATTGCTAATACAAATGTAAATGAAGTGTAGAACAGATTATTGGATGTTATAAATTAATTTTAGGTTCACGTTACATTGGGTCTCTGAAGCTCAAGAATTTTGTATTAAAAACTTGACTACCACCACATAGGTATTTTACCTGGTTGATATGCCATGTACATTTGAGGTACTTCCCTTAAAAGTACATCAGACAAAGATAGATTATAAAATATACAAGTGGGATACCACTGTAGGAGTCCTCACAACAAAGGAGGGAGAAAAGAAGAACTTGATAAATAGCAAAGAACATGAAATAATATCTGTACTTTGCGATGTTGAAAGCTTTTTCTGTAGGATGGTAGAAAATAAAAGCTAGTGAAAAAAAATCCATAATGATCGTCTCTTAGAGTATTGCTTGGGAAAACAGACAGGAATTTTTTTAAAAAACAGGTATGGGTATAGTAAATAAAATTACTAAGTGTAAAAGTATTAAAAGCCTGTGAGAAAAAATTGTTAAGAAATAGCACAAGTAAAAAGAGCGAGCTCTTTGCAGTCTGCTTAATCACTAATTTTTTGACAATGGTACAGAAGAAACATGGTTTTTACCAGATCACTTTTTTTTTTTTAAAGAAATAGGATTAGATTTTATTACAACATATATCAAGATACACTTCTAGTGTATCGAGCAAGAATAGTGACCATGAGTAACTTCATTAAATTAATCTGCATTAATGTAAAAGATCTTAACAATATAATAAAAAGGAGGGAAAAATACAAAGAACTTAGAAAGCTCCTAGCAGACATCAGGAGACACATTTCATAGATGTAAGAACCATTATTCAGAGAAAATTGGTTTAATTAGGCTTCTTTCTCCTTGTACCTTTCTGAAAAGAAAGAATTTGCTGTAACTGTAGACAAACATAACTCACTTATAAAAAAAGGGAAAAAAAAGAAAGAAAGAAAAAAGAATACAAAATAACAGTCACAGTTTAACCTCAGAGACTACTGTAGGATCAGACAATGCCTTAAGCAAGTACAAGCAGACTTTTACCATAGTTTCAAATGTAGCAAAGTCTGGTGTAAAAGCTTTCACATTCAGCTTGTAAAGCAGAATTCTGCAGCATCTGGTGCAACTGTTGCTCTCCAGATGTCTGCTTACAGACTTGGGTGGGATTCAACTGTCTGACTTAGAGGTTTAGTAGTTAGATAGTCTAAATTTTAACCATAATAATAAAAGTCTAACTTACCACTTTAATCACTCTTTATATTAGTTGGCAGTCTCCAGGGAGTTATTTATCTCCTCTTGGAGTAGTTATGTAACACAGGCCATGAGAGAACCTTAGATGTAGATTACTAATTTACTAGTATACGTTTAAGGCAGAAGTGTCCCAACAGTCATGGTAACCAATTTTCAGGATAACAAAGCTCTCAAAGCTCTCTACTTTTATGCTTTCATTAACTTTATGATAAATTATTTCTTAAATAAACCACAGACTAGATTAATACAGACTCCTTCTCCTACTCTTTCTGTGTTGAAAAAAAATATTCCTAGCCTTTATTCTGGCCTTTTTAGTCCTCAGTAAAGATAGATTCAATAAATAGGACCTTGTGGTCCTGTTTCCAATGATTATAACATTATTTTTTTCTTGTGAACTTGAAAGAACTTTGACTTATTTTTCCTCTCACCTAAGAAGACATAACATATATTTATTTCCTTATCAGTTCAAGCTGCCTAATATATACTTTGCTGGGGGTGCTCTGTAAGCTACCATTCCCAGAATGCTTTCCTAGTTCTATGCCACATATCTGTCCAAGGGAACTTTTGAATGTGTAAACTGGATAACTCCATTTTCTGCCATTCAATTTGCACTTGTAAATGTCAGTTTGCCCGTAGAAATGAAGATTCTTACACATGTAATATTTGCATTTACACATGTTTTGAAAATTTGCCTCTAGGTAGACAATCACGTTAACCTAGAGCAAATTGTTCCTCTTCTTAAAAGTAAAAAAGTTACCAAACCTTCAGATGAAAGGGACACTTCAGCTAAATGTCAGGAAATCCAGCTGTAATTTGTCTTTAACTAGTGCTTTAGATCTCGACTTTAAATTCTAATTAAAGATTGAGGTAGAAGTATGAAATTCTAATGAGGAAGCTGTAGGGTATATTTTTCAGTGTTACATCATGTCCTCTGTTATTCTAAAAGCAGAATATAATTTTCGTACACTTAGCATAATTTGAGGGCTTGGTTTTCTCACAGAGAGGAACATGAAATTTACAGAAAGGAACATGGAAGTTCTATGAATAACACCTGACTACTGGTATATGGGATAAAACAAAACAGCGTATTCCCTTATTTAATTACATTTTTTCTGCAGTTTAATTTTTAAGTCAGTTTTTGGAAATTCCAGAGACTGACTTTTATTTTTAGTCATAGTTTGTTCATCTTTTCTGAAGGCTGAGAAATCTCAATGTCCTGTTGAGATTCTTCTTGTTTCATGCCCCCTATACTGGCTAGCAATTGGAAAAAAGGGCTATGTTTGCCATTAAAACTTAGCTCTATACTAAGAAAACTAATTACAAGACTGTTAGCTGGCATTTCAGCATTTGCATACACACTAACAAAACCTGATTAGTGCTGGTCACTTTGTTCAAGGTTCATGCAGATTGTGACATATTCTTTCAATTGACTTTTGATTTATGTCTTTTGTCCAGGCACCTGTTGACTTGCTAGAAGTGCAGTCCACGTTATCGAATTCATCAAGCCTGGAAATGTGTTATATAATCTAACGCAGAAGTTGCATCATTAAACACTTCTGTGTAGACATTTTTGTTCTACCTTTGCTACCTGCCATTGTCGTATAGCTAAATTTGTTTTCTTAGTGTTTTCCAAATATTCAAGAGCATATACCATACATTCAAATTCCTAATCAATGCAGTGGTTTTTAAATGATGCTTAAATGGTTTGTAGCTTCTTACACTCATGCTTCATACAAGAGAGATATGTTCTACCATACTCACTTTCAATATCCTAAATGCACTTAGTTTCCCTCTTGAAAGCTGAAGGACTAGCTGACTTGACCACATCATTCTCTCAATACAAATACAACTGTTGATTTCACTCTGTCTCAGAAGAAATCTTGGATTTTTTAAGCCATAAAATTCTCTATTTTGAATTACTGTAATCTTAGTGAATTTTATATTGGTCCAATAATGCTAAAAACTAGGCATTATTTTCTGACTAGGAGCTTAATTCTTTGATTTGCCCCAGGTGTACCTGGGCAAGGAATATGTCTTCTTATTATTCTCCTTTGATTCACTGAAATCAGAACAAAATTCTCTTGATACAAAGTCCAGTTTATGCTGTCAAAGTTAGGCATTTTTTCCTTGTCTGACCAGCATACGATAAGATCTGATCTTGGCCTTGTTTCACCTCTTTCTTCTTTGGGATTTATTTGGAACTCTCATAAAGTACTGGGCACCCCTTCAAAGAGGCGAGAAACTCAACCCGTAGGATGTTGGCAGACTCTCTGTTCTCTTAGGTTATGAGTTGTTTTCATCCCTGTCTAGTATCTTCTGCCACCAGAAATTATTTTCCTGAACACATAACATCCTGTTGTTTTGGTGGAGTTTTGATGATATTCACTGCAGGTGATTGAAAGTACTCAACACTGGCTTCTTCACAAAGATTTCTAAGGTCCAGTAATCAGATTGCATCTCCTGCTTGTGCCTGGACCTGAAGGACTAGAATTCTGTTCAAAGAATCACAGCTAGTAGCTGTTTCTCTGCCTAAACTTTTGGTTGTTCTGTGGTTTTTATTACTCCACTGGGCAATCAACGCTTGCCCTCTTCAAAAGTCATAATTTTGTAACTTCAGAAGATTCAGATGCCACAAAAAAAAAAAAAAAAAAAAAAAAGAAGAGTAAATGAATTTAAAAAAATTCTTACCAAAGGGTCAATATAGACAACTTACTGGTCAACCTCACTTTCAGCCCTGGGAAAATCACAGGCTGAATCCTCTTGGAATACATTTGTGAGCACATGGAAGTAAGTGGGAACAGTCAGCAAGGCTTTACAAAAGCTTTGTCTTCTATGATAAATTCAATTAATTTGTAAATGGAGGGGAAGTAGTGGGTATCATTCATCTTGACTTTAGCAAGGTTTTAAACGCTATTTTCCCAAGTATCAAAATTGAGGGGTGTTCAACTAGGTGGGTGAAAAACTTATTAGATGGGTAGAGTCAGAAGCTGCACTCCTGGAGGCCAGTAACAAACTTCAGTAAGGATCTGCCTCAAGACATCTTGTACATGCCATCTTCGCTGGACACAACAGGAGAAAAGACAACGTAGTGAACTTTCCAAGTTTGGTACCAAACCATGGAGAACAAGTTGATGTATTTGAGAGCTGAAGGGTCATTTTAAAGGACCTAGACAGGCCAGGGAGGACTGGGTTGATAGGAACTTCTTGATTTTAAACAAAACAAATTCAAAGTTATGTATTTCAGAAGTAATGATGCAGTCTTTCTTGTTCAGCCTAGAAAAGAAGGCTTTGGAGCAGATCTAACAGCTCCCCCTCTATATCCATGGGTAGGTTATTGAGAACAAAAAGGCTTTTCACAGTGTTGTGTGATGGGAGGAAAAGAGACAAATTGAAGCAAAGAGTGTTCAGACTGGATGTAAAAAAACCTGTTTTCACCTTGAGGACAGCCCAGCTATGGAGCAGGTTGCTCAGAGGCAGTGCAATGTCCATCCCTGCAGATTTTTAAGACTTAGTAGCAAAGCCACGTGATCAGATCTCACAGCTGATTGCTTTGAACAATAGGTTGGAATAAAGAACTCCTAAGGTCCCTTCCAACCTGAACTATCCTATGATCCTATGAAAACACCACCTTGTGTAACGGTGTCAAGTTTCTCAGTTCTCTTCAACTTTTTTCAGGTATTTCAATATACTGTTCTTGATACCTCTTCAGGGCTATTCACAGCTGGGTGCTGAATAGATGATACCAGTTTCCTGACATTTCTTGTGCAAAATAAGATATCAACCATAATCATGCTATTACACAAAAGCCCAAATTGTAGTCCTTTAGTGGACTTCATGCCAACAGAACCCAAAATGTGATTCAGATGACCAGTAAAAAAAATTAAAAGTCTTGAGTCATATTTCTAAACTTGTAGGGCTATTTAAGACATCCTAAGCTTTCCCAGTTGACATCTTACTGTGTTCCAGACAAGCACAATTCTTCAAAAATCTTGTCTGCTGGTCCTAGGGGAGCCTTAGATACCCTGTACGACTCATCTGTGTTTACACAAATAAATGAAATTGTACTTTTTATGAATGATAACTGGAATTTAGACTTTTTTTTTTTTTTGGATTGAACATCTGCATGTATTCATTAAACCTAGTGTCTCTAAGTGAAGTTGATTCCCAGAATTTTCAGCAGATCAAGGTCTCATTATTGCACTAGTCATGTAGTGGAGCCAAATCCCAAATACCTACAAGGTTTTGTATACCACACCTACTTTACTAGGGATTCTTCTAACATAATATTTTTAATGTTTAAATGAGCAGTGAGGAAAGAAACTTGCTCTGCATCTTCAGATCCTTATACTTTTATTTTTAGAATTATGGGAATTTTTTCCTAAGGCTATGTTTGCACAGAGTGTGGGGCACAGTGCGGACAGCCTGCACCTGTCAGCTAAATTACTTTCAAGGCCCAAGTGAACACTATGCTACATAGAAGTAGTAGTTCAATGCAGTGAAAGCTTTTGGGTAATGCATTGATGCTATAAATCACCTTGAATCTCGAGCTAGCACAGTGCCCTTTCCATGTTATAAGTAGTGGAACAGAGGAGGGGAAAGTAGGTATTTTCTGAGATGTTACTGGTGCTCATGTCAACAAATAAAAAAACCCACAGGATTCAAAAAAGATTTACAGTGAAAGATTTTAAATGCATTTTTATGTGCAAAAGCCAGATGTGAAAATGAAAAAAAAAGCCTCTTTAGATGAAAAACAACAGAACTTACAATCGACACTATGACCCATGTGCTTTGCACTTCAACAAGGTGGACCAGAAATTATTTAAATATTGTTAAAATAACCAAGAGGATTTACTTGCACATTTGAAACATACTGTTAAAATTAACTGCTAGCTTTACCAAATGACACTGACATTCTTAAATACACCCAGAGGAGAGCTACCAAAATGGATAAGGAATACAAAGTACAAGAAGGGTTAAAGAGAATTATATTTCACACAGACAGTGGCAGACTGTACGTAAGGTGGAGCCAGATTTTTCTCTAAAGTTCCCTTGGTAAAACTTGAGGCCATTTCCTATTGTTCTGTCTCTTGTTACGTGGGAGGAGAGACTGGCTCCAGCACTTCAATGTCCTCCTGGTAATGAGAGGCCCAAAACAGGATTTGAGGTGCAGCTTCACCAGCAAGAGTACAAGGGGATGATCACTGCCCTGGTTATTCTGGCCTCACTATTTCTTATACAAACCAGGATTCCATTGGCCACCTTAGCTACCTGGGCACACTGCTGGCTCATCTTCATTCTTACACAGAAGTGCTCACTCCCTTGAAGGAACCATGGCTGTGGAGGGATGTGGAATATAAGAGCCTCTGGTTCTGTGGTGGGTTGACCCTGGCTGGTGCCCATCAAAGCCACCCTATCACTCCCCTCCTCAATTGGGCAGGGGAATAAAAATAAATTAAAAGTTCACAGGTGGAGACAAGGAGAAATCAGTCACCAATTACCATCACAGGCATTGTGTGAGTATACACAGCCACATCTCAGAGGTGCACTCTCAGCCTTAGTGCTGGCCAAACCAGACTCAGCTTGGGGAAGTAATTTTAATTTATTACCAATCAAATCAGAGTAGGGTAATGAGAAATAAAAAATAAATTTTAAGATGCCTTCCTCCAACCCCTCCTTTCTTCCTTAACTTCACTGCTGAAATCTATTATTCCTTCCCTGCAGCAGTGCCGGGGGACAGGGAAAGGGGATTGTAGTCAGTTCATCACGTGTTCCATCTGCTACTCCTTCCTCCTCAGAGGGAGGATTTCTCACACTCTTCCCCTGCTCCAGCATGGGGTCCCTCCCATAGGAGACAGTCCTTCATAAAATTATACAATGAGTTCTTCTCATGGGCTGAAGTTCACAAACTTCCCTGGAGTGGGTCTCTCCCATGATGTGCAGTCCTTCAGGAACAGACTGCTGCTGCCACATGCACTTCTCTATCCATAGGGCTACAGGTCCCATCTGGAGCCTGCTCCAGCATGGGCTTCCCGTGAGGTCACAGCCTCCTTCAAGCATCCACATGTTCCAGTGTGGGGTCCTCCATGGGCTGCAGGTGGGTCTCTACTCTCCTATGGACCTCCATGGGCTGCAGGGGCACAGCTGCCTTACCATGGTCTGCACAACAGGCTGCGGGGGAATCTCTCCTCTAGCGCCTGGAGCACCTCCTCCTCCTCCTTCTGCACTGACCTTGGTGTCTGCAGAGCTGTTTCTCTCATGTGCTCTTACTCCTCTGTCTGGGATCTCAACTGGCCCTGCACAGGTTTTTTTCCCCCTTGTTAACTCCATTGTCCAAGAGGCTCTACCGTCATTGCTGATGGTCTCAGCCTTGGCTGGCAGCAGATTCATCTTTGAGCCAGCTGGCATTAGCTCTGCCAGGCACAGGGGAAGCTTTTGGCACCTTCTCACAGAAGTCACTTCTGTAGCCCCCCACTACCAAAACCTTGCCATACAAACCCAATAGTGGTTCGTTAAGATCATCACATAAAGAAGTTTTTCAGGTCAAAGGGAATAATAATAAAGAAAGCAATAGAGAAGACACACAGACACAGAAACATGGTAAGCAAAAAAGTAAGGGAGACAATAACTTATACCAAAACTCCTCAGGTACTAAATGATAAGTCATTAAGAAAGTATGGGTAAAACTTTGTAGAGGGACAATCCAGACATTGTAACTGATGAGAAGAGGGAAACAAAATAAACAGAGTCATTACAGACATTTCAGGGGGATCTGGGAGCTTATAAAAAACTGTTACGGCATTCATAGGGGAAGAATCATAGGCGAAGGAAAGGGAAGCATCAGGGAAGCAAAAAGGCAGGAAGGAATAAGAAGAAGGAAAAAAGGGTTTATAGTATGTAAGTAGGGACTGGTCAGTACTCATCTGTCTGAGCCCTCTGCCTGACCAATTCAGTGTGCTCTGTAATTCTTCTTAAGGTTTTTCTTCACCATTTTCTGTGTAATTTCACTCTTTACCCCATGCATGAGTGATGAAAGGCCTAGGTGCTAGAATATGAAAAAGTGGTCTTGGGAGACGGGGCTCACAGCTCTGTATGTCATTCACTAGGGAGATCAGAACACAAGTCCCTGCATGCAAGAATTATAAGGGTCAGTAGATGTGTATGGGTCTCAGTGTGTTTATATTTTCCCCTAAGCGATTTAAATTGATGTCCATACATATGCATATGTAATTCAATAGGAATAACCAGTGAGAAGGGAAAAATGTGCAACTGTAAAGGTTACAAAACTTTGTAAGGGAGCGCAAGTACCTTACGTCAGGGCTAGGGTATCAGATGGACAGAGGATCCAGTCTCGTATTTGGGGGAAATGATGAGTTTGTGGTGTTCAAGGGATGAGTCTCTGAGTGCTGAGTGAGCTCAGAACACCCAGAGGGACCAGTGAGTTGGGGACCTGTAGGGTGGAAAAGGGACTGGAATCTGGGCAGGGGTGACGGGTGGGCACCTGTTACAGCAGAGTTTTCTCAATGAACTCTGAACCTTCCAAACTGCATGTCTGGGCAATTAAGACAGTTTAGAGGAATAGGGACAAAAAAAAAAAAAAAAAAAAAGAGAAAAAAGAAAAAGAGTTTCTGATGAAAGGCTCTTGTAGATATACTGCAATATTGTCAACAATGACAGTTGCTTGTTTTTCTTTTTCACTTCCATCACATACTGACTAGGGTGATTGTTTCAGTGATTTCTGTTTTGCAATAAATAAGAAATTATTTTTCTTGTCAGCATGCTGGCAGAAACAACATGATGATACAGAAACAGTGACAAAAGAAATTGACAGCAGACACTTCAGGTACCTTTATCAGATATGAAATATGCAGTATCCAGTAAATAAAACTGTTAGCTCTTAGCAACAACAACCACTGAGAGTAAGACTAAAAAAACCATTACACTTCTTGAATAGGTGGGCAAACTTTTCTGAATGATCTGCAAAAATCATTGTCTGCCTTTGGCCTTGGGCTGGACATGGCAGCAAATACGCATAATGAATATAGGATGCAGCATTATTTATTCCATTATACAGAGCCATCAGGTCAATTTGCAAACAAATTCAGACACCAGATTTGCTGTAGAAATATTTCTGATATTTTCAACAATAAAAGTCTTGAGATGCAATATATGTATCTCATACATTTTTCTGGACGTTGCTTATCAGGAATAGATACAGATGTGAATAGATGTGACACTGATTAGTATAGCAGTGCTAGCACAGCCCATGGTATACAAAAATGTATTGACATAACTTGTTTTGTTTACAAAGTCCTCATCTATCCAATACACTTGTGTGTGAAGTAAGGATATTTTGGAATTACTGAACAAATTTGAGTCTCAGAAATACGAACAGATTCCTTGAGGGTTTTTTTAAATAAACACTCAGTGGATACAGACCAAGGGACATTTAGAAGGAAAGGATATATTAACACAAGTGAGACTTTTCCATGCTTTCTTTTGTGGAAGCATAGGAGCCATCAAGAGATGAACACAAGTAATATAGTTTCAATCTATTTTTTTGGAGTACAGTGTTCCAACAGCTACAATGCAAGTAACTGAAAATCTGTACCTTATTGCCTTAAAATCTTCTTAGTACTGTTTTATTCAATATATATGCCTAGTGGTACAGCACTTATCTGGGATCTAACTGTGATCTGTAATTATTTATAATATTCCCTTTAAGGTAGTAATCTAAATTAAAATTACTAGCCAGAAGGTTTTTTAAAAGAGCAACTCTAACCTCCTCAGAAAATCACATGCATATTGATATAACTAGTTCATCATAGGTTTTCTAGAACCCTAAGGCATACCACTCTTTTTTTCTATCTGTTCTGTTTTCATATAGGATCTCATTGAGTATTTTTTCTATTCTTTCAGGAAATTTTTGGGAATATATCTCTTTTCATAGTTTTAAATTGTAAACTTCTATATAAATTTTATATCCTTGTTTATTGATTTCTTACTTTATGTAAAGGCAATGAAATATGAATTTTGGGAAGCCACAGGACACTGGTAAATTTTTATATTATGTTGCACACAATATTGACTCATTTTTTCCCTTATTAACATGAACTTTTTCTTTATTATCACTTCTAGGAAGGAGTATGATGAAAATCTGTTTCAAATCTCTAGTTGGGTTTGTCACTCAGCAGGGAAATAAATAAATGTCTCCAATAACTTTATTCAAAGCATTTTCTTTGGTAAACACAATAAAGTACACATAGAGACATGCAAGCAATGAAATACCAGAACATCTGGTAAACTGCAGGTGGGCCAGGAATATGAAGTTGAAACAGGTGCACAGTAGCAGGTTTACCGATTCTGAAATTGTATTAGATGCTGGTAGGTTTCTATATACATGAGACAACGACCTGCATGATTTCCACATAAGTTAGAATCAGCCAAGTGTCATGTTCAAGAACTTATTTCACAAGAGGATAGAGCTGTAAAGGAAACAACTATTATATAAAGTTTTTTATTTAAATATATATTTTAGCTACAATATCTGTGAATGCCCCAATATCCTCATTCTTTCCCTCTCTCTCATTCCCATAATATCAATGCTTTTATGCATGTAACTGTGGTGTTGAAAAATTAGTGTCCTATGTAAAACTACTGTTACTTAAGATACCCTCTACTCTTCTTTTTGTGGTACTGGTTTTGGGGTTTTTTAATAGTAGTCAGTTACAAGTATTGACAGGGGAAAAAAAAAAGCTAACTCTTAGTAAAATATTGTTTCAAAATTCCAATAATATTTTAAAGATCCCAAAACTGAAGTAAAAACTTCCTAAGTTCTTTGGTGAATTTGGCCATGAAAATACAACTGAACCCTTTAGGATTGCAAAACATAAATATTTGTAAAATATTTCAGGAATATTTCATTTTAGGTTGCGTGTTCTAACCTTATCTAAAACTATGAGGAGCAGGCTCCTTTCCACGACTACTTATGTTGTTTTTTACTTATACTAGGTTGTGTATGTTGGTGAAGGAGGTCTAAAATTTTTATTTGTCTTACTTGAATATGTTTGATCTCACTTGAATTCAGTATTTGTTGTTTACCTTCTCTAACATAAACAATACATACATCCAGATACAGTTTGGCCATCTTTTGTATAAAGATAGCCACTACTTTCTGTGTATTTCTACACACAAAGAGATATTTCTATACTACATCACTGGTGTTTGTATGGAGAAGCAGGTATCAAACTTAGGGTTTAAATTCAATCAAAAAAAACAATACAAAGAAAAAAAATCAGAAATGAGGCATATGAATTCAAAATGCACAAACAAATCAAACCAAACCAAACCCTATTTACTTAACCTAGTCACTGTTAGTTACATATCTACCACTTACATGTGCTAGAGCAACTAGTATAATCAAAGAAACCTGATTGTCTATCATACAACGACTGCTTTTTGCTGGTAGATGCACTTTCCTGGTAGAGGTTTTTATGCTGTTGTACATTTTTCGCTTATCTTATCAAACAGTAGATCTGTAGACCCCTACATACACACTGGTTTCTAATATTTCTACTTCAAATTTCTTTAGCTCTACACTTGGAAAATAATACTTGTACCTCTGCTGTAACTCTCAAGCTGTTTTGTTGGGTTTTTTTCCCCCCAAATGACATGAGGAGTCCCTGACTGGCAAAGGAAGCCTGGAGATATTTTTCATTACCACTTCCTAAGGATTTCTTTTTCCTCCTGCCTGCCAACAGTTAATATAATGGCCTCATCTACCTTATCCTAATAGCTCAAGTAATCCCAAATCTACTGAGTTTACCAACTAACCCATCTTTAAGTTGTTACACATATAGTAGGCTAGGTTGCACAGTTGGATTGGGAACCGTCAGAATGGCTATCTTCACCCTTCCAGTTTTTGTAAGCCATAAACAGCATAATTTGACCTATTTTCAAATAACTTCACAAAAAGCTTGCAGACCAGCTTTATTATGTAGCACGCTTGAAAAATTCTGAATACCATAACAATCATCAGCAAAATCACTGAATAGTGATTTTATCAATGTATTCACCCTGAAAGTCTATTTCAACTTTAGTATTCCACTAAGAACAGTGGAAACAGACCAATAATATTTATTCATGGTAGTCATAGCCAAAATTCACGTTATTTTAATTCGCACATAGCATTTAAATTAAACTAGTTCATTTCTTAAAATACATTTGGGGGCCCAAATTTAAACCAGAGTTACAGCTGTTAAACGTGCTATTGGGTTTTCGATGGAAGAGACAAACCTTTTCAGAATGCCCCACAAGCAGTAAGGAAGGGAAAAGGAAAAATTCACCCTTTCCAATAGTGACATTTTTCCTTTGTCCACTATGTTACTGCTACTTCCATTCATATATTAAAATCTCTGTGAAGATTTTAATATCTAGACATCCTACAGTGCTTCCTTACCTGCTTTCAAGATACACAGTAGCTTGTGTTATCCTGCCCCACCGTGCCTATGTAGTTTCCTATGAAACCAGCTCATACCCTGGCCTGTGTAACTCCTGCCTCCTGGAATGCTGTGTGAAGGTGTAAGTTAACATAAGCATCTGCACACAGACATCATGGAGCAACTTACCCTTTCAGAGAGGTGGCATTACATGTCTGCATCCAACATTTGTGGCAGTTCCAGGCTGTAAAAACTATGTGGCACAGAAACACAAGCTTGATTAGTTCTTTATTTTGCTGGTTTCTAGTTAGCTGTGGGAGAAACACTCTCCTTCATCTTTCTTTTCCTCTAAAGGACCATATTCATATTCTATTCTCTTCCACCAGCTGGAGAAGTCTATCTGTTCATAAAGCAGGGAGCCTAAGAAAATCCTTTTTAAATCCATATCACCATAGAGAATACTTGTTAGGGGTTCTAATTCTCACCTACTTTAGATCAAATCTATCCAAAATAAACTCAGGGATTTAAATGGAGCTGCTTCTTATTTAAACTTGTGCAACTCACGGGTACATCAGGAACCTCAAGATCAAAATCATTCTTACCTTAAATGAACAAGTGCTTTTTTTCTTTAGTGAGTGGAGAATTTTTTCTGTGACTGGGGAATATTTTTCTTCCATTAGTAACTGTTGTAGCTGCTGATGGTCCTACTTGAGATTCCTGATTGCAGTACTTTGCCATTCAAGTCACTGACACCTTCACATTTCTTTCAGAGTGATAACAAGGTCGTAATTCTAAGGATACAAATCTCAAGGTGAGAAACCTACTCTATGCTATAATTACAAAAAGTTCTGATCATTTTGCACACCTGTGACAGGAATTAATGTCATTGTCTGTAAAAAAAACCTGATTAATGGGTTAAAGACTACAAAATTGTTCAGAGCTGTAAGATTTTAACATAGATAACTTTACTCATGAGTCTGACTCTAGTCAATCACATAGGTTTTATTTGTGGTTGAAATCTAGCTCTACTACTTTTTGGCTGAAAAGACTTCAGTTTACCTTTTCCCTTCCTTCCTTCCTTCTTCCATTTTTCAAAATTTCGTGTTTGCAATCAAGTATTCTGGATGCCAAAGGTTGTTATATTGAGGGTATAAAGAAATTGTAAGCAATTAAAGGGAAATTTGTACGAAAGCTAATGTACAATACCACTCTAGGAAACAGAATATTTTCAAAGGGCTATGATCATAAAATACTATCTTGCAATATCATAATAAGGTAAATAAAGATCTTTCATACACTGAGAAAACTTTTATAACTAACTCCTCCCCCCATTTCCCTAGATATGTCATGTTACGCTATAAAATCTGAAATTATCGTTCTATATGAGACCATAGTTCCAGCCTGAATTTCTGCTGCTGATATTGACCACTGGTGGATACTCAGGGTCACAGCATAATAAACAGGGACATGGTAACTGAATACACAGATCAGAATATCAGAATATTGTCTCCAAAGTGTATACTCTTCTTAGTACATTCCAGAAATAATGAAGGATGGCATCCATACAGGAACCTGCTCATCTTTGAGCTGAAACCTAGAGGAAGGTAAACTATTCCTGGTAACTCATTCAAACATCTTTTTTACCAAATGCTTTCTGAGGAAGAATGCAGAACCTTTGTAAAGAGTTAATTGAAATGGCTCCATCACAATATGCATGGGAATGATAGAGTACACACATGATAGGAGAAGAGCTGTAAAAGAAACAGAGTTAATAACATGGAATTTATCTTGATCATCAGACATAACAAGTATGAAATATTTTCCAAATATTTACATTATTTTTTATTTAAAGTGTCAATTGACCAAACAAATGCTTGAAATATATAGTCCTCCAAAAAGCAAGAACTGTTCTTATAAAATTGCTCTAAATTTTAATATTAAAGTTGTTGCCTTGGAGGTTTTGATTTTTTTTTTTTAATTTTTATAGGTTTTGGAAGTAGTTAGATAGTGAATGTAAGTTTTAGAAGTAGCTGTATTATATCCTTTACCATTTAGCATAGTAGTTACACATATACCCAACCCTATTACCCCAATTCCATATCAATTCCCCTCATTCTGTTTAAGAACATTTGTACCCTGGCCTGGACAACCAGATATCATCCAGTTAAAGGAACCTTCAAGCCCAGAACTGACAGTCTTCACAGTGCTGTGCAGAAGAAGAAGATGAGGAAGAGAGGGTCTCAAAATGTCCCCAGACTCAATTCCTGAGGGGCGGGCTGGGGTAAAAGGCTGGGGGATGGATGAACAGGGATTGGCTGGATATCATTATAAAATTATAACGCCTAGATCAGGGGGTGCGTGCATGGTTTTGTATTTCCCAGAGTCTGAGAGGCTTAATTAAAACCTTCCCTTACCTTCTATCTAAATTGCCCTGGAGTTTTTTTTTTGTCCTGAATCTTTTAGGCAACAAAATAAAAATTCCAGATAAAGCAGTTTTTAAATGAAGTTAAAATTAGAATCTTTTTCTACTATCCTTAAATACAAAGAGGGATATGTTCATAAGTTATGCATTAAATTAAATAAATATATTTTAAATACAGATCATATTATTTATTAATCAAGTTGATATATATCCATGTATAAGTATTGTAAATGTAATTCTGAGAAGAGTCACAAATTTCCCATGAATACTCTGAAAGTAGTAATCCCTTTATTTCTCGACAGTTATAAAGAAACTATGTTGTCTTTCCTGGTTCCCAGCTATCAGAGCATATGAATGCCTTACAATGTCTAATGATTTTAATTTCAAAACACTGATACAGAAAGAAAATGCTATGCTTCTGTTACAGAGGGAGTATGAAAAAATAGGGCAGAGCACCTTTAGAAGAGTGGTATGGCTTTGTCCCAGCCACGCTGGAAATCCATAAAGTAGCCCTCCATCCTTATAATCACTGTGAGTGATCATTGGACCACATTTTGTCTCCATCTCTTTGCTTAATGACCGCAGCTTTCGTAGACTCAGGCTCTCTCTGAGGTGAGGATGAACCCCAGAATGCATCGTCATTGCCAGCTTTCTCAGGAGATAACCCCAGTTAGAAGTCAGGCTAAGCGCCACCAAAGACGAATCCATGCTGATAGGCACATAAGGCAACACTTTTGCAGTACCTGACTAATTTACAGCAGGGTCTAGCCCACAATATTAATTTCTCACTTCCAAAAGAATGAAGAGGGCAGTAAATCTTTCAATGAAACTGGAAAAAGTGCAGCTCTATTCTACATAAATGTGTGAAGTAGACTTTCAAAGGTTATCCCTGAATCACAGCCTTATATAAAATCAGCCTGCCACCATGTTAGCATCATATGGTAACACTTTAAACACTTTATTTAAGCATTTCATTTAGGAAACAATTACTGTAAGTTTTTGTCTAACATAATTAATAGGTCAAGCAGCACTTATTAAGTCTTTAGGCATTAATTAACATTTAAAATTATCACATATGACACATTAATTAGATATCAATCACTTATTAGAGCGACTGACATTTAATAAGCATTTTAATTTATAACAAACTCTCCTGCTATACACATCTTTCCAAAATATAAGTACATGCAAATAGTGGCTTAACATGTTAAGACTTATTTTGTCTTTGTAATTATCATGTGCATAGAAAACTCATTTTCTCTGTATATACTTTAATGATAAATACATATCGGTATCTTTTCAGTTCACTAATAAATGTCATAAATTTAATAAAATGCATAAACTGCATATTAAAATAATTTTAGAAACATAACTGAAATTAATGTATCTTTGTCCTCTTTCTGTGTCAGATTTGAACTTAAATTCTCTTCTGATTCTACTGTCCTGTCCTGAGGAAAGAAATACAAATGTCTAAGTGTTAATTGCTGACCTCTGTCACCCCTTAATTATGCATTCTTGTATCTACTTTGATACTTTCCTTGCATAGCTGCCTACTTTTGTGAAGATCTTGCCACTAGACACTTCACAGATACAATCTCTCTCTTGACCTAATTGCACTTACTATCAGTTAATTTTTATAATACTAAGTAGGTATTTGGGATGACATATAAAAACCCTACAGGGTGCCCAAACTTTACATACTGGCAGCTTGACAAGAACCAGAGAGCTACGTTTCTTCAGCACATACTTTTGCATATATTTTCCAGTAATATATGCACTAACCCCTACGATTCTCATATATTTGCAACTTTGCTGAACAAATAGAAATCCAAATAGAAATCACCCGTTTTTCACAGATGTTTGTTGTTTGAGGCACACCTATGTGTGAGTTACAGTGGAATTTTAGAGTGTGCAAATATGGACAATTTCCTAGCTTTCTCTGTACATGTGCTTGAAACATTCTTCTTTCTGGAAAAGAAAAGTAGTATGGCAGTAACCTGTAGCAGGGGGACATGGGGTGCTTTAAACATGCACTTCCATGAGTTGACAGCATCCTCGTTTATCTGGCTGCCTCTATTCTGCTCAGTGAACAGCAGCAGCTCGTAGTACTTTACACTGCTATCCATGAGAAGCTACAGCCAGAGCCACAGAAGAATGTGTGTGAGTCAACTGTACGAGTTGCACCTGCAATGCTTGAGACTTCACAGATCTGCAGTACACCTGTGAAGGCTTAATTGGGCTAACAGAGATGACAGCTAGGAGTAAAAGCAAACTCTCCAGATGTTCTGGGAATATACATGCGAGTAACCATACTGTCATCTTTCATTGTGGCTGTTAGATGGATTAAGAGACCAAATGTAGGATAGCATGCTATATCTTCACCTTTTTCTTGAAGTTTTAACCAAGTCTAAAGGTAATTAACTGGCTTCATGTGAGTACCACACAGTTGTGGTGAGAGTAAGAATCATAGAATCAACCGAGTTGGAAAAGACCTCTGAGATCATCAAGTCCAACCCTTGATCCAACACCACTGTGGCTACTAGACCATGGCACTAAGTGTCACATTCAGTCTCATCTTAAAAACCTCCACAGACAGTGAATTCGCCACCTCCCTGGGAAGCCCATTCCAATGTTTGATTACTCTCTCTGTAAAAAATTTCTTCCTAATATCCACCTCCCCTGGCAGATCTTAAGATTGTGCCCTCTTGTCCTACTGCTGGTTGTCTGGGAGAAGAGACCGATGCCCCCCTGGCTACAACCTCCTTTCAGATAGTTGTAGAGAGTGATGAGGTCTCCTCTGAGCCTCCTCTTCTCCAGTCTGAACAACCCCAGCTCCCTCAGCCTCTCCTCATAGGACTTGTGTTCTAGTCCCTTCCTCAGCCTCATTGCTCATCTCTGGACCTGCTCCAGCACCTCAATGTCTTTCCTGAACTGAGGGACCCAGAGCTGGACAGACCAACAAGGAGTGAAAACACTAATTCTCTTTTCTTTCAGATTGAAAAGAAAAAGGCAGTTGACTTGAAGGCTAGATTGCAAGAAGACCTTGCAGCACTGACTCTCACAACACATACTCGGGGATCTAAAGTAAACTAGTTTCTTAGAATCTCGCAGTAGCTTACAGAGAATGATGTGCATCACCAATGACTACTTCAAAGCAGAAGCAAAACTCATTTCTGAAGTACAATCCATAGCCCTTAGTTAAATACCTTGACTCTCTACAGTTACGAGGAGGATTAAATGGGATTCAGAATAGACAGCATGCTGTGCAACATCAATATAATAGGGAAGGTCAAGACTTAAATCCTGCACTTACGACAAACCAGGTTTACAAATCAGAAACCTCTCCTGCACTAGTGCAGTGTGTCCCTCAAAATAACAGCACCTGTTTCTTTTAAAACAGAGATCAGGGGATGGTGGTCCTACTATTTGAATGGGATTTAGACTGAACGAGTTCAAATCCAAGTAACTATGTGGCTGTGAGATGCTGAGGAATCTTTACATTTTGTCACTGTGCTACTTGGCAGAAACAAATGCAGAAATTATTGGGCTAGAGAGAAAAGTGAATGCCAGTGACTACATTCATCTCCTGAAGGACAGGACACCTACCTCTTGACCTCATCCCCAAGGACTGTTGCAGTGCTGTATAAATCAAAATGAAGCCATATGAATGAAGTCATATAAGGCCTGGCAGCTAAGATCAAAACTAATATTTTAAAATTTTAAACCCCACTGAAATGTCTCTTGGAATGCTTGCTCTTTTCACTGCCATGCATCTACTTGGCAGAACTCATTGCCTTTTGACATCAGGAGATCCTTATTTTCTTCTTTTCTGAGCCTACGTTTAGGACTGATTTGTTTTCATTGACTTTTAACTGACATTAGCTAATTATTAACTCTGCAGGATAGATTAAATTTTAATTTTAATGTCATTGTAAAACACCATGAGCTGCCTCAGCATGATAAGATGCTATAAAAGTTTAAACTGTTGTTATAAGTTAGCCACCTGTTCAAAACGTTAAAAATCTATGCATTTAAATCAATCACACTGCACTGGATGCCCCATCAAGGCTAATGTTGATAAATTATACTCTTAGCTCTAGTTGATATAGAGTCATTATTCTCCAGAATGGTAATATATTGGACTTTATTTCATAGAGTTGTAGTGGGGATTGCAGTGTCATTTTACGAAATCCTAAATACACTCCAATGCGTATTTTCCAATCTGCTAAATTGCTCAGAGATTATCTGACTAAAGAGTACCTTTGAGGGTCTGTCTGGTGTGTGAGATGTGCTAGAGGTGTACTGTTCCAAGGAAGTACTGTGGAATGGTAGAAAGGCCTATCTTCACACAGTTCTTGCCATCTCTGGGCCAAATCAGAACTGGGTAAGATGACAGAGAGAAAAAAACCCTGTACCTTTCTGTCTCGGGAGGCAACATGAATCTGCAGGCTGAAGCAAATGAGATTTTTGTCCTGGCTGTGGTATATAGATATCCACTTATTCTGGATTTTCTACCTATAAGACAGAGTTAATATTTTTCCCATGCCTATCTTGTCTCTTCACATGATAAGTTTACTTGTGTAAGTACTACTTCTTATTGAAAGCAAGAGGGCTCTTTCTCCATAACAAATATAAATATACATATAATATAAATAAATGAAGGCAGCACATTGAGGCTGCATATTTGAGTAGACCTAGTTCTGCACTCAGGGATCTGACTTTACAACCTCTTGTTCTTCTTGTGCTTAGAAAAGGTTTATAAGTAAACCGAAAGGCATGGACTTCATAATTTTATTATAACTGAAACAATCTTCAGCAGCCCTGCAGCTGAATGACCTTTTCAGCTCATTCATTATTTTCGTTTAGAATTTATATTATTCCTAACACCACACAAAAAAAGCTATATTGTCTGGGATAGGTGACAGCAGACTCTTCAGTTTCCCTTGTAATATGTTCCTGCCAATTCCTAGACTAGGAATTCAGTGAAAGACTCCTGAAAGAGATTAATTTTTAACTTTGTTGTTGAGGAGGGCAAAAAGGTTAAAGAGGATTTAGCTGAATGCATGAGGCTTTGCATGGGTTTACCACCCATACCGATCCAGGACTCTGCTTCCTCCTCACAGTGTCTGGCATAGGATACTAAGAATCTCTTCCCTGACAGTGATTGCTAGTATCAGTGTAGCTGTTAGATGACAGAGGAACAGGGTACCACACACAGGTCCTGAGGTTGAGGCACAAAGTGCCGTGCAGCTGATATCAAGCTTACTCTGGAGCGCACTCCTGGTGCCTACAGGACATATTGCTATGCCCTGCATCTCCAAAGTATTCATGTGTTGCTCCTGCAAAACACAACATGTAATTACTATTTTTATGAATTTTCAGTTCGAAGTATTTAAAATTAGATGAAGTCTATTGATACATCTTTCTGCCTCTGAATGCTGCTCTAATGTTTTAAGATATGTGACTATACGGTGCATGTCAGGAGATATTCTATGAGTTTTTTGAGTGTTAGAAAGAGTACGTTGTATTTTTGTCATAGGTGCGGTACCTGAGCAATGACCTAGAACGTGGCAAAGAAGAGAAAAATCAAGGAAAAAAAAAAATCAAATCTAGTGTCCATGCTTTGTCTCTGGGACTCTTAATCATCAAAATAATACTTTCCTAATTCTAACCAAAAATTGGTTAAGTTAAGCTTGTAGACGATTTAGACAATATCTAGATTGCAGGGCGAGGGGGGAGTGAAAATCCTTAATATTGAAACACACTATCTTCCTCGTATAGACAAGTTCTTTGAAGCTTTGAAAAACTTAAAGGTATCTTTCTTTAGAACTGTAATTGTTGTTTGCCTCTTTTTGTTTGGAATTTCTTCAGTAAGGTAGTAATGAAAAGCTAAATACTGTTTGGCATTTTTTTCACAGATGTGTATGGAGTATTTTTGTCCTAACTTTTCTTTACAAAATAATTTTGTGTAAGCTACAAGAAATACCACACAAAGGGGATTATGGAGATCTGACATACTGTGTCATCTGTCATTTCTGACAAATGTAAATGCAAGAATAAAATCCTTGGTAGAAAATAAGAACATATGAGTCAGGGTTGAGTGAAAGGGCATCAAAGACTCTGGTTCCTGGTGATTTTTCTTTACCTCTGTTGTTTTTCTTTGATTTATCTGCATAGTGTATTTCTTATTCTGAGTTTTCCTTGGATGTAAATTTTAAAAAAGCAATACAGACCAGCAGCAGCTGTGAAATATCTGCTTGTATAAGAAATTCATATTAAGCTGTTGAGGGTAGTTTCTGTTAAAGGAAAATATATTCGACAGCTCGAGATAGGTGAGGCAGACAAACCATGTTCCCAGGTCTGACCAGCAGTGAGGCTGCAAATGTGTCCTCAGGAGCCATGCACACCAAGTGCACATATACACCGTGTATATCCATTTATACATAGACAGCCACGCAGATAAGACACACACACACACACACACCAGCCACAAAAACACAGGCAGCACCAATGAGCTCATCCTGCTTCCCTCTCTGGCAGAGCAGGTTGGAGGTCCACTGGTGAGAATATTTACATACATACGTACAGTGTGGATCTTTCCAGCAGCTGGGCTCAGGCACTCTGTCCAGTAGATGTTCCTGGATCCCAGTTTCAACAGCTACTGGTATCTGGATGTTCAAGCTCCCAAGGCTGCAATCCCACTCCTGTTGCTGATAGAGACTGTTGCACAAATACACACAGTTGGTGAGAACTTCCTTGGTTCCCATAGTTAATCTCCCTGTGCTTCCATCCACCGACACACACGCTGGCCCTCAGAGACCCATCCAACCCATCCATGCATTTCTTCCCAGTCATCTTGGCTTGATATTTGCTAGTGATACCATGGTCCTGCACTGGCTCCACTTGTTGCACCACAGACATATCTGTGTCTGACTCCAGTTGCTTCATGCACAACCCCCCACACCCCCTTCCTCCTTCCCCATGCCCAGATACACAGATTGAGTAGAGAATTCTCGCACACAAAAGAATTAGAAAGGAATTAAATAAGATAAGATGAACTGCAGTGGTCATGTGGAGGACATAGCCAGGCTAAAAAACAGCTCTTTCCTTTATTCTCTATTTCTCACACTTCTTCCTCCCAAAATCATGTAAATCCCTCCCTTTTGTCTCTCCTCATCCTTTTCCTCCTCTAAATACTCCATAATAAGTCCTGCGCCTTGCTGAATTGCTCTTCCACTGCAGGGAAACCTCTAGGTTTCACACCCCTAAGCAATTACCTTATTAGTCTGAATGGTTATCAAAAGACCTGCTCCCATTTAATTTTGTATCAAAAATAGTGCAGCCAGAAGGACTAGAGAAGTGATTGTCCCTCAGTATTCAGCACTGGTGAGGCCACTCTTTGAGTACTGTGTTCAGTTTTGGGCCACTCACTTCAAGAAAGACATTGAGGTGCTGGAACATGTTCACACAAGAGCAACAGATCTGGTGGAGGGTCTAGAGAGTGAGTCTTATGAGGAGCAGCTGAGGGAACTGGGGTTGTTTATCCTGGAGAAAAGGAAACTCAGGGGCTCTCTGCAACTATTTAAAGGAGGTTGTGGCAAGGTAGAGGTCAGTATCTTCTCCCTTGACAAGAAGACAGCCTCAAACTGCACCAAGGGAGGTTCATCACTGAAAGGGGTGTTAAGTATTGGAACAGACTGCCCAGGGAAGTGATTGAGTCACCATCCCTGGAGGTTCACAAAATGACTGGATGTGACACTTAATGCCATGGTTTAATTGACAAGGTGATGGTTGGTCAAAGGTTGGATTTGATGATCTTGGAGGTCTTTTCCAACCTAAATGATTCTGTGATTCCATACCTCCTCATGATGGATTCCATGTATGCAAAACGGGGTTGAGGTTCTCCTGGGACAGCCCTGACAGGGACCTGTTCCACACAGGTGTTTGTTCCTCAGGAGTCCCTAGTTTGGGTTCCAACTTGCCATCGTGCTTCACAGTGCTTCTCTGATTTCTGCAGATGGGCCTTTGATGAGCTGTGAGACACCTTTGAGAAGGACAGCAGGGTATTATTTGGGGTCCCTGCCTGCCATTGTGTTTCTGAACTCCTTTGTGTGTAGGCAGATGATTTTTTGTCACATAACCTAACAGGTTTAGACCTCAATGCTTGTTGGTGACCCTATAATCCCAACTTTCAAAATTTCATTTGCTTTAATCAAGTAGCTTCAGTCTCACTATTTAATGGGGAATAAGTGGTTTACTCTCATTTTCTGGAAAAAAAAGGCATTAATGTCTTGCCTAGCTATGAGAAAACCTTTAAAGTGGTGACCAGCATTAATTTAATTTTTATAACTACGCCTTCAGAATGCGTAGTTTTTATCTTTTCAGTATCCAAGGATGATGCTGTCTGAGTATTCTTAAATATAATTTTCTTGTCTGAGGTAATTTATGCCCAAGAACTTTTGTAGAGGTGATAAGAAATGGCTACTTTCACCTTCCAGCAATGACTCAAATGCAGCAGCTTGCTCTGCGCTCACCAAATGTACACTTTGAGTTCAGGCGGGTACCGGATGCACATCTCTGATACTTGAGTGAGGCGAATATTCTCCCTTTGAACCTGTGGGACCCAGCAGAAATACTTATCTCCATTCAGACTAAGGAAGCGTCAGCATCTGTTAAACAATTGACTCTACACTTGCCAAACCTTTGAGCAAAAAGTAACTCTCTATGTATGCACACACTTCTCATTTACTTTTCAAAAAATATTTCACCTAGTCTACAAACAGCAGAATTTCAGTCTCATTGGCATCTGGGCTTTTCTGTTAGGTATGTTTGTACTATTCCTTAATGATTACATTTTGTGGTAATTTCTTTTCACTTTGACAGACATAGCCTTGGTCCTCTATATGGTGTACCCATTATGACTCAGACTTTCATAAGGGAGACAGCAGAGAAAAAAATACACTGAGAAATTTATAAAAAATAATAATTAGGTAATATCCATCTAAACAAGAGTTTGTGATGAGTAAAATCTTATATGTTTCCTAATTGCATTTGCAGAACAAGCTGTGCAGAAATTAAAACCTGAAAATAACTATATATTATTCAGTAAACTTTGGAAGAACTTTTAGAAAACTATCCATTGAGAATGCAAAAAAATTCTACTATGTCTGTAATGCTAGATGAAATCCTTCTCTTATCTGAGTGGCTTGCTGTCTACTGTTTTTGCAGCAGCACAGAAAAAAAAAGAAATGAGCTTGCATTATCAAAGGGTAGTAGAAAGTTTAAAACTCTTACTTAAAGTATAGAGAATGAAGTTTATAATGTATACTAAAAATATAGAGAACGAAAAACTGTTCTTTAGTAAAATTGTGACTCTATCAAGGATAATGTTTTTGTTTTCTTTTTGATAGACCATAAATCCTCTGAATAACATTAAGACTGTATAAAATTCAACTAGAAAAGAACCCTGTTTCAAGGGTCATCTATTCTGTAGTTCATCTAACCCATTCTTTAAAAAAAATCTGCTTAATTAAGAATTCCTAAAGGGAATGATTTCTTACCTGAATTTTGGGGTCTACAATGTAGATTTCTAGATCCAGTTTAAGTGATTAAGCCCTTATTAAGTCTCAAGTAAACTAACTTATTAAGCCTAGAGAGTGGTTCATCTCACCTTACACTTCACTTCTGTATATAGTCAATATAAATGCAGCCTGGGTTCAGTTCAAATGCCACATGTAGGTATAGCCTATAATGTTATAGCCTATATTCCTGGGGGCCTGGCAAATATGGCACGGTACTTACAGATAAGGTACGTTTGTAGTGAAAGAACCAAAGGTTTCTTGCAAAGGTATCCAAAGGTACTTTTTAGCATCCAAAAGTGCACTAGACACCTCTGCTTAGGCAACTTTAAAATATTGTCTCCTTTAAGCCTCGGGTGAAACCCATCTGAGTGGATCTAGTACACAGGCTATCACCATGCTGTGTGCTCTGTCTTGATATGTACTAAATCCCTTTTCCTCTACAGTTGAAGAAATAAAATTGTAAATGAGATACATGAAATAAACTTTTTTTGCTCTATTCAGCACTGATAAGGGCCTCAGCCAGACTACTTTTTCCAGTTTCAGGGAAGATAGTTTAAGGATAAAGGAAAACAGAAGAGAGCCCAGCGGACAGCCATGAGAATGCTACAGTCCATTTATATAAAAGGAAAGTTTTGTAAAAACTTTTTGTAAAAAAAGAAATGAACAGAAATACATAAAAGTATCCTCTCACTAAAGATTTTTTTTCCCATAGTCTCCATTATACTTCATGGTCAGTGGCTTAATTTTAGTGAAGAAGTTTTAAATTAGAATTTAGTACTTTTGAAATGGTAAGATATTGTGCACAACAATGGCCTTCCAAGGAAGATAATGGGATATCTTTCACTGGGTCTTTTACAGTGTAGTACCAAAAAACCCCTTAATAGGTATTTGAGGTGTGTTTGACTCTTGCCAAATACTTCTCATTCAGTTTTTAAAGAAATGATGTGATGAGTGCTTCAGGTCCTTAAAATCCATGTTTCTGTAGTCTGGTAAATTATTACTTAGCTTTAGAGAGTTTGAATCTAGGTTCCCAGTTTAAGCTGAGTTCATCTACTAGGATGTCAGTGTATTAAAGAGGCAAACAGTAAGATCCTGACCTGAGACAGGGCAGGACTGTGTCCTGAGTATGTATCAAGCCTCAGAAAATGAAAGTACTCTATAAGCAGATGATACAGCTACAGCTTATATCTCTCTGTTGATTTGAAAGGATCCCAGACAATTTAGCTTAGACTAATTTCTGAAGGTGATGTGAAGCTTGCATTTTCTGAGTTTAGGACCTTTCCCAGATCAACATATTTGAAAAAATCTTTCTTTGGGAAGCTGGATAAATATACTGATTTTCAAAAATAACCAAGGACATACTTTATGGCCATAGGTCACTTTTTAAGGACACTGGCAGGCAGATGCAGAGGAGTTATTTTCAGAGAAAACCAATGATGTGAAATTTCTTAATTTGAGAAAAAAAATTTAGAATGTATGAATTCATGATAGAAAACTCAACGTAATTTTTTCATAATGCATGCACGTTCTTGTTACAATACTGTCTTGAGTTGACCTTAGATGTTAGACAGTGCATAATATGAATGCTTAAAGGCTATTATATTTTATGTTTCAACATTTGAAAATGCTATTTATAGAGCTATCTCCATTTAGCTTTCTAGAATTTTTACCTTTAAATTATTATTTTTTTAATGAAATCTAATAAGGTGTGGATTTTAAGTATTTAATGTAGATTAAACTATCTTAAATTCAATAAAAATCCACAGAGTTAATTGAACAATTACAATAATTTAACTAATCTATGCCTGATAATATGCACACTTCACATAGAAATAGTCAGACATGAATTTTAGGTGGGACTACCTCATTTCTTTTTCAAATGCAGCTTTCAAACAATACTTGTAATTGAGGTTTTTCTACCATATTTTCTCTGTAAGTATAGCCAACGTCTTGAATGTACAGATTACTTCATTTGAGAATCATTAATCATGCCTACAGTTATCTAGATATCTCATAAACTGAGGCTAAGCTTTAAAAACTCATGTAGACTTGGCTTCCAGGAATTCCTGTCAAAGAGACAAAGGGAAAACTCTTTCTTCTTCTGAATAATAGAGGTAATTTTTGAGTCAGTTTTTCTAATGCCCTGGCACAGTGTCTCAGACAATAATACCTGGAAACAATGTAGTAACTCTCCGGAATGTTCATGAAGATATCTCAGAGCCAGAGGAAAACTATGAAAATAAAACCATAATTTTCTTTTTCTTCCTTTAGACTATGGAAGAAATAACAAACAAATGTTCAGTGTATCCAAGATACATGCTAGTTGGCTTTATCACCAAAGAGAAGCAATTTCTGTCTAGAACAAACAAACCAAAAGCCGACTTATAAGGGTGGCTGTCCAGTTCCCTCAACTGCACACGTAACGTAAGACTAAGATTAGAAATTAATTTACTGCTGCAATTAATTGAGTCATATAATGCAATATATTCTCAACTGTTGCTGCCATTAGGTATATTCATACAGGCAGTGGCCATTCCGGAGAAGCATTGTACATTGCTCTAAATAAAATCTATGCAAGATATCTATTGCACCTGCTGAAGTCTTAGCACTCCAGTAACAGACCTAAAATGGTAGTTAATTTTAAATTTATATACTTTCCCATGCAAAATTTCATGAACAGCTGCACTTCTGATTAAGAAATTTTATCAATAGATCTTGAACACAAGGAGAGAACACCAAAAGAAAATTTATGGCAGGTGAAACATATCTTAGATTAGTTCAGTATTAAAGATATGGAACATAAATTAAATTCTGCAGCTTCAGGATTAAAGGAATGTATAACCAAGAGGGTCCTTTACTGACGATTTCATCCTTTAGTGTACATAACTATCTCTGATTTTACTTTAGAGGAAGATTGCCATAAGTTGCAAAGAAGAAATGTTAACCAAAGAAAGACTGCGGCATTCTAGACTATTTTAGTATTCTGAAATATTGTGTATGCTTGGCTACTGTTTTTTCTTTTTTTTTTTCTTTTTAAGTTCAGACAGGTCAATTACAGCTTTACACTTGTTGCTTTAGAGCAACAAGGAGTATAAGCTATCAGGGTGTTCTAGATGTGCTTGTTGTCAAGACACTGACTACAGAGTCATGGTATTCCATTTAAATCTTATAATTTAAAATCCATAAATCTGGCTCAGAATACTGCATATGTAGGAAACACAAACAGGTGGAGGAGTGTAACATTTCTGACCTATGATTCTCTAGTGTTCTTGCTGATAATGCAGTGAGGTTCCATCAGAATGAGTAGGTCAAGAGAATATTAATATATATATTTGGATGACTCTTTGCTTCATGACCAGTTAGTGTCAAATAATGGAACATAGCAAAATAACACTAGCAGAGATGCTTTAGGTCTAAATACACAAACATATATAAAAAGGTGATACCTGTAAAGGTTTTACAGTCCAACATCATTCTTACAAAAATAATTCTTACATAAAAAGAGGCAAATATAAATCCTGAGTCTTACTGATATCTTACCGATAGGTTTTGGTTTCTCCCTGGACCTCTATTGCCAAAATAGAAATGCACAGATGAAAAAGTACTATGCAAACGCAAATGAGTAGTTAATAGGATTCTGAGTGTCCAAGAGCATCCACAAGAAAAAAAAAAAAAAGAAATTTTTTTCAGCAGTTAACATTTTTATTTAGGAGTTTTTTCTTTCCTTTCTCTTCTAAACATCAACATGCTGTACCAATTATTTTAAAAGCTGTTTCTCAGTATTTTCATTGCTATTTACTAACAAAGGCTACAATTTGGATTTCTCCCCTCCTTATTTTCTTCAGAGGAAGCAATGTCAAATAACAGTTTAATGAGTATTCTGCTATCTGAGACCTTTACCTAACCCAGGAGCTATGCAAAACCAATTAGAAATGTACATTTGCAAATTGGGTGCATACAAGCATGACCAGCTCCTCCTCCCCCTCCCTTCCCCACCCCCAAAACAGGAGTTGATTGCAACTAAACTCACTTTGAAAACACAGTTTGAAGAGGTTTTTTTGATTATATGAATCTTGTTAAAGTCTTAATATCTAAAATATTTTTTCTTTGAGAACCCATGTCCTAACCCAGATGGATACACAGATGTATTCATTCCTTAAAGCATATACACTTTAAATGTTCAAATAGATGATCATATGGAATTACTTGTGTGATTGTTTGTTCTTATTTTGTTGTTTAGTTCAGTTTTGGCATTTATTTATTTATTTATTTATTCACATGAAGCCTTCTGTGAAGCAACTGAAAGGATAGAATTTTTCTTTTCTTGAATGCTGGCCAGGCATTTAGGCTGTTCAGTTTTCCACACATAAAAGTTTCACTTGAAATGCCCGTATCTATTCTGTTTAACATTCAGATGCCACTACAAAAGAGTATGTGTCCTCTGTATATGTCTGTAACACATATGCAGATGTACTGTGTCTTAACTCTGGACTCGCCTTCACACACTGCTTCCTCACCCTCACCCTCTACAGTGTGGTGGAGGAGACAATCAGAAGGATGAAAGCAAGAAGATTTGTGGGTTGAGATAAAACCAGTTTAACAAGTAAAGCAAAAGCCATGCACACAAACAACGCAAAACAAGGGATTCATTCACCACTTCCCACTGGCAGGGAGACATTCCCAGGAAAGTAGAGCTCCATCACATGTAAAGACGACTTGGGAAGACAAAGGCCGTCACTCCCAACATCTCCTCTTCATCCCTCAGTTTTGTATACTAATAATGATGCCATATGGTATAGAATATCTCTTTGGTCAGTTGAGGTCAGCTGTCCTGACTATGCCCCCTCACAACTCCTGTGTATCCCCATCCCCTTGCTGGTGGGGAAATGTGAGAACCAAGGAATTGACATTGTGTAAGGATGGTTCACCAACAGCTAAAACACCCCTCTGTTATCAATATTGTTTTCATTACAAATGCAGAGCATAGCACTTTCGAGGAGAAAAGACAATGCAGAAAGAATCATGCCTTGCAGAATATACCACCTAAAGAGTCTTTCTGCTGTGCCTTTTGCAACCGGATGTGCCTATCTCGTATTGGCCTTTATAGCCACCAGCACACTTGTAACAATCATGGGTAGAGCCCTTCCCAAATCTTCATTCACGAAGCCTAGCCATGACAGAGCATAGCACCACAGAAACTACTATGAATAAAATAAACTCTGTCCCACCCAAAACTAGTACAAGATGTCAAGTACAAGTATCTAAAATGGCAACATATGACTATGGATAGTCCCTTGAATGAAATCCATATCCATCTAAAAAGATAGGCTATAATAAAACAGGATACTGTAGTGTGAGAAAAAAAAATCATGAAATTTCAACTAGCTTTAACAATAAAAATATACTTTATGAGAGGGATGTCTAGCAAAAGGATGGGTTTCTCCTCCCTTCAGTATCCTTTCTTTGGTGCAAAATACTGTATAATCTTTTACGCTATGGTATCTCACTTCTCTTAGAACATATAACCTGCAGCTGTTCATAACATTGATACTTTACGCTGCTTTTTAAAGAGAGAGTGAAAGAGAATTAAGCCAGGGCAAAGCATTTTGTAAAATCCAAATGGTGCCACTGTTTTGCAAAGACATTCCTCCAGAATAAATTTAGGGATTTGCATATGAATGGTCCAAATCTGAATGTTTCAGATTGTGATCTAAACCAAATAATCCATCACCAGGCTGACCTTGAAGTCTCAGGAGTCACAGATAAGAGCTATTTTATGATACTAACAACCTTTTCTTTCAGGAGAGAAAGGGTGCAGGGTGGGGGTGGGGTGATTAAAAGAACAAGAAAATACACACCTCCGAAAAGTTAGTCTCCTTTCAGACTATAATCTACAAACACATTCTTTTTGCCATCCTGCAGTTCAGGGGTAACAGAGGACATGGAAGCTAAATTTGCACTTGGAAGTGCAACTATTGAAACAAATTGCTCTCTATTTTGTGCAAAAAAAAAAAAAAAAGTCTTGGCAGTTTCTCAGTTCTTCACAACATGAAGCTAAAGGTTAATATTAGTAATAGTGAGGCAGCTAATACTGCTAAGTGCTAGTAAGTGGCCATAATGCACTTCAGTACACATAAAATAATCTCATGCATTCTATACAGGTATAATCAGCAGGTCCATTAAGTGGCATATTAAATATAAGCCATAAAACAAACAGAAGAACTTTTTAATGATGTAAAAAACCAATCAAATCTTTAGGTCAAAATCATTGCCCATGTAATAGGACAAAGCATCCTTTTTAATCAAAGTTCTTTTCCTTGTCATCTGTTCTCCCAGGTAGAATCCTTCCCTCTTACAGGCTTCTCCTTCTGCAAGAGATGTGATTTGTTCCCCAATCTTACTTCTTCTTTTTTTTTAGAATTGTTTCCAAGAATTTCTCTCCAAAATGACACTATTGTCTTTCAAAGAAGTAGTAAGAGTTTGGTGGAGCTGAACACTTCTCCTACCTTTCAGAATACATCTCAGGTTCAATATTAAGAAAATGTTCAATCTAGATCTGATAATGAGTGGAGATTTTTTTTTTTCAACAATAACTATTTTTTTTTTAGCAGTAAGCTCCAGGCTATCCTCAGGATTGGAAAATGTAGGCTGTTTTGCTCTCCTGTTTTAATAATGAGACATCATTTGTTCACACTTCTACTTACCCAAGAACACTTGTCCAAGTGTCTGCATCACTAGTTTTTCCTTACTCTTGCTAATGATTGTTATTTCCAAATTACCTCACATCTGTTATTGTTTTACAGTGGAAGTTTTTAAACAATAAAACAAACAAAAATAAAAAGTGCTCAGGCACCTAAAGGAAGATGCCTTTTATTTCTCAGGTCCACTATATCAGCACAGTCTTGCAGGTTTCATTATTCAATGTCATGTTCAAGGCAGGGAAAAAATGCTATTCTCTAAGCTGCCCACCTGCCTCACTGCAGATCCAATTAGGTACGTAACTTACATCTACACAATAGCTCTTCATTTCAGACTGTCCTAGAATAGTGAATATTTATGACAACTTTTAAGCTGATAAAAGTATTAAGTGCTTTTAGTACTTTGAGGAGGATTGTCTGGGATGCCAAATATATAGGCAGAGTCAGAAGGACTGAATAGCTTGTGTTATATCTCTGGTTATCTATTTCAGAAGTTAGCCTATCTCTTTTCTTTCTGGTTACCAGTTACAGTAATCACTTAAAATTATAAGAACAGCTGCATAAGGTCTTGCATCCCATTTTCAACCATGGTCATAAGCAGATAACTAAAGAAGAATAAAATCAATGCAAACAGTTCCTCTTAATGTTCTCACACCCCCACTCTCTCTTAACAGTTAAGGGGTTTCAGAAGTGGGACATTATTTCTATGGATGCATGTATACTACAGCTTTAGCATGTGTGCTGTTTTAGAAAACATTCTGGTCACCTTCCTTTACTGGACTTTGATTTGCCTCTACAAATTCCTTGAGGTATCTAAGGCTTACTGTATATTGTAATCTTCCCAGAAGAGAAAATATATACAGTTATTGGACCTACAGTGCTCTGAGCATGTCAGGGAGCCACAGACATGTTTCAATAGCAATCACACAGCCTTCTGTGTCTGCATGCACAAGGAAGTTCAGAGAGAAACCTTGTTTTGCTGTTGCTGACAACTCTAAGGTCACAGTAAGCCTTGTCTTCTTAGTCCTGTGATATGGAACCTAAAAAAACTCTTTATGCTAATGGCAAACAAATATTAATTGTATATGTGAATAGCATCTGAAAATTCAAAGCTAATGTAAATCCCAAATGATCACTTCACACAGAAGGTGGAATTCTCATCTTTATGAAATCCGAACTATTTAATAATCATATGATGTGTTTATAAGAAATTATTTATCAGTAATGATAAAAATGTAAGCCCAGAATACTCAAATTCAAAGGGCAACAGCTTATAACCTATAACTTTATACAGGTACTTAAATAATTATAGGCCCCAGACGTTAAAAAAGATGACATGAGTTCTTATTATTGATAGTAAGAAGTATCAATGTTTTCAATTAACTTCAAGTGATTCTCAACAAAATATAAAATACAAAGATAAACTATTTTTGAGAGTTAATATATCTTTAGAGAATGAAAAATCCTCTCTCACACTTTTTCTAAAAGTGAGGTCACAAAGCCTATATCACAGATTTATTTTCATGTAAAAAACCCAAATATTTCTATTCCAACTAATTATTCAGAACATAAGCAGGAAAACAGTTTATTGTTATTATGATTATATCCTGATTATTTAGATGGATACCTTTGATGTCTTTGATTCTTATTCAAAACCAATGGAAACATTATGTACAAATTAATTTTCTGTACATTATAAACTTTATTAATAAATGGATTTGCTACAAACAAACTTTAAAAAAATATATCAGATGTTTATAATTAAATATTGTGTCAATTCTACTAAGAGAACCAGTAAAATTGACATGAGTCTGATCATTTTGTTTGCTTGTTTTGTCTATAAAAAGCATGAAGGACAGCAGCTAGATTTGTAGGTGCTATAACTGGAAGTGGAAACAGATTGGATTGTATCCCAGGTTCACACATTAGGAGATAGATAGGTCAATGGAAACCTATTCTGTAACATAAAAATGAATTCATGGCATGTATTACGGGGAATGAAGACTCAACCCCAGAAGTTAGGAAAGAGCAGAACCTTATGCTCATCTTATAAGGATCCATAACTTCTCTAGGAATTCAAAGGCTGTGACTGCTCCCCTGTTTACTCTATCAGTGTTCGGTGTTGGTTAATGAAAAACTATACGTCAAGCAGAAACCTAGATAGGATCTTCCTAGCCCAAATGGGAGGTTTTCAATTACTTCAAGTATCTCATAAGTATTTCATTTTTTACTGTTCAAGCACACCAGTAAGACTGGTTTCTCTCCTAGGTGGTGCATGAAGTGAAAGTCTGGGCCACCACTTCAGCCATTTTATTACAGAGAATGTAATTGATCTCACCTACATTTAAGTTATACGCATTATCTGAATTAGATTACTATCTGTAGATGAACTAGCAATCCTACTTTTGTACTGACAGACGAAAGGAGCAACTTTAGGGCCAAGTTGTTCAGTATAATTTCTTAAAGTGCCTCTTTTCACTGGTTCTAAAAGGATCTTGGGGTGACTAGCTCATTGTGTTTGGTCACATGAACTCCAAACAATGGACATTGCAGATTTTCCACCTCTGCAAAAGAAAATTTTGTAGTTGCTATGTGGAACTCCACTCAGGACCAGTTACTTTTGGTTTCTGTTTTAAACAATAATGACTAAACAATAATGACTGTTCCTTGAAGAATACTATAAAACAATGCAGACAAATATACAAAGGGTATAAGGGATATATAACTGGTTTAGATCTGTAAATGATAACCTCAGTACTGTCAGTTTTTACATAAATAAGCTAAGTGTATTTAATACAAGATGATATAAATAATCTGGAAAGATATATATTCATAATAAAAATGTTTCTGCTGTCCAAAAGGGGGATTATATCATTTAGTTCTCTCTTTATATTAGTGTTCAAGGATTACATTAGTATTACGTGCAATGTTTTCTGTCTTTTATAATAGAGTTGAAAGGGAAAAGAACTTCTTTATGAAAATCTTATTTCTGAATATGTGAAACATTTTCGATGAAATCTTTCAGTTAGCTGTTTGATATTACAGAGGAAACTTTAGATAAAATGACAGTGATTTTTTATTAGGTGTGAATAAGCACTAGTAAACTATTAATGCTGGATACCAACCTTTGACTTGTTCCAAAACTATATATGGAAAATAGTCTTGTATTCATAATATTTTCAAAGCCACTGATGAATCCTATGTAGGATGGTCCAACTCCAAATAAAAAGAATAAGACTAATATATAAAAAATGTACAGAAACCCGAAAATTCTTAGGATTACCTGGAAATGTTATATTATTTTTAGCTGAGAGTCTAGCTTCTTTGAATTTCATGAGATTTTTTTGATTGTTCATCTCACTGGGGTAACAATATCACATATTGTGTTTACATAAACATACAATGGATATTCCTTTCCCTAATCGAACTGAAGCAAAATTTTATGTGTGAAAAGGCTCTTTTAGTTTCATTCGTATTCATTACAAATTACATAAGAAATTCTGACTTTGAAGGCATTCCCAAGTTCTGTTAATGAAAAAAAAAATAAAAATCACTAATATTCCAACTAAGTTGAGTTTTATTTTAAAAAAATTTATTTATTAAAATCTTCTGATTAGTACTGCTATGAGAAAGAGAAACAAAATTCATTTAACAGTTATTCAAAAGTCATTTAACAGTTATGACTGATGCTACAGAACCAGAATATTTCTATCAGAAAGATCATCATGGTTTTGATTTATGATTTTCATTTAGATGGTCTCAATGAGAGTAATGAATTAAACTGTAATTTGAAATTCAATAAATTGGAATCTTTTCAGCAGAGTTGAGAAGAACGGAAATATTTCTGTGTTAAAGGAGAAATATCTTAGCCCCTCCCCTCCTCAACACAGTTAGAAGTTCTAAGACACTTAGGGAAACACTTAGGAAATAACTCTTCGTAATTACAGGCAGTGAAATCAACAGCTTAACCCTTCTCTAGACTATTTTGTCTTTCATGTCACAGATGATATCATTAGCACCATTTCATATTCACCCATCATTTTATTGAAAAGTGTTTTTAAAGTGGCCTACAATAATCACTTTTCAGTTTGTCTCTGTGCACTTGATTTACCTGGAAAGAAGATCACCAGCAAATTTGTGGAGCTGGCCAGATTTTCAAAGGCTATATCTATACCTGTAGATTAAAGGAGATTGTGGCCAAATCCCTTCTACAGCTAATGCTGTAGAAGAAACATTCGAACTGCATGATCATATAATAAATATAAAAAGCCACAAAACTGAGACAAAGTGTAGCCAATCTTTTCCTCGCTGCCTGGGTCATTATAATGCTGTATATAACACTTTGTATTGTCTTTCTATATGTCTCATATTAAAGGACCTTCAATATTAATTGAATTCACTATTCAAACTCATGGACTACTCTTTTTTGTAAAAAAAAAAATTAAATAGATCAATTTTCAGTAATAAAATATATATATAGAACAAAATAGAGACACTTTTTGTAGATAATAATCTTGCAGAAAAGTTTAGTAAGAAATGCAAGCACTGTGAAGTGCCAGAAAATTTTGGATATAGACTATGTCGCTGTAAAAATTAGTCTGCAATTCTTGTTGTCTAAAAGAAAAACCTGTTTTACAAATCAGTTTATAGATTCTTAAGGCCAGAAGTAACTATACAACCTTCCACATAAAAGAAAGTAATAGATTTTTATATGTGGTCTTTCCATCAAGTCCCTATTTACCCTATTTAGGTAAACTACCAGAGATTTCAGGCAGCTGAGCTTAATATAGTAATAATAAATGACAATGGAACAAACTTATCCCTAGTTCAACTGAAATTTTCAAGTCATGTTCAACATTCCAGTTTGAATACATCTAACTTCAACTTCCAACCACCTGACTTCACTGTATGCACATAAATGAGATTTAAAACTGCTACTTTCTGAAGATTCATCATGCAAACAATTAGTGACTTTTTCTTTGATAAATTGTCTAGAAAGACAATAGATTTCATTAAACTCGACTTCTGACAAAACATGTATCTAGGTTTTCTCTATGATCACAGCAATGAAGTATATAAGGGTTTTTGTCCCATTCTAAGATCAGTGTCAAGGGAAGTGACATTTTCACTAAATAGCCTCTATACCAGACACTTAACTTTTAAAAAGAGTAAAGATTAGTGAGACAATTAAAAACAGACTGGTGAAAAACCTGAGATGTTTCTGAAACATCTGTACTGCTATTCAGATCATATTTGAACTCCTACAAAATAAGCCTTTATTATTGATCAGTATCTTTAGAGTGCTGACATCAAAACTGAAGAACCTTGTAATGAGCTCATTATCCTGTCGTATTTATAAAAACACCACCTGGTTTTACTCTGTGTATTTATTATGCAGCAAACAATCGGTTTACAGGCTTAGCCTCTGTATCTTGTTTGGATTGTATTTTCCCATAATAGAATAGTGATATTTCCAGGGCACACACTGCCTTAAAAAAAGGGTTTTATAAGTGACTTAATCCTCAGTCAAAGAGAGAAAAAAAATGCTGCCTTACAAATTAATCCCCTCCTGCAACAGTGAGAGAAGAGATCTCTAAAACAAAACCACAAACAGAAGTTACTTACTCAGCTCTACTAAGCTTGTGACATTTGAAACAGTTTCAACCTAAGGTGATCACATTGCCATGTACTTGACAGGAGTTCTCTGAGCAACTGGAAAGCTGTGTTCTCAGTCAGAAACAGAATAAAATTCATCATTCAGACTCCTGCTGCAAGGAAGAGTGGCAGAGTTAAGGTATCTGTTCACATACCTACATTGGACTTCCAGAAAGGCATGAACGTACAGAAAGAGTTATGTGCCTTCATCCACCAGTCTTTTAGCCTCCTTGTGCCGATGTTTATCAGCTCTTGCTAGCATATTTACTTTTCATTAGATTTTCCAAATGAAAGAGAAAAAAAGGCTAGTAATTCTTCAGTGATGTCCTTTCTTTACTTCCAGGATATGAACTTCAACATTTAACTTAACTGAACTTTTGTTTCTAGATTTCACAGACATCACATATTTTGAAAAGCAGGCAATCAGATATTTTAATCATAGCTAAATTAAAATTACACAATAAAAAAGGAAGTGAATGAAGACCAGATCCGAACTTAACTCTAAACACACAAAAGGCAATGGGATGAAAGATATATTTAATTGGTTTGGATATCAAGTACAAGTAAATACACTGAAGCGTCTATTTAAAGACTGAAGACTTAAATGCAAATATTAGAGTAAATGGTGGAATCTTGTTTCAAAACATCAAAATAACACCTGTTTGTAATTCACCTGGAATTCAGACACAAATTCCTAATTCAACATACAAAGTATCTCAAGAGGAATAGCTCTGTGCAAATGGATTTCAGTATCTGTCAGTCCGATGATCAAGTAGTTTAATGTCTTATATAACAAAAAAATTCATATTCTGTGTCTTTAGTAAAATATATGTATATACCCATATAAAAATATTTTATATCATCATTATATCACAATATATGCCTATTTATTTAGACTTATTACCACAAGTACTGTGCTTGTCAAAGTTTTTGTTGATGAATGTACTCAGTTATTTCTTACCCATTCCTTTTGCTTCTCTAACTTCTTAGTAAGTGTGATATTTGTGTAGCCACATTCTAAAGGGAAAGAACATCATAAAGATGAGACATTTTTCATCTTGAAAGAAGTGTGAGGACTTCAACAGATGACCAATGGAATTAAAAGAATGGTTTCAACATTCTGTGTGTTCTCTACAAAAGGGTAGCATGGAAGCGTGCTGCCTTCTAATGATATTCCCCAAAAGTAGGATTTATACAGCCAGTCTTTGGCTGCCTCTGCGTAGAATGGCTTCTATTTGCTGTGATGTTTGATTTGAATGGTGAGATGCAAAACACACCTGTAGAGAAGAGAAACCAGAATACACCTATTTGTTTGAAAATCAGCAAAGTGCCACCAAAAGGTAAAATCATTTAAATTGTTATAATTTACAGTTACAAACTGTGAATCACATAAAAAATTGACATAGGACAAATTTTCAAGTTTAGTAAATACGAACAGCTGTTAACAGACCTTTAGGAGCACATATGCTCAGTTCTTGTCAAGTAGATCTAAGTAAAACTAAATTTTCACTTAGGTATTTGTAGTTCAGTATTAAAATACATTCAGATAGGCACTAATGATACCCAAACATTTTGACATATGACTGCATTAAAAACTCAATACAGAAACATAAAAAAAAAATCTACAATGAGTTTTTACATGCGTATTTTCTCACACATGGGAAAATCTGATTGACGTTCCCTTACAGATAAGACCTAAAACAGTCTGTGAGCATGACTGTTTGTGTCCTCTATTTTTGCACTCTTATCACATCTTTTTTTTATAACTTATTCACTTCTTTTTTAGTTTCTCCCATAATTTCCTCATTTTTCCTCAAATGCAAAAAAATTTGCATATTTGCTCAGTCATTCTTGTCTTTTATGTCAAATGCATAAATATTTTTTCTCTTACTACTTTCCTTTCACTGTAAAGAGAAAACCAAAACATTGCTATCAAAATGTTTCATTTTCCCGATGAAACCTGCATATTTACACTCTTTCCACACTGAAGTTCTGTCAGAAAATTTTGATAAAACTGGTATATTTTTGCAGATTCTGAAATTTCATCTAAATCACGCTTTTTTTAATAGAAAGCTGATAAGTAAAAGGAAACCCCAAAACTAAAAACCAAAAACCAAAAGAAAAAATACTCCAGGAAAATCTGTCTCTAATATTTTCTGACAGCTATCAAATTTTCTTTTCTCTTGATTATGCTGTCACTGAGCTCATAAATAATTCATTTTACTTTTATATTTATATTCATATTATAAATATATATATAAATTATATACATATATTTATATTATAAAATAAAACATTCTATTTTATTTACGCTGTGCTGCACTGCAGCAAGGTGGACAACAGGACTACTTTGCTCCAGCATAAGAGTTCTGGATTCTGTAAACACAAAACCAAGCAACCTGCTAGATACAACATCTCCTTATATTTTTCTTATCAGTAGCTCTTTAGTTTGACATATGGAAGCACTGAATCACCAGAGCTTCTTACGTAATCAATAGTAAATGTAATACGATTTTTCTTTTTCTTTTTCTTTTTTTTTTTTTTTGATTGCTCCAGAGGCACTGTCATCTGGGCTTCTCTGAGTAACTAGATAGGTCTTAGCAAATTAAGTCACAAACACTTGTTATGTAGAGATAGTTGATCATCTCTCTACCATTTATGTGTTAGGTATTGTTTTGGCTTAGGCCACCTCATCCTCTCCCATATTATTCACCGAATGGCTGCATTGTCTGCACAGAAAGGGATGCGACTGTTCCACCTCTCTGTCTTGGCTGTTTTGGAAGCAATAAGAGATTTCAAAAGTTTGGCATGTCCATCCAAAGTCAGTTGGCTTTAGTGTTGAAAAACTATCCCTGGCACTGTTTGGTTGATTATTAACCTCTGAAACAATCTCCTACGACAGCCAGACACTTATTCTTTGATATTTCAGAGACTTAATTAGATGTTTTACTTCATCTGTTCTGATGTTTGCAATTAATTATTTTCAAGCCTGCTCACTGAAACAGCATCAGGGCATTCTTACCAAGAGGCGGTGCATAAGTAAACAGGTGACAGGCTAGCTGAACACATTCATCACAGCAAGAGGAAGCAGAGAAAGGAAAAGTAGCTCAGAGAAAATGTTGGTCTATTAGAAGAAGCACATTTTTGAATCAAAAATACCAAGTGATATAACCATATTTTAGGTTTTCTTATTTTTTCATAGGTATTTGCACTTCCAGGGCCAAAGTTTGGAATAAATATTTTTGTAGACTACTGTATGCAGCAGGAGTAGTAAAAAATATATATGCTATATCAGTCCTATATATGCATATTGACTTGTCACCATAAAAGGGAAAAAAAAATATATAAACTGAAAAAATTACAGTGAGCAGTTGCACATTTTCTCAGCCTTTGTTCTTTTTTTTTTCAGAATATGACTAAATTATATATAAATATACAGTAAATGGATCATTCTGGATCTATGCAATAAACTTGAAAAAGTCAAAATACAGACGAATATTGTGTTTCATCATAATGGAAAATAATACTTCATCAGTAACCTTTAAAGGAGAAAACTGACAGTATTTTATAAAGTAACTTTAAAGATGACTTTCTAAGGTATATTCCTCAGTCTAAGTTAGATTCCAACTGCTGCCCATATAAGCCAATGGAAAAGAAATCTGCATTACCCCAAGCAAGGAGATTTGATTTCTATATTTCACAACACTTTCAACTCATATATTAAACTTAGTGTAAGCTATACTGTTTGTTTTGATTTGGTTTGTTTAAGCGTACTCAGGATGCCTAAAGCTTTTTAGCTTTATATATTTATGCATTAACATTCAAATAAATGAATACCATGATGGAAATACACTCAAGCCTGCAAGAATGTTACTTCATCTGACTTAAAACACTTTATAAACATTTTATTTTTCCTCATCTTTCTTTCCTGGTTGGAAATATTTACTGTATATTTATGCTGTTTATCAGGTGCTATAAATAGTGTCCAGAAAATAAGGCTGCTAAAAGTTGATATATAGCAATATATGTATTTCTCTTCATGGAACCAGGTCCCTTATTCTTACCCAAATAAAAATTATTAGGGTTGCTAGCACCAAGCAAATATTCTTATTTTGAGGATGCAAAACTGGTATTTTTGAAATGTTTTAAAATATTATCTGAACACTAAATTATTTCCCTAATATCAAATATATGAAGCAAATTTAATTTCACTTTTCTGTCAGAGAAAAATAAAATTTTCAGTACAGCTGTTTTGTTTCCAACCTGTCAGCAACATACCCAGGATCTCAGCTGCTCTGCACATGCTGTAAGAAATACAATAAGTCTAATCTTCCACTCTAGCCTGGGCATGTCCAGATGAAAAGGTATATATAGAATTCATACCATTTTTACATATTCTGCATCTCTGTTAGCCACATGAAGACCTTTAATGAAGAGAAACAGGTACTTATTTTCTCTCACTATGGAATGAATTGCATTAGAGGAATCTGTTTCTCTGTGACGATTACAAAAATAACTTCAATAACTACATCCAGTGTGGATATCTATACACTACCTGACAAGTGTTAGATGAAGTAAATCCTACTGGGAGATAAGAGAGAAATTTACATCCATAGTAAAAATGTGAACTTCTACAAAAAGTCTTCATTATATAAAATTTAACATTTCTACAATTATGAAAATATGAAGTAGAAATATGGTAATCCAGCTTTGATATCATTATTGCTAATGAATCTTGGCAATCATGATATTTAAAAATGGGTCTGGAACGAGCCTAGAAAAAACAGTCAGTATGTTCCAACGTGATGTACATTATTTTGTAATTTTATTTTTGTGCATCATGTAATAAGGAATGAGTAAAGTAAAACTGAACGTAGTTATATCATTAGAAGGTCTGGCCTAAACTAGTTGTGGCAGAGACCAACCTTCTCAATGGAGACTACACAAAGACTAGACAATGCTAATTAAACCCACTTTCCTCCTCTCTCTCTTTCCCTTCTGTTGATAGCAACTCTGTCTAGGACAAGTGTCTGGAATTCAAGAAGGAATTATCTCAGTTAAAAAAATGCCCTATAAATTAAGATTATTATACTAGTGAAAGAGAACAGATGTGCTTATTTCTATTTTTTAGTTTATCTTTCTTTTGAGAACTTACCTGCCCGAATCTCTTCTTAGTTCCAATTAGTTCTATGTGTCATAAATGCATGAGTCTTAAGGATTATATTTTTAATTGGAAATATCTTAGCAGAAACAGATCTTGTGTTGTAAAATGCAAACCCCATGGTGTCTTCTGTGTTGACTTTTCATATGGCCAAGTTCATTGCATAAGTATATGGGAGGTATAAGAAATGCCAATCTTTTCCTATGTGAAGCCTATCCACTTTCCCTATTATGTTCACATATGGTTAAGATTTATATGAGCCGAAAAAAGAACCCAATTAGCATCTCGTTGACAACTGCAGTACCTAGCATTCAACATGTAGGAATAGATACATTTCTGGAAGAATTTGTAATGGGAAGTTAGAACGCAATTCGCTAGGAAGGCTTTCTGCCCAAGGTGGTGGTTCTTTCTCAAAAGCAGTTTCAATGCTTTGCCCCTCACTCTGCATAGCAAGAGAAGTTTTCAGCCTTGGTCTCTGTTATGCACAGAGATAACATGTTTGCAAACATGTACAAGGTCTCCTTGGGCCAGAGATAGTGAGGGAGGAGAGAAAGAAGACATAAAAAAAGTGGTCCGTGCATCTGAAATAAACCTTATTTTTAAATCTTCCCCTGCCTTGGCATTCTTGGGAAGAATATCTGCATTTTAAAAACAGCATTAGAATAACAGGATTCCCAGATCAGAACTTAATACAATTTCTGCCCCAAAATCAAATAAATGAACCATATGTGGCTTAAATACTTACAGCAGTTACAAACTGAAAATTGTAGCCTTCATCACTTGCTAGCAAAGTTTTTGCTGTTGTGTTTAATTTGCTGATGAATGTTGTTTCAGACATGAACTTTCCATAACTCTTTAATTACTGGATTATCTTCCTTCAAGTTAATTGTTCATTTTCTGTTGTCAATCTATATTGTTAATTGAATATTTTTTTTGATGTATCTATATTAGTTTAGCTTCCAATTTAGATTTCAGTATGAGAAAGTAGATCTAACATATATTAAATTCTGAAATTAGATTGAAAAATCGTCATGACAGTCCCAGAACATCCTTTTTAGAAGATAACAATATCATTGTTTGTTCCAAACAAAAATAAAATATTGATAGGCTGGAAAAAAAAAAAAGACAAAAAGAAAAACAAGTGCAAATAAACATTATGGGCATTCTTTACTTGTACTTTTGTGGAGGACACGCAAAAAAACACAACATGGGTCATTTAAAGATGCTTTCCTAGGCTTTCTTTTCACAGTGAAGGTGACGAGAATCTCAAAATGAAAATAATGAGAGTTTACATTCTTGTTATAAGGAAAGTCTTAATTTCTGCTTTTTTATTTGAATGTTCTCTTGGTCTCATTCTTACTAAAAGCAGAATAATTTCAAATTATTTAGCCTTGTACCTGTCTTGTTTTTAAGCCTATTTTCAATTATTTCTGTTGGGAATTCACTAGGTTTATATTATTACTATTAAAACTTAACATCAGTAAATTGCAATGGTGTTACTATGATATTTCATTCATATGAATAAGTTTTCTATTAGCTTTAGCTTATGGTATGCTAAAGTAATGAAAGCTTAAACAAAAGTTGATGTTAATTACAACTTCTTTAGCCCACATATGTGTTATAACTGCTTATGTATCAGTCTTTTGAATCATATCTTTTACTTATGCTTCTAACTAGTATGTTCAAGGAAGGTTTAGGTCTACTTATATATGAAGTTTTCCTTAACATGGACCACCTGCTGTGTTTAGTTCACACCTTTGATAGAAAGGGTACACTCTTGTGACTAAATGTAGGCAAGACATATTCCTGCTGTATCAAGACCTCTTCAAGATTTCTTCACAATAACACTTATTGTCTCTCCCTTTTTTCTTTTTTTTTTTTTCTTAAGACTTCCTATCTTTCAGGTTTTTTTTTTTTTTCTGCTTCTCATCTTAAATTTATATTTGAAGTTTTATTGTCAGGGTCCATCTTTTTTTCCTGCTTATACAGTACTCAGCTGGTCTCCTCTCATGATTAGAGCTTTCAGGCAGCTAATGTCTCTTTTTAGCTGCCAGCAGAACAATTTCTATGTTAAATATAATTTTTCAACACTGCATAACAAGAGGACTTCTCAATTACATTTTGTTCTTCTAGCCTGTTATTAATGAGCAATTATTCACTTGCTATAGGATACAAAAGATAGAACATTCATGCAGCAGAAAAAAAATAAAATCTACTTGAAAGCATCTAATACGTAGTGAAGTCCGTCTTTATAGGAATTTTTATATATATAGGAAACTCACAAATAACACATTTGTGGGGTTGTAAAATTATCAAGTTTTTTTTCTAAATTTATCTTTACTTAATTGTGTAAGTACTCACCTACCAAGTTTTTGGCAAAACTTGAGTCTGACTTCTGCAGTCCTAAAAAAGAATGGCTTCTTGAGTCTAAAACAGTTGTTCACAGATCCATGATAATAAGGTATGACCTTGTCCAATTGTAGAACTGACACATTTTCCTTCTGCAAATGACATTGTATTTCATAAGTCTTTCTTGAAAATAAGTAATGGTTCTACCTTTGTGTTCTATTACTGAGACAATATAGCAAAATAAAAATAGGATGAAAATAAGATTAATTAATATTTTTGATCTTATTATAATAACATCTTATTGGTGACATAGATTACAATTATATAAATTTCTTGCTAGGCACAGAGCTCTAACTCATGAAAATTTCATAGAATATAACATGGGATTTTCAGATACCTTATTGAAATGGAACTTTCTAACGACTGAAATACCTGACGTAAGAGTGGATATAGTGAAAAAGAGATAGAGGTAATACATCTGGGCAAGGTATTTTGAAGCTTTGCACCTTGTTACAATCATCTACTTTCTTGCAAATAGCACATAAACTGCTGCCAATCTGAATGGCTAAATCATTCTGACTCATGAATGCCTATACACATTGAAAATGCTGCATAAAAGAGCAAGATACTAGAAAATTTAGTTTCCAGTCATTTACTGTTGCTAAATTTTATCCTCTGAACAAAAATCATTTCAGTGGGATTTAAGTATTGTACTCATGAACAGGACTGGTGCCTACTCACAAATGTTATTTCACACATTGCAGAAAGTTCTCTTCATTTGGTATAGAAGCATGAGAGAATAATTCCGCTTTATGGTTACGTGGTTCTCCATGGTAATATGTTGTGCATACAGCCACTAGTTTATAGCACCTTTATGTAGGAGCTTTCATGAGTACAGGATTCACATTCTGATGCTGACTCTGAAGCCATAGCTACTTAATGAACTACCATCAATCTGCCTTTACTATTATCATTATCATTATTAAGCTGACGACTACCATGAATGAACAAGAAAGCTGCTTCAGTAACATCTTTTATTTTGACCCTATTATTGCGGAAACAAATGATTACAGTCACTGATGAGTCAGCTGTTCTACCTCAGTTCCTTAAACTAAAATTAAACTTTTCTGAAACATGTACATTCTTATTATGCGCCAAAAAAAAATTATTAAAGGATAAAAAGGAAAAAAGCATACTGCTAGTTATCAGTACTTATGAACATCAGAATAGATCTTGTTACCTGATCATTATCAGAAGACCAATGTTATCATTTTCTTATCCTAGCAATAGAATCTGTATGAACATGGAGCTTAACAACAGAGATTGTAATGTTAGTATCTTTCTGCCTTTTAGTATGACTACTCGGAATTTCCTACCAATTTTTCCCCTTAGATTAGGGAGAGATTTGAGGAAATAGAATGTTTCCTGCCATCTGTACTGTAGACAAACTGGATTAAAAATATTTGAAGGACAAAATGAGAAACAAAATTTTATGTCTTAGTAGGTTTGCAACCATTTTTACCCTGGTGATTTCCAAGTTAAAAAGATCACACTAAAAAAAGTTCTGCATATTCTTTTATTGAAAGTTAAATTTTAGGATATTAGAAACATATTAGCTTCTTTAGCAGACTAAACAGATGTCCTAGTTGCAGGGAGGAGGAGCCTAGAGCCATGTGGGCATGGCTAGCTTCTGTTCTATACACCCACATCATCACGGGGGGCATGGTTTTGGAGGAAAGAAAGAGGTGAATGTACACTGGAAGTGCACCATTTTGTTCCATTTCTTCCTTGCGAAAGTAGCTGGAGACCAGGGCTGAGGCCTCTGTCCCTCTCCCGCTGCTGTCTGTCCCTTCCCATCCCTAGGGAAGAACACAACTCTAAGCAGTGAACACAGCTGAGCCCATCAGAGTGTGCATGCCACAGCACTGGTGCTTGAAGCTGCTGTGGGAAGTGAAGCGGCAGTGAGCTGAGCCCAGCCAAGCCCAGTCAATTACTGTCAAGTCTCAGTGCCCTGAGCTGGAGGACTGTGACTGCAAGAACGATCAACTCCCTGTCAACGTTGAAACTGTGCAGGATCTGCTACTTCAGCTGGATACTTACAAACCTATGTAAGTAACCTGATGAGATTCATCTAAGAATCCTCAAAGATCTAGCTGATGCCATCAAATGCTGTCGAGCTGAGCGGAGAGCAAGCTGAGCTGTGTGGTCCAGGAATGGAGTAGGCAGAGTTGTGGAGGTGACTCCAAAGCAGAGAACACAGCTGAGGGGAGCCGGTAGTGTGGAACAAAGTCAAACCTGAGCAAAGCTGGGTGGTGCAGCATGGAATCGAACCCAAGCAGAGCAGGGCAGTACAGCTCAATGCAGATGATCCAGCTCTTGGGGGGTTTGTTTGTCACTGTTTTTTGTTATCTTCAGCTAGGGGATGGGGAACGCCAGCTGTAGAGTGTCTTCCATCTTGTCTTTGTTTCGGAACACCACGTGGCACTAGCTGTGGAGAGCGTCCACCATCTTTTCTTTATCTCGGGAACAACTGCATGTCACTGCTAGCTGTGGAATGTCCGTCATCTTGCTTTGACTAGGCAGCCACACAGAACTGAGTCAAGGTGGTGTAAATCACCCTCTTTTTCGTAAACTTTTGTTATAAATATTGCTCCTGTTACTGTGCCTTTCTTATTCCATTGCTGTTTGTTTTCAATAAATAGTTATCTCAACCCATAGTGTCTAGCTTTGTCCCTCTCTCACTGGAGGGAGTGAAAGGAAGGGGAGCAGTTTGTTTGGAGTTAAATTCCCCACTGGTTTGGAACCACCACAGCAGAACAAAATATTTTTCCAAAAAGAATCAAGGGTATCTATGAAGGTAATTTCTTAGAAAGACAGATTTTTGTACTATTGTTCTAGTAAAAATCTATTTGAGATTAAGTATTTTACAACATTCAATTAAATTAACACCACCTATTATCCAACATATCGAGAAGGGATGAATCTCTCAGTAGGCAAACCACTTCTTTTTTTTTTAATCCCCCTTGTTAGGCAGTTAGAAAATTCTGGTGTATAAAGCTAAGGTTTTGCGCAGCCACAGATGAGACTCCAGTTCCTGGGGAAGGATCTATGCCATGTATGGATGCTTTGAGCTGCAATATATTTAAGGATGAATACACAGCTATTCCATTGCATAAACATCCTTCCTACTACATATGTAATGTGATTACAACAGGATAAAATTAGCATGTTCCTCCACACTATTATTTTCGTTATAAAAAGCAAATGTTTTCTATGTGAAATAGGGATAACTTACACTTTATTTTCCTTTCTATGTGCTTCAGTCAGTCTGAACTGCAAGTGCTAGACTCAACATCAAAACTTTTAGCATGGACTAGGATTTTTTTTTAATGGAGTATTTTATGGCTGTTGAGCATCTGATATATTTTAAATTCTGTCTCTCACCAGCTCTGAATGTAGGGCTAAATAATGAACAATCACAGAAATTGGCTCAATTACATGACTGCCAGAGGTAAATGAAGGCTTCAGAATATGGCTTGCAATAAACAGGGAAAGCAAGTTCATTTTCCTCTCAGCACGGTTGAGGGAATAGCATCAAGGTAACATTTCTAAGCTCCTTGGATTTTACACTAGGCTCCTGGGTCTAAAGAAGAAGATTTATAACTACCAGTGTGAAAGACCCAAAGAGCTTGTGATTCCAGCAACCACTGAGATGTTATGTTGCAGAACAGAGCCCAGAGAGACTTTCCTTCTCTTACTCCTCTTTAATCAGGTCTCTGATTTTCCCTAAGACAAAGTAAATAAAAGAAGCACTTGCATTTCATTCTGTCCCTTCCAGGCAAGCCACACATGATATGAAAACACCAGAGACACACTAAGAATTGCTTTCTTCTAACAAGAAACTTACCTGTCTAAATTTACTGGAATAAGATAAACAGTAGTATCCTCAAAGTTATATTTTCAGTTTTATTCTCTATTTCATGGTAGCACTAATTCCACAGTCCTTAGTGTCATTGCCTTTTGTCGTAATAGATTTTTAAAGGAATAGGCCAAATAGTATTTCTATGTTGAGACACAGTAAAGACATACACTGACTAGCTGTAAACAAGCTTCTCGGTGAGAAGATAAAAAAAAGAAATTAGCCTGTGGAGTCCTACACTGCTGTGGCTAGACCACTTTCAGTGCCTAAACTAGCCTAAGTCAGATGGCATTTGCAAATGCAGTGGAGGCAAAGGCTGCTGAAGAGCCAATTTCTAAGCCATATGAAAACCAGAAGTCAGAAAGAAATTAGAAGTTACTAATACAATTGATAATTAAGAGAAATTCTTAGTATCATTTACATGCTTGAGGATACTGACACTGGAAAAGCCTAGTGACACTGAACTCATTTGGGAACAAACTTTGCCCTATAAATAATAAGCTGTGCTGACAGAAAGAAAGCATTTTCTCCAGTATATACTGGAGAAAATATATAGGCTACTGTTCATCATCACCCAGGTAGTATAGACAACAGAAAAAATCCATCTCATGCAGAATAAGGGACTTTTGCATATTAATGGCTATTTCTTATGCTAAATTATATTTTTTATGTTATGTTGAGAGAGAATTTAATTGAAAAATAGTTTTAAAACCTGTGTTACGATAAGGAAATAGACAATCTTGAAAAATATTCAGATACTGCTAGTGAATGGGTATGAGGAAATTTAGATTCTTGCAGCGATAAAGATACCTCCTGTAGCTACTATGTGAATGTAACGAATTACTCTTCTTTCAGCTAAGCATAATATCTAGGAAAGGCACAGTCAAAATGAACTTTCCAAATTGTTTGAAGACAGAAATTCTATTTTGGACTTCTATTTCAACCTAGACTAAATCTAGAATTCTGGGTAAGAGCCATCATTATGAATGCATAGGGCAAATGAGTAATTAGAAATAAGATCATAGAATAATGTCCAACATTATAAATGTCTTTAAGATTCTCATCTGTTAGGTATTTGAAAGCAGTATTAGAAAAAAACACCTATGTGTAGCAAAAAGCAGACATCAGAGCCATTGATTTAGCCCTTGATTACTATGCTGTTCCCCAAAAATAAGACTAAGAAAATTATTGCTGGATGTAAGGCTGGAATGTGGTCCCAGAGTGTTTCCATTGAACAACTTCTTACTACATAAGACAGTGGTAAAAAGGTAATTAATCACATTCTGAAAGCCAGTGTAGATAAACCATATGCATATTATTTCAACATCTTAATCACAATTTGAAAAAAAAATAAATCTAATGGTAAGTAAATGATTCTGTTGACTACGAAAAACTTCAGTCAATTGAAGGTAGCTACCCATTTCCATACTTAGCTGATTAACTCATTAAAGTGTCAGGAGAAAAATCTTTCAGTAGTTTGGTTTCAGCATTGGGATGTCACCACATGAAACTAACACTTGCAGATAAAGCAAGAACTACTTTTGAGACACCCACAGAGGTTTCAGGCCCAATGAATACCTTCGTGAGTCATGAATGCCCTGGAAATGTTTCAGGAGGTAATAAATGATCTATTACAAATTTTGAGATGTAAAGATAACTTCACAACTTAGATGACTCAATTTTTTTTCTCATGAAACATAGAAATCTGGTAAGAGTTAAAAAGAATTTTAGAGTGAGGAAAATGAGTGTTGTTTTGTTAAAAATTAATTAATCTTTTTCAAATACAGAGTTGACAAAGATGAGTTTCTCAAGCATCAGAAAACCAGTATTATGAAAGAATGCAAAAGGCAAAGTGATTTGTAAATTCCACAGAAGATCTGTCTGAAAGTTTACATTGCAGGCAAAACTATGAGATTTCCAGAATGATTTTGTCCAGACTGAGGAACATTTAAAACTTCTGTAGTGAAGAGAGTTGTTGGAAATCAGGAGACCCATGGAGTGCATTGAGGGTAACTTCTGAAGACAGGTAATAGACAACTCTAACCAAAGGGGATGCCATAGTGAACCTGTTCATCACCAGTGCAAGTGAGCTAATTGGTAACATAGATTGGAGGCAGTCTGGACTGTGGTGATTGTACACTAGTATAGTTTGCAGTCCTGAGGGATATGGGTCAGTATAAGAGTTAAGTCAGGACACTGAATTTTGGGAAAGCAAAATTCCAGCTGCTCAGGCAAGGAGAAGGCTTAGGTTCCAAACACCTTCTTTCACAGAATCACAGAATATGCTGAGTTGGAAGGGACCCACAAAGATCATTGAGTCCAGCTTCTAGATCTGCACAGGACTATCCCCAGGAGTAACACTGTGTCTGAGAGTATTGTCCAAACGTTTCTTGAACTCTGTCAGGCTTGGTGCTGTGACCACTTCCCTAGCCTGTTCCAGCATCCAGCCACCTGGGTGAAGAACCTTTTCCTAACATTCAACCTAAACCTCCCCTGACACAACTTCAGGCCATTTCCTTGGGTCCTGTCACTGGTCACCACAGAGAAGAGGTCAATGCCTGACCCTTCTCTTCACCTTACGAGGAAGTTGTAACTGCAATGAGGTCTCCCCTCAGTCTCTTCTTCTCTAGGATGAACAGACCAAGTGACCTCAGCTGCTCCTCATACAGCTTCCCCTCAAGCCCCTTTCACAATTACCCCATTCACTATTACTCTTTGTTCTTTGCCTCAGCCTTCATTGGCAACCTCTCTATCCACACCTCTCAAGTGGATGGACAGCAGGATAGGGACTGGGGGAGCAGAGTCCCCCCCCTCTGTAAAAGAAGATCAGGGTTGACACCCTTTCTCATCCAGATCCGGGTCTGGTTGAAAACATAAGGCAAAAAATATGAGAAAGTTTGACAACACCTGACAAATCTGAACCTACATAAGTCTATGGGATCCGATGAGCTGTATCTCAGACCCCCAAGGGAATTGGCTGATGCAATTGGCAAGCAACTCTCTGCTGTATTTGAAAAGTCATGTCAGTCAGGTGAAGTCCCTTTTGAGTGGAAAGAGGGAAACATACCCATTTTTATAAAGGGTAGAAAGGAGGGCCCTGGGAACTACTGACATGTTGGCTTCACCCCTATGCCTGGGAAGATCATGGAACAGATCCTCCTAGAAACCATGCTAAAGCACATGGAGGACAGGCAGATGATTCAAGACAGCCAGCACGGCTTCATCAAAGGTAAGTCCTGCCTGACCAGCCTAATGGTCTTCTACAATGGAGTGACTACATCAGTGGACAAGAGAAGGGCTATGGATGTCATTTATCTGGACTTCTGTAGGGTCTTTGTCACAATCCCCAGTAGCATCCTCTCTCTAGATTGTTGACGTATGGATTTGATGGCCTGTTTAGTGGGCAAGGAATTGGTTGGATGTTTGTATTTAGACGGTCAACAGCTCAACGTCCAGATGAAAATCAGTGATGAGTGATGTCCTTCAGAGGTCCATACTAGAACCACTATTGTTTAACATCCTAATCAGTGACACAGACAGTGGGACTGAGTGCACCCTCAGAAAATTTGCAGGTGACTCCAAGCTGAGGGAGATTAGATCTTAGGGAAAAAATTCTTTACTGAAAGGGTGGTCAGGGTGGGGTTACAAGCAAGTAAATACAGGATGCTTGTTGCGTAATGGTCATGGTGTACACTGGGAGTTGAAGTTCTGATGGAAGCTGCGAAAAGATGACCAATTAGAAGTGTCCTGGGAAGAAGCTTTAAAGTGATTGGATAGGACTGTGCTGCCCCCCTCACGTTGTGTTACGGCATCTTTTTCGAATATAAGAACTTGTTCAGCCATTAATAAAGGATTGTCCATTTTCCATCATCCCAGGAGGGTCTTGTTTATATCACTGCTACAGTCAGACATTGGAAAAGGCTGACCAGGGAAGTGATAGAATTGACATCCCTGTAAGTGTTCAAAAGGTGCGTGGATGTGGCACCTGCGGACATGGTTTAGTGATGAACACAGTGGGGCTAGGTTAACTGTTGGACTAGATGATCTTAGAGGTCTTTTCCAATCTTAAGTGTTCTATGAGGGGTGTGGTTGACATGCCTGAGGGACAGGATGCCATCCAGAGGGACCTGGATAAGGTTGAGAAGTAGGCCCATGGGAACTTCATGAGGTTCAACAAGGCCAAGTTCAAGGTCCTGCCTGGGTCAGGGAAATCCCTACTATCATTAAAGTCTGTAGGATGAATGGGTTGAGATCAGTCCTTCTGAGAAGGACTTGGGGGTGTTGGTGGATGAAAAACAGAACATGAACTGGCAAAATGCGCTCATAGCCCTGAAAGCCAACTATATCCTAGGCTGTAACAAAAGAAGCATGGTCAGCACGTAGAGGGAATTCATTCTTTCCCTCTGCTCTGGTGAGACCCAAGCTGGAGTACTGCATCCAGATCTGGGGTCTTCAGTAGAGGAAAGACACCGAACTATTACAGCAGGTCCAGAGGAAGGTGATAAAGACGGTCAGAAGACTGGAACATTTCTTCTGTGATGAAAAGCTGTTCAGCCTGGAGAAGAGAAGGCTCTGGGAAGGCCTTATTGCAACCCTCCAGTACTTGAAGGAGGCTTATAAGAAAGATGGGAACAGACTTTTTAGCAGGGTCTGTTATAATAGAATAAGGAGTAATGGTTTTAAACTAAAAGAAGGTAGATTCAGACCAGTAGAAGGAAGAAATTTTTTACAGTGAAGGTAGTGAAACACTGGGACAGGTTGCCCTGAGAAGTGGTAGATGCTTCAACCCTGGAAACATTCAAGGTCAGACTGGATGGGGCTTCGAACAACCTTTTTAGTAGAAGATGTCTCCCAGCTCATTGCCAGGATGAGATGACTTTTAAAGGTACCTTCAAATTCAAACTATTCTATTATTCCATGATTCTGGAATCATTGAAGAAAGAACTTTTAGGCCATACTGTGTCAGGCATGTCATTGAGTCTAAGCTAGTCACCTTAGGCTGTTTATATTGTTAAACAAGTGTTATGAGTGCTGTAGACTGACAGCTTCTTGTCTCCTCTTTAGAACGATATATGACCACATGAAAGGAAAGATTTTTATCTCTCCTAATTACAAATATCTACAGGTTCTCTTGAACATCTAAATGCACATTTTGTAGGAAATAGCTTTGGTCATGTTGTTTTCAATAGTGGTGCTTCTCTCTCTGTATTCTCTAAGGAGAGGCATCAACTTACTAAGCTTAGTAATTAAGTTTTTGATGGTTAAACTTAGATGAGATTAATCTCACACTTGTATTTCTTATTGTACATATATATTAGGTATGGATTTCACAACATATTGAGGCCATAGTGAGATATAATAGGTCCTTATGAAGTCATATTATCTGGGGTAATACTGCTATGGATTTTTTACTTTGCTGAATATTCCATTCGTCATTAGCTTGGCAGGCTGGTAAGCGAAACAAGGTTATTGCTGTTCTCATTTGGGAGAGTGATGACATTCAAATGAGGCTTGTGAAACAGGAAACTAGAATATTACATGGGCTCAGCTACTTGTAGTATTGAAAAACAATTCTGAAGAAGTTTGATTCTGAAATAGAACATAAAGTCCATAAACGAGTGGCCATTGCACCAGCTATTATACTGCTCTGGGGCTAATACCTACTACCTTGCTGGTGGGGACAGTATGCTCAGTCACAACATCAATGACCTTTAGGCAGTCCTGAGACCTACCTGGACAGAGACCAGCTTACATTTGAATGAATTTCAGAGCGCAGTTATTTCTAAAGCCTATTTGTAAACCTACCTATGCTTTTCTAAAGCTTACTCGTACGTTAAGGAATTGATGAGTGAACTTTCCAGTCTCGTCAGCCTTCCAAGCCCTGGTAGTTCTCAAAAAAACTGACATCATGAACTCCAAAGGCAAAAATGCTAGTTAAAAATCAGTTTTTAGTAGTTCTTGATAGTGTGTTGATAGTTCTTCTGAAAAAAAAAATCTGGAATATGCTCTAATATTCTCTTCTTCTTCAAATGAGGAAAGCATGCCTTTGTATTAGTTTTGTATAAGTATTGAGTATCTTCAAAGGACTGATGTCTTGCAGTACATTTATGCAGTGTCACCAGAACTGGAGATAATTATCTAGGTGAAACAGATTCTTTTCCCCTACAGATTTGGCATATCTCTCAGAGGAAAATAGTGAAGCAGTACAACTTTTTTTAGTGCATATTCAGCTTTAGATTTTAAAGAGCATGGCCTTTTTTGGGGAAAGGTTACATATGAATTGTTTCAATATATTATCATACCAAAAAACAGCAAGTGTTCCAATGAATATTTAGGTGATGATATTTCAGTGGCTTTTTTCTCTTCTCTTGACCCACCGTTGATCAATTGTAAATCCTAGAAAAATACATCTGGACTTCTCAAAGCAAGTTCTTTAATTCTGGCCCAGATGCTTTTGTCACCTTTAGACTTTGTTGCAAAAAATTGGTTGCTCCTTAAAATGTCATTCCTCTCACTCCTCTCTAGACTTTGCAGTAGCTCACTTGCTTCACGTTAGAAGATATCTGGGGCACTTGTAATGTTAAGTGTGAGGTCACAAGAGGAACATATTTCCAAGTGACATTTGTAAAAAAAATGCCAGGTTGATGGTCTAAGGGCAGAGCAGGACATCCACTGAAAACACTATTGTATTTCAGAAGGATAACACTACATAGAAGCTAGGATATTCTGGGTTTGAATTGGGAATTATTTAACTTCCATGGAATCATAGCGTCATAGAATAGTTTGAATTGGAAGGGCCCTTAAAGATTATCTAGTCCAACCACCTTGCCATGTGCAGGGACAACTTTCACTAGACCAGACTGTTCAAAGCCCCATCCAACCTGGCCTTGAACACTGCCAGGGATTAGGTATTCACAACTTCTCTGGGCAACCTATTCCACTGCCTCACCACCCTCACAGTGAAGAATTTCTTCTTCATAACTAATCTAAATCTGTTCTTTTTAAGTGTAAAGCCACTTCCCTTGTCCTATCTCTCCATACCCTTGTCCAAATCCCTTCTACTCTCTTCTAGGTCCCCTTTAGGTACTAGAACTCTGCTCTATGGTCTATATTCTTATGTTGGGGACCTCAGAGCTGAATGATGAATGCTGAGGGACCTGGAGTTGAACACACTACTCCTTTCTCATCCTTATTGCCTCATACAGAAACACCAGTGAGCTCCCTAGACATTCATAGGAACCACAGAGGAGCCATAGGACCCACTGAGATACGCAGTTTATATTTCATCGGTGTGTATTTTACACCACTCTTTCCCGACCTTTCCCAGCATATCAGTTCTCTGATCTGGCCTCCTGTGCAGTTTAAAAGATATAATACCCAAATTTCTCCCACCAAACAGCATTTTTCCCTCTGATCTTTAGATTTCTTTACATCTTCAATTTAGAGAGTCAACTTTCTACCAATTATGTTTCTCACAAAAGTGGACAATCTCCAGAAACTTTACGCGTGCCTGTCTGAGCAAATATTAACATGAGTTGTTGGGGGTGGGGGTTCCCCTCTTTTTTGTTACTGTTACAGAAGATTTAGGCAAAAAATATTACTGGAGAAATTACTAAGGAGTTATTTTAAAATAAATTGTTGCAAAGAAATATATTGCAAATAAAATATTTCTAAGCATAAGATGTAGTCTATTTTTACAGAAATACATAGGGCTGTACAAGCCAGTTACACAAAACTGTGCCTTTTTATTTTGATTTCTTAGACTTTTAAGCTTATACACTAAATATTAAACATCTTAGAAAAGTAACACGTTTTTACGTTATATGTTATTACATCTAATAAAAATAATGCTCAAAAATAACTAATTAAAAGAAGAACTTAGAATGTGCCTTGATTGTTTTTTAACTTTTTGGGATATAGCCAGATGCTGGTTTACAGAACAGCTGGAGCTGTTCAGCAGATGACAGTTCCATTGCTGCTAGTTATCATTCCTCACTTGAGATGTGATAACTGGATTCATGACTACTGCCGGCCCATTTCAGGCCAAATAAACCAGATTGTTTTAAGGAAGCAATGCAAGTCATTTAGGCAAACTCAATTTACTTATACTGAACTGAACTAAGAATGAACCCAGAAACATACTCACATTTATTCCATCTAATTCTACTGCAGTGCAAAACCAAAAAGCCCAGGACTCCTATACAGACACTGAAGAGAAGGAGAGGCACCTCTAGAAGGTGATTTTTTCCATCTGAATCACTACATGTAAATGCTTCAATCTCTTCATCAACTATCAGAAAAGTCTGAGCTATTAGTTTAGATTCAACAACCATAAAGGCATACAAGTTGATTCCTGTAGTTAGTTAGAATAAATTAAACTCTCAGAGACTGCTTCACATATGAGGATAATATGTGAGGTGTTTAGTGGATGAGGAGTAATTCCTTCTTAAACAATTGCAGCTGTAGCAGGCAAGCTCTTTATAACTGATATATTAACTTTTCCATAGGTCTCTAAGACAAAGTCATATCGTGACTGCTTGCAACCCATATTAAATGCTTGCTTTTAAAACACAATTGTACCTTTACATCCCTTTTGGAAAAAATATCCACATGTAACCGTAAGTTTCTGGGAAGGGTTGTATGAACAAAAATTATTTATTTAATGTGTACCACTTTGTGGGATGCTCTACTTTTTCTCTGTATGGTAAATCCATCCCACAAACTAGTAAAAGGGAAAAGGTAAGACACACGTTCCTCATCCCTGCTTACTTTCCTTTGATTACTTTAGGAGGAGTGGAAGGGTTAAATAGTTCAGAAAAGTTGAAAGAAAACAGGTTTAAGCAACTGGATCATGAAGCTAATTACTTTTATTTATACTTACTGCTATATTAATGCTAGTATTATTTAAAATAGATTAGGTATGGCTATGTCTTCATTGGATAATTAGCTGAAGTGATGTGGGTATGAGCATCCAAGCTACTTTAACTGTATTTAAACAGAAACATTCAAGCCATTTAAGTCTTCACTCTCTACGTCGCAAGAAAATTATGTTATAAAAGTTTTCTGTTACAATACCTGACATTCTCTAGGCTTCTTCTAGTGAATGTGGAAGAGCTTACTTGTCTTTATAGATCTGATGGAAGAAAGTGACTTTATTGTGAGAAGGCTGTGAAGCCGTTTAGCAGATATCCTCAGTAAAAAGGGATCATCTTGCTAATTGGAGTAAGAATCCCAGTCAGGCTTAATTAGTTCCACAAAGTAAGCTACCTGTCAAAATGAAAAGCCAAAGATTTCACTGGTCTGGAGGAAAGCACCTAATCATGTTCTTCTATGAGCTGCTGAGCTAATCTAATATCTCATTGACGACAAAACGGAGAGCCTTGGTCCTCCGCCTTTCCTTGTTGCAGTCTGGGTGCTTGTTGGATCCACTGTTCACTAATCCAAAAGAAAACTATTTTTTTTGGTTGGTTGGGGTTTTTGGTTAGTTTTCTTCAAAACTGGCCATTTTAACTGGATCATGGTCTTTCAGCCATGAAAACAGTGGACATTGTTTTTCAGTAGACATTGTCTTTCAATGAAAACAGTGGACATTGCCAATATTGGAATGGAGAGGGGAGGAGAAGAGAGGGAGAGGAGAGGGAGAGGACAGGGGTAAGAAAAAGAGGAAGAAAGGGATATACTATTGCTGCTGACCTGCTACCATACCAATGAGTGTGTAGTGGTAACTGTGTGCAGAATTTCTTTTACACTTGTTACACCTTAGATTTTAAGTTACAAGCTGCTCAGAGCAGCTACATTTATTTAAGACTTTTAAAAATTCTTTTGGTTCGTTATTACCTCATGTTCACATACAGAGAAAACGCTACTATGCTATCTCTAAGAGAATTTCTTTTAATTAGATGAGAGAAATAAGGTATTTTGGTAAAAGGTTTTACATATAGCAGGTAATATAACTGAAGAAAAGCATCTAATAAAACACCCAGTACAGAGACACAACAACACACACTACAGACAATCAATATACCAGCTTTAGTAAAACACAGTTCATTGGTTTTAAGTTACCCACAGGAGAAGAAAAAAAGTAAAAGAAGAAAAAAGAGAAAAAGAGTAAAGAAAGAAGGAAGAAAGAGAGAGGGAGAGAGAGGAGAGAAAAATAGTTATTGCAAAGATTTGATGGTTCACATGGTGCAGGCTGGAAGAGAGGAGAGAGCTCACATGGAGCCTCATGCATTCATATAGTTTGGTTTTGCCTCCCAGGCAAAATATCTAAGTAAGGTAGGCCTTATAACATACTTGCAGGCCTAGGCCCAGCCCTTACACACACACACACTCATACACACACACACTCACACACACTCTCACAGTGAGTTGGCTCCAACCCATATCAATATATAATTCAGTGAGGGTCAAATTCAGTATCTCACAATGCCCTCTCTTTTTATCTATTGGTCTGTACATAGATGAGATAGAAAATAGTGTTAGAAAAGAAAGAATATAACTCTGCGAAGTCTCATATCAGATATCTGTGTGCTACATTTAGGTATATTATCTTAACTTTTTATTTCTAATGGATTTTAGAATAGAAAACTATTCCTTATCCTGATTTTACAAGAAAGAGAACAATTCTCTCTTTCAGGTTTTTTTTCCCCTTAAAAGTTCAGTACACGCATAACACAAACTTCTTAGTAGAAGGACCTAGCCTTATCAGACATTAATCTGTGAAAAAACAAGAGACAATGGCAATTATAACTTTTTAGGAAAATTACTTGAACATGAGAGAGAGTAAGGGTCATGACTGCTGCTGTATACTGATATTCCAAGAAGTCTGAAAACATATGACCTATATTTGTAAAAGCAACCATAAATTTCAACCTCTCTTTCCCTCCTCAAATCAACCATTTCTGTTCTGTCATGTAAGTGTCAAATAATGTAATTAGGTGTAAAGAGTCGTGCGGTGCCAATATGTAATACTGGCACAGAATGAGGAATTCCTGGAAAAAAGTGACATTTGCAGGGTAATGCCAACTGTCCACATAAACTTACCGTTGCTTGTGCTGACTTGTGAGAAGGCAAAATGCCATCCAAACAGACATTCGAGACTTCAGAGGGTATGTATGTATACTATGTATTTGCAGGGAGCATAAGTCCTACCAAGAATGTCAACTCATCCATCTGTCCCGAAAATACAGATTCAGAGTTATGAGAATGAGCCTCAAATGACCCATCAATAATTTGGATTAGTTTCTAACCAGATTCTTCTTCAACGGAGAGAAAAATTTTGGCCTACTACCCCCTGTCTAGGATTACAGATAATCACTTTAACAAAGTCTTTAATGTTTCTCATCTCTGCAAAGTTATACATGATAGAGCATGGTGACTGCGCACCTGCTGCAATGCCCTGCCAGCACATTTCATGCTTCAGCTTTCACACAAACAGGTTTATAAAGTGATTAATGCAATTAGACTCGGGAAGGTTGTGTGTAAAGGTAAATGCAGCAGAAGTCACTTATTTTAACCAGGTTAGAAGATACAAACCAGCCAAGGTTTTCAAGATGGTTGCTGCAACTCATATATCTGATGATAGCCTGGACGGTTTTACTCTGCTGAGGACAGTACTGTGCAAAGCACTTGTTGACCCAAACACTGTTGCTCTGGAACCAAAGGTAACATATCTCTCACCATGGAGCTCTGCCCAAGCTAATTAGCCCTGCTGAGAATTCAGCTAATGAGCTTGGGCATAACGCCCTATTTAAGGAGAAGTATTATATGTTTGCATGTTCTTGGATTATCACCCTGTGAGAAGTCATTGGGACACATGGAACCTTCCAGGAAATATGAAAATCAAAACCAAAACAACAAAAAAAACCCACAAAACACTAAATAGCACCAAAAACCCAAACCAAACCAAACAAATAAACAAACTAGGAGTTACTAGTGAGAATAAATGTACATGTCCAAGCATAAAACACTTGAAAGACACATAGAAAGATTTGGAAGTTTACATTTTGTGCATGAGCTGTGAAACTGAAGAGGTGTTCAGCCAAAGGAGGGAGATAATTTCCTAAAAAATTGAAAGAAGTGAATATGGTTCCTCTTAGTTAAAAAACTGAGTTTCAGTGGCTAGGCTGAGCGCCAGAACCTGCCTGCAAGGGCACACCCAGTAAAAGTAAAGTAGTTTCTAACACTTCTTCCTGCCACTGCCCTCCCCCCGCCCATTTTATTCTGCTTTTCCTAATCATGTTTACTACATTTAACTGGCAAAAAAAATGCTCACTAACCTCTTCTAGGGCATGGAGTGGCCCATGAACATACTATTATACCCTTCAGCTTGCAAAATAGGGTGACTGAATGCATGTTGCCTATTGAAAAAGGTGTCTGTCTGAGTTGTGCTAAATCCAAAATTTGCTAGGGCCCTGGCAGGGCATCTGCTTATTCTCCTAGACCAAAAGTACTTTAGAGACCTCTCTGACAATTTAATATCACAGGCAATGAAGTTTCAATACCCAGGAGATCTCTCTGGCAGAGTTTATTTTACTACTTCAAGAAAACTTTAGGTTTTCTTTATTCAGAGACTTATATATTCTGGATTTTAGTCTACCAAAAACAAAATTAAAGCTATGTTTGAATATCATTCTGTCTTTGGACTTAAGAAAATCTAAATGGATCTACCCTCAAAACCCTGGCTGATTTTGAGTCCTGTCACACCAAAGTCATACGATTTTATTAATTTCAGCACCTGCAGGTCGACAATCTGGTTGTACAGCTGCTGATGTTGACAGAAGTTTGGCTTTTACGACCATGGGACCCACTAAGGACGGAGGACTGGAATCAGAAGAGGAGATACTCCTTACAAAGTAGAGCCAAGATAATCTTTGCAAAATCTGGTGAAACTGATGAGGAGAGTTTTAAACTAGGAACAACACAACTCATGGTAAAGTGCAGTAGAGATCAACAGCGCTGGAAAGCAAAGGTTCAGAATGATGAGAACAAGAGAGATGTCAGAAATTATAAAACAGGACAAAAGGAAATTCGCCTCAGGCATATAAAGCCTAGGAAACAAGTATTAGGAAGTGGAAGTGTGCATGTGCATGCTCATGAAAAACTTGACATGAGTTGTCAGTATGCACTTGCAGCCCAGAAAGCCAACCAACTTCTGGACTGCTTCAAAAGGAGCATGGCCAGCAGGCTGAAGTTCTGCTCTTGTGAGATCCCATCCAGAGTACTGTGTACAGTTCTGGTGTTCCCAACATAAGATGGAATGGAACTGTTGGAGCAAATCCAGAGGAGGTCCATGAAGTTGACAAGAGGACTGGAGCACCTCTCCTACAAAGACGGGCTGAGAAAGTTGGGGCCGTTCAGCCTGGAGAAGGGAAGGTTGCTTTGAGACCTCATAGCAACTTTACACTATCTGGAGAGGGCCTATAGGGAAGCTGGTGAGGGAGGCCTTGTCAGGAACTGCAGCAATAGGACAAGGAGTAATGGGTAAAAATTGAAAGAGGTGAAATTTAGGTTAGATATTAGAAAGAATTTTTTTTACCGTGAGGGTGGTGAGACACTGGAACAGGTTGCTCAGGGAGGTTGTGAATGTCCCAACCTTGGCAGTTTTCAAAGCCAGCTTAGATAAGGACTTAAGCAACCTGGTCTAATGGGAGCTGTCCATGCCCATAGCAGGAGGAATGGGACTAGATGACTTTTAGGTCCATTCCAGACCCTTAACATTCTATGATTCTATGTGTTCACAAAGCTACAGCATCATTGAGATAACTGAGACATGGTGGGCAGCTGAAGAAACAACTCAGATTTAGGGGCATTCATTTTTCTCCACTGACTACAGAGGCAGCTCAGAAAGCCATGTCTAACTTTTAGATGACTGTTTTTACATATGAAACCCATTGTTGCTTTTAGACACTTTTTTATTTTTCTCTAGTGTCTGATTTTCAGAATGCTGAATGCCCAGCTTCCCTAAAATCTACTTATTTAGGACGAGTGATATAAAGGTTTGCTTATTTCTGGGAAAAAAAGAGTCTACCACATTCATATATGAAATGTGAACTGATATTGAAAAATAGCGAAGTCTTTCCACCACAGAGCACATACAAACACACACATGTAGACATGTGTAATGAATACAGTTATTGATGCCAACAACTATAGATGAAAAAGATTTTGTTCAAAACTACTGTAGGCTCAGTCCTTATGAGACAAAAAGTTAACCTGTCTGCCCATGAGTTTTGCAACTCAGTTGTCGGTCATGTTTACCCTGCTAAAAAGAACAGAGCTGCAGCTGAGATGAATCCAAAGAACCCAACAAGAGTATGACCCCAAATATCTTCAGCTTCTCTGTGTTTTCAGTGCTGTGAGCAATAAATATATCAAGTGAGAGAATCCTATTGTATGCACATACAACGAAAAAATAGCAATTGCATCAGACTGTATAATTAGTGATTATGCAGCATTGTACTAAATATAATATTCTGAATTGCATTTTTAAAATACCATAAGATACCCAAAACTCATACGTAAGAAAAACCTGAGAAAGAGGTTAGTTCTGTACTCTCTAGCTTTGACTTAACACACTTGAAAATCAACAGATAAAAGGGAGTAAATTGCTAGGGTTCCACAGTGAATCTTTCAGGGTGAAAAGAAACTCGGGAATGAAAGTGAGACCTTTAATAGTAGTTCTTAACTCGAGCATGGGAATTCAAGAAAGAGAGGCAATTTCTGAGACCCAATTATGTGACTGCAACTTGAACTGCATGTGTAAGTGGAGGGAAGCACTTCTGGCTTTAAAGAGCTGGCATAATATTTTCTCTGTTGTCAGCCTTGCTAAACAAGGGAGGGCTGTGGTATTTCAATGTCAAACTGCATATGTTCATTCTAGATATTCAACATGAAAGAAAAAGAAAGTTTCATCAAGATTTCATTTTGATTTAGTGTTACTATTTTCATAGAATATTAGGCTATTCCCAAATACTTTACACTTAACATAGCTTCTTCAAAGAGCTAGAGTTAAGAGCAGACAAAACTAAAGGAATTCTCCACCTATCTGAAAACAGAATTTTAGTGTTCCTTTCTTAAAAAGAGATAAATTATGGGAAAAATAAAAACAAAAATATTTCTAGTCTTGCAAAATTGGTGTCTTTGCATTAAGGAAGTAGCTTATTTTAAAAAAATGAAGGCCTGAGGCCTAGCTAGAGGCAATTTTTGCACAAAACTTTTAGAAAATAATACAATCTCCACATATATATGATGGTTATGTGACTTTGTAAATCCATATTCAGAAAGAAAAAAATAGGACCTTATTTTTTCTGACCTCAATCTCTTTGGGGTGGGGTTTTTTTGTGGTTGTTTTTTTGTTTGTTTGTTGGTAGTTGCTTTGATTTGGTTTTGTTTTTTGGTTGGTTAGTTGGTTTTGGGTTTGGTTTGTGGGGTTTTGTGTGCATCTGTGAAGGAATTAGAAAAATTACAAAACAAAACCAAGTTGCTTATTCACATCACTTCAGATATATGGCTGTTTCCACTGTAATTATAATCTTACCTACAAATGTATTCTTGGCCAACACCAAAAATCAGGATACTGACATTCATCATACACAGATGGACCTTTAATCCAATGACATACTCCTCTTTAAATGTTCTTGCAGTAGCCATGCATTTTATGGTGACAGCCACCCTCTTCAGCATGTCAGGCACAGTGATAATTCATAACTGATCTCTAGTGGTTACCAAGGAGGTGGTGGTGAATATTCAAAGCTACAGTAAAGGCCAAGCAGTGCTCAAAATTTCAGTGGAGAATTTTATACAAAATCAAATGATTATACACACTAGTAGAAAAAAAATAAAATTAAAAGAAACCATACTTTTGTACAAATATTTGATCAAGTATTTGTGGAAATAAAAAAGTGGAATTGAATCTTTTGGAATAAAAATAAATACTTAAGTGTACTCAGATTAATAACTTCCTCAAAAAAACCCAACCTGATGAAACCCGGAAATTACCTGAATCATTAACATTAGAATGCCATTTGGTACTTCCAGTAAAAATGACACAAAAAAAACTTAGGTAACTGCTCCTCATATTTATAACTTTATATAATATTTTCAGTAGAGACAAGCCATTGTTGAGTTTCTGCATTACATGATGTATCTTACCTGATGTGTAGAACAATAATAAAAGCAAAAGTTTTAAATGTATTGCCAGAAGCACCAAGCAAAGGAACTATGGAGGTGAGAGAAAGGGGTAGAAGAGATATGTTTTCAATTTCATGTTATTAAGCATAAAGGAATTAACAGAGCCAGTGATATACTGAATCCTATTACCTGTGGCAATTCTAATTTTGTTTCGTTAGTGGGGATTTCAACAGAAAATTTTGCAATGGGTTTTTCTGTGTGTGTGTGTGTGTGTGTGTATGCACATGTGAATAGGTATGCATATAACACAGAGAAGGTCTAGGAGAACAATATTAATCAGAGCAAGAAATTTGTTGATTATTCGTTGTTAATATAGCACTAACAAGACAAGAATATTTAGGTGCTCGATGTTGGTAGACAGAAAAAAAGTTCCGTTAGTCTTGCATGTTGCTTGCCGCAAGGAAATTTCAGCGGGGTTGTGGCAAGAACAAAACTGCACCATTTAGTGACATGTAATCTAAACCTTATTTGCTCAGCAGGATGGGTATAGCGACTGAATAGCAATCTTGTGTTCTAAGATTTGTATTCTGAGACATGCATGCACACACACACACATTTCACACTGACACTGCTCAAGGTTCCAGCTCCTCTGGGTTTGTTTATCATGAATGCATGATGCCCACTTCTGGCTCGCAGCCAGGGAAATCCCTACTGAGGACTACTGTGCAGGCACAGTATACATGCTGTTGAGAAGCAAACTGACTGTTACTGCGCATTGTAGTCACAGGCTTGATACACACCATCATTCATTAGCACAAGAGGTAAATATGACTCCTGAAGATTTTACTGAGTTTTATCAAGTTCTGATGGGGATGGATCCCATTACCCCCAAGCTTTCCTGCACATTCCTAAATATTAAAGGTGAGCAAATAATTAATTATCAACAATTTACCAAGCTAGTCTTCCCGATCAATGACCTTCAAAACCATTTTCTAACAAGATCAGCTTACAGAAAATTTATTAAACATTTATCTTTTAACTTGTAAATACTGTTCATTAGTATCACATAGCACAATTTTTTTTTACTTAGTAGTACTTACAGAATATTTCTGTATTTTTTATGCTCTGCCCTTTGGACCAGTTATCAGATGCAGATTAAAATTTGGTTCCAAGAAATATTTATGCATTTCAGTGTCAAATATTGTTGATTTTTTTGCTGTAGTGGTCAATGAGATAGCTAAAATATTTGTAAATTTAAAAAAAAAAAAAATCACATATATTTACCCCTAGTAGTCAATTAGAACAATTTAAAAAGAAAATTATAATTTTGGCAGCATCTTTACAATTGAAAGAAGTAAGCTTTCACTTGAAAAGTACTGTTAAATGATAAGACTCCTTAAGGAATCAGATGCTGTTTAACTTAAAATCTTGTCACATGTTTTGAGGGATTCTGTGAGTGTATAAACACATAGGCATGCCCATATGTATTCACGAATGAAATGCACTAGGTTTTATATAAAATTTTATTGCAATCAGGTATGTAAAATGATAGAATCATAGAATGATTTCAGTGGAAGGGACATGAAAGATCATATTGTTCCAACTCTCCCTGCCATAAGCAGGGACACCTTCTACCAGACCAGTTCGCTCAAAGCCCCATCCAACCTGGTCACTTCCAAGTTTGGGCATCCACAGCTGCTCTGGACAATCTGTTCATGCCTCACCACCCTCTTAGTATAGAATTTCTTCCTAACATCTAATCTAAAACTATTATCTTTTAATTTAAAGCCATTCCCTCTTGTCTTATTACTATAGACCTATTGTATTGAATAACTTATTAGTTTATAATAAATTGAAAAAGCTGTTTGAGGCTAAATGATTAAAATTATTGTTCTGAATGAATAAATAAATAAATAAATAAAATATTTCACTACTTTTTTTTCCCTCTGACAAGGATTCTCATTTGAAGTGGTTGATCTTTAAGTTTCCCAATACCTAATTGCTGGTTTTCTTAATTGCCATATGGAAAAGCTATTTTACATTTTAATTTTAATTTGGTGTCTTCAGTGCCAATATGAACCCATGTTAGTTTTCTTATTAAACAGAGGCAATATACCACTCTACTTTGCTTTCCCGGGGCTACAATTTATTTGATGGGATTTTTGGGTGCTAAAATGACCACGGTGTCCCCTTTATTCTCCTCTGCAATACATTTTGGACTACATAGACAAAGTAGCTCAATTCCAGTGCTTTCTGTACTTATCCATTACTTTTATTCTTTGTAAGTAATAATCCTGTTCTGTTACTGTTTCAGTCACTGAATCCTCTAAGGCTGAGCCTTATGAGTATTATCCTGAGCTACAGTGGAATGCTTTACCAATACATCATGAAGGTTTCTTGGTAGTTTAAAACTTGCTTTCTGTTGTGGACAAACACACAAGTTAAGTTCCAGGGCTTAACCTAGAAGGTATGAAATAATGTGCATTTCTAAATATTATTTTCTGACTAAAGGCAAAAACAAATGTCTGAAAAATTAGGACTGTATTTTGGCAGAAAAAAAAAAGAAAACAAAGACATAAAACATTGACTAAAATAACAGAAGATTCCTAAATGTGGTCCATTATGCCAGCAGTCATTTTCTAGGTAAAAAAAATATTTTTCATACTAAACCCATTTATTTTTCATGTCTTGTAGTAAGTAAGCTCTAAGCACAGTTCACTGTGTGATAGATTTCCTTCCACAAAGTTTAGTCTCCCTCAGTCCAAACCTGTTGACGGAATTCTTCAAGAAATTTATCAGCAAGGTCCAATGACAGAGAGGTCACAATTTGTGATACTTCTCATGCATTTTTACATGGGATTATTGCCTTCTTAAAAAGAAGACATATGTAAACACACAGGAAACTCCAAGAAAACATTAATTTACCCAGAATAAAGAGTAAATGTTGACAGTCATAGAGGAGCGCTATCACTTCTATGAGAATTTAATTCTTAAATATCTATAGAAAAAGAAATTTGGAAACTAGTATGTCACCAGGAGGTGATTGTATAAGATTTTGTAGTAGCATTCTAACTTACCTGGCACAGGGAAAAATAAGACAAATAACTCCCGCTGTAAACTGGCATTAAATCATAGTTCATTTTTCTGTCCAACCGTTCCTTTCATTGAATGGAAGAGAGAAGAAAAGTATAGAAATATGTCTAAACATCACGGGACTGGCTGCTGTATAGTGCCCATCTGTGAAGGGCAGTTCCCTATCATGGCAGTTAGCTCATATTTGCCTATTTTGTTAAATATTTAAAGCTCAGGAACTGTTAACTGAAAACAAAGTCATATGACCAGGTGTAGCCGTTTGCTAAGTGAACATCTACCTCTGAGCTGCCTGTTTCTCCCTGTCAGAATGATTAACTCAGGCACAGGTGTAGGCACTTGGACTTCTAAACTTAAATTAGAGTAAGAGTAAGATTCACTCCTTGGCATTCAAAGAGTTATGTTATGAATAAACAGAATAAACAGCACTATGAGGGGAGAAACAGTGTAAACAACTTAATCTTGCAGTCAAGAGTTTGACAGAAGTCTCTGAAGTCAGGAATTTAGTGTCCTGCTTTAGTGCCCTGATCACTTAATGCACCACATTGATTGTGCTTTACTGTAAGGAAAATAAAAGACTTTTTTAGCACAAATATATATATATACACACATGCATATGCATGTGTATAATAATAAGACAGACATGTACACACAGAGACATACATACATGCAATATATACATAAATATTTTTAAAAGTGGCCTCCTCTCTGTAACAGTTGTTGCTGCAGCAGGTAATCAAAAACTGGAATCTGGACAAACATTTCCTGATACCATCTAAATTTAAGCCATGAGCCTTTGTACTACAGGACTGAAGCAAAGAGGAGGAGGTAGAATGTGCTGCAAAGTGACTAGGTAGCCGCTGCTTCAACATATGTACTTCTGATGGACCCTTTCTCATTGGCAAGTGGGAAGACAGAAGGAGGAAAGCCAGGTTTTAAAAAAAATTACATATATTGACTCATACAATAGAGAAAAACTAAGAGTTCCTGGGTTGTCCTAGTAAAAGGTGTCAAAGTAGTAGTAGTATGTCATTGTCGGATTTTTTTCATTAAAAGGATAATTTATTATATAATTGTTATCTCTGCTGAAATCTCCTTTGTCACAGTGACTTAGCCAATCTAACTATTCATAAAAATGTCTTAAACTTTGACTCTAACACATTTATCTAAGTTAGAGCAGTTGAATCCCATTTGTGGCTAGGAATCCCAGCTTTGACGCAATAAACATACTTCCAGAATGAAGCTCTTCTTAGCTATCTTATCTGAGATAACCAGGGTGAGTGATCTATTTTATGTTCTTATTTGTAGAAAAAGATGGTTAGACAAGATGCTCAGCTGATATCTGTCGCAATGAGGCAATCCTTAATTTATTTCTTTATCCCTGACTTCTATTGTTTTAGTTCTATCTGCACAAGAGAAACATTAGACTGTTCTTTCATTTAGACTCAGTGAAGATAATTTCACATATCAACTGTAACCAGATTTGTGATTGATGGCAGCCATTAATAGCCTCTAACATGGAATTATATACACAGATACATGCGTGTGTTTTATTTAGGTTCATTAATCTAAGTGGTTCAAGGACAGTGCTTCTTTATCTGGTTTCCATAAAACAATTAATTGACATAAATTTGCCTTCTGTTCTACATCATGTGGACTTGAAGTTTCAGAATATTCAATACTGGAACTCAATGAAAGCTAATTTCACAGTTTCATGATCTATAACTGGAGGTTGTATATTCATCAACCTAACTCTAGAGTTTTCCTGGGCTATTTTGAATAACTAACGTGGAATAAAGCTTACTTTTCCAAAGAAATTTTACTCAGAAGGGATTGTAAAACTAGAAACATAAGTTTTAAATGTTGTGACCCATCTGCTTTATATTATTGCATTATTTGTATTATTTTTGATAAAATTAATTTGTTATTTATTTGCATTATGTTATGTGTGATCAGCTATTCTAGCAGCCACTGTTTGGAGGAGACTAACCAATCATCATCCAACTTCATACATTTGTGACACAGAGCAGAATTTCAGGATTTCTGTGACCCGGTGCTCTCATAATCTGATATAAGGTTTGTATCAGAGAAGCCAATAACACCTTGTCCTATCATGAATTAACTTCAAAGAAAGGCCAGTCATGAAGTTCTGAATTAAATGAAAAAGTTTGTGCAGTAATTTTCAAACCAGTTGTCATGAGAAGAACTGTTTGGTTGCAGCTTTCAGCTTTCAACTCATCTACCCTGCATGTTGCCTAGAACTGTAAATGTCAGGCAGAATTGTTTCCCACTCAGATTTCTAACAAATTAGCAGAAAGTTTTAATGAGATTAGCTCAGTTTTCTCAATTTTACTCATGTGATTCTCTATCCCGTGTGGGAGTGAGTGAGCGATGATGTAGTGCTTAGCTGCTGGCTGTGGTTAAACCACTGAATGGAGTAATTTATGGGAATGTGTACAATTTATGGACTGTTTTAAAGCTATATGGGAACATGCACAATTTATTCCAGGATGTTTAGGAAAACGGCTAAGGGTAGAGAAAGAGAGGGATCAAAGTGTGATACCTATTAGCATGAAAGATCATAGAATCACAGAATCAGCTGGGTTGGAAGGGACCTCTGAGATCATCAAGTCCAACCCTTGATCCACTACCGCTGCGGTTACTAGACCATGGCACTAAGTGCCACATCCAGTCTCATCTTTAAAACCTCCAGGGACAGAGAATCCACCACTTCCCTGGGCAGGCCATTCCAATGCCTGATTACTCTCACTGTAAAGAATTTCTTCCTAAAATCTAACCTAAACTTCCCCTGGCACAGTTTAAGACCATGCTCTCTTGTCTCACTGATAGCTGCCTGTGAGAAGAGACCAACCCCCACCTGGCTACAACCTCCTTTCAGGGAGTTGTAGAGAGTGATGAGGTCTCCCCTGAGCCTCCTCTTCTCCAGGCTGAACTACCCCAGCTCCCTCAGCCTCTCCTCATAGGACTTGTGCTCGAGTCCCTTCACCAGCCTTGTTGCTCTTCTGTGGACCTGCTCCAGCACCTCAATGTCTTTCCTGAACTGAGGGACCCAGAACTGGACATAGATGGAGAGTAAGAAGTGATTGACACTCCTCTGTCCAAACTCTGCATCTGATCTCTGATCTTATTTTTAAATCCCGTTCCTTACTATTTTCTGTGTGGTCTTGCTATCTTCTCTCCATGTGATATGTATTGGAGGATGATTTACTAGTGATTTACTAGTGAATGTCAAGTTGGACAAGCCAATGAGTAGGAGGTCACTCCCATCTGACCAGAACCCAAGATCTGAGGTGATGACTGGTAAGCGTTGCAGGGCCCATGACAGTACTTGAGGCGGTTTTGAGAATCAAGAAAATGGGTGTATGTTCGTGTTTCACTGATTAGCTTCAAACCTGATGTGACACAGAAGGGAAAGAAGCCTGAATTGTCTGTGTTCAGGTCTGCACAATGCTAATGTTTGTGTGGGTGTTGGAAAGGGCCATGCTGTATGTGTGTTGACATGTGGCCAGTCACATCAGCTGTGCTTATTTTTGGGACATTCATGGGACTTCAAGTACTGTCTGGACCTGGAAATGACAAAAGCAGCAAGCAGACTGTCTGAGAGGAGAAGTTTCCTGGATCTATGAATCGTAATTCAGCCTGGCCTTAGCAAAGTCAGCTCTTTTTCATTCATATGAAGGTTATTTTCAAAATATGTCACATGTACACAAGGAAGGGCAAGAACTTCTTTCCAAAAGTAAATGACCTTTCACTCCCCCAAGCCCTGGGGAACAAGTTAGTGAAAGTAACCAACTGACCTCAGTCCCTTCTTTGAAGACAAGGATTTCCTTTAGGTCTACTCCACGACAGAGCAACTCGAATTCTTACAGCAAGCTTTTTCCAAGTATCATCTTGGTATCTCCTCAGCAAGAGTAAATTTGAGACTTATGGAGGGTAGAAAAATACTGTTTAAATATCTATTAACACATGTATTATTTTCTCTAGCATTTTAACTCAATAGTTTTACCTTTAGTTCACGTAGAATTAAATTATACAAATCACAAACTGGCAAAGTCCTTCCCACAGGATTTATTAAGCATCATATTGGTATTTGGCTTTTAATGAATATTAAGATTCACCAATAAAGAGAAAACAAAATTATTTCTGCTCTCCTGTCCCTAGGCTTTGCTGTCATTGTTCACCCTCTAAAAACTTTTGTTTTCTGCAGAATGTATAATCACATTGCATTTTCAAGAGTGCTAAATGAGAACATGCAGGTACCTATGCATCAGCTAATATAAACCAAAAAAACCTTAACTATTTTTACATTTGACTTTAACAGTATGATCAGGTTAATGATACATTTAAAGTTAATGAACCAATTATTTTTAGACTAAGCAAGAAGTCATTTTACTGTGCAAATAGCTACTCACTGTCAGTGGTCTTTGCATCGCTGTTTGCACCTCTAAATTAGTCTTGAACAATTCTTAATAAGTTATCAAGGAATGTTTCTATTGATGCTTTCTAAAACCGACTGGTACTCCAAGGAATGCAACATCTTTCTTAAAAGTAATTGTATTCATTCAATATATATGTGTCCATAACACAATATTGTAGAAATCTCAGCAATCTCATAGTGTTATATGGAATTTTATGCAATAACCACAAGTGTATTTTATTGTTTGCCTAATAGAGTATTCTTAATCTGGTTAAATACAGGAAGAATTGACATAACGACAATGACAATAGCAGTGTGAGATTAACAGCTAAATTTTTAGATTGGTGAAGACGAGAGAAGCCAAAAATAATAATATACAAACTGTACCACAAATTCATGTGTTCTGGAAACATTTTATGGCTTAGTATTATACAAAGAACTTTCCAAAATGTGAAATTGGGTTCTTTTTCTTGTGTTATATAGACAGTAAATTATGTTTCTTTCATCTGAGTCAACTGTGCCATTCCTGTTATTCCTGACAGAAAGAAGACAGAGAACCCTTAGTATTGGCAAGTGAGTTCTGCAGCCAAAAGTATTTTAAGTGGAAATTAAAAAAGTATTGTGAATAACTAACCTCTCATGTCATGTAAACATGCTGCAGAAGTAACATAGGTATTTTTTTCCTGTGAGCAAAACAGATCATTAGATAATGCTCCTGTAGAATTGTACTTGTGTTCAATGTGGCTGTATTCAATTCTATCTAGTCATTGCTGCAAACCATGTATTAACATATTCCAGGCTTTATCCAGCACAAACAAAAAATATGTCAAATGCCAAACAGAAGTGGATTCCAAGGTGGACAAAGCAGTTTTGAGGAGCTACAGCATTACTCTTCCTTAAAAAGCCACTGTCTGAATCAGGACTTTTTCATTAAATATGTCCTGAAATAAATGTATCCGTGGAGACATATCTGTGGTGAATATGCAAGGAAAACTGATGGGTGACATGAAATCACACATAGGGCTTGTTTCAAAATTAACAACGGACAGGCATTCTGCATAAAATTTGTGTCTAGCCTACCATGTATAGCTCACTTGTAGCTGACCATCATCATCTGTTGGAGACTTGCCTCTCAGTTCTTGATTCTGAAGACACTTTAATCAAAACAATTTGTGTTCCTTTAAAAGGTGCAAATACCAAGTCATCTTTATTCTAGTCTACTTTGACTAATGCAAATTACAGAGTACTTGCAACAGCACTTGTGTAAGGAGATATACTGGAGAGAATAATCTCAGGTTGAAGGAAAAGGAGTAGCAGGGCTAAACTTGCAATGGTAACCTTTTCTGTTGATACAGCTGAATCACAAAGAGGTTGTTTAGCCACGAGATAGAGGTATCAGTGGCAAGTATGCAACACCAGTCCACCAGAAGTGGACAACTGACAGTAGTTTTGACAGGTTATGACATAAACATCAGTAGCAATGCAATCCAGAGATCAGTAGTGATATAAAGCTGAATAATGAGACACAACCAGAGATAGATTCATTAAGAGTTCCAGTGTTTTCGCCAGAATCCATATTCCCTTGCTATGAACAGACATTACATTACGGATACAGCCAGCTCAGCAAGATGTCAAGGGTGGAGAAAGTCATTGCTGTGTTTTAGTGTGGGAGTGACAGCCATAGGTTTAACAGTACCAGATGGGCAAACCTGTGGCATCTGAACAGTTCAAGTATGGATCTGTTGCAGAAACTGTGATGTGAATGGCTGCGGGCAAGCTCTCCTGGTGGAAAGCCTTCTGGATTCACACCAGAAGTGAGGAAATGAGCCAGCACTGGCTGTTTAAGGCAACATCAGCAGGTCTCTCAGGACTCAGCTGTCTTCTCATCCCACTTTCAGTCCACAATAAAGTAGTGCATAAAAAACTGTCTAAGGAACACAGATATCTTCTGTATCAGTGCAGTATGTGGTCTGCTCTTGATTCCTCTGCGATAGAATATGTGTGACTTTGGGCTAGGGGAACATTTTTCAGTATTGAGATCCTTGTAGCCATGCCTGAAATACATAACATACACTGCTGACCATTTAAAAAATATAACATCTTTCTTTGTGCTGCAATAATCAGTGTCCAACTGAAAGCAGAAATCAGTGATATAAATGTAGTAGTGCCAATAGTACAAATCTTTTTTTCACCAAATAAATGTAATAACAGACACATAAATCACTTCCACAGAAAATTCAGGTCAAAGAATTTGGTAAGAACTTCCTCATTTCTTTGTCCCCTCCCTGTGGTCTCAGCTAAGAAGTGAAGATGACCTCAGCAGTTAACAGCCACAGAACCTCACACTACAGCAATGTCTCCTCCTCCTCAGTGCTGTTGAGAGAAAATGTTCTACTTTATCACAAGAGTCAAAAACAGACACCCAGATTTTTTTCCCCTTGTTTTTCATGGAAAGTATATTTCTTCTCTTTGTAAAATTTTTGGGGCTAAATTTTTATTTTCATGAAAAAAAAACCCAACTTATCAGTTTTAATTAAAAATATACAAAACCTGAAAAGCACTGGTGAGTTCAATTTGATAAGAAACACTCTTTTTGCTATTATTGTTAATGGAAGTATTCATCAATCTAAACACAATTTTAGAGTTTAGAGAGAAAAATACCAAGAAGAATTTCAGAGTATCCTTATAACTCAGAGCACTCGGACTCCCCAAAAAGACAGGAGGCTGTGTTCATTGCACTAACTTTTGGTTCAAAGGCTTATCTGAGTGTTCTTAAAACAGTGACTTCCTTGTTTCACCTGTTAGTGTTGGGGTTCATTGCACCTTAAATGATTGAAGACCAAGGTATATGTCTACTGATGCCCAATGCCTTCTATATGTCCTCCTAATGATAAAGTATTACCTGGAGTTTGTAGCCAAATAAGGTAGATTTATAGTTGCCTTCATGCTGGGGATGTTGAAAGCAGCTGGATTGTAACACCAAAACTTATTTTTGATCTCTTCCCTGGAAACTAGATAGAAAATGCTACAGAAAAAGCAGATGCACAGAACATCTAGGTATTACAGTTTGCACTAATTTTACCATTTGGTCTCTTTATTACTGGTAATATTAGGTTTCGCTTTTAAACTCTTTCATGCTGTTTACTAGTATCTGAATGGTTATAAGAAAAATTTGTGAAACACAATAAAATTTTAAGGTACCTGGCAAGAGCTTGATTTTTTGTTTTTGTTGGAGGTGGGTTTAGAGTTATTTGTATTTGTAGTAGCCAAGAACCCAGCAAATTCTCAGAATAAAACACATGGACCTCACTACACCAAACTGCCCATGGCTTAAGCAAAATGTACAGTCTTTCACTGGCAATCAGAGCTGCCAGAAAATGATGATACACTGCTAGTATATTTGCAGATGTTAGTAATCATGAATTCAGTGTTGGGCATAAAGGAATGTGGAGAGAGGAATGCCAGAGACTGTCCAGCAACAATGCATGTAGCCAGAATTTTCACTGAGTTCACATGTGTGCTGTGATACTGTTTGTGCACCTTCTGTCCAAATATATTTGAACACACTAGGGAGTAACTTCCTAATCAGCTGTTACCTGATGCCCATCTGCTATCCCAAATAACATGTGTCCTCTCTAACATTTACCAATATTTGCTCGTGCCTCATTACTTTTATTCCATGCAGGATATGCTGTTTTGTAAAATCATAGACACTCATTATAGCTGGTATTCATATCAACTCACCCTATGCTTCTGAAAGTCTGGTACTTAGTCTAGAGTGCAAAACTGGTTCCCAATGTAGTTAAATGAAAGTGAGGTATCTCTAAAAGGAGTTTCATTTTCTGAGACAGATTAGTGATAGTGAACTGTTCTCTGAAGGCAATTTTCCTCTGAATACAGAGAAGACCAAATATCACTGGTTTAGAAGCTGAAGTTAGATGATACTAAGTTACAAGAAAAATTAATATTAATCTAACAAAATATAGTTGTCTATAACCTCAGGCTCTTTTTATAATCTTTCAGGAGAAATATGTGCAATGAATCTCATTTTACAGATAATGTCTAAAACAAGTGAGATAATCACATACTAGAGGTATTCCTTCTTCTGCATTGACTGTTGTCAGGTACATAAAGTCACTACCACATGCTGTTGAGATGTTTCCCACTTTTACAGAATGTTTAATAATGACAACTTTGTATAAAGACCACTTAGTTAGACTTTTGTTCTGTGAATAAAATTACTTTTCCTTATGTTGCTCAGATATTACTTTAAGAAATACTCTTAACGTGTAAATACTTCCTGAATTCTTGTTATTGCATTTAAGACTGGACTTTCAGATTCCACTCAGTTTGAAATTCACTGACAATTTCCATTGATTCAAGTTAGGAAAGCAATTTATATTAATACAGAGCATCTTTTGAATAGTTTTTTCTTTCTTTTCTAAAAGAAGAAATACATATGGTAATGGGGGTTCTTCACATCTTAAATATATGAATACCAAGTTTTAAGTCTCTCAGTAGAGTGTAGTTTGTGTTTCCATAACAGTGCACAATTAAGCCTGTGAATCAAAGCACGAACAGGAATCAGATCAGGAGGGGAAAGGAAGCTACAAGTAGGGAAGGGTACTTTTTTGCTTGTTTGTTGTTTTGTTATGGTTTTTTTTCAAGAAATGACATCTAACTTTAAGGTAGTGAACTCATATTTTGTTACTCAGTCAAGCTGACTAATTTCTAGAAGTGGTCAGCACTCAGGAATTGGCACCAAAAGTCAATTTTTCAAAAGCAATTCTTCAAAAGAAAAGCAACCATTATTTGTTCTTGTGGAAAAAACATTTTTTTTCTTGAGTAAGTGTGAATTTCTTACATGTCCTCTTTGCATATATCCTGCAAAGGATGTGAACTTTTAGACTCCATCACCTAAACTACATGGCTATGTAGCTCAACTTTAAGAATCTCTTGCTTTTATCCCTCAAAATCCTCAGGGAAAAGCCAAGGGATGTTAGCAGAGTCATAATAAATCAGTGAAAGATTCTCATTTGCTGTGAAGAACATATGATCAGAGCTTGTATTAGCTCAGGTACCAAAAATTATAAAACTTGCAGACACTGATACGTGTTTTGTTTTTGGGATAACATATTTGTTATTTAGACAGACTGAAAATAAAATAAAATAAAATAAAATAATAACTTCTCTTTCCCTCTGCCACATCTTTCTCTCCAAGATTACCTCCCCACAAAAGCCAAAACTCAATAAAATGAAAGGAAACTTTCTGTAGCCCAAGCATTAAGGACGATAAAAGCAAATATGTCTGTCAGTCTGGCGAGTAATAGCAGCTGCACTAGAGACAGTTGACCACCAAATGGTATCCTAGCAACCTACAGTAGCATCGTTATACATAGTGCTATCAAGCCAAATTTATCCTTTTCAATATCTTAGCTTCAAGAGATCAAGGATGAATACAGAGCAAAGGATGAAAATGGTGCCAAAGAAAAAGACAACATGGGGTTTTAATTTAAGCAGAGGTTATACAGAATGTCCGTGTAAAATGAATAAAGAACATCACATTTCTGCGACAAGGAAAGACGCCTTTCCATGGTAAGGCACTCAGACAGTTATGAATCAATTTGCTTTCAGAATACTAATCCTGTGTATATTTTAGCTTGGAATAAAATTTGTAATATGTCTTCTCTTTCATTCCATTTAAAAGTTTCCATTTAATCAGGGAAGGGTGAGGGGAAATAATTTTTAATTACTCAAGCTTCCTAAATCTGAAAAAAATCTCTAAGCAAATTCACCTATAGATTGTGGCTTTCAAAAAAAAAAAAAAAAAAAAAAAGAAAAGCTTTCAATGTTTCTAATATTTAATTGGATAATTACAGCTCTGTTAATAAACTCTCAAACTCTCAAAACTGAGCATTTATCTCTTTTTATAACATAAATTGCATCTATTCTCCTGTTACATTTAGAGCCATTGGTCCTACACTGTCCATAATAACTGTGATCATGACTGTAAATAGCTTTGTCAGAGATGAAAACTGAACCTATGTGCAGATTAATTACAGGATGTATCCTTTTTTCAGTTTTGAACAAATATCAGAAAAAAACACTGGGCATCTAGACCTTACCGACCATAACAGCTGGACTCTCCTGTCCAGAGTGTATTAGCATGATTTCACCAGTCCTAGTTGAAATGAGGACATCTGACCTCAGCTAGGGGTATGCTGAATGCAACAAAACTACTGATAATGTAGACAAATTTAAAGACAGGTAGGATAATAGTTTTTAGTAACTCCTGCAAACACGACCTCAAGCAGAATTAAAACTGTCTCCCTTCAGTAGCAGATGTACTGCCAAGTAAGAAGTATGTTGCAAATACTGGGGCAGTGTACAAAGTTACTGATCTCTGATCATTTTTAACTTATAGTCTAAATGTTATCCTTGAAGAGGATACACGGCACAGGAAATGGATTTACAAAGCTAAGTTTTATGATATAATAAATGTTTTTTATGCACTGGAAAGTCTGTGTGAAAAAGATTTCCACATGGCACCCTGCAATAGAGGGCTCTTTGGAGACTTAGCTGGGGAAAAAAACATCACAATAACTAAATTATGCACTTTCTAAAATGGCATAATAGAAGCAAGTTTTTAATCCAATATTTAGTCTCTCCCTTAATTTTTATTTCTAATTCCTTTCAATGATCTGTTCTGAAATAGGCTATTTATCTTTCTGTCTTTTGTATTTATGCAGATGACAGAAATCTCCTCTCTTCTCCAAATATTCTGTCAATCTATAGTTGCTCAGTGGTAGTTCTTCTTCATCACATTAGTTGATACGTTCTTTAGCTTCCAAGGAAAGAGTCTGCCCATAGGCATATTTTAACCTAGTAGAATAATTTATTCTACTCTATGAAGTTCCAAGTTTACTTTCTACTCTGCCCCCAAATGTCTGTGCATTTGTGTAGCCAATCACAGGGTAAAAATTACCCAAACAGATGCATTGGCTTCTTGTAATCTGGCTGCCACTGTGCAAACTGTATGTTTCTGATTAGTGTTCTCTAAGCAATATATCAAAGGAACACTGGACAAGAAAGAGCCTGAGAGCTGACAGGAAAGCTGCCTTCTGCTAGTCTGCAGTCACATTGACTGAGACCTGTAACATATTTATGTGCTGAATATTTGTCTGTGAAACAAATATGTCTTTAGCTTAGGCTATATCAGCAGGACAACAGGTCAGACCTATTAAAAATGTCTTAGATATAGTCAATAAGGCAAGATATTAAAAGCATCTGTAGTCTACCAAATCAAGTGTGCACCTCAAAACATTGTATGGATTTTGAGTACATGTAACATCTGCTCTAATTTATTTTGTCAGTCGGGTCTTTGTTAAGAGAGAAGCTAAGGACACAGTAATCCTGTTCACAAGAAAGAGAATACCTTTATCAGCAAGAAGATAAAACAGCCTTTAGCTTTACATTCTTCTTGACAGAATGTTGGAGCAAACAGACAAGTCTTTTTAACCACTGGGCAACACAAATGAAGAGCAATTAAACAGAATTCATAGGAAGGAATGAGAATAATCCTCTGAGATTTTATGTGATACTAAATTAAAGTTTCAAAGATATTAACAACTTGGTAGCTAAGTGAGCAAAGCTACTTCAGAGACGTCATAACAAAAAAATGCTGGAGTAATCCAGCTTGGTTGCTTGGTGTAGGAATTTGTGATTATATGACTTTTTGGGTGTTTTTTGTTGTGGTAAAAACTGGATTTAATTATTTGGGTGCTCATTTCCAGATCTAGAATTCCGTGTTCATCTAGATTATTAGTAAATTCTTGGGAAATTAATGACACAGGTGAAATTCCTGTAAGAATTTGGTGCCAATTCTTAGGTATTCTAACCCTGAGAATTTTTAAGGTGGAAGGGAAGCATATCTCCTTCAAGACTGTCTTTCATTTATATCATGCATCAGGAAAAGTCTGCACTTCATAATTCATATGCAGTAAAGCAAACGAGCTATCTTTTTGTGGGCAGAGTGTGAGAAAAATAATAAAAAAAAAAAGCCAAAACAAGACCAGTACAATTTTAGCTGCAATTCTAATTTGCTTGGCAAAGGAAGTTTCACCCATTAACAGGCAGGCCTTCTGCCATCTGTGTTAAGTGGGTGCATTGCAAGCACCTGGAGCTACAAGGAATACTTTCCTTTTTAATTCTTTCTTGTCAAACAGATGGGAAAAAGCACAGCTAGTAGTGTTATGCTGGGTTTAACTATGGGAAGACCATCATTTAGTCTCACTGTTGCCTTTCAGCCTGACACCTATATATTTGGACTCCCAGGTTTTAATCGGCAGAAGCATGTCAGTGCTGAGGAGACTGTTGTGAGCTACTTGAAAGGAACTGGAAAGAGGCCACAAGTGACCTACTGCTTATGCAACAGCAGTATACTTATTAGAGGAGACTATAGATTTCTGAATGCAAAGCTCTAGTTTAATGAGCATTTTAAGGGCAATGCAAGAAATCGTGTTATCTCTAAGCCTTATGAAGATATGGGACAAATAAGAGGATTCATAGATGCACAAATTCAAATGTCAAAAAAAGGGACAACTATAGCCTTGCAAAGCTGTTTCTTATACATATGGCTGTAGGATTTCTCAAAAAAAAAAAAAAAAGGCAAACCAACAGACAAAAGTTTTCAAGGCCCCATTTTCCTAAAGGTTTGAAGGAGAATAAAGTACCTTTGAAGTGAAATTAGGAACCTCAAACTGAAAAGAGCGACACAGGAGAATCTTGCCAACACACTGAAGCACTTGATTTTCTGTAGGAGTCTAAAGGTTTCTGGCCAAACATTCCTAATTGGTAACTGTGTATGCAATAGACTAAGTGTTTCTTTTAAAGTAACAATTATCAGTTTGGGACACAAAACTTTAGCACAATAAATAAGTATGCTCAAATCAGAGCTGGAATATTGCAGCACTCATCTTTGTGCAAAATAGAGAGGAGATATAGTTGTGATCTAGATGTTTTTCAAGGAAGCAGTAGCCCAGTTTGCAAAAGATGGCTCAAATAGTCAACTGAGAGGAGAGTAGGCAGTTCATTTTTCCATAGCCATTTCTAACTTTGCTGTCCAGTGACTGTTTAAAGTAAAATGCAGGAGCTCTGCTTGTGCAACAGTTATGATGGCTAAGGCATAACACTGAGGTGCAAAACCTGTACATTTTAAACCTCCCCAGTCTGATGATGTCCTAAAAAGTTCTCCTGGATAATTGCTCTACCGGTAAGTAGTCATACAAAAGGTATCATGGCACAGGAAAAGGCTTCAGGCTCTGAATTCTAGCTTCACAGAGGCGCTTTGCTGCATCTCTGAAGCAATTGTTTACATTCATGCATGAAAGAGTATCAGATATAGTGCACTATTTGGTATTTCCTCGTCTTGATTAAGTATCCTGTAAGCTGGCTATTTTAAACCCCATTGCAGGAATAGAGATTCCTTCCATTCTAACCACATTGTACTTTTCACTGTTGAAGTTGAACAGGCAAACTTCATTGGTCACAGCACTGAGCACTGTAATATTTAAGTCATTGATTATTTTTGTATCACCAAGCTAAAGACTAGACTTCCCAAACCAAAGCAAGTTTTCTTACTTTCCTTTTTCTTCTTTTCCATGCAGTGTTAACTCATTTATTCACTGAAGTGATTAAATTAAGTTTTGTAAAACTGAGTTCTGGTGGATTTCCAGCCTCTTGATTAGTCCAAGTGTGGATATGAGTAATGTAAAGACTATTCTAAAACTATTCTTGTATATGAATAAGTCTTTTTGTTTTAGGATTGTATTATTATCTTTGACTGAGGGAAATAATTAGCCTGAAATCTTGGTGGACTGATGTCCTCTTTTCATCTGACTGTATTATGCTGTAATTTGCTGAATTACAGCTATTACAGCAAACAGTTTTGGTCCTGCTGTAAAAGTACCCTGTACTGTCTGCTATTTAGTCTTAAAGCAATTTTTGCATCTCCACATACTTCACAGCCTTAAGGATTTATAGTTCATATTAACAGTTCCCTTTCTGTGATCTGAAGACTACTCATGAAGCACAGTGCTTCGTAGAACTGTATCTCTTTTTTAATAGTGATTATTTAAACTTGGTTGTGAAGAGGGTATTATAGCTCACAAGAAATTTTAATAAGACCTGTGTGTAGAAAAAAACAAAACAAAACAACCAACCAAACAAAACCAATCGTGCAATAGGCTGTGGATTAATATAGGCCATTAATTTGTATATCCATTGATAAGCCAGTTAAGGCAGTTGGTGTACTTTTTCTTGATTCCAAGTAAGCTGGACAATATTTAACATTCATTCAGGGAAATCCATCAACAACACTTGTCATAAACCTAATTTCTTCTAATTATCCCCACTCTTTCTAATTTTTTTTACCTAAAATGTCCAAATTAAAACACCTTGTAGGACTAATACCTTGCTGGTTATCAAAAGCTGCCAAGTACATGTAGCCTGGTACATTTTCAAACCCATTATTCCTCAAAGACTCAAGATAATGGACTGGACAGATGAAGCAAATGTCTTCATCTGGATTATCTTCCAACCCACTGTTCTGGAACTAGAGATAAAGACAGCAACAACTGAAATTTAGGAAGAAGTATAAAATTATTATGAAACACTTCCCACTCTTTGTATTCAGTTTTCCTAGTACTGAAAAAAAAAACCCAAGAAGTAATAAGTTTGCAGCTTTCCTTTGGCATCACTAGGAAAGAGACAGGGATTCTTTTATTTTTATTTTTATTTTTATTAAGTAGTAGTTAAGATTTCTGTGGAATAAGTAGGTGGGAATTGGTCGGTAACAATTGGAATGTTAAAAGCTTTTTACTCAAGAAATGAGAAATTTAGTTACACCTGAGAAAGTTTGTCTGTTTCCTTACTTTTGTTTTTAGGCTTTTAAAAGTATTCTGCTCAAAGTGCTACAGTAAAAATATAAACTATAGATCATGAATGATGCACAGATTAAATAAGATATTATTTCTAAATGAACAAAGTTTATTTTTATAGCAGAAGTAGACTACTTGATAATTATAACATTATTTTAAAAATAAATTTACAATACATCTAGAGGAACATAGGAAACCACTAAACAATTGATCTGTTAGATCTGGAGTTAGTTCATAAAAAAAAAAATTAAGAATTCACTAAAGGCAATTTAATTTTTTTCAAAGTGTTGATAAGTTATTTCATAATAATGGTGGTCATGAAAGAAGAACTTCGTAAAAACCAGCAGAGGATGGTTTAAATCAACAGTTTAAATCAAGAGTTTTAGAAGCTTTATCACATCTGGTTTCAAGCAATTAAGAAAAACTGATATTCAGTATTCTTGCTGTGCAAAGAGATTAATATTTATGAATTACAACTCAGATTAAAATTTATATATTCATTCCAGAAAAGTAGGCTTACTGAATCACCATTTCTACCCACCTGAATTGCAGGTACCTTTTGCTTGGGAGGAAACTGAATTTATAAATACATATTTTGCAGTGGGCATTTTAAGGTTTAAAATGCACCTTCTGACAGCTGAGGGGCAGTGAAAGGCAACTACCAAGATTGCAAGTAGGTTTCTCTCAGGAATAATTTCCAGTCCACAAACTGAACTTGGAATAACAAGAAAATTTTAGAAAGTTTTAAACCTTTTAATAGTTTTCTGACTTCTTAAAGATAGTGTCTTCTCATTTATCATTGTTATCATTTTCATCATCACCATTAAATATTTGTGTAAAAAGTGGAGTGAAAACCAGGGGACAAGATGAAAAAATGAACTACTTAGCTCTAAAATAACTTTGTACGTTTTCTTTCTGCTGATGTTTTGTATTACTTTCTATACTTTCTTCAGTGTTACAAATCCTTCAGTATTGGTACCTAAATTTCTGAGGTGTTTTATACTACTATAACTTAAAACACCTTTGATTTCAAGAAGAGTATCACTGTGTAATTAGAAATGTTTAATAAAACATATTTTTGCTCACAGTTGTAGAATTTATAAATTTGTATTCATACCTAGTGAATTTCTTGGGGATTTTTGATTATTTATCATGCATGTGCATCTCTAAGAAAATCAAGAATCCAATGAACTCTTAAAGCTCTGACTATTGAACGTTTGAAAACAAAGTCATGTTAAAGCAAGATAAAGACAAGATTTTTTAGAATCACAGAAATTCTGAAGAATATTGTTATTTTTGTCATTTAACTTTTTTATTATTTGTTAGCAGCTGTGCAGGATCTACAGGATATAGTTATTATAATTCTTTTAAAATGTGTCTTGAAATAAAGTCTAGTCAGAATTCTTTGTGTGGGGTTTCCAGTTTGGGGTTTTGTTGTGGTTTTTTGTTTAATATTTTTAATATAAATGCTTCATATATTTTGAATGTTTTATTTCAGCATTAATTAGTGAAAGATGAACATGGTACTCCATTTTAATGGACAGTAGTATAATCAAAGGTCAATCACTATGACTAAATAAAAGTGGGTATAAAATAGAAAGATTTACAGTCAATAAACACAAAACAGTATAGGTCTTGCAAAATACTGCCATTTCTTTTTCTTTGCTTTTTATACAATGAAAATTGTAGCTTTGGGAATCCCGATATATTTTAATGCAGTATTACATGTTGCTGTGGCCAACTGGTAGGAATGCAAGAGTAAGAAGGGAAGTTGAAATTGTCATCCTAAACACCATGTCAGTATTTCAGTTGACTTAAATATTGTGAATGAGAATGCATCTGTCTGTAATCAGTAGTGCATTTAGAATATTTCAGGATCTAACTCTTTAATAGTGTGATTATATGCAAAATAGTTCTTCAATACAGCTTTTTGTCCATAGAAGAGATGATTACTTTTCTGGAGAATTAATGTATTTGAAACTTTTATTGAATGTCTACTCATTTTTTTAAGACCTTGTAGTTTAAAACATGTATTAGAACACTGAAAAAAAAAAAAAGTAATTAAAATTTTGTTAATTTTTCTAAAATCATGGGTTTTTATTAACTTTATTTTGTCCCATAGTCACTGAGACATTTTAATAATATCAAATCAACTAACTCTATTGTCTTATGAAGCATAATGAAAATGAGGGGAAAACTACAGCGAGGATGAGTTAGGCAATAAATTAAAATGGGATATCTAAATATTTTACCTTGGTGACTACACAGTAGGTGTAGTCTACCTTTAGAATCTATAATAAACTGACTATGGGCTATAGCTTTTCTTGTCAGCAGCATATCATTGACCACTGTGCAGAAAAGCTTACTTTAGAAGGGCTTGAGTTTGAATATGGATGTTCTGTGATGGGTTACCCAGATTCAGGAATCTGACAATTTTACTCTTCCCACATCAGAAAGCATCAGTTACAAATGGAGAATCTTCAGACACAGTCGGTAGCTGACATGTCACTGGACTTGTGACTCAGTCATAGAATTGAAACATGGCAAAAAATACTCTTTGAAGTAATTTTGTTCATAAAAAATCCCACAAAATTAAACTCTCAAATGGAAGAAAAACCCCAAACACACAAGCACATCTTAAAAAAGAAAAATCACTAGAATTTTCCTCATTAATTAACATGAACTTTGGGATCATTCCTTCCTCATTCTTGATAACATTAACTGGAAAACAAGCCTTCCGTTTGCATAATGATTGCAAGGTTTCAGAGTTTAGTTTAATTTCACATTTAAATAAAAACAAGACACAACAAATTTTACGTGACTAAACATATAGGAAGTGTTGAAAGGGGATAGTTTAACAACATGATGTTCTGTAACTGTTTCTTTATGTAAATAAATATTCTTTTAAGGATACTAGTAATCAGCTCTCATCCAAGATGTGGAAACTGAGTTCCTGGTCATAATTTAAACATGGGTTTCTTGTATCCTGAGTTTTTGGTTATTCATTTAGATATTTTTTTTCCTTTCCTTCTGAATCTAAAATATATTTCATTACATTAAATTTATAAAGAAAGCTGCGTTTTGGAGGAAAATATTTTCTAATGAAAAGGATAGGTTTGAAAATGTAGATTAGTTACAAGACTTATTTTCTGAAAAAGTCTTCATTTTCGATACTGAAGCCAAGGTACTTCCTAAAATATGAACCTGAGAATGCAAAGTAATAAAGAGAACAGTAGGAGGATGCTATCTGGGGACTGATTGCTGGCCAAAGTCTGATGATAAAGAGGTGATTGATTAAAAAAAATAGATTTGGTGTCATCATTTAGAAATAAAGTAGTTTACTATAACCTGAAATTCTTTAGAATTGTTTTTATGTGGAATCTCTTTCACTATCCATCTCCTATACAAAATTCTGCTTCAGAATGTAGTTCTCCTTAGCCAGAATATCCCTTTCAATACATGAACTAAGGTAAAGAATTTGAGTGTTCAATTTGTCTAGAAAAATAACCTGAGATAGTCATGTTATTTATTTCATTTGGAAAGCTATCTTTGACTATCATAGTAGGCATTTTGTGTGTAATTGATTATCTGATCAATATTTAGAAAATTAATCTTTTTTTTTTAACACAGCTTTTTCCAATAAAGAGACAAAGAACTCCCTTAGATGAAGCAGTAAATAATCTTACTGCTGTTTTATCAGATAAATATAAGGATACATGGGATGCAATTTTCTTTGGCAGAGGAGTTAATTGAGTGCATGTCTTTACATAGTTTAAAACAAAATAAATTAAAAAAGGATATTTTACCTTCACCCATTTTTTTACTATTTGTAGTAAAAAATAATAAAAAAAAAAGCCCCCCCTCAAAAAAACCCAACCAGAAACAACAGCATTTGAAGGGAATTTCAAACATCTTAATTAATTTTAGATATATTCTCAGAAAGTCTGGCAGATCAGATTCAAAAGCAGATTTAGGCAGACTAATGCAGTTTCAAGACACCAATGGACAAACTGGTAGAGTAATAAAGATTTCAGTGTTCCAGGTTAAGTTTTTAATGTCTTTTAGTACCCATTGCTTCTGCGTCCATTCCAAAGACCTATTCTGAATTTAGCTTAGAGATGTTTATGTAATGTGTCTAAGGTGACAGAGTGTGTCAGAGTCACAGCTGGATCCACTTTTATCTAGTCCTGTATATTATCTTCTATGCTATGAGGAGAAATGTGAATAGTGACTTTTTTCCCCCTTTCTCCCCTTAAAATGTCATACTTCTTGATATTATTGCCACAGCAATAATTGAAAGTTACAGTAAATTGGTGTGATTTCAGTTTTATTCTTGGATCACAAAGTTGCAGAACCTGTCCAGTTTAGAAAATCATTAATACATCCTCAAACCTCTTGATGAATAAGAACTGAAAAGGTGTTTATATCTTCAAAGAGCTCCCGGAAAGGCACCTGATATAAATTTGGACACGTATTCTTCATCTTATTTTTTTTTAAATTTTGGAATAATTCTTTAACTAAGATATTCTTTTCTTAGTTATGTGTGCACTTATTGAAATGAAAGTAGTAGAATTCGCACTGATTCATATGAAAGAATTTTTCTTAATTCACACAGTACAAAGACCAAAGGAGGAGTCAAATTATTCATACTTCTTGCTAGAAGTGATTAGGTACATTGTCTGCTTAATGCAAACATACTTAACTGTACTTAACTAGAAATAAATACTCAAATGTTAATCAGTTTTCAATCTGTCTAGCGTTGAATTCCTCTTTTCTTTATACAATACAGGAGGTTAAAGAAAATGCTCTCACTGAGGAATCTGCCTATTAAAACATTATGCAAACATCTTTTATTTAGTCTCTTTTTTTCCTTCATTCTCCATAATAGGGTTATCCCTCTTCCTCTATGAGGCTGGTATGTCTTCAAACATAGCAAAGTTTATTTTTTCCAACATTTTAATTATTTTCCCTTTTTAGAAAGAATATCTTTTTCATAGAAGAGTTAGAAGCCAAATATTTTCACTAGGTAAAGAAGTTACCTATATTACCCTCATAAAAAATCAAAAAGGTAATAAATGACAAACATGAAAAGCACACAAAGGCTTTTGCAGAATTCCTTAAAGGTCATTATTCAAGTGATAAGTAAAATGGATCCGTTCTTGCTCTTGGTCTAGACTTCTAACCTTGGAAATATCAGTGCAATTTTATTCGGCTGCATGGTATTTTCCAACACTTATTTGAAATATATAATGAACCTTCTGTTGTTTCCCATGCCACATAAGCACAAGATCTTCAGCAACATGGAGAAACTACAAAGCCACAAAGACAGACACCACTTGTCTCAAAGATGTCCATTTGCTCCACATAACCTTTCATTATGATAAGCAAAATGGTGTGTGCTACTTTCATCTTAAGTTTACCTACTGGAAACAAGGTCCTGGATTCTGGTTTTATTTCTAGCAGCTCTGCTTCTCAAAGTGAGGAGGCTGAGTCATCTGACTCCAAATGTCCAAAGTGATATCCCAGACCATATGGCATCATATTCAGCACATAAAACTGGAGGAAGAAGGAAGTGGAAGATGTTCAGAGGGATGGTATTTGTCTTCCTAAGTCATGTGATGGAGCTCTGCTTTTCTGGAAACAGCTGAACACCTGCCTGCCTATGGGAAGTGGTGAATGAATTCCTTGTTTTGCTTTGCTTGCATGTGCAGCTTTTGCTTTACCTACTAAAATGTCTTTATCTTAACGCACAAGTTTTCTCACTTTTACCCTTCCTAGTCTCTCCTCCATCCTGCTCTGGAGTGAGTGAGTGGTGGTGCGGCACTTAGTTGCTGGCTGGGCTTAAGCCATGACAGTAGCTCTTACAAATTACTTTTTTAACAGTACCCTAAAGACACCAGTGTTGTTTTATACTAGCTGAAACTCCTATATTCATTATTTTGGGTGGACATGTAACATAACTGAACACAAGCACTGGCTGTTCCCAGTTGCCAAACTCATCCCTCATTAGCTCCAGAGAATGAGGACTATCCATGTAGCATATAGCCATTATTTCTCTCAATCTCCGTTACCTCTCCAAATTACAAACTGAATAAAGATTGGAATACAACTGACTCACATTTTAGCAATTCAGGAACTGCATTTAGTGACTGGACATGTACTTTGACCATTACAATCCTAAATTAAGCTAATAACTGTCATTACCAGCTCTTGCTACTCTTTGTCATTCAAAAGTAACTGGAGAACTGGTCTTTAAGTCAAGAAGATAAATTCAACATCTTTTGTTTCCTCCAAACTAAACTCTAATAATTACTACAGGTAATTCAGGGGCAGTCTGTCATATTGATCCCACAGTTTTGCTAAAGTATTTTGCACTGACTGTAGTACACTGTCCGTAGTTTTTTATTTGTGAATGTCTTGGAGATTAAAACTAGTTATAAATGACAAAAAAACAAAAAAAAGGGAAAAATAAAATTCTGAGTAATGACATCAAAGAAAGATTAAATACATGCAAAATCATTACAAGTAGGTATAATTTTTTTTAAATGTACACATGCATGTATACATATTCATGTACACTGAAAGAAAAGTACTTCTATTGCCAAGAAAACTTGGTTCCTACTGAAAGGAAATGTTTTCTGGCATCTTTTACATTTAAATACTGTTCCTTAACTAAACTGTTATATCAGTGAAATATTGCAGCCTCCAAGGATTATCCTGGTGAATTCTTCCTAGAACAATCCCTAAAACTCAATAGCCTACTTTAGGTTTAGGCAGCTAATTAAGGCAATTAATTTAGCAGTGTACATTCCTTCTATACTCCGTGGAGACAGCAAGGAGATCATGGTGGGCTGAGTAACCTCTGCAAGGGATATAGTTTTTTTCTCCATTAACCATAATGAGCATAGAAAAAGAACATTCATTTCTCAAGCAATTATTTTAGGTGCTTAATGTTAGCCATGGTGCCTTCATGCAGGGAATAAAATAATGGGCATGGTACAAAGAACCACTCCCATCAAAAAGTCCTTAGGCCATACATCTCACTCATTCTATTTTTTTTAGTAATTTTTATTAAAAGCTCATCTTTTTCCTATCTGCTGAGAAGTCTTACTGGTTACATGTCCAAACTGAATGCATAGTTCACATCTGAAGAAAAAAATATTAGAAACATATGTTACAGTTATTTTGGTGACACCAAGAATAAAGAAATTAATAAAAACTCTTTATGGGTTCTAGTCAACCAAACTTTAATATTTTATCAATGCTTCCAGGAGGTTTTTATTACTACAGAGTTTTCTGTTGGCTGAACAGAATCATTATGTAAATCTTGTTATAAAAAAGTAGTCAGTGATTTTGTTGCTATATATATAAATAATCATTTCCATTCTTTTCCTAGGATTGCTTTTATTAATGATAAACCCACAACTTTTCTCTTATGAAAATATATTAAGAAGTGAACACTATTAGCTAAGACTCAGAGTTCTATTAAACAATAATAATTTAATATGGATTGAGTTACATACAATCTATATTATATGACTCAGAAGCTCTTGCTACTTAATTATAAGCAGATATTTTGACCAGAAAAGATCAGAAAAATCTTGTCTAGATTACATGGCTAAGGCAGAAGTTCTTTAACTGTTATAAAATGAAAATATCATAGTAATGGTTTTTTTCACTGTGTGATATATGGTTAGAGTCCTTGTTTAGGAGGCCAAAACCCAACCCATTAGGTCCAATGCTGACACAGCAGATTTGAATTTACGATTTTACAACATAGCATCTAAATGACAGCTTAAAAACACACTGAGTAAAAGACTTTTCAATATTTTTTGAATTCCCAATTCCTTCCTGAGACTAAAACACTATTCTATCAAGAAAATAGGATCATTGAATCACAAGCCATCAAAATGGATCCTGGGTCTGTAGCCCAATTTTTGTACATTTAACTGACAGCAGGAACCTCAGGTTTCTCCTGTATTTAGCCATGACTCTGTTTTTCAGCAGCATGGTCCAATAGAAGTGGGCTCTTAGAGCAAAACAGTCACACAAACAATAAACAGTTTAGTGGATTTTAAATCAGGCAGGACATAGTGACATGGACCATATATTAATCAGCTACTCTTCAGCAGCCCATCTTTCAGTCCACTTTAACTCCAAAATTAATCTAATTCTTGAACTTTAAAACACTGCACAATATACCCCTGTGTGTGGTAAATGGGAAAAATCAAGAAACATTCCTGTTATGAATTAAAACACTAGATTATTTATATTTCCATAATATACAATCAATAAATAAAAAGATAAACAATGCAAGGAAAAAATACCATGATGCTTTTCCAACACTTAATACAGAAAGCTGCTTCAGACCACAAAACTATTTCACTAAGATATTCATCTGCACCCCTGAAAGAGACACATGCACACATGTAGACCAATATGCTCTACTATTTAACATGTTACTAAATGTAAAATGTAAAAGCACTGCACAACTATGATGTACAGGACTTGTGGAACATAGGTGCTTAGTTAGCCTTGAATTGTGGGTCTTGAACTGGATATCCAATTTTGGGGCTTTGAACAGTTGCACATCTTAAAGACTTAGTTAAATATCTGCTTTAACATAACACTTTATGTGTATGAATGACACATAAGGCCAGACCTCTGTAGACTAGTATCCCACTGACTTTCAGTCAGGAAGCTTTACAGGACCAGATCTCTGATGACTGATAGTCAAACACAATCAGCTAGAGACCTTGGCAAAATTATACTGATGCCTTCTTGAAAAGCACTATCCTACCACACACATTGCTGTAAAAGTTGTATCAGATAAAACACATTTGTATAATATAGCCTAGAGGTCACAGTGGTATTGAAAATGAACAGAGACTGTTAGTTGAGGTTTCTTGTTTTGTAAATTATTCATATTTCAATTTCAAGAGATTTTTTTTCAAATGTTATTGAAATCTTCCTGCCCTGGAGCAAGTTTCATAATACCATACGTTGATATATTTGCTTGTCACCTCCAGAGGGCCTGGGCTTAAATCTGGCTTGGGTCACAATTGAAATTAGCTTAATGGTCTCAAATTATTCCTTAGTAACATTTGTTCATTTCACAAAACTAATATTGTACATAATTTGGCAGTAGAGTGCAATTGTAGAGTACTATTCTCCAAGGAAGCAAGAAATGGAATAGAAGGGATATTGGAGACCAGGTTTGCTTTTGGCAATGGTATGTGGATCAAGCCAATGTAAATGATTTCTTACTTTCATGAGAACCATTATTCAGCAAATAAGTTAACATGATGTAGATGTCTGAATAAAGGTTCTGTCACCTTTCAATAGATCAAATGACAGGAAAATATTGTTTTGCAGTTTCATATAATTTTGGACACTGACACTCTGTGCTGGTTTAAAGGTAAACCAGCAGGGGAAATGAACTCAACTCAAAAGAGAGATTATAAATCAGAATAACAATTTAATAAAATAATACAGTAAGTACGATTATACAGACAAACAATTGGTTTTAACCCACAAAGCCCAAATATGTAACCCAGCACCCTGGGGCATGAACAGAGTGGTGTTCTTTGGCCCCCCTGAGTCCAAAGGAAAAGGAAAGGGAAAAAAACCTGTTGGTGAGAGTGCTGTTGCAGTCTGGTCAAGAGTGGTGGTTGCAGTCGGGTCGAGAGTGATGGTTGCAGTGTGGTTGAAAAGTGGTGGTTGCAGTCCAGTCGAGAGTGGTGGTTGCAGTCTGGTTGAGAGCGGTGATCTACAGTCTCCCTCTGGATCCCACGAGTGGTTAAAAAATCCCAAGACTCCGAGATCATACATCCTCCAGTTCAGGCAGGAATGCTCAGTACTTCCCTCAGGGCGGGGGATTCCTCAATGGGCATGAGGACAAAAACACCCTTCTATCTCGCAGGCCTCTTAACACCTAGTTTGTAGCCTGAGGAGTCAGGCTGCTCTGGGCAGAGGGTGCAAATAGTCTATTGACAACAGTTTCTGGGAAATGGCATGGAAGGCAGAATACACAGTTTTGGGTTACACCCATACACTGACGAACTGGGCCCAGTTGTTCTAACTAGGACACAGTCCAAGATGTCCTTTGATTCATCTTGCACTAGAGAAAAATTGCTGTAAGTACTGATTGCATGGGAAACCAACACTTTTTTGTTTCTTTGTTTCTTTTGAAGTATGATGATAATTAGAACATGAAACAACCAGGCAAGCCATAATTAGGGGTTCAAATAAAAACAACATCATCATCATCATTCAACTTTACACAGTTAAATTCAATTAAACAAGTTGCTGACTTTTATGTGACCAGTTTTATTTAGTATAATAATGAAAAAAGGAAAAAGAGAAAAGAAGAAAAGTTGTCAAATAAATTAGTTGGTGTAAATTATTCCATTAGTTGTGCTAATAAAGCAAAGAATGTGGTAAATGTCCAACATTGCTTTTATTATATTTTAGAGATTATGAGTCACTGAAATTTCACTAACCTAAATGTAATCAAGAGGGAAAAAAAAGAAAAAAAGAAAAAAAGTGGTATTTCTGCTTACATAAGGAAATGGACACTTAATTGAACTGAGCATTTTTAGGATAATAGTCCAGTTGTTCAGCAGTTCCACAAAAGATGCTTCAATAAAATTAGTTCATTAGAAGTGTAAAAAATAGAAGATAAAGCCATACTTGGGCTGGAAACCTCTTTGGAAAAGGCATCCTATTTTAATAACTATCACTACTTATGCATGCTGCTCCATAAAAAGTATTGATCAAGATCAGCCCCTTCAGATTCACACATGAGTGAAACTGTAAGGTTTGTTTCACAACTGCACAGAGTAACAAGAAACATCATTGCCTCAGCACTATGTTTTCTATGGTAGTCTGCCTCTGTAGCCCTCAGCTTCAATATTTTCCTCCCTATGCTCTGCTTCTGTACCCATGGTGGGCTGACACTGGCTGGACATCGGTTACCCACCAAGAGATTCTGTCACTTCCCTCCTGAGCAGGAGCAGGAGCAAAAAATAAGATGGAAAAAATTCATGTGTCAAGATAAAGGCAATTTAATAAAGCAAAAGAAAAATGCAAACCATTTTATTCTCTATTTCTTATCAGCAAGTGATGTCCAGCCACTTCCCAGAAAGCAGGGCTTCAGCATGCATAGCAGCTGCTCTGCAAGGCAAACATCACAAGTAATGAATGCCCCTTCCTCTTCCTTTCTCTTTGCTTTTATATCTGAGCAGACATATGGTATGAAATATCCCTTTTGTCATTGTGGATCAGCTGCCCTGGCTATGTCCCCTCCCGAGATTTTGCGCACCCCAGCCCAGTGTTGAGGGTGGAATGTTGGAGAAACTGCTGATGCTGTCCCAGTACTGCTCAGCAGTAGTCAAACACTGAAGTGTTATCAACACCTTTCTAACTATCAGTGTAAAGCACGGTGCTACAAGGGCTGCTGTGAGTAACATTAACTCTGTCTCAGTCAGACCCAATACAGAATCACAGACATGAATCCTGGTACATATGCATATATATAGGTATGGCCAGTCTTCGCATACAAAGATTTGGGAAAGGTCTTTACCCTTCGAGCCTGCGCAGTGGATTTTTTAGGTGAGACACAGTGTGCGCTGAACTGAGCCCACCCTTTAATCCTGAGGTTCATCTGCCGGGGCCGAATGAAGCTTGGACAGTGGCAGTGAGGTCCTCAGGACATAGGTTTGTTTAGAGTGACCTTCTCTTAGATAGATGGCCTTACAGGGCTGATGAGCTCCATCTGCCTGGAGAGGTTCCCTGACTAGGAATCGAACCCGGGCTGCGGTGGTGAGAGTGCTGCATCCTAACCACTAGACCACCAGGGGGCCCCCGCATATATATATATATATATATATATATATATACACACACACACACGTATGTATTTACACTCACATTATACAAACACGTAAAACTAAAGCTAAGTACTTAAATAAGGAAATATTCCCTCAAGGAAGATTTAACAGATTACATATTTGAATAGCAAGGTTTCAAAATCACAGTCTTGTCCTTTGTTTCACTACAGTTTGTTTTGTTTAGGTTTTAATATTTTGGTTTATTAAACTTTCAAGTGGAAAAAAAACCCAAAATACAACATAGTGGAACATGAAGAAGTAACCACAAGCACTGAATAATTAAGAAATCAATAAACAATTTCACATTTCTTTGGTGTTCAAATGACCTTCCTGGATCAGAAGGTAAGAAAGTGTATGCAATACAAAATCATTAGGTAGGTAATGTACCAAGTAAATTTGAGTAGGCTGGTAAATTTTGATTTAACTTTGATTTAACTGCTTTGATAGGTTAACTCCAAAGATCATTGAATTAGTCAGACAGTAGTTCAGCAAAAGCCAAATAAAAGGCAGCACTTAGAAAGTAATACACATGCAGAAAAAATATCTGTGAGTTGTGGGAGGCAGTTGGTAAAAGGATGAATGCCCTGTTATGATTCTTCTTCTTTCCAAAATCTGTGATATAACCTCCTACTGCTGAAGACAGAGGTCAGACAAAGCCTCAGGAAAGCCAACAATACTTTTTTTTTTTTCTTATTAATAGAAATACCATCTAGTTCAGAGTTCATGTGAACAGCTAGAAAAATCTTACGTGTCTGGGTCTGAGGAAGGCAGGAAGGAATACACCTTTATCCTGCAGCAAGAACAGAACAGCCCTTCCAGGGTCTGAGAAAGGGTCGAACACAGAGTTATCACTGGGGAGGATTGAAGGGGAGGTTACAGGTTCTTTTTTTGTGGCAAATCACCTGTCTTTTTTATCAGAGGTGCTTTATATGCATCAGTATGCTGTGGATGTGTAACTGCACAACAGCTGGAAGCTGATTTTTGTGACTGGGGTCAAAAATGTCTGCTTCTACTTAAAGAATCTTCTCCTCTTACAACATCTACCTGTAGCAGTCTTATTAAGGTCACTCTGCAGAGCAGCTTTGCTGCCTCCTCGCTTACATGTTCCAGCCCAAATCCAGCCTGCCTGTTCTTCTGTAGCTGGGCATAATATTAAAGATTCAGTCCAAGGAGTCAGAGGCTCTATAAACTGCTGAGTACCTTTGGCATGTGAGCATTCTCAGTTCCTCACAGAACAAACTCAGCTCTCCCCCAGGATTATGGGGGGAGAATGAAATCACCCCAAATGTCTCACTGTGTATGCAAAGTCTGTCATTCCCTCTGTGTATCAGCTCTTCAAATAACTCAGTGCTCCTCATATACAAAAATAATCTTTCTGAGGTGGTGGCAATAGATTTTTGTAAGATAAAGGATAGTACTCAGAACCCGTGTTCACCTTTTATCTGCCCTATTCATGACGGTTGTGTCGAAGTCTACAAAGCAGCCTGAATTGAAAGTTGACTTGATAATTTGTGTCTTGCTCTCTTACCTATCATTATAGTTCATCATTGTCTTCTAAAAGATTTTCCATTGCTTCTGAAAAAAGTTAAGTCAACATTGTTTCTCTCTCTCTTTTTTTCTCTCTCTCACCACCTCACTTTTTGGGAAGCAGCACAGCTGTCAGTATGCCAATCTAAACACAATGTTACACCCACTTAGGAGTTTGGAGGAAAAAGTAAATGAATTTAGCTGTATTTGATCAAATTTAGTTTTATGTTAGTTCAAATCATTAAGAACCAGAGCAATAAGACTAAAATAGAAAATATCACAAAAAACTTATGTTATATGAAATTAATCATGAAGATTATCGGGATTTCTAAGGATATTACTTTCATTATCAGCTCTAGGAGTACTGAACATTACTTTTTTTTTTTGCTTTCTCAAGACAATAGAATATTTTTAGCACATAGGATATTTCAGAAAACAGAGTAAACAGAGGAAAAATGGATTACCTACAATGTACTTGTTTCGCCTAGGAAGTCTGAGTACAAACTATGGCTGCAAGCTAGTCATTACTGAAAACTCCCTCACTGATTATGTAATCAATTTCAATAGAGATTGATTGTATAAAAATATACCCGCAAACTTATATGCCATTTACACCTTTTATTCAGTATCTCTTAAAATTAAAACAAATATTAATATAAGTTATAAATCAAGACCTCAGAAGTCAATATGGGTTCTCTGCTCATTGCAGAGAAATAGCTAGAAGCCCCTAAAAACCTAACACAAATTTACTTTAGCTTAAAACACTAACATAATCTTGAAACTTGCTTAAGAACTATTGTGAACTTATTTAAATTCAAGTACAGTGCTGAGGCTGTTGATCTTTTGTGGAAAGAATCCTTGTGGAAAGAAACCCTTTTATTTGTCTCTCAAAAGATGAGAAGTACAGCAACGTATCAAAATAAACTTGAGTGTAAATGGCAAACTGTGAGTCATGCATCAGATGCAATAACTGGAGAGACATGCCTGTGAAAATTGGCCAGCAGTTTTTTCCAAATATGCACACAATGAAAATCCCAACAGTAGTGCAAATCTATGAGCTGTGTACTCGGGCAGTCAGTTCATAAGCAATCTGCTTTCTTGGCAGTATAAGAACATAAATTTCAAAAAAAAAAAAAAAAGAGTAAAGAAAAGTATAACAAAGCAGACTGCAGTGGAAGACAAGCTTCTGACCTACCAACATTTGGACAGAACAGTGTAAACATTAATGTTGCAGCCTCTGCTCACTGTCAGAAATTTTCCTCCTTGTCCCTGCCTTATATTCCCACCCTTTGATCACATAATGAGGTTGACTGGAGTAAATTACATTTGACAGAGATTTTTCTCTGACTTTGGAAAATACAGAAAAGGTTACATTATCCATTGTGACCCTAGAAATATTTGATTCTGGCTTTTGACCTAAACTTTTTTGATTTCAAAGAGTGATAAATTAGGATCACTAATGAATATGAAAATGATGGTACAGGTTAGTACTGCTTTTGAGCAGGATATTGGCTGGTGTTAATTAGATCTGTGATGACATTTTCTACACCGATGAGTTTCAAGTCCCATGAAACAAATGTCCATGGATTTTGTTAGAGCGTTCACAGTTGGTGTCCGGCTCTCTCCTCTTGACTGCCAAGGGATTCAACACATCTTCCACCATAGCTCAGCTGTATTCATGTGAACAGACCACTATTTTTCGCTTTCACAACAGGTGACTGAACCTGGAAGCTCCAAATCAAGAATTTTTTTTTTGATTTTCAGCATGAAAGCCAACAAATCTCCATCTTATTCACATGTTTTTGCTCACCATTATTCCACTGTCTTACAGTCAGTCAACAAGGCAGGCAGCTCCAGTGCTGGCTCAGTCAGAAGCACAGTGCACAAAGAGATTTCTTGAACCAGGGAAATCTAAGGGGGAGACAAAAGAGCAGACAGGAGCCTGCAGCTCACACAGAATTAGCGGCAGCCAAACTACCATGAAAGTATAAAAGAAGCCCTCAAGGAGTGTGAGCACCTAGAAGAGCTGCATGGCAGGTGAACAGGGTGGTGTGACAGACTGAAATGTCAATGGTTGATGACTCAAACAATCAGCCATTTGCAAAAGTAGCAGGGTGCCTTGCTGAGGTCAGGTTTGCACCCCTCAACCTAAGGGGAGAAGGAGAGTTTTTTGGGGGTGTGGTGATGAAACCTCTGATTTGCATAATGTTCTCATGCATAATGGCCAGGTGCAGAAGGGGTGTGCACCCACCACAGGAGGATGATCATGACAAACCAACCTTTGTTTAAACCATATAGCCCTGCATTTGATTCTGTCCCTGATAAGCTGGGACTGACATCAACAAGCTGGGTTTTGAGTCAAATAAGAGAAAAGGCCAGTAAGAAGCAGATCCTGTGAGGTGGGATAATGCTTTTAATCCTGACAATGTCCTCCCTCCCCATAAGGCTCAGGTGTAAAACTCCCTGCCAGGTATCAGAGGTATCAGATCATTCACATGTAAGCCTGAAGGTATCATCCATTCTGATAAGGTATAATTGGCTCAACCATGCAGGTCTGAGAGGCAGCTGCCATGTCTTAGAAGTGGTCATAAACCATCAAAGACTCCCAAATCATTTCTGGAGCCTTCCACTAGAGGACTGTGCATGATCCACAGTGTTGCATCAGTGTAAAAGTCCTTGCCCAAGTTAGGTACCTGGCCATTCTCACCTGAACTTGAATGTTCACAGCAGCTGAAAACCAATGGAGAGAAAGGAAGATGTTCTGCTGTTGAATCAGCACCTGGGTAAATCCCTCTCCTTGGACTGATACATGTCCCCACCCCAAGGTTGTCTCAGGTACCACTCTGAGATATCCTCCCCAAAGGTACACCCACCCCTGACTGAACATGATGTATGACTAAAGTTTGGGAAGACTCCATTGAAACCCCTGGGATCAGTTGTTGGGCTGAACTGTCTTATCCCCCATAGGGACACCTATTGGGTAAGAACCATGCTCTATACACACTGAATTATTATCTTGAGTTAACCTGGGTTGGGGATTAGAGATTGTTAGTATATTGCTTTGAATACATTTTTGCAGTCAGATACTATCACTGGCAATTCTCAAATTTTAACCTGTTAAAATTTTATTAGTAAAGAGTGTTACTCTGTAAACTGTTAATGTGAGTCACTGGCAGGGGGTAAAGGTGTGGAGATCCAGGAAGGGGTCTCTGTTTGGTGTGTGACTCTGACAAAGTCAGCTGAACTGTCATCTGATCCAGTGAACTGCTCAGTGAAGGGTGCCCGTAAAATGGAATGCTGACAGCCTGGTCGGGCACGAGGGTCTTGGTTTTCCTGGGGAGTTGACAGACTAATCAAACACTAAGGATCTGAGTAAATATCCCCTTTTCACATGACACTCTGCCAGTTCAACTAGAGAGAAATGGTATCCCCCCAAGCAGAAATCCATGGCTTATCTAAGCTCTGCACCACAACTGATGCAGTTTCCCAGACAGAGCTCTGCTGCCACCCAGGTCTTTGGCTTCAGGGTGTGCCCTGCTCTTACACCAGTACTGGACAAGGGCATTCTGGTTTGTATCAGAAAGAGGGTGTCCAGCAGGCCTAGAGCAGTGATCATCCTTCTGTACTTGGCACTGGTGAGGCCATGCCTCAAATACTGTGTCCAATTTGGAGCCACTCATTACAAGAAAGATGTTGAGATTCTGGAGCATGTCCAGAGAAGGGCAATGAAGCTGGTGAAGGGTCTGAAGTGCAAGTCTTATGAGTGGATGAGTGAATTGGGGTTGTTTAGCCTGGATAAAAGGAGGCTCCTGGGAGACCTTATTGCTCTCTACAACTATTTGAAAAGATCCTGTAGTGAGCTGGGTGTTGGTCTTTTCTTCCAAGTAATATGTGATAGGACAAGAGGAAAGCACCTCAAGTTGTTCCAGGGGAGCTTTAGATTGGATATTGTGAGAAATTGCTTCACAGAAAGAGTTGTCAAGCATTGAAACAGGCTGCCCAGGGAGGTGATTGAATCATCATCTCCGGAGGTATTTAAAGTACATGAAGATATTGCCCTTAGTAACATGGTTTAGTGGTGGGCTTCATTGTATTGGGTTAATGGTTGAACTCAATAATCTTAAAGATCTTTTCCAGCCTAAATTATTCTATGATTTTATGATTTCCAGGACAAACACTCATATCATAGCTCTGCATTGGCCACTTCCACTCAGCTGATATAGTCTGTAAGCCAAATCTGACACTGAAATGCTTTCATTAAAGACAAAAAGGTGTCAGGTTCAGATTTCCACTGAAGTATTCTTTCTTCTCTGAGTCAGTGTTCTTCCTAATTTAAGTGTAAAAGGTTACATAAAGTACTGGAAGTCTAACAGTGAAGTTGTGAAATTACAAAATTAATTTTCATTTTAAGAAATAAGTCATGAAGCATATTGGCATTAACGATGTTACCACAGGTTTTGAGGAGCTGATAATACCTAATAATATTTTTGACATATTTTTCAATAAATAATATGAATTAATATTTAGGTTGTAACTCAGCCTGAAGGATCTCAAAGCAAAAGGAAAAAAAAAACACCACCACAACAAAAACAATAACAACAACAACAAAATCAGAAGATCCTGCATAGGTAGACAGCTGATATACAGGATTCTATAACCTCCTAAAGAGATAAAGTGTTTAGGGATACAACAGAAAAAATCCTAATGGCTATGAAAAGTGGTGTGAATTTTTCAAAAATGCCTACTTATAGCATAGAGTATAGTTGTTATCAGATCTTTGGACTAAGACTTCTGCCATACACTTGTATTTGAATACCCCGTTTGCTGTAAGAGTCTTAAAGACAGTGATTTTCATTCTTGGAGTATTTTGCACTTACAGTATGTGTGACAATTAGGTATTCTAAAGCTGAACTTCAGTGCAGCAAGATGATAGGCTTCTCTTCTTGGGTGGTTGAAAATTTCTAATCAACAATAGTTTAATTTCAATGAAATCATTGTTCATCCTTAGGTTAGGAATTTTGGCATAATTCACAAGCACTTCTCAACAGCCGGGGTTTAAATTAGTCAAAGAAAAATATGATCTCTTAATAGCAACAGAATTAATTTGTCATTTCTCTTCAAGAATATGAAGAAAAACTGCAAACTGCTTTCTAGTCTATTCAACAAACTCATATTCACCCCCACTATTAATTTCTGGAAGGCAGCAAGAAAGTCTAACAAAATTTTATGGTCCCCACAGACAGAACTTTCATAGAAACCCAATGGAGAGAAGGGAGAGTTTAAGAACATTGATAGTTGTCAGGACTACTGATTCTTCCATGACAATGGAGAACAAATAAGAGGTAAGAAGCATTTTCACTATCAGATGCTTATTTAACAATTCTAGCAAAGAGCAATTCTCATTCACGTCCTCTGCTTCTTCAGCGAGAGTGGCTCTGAGAATGCAGCCATGGGGAAGCTTGTTTTGATCAAGTCTGCTGCTTTCCCCTTCAAAGCGAATGAGATAATGTGGCTGTGGAATAGCACCTTTTAATCAGAGCAGTGGGAATCTATTGAAATAAAGTACAATGCAGCTGCAAGTTAGTATTTCTCTAAAGCAGGTGTACACTTCTCCCTTTAAAACCACGAACACAGCCCTTGTCCCTATAGCCCAAACTAGGACTCAGCATAAACATGCTCAGCATTGCCTTTTACTATTTGCCCTTTTGTCACATTTTTCTTCTGTGCAAGAGATATTTATGTATGTGCCAAAGACACCTTTAACTAGCATAAGTCAAATGAATTCAGGGTATTTTTTTTTTTTAAACAGGAAGACAGGCTGAAAGTTAAATCAATTCCTTGCCTCTTTGCCCTTACAGTTAGTTTCACCTTCATGCCTGAACTTAGAAGAACACGTGGTAGAGGATTGTGTTATCAAGTAGGAAGTAGATGTTTTGGGAAAAAATGAACTGTTTGACTGATGTTAACCCATACACAGACCTATGCTCTCTGTTGCTTGTTAGGAAATGCTGTATTGTTAGCTATGTTTTCGTGTACACTGCATAACAGATTAATTAGCTGCAGTTCATGCAGTTATGGACAGTATAATGATTGCAGAGTGCAACATACAGTTTCTCGAAGTCTGCCTAAGCATAAGAAAGAAGTAGCTTCTGAGAGTAAACAGAAAAATCCAGAAATGTTTTCCAGGTTGAATTCAACCAGGGCAAACAGAAAGGATGGTCACACTATCCATCTTAGTCCCTTTTATAGTTGATTTTTGAGATTCTCTTTTGGGGAATGAAAACAGCATGTACCTTTCAGATGTTATGGGACTACACTCTGGTGGTCTGACTACCTCTTCTGCTGATTTGTCTTGCACAAAGAAGTTTCACATGATGCATCTCTCTCTATATATGAAGAGCGTGAGTTACCGCACAGCTGGTGATTTCTGCAATCCCTCCAGTATGAAGCGGAAGACTAGTACCAGCAACACAGGTTGAGGGACTGCAGATTGAAAGGAATAAAAACTAGTGTGTACCATTTCCACTGTCCTATGAAGGACAGATCAATAATTTCTCATCTCTGTAGAATGACAAACACTTTGCAACAGTCTTGTCTAAGTTTCACACCCTCAGCAGCAGAAAATGGTTCTTTACCTAAAAAATTTAACAGCATGAGATTTTTATTTCAAGAGCTATAAACTCCAGTTGTGCTTCCACTCAAATTTATGGCTGAAAGTTTAGAGACTAATAGAATGAAAAAACATGAGTGTCTCAAACTTAAATTAGAGAGCTGGCCTTCACAGCTGGGCATTCAGAAGAATCTCTATTCAACAAGCACAGCAATGACATATAACATATTCTTCTACTGGGTACTCACCATCTCATTAAAGCGAAACTTAAAATGAGCAATCTACTGCAAAAAAAAGTAAGGAGATAAGTCAGTGGTATGCAGTCATTGCCTTATATTTTTTCACTTCCTCACTGAGATTTTTGAAAATAAGAAAGTAGAACATAATCATAGATAGAATAACATAGTTGAATGATTGTTTCCTGCTTTCTTTATTCCTCCCAGCTGAACTAAAACCGAGGTGGATATTGGTGAGATCTTCTTGAGAAATAGGTAGAGTAGAAAACCTTTGAAGTGAAGAAACCTGATACATTCGTTACTGCTCATAAAACAATGTTTTCAGCTAAATGGAAGGACTCGTTGAACATATTTTATTAAAAGGAATGAGAGGTGATGGGAATGGGAATGTATTGAAAATTAAATAAATGGTCTCTAGTGAAAATGCAGAGTTTTGGACTTTCTTATAAGTGTAAGAACTTAGAAACTTGTATTAGATAGTGGTTGCTTCAGCTCACACATGGAATCTTAGCCTCCTCCAGATAGTCCATAAAGCAGGACACTTAACTTGAGATACTCAATGTACCCACAAGGGACCTACAGGTAATAGCTCTCAATTTTAAAGTTATACTTGCCTTGAAGCAGGGTTTAGAAAAGAATACTTCTTTCTTATGAAATTTCTATTGGAAATTAACCTTATTCCTCAGGGATTTTTAATTTAACATCCTACATACTCTGTGTTTCATAATTTTTATTAGACTTCTGGTTTACTTTGCCTTCACTGAACCTCTGAGGCTCAAATGCTACAACTGTTATTTGAAGCTTCTCTCCCAGTATAAGCGATTTTATGGCAAAAGGGTAAGAAATAAGTAGAAACACAAAATGAAAAACATTAAGCAGAATACATCTAAAAGATAAAAGATGGGGAGGAAATAGGTAAATTAAATGTAAAATATATGAGACTCACAATCAATCTTATTCCTGAAAAGCAAACATATTTTTAGTTAAAGAAAGGAACTTCTTAAAATAAAACAAAAGGGGAAAGGTTTTTCTGATTGAGCTTCATACAAAAGTTTCAACTAGTAATTCTAATCTCTTAAAGAGGCAAATTTGGAGGGCAATACATATAACATATTTTAAAAGCATATTTCAAGATTAATTGAACTGACATTTTTGTGTGCAGGTTTATTTAATATAAAGAAAATATGGAGGGGTAGCTCAGATTGGGTGTCTAATTTCAAAGTGACTACATTAGGACAGATCAATCATGTACAAGTCATTCAAATATATGTTAATGACAAAATGAAGTAGAAAATTTAGTAGAAGACATTTTCAGAATATGCTTTAGAGAATCACAGAGTATATTGAGCAGGTATCTAGACTAAAACACCCTGAGTCTCATAATCTGATTCAAAATGGACTGTTATCAGGGAAAAGATCGGAAATAGCCCTGGCTTCAGATAAATGAGAAGTAAAACTCTTATCTACTTCAAAAGACATTTAGAAATATCCTTTCAACTCCCAGTAGAAATTAGTGCTGAGTACTACTAGACTTAGTCCTTGTCTAAGGACTTGCATTTCTACTCTTTTCTTCCCATCTCCTCCCCATTCACAGACAGATTGTCTTATGTTCACTCTCATTCCTCAGCTTTATACATTTTGGCTGTTTCCACTCAACCACATCATATCCTGTTTTCTTGCTCCTTCCTTTCTTCTTTAATTGAAATTTAAAGATACTAATTTCCTTCTATTCCTAAATTATAATTTTCTTTTTTTTTCATTTAGTAATTTCCAAATCAATTTAGGGAAAGTCAAATAATTTTAGGTTGGATTTACTCCAACAGTTTCATCATCTTTTAATCACATAATTCCATGGAGGTCTTTATCTCACTCTTTTATCTATCTTCCCATAGATGCACACACAATACACCAAGCACAGATAGTTTTTTAATTCCATCACTTACGCAGTCAGTAGGTTTTTCACTTTAGATAAGAAAACAACAGAAATTTCAGACATGTATTTAAGAGCAAGCTACATTCAAGACTTACTAGAGTACTCCAAAGCTAACTCCATTGACCATTTTGAGCTAAATTTTAGGATGACTATCTGCATGCATAAACACAGACACACTCCTTTTCCTCCCTCCATAAAACAAGCCTTCAGTGTAATGGGACCAAGTGGGTAAAGAAATCATGGAATGTAATTTATTTTTAGATGATAGTCTAAAGATGGGCAAACATAAGTCTACTAGCTGCACTGCAACAAATCATCTGCTCATTGCAGTACAGCAAGGGAACTTTTCAAATACCTGCTACTGTTTTATATGCTTCTATAGGAATTCCAGAAAATACAAAACTGTCAAATTCCAATAAAATTTCACTTTCCACCTTCTCCCCCTCCCCTTTTTCTGCACATATCTGAAAACAAAAAGGTGCTAACAGCTAGCAAATAGATCATAGGCATTTGCTCTTATTTTTCAAAAGACTGATTTAATATTGTTATAACAGTGTGAACAATTAAAAATGCCCTACACACACGTTGGTCTTTTTTTTATCTACTGGATTGATCCCAATACTCTAATACATGACGGAGGAAATGGTAGACTCCAGGAATGTATATAAGAATTGTAGATTTTTAAAAGCAAATGCAGTACTTAATAAAGTGACAATTTACTGCTCATGATATCCTCTCTTTATTAATATAAAACCACAACATTTAAAAATCAGAGAAAATTAAGCTTACCATAAAGATAACCATTCAACATTTGAGCATAGCTGTGTTAGATTACTTAGCTAAGATTTCAAAATGATATTGCAAACAGCAATATCTTTATAGCTCCAGTGTTTCCTTTCATGAGACAACAGCCATGTATCACGAAGTTTGTTTCACATAGATCAAAGCAATTCAGTCCTCTCTGAGGTTTGATTTGAAACAGTCATCTAGAAGAGAAGGATCCCATAGCCCACTGTGATGCTGCTGAACCCACAGAATAAATTTTTCATGTAATTTTTAGATCTTGCCAAAAACAGTTAACCACTGAGACAGAACAAAATCATCCAACCTGGGGAGTAAACCTCAAAACTGATAGCACCTTTTCATTAATAACTCATACCCTGTTCTGATGATCTTGACACTGTTTCATCTTTTCTGGCTTGAGTAGTAACTACAAGGTCCTTATGAAGTAATTAAATGTCATATATTCAGTAGGTTAATTCACTCAGTGAAACATTACTATTCTTAATTTTTTGCTACTATTCAGATAAATAACCTTGGCCAACCCTCTGGTATGCATTCTGTAATTACTTTAGTGTCTTATATCTATCAAACTGGGAAAACATATAGAAGCCTTCCTATTCAATGGTAAACAGGTGAGCATAACTAAGAGCTTTCTCCTCATTTATCTTCATGTGAAACTCACAAGAGATCAGAGTTCTCAGTTCTCCAGTTTTGTGGTGGTTTGACCACCACAAAAATAAAAATCCAATCTCCAAGCTTCCCCCTCCTTCCCACAATTTTACCTCAACACCGAAGAGAAACTTTCAGGCAAGCACACCTCTGTAGGGGGAAAGGGAAGGGAAGATACATACATTTATTCTACACAAATAAATATTGTACACGCTAAAAGTAACTATATACATACAATATTACACACTTCTATCATCCTTCTAAGCCCCTCCCTTAATTCAGTCCAGGAGAAGCCCTCAGGCTGATAGGTAAGCAGTCTTTCTCTCATGGGAGTGTTCAGGGAAAAGGGTTTTTCTCTGATCCACCTCCCACCAACCTCCAGCTGTTTACTGAAGTCTCATCTTCCTTACAAAGTCCAAGAAAAATAGTTTGAGTCCGTGCTCTCTTGGTTCCATGCCCATCTCTGCTGTGTGACTCTCTTTCTCTCTCTCTCTCCCCGTCGGTTCCGTAGCTGCTGTAGTTTCCATTTTGGTAGCCACGTCTAAATCCAACGTAGGCACTGCCGAACCAGCCTCGGTCCGTCTCCAATTTCACCTGGTGTTTTTCTTGTCTGGCATTGAGCCTCCACCGGCCCATCTCCTGACTCGGCTCCAATGCTGAGCCTTCCCTCCACTCTTACTGTGAGAGGGGAACAAAAGTCCCTGCTCTGCAGTCTGGCTGGAAAGGGGGGGCAAAAAGAGGGCCTGGCCTCCTCACAAGGAGCTCACCTCTCTCTCTCTCGCTTGCCTTCAGGTGCTGTGAATCCCTTCCCTCACAACAGACACTCATTCTTACATCTTGCCTTCAGCCCTAGCTTGGCCAGAGCTGTGGGGGCACGGGGGCCCCCCCAAGTGGGGGGAGAGCAGCCTCCGTCCACCCCTCGGCTACTCTCTCACACACACTCACTCAGACACAGCAGCAGACAGACTCTGCCAACAACTTCCAGCGGTTGTGTATATCTGATTTTTCACAGGAGCGAACAAAACGAGCGGTGATTGGTCCTTCAGGGGAGACTGCCCTGGGACCCGATCACCTCTAGGTGCCCTGGCTCCCGGGGGAACAATCTCAAACCAAGACAAGTTTCCAGCTCCAAACTCAGCCCTAATTTCTTAAACATGGACATATTTGTATAAAACGTTTTGCAAGGGATTGCATGTTTTAACTTATAATACATCTTTGGATCTTGAGTTCCAGTGCAGGATGATTTATTAATTTATTTATTTAGTAACTCAATAAAACATTCAATGTGCAAGTCTATGCTTATCACAAGAGGGCAGCTTGTAGAGATTGACATGATCTTAAGGCTTTCAATTCTCAAATTTACTTTGTGCTAGCCACAGGTGTATAAGAACTGCAATTTTTGTAAGACCCAAGAGAACTAATTATGTGTTAAGAAGAATGCACATTTCACTACGTAGTATACAATACAGAAAAATTACCACGCATCAGGTTTTTGAGAGGCAGGAGAACTTTAGGCAGGTAACAGGTATAGTGTGCATGGATTTATTCTAAAATGAATTCCCTTGAAGGCTTATCAAAAGTAATACTTTTTTTTCATTAAATATATCTTCTTCATAGTTTAGAATTTTACCTCTGAAAATGCTCTGAATCCAACTACTATACGAAAGTCTTTTACAAAATCTCCAGTTTCAATAGACAATTAATTTTATTCATTTTACTAGCAATGTTAGGCAAAAATAATTTTTTTTAAGAAGTCAACAGTTCATTACTGCAAAGCCAGTGTCCAATGCCACTAAGAGAGACTGACTGTTTGGCACACCTTCATGCACAGAATTACCACATAATGTCATATTATAGTAACAAATGAGATGAAATCTTGAATTAACGTTGTCCATACTTGTGGTTGGTTGACTTTGGCTGGATGCCAGGTGCCCTCCAAGCTGCTCTATCACTCCCCTTCTGAGCAGGACAGGAGAGGGAGAAAATAAGATGAAAAAATACCCTTGTGGGTCAAGATAAAGGCAGTTTAATAAAGCAAAAGCAGAAGAAAATAAAAGATTTATTTTCTACTACCCAGAAGGCCATGTCCAGCTATTTTCCAGGAAGCAGGGCTTCAGCAGACACCGAGGTTGGTCTGAAAGACAGACATTAAAATAACAAAAGCTTCCCTCCTCTCCCCGAGCCCTTCCTTCTCTTTCGCTTAGGTTTTGTTGCTGAAAAGGTACCATACGGTATGGAATATCCCTTTGGTCAATGTGGATCAGCTATTCTGGCTATGTCCCCTCCCAAGATCTTGCCCACCACCAGCCTACTGGTGAGGGCAGAATGTTGGAGACAGTGCTGATGCTGAGCCATTGCTGCTCAGCAGTAGCCAAAACACTGGTGTGTTACCAAGACTTCGCAGATACCAATTCAAAGCATAGCACTATGAGGACTGCTATGAGGAACATTAACTCCATCTCAGACAGACCCAATATGAAACTCATATGGTCATCACTGTTATAAATAAGTATAATTTAAATGCATGACAAATGTGGCCCTAGGTACTATCACTGTACAACACTGCATTTGTTAGATTGTCTTCTTCCATTGTCTTTTGCTTGAATTTTGCATTGATATGTATGTAAAGGTGTGTTTGTTACTCTATGGAAGATCTGAATTATAGATATCAGAAAGATCTGGCTGCTTTCACCAAAAGTCTGTGAATGATGTGGAGACGGCATGTAGAAGCACAGGCTGAAAGCAAAAATGTATAATATGGTCCATGGTAGTGGAGATACATGAAGGAAAAGGAAGCATCAATTTAAAAATAGCCTGCTTCTCAAAATATATTTTCATGAAAACGGTTTCAGAACAAGAGTGTTAATATGTTATGAGAGTAGATACAAACCTGGATATGTTAGACAACAGGAAAATGGTCTATGGTTTTGGAATCTGCATTACGAAGGAGTAAGGAAGGAGAAATCTAAATCTAGTTCTTGGGGGTTGCAAAAACACTGAAAGGGTTTCATGTCATTCAGACATGTTCCTGGAATTCATGTCATTGTGTTCTTGTGTCTTGTCTGAAAGGCTGCAGTGGCTATAAAAGTCTATGGGCAATCACAAGTCCATCATCCAAACCTAAGGTATTCAAAAGAATGCCATCCTCAGAGGGCCTAGACCGATAATCTCTCTCTGTCCCATAAAATCCATGTTTTACTTGTCTCTGTGTTTTTACTGAAGATGTGCTCTAGGTTCATTTAGTAATTAATGTAGCTCATATTTTCTTGCTGGGGAGTTTTGCATGTTCTGAGGAACACTGAACACTAACATGCAGCCTACGAAAACAGGCTTATTTGTGGCTGCTGTCAAATAGAAATCGGTCCTATGCTTGTCCTAAAATCAGAAGCAAAAGCCATGAAAGTTCATTTTGAAAAGTATTCTGTCATTAAGACCAACAGTACCTGGCTATCCATAAATCTGATGGTGTTGTAGCTGGTGACACCTGGAACTGACTTGAAATACAAGGTCTTTAATCAGAGGCAAATTTACCAACCAGAAATATTTATTCAGAAACCTGGGGAAATTAAATACTTCCTTTCACATGCCTTTTCCAGTCTATTCTTCTCCTGAACATACTGAGTTCATGTGAGGAACAGAAAACTTTCCTAGGAGTAAAAGAGAGCAGGTTATGCATTCAAGTAATATAACAATTATTTCCCTGGCCATTTTTTTGTGGCTGTAGTTTTTCATGTCATTTGCTATATCTGCCAGGACAGGTGTATAAAGAAAAAATGTACCGGTGGCCCAGCACAGCTCTGCTCTCTCTTCTGGAACACAATTTGTCATTAGTCTATGACTGTGAAGTTCTAGTTTTTGGAAAAAACTTTATGTTCAGTCTATAGAAACCTGGACCATCACTTCTGTGCTACTCCATGTGGAAGACATATCTCTATTTCTACCACCAGTCCTATAAGGTATTAACTCTTGACAAATGGTAGCTTCAGATGTTCAAGGTTCAAAGTCAGCTATAGAACTTATTCCAATAATTTCCCAGAGTCCAATTTGCTCTGCATTTAAGAAGCAAAATTTAAGATCCTTTACCTCAATGCCAGGTATGAACAGTGCCCTTGCAAGGTAGGGAAGCATTTCCTCTTTTCTTCTGCTACAGAGTCACCCATGCAGTCATTCAATTTTCATCAACAAATTTTCAAGGCCCCGAACGAGTTCACTGCTTTTTTTCTGAGAGCAGGGATAAGAACATTTTATTAATTTCTTCTTCTTTTCAATATATATGTAGTTATTTAACAAATGTCCCACAAGGTTCAATACTGGGCCCAGTATTGTTTAACTTATCCATCAATGACTGGGATGAGGGGCTAGATGCCTCTCCAGCAAGTTCACTGATGACACAAAGTTGGAAGGAATGGTCAATATCTCAGAGAGCTGTGCAGCCCTTCAGAAGGACCTCGACAGGTTGGAGAGATGGGCAAAGAAGAATCTGAAATTCAACAAAAAAAGTGCAGGGTCCTGCACCCCATGCACAGGCTGCTGTATAATCTGCTAAAAAGAAGCTTTGTGAAGAAGGATGTGGGAATCCTGGTGGACAACAAGCTGTCCATGCACCAGCAGTGTGCCCTTGTGGCCAAGAAGGTCAGTGATATCCTAGGGTTCATTAGGAAAAGCATTGTGTCAGCGGGTAGAGGGAGGTGATCCTGCCCCTCTACTTAGTCCTGGTGAGGCTGCATCTGGCGTGTTGTGTGCAGTTCTGGGCTTCTCAGTACAAGAGAGACACGGAGCTCCTGGAGTGGGTCCATCAGCAAAGATACTTAAGGGACTGGAACATCTCCTTACAATGATATACTGACAGAGTTGGGCCTGCTCAGTCTCAAGAAGAGATGACTGAGACGGGTCCTCATCAATGTCTCTAAGTATCCGAAAGGAGGGTGTCAAGAGGATGGAACCAGGCTCTTCTTGGTGGTGCCAAGAAATGGGAAAAGAGGCAATGGGCATAAACAAATGCACAGGAAGCTCCCTCTGAATATGAGTGAGCAAACACTAGAACAGATTTCCCAGAGAGGTTTTGAAGTCTCCCTCACTGGAGATATTCAAGAACAGTCTGGCTGCACTCCTCTGCTATGTGCTCTAAGACGAGCAGGGAGGTTTGACCAGATGACCCACTGCCATCCCTTCCAACTTTAACCATTCTGTGATTTTTTGTCCTCATCTGGGTTTATAAATGTCCAATGAGGCTGATCATGGGCATGACTAGTCCCTAGTTCATCAGCAGATACTAAGAATACCCTCCACTCTAAATCTGCAGTTTCTACTCTTACATATTCAAATCAGATATTTGCTGTGGTAGTGCAATAAGAAAATGCCTTCAGAGAAAATATATAGCATCTTATGAAACTTTTGAGGATTAGAAAGTGAGCAAAGTGACATTTCATTTGTGTTTAACCCCTATAAGTGATTTTGATTTTCATGGTGGATTTGCCTAAGGAAGCTTAAGTCTATCATCTTGACCTACACATCATCCTGCAGTTTCCCAGAGAGAGGGCCATTGCAAACATTTTCTTCACCTGCAGGACACAGAAATATTCATCTACACTTTGAGTCCCAGGTTAAAACCAAAACAAATGTTTAAAACAAAAATACACAGATGGTGTGCCAAAACTTGAGAAAACAAGCACTCATGGGATCCTTTAATCTGCTTCACGAGGTATTAGCTACAATGCACCACACCTGAAATGTTTCTACACATGCATGCAGCATGAGGAACAAACAAGAGAAGCTCGAAGCTTTGGCCCAGTCCAAGAGATATGATATTGGCATAAGTGAAACCTGGTGGGATGAGTCCTGTGTTGGAGAGTTACAGACTCTTTAGGAGGGATAGGCAGGGCAGAAGAGGTGGAGGGGTCGCAGTGTAATAGAAGGGTTAGAATGTATGGAGGTCACATTGGCAACGACACAGTTGAGAGCCTCTGGGTGAGAATGAAGGGGAAAACAAATAACGTGGTTGTCATGGTAGGAGTCTGCTATAGACCTCCCAGCCAGGACAATGATGCCAAAGAACTATTCTCTGAGGAACTAAGAGACACTTCCAAGTCAATGTCCTTGTCCTTATGGGGGACTTCAACTTGCTAGAAATTAACTGGGAATATCACACAGGTGCTACAACTCAGGCCAGAAGATTCCCAAAAGACCTGGAAGACAACTTGATGGAACAGGTCCCAAGGGAGCCAACTAAGAAAAGTGCTCTCCTTGATCTGCTGCTTGCCAACAGAGTGGATCTCATGAGCGAAGTGGAGATTGGTGACCATCTCAGTTAGAGCAGCCACGAAGTGATCGAGTTTAAAATCTTTGTTGAAAGGAGGAAAAGAGTCAGAAAGCCCTCAACCCTGGGCATAAGGAGAGCAGAATTCAGTCTGTTCAGGGAATTAAGGTCCTCTGGGAAAATGTTTTTGCAGGTGCTGGGGTCCACCAGTGCTGGTCACTTTTCAAACATCACCTCCTAAGGGCACAGCAGCAGGCAATTCCCTGCAGACAAGGCAGAAGGCTGGCTTGGCTAAGCAAGGATCTTCTCTTGGAAATAAGGCAAAAAAAGGGAAGGTGTATGCCCTGTGGAAGCAAGGTCAAGTGACATAGAAAGAATACAGAGATGCTGCTTGCCATTGTAAGGAGAAAGTTTGTGCAGCCAAAGCTCAACTGGAGTTGAAGCTGGCCAGAAATGTGGGGAACAAGAGTTTTTTCAAATATATTAATGGCAACAGGCAGTATAGAAATATCATTGGTCCATTAGAGGATGAGGATGGTCACCTCACAAGGTGTTTAATGCTTTCTTAGCCTCTGTCTTCAACACGGATGACGGACCTGAGCTGGAGGACCATGGCTGTGAGAAAGATCAGCTTCCAGTTGACCTGAAGTTGTGTGGGATCTACTGCTCCAGCTGGATCCCTACAAATCTATGGGGCCTGATGGGATTCATCCTAGAATCCTCAAAGAGTTGCCTGATGTCATTGCAACACCTCTGTCTATGATTTTTGAGTGGTCTTGGGAATCTGGAGAGGTCCCAGCTCATTGGAAGCTGGAAAAGGTTGACCCAATTTTTAAGAAGGGCAAGAAGGAGGACCGCAGAAAGTACAGACCTGTCAGTCTCACTTCAGTGCCTGGTAAAGCTACGGAGAAGATTATTTAGGGAAGTATTGAAAAACACTTGAAACACAATGCTGTCATTGGTCACAGCCAGCACAGCTTCATAAGACAGAAGTCCTGCTTATGAAACCTGACTGCTTTTTATGACAAGATAACCCACGTAGCTGACCAAAAGAAGCCAGTTGATGTAAACTTTTTGGATTTCATTAAAGCTTTCAATACTGGCTAACCCAGGATCCTTCTGGACAAAATGTCTAGCACACAGATGGATATATAGGCTAAATTCACAGTTTGGTCAGCCTGGTACCATTCAAAACATAGAAACTTAAATTTTATAGGTATCACAGCAAAACAGAAAAGTCCAGTTTATAAAAATTAAAGCTGAAGTCACAGTTCCTAACAAATAGTTCTATTAGATGAGTTTTGCTTCTCTTTCCTGTTTATGAGTTAATTACGAGCTATGACTATTTTTCCACATATATCTTTAGATAGTGATTTGACATATAGTTTCTAAGAATAGTTACTTGTGAGCCATTTGTTAAGTACTTGAAATTCAAAACAGGAATCAAATCGAATTGAAGTTATGTTGACACAGTTGTTTTTGCCTGACTGAAAATGTGAATTATGTTAGTGAACTCACTTCACGTGACTATCCTATTCTATTATCCTAATATTATCTATTTCCACAAAAAGTCCTGCCTAAAAATGTCGTACAGATAGTGAATGCATATTACAGAGGGAAAACACTGACATATTACAAAGGGAAGACACTGCTGAAGCCAATCTGCTTCTTAAAGCTGGTATGTGTTATTGTCTCAAATTTTTAGTTTTTCAGCTGCAATTTCACCCATACTTCACACAGTTCTAGTTACAGATGCAAGATTCAAAAAGCATCTGAAAATAAAAAGAGAAAAATGGACAACTATCAACAGAAACATTTTTTACTAACATCTTGCATATCAACATTTCATTCCAGCATTGCAAAACTATGATTCACACCTTGGGGTTAATTTGATATTTGCAATGTTTCTTCAGAAAGTGGGTGCTCAGCAAATAGACTCTTCTGAATGAAGACTGATATTCATTCCCTCTCTGCATTCCTTCTGGGATCAAAAGATGGACTTCAGCCATTTCTAAATACAGAAGGCAATCACACTTTTTACTGTAATGTAAAGTTGATGACATTCATACTGTAATCCATTAGAGGCTGAGATGAACCATCAAATTCATTTTGATTATAATCCCAAGCACTTCAAATCCTGTTCTCCATAAGGGAAATTTAAATACATTAGATCAGTCAAGATCTCCAGCTCTCCATTGTGGTGTTAAGAGCTCTCAAAAATAAAAAAAATTAGAAATAAAGAGAATATATGACAATTTTACCAGGTAAGAATTAATTTAAATACCTGGTTGAAGAGCATTACAGTTATTCTGTAAGTTTTTGCAGTTCTTCACTTTACACAGCAGACAGTAAACATTCAGCATCTTTTTTATTGTTTGCTCCCATTGATTTCTTTTTTATTTCTGCAAATACATGGGCTCTTAGTTAACATTTTATGTTAGTATCCCTAATTACACTGTTCTGATCAGCATGTAATTATTCTGTGTAAATATGCAAATACAGTTTTCTGACATTTAACTTTGTGCACTGGTGAAGTTAAAGCATCTATTTATTTACAGTAGAATGACACACATAATGCCAGGACATCTAAATCACACTCAAGTTCCATATTAATTAAATATTCAGGAATGGAGAGTAATTCAAGGTGGTACTGTCTACTTTTTCAACAGGAAATTCAGTAAACAGTACTTAATGATTGTGAGACAATAATTTCGATATAATTTCCAAAGTTCAGATCTCCGAAGGCATAAGAACCTGAATGGTTAACAGGGTGATAATTATTGAGAGCTTGCTCTTATGAATGCTGGAGGTTCATTTAGAACATGTGAAGGTCACTGAAATTGTCAAAATAGTTTTTTTGGTCACTATATCATATTTAAGAATACTTCTATCCTACTCCCAAAATATCTACCAGTATTAGTTTTATGATTTGAAAATTCCAGCATTCTCAAAGCCATCTACAGAAAAAAAACCAAAGAATAAATCACCTGTAAGTCAGCAGCATATTTGTGTTCATATTTTCTTGTTTCTTTGGATTTCAATTGCACTGAGTTTTTAAGCATATTTTAAGAGTTTTTAAGACCTTCAGGGTTTTATTTTTTCCATGTCTTTTGTGTCAGTCTAATTTATTTAAATCTAGCTGCTCTCTTTCCATTCATCAACTCAAATGCTGCTGAAATCAAGGATCATAATCCAGAAAGACTTATTTGACTCCATTCTTACAGGGAAAACAAGCAAACAAACAAACAAACAAACAAAAACCAAAAAAAACACACAAGGAAAAAAGAGTACAAACAAAACCTTTCCTGATGATTTCATATGTATGTATGAAAACACAGTACTTTTCTAGCCTGTGTGGAGAGGATGTTCAAGATGAAGCAAAGTAGTGCATTGTGTAGCATATTAATTTTTTTGCCTTCATATACCAGGAATTTGAATGAGAAGTTAACTTCAGTGACACTATCTACTCCAAAAAGAAGAAAAGTACATCTAAGTCCTCCTTTCTGCTCTCATCTTTACAATGAGAAGAAGAAAGCTTGAATTAGAATTTAGTTTAAAAGTAGTAGCTACAGTCCTCATGTCCCTGAGTTCAACAAAGGATTCCAGAACTCTTACTTCAAAAGAAATTGGCACAAATAATGTAGTTCACTCACATTTCAAACTGGACAACAGTCTTTAATGTATAACTCCCTAAGGAGGTTCCCCTTTTTCAGTCTCCCAGCCTCCATGGCACCATGAAAAATTTTGGGGCCTTAAGAAAGATCACTAATCCTTTTATACAATTCTTTGGAACTGTGTCTGCTGGTTTTTCACAAAGTATTGAGCTGAGCAGTAGGGAGAATCAGGAGCAATTCTGTCTATACTAGTGAATTAAAAGAATCCACAGAACTTGCCTTGGTCTGGAATTAAATCATCTCTTCTATTGAAATTGAGAATGTAGTCCCTTGAAGAGTGTAGCTTGGGACATTTATGTGAGGCTCATATTTGGAAGTTAGAAGAGACCTGAGGTCATTTTTAATAAGCAGTGGCCATTTTCATTCCGTTTGGAGAATAAGAGGTTAGCAGTTCAGACTTGAGCATTTCCAAGGCAGTTATCCCTTTTTTCCAGAGAGCACTGAAACACAGATTTAATTCACTAGCGGGTTGTGACACTCTGGGCCAGATAAAATTATCTGAAAAGAGAGTGTGAATCTTCCCAATGAGCAGTGTGGCACAATTAGTTTGGAAATTATTCTGGAGTACACATAGAACCAAAAATACACTATGACAGCCAAACATGGCCCATCAATGAGAATATGATTCCAAAGAAGAGCAGAAAAAAGTATTCGGCGAAGTCTTGGAAACGGAAAACAGTGTTATCTTCATATGTTGTCTTTAAGAAAAAGGTGGAAGAAGATCAGTCTCATAACTGTCTTCACCTTGGGAGTAGTGTCTTATGAATTAGTAGCAATTTTTTCTATAGACATAATTTATTTGCTTCCTTATACTCTCTCAGAATGTAAGGCAGTCTAACTAGTAATATTAATTACAGCATTAGGTGACTCTCTCTCTCATTCTCATAACTGTCATTATAGTGATATAACTTGAATGAGGAACTTTATTACCTTAATATTTCTTATTTTGCACAAATTGATACACAAACATACAATCTAGGGAAGGCAGAATTAAATCATGCCAAAGAATTTTTCTAAGGTGTTTCCCCAAGACTGATACTTTTTCTTTTCTACTCTTTCTTTTTTCAAAAAAATCCAAGTAAATTAGTTGGAATTGCTGATCGATATGAGACTTTTTCAGCTTCAATATTCAACAAGAAAACAAACCCATTTCTTTTTTAATCCTGCCCAGAAAAGTATCAAGAGATACCAATTATGCAACTATTTTTGGAAGGCAAGAATATAATTTTTGTCATGCTGAGATGTCATTTTAGGGCCACATTTTTCAATTGCAATATGTATTTTCAAGGTAATTCTAATCCATCTGCCCTGCCTATATTGTTGAATATCAGCATGAGGAACATTAGAGGGGCAATCCAAAAATCCACCTTGTGAGCTACCCACTGACCAAAAGAAAATAATGAAGGCCAGGACAAGGGTAGGATCTGTCATCCTACTTCTTTCTGGAAATGATTTTCAGGGTTTAAGGCCTAGAAGCCTCTTCAGAAGTTGCCACACAGTGGCAAAAGAGCAAAAGAATAACCTGAAGGACTATTACAAGTGCCTGTTTAGGAAATGGTACTCTTTTTAACTTTTATATCCTGCCTCAGGGATTTTTGTATTACTTTTATATTCAAAAATAAACCCAGGACTATAGGAGCAGATTTTAAGGCTTTAATGTTGTGTTTGCTCATTATTCTCATTTTTTTTTTTTTACTTTTCCTATGTAGTACAATGAATCTTTCAAAATGTCTTTCCATTTTACAAAGCGGCATTACTTTATCACTTTTACCTATTCCTTTTTCCAGCTCTTTCTGTTGCATACTGTCCTATGTCTGATACTAAGGAAACTTAAACAAGTGACTGGAGAATACATTTTTGTAGCCATTTGGGCTGAAGAAAATATTAATCTGTTACATGAGAGATGGGAGCAACCACCACAACTATGTTTTCCTTCCTTTTAAAGAAATGGCCTCTGCTAACTTTCAGAGGGAAGTCCCTGTCTGTTGGTGCATGGTAGATATATCTGGGAGTTCTTTCCAGGTTTGATCCCCCAGTCACATGATCACACTGGGTGAAGTTAATGCAACTAAATACAGGCTCCTTACGCTACCTGAGACATACAGTGCCAGTGTGCATGCCAAAGAGTTCTGGTGAGCCACAACTGTCTCAAGCACATAGGTCAAAGGAAGACATTTACATCTTAACTGACCTTCAAAAACTCCACTATTTATCCTTTTGGAAGGAATGGGCACTTTTAAAGCCTAATTCACGACATTCTAAGGTAGACACATAAATGAGCTTGGTAACTCAGCTGAAGCACATTGTGAGAGTGGTTTTGGTTTGTTGCCATTTCTTCTCCCTCAATTTATTTTAAAGAAGCCACATATCACAGGCTTCTCTGTGCATCTCTCACTATGTATTCATCTGTAAATAGGACAAACTTCTGCCCTGGCTTCTGGAACTCATTCTTCAGCAGGAGTACCCCAAGTGCCCAGGCTTTGTTGTGTGCAGAATCAAGCCTAGAACCTTGTCCTAGTTAGGACAACTGAGACCAGTTCATCAGGGTATGGGTGTAACCCAAAACTGTGTATTCTATAGCCTTCCATGCCATTTCCCAGAAACTGTTATCAATGAACCATTTACACCATCTGCCCATAGAGCCTCCTCAGGCTATAAACTAGGTGTTAAGAGGCCTGTGAGATAGGAGGATGCTCCTGTCCTCACACCCTTTGTGGAACTCCCCGCCCTGAGGGAAGTGCTGAGCATTCCTGCCTGAACTGCAGGATATATAATCTTGGAGTCTGGGAACATTTTTAACCACTCTGTGGGATCCAGAGAAGGACTGCGGCTCATCGCTCTCAAACAGACTTGGATCACCCTATACTGGACTCCAATCACCACTTTGACCAGACTGCAACAGCTCTCCCCCCAGCATCTCACTGCAATCACCACTTTTGACTAGACTGCAACAGCTCTCCCACCAGCAGGTTCTTCCCCTCTCCCTTTACTTTGGACTCAAGCGGGGCCCAAGGAACACCACGTTGTTCAGGCCCCAGGGTACTGGGTTATACATTTGGGTTTTGTGGGTTAAGACCAATTGTTTGTTTGTATGATTGTACTTACTGTATTATTTTAGTAAATTGTTATTCTGACTTATAATCTCTCCTTTGAGTTGAGTTCATTTCCCCTGCTGGTTAACTCTTAAACCAGCACAAACCTATACAATTCAGGAAGCAGCTGACCCAGATAGTTTCTGACAGTCCATGGTTTCTGAGTTAGAGGCCCTCAGATTACCTTACTCTCATTTTAGATACAAAAGTCTTTCACTCTGCATACCCTTTACATGGTTCCAAGAAACCCAGTCACAGAATCCATAAAGCTCTTTTTTAAGTGCTAGACAAGGTACAACTGATTTCATCTATCCCAACAAAATATATTTTTGTGGAGGCTCTCTTGCATCTTTGATTAAAGGCTTACTGCTTTTCATTTCTGAGATATTCTGAATAACCCTTGTCTCCAAAGAGCACTGAAGAGAGGAGGCTTTAGGAGCTACCATGTCAGTACTCAATTTTAAGTTTATTATCTGCAGATCATGGAACCAGCAGATGTTGACAATTTGTAAGAGACCTTACAGGAAATAATGAAAAATTTTGAAACTTCAGTGTTTTACTGAAAGGAAATAATATATAATTAGAATGTTATTACAATTCAGATGGCCCTTGTGAGAAAGGGATTGGAAGCCTCGGAGCACACAGAGGTTTGCTGGCCTGGTTTGGGTGAGGGGGGGGGGGAGGGGAAGGGTACCGGGTGGGCCGTGGGGGTCCTCGGACTGGAGGGTGGGCAGGTAAGCGGTGCGTGGGAAGATACGAGGTAACACGGTGCGGGGAGGATAAGGTCAGGGTGGATAATGGTTTCCTCTGGGAGTTGGGGGTCTCGGCCGAGCTGGGGCCTGGAGAGGTACTCGAGCCCTAGGTGGGTACGGGGGCCGGAATGGTTTTGTTCGTTTGTTTGGTTTTGGTTCATCTGCGGCTACTGCCCAGGTTCGGTACGTTCTGGATATATTCGTTACATCCTGGGTGTTTCCCTGGGATTGAATATAGATAGGTGACAGAAAAGTAGGAAGTGTAAGACTTGCCCTAATCATTTTAATAGTAGGAATGTAGCCTGTGTACCCCTATGTGGTTGCAAGCTATGCTGGTGATGGCACATGCCTTTGGTAGGGTTGCCCATGCCAGACAGGTCAAAACCGTAGGGTCAGATACAATACATCCTTGGGCAGGATGAGCTCGTTAGCTTTCTGGCAGTCATCCTAGGAGAAGGACAACTCTAATCCCAAACCTGGGCAGATGGAGCTCGCTTAGCCCTGTAAGGCCATCCATCTAAGAGAAGGACACTCTAATTAAACCTATGTCCTGAGGACCTCACTGCCACTGTACATGCTTGCTCAGCCCTGGCAGATGAACCTTAGGGTTAAAGGGTGGGTTCAGTTCCGCGCATACTGCATCTCACCTAAAAAATCCATTGTGCAGGCTTGAAGGCTTGAACAATTCAGTTGTTCCAATATTTTATTTCACAGCTACCATAACCTGTTTCTGATTTACTTAGAGAAAGTTGAGTTCACAGACCATTGACTGCATGGCCTGCAACAGCCACTCAGAAATTATAATGCTCTTTATGCTCAGCTAGTTTACACATGAAGACATTAAGACACATTTGGGAGTAGAATAGGTCCAGCTAGGGTAAGCAAAGGTGTCTGAGATGTATGGAAGAATTTGTATGTAATAAACACATGAAAATGGTTAAATTATTTAGTCAAAAAAAGAGAAATATTGAAAGGAAATTGAATTAGGTTATCATAAAACATAAGAAAAAAAAGAAGAAAACACAGTTACTGTAATCTTTGTCCCACAGTATATTTAAATACCACATCATCATAATATAAATAGAAGATAAATATGCAATGTTTTATAAAATATGCTTCTGCACCAAATAGTCTCAGCAAAGACAGTTAATACTGCAGAAAATCATGAGAGAATATATTTCAACTAGGTCTTAAGAGAAAAGACAGATAATTTTATACCCATTAATAACATTCACAACTATAGTAGCTAAGATAATGATAAGGCTAATCAGATCTCTTGTTGTAGGGTATACTCTGATACCATGCTACAGTCAGGAAGGAATTTGTATCCTGTGTAAACTATAATTTAATGCAGCTGGTTACATGTCCTGTGGAGGAAGCCTCTGCTAAAACATTAGGTGAAGGCAGCACTAAAATCATTCCTTTGCATAGCAATTGTGATCTAGAATAACCAGTCTTAGCAGTGACATCTAAATTTAGCTATGGGTGAGACAGTTAAACACATTAGTGAGAATAATAGTGTAGAGTACTATTCCTTGAAAAATGCACTATTTTACTTAAAAAAATTGTTAAAAGAGAGATTGTTTTAATTTTAGTTTGCTTGACTTTTATGTCTTAAATTTAGACTTTTGCATAAAACTTGTAGAAAAACAGTAAAATGCAAAGTAGCTATGGAGAAGTCACATAAAAAAAGAAAGGATTTCAGGCCTATGCACATTTTTAACTTATTACAAACCCATGACTTCCTGGAATTTCTTATAAATATGGAAAAAACAATAGCAGAATAAAAATGCTATGTTGATAACGTGCAAAAATCTCAGTCCCAAACTGAAGCTGAAAGGTAGGATTTCCACACACTTTTTCTTTGAATAAGTTATGTTGCAAGTCAGATTCTACAAATCCAGTTAATTTATCCTTTTAATTAAGGTACTCTTTCAAGTTGTCAAACTTATAACCATTCCAGTTAATTAGTTTTGTTTTTTCTCTCACTGATGAGAAATAAGTTATTTTTACCACCTTCAGGGTAAAGGACAAAAAAACAGTAATCCCCATTTCTTGCAATTTTGTAAAATTCAATATAATAGGCTGTACAGATATAATCATCCAGAAAATGCTTAGTACCTTTCACTGGTACATGTAAGACTGGTCTTGATATGCTATTGGTCTGCAGAATAACAAAAGCTAGCTCTTTGTCAAAGCTTTCAGAAAAAAAAAAAGTGTGTCCCTTTTTTTACAAATGGAGAAACTGAAGCACAGGGTGGAGAAATGACTTGACAAGGTAACAAGACAGACACACGTGAAGAATGTTCCTAGAGGTTAGACCTCCTGAGTCCTGCTCCTCTGGGATATGCAATTAAAGAGTCTTCTTTGATCAGCAGATAAAGTTGTGCTATCAAACATGAAATTTCTATCCTATGTTGAAAAATAGATATTCGTAAAGAAATATTTATTTCATTGCACTTCAGTAATAACAAAGTTAGACAGGAATGGGTATAATTACCAGACAAGTTAAAATTAGGTTCCTAAAGGCAGTTTCACAGTTTGTGAAGAAGGTGATGGTGGAACAAGTGTTAAGGTAGCTATTTAAAATTCTTTCATTTGCAAAGTAAGTCAGCAGTTACTATGCTTATATATACAAGTTACTATGCTTGTATATATTCTGTGTTACTTAGGCAAAATGTGTGGAAAACATAGTAAGTCAAACTGGGACTTCTCCTTTGCAAGGAGAAACATGAGACTCAGAATATATGTTCAACACATATTGCTTTTTCTGAACAGCTCCATAAATATGGATCTATTTAAAACCACAGGGAGAAAGCTTAGCCCAGATCAGCTTCAACTCAAATTTACGTGCCATGTACTCAGCATCTTGGGATGAAAATGTTTCTGTGGAAAAAGCTGCTCTACTTCTCCAATAAGGTCTTAGCTACAAAGTATCTTCTGTTTTCTTCTCGGGAGTGGTAGGACGGGAGTTCTGTTTCTTCCATTCACCTACTCAAATTATTTGGCAACAAATTTACATGAAAATATGTGGATTGGAGTTAATACAACTCCATTTACACATTGTGTGACTACTGATCACAGTAGGATCACAGTGTGACCTAATGTGACAACATGATCACCTCTACAGCAAACAAACAGCACAAACATATGTAGTCAGAACCAGGAAAAACAGAAGTAGTCAAATCTGCTCATGAAAAATGTCATCTAAAACTTTGAATGGATGAGGAGACACAGGAGATTGAATAGAGGTGCTTGATGCTCTTTCAGCCACCCTAAAAATTTCACCTGTCCTCCTGATGCCTCTCCAAAAGATGGGAGTCACAGTTAGGTCCTGTACCATACCTGCCACTCCTGGGTGAAAATTTTATGCATGGTATGGCATCTAAAAAGACACCAGTCACCCACATTAGGCAGATATCTGTGCAGAGCCCTGGAGAGCATGCAGTCAAAATATACGGAGCAAAAACATCTATCTACATTTAATGTGGAGTTCAGTAAGTAAAGCTGCATCTAAATTGCTTGGTAAGTGTCTCTGTGGCAGGCTGGCAAGTCCTGGTCCCCTTATCATTCAAGTCAGAGACCTGTTAGCAGTGCAGAGTGGCAGCTTTCCAGCCTGCACACCTGAGTTTCCTTTCCATAAAAGAAATTGTTCATTTTTTCAAAGGAATATATTTCTAAATTTAAGCTTTTTCCAGGCAAGGTTTGGGCAAAATGTCTTTTTACTTCATGCTAAGAATGTGGCAACTGAAGTAGACTTCATAATCCAGTTCGATTTTTAAGAAAACTGTAGGAAAAAGGTGAGCAATAAGACTTGCCTGTGTGTAACATGCATGAAATTGCTATTCATTATCCCAGACTATCTGTTGCACAAAAAGACACTGATCCAATATGTGTCAAGCTATAATACAGAGAATGGAAGATTGCTTGCTCTTTCCTTTCATGGCTGCTTCTTCAGTACTTTCAATCAGATTTTCTGGCAGCAATTTAGGCAGCAATAAAAGTATAACACAAATTTCTCTTCATTTCAAACTGTTACAATAAAAGATTAAAATTCCATACTTTGTCAGCAGTCAAATAAAGCAGATAAACCTAGGGAGTGTGAAAACACTGCAAGATCTGTGAACACTAGACTGAGTAAAGTATGAAATACATTTGTAAATAAAGGTAATTCATCGGTTAACTGTTGCATGCATCTTATGCAATCACTAATGTCAGGTTGTTTAGATAAGTCATAAATTTCAACATATTTATGAGCATGCAATTTCAAGATAAAATAAGAAATTACAGAATTTAAATGAAGCCTATTAGGCCTAGCTAAGGTTAATTGATGGATTTAGCACATGATGCTAAAATGTACCAAGAAATAATAAATCAAATAATAATGAATACAATTCATATTATAAGGTGCTATATTTATTCTAAATTTCTAGTGCAGTTAATCTTGAATCCCAACAGGAAATTGTGCTTCCTTTGTATGTCTTCATTAATCATTAAGTCCACATTTATGCTGATCAAAATAATCAAAGAACATCAATCAGAAGTCCAGCAGGGTTCAATTATCAATAAGAAAGCCATATAACTAACTACTGAATTACCTAAATGCCAATTATATTAAAAGTTGTTTTCCTATACATTGACATTATATTGTTAAATTCTTTCATTTGTTCCATATGTAGACATAAAATATCACAGGAAAACAATTAAAAAAAAAAGGACAAAGAAAAACAAAAAGAAAAGAAAACAAAACAAAACAAAGAAAAAGCATGTGCTTAAAATTAAACTTCTTTTAATTTGTATTGAAATCCCCTGATGGTATAAACGCAGATAATGAGTAATCTGCTTTTTAATTTACAATCAATGTTTATGTTATCCTAGCAAAATGATAAAACAATAATAATCATTGTACCATACAAATAATTCTGTTATTTTAAGCTTCTTTCTCTGCAAAATCTTGTGGGCTGCAAAAAAAAAAAAATAATGCATTATCAGAAAACCTTTATTCTTGGCATACCAGCATTCATTCTTAGAGCACAGTTCATAATAGGACAAGAGCTGTGTTATGGTAGTTGCATAAATTTTCTAATCTCAGTAACAGGGCAAGCTGAAGAATGACAATTCTCCGTTACAAAAATTTCTAATATATAACACTGGACTAAAAACTAGATTGATTGTTTGGTTTTAAACAAAAATGTGCCCAACTACATGTTTTTAAAGAACAAGGGATCAGTTTAGCTTTACCTCCTTCTGTTTCTCTCCCTCACTTCCATGAGCTGGTTCTTACCTTTTCCTCATCATTTTGCAACAAATGACTGGAAAGTTTCGGAACTGAAGCTCTCATTAGAAAAGCATTCCCATACTATCTTTTTCCCCCATTATATTTCAAATGAAAGAATTGTTATAAAGAAATACACTGAGATGAAAATATTCTGATTAGTGGTTACAGTCTCTACTTTTTAATACCAAATGATGGTATTAAAAATACAAACAGTAGAAAGTCTTTTAATGAAACTTTTAAGTAATTTTTAGAGTTTCAAGTTCCAAAAAATGTTTTCTCAGACGTCCTTAGTGTAAAGCAATCAAATGATCACATAGTTATAAGAAGAGAAATTCTTTGATACTTTTTCACTGAAACAATTTATTTGGCGAATTTTTCCAGTGAGTTTTCCAATTCCTTTAAAAGTTCACTGTACCTTGTCATGCAGATATGTATTTCAGATTCCATTCAGGACAATATTACACATCTCATTCTTCTCTTTTCCCCTAGAGATTAAAAACTTGAGACATACTGAATAGTTTATCTGCATAAATTCTTAAATATTAGAACAGGTAGAAGTGACACAACATGGGAAACAAGCTCTTCCAGTTTATTCCAACACTTTATGGTAAGTTATGTACAGTCCATCTGTTGCTGTTTACCCAGAAGTTTTGGACTAACTTCAACAGCTTGTTTTTGACAACATAACATGCAAATACCTTAATTCACTTATGAACTAAATTCACCTATGGGTGATTCCTTCCTTAAGGATGAAATATCTCAATGACATCTGTTTCCCAAGGTTCACTTTGAAAGGCAGCATTTTCAAATCACCCAATATTTATCTGTAAGGTCTCAATTTCCTTTCTCTTCATTCATATCCAAATGCGACAGAAAGATTTCTTTTTAGAAAGATGCTTCCTGAGGTATTTATGCAGCAAGAGTTAATAAGCTATTTCTTTTTTTCTGCATATTGAAATTCTAAAGCATATATAATCATGGCTCAGCTTTTCCTTTGAAATTGTAGAAGCTTGTTTTTGTTTATGATCTGTCTCAAGTTTGTATAACAGACTTTCCAGGCCATACAACAGTTTGTTTTCCAGTCTGTTTAAATGAGGTAGTGTTATCTACAGTTGTTTATTTATTTCTATTTCATCTTTAGGAGAATCTGGTATGCACCAGACAGCTCTGTTCTGATAAAACCATTTTATTACAGTCTGGCATTCCTATCTTAGTTTCTTCTTGTGCTTTTATTTTCTTTACTTCACAAAAACTAAAGGAAACCTGGCCCAGCCTTAACATTACTTTGGTGTTATGTATGCAGTGCTTCTTACTATTTACAAGCTTGTTATTTTAGAATGTTGCTACAGAGAATACTTTAGCAGGTGAGATATTTCCTCCAATACCTCACTTGTAGTATATAAAGAACCATGTTTCATGTTTAAAGACAAACATCGTTCAATAGTGAGCAATATTAATACTGTTAATCAAGTTTATTAACATTTGTCAAAAATAATTAGGGATAAAATCATAAACCATCCTTTCAGATTTATTCTAGAGTCAATCCTTTTTGTTTGGGCAATGACAATATTTACATTGGCAAAAACTAATAAAAAAAAAAAAGTCTTTAAAAAGCACTTTATCTAAAAAAAAACCCCAACACTCCAATGAAGTTCAAATATTTGAGAAATTAAAGTAATATCCTATCAAATCTGATTTCCTTTTATGACAAAGTAATCCACCTAGTTGACCAAAGGAAGTCAGTTGATGTATTCCTTTTGGATTTCATTAAAGCTTTCAATACTGTCTCTCCCAGGATCCTTCTGGTCAAAATGTCCAGCACACAGTTGGAGAAACACATCATGTGGTGGGTGAGCAATTGGCTCACAGGTTGAGCACAGAGGGTAATAGTGAATGGGGCAACATCAAACTGGTGACCTGTCACTAGTGGGGTTCCATAGGGCCCCATCTTGGGCCATGTGCTATTCAAAAACTTCATAAATGACTTGGACAAAGGACTGGAAGGGATCCTAAGCAAGTTTGCAGATGATACAAAACTCAGAGGAGCTGTTGACTCCCTTGAAGGCAGAGAGGCCCTGCAGAGAGACAAATTAGAGGACTAGGCAATCACCAACCATGTAAAGTTCAAGAATGGAAAGTGATGGATTCTGCACCTGGATGAGACAACCCTGGATGTACATACAGACTGGGTAATGAGATGCTGTAAAGCAGTGCCATGGAAAAGGGACCTGGGAGTCCTGGTCAATGGCAAGTTGAATGTGAGTCAGCAGTGCCCTGGCAGCCAGGAGGGCCAACTGTGTCCTGGGGGGCATCAGGCAAAGCATCTCCAGCCGGTCGAGGGAGGGAATTGTCCTGCTCTGCTCTGCACTGGTGTGGCCTCACGTTGAATACTGTGTGCAGTTTTGGGCACCACAATATAAGAAAGATATTAAGCTCTTAGAGAGGGTCCAAAGGAGGGTAACGAAGGCGGTGAAGGGCCTTGAGGGGAAGCTGTATGAGGAGCAGCTGAGGTCACTTGGAGAAGCTGAGGTTCAGTCTGGAGAAGAGGAGAGTGAGGGGAGACCCCATCACAGTCTATAACTTCCTCATGAGAGGAAAAGACACTGATATCTTCTCTCTAGTGACCAGTGACAGGACTCAAGGGAATGGCCTCCAGGTGTGTCAGGGGAGGTTTAGGTTGGATATTAGAAAAAGATTCTTCACCCAGAGGATGGTTGGGCACTGGAACAGGCTCCCCAGGGAAGTGGTCACAGCACCAATCCTGCCAGAGTTCAAGAGGCATTTGGATGATACTCTCAGACATATGGTGTGACTCTTAGGGATGGTCCTATGCAGGGGTAAGGGTTGGACTCGATGATCCTTGCAGGTCCCTTCCAAGTATATTCTGTGATTCTGTGGTACTAGTCTATAAATTATTCATCTAGACCTAGTGAAATTTACCCTGAGATACTTAGATTTCAATCTGGCGAAGCAACAAAAATATTAGTGCAGGACAGTTAATTTTCAGATTATGAATGGGACAAACACAAAGGTTATCAGAATATTATAGGACTATTATTATACTTTCAAACTCAGAAAACTTCTGGGACAAATTGTCTGTTGGTAAGGATTCAGAAAGAGCAAGAGGCTAAGTAACAGCCAACACAGATTTGTCAAGAACAAATTACGTAATTTCAAAGAAACTTCAATTTGTAGTAAGGGAGAAAAAGGATTTGTTGTCATATACCATAATGTAAGTAATGTATGTAACACTGCCACACATCCTGTTCTCACTATAAAATGAGTGAAAATTCATCTAGATCAAAACATTGTGAGTTGCATGTACAATTAGCTGGAGATTCGTACTGAAAAAGTAGGTACTGTGGTGCATTGTCAAAATAGAAAGGTGTGTCAAGTGGTGTTCCACAGAAGTCTGTTCTGAAACTGGCCATTATTTAATATTTTCATTAATTATATGGACAGTGAAATAGAAGCAATGTTTATTAAATTTACAAATGATACGAAACTCGGAACAGATGGAAGCACAGTGAAGCACAGGGTTAAAATTCAAAATGATTTGCAAGAGTAGGATATAGTAAAAAGTAAATAGACTGCAATTCAAAATGGGACAAGAGCAAAATATCACTTTAAAGTAGATATAAATAACCACATGCAGAACATTGAAATCAATGAGTTAGACAGAAATGCCGCTGAAAAAATGCCAAAGTACTGTTTGGCTTAGCTACTCATAATGTGTGTCTAGCACAGTTTGATATACCCTATGGTATCATGCCTGTCCTCCAGCAGCGCCTCCAGAAAAATATGTCACTGTTGGCCTTGGGTCATACCCTGAGGTCACATCTGCACATCTCAGGTATGCTGGGGCATCTCAAATGGCCCTTGGCATCTGCGTGTTTGGGTAACAGAACCGAGTCTTAAATATATGCAGCCAATGGAGCCCAGAGGGCTATTCAGTTCACCTAAAAGTAGGTATATACACACCATCAAATGAATAGCTCTCCAGGCTACCCTGGGCTTGATTCAGTGACCTCCAGATGCCATTTCAGGAAAGCACAGGTGTTTCATTACTGTTGTGTCACACCTGACAGTCCCATCTGGATCTTTGAGACACACTGGGTACTTCACATGATGTTAGGCACCTATGTGTGGGCAGATAAATTAGGCCTTACATTTCCAGTGGCACTTAAGGATTCACATGACTTTGTCTATAAATACAGCATTTCAGCAGTGTGTGTGACAGACATATTTAGATATTCAGGTTTACACAGTTGGAGAAGAATCCCGTTTTGACAGGAAGAAATATTTCTACCTCATCAGAAATGAGCAAATGTATAAGAAAAGAAGAATCTAGAGAAATTTGTTTTATACAAAAAAAATTCAGACCTGAAATATAGGATACATCGCAAACGAAGGCTGATTTCCTTGTCTCCATGTAGCAAGGACAAGAAGTATTGCTCCTAAATTGTAGAAAGTTAGATTTAGTTTAGGCACAACTTTTGATCTGTACAGAAGGTGAAATTCATCTGGGAAGGTTGTGGAATTTATATCAGTGGAAGTTTTCAAAAAAAGTTAGAAAAATAGCAAAGATGAATGATTTAAGTCTAATTTATCCTTTATAAAGGACAAATTACTATACCTCTCAAAATGCTCTCCAATCTGTGAGTCTATAATCTTAAAGTATAATTAGTATCATTTATCTTTCTTCTTTCATGTTTTGGTCTTGATATTGTTGACATTTAAATTATCATCATTTAGGTTTTGCATTACCATTCTAACTAAAAAATGACAGCTGTACTTATGGGATGGTCATAGCCAAACAAACAGCATTTCACAACTTCCTACTTTTATCAGTTTGACAGAGGAAGATTCTAAGCATCAGTGGTGAGAGCACGGGATGGTGCAAGGGGCAGGTCTTTCACATTTTATGGGAGTAATTACAGCTGCACAGATATTTTCCAACCATGCAAAAGAGGAAATAACCAAAATGAATCATAAAAAAAAATAGACATTTTCAGGGGACCTAACTTAGACTTTCTTGAAGATTAATGTGCGAGGGTGAATAACTGCAAAAATACCTTTAGAATTACTTAATTGGATAAATTCAGAGAAAGACAACTGGAAATGTGTGACTACAATGTTATTCTGAAAACATTAAAGATAAGAGACCTCAATAGGAAGCATGGATAGAAAAATAAAAGAAAATACAGGAAACAATTTTCCACTGTATTTTTTTTTCCATTTTGTATTAAACCATGCCCAGGTTGGGATAATTATTAACTTTTACTGCCTCACTTCCCATATAATGGTTTTATTGTCAACTGTATTTTTTCCCTTTGTCCCTTGGGTTCAAAAGGATTTTGGAAGTCTGTAACACCAATGTCACGTACAGTACATTGAGGGTACACGTCTGCACATGGAAAACTGATGGGACATTACAGTTCAGCTCTGGGATGCCAACATTGGCTCATTAAAGGGATGCAGTCCCCTGTCCGCCAAAAGGCCGACTCTATGGTGAAGGCTTTGCTGTACGGCGAAGCAAATATCAGCGTGTCTGAAGATGTCTGATTTGGGGCACATATATGCCTAGTCTTATATCCCGGGGAGCATATTTAGGGCACTAGGCACTCTATTCCATCACTCCACACTCGAAAAATTCTGTGATTCTGATGGTTCTTGCTGGTTTCCATGTTAAACCTTGGTTGTCAGACTCTATCACTGTTTTTCCTGTGATCAGTTATTCTTTTCCAGTTTTTTTCTTTATCAACTATTATCACTTCTCCCTCTGGGCTGCCTCAGACAGGGTCCTCAAGAGGATCACAAATAATTTCTGAGTGGCTCAAGTTAATATTTTTTCTTCCTCAAATAAAATTTTCAACTTCCTTTTCTAGACTGAGTATGAAAATTTGTCTGTTCTGTAAAAAAACAAAATAGCAGAAACAGTAGCTGACATCCTGCAGAACAGCCTGGCATCATTGGCAAGAATCAGCTTACTTGAAAAATCCTGGACTGTGTGTAAAAATATAGTCATGGTTTAGGAATTGTATTCTTCAATTTAGTGTTGGGACAGACACCACTCCAAACCAAGTGCCACTCAATCATTCTCCCCTCCTTCTTCCCTTCCTCTTGCAGTGGGCTTGGAGAAGAGAATTGGATGCACATAAGGTAAAGGTCACAGATTGAGATAAGAACAATTTACTGGAAATAGCAATTAAGTAAGAAAACACACTGTAACAGCAACAATATTAATAACAAAAGTGTACAAGAAAGGTGAGCAATTCACATGCAAATCCTCACCCCAGAGCCCAATACTTGATCTCCCCCAGCTTGCAGGACCCCAAAGACTCAGAAGAGAGAGAAAATGACTTAAGGTGGTATAGAATAACCTCTCGGTCTTAGCCATGCCCCCTCCTGGTTACTGCAAACATTAACCCTGTCCTGGCCAAAATCAGGACAATTATTATTAATAATTTATTATATCTTTTGTATTACACAGACAACAACTGGAACCAAAGCACCACCTTATATGACTTTGTATCACTTTTCAAATCTTGTTTGTAACATGCAATATTCCTACTGTTTAGCTAGGATTTAGGAGTATCTGTGCATTTTTAGAGAACTTGCTCCTCCTTCTGAAAGACAACCTTTAGAATTCCCTTTGGGAGAATATTTTTGAGAGCCAACCGTTGTTTTGGATTAATTAGTTGTCTTATGCCAAAGATCAGCATGGTTTGCTCAACACTGCCTTTGCTTGTTTGAACCTGTAGCTGTCATCTGCTTTCTTAATGGAATCATCATCTACCTCTGAAGCAAGATCCCTTCTGAATCAATAGCTTCACAGTCTGACTTTGTCTCTTCCAAGTATTTGCTAAACTGTAGCTGGTAAGGAATGTAGGCTCACTGAGCTGAGCATCTGCCAGGAGCTATTTGGCACACAGTCACGATGAGATGCTACAGAGGCAACATCAAGAGACAAACTAACTTCTGCAGTAAATGCATGTCCCTTGCCTTATTTACATGCAGTGTCTCTCTATGTGAATTTTACATGCAAACTGGCCAGCAAAAGCAGAGAGAGGCATTTCCCTACTGTCTGTTTTTTTGCTGAGATTCTTTCTCCAGCAGATCTTGGTGGATCTTCCCACAGACTTTGTTGTAAGTACCATCTCTGTGTCTTCTTCTTCAGGTAAAAGAAAATTTCCATGTGCTGGCCTCTAAAGACACTATAGAGCACTCCAGTTAAGTCCAAAGGTAGTCCTTGTCTCCGGATAAGCATAGTGCAAGGTGCTGTAAAGCATTTCCTGCAAGTTTACAGTGTTAATGAACCCAGTCTTTTGCTATTCTGCCTTCAGCACAGAATAGATAGAAAAAATGAGTTTTAAAAGTACATGCAATGTCTATGGATGAGTTCAGCCACTGAGTGTATCACTTTTCTTATGATTAATATTGAATAGGCATTTATTCTAATATTGACCTTCCTCCACAATCAAGGCTTAACTTTCCATAAGCCAAAATATGTGGGAAATGCTTTCCTTTTGTAATCATGGTGACCATTCTCTATGTCTTTATTTAAATACTCTTCCAACATGCGGTAATCTCTGTAAATTTCTCTTTCAGTTGATCCAAGAAAAAAGCATATGAATTTAACATACATATTTAAAATATTGAATAGAATTCCTGACATAAAATTAAAGCAGTGATTACCTAACTATTGTTTCTACCCCAATTCTGGTTAGTTAGCAGGGGGATAGCTTCATAGCATTATTTTTCTAGACTATAATTTCTCTACTTGAAACGTGAATTTTATTAAGGAGGTGACATCAACTCTTTCCTGTGAAAGGGAAAGAGCAACACTGAGCAGTCACTAGAGAGGCCCAGCATCTATTTCTTTTTCTGAGAGGAAAACCCAATACAAAAAAGGAAGAAAGCTAGAAAAAAGAAAAGCGTGTGGGCCCTTTGCGTCTCAGAATAATTCAGCTGAAGTGGATTACTTTAGAATATCTGGAGTCCTTTCTGGAACTCTTCTGAAGATTTATGACAATTCTCATCAAAAGTTTACGCAACATATTAGATCTATACCTACACACTAAAATGTCAGCAAAATAAATGCCAAATACTGGAAGATGTTGCTATATCCATCAGTCAAGACTATAACTTGACATTAAGAAACAATAAGCCAGCATGATGCCCCACTATTCTCAAATCAACTCTTGGCCCATGACACATTTCTAAAACCCCTTCTGCACAACCCACTTAGGCACATATGTCCTCTTCTCCCATCTGCTCAGCATTTCACCATTACCTCCAATGTCTGCGTCTAACCGCATGATTGGATTTTCCATGCATAGCAGCACTTAAGTATCTTAAACCTCCTACTCAGATTTTTTTTTTTCTGAGTACAGTTATTTATTTGCAAAAACTCAAGATCTGAAAGTCTGTCTCTAATCCTCTACTGAAAGCTTACTTGCCTGAGTCTATCAAAGATGGGAGCCTTCACAGATACTGGTTTACTGGACAACAGCCATCCATTCAAATTCCACTCCTAAACATAACTAGTAGAGGGCAGAGTTCATTCTTGCTAACAGGATGTAATGGAGTCTCATACAAGCCCTCTAATAATGTCATAATTGCAAGAAAATATTGTATTTTATTTCCTTACGGGTTCTTTTGATGACTTAATGGGATGAAAAGAAGATTAAGTATCGGCTATGAAAGCAATTGTAATAATTCCTGAAGAAATATGAAACTAAAATCCCTACATGCTGCTGAACCCATTTTTCTCCTCATAAGATATACGGACACATTTCCATTAAGAGGCTTGCTCCAAAAGTTAAGAAAAAAAATTCCTTCTCAAAAATAGGATAGACCAGTTGAGAGAAAATTATCAATAACAATGTAAGGACAAAGTAATACAAAATTTTACTTTGAACCTGCAGACAGACACTTAGAGAAAAGAAATAGAAGTTTCAGTTGGCAATCACTTTCTATTAAATTCTGTGTTGAACTAGAAAAAATTAAAAACTAAACACACAATTATTTGTCCTGGGCTCCATTTTAATGTTGTGTAGCAGAGGAAGACAGAATTATAGCAGAGCAATATAATGCGTTAGGAAATGGGGAAGTGGACTGGATTAAAAATGCAGCCAAACGTGTGCAAAAATAAGTTCTATTCGAATGCTGGAGCTGACTCATCCCTTCAGCAGGTGATAGTGCCTGTGGCACTGTTAGGATCACTCCTGGCACTTGAAGGATCATTGTGGAGGGGAACGCAATAGTAAAAATGCGATAGTGGCAAAGATGAAAAGTGCACGTCACAGTAGTTTCTCATGTTTCCTGACATATCCACAAATTTCTAGTCATAGCGGGCCTGAGCAAGAAAAACTGTTGTCACAATCCTGAAGGGGTAAATAGGGGAGTTCTGGCCCACAGTAAACTATGCCAGACACAGGAAAAACTGCAAGAGAAAGATAAGAGGAGAGCAGATGTTTGACACTCTGTACCAGAGAGGAAGCCTATACTGTGGCTGTTGAAATGGAGAGATCCCCTGTGAGAACTATGTCTTAGAAAGCAGCTGCCAAGTCAAATAGCCATTAAATCTCAGCAGCAACAAACATCATCACACTACGCTGTCTCTCTTTAGTAGACCCAACAGTAGTTCACACTGGGCTGGTATCAATTGTACCATACAAAGCCTGGATGAAAACACAGGTCAGAGTGACAAAAGCGTGAACTTTTAATTAAACGGTTTGAAATTAAATTAAAAATGTACTGGGAAAAAATGAATGAAAAGCTGGAAAGCTAGCTTGTGAATTGAAACTGTGTTCTTTATTATGGACAACATCTTATTACTCTGACTTGTTTCCACATTTTTCTGAAGAGAATTTAAATTACATTGTATCTTTACTAGTTCAAAGTATGTCTTCCAGTTAGGGATAGTGGGGATTCTTGCCATCTCTGACCCTTTCTCAGTTGCTCCTGAATACCTAGGCAAGAGGGTATGACATTACTTCATGGATCTGGTCACTTTTTGTGTCAGAGAAACCATGTCAGAAGCTTAGAGAAATGAGAAGAGCACAATGCTTCACTCCACAGAAGGTAACTGTTACATATTTTGTTTGGAGAGAGAAAAAGGTTAGCTATCCTAAGGCACACCCGTCTAATTTTAGTCTGGTAACCAGCAACCAGTAGAGAATAGCAGGTGCTACATCAATTCAGCTGATACCTAAAATCACGCGGGCAATTTCTTGTTCTATGTCAGAACAGAGAAGGTGCAACCAAGTAAAAACTGAAAGAGAACATTTGGATTTTAGACTGTGCAAGCATGCAGGGAAAATTGGAAGACAGCTTTAATATCAAAAAGGGAGGATGTGCTGCTGATAGTATAATGTGTTTTCACGTTCAGACATGCAACGAAATTATCCAATTACAAAAACCTCCATGCTTAAAACAAACAAACAAACAAACAAACAAACAAATAAAGCCACAATCTCCATACACACATCTACCTTCTCTACCTTAATAATCCAGGATTCTTTATACTGTCTGCCTGTATCAATCAGATTTCTGTCCTGCCTCTTCTAACTAGTACCTCCTTCTTTTCATTTGTGGGGAAAGAGAAGGTAGGGTCCTACTGCCAACAATTCCACACTGCTGTTGCAGACAATCCCTTTTTCTTGGCTGACTAATAAGTGGAGGTATTAAGTTCCCTTTCTCCAGCAGAAAACCAGAAAGAGGTAAAGTGTACTTCTTGAAAGGCCCTGATGCCAGACAGCCATAGCAGATGACTTGATGTAGGCCATTTATTCTGGTTGATTTCTGATAAGCTGTCCTAGAGAAAGCTGTAAAAGAAGATCCAGGGTTGAGAAACCAACTAGATCTTGCTGTGACGGCTGGACAGGTAGAAAGTAGAAGGAATAACAACTCTCTGATTGATAGATTTGAGTAAAATAGTCCTAGGGGTAAGAGACAATAGAATTGAAGAATTGTTAATGATAAAAAAAAATACAGAAATTTCCTGAGACAGGAACAGGGAACTGATGAATTGCTGAAGAAGAACAGGAAGAAGTTGACAGACCTTGGAGAGAAAGACAAAATAAGGGATTTACAGATATCCTTTGGGTGCCTATGATGCCAGAGGCAAAATCATCTATTGCTGATTGAGGCTAGACACATTTTAAGGAGCCAATGCATTACTTGGTTTGAATAAAAAAGACATATGGGAAAAAGATTGTATGAATAGGGTATAATGTAAAATTAACTGTAATTGGGGTAGATGAATGACTAAGGGCAAAGTGAGAACAAGGTAGGAAAATGCCATGGCCCAGATCCAACAAAATATTTATGCTTTCAACTTCTAACTGCTAACATTAGATGGTAATAGCTTTCGCAGCAGGTAAGCTCATAAATCATTTGTTGAATCTAAGCCTAAGGCTGTTGCATGTTAATCCAATGATTTAAAAAGTAAGGTTTACAGAACAGATTTACAAATTTTCAAAATTTAGTTAAGAGTATCAAAATTATATAGGCGAGGGAACAATGTTTGTTCCTCCTGGAGAATCAACGGCTTTGGGGACAGCTACAGAAGCCCTCCCTTTCCTATGAGGAAGTTAATGAAGAGGATGGAGCCAGGCTTTTCACAGCTGTGCGAGGGAGGGGGACAAGAGAGAGTTCAGGCTGCATGCTAGGAAAAGCTTTTTCCATGATGGACATAGTCAAGTGGAGAAACAGGTTGTCCAGTGAAGTCATGCATCTGTCCTTGGAGATCTTCAAGGTTCAACTAGGCAAAGTTTTGAGTAACCTGGTCTAATCTTAGAGCTGATTGTGCTTTGAGCAGGAGATTGGAATAAATGGCTTCCTGAGGCTCCTTCCAGATTCAATCATATGATCCTTTGATCCCATGAAAAGATTTTCACCCCTTCAGTGTGCAACTGCTGCCTTCTTTTACCAAGGAAAAATGCTAATACTACCTTTTCTATATCATGAAGGTATGTGGCTATGTGTGTTTGCCCCAACTAAGATACATTTTTTCATGACATATACTATTTAATAATATTTAGGGCATGAATGGATATAACAGAAACAAGAAAGCAAAAAAATATATTTTTTTCAGCGAGCTTGTATGTACTTGCATATAATAACTGTAGAAGTCAGTCAGAACGGATGAAAAATAAAAAGTTATTAGAGTGAAGTTTCCGATTTAAATATGTTCCACATTCATGTGAAGCAACACAAGATTGCAGAAGGAAATTGGCATGTATTGCAGTAGTAGCAATGTTAATGTCTAAGTAATCTCTCACCAAAAATGGAAGCCTCTAAGACACTGAAAAGCAAAGACCCCTAAGGGATCTTAGGTTAGTGAGCAGGAATTTTCTGGACTATTTTCCTACACATGGCTATCTACAATCCACCTAACCTGCACATTAAAAGAGACAATATGATTTCCGCAAGTTGACAACTTGGATTTTATGTGGTATAAATTTCAAAAAAATGTAAGAGTAACATGAAGAGTAAAATGAAAGAGTAACAATTCCCAACAATGATTGTGTCATGTCACCATGAGCAATAGCTGATGCCATGAATAAAATATAGGTATTTCATGACCATAATAACTGAAAAGTGGACATAAATGTTCTGAATCACCTATAGACCTACCAAGATGATTTTCTGAAACTGATATTTTTTTCCTCTGTATTGATGCATTTATAAGCTAAGTCACTCAGTAAGCTCAGAATCTGAACAACTCTTTAGGAGCCATTAAAGCATATTGAACTAATGACCCATGGATAATCAAAGTGTCTCTTTCACTTAATGATGGATCCTTCATTCTAGTTCATTTGAACCTATCCCATTTGCTTTTCTTTTTGTAATAAAAAGTGGACATTAATTATGTCTCAAGTACTATAAAAATCTTATTGAAAACCTTCGTTATAAAAATATTCTTTTTATTTTGTTTTGACTGTTTTAGAAGATTTAGTTAAAACAATAAGCATTATTTTTCCTAATTTTTTTTGAAGAATCTATTTTTTTCCTGAGATACTTCAGTATTAAATACTTTAGTTGCAAATTTTATCATATTTCAGTTCACTGTTGTCATCATTAATGAAATAGCAACCTCATGTCCTGGATTCAAGGTGAAATAGATCCTTGTCAGGGTCAATGTAAGAAAAATAAAAGTGTTGACTTTAAATACTGACTATCAAAAACTTTGTTTACTAGCAAAAATATTTGAGAGTGGTTGCTGAATAGGATATTGAGCAGTAGTGCTGGAACACCTGATGACAGTCAAGCAGATTATTTACTCTTCTTCTGTGCATTTTCCACAGCCAATCAATACCAGATCTTTCTGTTGATCAGTCTCTCTCCCCACCCCCCCCAAAAAAGGTCAAAAAACCACAGAAAACAAAACAAACAGAAAAACCACCATAGCCAACCAAACAAAAAAAACAAACCAACAAAAAACCCAAAACAAAAACCCCCAAACAAACACAACAAACAAACAAAAAACCCCCCACTTCCATAGATATGAAGGAAAAAAAATAACAGGGACAAAGGTGGGATCACAGAATCACAGAATCTGCTGAATTGGAAGGGACTCACAAGGACCATCAAGCCAACCATTAGCCCTGCACAGACCACCCCCAAGAGTCACACCATGTATCTGAGAGTATCATCCAAACACTTCTTGAACTCTGTCAGGTTTGGTACGAAATAAAGTTAACAGATGGACAATGAAATACTTGTGACTATTTCTGGATTACATAGAATATTTGTTGCAAAACGAAGGAATCTGAATTTAAAACCCATTAGGTTGCCCAAGCAACCAGCTCTTTATGGCTAAACAATTGAAATCTATATATCTATGACTCTGTGAAAAATGCTAAGTAATATAATCGCATTTTTTATGTTATGGTGTGGTTTTTTTTCCCATTGCTTTCCAGTACAAGAACGGTAAAAGGAAAGATTAGTACGCAAGTAAAGCATTTTAGAAACATTATTTCTGACTCCCAAAATTTAAGCTGGCTGTCCAAAACAGTAGTAGCACAATGAAGACCATACGGAACAGGTCTGGTTCTGACTTTTCTAAACTGTTGCTTTACCTCCTTCTACTTCACTACAGTCAGTGTCTGTTATATTCAAAATCCTTATGTGTAAAGAGCAGGCAAACCTTACATAAATATAAACCCAAGAACTTAATATAATTGAAATCTTAACAGTCTAGTCATTATTTAATTGAAATAGAAAAAGCCAGAATAACAATGCAATTAAAATTGCTGAACTTGCACTTTGTTTCTATCCCCTTTTCTGGTGTTACGCTCACTCTTTCCCTGCTCCTTGGATCTTAGGATTAGTGCTTAATTTCTTGGAGGATGTGTGGGGGCATTTTTATTGTGATTATCAGCATCTGGAGTCCTTCAGTGGGAAGGACACAAATATATGATGTTTGTGTTGATGGTTTCTTCTTTTTCACTTTATGGTTTACTTAGCGTCACTTTTGTATTTGCTAACTTGCTTTTACAACTCCATGGGTTTTTTGTTGGACTGCATCTCCACCTTACATGTAAATTTACTTATGTGATACTCTTTTCGCATAGCTAGATACTATTTCTTTTTTTTTTTATCCCTAAAACCAGTTCTGCCTAGATCTGCATTTCTGTAACTGACCACAAGTGAGTTTACTACCATGTGGCCTGAAGTGGCATCCTGTGACCCATCCCCTATCACCTCATGCCCATCCCTATGCCAAATGCTGTGCCTCTACTTCTCAAGCCCTCTGCTCTTGTACTAGGCCTCTATTTCTCTACATTATGTCACTACCTTAGTACTACAAATATTTCATTTTGCACAGAACTGCTTATTTTTGCTATCTGTGGAAAACAATGATTTCACTATAAACAGACAACAAAAATAAAACAAATTAGCTGCAGGCACTTAGTTAATTAGAAAAATTGCTATGGCACCTAAACCAAAGTAAATCTTAAGTTAGAGCCTATATTTGCTTATTAAATAACAGCTAATGGTGGTACTGTGCACTGCATATTCAGTCATCTATTCATTTTGCAAAATAAAGCCTCATTCTAGAGTTTTAAGATCTTTTCAATTTTAAGGAATTATCTATACTACTACATTTCATGACTATAATAAACATTTCCTGGTAAATAACTGGGTAATAAATATTCTTTCTCCCACTCCCCCACTAAACACATATGATAAGTTCCTAGATGACACCAAGAAAACTTCTGCTTCCTTGGAATAAGTCCACATTTTAGATAGGTGGTAATTCTATTTTATAATTGGAGATGACTAGTTGTGATGACTCTTTGCAGATTTTTTTCAACAAAGAGTCCTTGATCTTGCTACCTCTACAGTTCAACAGCACTGAATTTGCTAAGTCTTAAAATCATGCCATGAAGCCTACCTGTTTTTCCAGCCTTTCTTAAAGGAGGTTGGTTTAAAAAAAAGCCATAAAAATTTGACTGTGGCAAATGAATCTGCTTTCTTCAATATATGCAGCGTGTCTTACTCTCCTCCCCTCTTCCTAGAGGGACAAATGCAGGAATGCTGTGACATCTGAAGTAGCTTAACACATCTGAATTAGTTTTCTAAAGAAATTGGTGAGATTTTGCAAAATAATCAGTTTAGATTACATACTTGGTTTTGTATTGCATTTCTGCTCAAAATTATCACAATTGCTCACTAAACAACAATCCGTTTTAATGGAAAGATAAAGAGTACTTTTCTTCTTGCAAGGGTTGTTTGTCTTCTTTCAGCATCACTAAATATTCGTTTTACCCAAGAAAGATTCTAAGCATGATTCTCTCGTCTAAGTGTTGAGAAAAAGTAGAAATCTCAACCGCAGTTCCAGTTCAAAAATCATGTGTGTGTGCTATATTAACCAGCTGTTACAGGAGACATATCTTTGTCTCTTAATACAGTTCTGTGAGACAGAACTGTTTCAAAAAGTGGAGACAAAAACATAGCCCCCAAACCTGGCATCTTTTTATCCCGTCTGAATAAAAACACATTCATCAATTTTTACTTCAGTTATTACAGGCTGCTTATTATATTAAACATCAGGACTTATTGCATGGGTCCTGAACTCCTGCACATAGAAGATAAGAAGTCAAACAAGTTCCTGTAGAGATCCACTGGATGCTGCTAAATTATAATTATTTTATTGGGGTACTTAAGTGTTGATTTTTTTAACTTAGACATCAAAAAATTTAAACAGGATTATGCATGAATAATACTGTAGTTAATGGGAATTATGCTGCAAAAATCTGGGTTTTCACTTTCCTTCATGTAGGGAGAATTAGAAGTTCCATAACTCTGTGTTTATGCATCCATGCTTTCTTGAGAATAAGCCTCAAGCCAACTCTAATTTTACACACAAATATTTGTTCTTCCTGAAACTTGAAAAATAATAACAATACTGTTCCCTTACCCATGCTCCCTAAATGGAAATTACTAACTGCTTTGCCTAAAAGAAACACCTAGTAACATATTTATTTCAGCCAAGTTATTTTAGAATTCAGGGTTTCAAAGGAGAAATATCATTTTAACAGAAAAAAAGCCCCCAGACTTCCTGCAAAAAGATTTTTATTTGCCAGCTGTACAGACTATTACAACAAATGTCTAAACTTGAAAAAAATAAAATACTGTACAGCATTTCAGAGCTTTTACACTATGATTGTAAAATATCTGGGAGCTTTGCCAAACTCAGTCAAAAGAAGAACACAGCATTTTCTCATCACTAATAACAATGACCTGAAGTCACGTTGAAGATTGTAAGGTCAATTTCCCTCTTAAATTGAAAAAAAGAAAATAGGAGAACAGATGTGGGTAGTTGCTTCTGTATTTATAAATTGCATGACAGCTGGGTTAGGCTATATCGTCTCCAGTTTCTATGCAGTTGAGGTGTTTTTATTGAATCATTCATGCTAATCAGATAGAAGTGTTAAGGTGCATTTTTAAGGTATTACACAGCATAGAAAAAGCAGCTAACTTCATAGCATACGTTCAAAATTGAACATTTTTCTTCATTAAATATATTCAGATAAGATTACCATGTGGCATACACATTTCAAGGAGGATTTTCTGAGTTTGAATGATCAGTTCTGAATTGACAGCATAAAGGTGTGTGATGATAAAATGAGTACATTTTAAATAAAAGCATAAATACACAAAGTGGTAATTAAAACTACCTACTACCAGATATTTGTGCATTTGGTGGTGGGTTTTTTGTTTGCTTTGTTTTTTTGTAGTTTACAATTGCAGCAATAGTAGCTGTGCAACCAACATCCTAATAACATTTATTCTGTCATTTCGAGAGCATATAATTCTAGAAACAGAAAATTTTATGCACACAGAAATTCTCAATCTACATTATTTCATCTATTAAGCTGACAATTTTATCAGATACATAATTTCTTATTACTGACTCTTTAGGTCTATCTGCTGAATCACAATTTGCACACGCTACACACCAGTATTTTTGACTACTATTTCTTTATATTACATTTACATTAAAATGCCAACCATCTGCTTGTGGATGATAGAATCTGGGAAACTCTTGCCTTTAAATCCCAGAATTTTATTTGTAATCCCTTATTGGGTGAGGCATTTGAATCATATTCCACCTCTTTATACTGTGCAATTCATTTCATCTAACCTACATATTTTAACATTAGACATAGTGGCCTACTGAGCCCAGACCTATGAGAAGAAAAAGGAACCTCATGAGCATAGTTTATCTGAAACATCTTAAATGTCTGGTATGGAATGAGATAAATCTTTGATGATGCTTTCTGTCTCCTTGACATAAGGAGAGGCTATGTGAATAGTTAGACTTAAAAGATTAACTTCTAACAGTTGTATTGGAGTACAAAGCAAAAGCTTAGATGTGAAGTCTCAACTAAGATTGAGAGATAAACAGTTTTCTAATCTTCAGCCAGGCATTTGATTGATAGTTTCTCTGACTTATGTGATGTATACATCAATTATTTCAGAATAATATTTTGGTGAATACTTCTAACAGTTACCAAACAACAGTGGACAGAGAATCTGGGGACTGTTCAGAAGATATAAAGAGAAAAATAAGGTAAGTAGAATGAATCAGTTTTAGTATACAGTCTTCTCTTCCCCTAAGTTTTAGAAAAATTGGTAAGTAACAGCCCTCAGGCAGCCTAAACTTGTGCAATCAACCTCTTCAACACAGATTGTCCTAAGTCTCTCTGTTCTTGGCAGTATAATAAGGGTCACATTTACATATAGGTGACCTGCTTCTGAATGACAATTGAAACATTTAGAATTAGACGAGGAAAGAAAAAGTGGTTTTGACAGTACTCCAGTTCTGTGAAACAATATAGTATCATCCTTTATGAGGTTCATTTCAAGAATGAGTGCTTATTTATTATGGACAGTGCAAGGAAAGGACTCACATGCCACAGACAGTTCAAAGTTCCCAAGTGCAGCACCATACGCACACAGCCGTTGAGTCCAGCAAGGGTGATAGCTTTGCTCCATCTCAGTAGTTGCAGCGCCTATGGGAGACAGAGAGGAGCAAGAAATCCTTGAGTCCCTTTATAAGATCAGCAGTGACATTTCCTCCTACTGCCCTGTCAGCCTCCAATCTGTGCTGCATTGGCTCAGTGTTCCTATTAGGGCCTCTGGGTACTACAGTAAATAGTGAGCATTGAGGGATATAACATGCAGCAAAGTCTAACAGTGTTCATGCGTTACTAATTACCATAATGAGAAACTTGCGGCACATCAGCCAAGGAGAATTTGCACTGATTGTTTTTATCCCATTCTTCACCTAGAATAGGAAGAATTCCCATGGATCCCCACTTTACCTTGAGTGCTTCTTCTCCTCTTTCTGTGTGTAGATATTCCTTAGAGGTGCACGCAAGGCAGATGAATAAACAGGGATTTAAATCCAAAAATTATTAATTTTCTAATAGGCCTTTCTACTGCATGTATATATAAATTCTAGTGACCAAAGGAAAAAAAATGTTCAAATTTCATCTGATCTCAGTTGGCACAGGCATATTGAAGAGCAACTGCTGTTTTCACACTGTTCCTAATTCCATGTAAGGCCCTGGTGCATGTTAGTTATTGATTTTAGACACTTCTGCTGCTGACTACAAATACTGACTCATGAAGCATGGATTCCTACTCCACTAATACAGGGTTAATATTAGAATTACTTGAAGGTTAAATGTTCATCAAACAACACTATTAGCTAGAACAACTTCTTAATAATATGATGTTTTGTTGAAACCTGTCTTCTGTGATGAATCTGTGCTTACAGGAGACAAGAAAACAAAGTTAGTTTTTGGAACACAAGATGTGATACTGAAAGGCCTCCCAAGCCATTGATTCATATCCCCTGCTCTAACAGGCATTTCCTGCATCCTATAATCCCATTCAAAAATGTATTAAGCTCCCCTTCAAAGCTACTTAAATTGTTTTCCTCTGTTACTCTTATTGGAAGGCAGTTCCAGACAGGTGGAAGGTGGCTAGACAGTTGTATTGATCTCTAAATTCCCTGGAAATTCTATTTATAAAATGTTAGGCATTTTGTTAAGGATTTCCAAGTGGGTGTTTCTGATTGCTGAATACATAACAATTGTTCTGCTGATAACAAGCCTCTGCATGTTTCATTTATAATGATCCATTTTATTTTCCTTGTAATAATAGCATATTGCCATTTCATGCAGCTGTTACATGCACTTTATGAGTGTTTCACTGCCTTTTTTTTTAACATAATTGACTCAGTCTTTTGAGTTGCCAAGCACCTTATCCCTGATTTCAGAGAACCTTAAGCAATACCCTATGGTAAGGTAAGCACTGTATCCAAGGACCTTGTTTCAGGTATACACGCTTCTTTTCGCAGTCATGTATTTCACACAGATTCACGCAGAATGGCTGGGATTGGAAAGGGCCTCTGGAGATCATCTAGTCCACCTTCCCTGATAAAGCAGGGTTGTCCTACAGCAGGTTGCACAGGACCATGTCCACACCGGTTTTGAATATCTTCAGAGAAGAAGAATCCACAACCACTCTGAGCAGCCTGTTCCAGTGTTCTGCCACCCTCATGGTAAAGAATTTTTTCCTTATATTCAGATGGCACTTCCTTTGTTTAAGATTCTGCCTGTTTCCCCTTCTCCTACCCCTGGGCATCATTGAAGAGAGTTTAGTCCCATCCTTTTGACATCCACCCTTAGGATATTTATATGCATTGATAGGATTCCCTCTCAGTTGTCTCTTCTCCAGGCTAAACACGCCCAGCTCCTTCAGCCTGAGGGAGAAGCTCCAGTCCCCTAATCATCTTCAGAGCCCTCTGGTGGACTCTCCTCAGTAACTCCTTGTCCTTGAACTGGGGAGCCCAGAACTGGTTATAGTACTCCAGATGTGGCCTCACCATGGATGACTAGAGGGGTAGGATCACCTCCCACAACCTGCTGGAAATGCTCTTCCTAAGGCACCCTAGACAGCATTGGCCTTCTTGGTCATAAGGGCACACTGCGGGCTCATGGACAGCTTTTTGTCCACCAGGATGCCCAGATCCTTCTCCCCAAAACTGCTTTCCAGCAGGTCAGCCCCCAGACTATATTCGTGCATGGGGTTATTCCTCACCAGATACAGGACCCTGCTTTTGCCTTTGTTGAGCTTCATTAGGTTCCTCTCTGCCCAACTCTCCAGCCTGTCCAAGTCTCACTGAATGGCCAGCACAACCTTCTGGTGTGTCAGCCACTCCTCCCAGTTCTGTATCATCTGCAAACTTGCTGAGGGTGCACTCTGTCCCTTCATCCAGGTCTTTAATGAATAAGTTGAACTATACTGGATGCAGTACTGAACCCTGGGGAACACCACTACTTACAGGCCTCCAACTAGACTCTGTGTCACTGATCACAACCCTCTGATCTCTGCCATTCAGCCAGTTCTCAGTCCACCTCATTGTCTACTCATCTAACCTTCTTTTCCTCCACATGCTTAGAGATGACATCCAGGATGAGTTATTCCATCACCTTACCAGGGATGGAGGTGAGGCTGACAGGCACATCCTCCTCACTGCTGTAAGGATCTTGAACTCCACCATTTTATGGTCACTCCAGCCAAGGCTTCCCTTGAGCTTTACATTCCCCACCAGCCCCTCCTTGATGGTGAGAATAAGGTCCTGTATAGCACCTTTCCTCAGTGGCTCCTCTATTACTTGGAGAAGGAAGGTATCAAGGCATTTTAAGAACCTCCTGGATTGCTTACGCCCTGCTGTGTTGCCCTTTCAGCAGACATTGAGGTGGTAGAAGTTCCCCACGTGGACTAGGAATTGTCAACGTGAGGCTGCTCCTATCTATGTACAGAGGGGCACATCTGCTCAGTCTTCCTGGTCAGATGGCTTGTAGCAGACTCCCTTCTCTCCCTTTAATCCTGACCCATAAGCTCTTAGCTTCTCATCCACTCCCAGAAAGAACTCTATGCACTCCGGCTGGTCATTGACGTAGACAGCAAGACCCCCTCTTCATCTCACCTGCCTATCCTTCCTAAAAAGCCTGTATCCTTCCATTCCAACACTCCAGTCATAGAAGCCATCCCACCATGTCTCCATGATGCCAATAAGACCATAGCCCTGCAGGCGTGCTCTGTCTCTGTACATAGATCTGATTAATACAAAGTCCAAGTACAGATCATCGTGTTTGGTTTTACTGTATCCTTAACAATTATAGCACATTTTTAAATAGTTTTACCCATAACTACAAAGTCCACATTCTGGTTTCAGTTATCTGAGCTTAAATCTGAATTAAAAAGTGAAAAATAAATTACTCTGGAATTCATCTTTGTTTAAAGAAAAGTAAAATTTAGCCCTGTCTTTTTTTAAAGAGCCTGGACATAATAAGGCAATTGCCATGTATGGGAGCAGTATATTTACCTCCTGTAGTCACACTTGCTATCATGACTCATTTGACTGCACATCAATTCTGAAGTGTGGTTAAAATGACATGTAATAAACAGAAATCTCCACTGCATCATCCCAGTGAAAGTAGTTCTTACCGCTGTGTTGCATCTTAGCTTCAAGGAACAAAACTGATCCAGCATTTGGTCTGGCCTCACATTTGAAGGAAGCAATGCTCTTACACACATAATTTTTAACAGAAAACAAAAGTTAAGAACTAAACATACATATCAAACTTCCGTGCGAGTACGTTCTGCATCTCACTGGTGTAGAGAATACCTGATGATTTTTGACTGTTCCCTTTTTACATCTGCCTCTGACGCTTCTACCATTATGCACTGTTAGGTGAAAACCTGACCCCTTTGAAGTTAATGGAAAAAAGCTTTCCTACTTTTAATGTGAGTTATTATCTTTCAATAAGGTCACTTCATGGATCTAATCTTTGTGCTACCAGCAAGTGCTGTCCCTTGACTTGAAAATGACTCTGCAAACATGTAGATGTTCATGTTATTATATCCTGCTGAAGGATGTGAACATTTTACTTTAAAAAAAAGAGCATTAAAAAATAACAGCTAGTAATACAGCTCATTGGACTGCTGTGAGATCATTCATAGAGTACAAACTAATATTTGTATGGTGAAGCACCTTTGGATCTTTGGATGAAAGATGATGTGTTTAAATACAAAGTATTAAAATTAATCTCTGCATGGAATTTTTTAAGAAAAAAAGCTAAGCAATTCAGTTTAATTAGTCAACTAATAGAAAAAATTAAAAATGCCTAATAATGTACAATTTATATTTCCCAATGGAAACCAATATTATGCTTAGATTATAGTCAGAATAATATTATTAATAGAATGACTGAGTCAAATTAATCATGACTGAAAATCTGATTATCACAAGGGATCATGCTGCTATCATAGACTTCTCATACATTTCCTTTTATCTTCTTATTACAGTACCGTATTTCTCCCTCTGTGCAGAGGGTGTAGCGGATTTTCAGTTTTCAGTATCTTCAAACTGCTGCTTTGATATTCTAAGACACATCTTTTGAATGACAGGCCTCAAATTAATTTTGTTCTTACAAAGAAGAAACTACAGACAAGGACAACTGTTTTTAATAATATTATTTACAAGGTGATAATATGCAATTTGTTACTTGTCAAAACAGTGGGAATTATGTTCTCATTTTGCGTTAAACATAATTAGCTAATATTTTCCAAAGGATATGCAGAGAGAAGAGGTATCTCATGTTTTTAACTGTATTGCAAATTTAATTGTTTGCCTTCATTTGTTCTTGCTCTTGTTCTTGCTCAGAATGCAAAATTTTAAGTTATGGCTCCAGTATGCTCAAAAGAAATCCATTAAAAAGTTGGATTTCCTCAGCCCTAAGGGGATTAAAGTCCAATGTATGTATATATCCATAAAGATCTTTTAAAAGAAATAATTGTGAATTAGATTGTGTACAATGAATTATTACATACATTTTCTCCTGGGATTATATAAAAAAAAAAGGTACTTTCTAGCCTTTGAATCTTTTAAAAAACTTTTCCCCTCAAATACATTATGCATAACACAGTACACATATATTTCTTTTGGCTAATTAAAACAGATTATTTAATTGGGACACTGAAATGCATTACTTTTATAGTCTTACTTAATGGAAAGAGGCTCTACAAGCCTATTGTAAAAATAAGTCCTAACCTAAAAGTTTACAGCAAAATAATGAGAAAGATACATGAAATAAAAAGAACAGCCTAGTGACATGCAATATATTCTCGTATAGAAAAGTTGTTGGTACAATTTGTAGTAAATCAGACTACATCTGATTTCCCTCCCACCCCAGGGAGGGAAGCTTGGCAGTCAGCCTCAGAAATAGTCTCCTCTAGGGTAGATCAGTTGTATTTGCATGAACAATTCTTGGGTATAGATCCTTTCTGGTCCTTGTATGGTTTATACAAAGGTCCGTTTTTAAATATATATATATATATATATAGTGTGTACATAAATACATATTTATATTTTTGTTGATCTGACTCTGTGTGTGTGTATGTATGTGCATATATACAATTACTGATGGGAGGGTCAAGGAAAGGACTTTAAATAATTTTGTCTAAAATAATGAGAGAGCTGTGTTTTAGCTCACTTGAAATTTTTTTTATAGCATGAAAATGTGGCCATATGTCACATATTTTGAGGCAGTGACAAAGGACACAGGAGCGCAGGAAGTTCCCCAGCATGGTAGACAATAATGGACTGCTCAGGTCAGGGGGACAAAACCCCCTCTAATTTGTAAAGTCTACTAAAAACAGTTGTTAGTATGTGCAATCCACTGAAGCATTCTTGGATTTAATTTAGGAGGGAAGCTTGGGTCAGAAGAGAACTTGGGAATAAACAGTTATAAACCATGGGCAGTCAGTACACTAAGACCAAAACTGAGCAAGAGAAAGAAATTTCTTGATACATATATAACCGTAGTGAACTCCAAGAAACCCACTGAAATCTCACATTTCTATAAGGATCATTAGTAGGATAATTATTAGACTATAAATATGAAACAAAGTCAAGAACCTTTTTTTAATATGCGTAGAATTCACCTCACCTAGACTGAAATGTCTAATAAACTTCAAAATTATGTTTTTATTTTTAAAATTTTAAAACTTGTTTTAAGGAGTTGAAGATAGAGTCTCTCAGGACTCTTTCACTCTCTCCAGAGAGAGAAATTGTCTCTGGGGGAAGCCTTTTTTGCTGTACTAACTACAGAAAAACCTAAAGAAACTCCAGTCTTAATAAATAAGTCCTTCATTTTAAATATCTATATATGGTTGGGTACCTAAGTGAGGTGAGTAGGTGCTACAACTCTCACTCTTGCTTCTCTTTACATCTCTCATTGCATGGCAATTGCAGTTCATAGTAATGACAGGTGTTTCAGGTGAAAAAAAAAATGAACAAAAAACCCCCAACTAAACAAGAAAAACCCAAACCAGAGTCAGAAGGTGATGCAGCAGCCACAGAAGGTAATGGAGGAAAGGGGTCATATTACTTTTATCCAAGCAATACAGATTGTACCTTTCAGATTACAGAACATGTGGAGGTGCAAAACAAGAAACGGACTCCATCATACCAACTGCTGAGATACAGCCAATATTTAGCCAAGGTTACAAAAATCATGAGGAAAAGAAATGAGTCAAGGGGAAATCTTATATTGCAGTTTAAAGGCCAGAGCATAGAGTGAGAGACAGTAATTATATAACCTGATTTTGCTGTTTTTATAAATTTTACATTAGATCTCAATGAATTGAATGCTGAAGCAGTCCAGGGGAAAGAAGCTAAAAGCCAGGCTTATTCTCACAGTGCCTAGGATTATAAAAATAAGAATGCATGCCCATGTTTCTTCTCTCTTACTTTTCTTCTGGTCCTATGATGCTTCTATTCTTGAGTATAAAATACACAAGAGGCTTAGTGGTAAGGGATGCCCACATTGATCACCTAGCTCCTCCTTTTCCAGGCAGCAGGGTTAGGGGTTCTCTAGGCTAACATGGCAGAGGACTTGCTTCTTGGAGGAGTGATTTAACCTTTAGGATACAGGACACAAGCATCTACACGTGTGACTACTGTGATCTGTGCCAGACTAAATATTAGTTGTAAATCTTGCATATGCTTTCTGCCCATCACAAGCAATCTGGTGAATCTCCGTGGCATGTATAGTAGCAGGATATTAAATTAAAAAAATAATTTATCTTAAATGCAGAAAACTTAGAGTCTGCTATCCTGCCATTTTCTGAGACTGAAACATCTCAGTTCCACCAAGTTTGTTTTCTAGATTCCTAAATACCTCTAAAGATCTTACTTTCAGTTTCTTTATGCCTCAGTTTTCTACATTTTCTCTCTTACAACAATAAGTATGTTTCCCTGGAAAAGTAAAGTAATTCATATTTGTAAGCTGCTCAGACACTCATGTAGTGTAGACCAAACAAGAACTTAGATAAAAAGGTTAAAAATTAAATGCAATACATTTCCAATACTCCTGTCCTTCCATTTATGAAAACAGAGAGCATAATAACAACTAGCAGACAGAGCTTTCTGGAAAACCTCTTACTGCCTAAAATAATGAGGAAGTTATTTGATCATACTAGAAATATTACTTAAATATTTCTATCAAGGTCAGATTCTGGCAAGTGTCATTTTCTATTTGCTACATGAACTACTGTGTGTTCAAGTTACTGTGCAACTACCCAAGGGCTTATAGTCCTTGCATGTAACTTTTCAGAACCATTTTGTCTAACATTTTTATCTACTTTTGATGCTCCTTTGTTCTGGTTCTACTTCTGTTTCTTCTAATCCTCCATTTCAATTTACGTTGGCCCAGTCTCATTCTAAATAAGTTCAATGGACTTAAAGATGCAGAAGTTAATACATGTTTAAAGTACACTAGAGAGGCTCAAAGCTGCACAGTCATTTTGTATATGATACACTGCTGCAAATGAAGACAGGCAGGAAAGTATATAATTTATAAATGAGATTCCTAGGAGCATATCCCAAATGGATGTTAAAACATACAAAGAATGTCTATCAAGTAAAAAAAAAAAAAAAAAAAAAAAAAAAAAAAAAAAAAAAGGTAAGACAAAAATAAACAAGAGAAATTTTTCTGGCTTTAAGTCTTCTGTATGTATTGACTCACAGTTATACTCTGGACTGAAAATTATCTGCAATTCCAGAGGGGAAGGTCAGCTGAAAAACATTTATATAATATCGCTCAATATTTTACTGTTATGTCCTAATATGGGAGACACTTAGTAATGGAAAAGCTACTCTATGTTCATTGGTGGAATCTAGAAAAAAATACAAAGTTATATATATCTGTCTTTTACTTTTTCAGGAAAATAGCACTTTCATGTCATCAAAGCATCCAGCTTTCACTATATGTTTCACAAACTTCTCCATTACAACCTATGAGTTGAATGTCTCACTTGTGATGATATTGCTATGACAAAGCCGCCGTATAATACTAAAATATAACTGCTGACACATTAGCTATGTTCTACCACTCGGCTGCCATTGATTTTATCATTTTAAAGATGTTTAAAACACAAGCAAGCATTGACACCCCAGATAGGAACAGAATGCTAATCTCAATGAGATATAATCCTTTTACAGCTCTTATTATTTTAGTCTTCTGTAAAGAAATGCCAGTTAACCTGATTGCTGTCCAGGTCCCCTCTCTTTGACAATGGCCAAGAATGATAATATCCTGGAGAATGCACTGATACTTTGCTGAGGCAGAATGCGCTGCTCAATGTAGGGCACTGCAAAGCTAAAGTGGGGGCGAAGGTCATGGATTAGAATGAATTAAGCAAACGTGGATTAAGAAAGATCAATGAGCAGGGACACAGACTCATCAGGCTCTGTTTAGATAATCTGCTTGCTCTGACTAACATTTTATTCCAATGTTACAGCTGAAAAAAATGTACTTGAAGCTCACTCTTGTCAGCTCCTGAGAAACTATCAGTAAATCAGGCAGACAAGATAGTACCCTGAAATGTAAAAACTCTGCCAAGGACTGATATTGACCCTGATCTCCGGATACGACAAGTACTGTGACTGAAAAGACAGGTCTGCAATCCCAGATGATGAAACCATCAGGTCAGTTGTTCTGGCTCAGTCAGTGCATTACTGAGGAAGAACACAGAGAGGCAACAAATGATACTATAGTAAACTGTGGAAAAGGGCAACAGGAAAAATCAGAAGGGCATTCTCCAATGTTATGCTTTATTAGTGATGACGGAAATGTTGGCAGAGGAGACCTGTCATTTCAGAGGAAATAGCTTGTAGAAAAATATAATCCTACAAACTGATCAGAGAAAATTTTCAGGGTCACAAAAGCTGTGGGAAAAAGCTGAAATGAGTGAAGTTCCCATAAGCCACACAGTGAAGAGAGACATGAAAAGTGTGAAGAGACGAATTAGGACGTTTATTGACTACAAGAAGTCTCATAAAAAAGTTGGATCTGTCAGTCAGTAGAATAAAAACAATGTCCTGACTCGTGTGCATAAGGTCAAAGTTGTTGGAAAAATAGCAAGGAAGTCTTTTTTCCCACAAATTTCCCCACACTGAGATCTATCTTTTGTTGGTGTATACTCTACTAGCTTGTGAAGCTAAAAACAAAAATGAAAAATCTACCAAAGAGCTAAAAAGAAATCATGCTATAGGAACCACCTCAGAAGTGATGATGTGTGCTGAACACGTCTCACTGAGTACGTTCTCATAAGATCTCAGATCCTAATCTCAACCCACTTTTGCTTCCTTAAGTGACACATAAGGAATGATTACTTTGTATAATTTATAAAGAAAAACTTGTGTAGTCAAGTTGCTTTTTTCTCTGTCACTGCAGGATTTTTCTTAGTGGTACATATTAACTGATTTGCCACACTTGCTATGTCACAAAGGTACTAAAGAATCCTACAGATAAACCAGTAAGATTTTTGCTCAAGTACAACATACTGCCAGAAACACTGGCTATAAAATTAGGAGAAGTGTTGATTTCTCACAAAGTTATGATAGAAATACACTTTCCTGTCAGGGAAGATCTTAGAAACTGCAAATGGTAAAAACATATATTTAACTTCCTATCATCTGTTCACGATTCCATAGGACAGAGATGGTTCCAGCACACAAATGAAGTGCAGAGTATATGAAGAAGATATTAAAATCAGAAAACAATGTCAAAACAATCCTTTATTCACATAATCAAAAAAGGACCAAATTTATCCCTTATAGCCTGTCCGAATAGAAAGCGACTTGCTTATCTCTAAAAACTCACCCATTCTCAAAAGAATAAATGATATCATGATTCATGTTTGCCTCAAACTCAGCTTACTTTTTATTTTTCCAAGAAAGAAAAAAAAATAAGAGAAAACAAACAAAAAATCAGGGTTTTGTTTTTTCATTTTTTTCCCTGTGTTGGTATCCAGTAAAAGACACAGGAAATACCTAACACAATGCTGGACCTGAATTTCTTCCAATGTAAATACTACCATAAAACAGCAGATTAAATCAGGACAAGGATTCACTAGGCCCAGCATTCCTCTAACAGTCATGAGTATGGGGAACAGGCATGCCTGGAGTGGTCCTTTCTCCTGGCATGCTCTTGCAGTAATAAGAGCCTGAGGGACTACCTGAGATGAAGGCTCCAGACTTCTGTGTTCAATAGAGAAAATGGGGCTGACCTCAGTCCTTTTAAGAATCTAATTACACTGTTGGCTCCAGAAACATCTTGTGGCAATGAGTTCCACAATTTAATTACAGGCGTGATATGACAAAGTACTTCCTCTGTTTATTCCAAAACTGCTCCTTGAAACTTGCATTGAGGGCTCTCTAGATATTGCCTTGTGAGAATTAATGAACAGTCAAACAGTTTACCCTACATCTGCAATAAAGACCAAATTATCATCTTTCAAACAACTTGAGCTATCTAGTTTCTCATCAGGATCACTAGGAACAGAAAACTCTCAAAAAAGTATATAAACATATGAAAATTACATTTTTGTGAAAATCACAATATTCTGAAAGGGAAAGGAGAGAGAAATTATAGCAACTATTTGTTCATGGTTTGGGGCTTTTTTGGTTTATATTGACTAAGGAAGCCTTGCTTTTAATCATTTGAACAACCAGATTTTAAATTATTTAGTTGTGGGAATATTCTAAGATATATGCATTTTTAAAGAGTATTCTGTTAATGTAAGAGTAGAATAATTCCTGAAAGTAAAAAGATCTTAACGTATATCATTATAAATTCCTTTTGCAGTCTGTGTAATGCCTTGTTCACTCCCTGATATTTAAGGGCACTTACTGAGGCAATGTGTTATTACAGTGAGTTACATACCATATGGCAAGCAGGATCAGCTGCAGCTTTGCACACTGTTGTCATTTTTCCTCTTGTATCACAGTCTTACATGACGTAATGTTTTTCTGTGATTGTTCAACAGTCTACCATTTAAGCCTTCCATACTATAAAATGTCATTTTAAGGGGTTGCAGCAGAACCTGCTCACCATAAGTCTGTATTTATTTCACAGATGTCTATCACACTGTCATCCCGCAGGTGCATTCCAACTTTAAAATTTTCCTGGGCCTCATCTTCTAACGTAAGAAAAATGTATTATGCAAGATGAAGAAATGGCAGCCAAAAACGTACATGCTGCTACATGTCACTTTACAATACAACTTGGGCACGCAAATGCAAGTAACCTTAGAGGGTGATAATATTTGCACTCCCAGTAAAACATGATGCGCAAATTATAGTGTAAGGGCCAGGTTCTGAAAAGTAAAGGCCCTCTCCAGCGTAGAAGTAAGAAATATAAATGAGGTGTTTTAGAGGGGTGTTCATTAATAGGGGAGAAATTTTTGGTTTTTTCTGTGCTTCTGCTCAATTGTCATCCATGAAAATTTTGTAAAACTGAATTCATCTGGAGGTTATTTTCTGTCTTAAGTGGAATTACAGCTTATTTAAATATAGTGCCATTGCTTCATACTTGAACAGTGTCAGAAAATAAGCAAGTTAGAAAGTATAGGCAAAAAGAAAACAAAAGAAAAAAGTTAAATTATAAGATGACAGTCAAGGATAACCACAAGTTCAAGTAAAAAGCAAGGTTCTATGTTTGTTTCTGCAAAGTTCATACAACTATGAAGAACATCTCTTATCTCTTCATTTCACTAGACTTTGCCTCACCTTTCCTCTTTCCTCCCCAACATGCCATGCCTTTTTTCTATCTGTAGGTCATCAGTGATGTTGAGATCTAACATTCAATTTCAAGGTCAAACTGTGATGTATGTGTACATGAACAATCCATTTAACTCACTTAGGCTGCTAAGATACATAGATATACTGGAAGGAAGACAACGAAAAAATAATCAAGGAAATATCTTTTTTTAGTGGGAACTGCCATTGGTCAAAAAAAAAAAAATCAAATATAAGTTTGACTTTCAGATCTCCATTAGAAAACTAGTTTTATTTATGCACCAATCAGGAAATCTGTACAAGACAACAACTAACAAATCCTTCAATAACAAAAGTATTTAAAAAACACTTTTCTGAATGAGAACAGTATTGTTAATAGAAGTATTTTTAGTGTGCAACAATATTGAATTACAACCAGTGTTACTTCTGTGCTCAAATAAGACATCTTTGTTTCGACATTTTGAAAATTAAAGGCTGGGTAAATGTGAAGATAACAATAGTTCAACTAAAAAGTAATGGAAAGGGCAAGATCAAAATAAAAATTCACTTCTAATTAAATAAATCAACAAAATTTGTCATAATTTTAGAGTACATGTCAATATTGTTCAATACATATAATCATACATTCTCATTTCGTATTTCTTTTGGTGCCAGTACTGGGTTACAATAAAATTAATGCCTTGCTTATTCTTAAATTAATTGAGAGTAAATATGACCTGATAATTTTGGTAAATTCTTCTCTGATCGCTCATTTTGAAATTGTAACAAGAAAACATGTATTTATAGCAAAAATAATAGAAAGTATTGATATAGGTTTATAACTGGGATTGAAGTTATTGTTTCATATCAAGGCCTTTGCTACTTGCTTCATCTAGCTTGCTTTTATTAGGACTGGGAGACCGAGTAGATTAGTAACAAAAAGTGCTGACACAAGGAAAGTTAAAAATCACTCCGTCATTAATATGTGTATTTAATGTCTTAATTATTCTACTTTAAGTATGCATTTACCAGATATTTTCTGACTGTTCTTGGTTAATAACTAGAAAGGAACACTGAAATATGTGCTTAAAATACATATCTTTACTCTTCTTTGCAAAAAACAAATATGAATATTAGAATCTTTCTTGACAATAGAGAGGTTTTTATAATTAATTACCCACAGTAAATTCCACTCATGTCAAACAAACACCCAAGGCTTATTTTTTTTCCACTTGAAAATCTGAAAGTCTGTTAAAGGAAAACATTTCTAGAGAAAAAAGTTTTTAGTTAGAATTCTGTCAATTTTGTACAGTCCTTACCACTTCCTTCTTTAACATGATTTTATATTAATTTCCTATTGAAGGATTTGCCTTTAAATAACAACAGCTGCCAAGATTTATGGCTTAAGATATTGGCATAAATATAATAGGAAAGTATTGAAAAGTCTATTGCAATTGAATGAGGTTGGCTAAAAACTGTACTTTCCTCTTAAAGATTTTAATTCCACTGGTGAGCTTACTTATTTTTTATAAAGGAAATAGAAATAATTTCTCCTTACAAGCTTTACTATCACATTTGTAATGCTCGCTGATGACAGTGTCCTAGCTGAAACAGAACAGGTAATTCTTTTGTACACTCTGATCCTGTGATTCAGAGAAATTTAGATAAGTTGGCAAAAAAGGAAAAAGAGAGCTGTAAAACAAAAAAAAAGGAAATGTGATTTTAAAGAAAAAGTCTTAAAAAGAAAGTGATGACAGGTTACTGAAAAAGCAAATATACTGTGATATCACAGAAAACTTATATCCCAGAAAAATTACTGTTTTTCATTTTGTTTCAATGCTTTTGAAGTTAAATTCTTCCTTTTTCTAGATGACCATTCATAAAAAGATTTCAAAATGTTACAATTTCTATTGAAAATAAATTATATCCAAAAGATAATTTTTCTAGTAATTTTGTACCAATGAGAAGTTTCTCCAAATTATATTTGCTTTTCATCCAGCTTTTGAGTATTTTCATATGAAATTAATATTTTTTATTAGTATTCACTGAATTGTTGAAATATTTTGATGTTAAAAAAATAATTCATTTTTCTAGTTCGTTTGGTTACACAAAATAATGCAAACTATAAATTGTTTAAATTAATATATTTTATGAACTGATATGACTGAGCTGTAAAAATAACCATTTTAGCGTAAGATCAAATAGTTCAGTTATGTAGCCTTGTACAGAGTATAACAGAGAAACATTTTGCACAGAATAAAAGTATTGTAATAGCTGAAAATCATTAGCACTAAAAAAGTAAAGTGACATAATATATTTATACCACAGCACTTAAGTAAGTGGCATAAAGTAAGTGGTATTCAGAAGACATCTCATCTAACTTTGGAAGTCTGTAAGACCACTGCATATTTACTAGAAACTTTCGATTTTTTTCTATCCAATGGAGATCAATAGGCAGTAGAGGATGGAATTTATGAGACCAACTACAGACGTCTACTTTAGGATTCTGTGAATCATAGACTGAGAGCCTGTTTCTCTCCACTAATAACAAAAGATGCCTACATAAATAGCTCAGTTGCAGGTGTCTGCTTAACATAGCTGTAAAGGTAAATTAAAAGACTCATCCCTGTTAACTGTTTTCTTTCCCCTGTATGGTTAAGATGACTAGTTTTCCACTACAATAAACTCAGATGGTGGATTATTTACAGGGATTATAGTTGAAAGCACATATTCCATATTTATGTGGCAATAGAAGTCAAACTGTCATATATGAACTTTGGCTACAGAGAAAATCTATGTCATGCAACACCTTATTACTAAGAAATGCAAAATCACAACAGTATTGTGACAATATACAGTCATTTTCAATGTCAGTTTGAACATATGCTTTATGGCAAAATTCACAAAATAACATCTAGATTATATCTAAATATAGATTATATCTATATATCTATATCTACATCTAGATTATTATGACTTGCCAATAATGCCGAGCTTTTCAGAAGTTACTTGTTTCTACACTTGCAATAAAAGCTTGATTGTGTTAGACAGTACACAGAATGAGACACATGCATGTCATAGATCCCAATATGGTCATTTAACAACAATTATTTATGGAAAATTACACTCCTCAATGAAAAGTTTAGCGAGTTTGGAATGAAAAGTTTAATGAAGATTATCTTCCAACAGCAATTATGTCAACACAATTAATTAATAGTAACACTTAAATGCTGACATAAACACTGCTATTACTGAACATGTAGTGTTTTCTGATGAGTGGGAAGAGTAGGGGAAGGAAAGAGTAAAGAAGAAAATAAATCAGTAAATATGAAGAGCTGAAAACAGAAGACAAATACATTAATTCAAACAATACTATGATGGATGTGGGAAAGACTTCATTATATAAAAAAATACTCCTAATTATTGATAAAACTAAGTAGATTAACACTTAACAGCAATATGTGACAGTCATATGGAATCATCCATGGAATCAGAAAGTATCCCCAGTTGATTTTCTAAGGCAAACGTTCCTATGCAGTGAGTTGATGTGCATGGACAAAGGAAAGGAAAAGCATCTGCCCATGTTTTTCAACTACAGGTGATCTACAATAAATTTTTGGGCTTGTAAAGGAAAAAAAAATAATAAAAGGTACAAGAAAAAAAGTCAAGTATTTACCACCAATGTGACAAAACAAAGAAGGCATCATATTGCATCTTTGTAGACTTGTTCAACACTAATTAGAATAAAAGTTGTTCTAAATTGAGAATTCCTTATAAAAACAGAACGAATCTTTTTATCGTCTAGAATTCTTCTTCATAGCAGCTCTAATAATAAATGGGAAAGATATTTAAGCAGACTGAAATATTAATAAATTAATGCCAATTTTTTATATTTTGTATCACAAAAGAAAATAATTGAATAATTGAATAAATAAATAATAAAATACTCTTTAAAGAGTATTTTATGGCATGTGTGTAGTTTCTGTTTAGTAATAGTATTTGTCAGTGCACAATGCCTATTTGTAGAACTTCAAACATATTACAACATCCAGTTGTAGAAATGCCAGTAGTTTAAATTCAAGAGTTTGCTGTTAGTTTGCCTTTGAAAAAATCAAGCTATTACTATTCTGTCTTTCTAAAAAGAACTACTTCTTTGCCATAAAAAAATTAAGGAACCTGTTACTCTATCTATAACAGTATATAGATTCTATAGCAAAGAAATCTAACAAATCTAGACAAACTGTTTGCTCAAACAGATGACTGAGCGAACTATTGAAATGACACAGAAACTCCAGGGTTTGAAATTCTCCTTTGGTTATACATTGTCTCAACATGCTATAGAAAAATGCAGAGCGCCTCCATCTTAGGGTCCGAGTTTGGATAATGAGCATATAAATGCTCTTTGTATCACTCTTCATCTCAGGAATTTTGTGCAACTCGTAAGTGTGGAAGTCAATAAAGCCAAGACAATCCCAGGGAGGCAAGAAACTGAAATGGTTTATTGGACTTACAAGTTCATATTCAAAGGGTTTAGGGTCTACATATTTGTCACAGGTTTACTTGTTCTAAAAATCCAAGCAGAAATTTTCCTTTCCCCCGTCCCACTGTAAGAGAAGGATGTTGAACAAGGAGGGGGAAGGGGTAATTAACTATACAAAAGAACTAGCTGGCAGACCTGCATTCCCAGCTAATAGCCCTTCTAAAAAAACTGCAGGGAGGGGGGAAGAGTTTTTCTCCTCCTCTCCTTACAAATGGGGGACACTTCACTTTTTGCCGTAACGGAGGCAAGGGGTGTATGTGTGTTGGAAAAGCTTTGAGTCCGTTTTGCTCTTGACCTGGTCATCTGGCTCCTCTCTGGCCTCGGCTTGCTTTCACAGTGCCCTGTCTCCAGCCCGAATCTGCTCAGAATTCATCAGAGAGTTTGTGCTCGTCAAGGAAAGGGGGGAGTCCCGACCGCAGCCAGCCACAGACAACGTGAGTTTCGTGGTAAAGAAACTGCCTTTCTTTCCCCTTCTCCCCTTCCCCTCCTTGGTGGGGGGGAGATCTCCGTTTTGGCTTCTCCCGTGATCCGGGGCCCCCACGCGGTGGCCGCCAGAGCCCAACAGCGCCCCCTGCTGACCAACACTGAGCACTGCAGGCTCTGCTCCTCCAGTGATCCAACAGCGCTCCTGCCAACCGCGATTAAAACTGCACTAGAGGACAGAGAAGTATCAGACTGTTTCCTTTTTGAAGGGGACTTTTGGGTACAGGATTATTGCTCAATTGTTTTTGTGTTCTGTTACTGTTTTTGACAATATACATATATCTTTTAATAAAGGGTTGTTATTTCTTCCTTTTTCCGTACATCCTTGATTGGAGCCTCTTAATTTCAGATTTACAATTGCTGAGAGAGAAGAGTTTGGTCTACCTCATAACTCATCCTCCTTAGCAAAACACTCCAATCTCTTTAAACTGAGACAATATTCAACAAGGGGTTGTAACTATTACAATTATTACAAATAGGGGTGTCAGGGGATAACAGAAGGGGAAAACCCAGATTAACAAATTTGGGGTCTTACACACACATCATAGGGGAAAACCCATTTTATCTTGGGGGAATTACAAAGGAAAAAAGGTATTCGAGTTTACAGAATGCAAGGATTCAGGGAACACAAAGGGAGAGATAAAGCACAAAATGTCTTCTGCATAGGTTTGATGAGATCAGGGTTCAGACTCTGGCTTGGGCAGGGTATGTGATACCATCATGCAAAGAGTCTCTTCACATCCTGCTGGAGAAGGCAGGAAAAATCCACAGGGATGAGGTCAATGAAGAGGGTTTTTCCCAGCTTCTGTAGTCCACAGCTTTCTGCAAAGACCACTCAAATCTCTCTCTGCAGATATTACATTCTGGGATCCAACAGTAAGTAATTCAAAAAAGATGTGCCACAAAAGCTAAATATTAGATTAAATATTTTACGCCTTCAAAAGATGGAATAGAGGAAAATAGAACAAAATTCTCTAATAGGATTCTGTAATACAATTTCTGAAAAGATGTATTATTTATTTTTCCAAATAATGTAGAGTTAAAAGTATTTTGGACCAGATGTTTTTGTATCCAAGTGTCTAGGATGTTCTGCTGTGGGGTGAGAAGTCCCAGACAATTCCAGACAATGTCTGCATCTAATATTCAGCACTAATTGGAGAATATCTATATAATGTGTCAATTTACCCAGGCTGTTACTAGGGTATACTATCATTTTCTCTCCTCTTGACTGAATATTTAAAGGGATTTTGCATGAAAACCTTCTTACTTCTGGATCAAAACCACAATCACAAGCAAGTTCAGCCCTGAGCTCAGTGTCAATGTGCTCAGTTCTGGACAGTCAGAGAAACACACCTCCAACTACTCAAAGAACCTGTAAAACAAGTTTTCATATATTTAAAGAATTGTGAATATGGACTAAGGCAATTCAGTGCCTTATATCACTGGGTGCATTAAAATTTCTTCCCCCTTTTTGCTATCTGGCTTCTTCTTCTCACCCTCCCCAAGCAGATGCTTGTTTCAGACTGGTAATCTGTGAAAGAGAAGATCTGGGCTAGAATTCAACGAGGAAAACTAATAGAAAAATGCACAGCAAAATCAACAGACCAACAGCTTTAATTAGTTATTTTCTTATTGTAATTTAGTCTGATGTCCAGAAAGTAACTGTAAAAGTATTCTTCTTTATTCTAGTATTCTAAATACTAACATAAAAATGTCATTAAAAACTCTATTAGTGACATTCTATTATGTCTTATAATTGAAGTCATGGTTACTCTACAACACATCTACACATTAAGCAAACATTAGCAAAACCAGAGACATTTCAGTGGAATGGAACAGTGTTATAGGCTGATTTTTTTTTTCTGCAGTGAATTTTTCAGCCAAACAACAACATTGAGTATATTTCAAATTCTCAAATTCTTAATGGCCCTGAAAGCTGTCACAAGAATTTTCCGGCTTGGTGAATTTCTCTCACCACTTTATCCCCAGCACCAGACCTCAGAAGCCTTTCTTTCAATTTGGGTGACCTATTGCTGCATGAGAAAAACTTTAAACACCATTTCAAAAATATTCCACTGCTGACTTTAACTACAGCTTTTCAGTACACCACTTTCTGCTTAAGCATTTCACCTACCCCAGGCAACTTTTCTCTGATGGAGCTTCTTTCCCAGCATACAGTCTTGTCCAATTTACCCTCATGGGAACTTCTCTCTGTACTGTAATCTCCACATAGCCAGGGTATTCATCAGTGTTGCAAAAATGTTTTGGATGCACTGGTTGGTTTCACATATGGCACTAGCTTCATCCCGACCCTGCTGACGTGCCTTCTATCTTCTTTGTAGTTTAAACTGTAATGATCATTTCCTTGCTTTCTCCTTCCCATTTTTTTAACACCTGATAACAATAAGTGTCCATTAGTGGTGCCGAAATGACCTTTAGATAAAGAAAAGGTGTCTTTTTTATTAAAAAAGGTTCAGCTGCAGCACAGACCTAAGTATGTGTTCATCCACTGAAATGGACTTATCTTAATGGGATTGTTTACACGTGCAAATTATATTAATTACCATTTAAAAATTTTTGGTCAGGTTGTACCCAAAAGACATCAACCATACAAATGTCAACTGTGCTAGTAAAATAACATATTCAATTGTGGGAGGCTGTTCTAGTCACTCCATTACACATTGCCTTTTTGGCTTACAAATATTGCTGTACTATTCTTAGATGTTTTGCTTATAGAAATATTTCAGAAGCTTAGCATTAACAGCTTCTTTACTTCTCTTGTACCCCTTGAGAAAAAGTTTGCAGAGAAGAGCATTCCTTAAAGAAGCACTTTCCAATATCTTTCCAGTATGTTTTACACTCAGGAGAGTCAGGTTGGTGAAATAACAGCTGCTCTTTTATCAAGGAAGACAGAGAGTAAAGTGGAGAGTATTTTTTTTTTTTTTAATTTTCAGCCTTTGAAGTGGCATATAGAAAACCCACCGATATTAGAAGACTGGAGATGTGATTCTCTGCCCTATAACCTGAAGGAGTCAACAGAGGTCTGAAAACAGAGAAGCTCCCCAAGTGCAAGCACATGGGTAATTGAAAACCAAGCTGTTTACAGAATACTGAAGAAGAGACACTCAGGGGAAAAAAAAAAAAAGAGGGTGATTTAGCTTTTATCTTCTATGACAACACTTAAAGAAAAGATTTGCATAGAATGATAGAACCAGATCAGTCAAATCTGCAATATTTTTTTTTAAACCAAAATATTGAGCTTTATTGGGGTGAGTTCACCTTGGCTGGCTGCCAGGTGCCCACACATCCACTTTTCCACTTCCTCTCCTCAGCAGGATGGGTGAGATAGTGAGATGAAAAATTTCGTGGGTTGAGATGAAGACAAAATCATTCACCAACTGCCATCATAGCCAATACAGACCTTACTTGAGGAAGACTAATTTAATTTATTGCCAATTAAAAATATGATATTCAGAAACAAAACAAAAACCAATCCTCCTTCTCTCCACTCACCTTTTTTTCCCAGGGTAAACTTTCCTGCTTCGTTCCTGACTACTCAACTTCCTTCTCATGCTGAGCAGTGCACAACCATGGGGAATGGAAGGGTGGGGTCAGTCCGTAACAGCTCCTGTCTGTCACTCCCTCCTCCTACTACTTTTCCCTGCTCCCCTGTGGCTCTCCACCAAGTTGCAGCTTCCTCCAGGGCACATACACCTGGTGTGGGGTCCTCCATTGACTGTAGCATGGATATCTGCTTCACTGTGGACCTCCATGGGCAGAAGGGAGACAGTCTGCCTCACTGTGGTCTTCATTAGGGGCTGCAGGGGAATCTCTGCTCTGGTGCCTGGAACACCTCTTCCCCCTCCTTCACTGACCTTGGTGTCTGCAGGAGTGTTTCTCCCACATATTCTCACTCCTCTCTCGCACAGCTGCTGCACAACACTGTTTCACCCTTTCTTAAACTTGTCTTCTCCAAGGCACTACCCACCCTCCTGGCTGTAGGGCCCGGCCCTGCCCTGCTGTGGGTGGGATGGACCCAGCTGGAGCTCTCTGTGTCCGGCATAGGGCAGCCCTGGACACTCCTCGCAGAGCCCCCTCCTGCAGCCCCTGCTGCCAGCACCCCACCATGGATACCGAATACATTAATTCATATAGAAAACAAATTTGATTTAATTTGGTTTAGTTATAAAACAAAGCAAATAAATCTTAATGTATCCTGCTGTACGTTGTGATCACTAAATCTAATAAATTTAATTAAAATAGACATTTTCTCACAAATTCTGTTGATTTGGATGAACTCTCATTTCTCCATGAAATACTATTCTTATTAAAAAGTATCAACCACACAGTTATTAATAATGCATTAAGCCAACCTCCACAGGCTAACTAAGCTTCTTTAATAACAAAAAAGGTTTATAAAACAATCTGCCACAGAAATTTTAAAACTGAAATCAATCCCAAAATTTTCATATGAATTTTAATATTTAAATGCAAATGAGAAAGACACTGTGCTGGTTTTGGCTGGGGTAGAGTTAATTTTCTTCACAGTGGGCAGTATGGGGCTATGTTTTGGATTCGTGCTGAACACAGGGTTGATAATATAGAGATGGTTTTGTTATTGCTGAGCAGGGCTTACCCAAAGCCGAGGCCTTTTCTGATTTTCATACTGCCATGCTAGCAAGGAAGTTAGCATGGAGGGGTGGGAGGAGACACAGCGGGGGCAGGTGACCCAAACTGACCAAAGGGATATTCCAGACCATATGACATCATGCTCAGTATGGTGGCCCATAGTATATTCAGTGATATATCCTGCTTAATACATGAAATTACATGTGAAAGTAGACAAGAACTTTTTCTCCACTGTTCAGAGAGAGCTGAACATTTCTGAATGAGAAATGCCCTGGATTTGGGGTTCTGTAATAATAACTGGGCTTTTGGTGCAATAGTATTTCCCACCGTTTTCCCTGTCTAGGTAGATGGCATCCTTGCACACACTTCGAAGAAACACATAGAGAACTGTGTTTCCTGTGCCTCTGTAAGTGGACTCTTTTAAGGAAGAGGATAAGTGGTCCTTTGCCTTTTAAAAAATAAAGACAAAATAACAATAGTACATATTATAATTAATAATGATCGCTTTCAGAATACCTTACAGCTTCAAAGCACTATGAAGCCATCAAGTAATTAATGTTTACTTAGTGAAATTAACATAATTCAATATGCAAAGATGTTGAAACAACAGAAGAGTTTTAAAACACACAAGCTAAATCCCTGAGCCCACCTGAGAAGCTGCATAACTTTGTAGTCAGGTTTCACACAATTCTTGATGTGCTCTGTATTCACAGTGTCCAATGGCAGCAGAACAGATCAGCGGAATAAATCATCTGGAAAACAATAAAGTCTCAAAGGAGATCCAAGCTTTTAGATGGTTCTCCAGAGGGTCAAAATCACATACCTTGATGTTCAAGCTACTCATGCTACTAATAGACAGGAAAGAATTGACCAAATAGAGGTTGGGGTTTTGTCTTTTTTTTTCTTGTAAGCAGCATAAGATTTTACTGCTAATTGATTCTTAACAGCTTATTCACAGTATGATTCTGCATTTTTATACACTTAGAAGTTCCATTGACTTAAGCAGGAGTAGTGAGTGCACAAGGAATGGAGAATAGGGCTTTGAAGTTCAGTATCATTATTTAGATTTTAGGCATGCCTGGAGACAGCACTCTAGATTAATAAAATGCTTTGCTTCAATTAGCTCTGTGTCTCCTGCATCCCTTCCCAATTCCCTCTGCCCTTGTTTAACATACTCCCTTATCCCTTCGCATTATCCAGACAGGTGCTCTCTGCTACCAAAGACTGTCGGAAGTTCCACGAAGGAGATTCAGTGTAGGGAGGAGAGGGATGTATATTGGTTTCTTGGCTGTGATGCAGGAAAGGAGAATGTATGGGTTTGTATTGAGTCTGGTTTGTTCTCCCTGAATATTGTTTCAGAGAGTCTTTAAAAATATCTGTGAAAAAAATAATCTTAAAAGATCTCTCAAACAGGCATGCTCACTTCTATGTATGACAAGCACATTTTAACAATCTAGCACAGAAAACGTATATCAAAGGAGTATTGCTTCTAGCTGATTCATTCCGGGGGAAAGTGAAGACAATATAAAGAAAAAAATATATATTCTTTTGTATATGTGAACTCAGATTTCTGCCATGATTTCTCTGGTTTTCCACTGTATTAAGTCCCCTCATTTCAGATTTCCTTGAGCAAGACTTAGGAGCATAATGCAATGGCCACTGAAAACTGACACATTCTGTAAAGTGGGGCTGGGAAATTATAAGTTTCACATTGAGTTCAATGAGAAAGTCATAAGGCCCTGTTCCTTCTCCCTTGAGGTATTTTCCTATTTTATTGTCAGTACTATAATGGGCAATCAGTTCCTGAAATGGTGCCCTGCTGTCTAGATGAAGCATTTATAGGGTTTTTAAGCAGTCCATTTGAACACTGCAGAAAAAAAAGTTAGCCCTTGTAAGTTCAGATTTTAGGGCCCTGATCCTGCACTGAACTATGTGTTGGCAAACCTCCTGCTCACTTGGAATTCAGTGCAGGATCAGGTTCTCAATTTCTACATTTTCTGCTGCAATTCAGACCTTTATTTATCATAGCTGGAAACAACACTACAAATGAAAATGCTTCTAAAATCCAAGTGTCTATCCCTTTTAAAAGTTAACTTTCCTATATTTATGCACATATATTTACATAATAATCCTCTGAATGGAGATACAGCTCCTAATGAATTAGAGGATTACTACGAAAAATATATAAATCATCACAGATGTTTTCCATGCAGAAACATTTTATTTGAAAAAAAAAAATAATTCAAAACTCTAAGGAAAAAAGTCTTTTAAGTGCCTAACATCACAAATCACATCCAAGAAAGACCTTATGGGCCAGATTCAATGTAAGATTTAGATCTAAAATGAAACTAAGAGAATTTAGGGATCACTTAAGCTTAGTCTAAATTAGGATTTAGAAGCCCAAACTTGACTACAGCCCAGATCATTATCTAGGTCATCTCTTTTCAGCACTAGTTAATCCTTACAATACCTAAATCTATAAAATGCTTTCCTGTGTGGCTTAAAGTTTGCTATTGCTAAAAGTGGCCACACTTGTTCAGCCCTGGCTACTGAAGATATATGCCCATTGCCCAGATAAATTCCAGGTTTAATCATAGGATACTCAGTCAGTGAGTTATCTAATTCTCCAGAAAAGCCTGAAAATATTGCTATGTCTTTTTTCCACATCTGCTTAATGCTCAGAACTGTTCTCCACAAAAGCTGGTGGCCTGTTACCAGCTCTGAGCCAGCATTGGCCATAAATATTACAGCAGCCACAAAGGGCATGTTCCACCCACCTGCAGAGGTGGGACCTCCATGATGAAAAAGGCATGATATTAGAATAGACAGAAAGTTTATGAGAGGCTCTCTCCCAGTTTTTTTGGTATTTAGCAGGAAAGAGTTAAATATGATATTTTTCCAGGTCTTTACTCCCAAGACTATTGTCCTCATAACCAAATAGCATAGAAAGTACATATCTATTCTGACACAGAGAAATAATATAATTTCTCTCCTACTTGAAGGACAGTCAGATAACCCTTTCTATGGTCACTTGACTTTTCTGGTTACAATACCTTAGTTTCAAGAGCAAAAGCAAACGTTTATCAGCAGCTGTCCTCACCAAATTGCTAACTGTGTCTCAAGTGGTCAAAGAGCTTGGTGATTTAGGCCACCACAGTATGGAGGAGGCATCAATTGCTTCAAGATTTCAAAATCTGCTTACTAGACCTTGGTTTACCTGCCAGTCTACAGCTCAAAAGACAGGAAGCGCAATTTATCACCACTTTTCAAAATCGTTCCCTTTGGTGTCTATTCCCTCAAGGTGAGTAGGCTCTCAAAATCAGCATCTCACTCTTTTAGCCTGAATTCTTTCACATCTGTACAAGAATTTAGTCAAGGGAACTAGCTACTTTCTCTTAGCTGAGTGACATATATCTGAGTTCATCATACTATTTTCATTCTGGGCTCAATTAACCTTGTCTCATGTAAAATAAAATTAAAAAAAAGGATGATAGCATGAGCAGAATGGAATTTTCTGTGAAGATTTGTTTTTCTTCTTTTTAAGATACATTGAAAGACTGAGGACATGGCTCCATAGATAGATGTAAAGATGCATATGGCAACCTATCCCAAATTTTAGCTGTCTGGCTATAAGCTGACTCCAGTTCCAAGGCTGGGTGGTACTTAACATGGCACTAAGACTAAGTTAACCTCAGGAGACTCCTGAGAAAACAAGAGTATTGGCAATTCTACAATTTTGAAAGGTTTGAGACTTTCAGACACCCCCTCAGCCTCAATGAATAGTTCTATTCAGCAGCAGGTGATTATCCTTAAGAGCAGGACCTATATACAGTTTTAGAGAGCTAGTAGAGACACCCTACTGTGAGTGGTTTTTTGGCAAGCCTCACCAGAGACTTTGGCAGCCTCTCTTTCTCTAAAGTGCTACTGTGCTTTTGCATGGTTGCATTCTTCATGCAAACAAATACCAATGCCAATCCTAAGAACATGAAGAACAGATAATAATTATTGTTTTCACTGCTGGATAGCAGAGAACAACTGCAACATCAAGAAATAGCATGCTTTCTGAGCATTTTTTTTAGAAAATGTATCTATTTCCTCAAGCTTAAGTAATAAAATCCAGCTATCTGTCAACATATTTGAATTGTGTTTTCATTATATGCATGTACATTTTGAAATGGATTACAGTTTTTAATTAAGGCCCCATGTGGTTATCAGAATAATTAGTAGTTTCCAATAACAGTTTTATGTTAATGCTTATGAAATAATGTATTAGACAATTGTAGAACAAAATAAAATAAAATCTTGAATGTCTTAAAGATCACAACATTTGAACCCAAACAAAATGTTTCTTTAATTTTTTCTATTCGATCCCATATTTGACAATGTAGTGTTAGTAGATATATATACGTAGATATGTAGCTGGAAAATATTTACTTGCTCAGATTAAAAATATTTCCTTATAGTACTTCTAATGCTCACTTAACCTGGCCTCCTCTAGACTATTTTGTGAAGTTTTAATTCTGGGAAGAAAGAGAAAGAAATGCAAACAGAAAGAGACATAAAAGGACAAATGCATTTTACAAATTGAATAGGAGCAACACACCGGGTTGGATGTAGCTTTGAGCAACTGGTCTAGTGAAAGGTGTCCCTGCCCATAGCAGGGGAGTTGGAACCAGATTAAGGTCTTTTCCAACCCAAACTATTCTATGATTCTCTGGTCATCTATTCACAACTTTAGCAGTGAAAATTATTTCCAGGCTTTTTAGCAATGCTCTAATGCTGTATCATTTGCATGAAACATAATACTCAGTCTGAAAAATCACTTACGGTAAGTATCTGCCTGACTTCAACTAGTGTTAACATCTGTTGAGGTGGGAATGAACAAAGTTTTATTGCTTGTCCACTTGCCTACAGGCTGTAGGTCTTTGAAACACGTTCCCTTTGTGAACCTTGTTGGTCAAAACCAGAGAACAAATAAGACCTGTTCACAAGAGGGAAAGTCCCCTATCTCTAAAAAAGATGAATGTTCTTTGCAAGATGACTCTAAAGGTTTCTCTGAGACATCAAAAATCTGTGCTGGCCTGAAGGCTTTGCTGTATTGAACAAATATAATTCATTCTGTCTTGTGAAGAATGCCTCAGTATGCAGGGAGCAGTGAAGTTTCTGCTGGGCAAGCTGAGGGTTCCCATCTCCTAGAGTTCCAGGTTGTGATACAGGAACAGTTTAGACTGCCAAAAATATGTGCGTTAATGACTAGCCAATATGTCAGCAGCAAATGACTCATCTCATGCATCACAGTAGCTCCTAACTTCTTGATACAGGTTAGATGCTAGACAGACTAGAGACCTATTGGAGAGAAATGTTATTACAGAACTCTGAATTATACATATCCCAGATGCACCAAGGCTGACAAGGCTGTGTAGGTGAAAGGTGTCACTTTAACTAGATGTATCCTTATTACTGAAATTCAAACACTAGCTCTTTTTGACTTTTGTTTACAAATGAAAAATGAGAGCTCTAATTTGATAATTAATTAATAAGACCTAACCACTCTTTTTGTTCATTTTTGGTGGTTGTCTCCTACATGTAACCAGCATATACGTGTTTATTTTTTATTACAATTTTAAATTATTTGAGCCAGCAGCTGGAAAGCAAAGGAGGATACTGATAGTTTCTATTGGTGGTTCTCTTGTTATCCATTTAACTCCAGCACAAGGTCTGTGGTTTTCATTTGACTTCAAAGTTCTACTGATCAAATATTTATACTCTTAGTTCTCTTACCCTAACAGGGGAATTCCATTGGTATTTCCATGGGGAATTCTATTTCTTAAAAAAAAAAAAAAAAGAAGACAAAAAAAAAAGTTTTCACTCTCTCATTGACCGGATGTATGATCTTAAAACTTCCCATTTGTTAACACTTCTAATCACAATCTGTCCAAATAACTTTTCTCTCATACAGTGTAAATTAATGATGTCACCAAATTAAACTCAGTGTTGTTGTCTTAAAACTAATTTAAATTTGAATGTCGATGTTTCTATTTCAACACTATTTCAATATGTGTTTCTTTAAGTTTACCAGTTGATTTAATCTATTGTAAATTATCAACTCCTTCTTACATAGTCTCGCTTAGCAAGAATTCCTGTCTTTTTCATATTGGCAGGAGATTTGGAGGAGACTCTATCTAATACTGGAAAAAAGACCCCAAACTTAGAAGTAAAGGGATAGAAATGAACCACACCCAAAACATTTTGTCTGTCAAGTGTCCCAAGGCTCCAAGGCATCAGCTTCTCAGAAAAAGGAGTCCTACAAAATGTCTTAGAATAGGAATATTTTCAGCAGTTTCGAAGATACAAACGAAAATTTCAAACTTAGAGGTCCTTGTGTAGAGACATAATTATTTCTCTGTTTCTACTGTTTCTGTTAAAGTAATTTTAATGTAATTTTACATACCTAAGGTTGTACTTGCCTTTTGAGGGAGCTGCTTCATGAAGGAGTATTGTTCCCTGACAGACTATTACAGCTAGTTCTTCTTTTTTTTCATTCCCATATGATTTAACTCCCAGTTTATTGCCTCCTAAAATAACAACACTGCACTATATACAACTGTTTTTCATTCTTCTTCAACACTGCAGTTATCCATGTTATCCTTTTTTTCTCAGATCACGATCTTCCATTGAACTGGTGATCCCTCACAATGCTGTTTATGACGTTTATATCAACGTCACCAATAAATTTCCCACCAATAATGCTCCTGGATCTTAATATTTTTTCTTCTAACATAAAAACTTTTCTCTAAGGAATGAACCCTTGTTGTTTTGATTCACAGAAGTATTTTCACATGTCATCAGATGGCATATTGATTCACATGTAATCCAAATCGCAGTAGAGATTGTCTTGAGGAAAAACTCTCTTCAGCTGTGTAAACAGGTGACACCTTTGATATACCACTGCCTGGATGTCATTGAGATATCCTGTTTATCCAGTTATATCTGACACAAATTTAGCCGCCCAAGAAAGGAAGAAAATATAATTTTTTTTTATTTTTAAATAAAAGATACAAAACCAGTAGCAGCCCATGAACAATACTTGAAAATTTAATGATTTTAGAATAGTTTGGTGGAAGACTTAGGGATTAGAAGGTACTTCTACCTTAGGAAGCAGCACAGTTCAATAGGGGTGAACCTGTGGAGTGAAACCATTAATTCAAGCATTCAGTCCTCTGCAGAACAAACATTTTAGATAGGGTACTTTAGAAAAGCTGCAGACTTTTCTTACACTGAAGTGCAGGGGGTGTGCTACTATGGCACAATTCTTCACCTATCTTCCATGTGGAGCATATAAGGGATTAAAAGGTATCCTTCATCCCTTCAATAATTACAAAGACTGACAAAAATACAGGGTAAAAAATCTCCCTAAAGTGACTTACTGTGTACTGACTTTGACATGCAACAAACAATATCAAAGTAAATCTACGTCTAAGAACTCTTTGTTTTTACCAGAGATATACCAGTTACACTCGCAACTCTTATGACATCCTGAAAAATAATTGTCTTTAGATTTGTGTTACCTGATTATATAAGTTAGAAGAACTAACATATCTCACAGAGTCTTATATAAATTTGAATTTTGAATTTTTTTTATTTGACATCTTTCATATAGTTAGTGTCTGTTTAAATATCACTGTGCTATTGCCTGAGGTAAATGCAGTAGAAAATCACTATGTTCAATAAATATTATTGTCTTACAGTTTCATTCCCTCTGTCAAACTGTGAACTTTTTTTAATTCTGCAGTGGAATTTTTATTTCATTTTCTTGTTAATTCTTAATGTGGATGAATAAATTGCTGGCTATCTACTTACAGATATAGAATATTTCCTGTGTGAGTTAGCCAAGCTTAAAATGGATCTGTGCATTTTTGTCATTGTCACAGAAAGGTGGTTTTTTTTTTTTCCCACTGCACAATAATGAAATGTAGAAAAAAATACACATTAACTTTTTTCAAAAATTTATTTAAATGATTGATAGTCAAATCAACTGCTGTTCATTCTAAGTCAGGTTTTCAAACTTAATACAGACTAACTTTAGGAGATAACTGAGCACATACTTAAACATTTTCTTCAAAAGAGCTTGGAGTGAATTCAAAAGGCGGGTGCCAGGCAAGAATTCTACATTTACGGACAACAGCTGTGGAAGAATACAGCACAGTGCTTCTAGAACTTAATAGCAGGGGGAACTGGGCACTGGCTTCCCTAACCAATTTACATCTAACTGCCACTAGATAAAAAAGTTATGGTGACAGCAAGAGTGTGGACCAGAATGCAAATCTGGCTCTTCACCATTCAGTGAATTATGAAATAGGAGAAACAGATTTTATTCCGTATCTCAAGCTATTGTAGCAATTGCTCTGAACACCAATCTAGGTGTGTGAAAGGCAGACTCCTAAGTGAGGTCCAGCCTCATTCAGGCAGCTAAGCATGGCTCAGAGTTAGCTTCTCCAATTGAAAGGCAAAGGTGTTTAGACATCTATTTTTATAATTTCAAGCTGTCTGATCTTGAAATCTCTCCGCTCAGTACTGCAACATCTATATATTCTGTTCTTAGGTGCCTAATTCGGCAAAATTCACTTCCTGGGATATGACAAAAAACATAAACTAGCATACAAACTTTCCTTTGGAGCTTATTCTTAGACTACAGCTATTGCTTTAGGTATCTACGTGTGAAGGTTTTGTACCAGTGACATTTGCAAATCTCTGCTATCACTTAGGAGGTGACTAACATTTCCACTGATAATATCCCCCTTATAACTAAGCTATTGCCAGAGGCCATGCATATTAACACCAAAGTTCCCACAGCATTAAACTGGTAGGTGTCTAGATCATTAGATTAAAATTTCATAAAATAGACATTACTCAGTGTACTCCATAGCAAAGCCTGAAACACATTATGAGTATTTTAGCTATACTGGAATATCTAGAAGAACTTTGGCAGGACCCTAAAGCAGCCAAATCTTTGAGGTAGATGAGTCTAGATCTTTTCCCTAGAGTGACCTCTCTGAAGGAGACTGAAAATCCAGGATTTATCAGTCTTTCAAATAGGATAGCTAATTTTTTGGACAGAAAAACTCCAAGTGACCAGGATAATACAAAAATATTCAGTTAAAAATTAAATTATAAACTAAACCATTTTCCCCCACCTCAGTTCCTCCATGATCTTAAAGGTATGTCCTTGCTTTACACTTTATTTCAGTCAACCTGGCAGCTTCCCAGCTGAAGCAAATGGCACAGTCCTCTGTAGTTAGTAAGGACGTTGCTTCTGTCATCCCCGGAGCCTCTAGCAATGTTTTCAGTTTTCCTGACCTGCAGGATACCAATCCATTGCTATACCTCTCACTGCCTCCTACTCCTCTCTTACCCTTGGCAATCCCCTGCGCTTCCTGTCTCTGTGCTTGCTCAGAATGCTGTCCAGAAAAGGTTCAAATTCCCCTACAAGGAGAATCCACATGGTCCACTCATTTTTAAGGAACATAAACATAATTTTGAAAAGTCAATTAAGAGAAAGTAAGGAGAAAAACAAAAAGTAAAAGAAAATTCTCTGAAGAATTTACAGTTGTTAACCTTACTCTATGAAAGTAAACATCTAGGTCATCCCATTTCTTCATGGCACTCTTACACACCATCTTCTTGTTCAGTGTGTTGGCAGTTTTGCATCCTAGGCCTATCACCCAAAACACCCTTAGACTGTAGAGCAAGGATAGGATCTAATACTGCAACACTGCAGCAGTAGTCGAGGATTAAAATATTTATTGGTAACAGTGCTGCTCTTTTAAGAAGGATGCCCAGAGCCCTAGAGTAGCTAAAGAAAAATTGACACCATGGCTACAGAAATTTTTTGAGACAGAAATTAAACAAAACTCAATATTTCAGCCTATATTCAAACCAGGGGGGGTTGTTTGTTTATTTGTTTTCTTGTTTGTTTTTTTTTCCCAAGTTTAGTTTTGCCATGAGCAGCTACAGGATTGCTTTCCTAAAGGGGGTTTGAAACCATTGATTTCATATGGGCATTATTTGATCCAATAGGAGCAATGGAAAAAAACCCCATTCTATGCAGATATGTTTATCCATTGGTATTCATCTCTTAAAGCTTTCTGTACTCTGTGATAACATGACCTTTGTATTTTCTATTGACCACCAGACTTGTAAGCAATATGATACTTTATTTAAATATTAATGTATTGAAGCATATAAGTGTACCATATGTTAACTTTTTGTTCCATTTCTATCTTAACGTATACTACAGGGTTTAGATTTGGAAAAAAAATGTGAAATATGTCCTTGAAAACTTGTAACTAGAACTTTATAAATATTACAAAAACAATAATTTTGCATCAGTATGGTGAACAAGTAGCAAAGTGCCTGAAGAATATAAATTGAACATTCTCCAGAAGAATCGGTAAAGGTTAAAATTCATCATTTTAACTGATAGGCTTTCTTTGGGAAATAACTGATGCAGTGAATACAAAATGCTATGATAATTTTGTGTTTCTCCTCAGTCTTTTTTTTCCCTTGAAAAACAATACCTCTTCAATAATAAAGCATACATTTTTCCATTCATTCTGAAGTTTACTACAGTGCTTGTCTTCATTCAAAATTGATAGTTATTGTCACTTTAAACAGAAACTTTTTGTCTGAATGGAGTGAATTCTTCTGTCCATTTCAGGAGAGGAGAGGCTGCAATCCTATAGGAAATACACTGTGATTCACATCATTTTAGGAAAAGATTTAACCTAGACGTGGTATGAAGACTGGTTGCTAAATACCACATTTACTACCACAGTTTCCATAGTGATTTTCAGACTGTAGCAGGCTGGAGGCTAAACTAGAAAAATAGACATAAATACAATTTATACTAGAAATAAGTAGCACCCGTTTGTCCCAGGCTCTGCACCAATGCCATACACAGATAACTTTTCTTTTCGAAGTCTTGCTATCTACAAAGTCTTGCTGTCTACTAAGTGAAAGCAGAAGTGTACTGCCATATTTCTATACTTAGGAAATTGAGTTACAGAGAAATTGAAAGACATTTCTTTTACAGTCATATAGGAAGACTGTCACAGAAATGAACCCAGGTCTGTTGAGTTTTAGTCCAGGTTATAAACCAGACTTCAGTTTTCCATCAAGTAAATTTCCTCCATTTAACTAATATTCAAACTGCAGATTAACCTCCTGTGCTGATGGCTGGAAGCAGCTCACTTGCATGTAAATCAGGTATCAATTTGTGGAGATTAGCTAATTCCAAGTAATATTAATTCTTTCTATCATGTCTGTACTTTTGCCCACAAAAGACTCTCAGTGAAACGTGTTTTGTTAATTTGGGGTGCAAAACAGGCTTTTAATTGCTTTGCCAATTTAAAATTTACTAGTATGATTAGACTGTGACAAATACAGATACGTGTACTCGAGTCTCATATGCAGAAACTGCACTGTGACACTGCAGGTTAGGGATGGATTTGGCTTTCTTAATTCACCTTCAGACAGGCAAATCTCTAAAAGTTCATCACAAAAGGCACAGTGACTCTGTGTGTTTTTGTATGAAGTTCACCCCTAATCTTTACATGAGCTAAGAATTATTCCTGCTCCCTTTATAACTTTCTCTTTTTTTCCCTTCTCTTTCTGCAAGCTGTTCAGATAAGGATTTTCATTGTCATTGTTCCCACTCTACTCTGAATAAGTGGAGTGTATGAAAAAGGCAAAATCACAAAAGAATAACTCGCAAATACTGATGCCACCATTGGACTTGAATTTAAAGTTATCTCACAAGGACACTGTTAACATTTATCCTCCTCTCTGTAGGCCAAAAAATTAAAATATTACTCTAAGTCTCAGATCAGTTTCTGCTACAGCATTTCATCTTGATTGATGTCCACTATTAGTATCAGTGATGCTAGTTAGCTTTAAGACACCCCAAAGGGTAGTCAGCTAGTTAAAACTCCAAATGAACCTCAGGCCAGCTGTTTAGCCCCTTGAAAGTTTTGCTGAGCATTGACATAAGACCTTATCAATCATTACAATTAAGTGCTTTCAGACTGTCCCTTCTAAAGGGAGTCAGCTGAAGTACCATCTGCTATTTTGCTTTTAAAACTCACTGGTCTCCTTCTTTAAGCCAGCCATTTCACTTTTGAAATTACGTTTCTTTTTCAGGAGAGTGATGGGCTGATGAGGAAAACTTTTTATTTTAATAATCAGCAGTTTCTATGATGTGACATAATTTTTGCAGTGCTCAAGGCCTTTTACAAATCAAAAGGAATCCAACTAAAACAGTAATTAATGTCAAATGACTAGTCACATACGGCCCTATTTAATTAAAAAGTTCTAATCTTTGATTAAAACTCCTCACACGTTCTTGTGACTGCAAACTGTTGTCTAAAAAGAGTAAGTAATTGGGTACATAATCTATTGTGTCTTCTAACTGACACCTGCTAATTGTCTCAGCAGCAAATGGCAACAATTTAATTTAGAAAGTCAAAAAGTGTATCTTACATATTCAACAGATTTTTTTCTTGTGTTATATTCCTTTACTACCTTAGGAAGACCTTTTCCTGAGTTTATCCCTCTGAGAATTTTCTGCTCTCTAACAACATGCTCTCCTATAGTAAACACAAACTACATGATTTACTGGACCATTCTTTTAATGTGCAGCTAATGTTTTAAATGTTATTAATCTATAATTTAATTTTCTTTTTAAATATTGCCTTATCTGCACAGCAGACGTTGCAAACAGGTTTTTATACTCATAGCTTACAGGGAGAAAACCAGGAGGAATAAGCCACAGAAATTACCTCCACAAGAATTCTGATTAATTCAGAATTTCAGCTGGTGAAAAACTGGCATCTATAGCCACCTTCAGTGCTATAGTGAAGGACCTTCCCCCTCTTCCTCATACACCTTGGATCTTAGCTTCAGCACCAGCAGTACAAAGAACACTGTTAAGACAGTAGTGCCTCAGAGGAAAGAATATTCTTTACCATCTTCTATCCTTTTACCTTTTTTTTTTTTTTTTTAACTCATCAGTGCAGAATCTAACTGTGATTTAGCAAAAGTTATGGTTACTATTATGTCTGTGTTTACTGCAGAGTTGCTCTTTCTTTCTAGGGTTATGGTTAATCTGCTTGCTATTTTTTTTTTCTGTCTTCTACGGCATGATTATTTGTTGTCTGCAGTTTTTCTGAACTAGAATTGTGACACTCCAAACATATTGGTACTCCCAAATGAAATTCCCAACAAGTATTTTGTCTGCTTTATGTCTTAGTTTACTAATATTTTAAAAAGTCCTTTGGCATGTTGAATGAAGCATTCTCAGGGAAGAATACATGCTTTTGACAGCACGTTTCAATGCCAAGCCAACTATTAGGTGAAGTGTGTCAGCAAATTTTTGGTTCTGATGGCTTCAGATACAGCTGAGTTCTCATACCTCCAGTCAAAACTACCTACTTGGGCACACTTATTTTCAACTCTCTTGCAAACCCAAACACATCTGGACCCACTCCAGTATCAGGAACTGGTATGCTTCCACTATAAAAGGACCAAGTGGTGGTTGTGAAGGTGTCCATGTGGAGTGGCCTGATGGCATCTTCTAACTGAGCTCTACAGAGAATTCTAAGTCCACTGAACAGTATCTATCCTTTTTCATCTAAAAATTTGCAAAGAAGCGAAAGAACTGCTTTCACTGCTTTACAGACAGAGAAACTGTTGCCCAGCAAATAGAAATAACCTGTCCATGATCATGGGGCTATATAATGATACAGTCAGCAAAATAAACTTCTGTCACCTGATTTCCATTAAGCTGCTCTACAGTCAAAATATAAAAATAGCTTTCTATCAATACATGTGAACATACAATGATATAGATGATATAGAAAGCTTTGTGACTTTTACTACAGTAAGTTGCCTGCAGCATGTCAATAGAATAGTAAATAAACACAGAAGGAGCCTTGAATATGTTTTTTTTTACATAATAGCAAATTTCAAACACCTGAATTTGGGCTCCTTGGCCAAATCATATCTTTTCTCTATCTAGAGTATCTTCAGCTATTCATCTTCTTTTCCTCCCTGCTTCATGCCTTCATTATCTCTCATCTGCTGTGACCTCTTAGCCACTGTAACCTTCTCTCTAATCTCCCTTCTCCAGTCCACTCCAAACACTGCAGCCAAGGTTATCTTGTTCCCCACTCCAATCATGTCAAGTCCTCTCTCAATCCCTCAGGTGGTTTTCTGTCTCACTACACTACAAGGTCAAATTTCTCCTCTGCAATTTCAAGGCTTTGCAAGCGTTTGTCTTAGTCTATCCCTGGACTGAGTCCTTACTCTTTTCTGGCTCTGATGCTGTCCTGCCTACCGTGTGTATCCATATCTCATGCATGACTTCCTATTTCTATTCCCAAAACTGTTTACAGTGCCTAAAATATCCTCTTTATTCTAACCTGCCAACCAACTTCACTTTCCTCTTTCATGTCTCTGAGCATTCTTTGTAAATTTTTTTATGAGTGCTTTGGAGCAAGAGTCTTGTTTCTGAAAATACAAGGTATTTGTGAAGTTGCAGGTATAACAGTGACATTGAAGAAATAATAATTATGAAATTTACTTCATCATCTTGCATCACACTGTAAATAAACAAACAAATTAGCGTTTAAATATAGTCATACTACGTAACAACAGAAATGTTTCCAGTTCTCTTCTACTCCAGATTTATAGTCAAGCAAAGGAAAGGAATAGTGTTTACTAAGTGTGACTCAGATATACTTGAAAAATTTGGTTCCTTCACCAGATTCCCTTTCCTTTGAAGGCTGATACATATTTAAACCACAGCCTGGACTTTATCATGGAGTAAAGTATACTTCAGATTCTCATTAAGACATGACCCATGAGAGGATGATACTAGCTCTGTGACTTTCTCAAAAGAGTCTTGAGCCATAGTTAATTTTGAAATAAATATGTTGCGTGTCCATAAAACAGCTCCTACTGAAAAATGGTGGGCAAAATTTTATGGCAGCAGTTTGACCTCTTTACTCCCCCCCCAAAAAAAAATAAAAAAAAAATAATTGGGAAATGAAAAAAAGCCACAGACACACAGAAACAAAAGAACCTTTTATTCATAAGAGTTTCCTCAGGCAAGGGGCATTTCAGCTTGTTTATCACACAAATCCTTCCCATAATTCAGCTATTAAGCAACAAGATTCTATAATCTATTACCAGTTAAATTAATGTTTGTAAATCTTTACTGCTGATGATATTATACTACCAGAAGCATCTAAGGTCAGCTGCTATCAGTTTTATTGTTAGAAGCAGTGGGAAATGGAAGCAAAAACTTGCAGTAGCAAATCAGTAACTCATTCTGAAGCAAATGTGGTGTGATACATTTTTTTAGCTTAGCTATGAAATGAACTAACAAAACAGATAATATAACAAAAAAGCCTGACCACACAAGCTTTGCATCTTGATATGTAATTAATTTGATTAATTAGCAGTACACTTTTTAAACTGTATCATGTAGATAAACGAGAAAAAAAAATCCACTAAAATTTCTGTCTGATGCTACTATGAGAAAACAATCCCCTTCCCCAATTTATCAAAGTAATTGAAACAGCAAAAGAGATAAAAATGTGTCATCATAAAGTGATATAGAAATTAATCTGCCTGAGAGCTCAACATGCTACACTGATCACTAGCTGCTTAAACTCAAACATGCTTTCACATTATTTGTGACATATACTCCACACATCGGGAAAGTCATGCCAGCTGTTCACCTATCTGCTCTAACAATGCTGATAGAAGTTTACTTATTACTCTTTCTCTGACATACACCAACAATGCTAGAAATACTGACACCTAAAATTAAATCATCTTGTTAAATTCAACCATACCTGTTAATGTCAGGTGTAATTGCACTGGTCGTAGTAAAAATGTACTAGAGACTCTACTCCCACTTTGTGGTGCTAGTGAGTCAGTGTTGATAATGACTTAATCTAAATGTTTTGATTGTAAGTATTGCATTTGAAAAAAAAAAATTAAAAATTCAAATTTTACTGGAACAGACTACCTTTTCTTTTTCAGCATATCTTTGAATCAAATTAGAGCAGAATTTCAGTGTGGGAGCGAAGTATATTTACATATTTAATTTTAAATAGTTTACATTATCTTTTAGTGGGATAGTTTTACTATGGCTGGTATGGTAGCAATCTTCCAAATGATTAACTCCAAACTAAATTATTATTTTGCTCACCTATTCTAAGATTAAAAAATACCCTATTTTCACTATCACAGTGTGTACTTTTTCTGCCATGATAATGAATGGCAAAATTCTCTCTGATTTCAGAGGGATGAAGATGATTCTCCATGTTCAAAATGGGTTGTCTCCTAGCCTTTCATTTGTAATGAATTGAACACATTAATTCAATGCAAATTATGCAAAGTTGTTTATTTGACTGCAGATAAACAACATATAATTGGAATTAAATACTCATTTTGCTTTTGCAAAATGTTTTGTATGGACAGAAGAAATTATGTAAAGAGATTCCAATATTTTCACTTGAAAGATGGAAGGAAGGAAGAAAGGAAGGAAGATGTCTTTAAGATATGACAATAGTCGTCACTGGTGTTTAGCTCATGGGTCTCAGTTTCCTTGTTCTGGAACACAGCATCTTTTCTTTTAACATTACAATTTTCTCCCTGTGAGATTTTCAGTGCTGCGACATTTAGAAGGGATGACAAAACCTCAATACTTGTTTATTCTGCAGGTCAATATTCCAAATAATTGTCCTGATACATTAGAAATGTTACTTACATTACTGTTCATATTGACACCAGCTATTTAACCCACAGAAGGAAAAAAGAACATCTTCATCATATCTTTATTTTCTTCCTAATTAATTGCATCACTATGCCTAATACCAGAAAAGGCCTGTTAAACCCAATAAGAATTTTTTCTTCTATTCAGAAAAGTAAGTGCTAGGCCTTGGTTATACTACAGCCAACTATGGATTTATTTAATATTTTAAAATTCATGCCAGTTATACACAACAGGAAGTCCCCCAAAGTATTAGCATTTGCCTAACTCCATTTGTTAACCATATTTGTTCCCTTTATGTGATCAGGTGTGAACATTAATTATTGTCATTTTTTTTTTGGTCCACTGATTGGAAGGAAGACATGTATTAGAATCTAACAGAGAGCATCTACAGCTTAAATTCTAAATGAGCATACTGAAAAAGAATAATGTCTCCAAACAGAATAAAGAGATTAAATATTAATCTGAAAATTAACTTAGTTTCTTAGTAGAGGCCATACACTTTGTGAATGTGGGCATTTGGTGATGTATTGCCTAGGTCTGCCAGCCGTAATTTTGTATTATACCTTATTTCAAACTCTCTGAGCTAGACAGCTTAGACAACAATTTGATCTATTTGAGGTCTTTCAAAATCCTCCTGTGATTTTTAACCATTTTTCTTTCATGAACTTACTGTATGATAAGTTGTTTTTCAGAGGTTTGGGCCCAATTCCCAGGGTACCGTAGCCAGTTCGTAGAGAGAGTTGCTGTTTACAACAAGATAATAAACAGTGGTCCCTGTTTGTGAATGCTTTCCCATAAAGTCTGTAAACCAAAGATGAAACTGAAGAATAGTCACAAGAAAAATTTAGAATTCTCCTCACACACATTGGTTAAAAAACCCCAACCAACCAAAAAAAAAAAAAACCAAACCAAAATTAAAACAAACCAAAAACCAAAAACCAAACCAAACCAAACAAAAAAATAAAAACAAAACAAACAAAAAGAACCCTGAAAGAAGCTGTGATTCAAAGTTCATTAATTCATTAAATGTGTTTATAAATTCAATTTCTTGGCGACTTCTGTGATTTTTGTATCACACGGGCCAAAGGATAACAGAATGATCACAGAGGGGAAGGCTTAAATCTGGCTATGCTTTGATGAGCCTTTAGTAGGCAAATGCAACAAGCAGCTAAAGTTCTGCAAGAGAATCGGGATTACAGTCATAATACTATAGAGAAAATTTACTTCTGCTGAAGAAATGAATGCTATACTGACATGACTACAGCCTTTAAAGATCAGAGACAATGATCAGGAACGCCACATTTTCTTAGAGAAGAAAATAGCAAAGCAATTTAAAATGCACTTCTTCAGCAGTTTTCTGTATGATTATGTCTCGTAATAAGAGCTCAATAGTGTTTGAATTCAGACTTTTTTGTGACCTAATATATTTCATACAGCTTGGGTCCCTGACACCACATATTAGCAGTGATTTTATCTTTCTTTTGGTTATATGTGGTCTTCTTCAATACACAGGTGTTTGACAGTCATTACTGTAGGATAAGAACATCTAATATTAGTGTACCAAGTGATACAAATTAATCTATTTTAATTTTGTTCTGCCACCCTTGCTTCAAAGTGTGTATGACCTGTTTCCTCTTGATAAATTAAAGATACCTACATATAAATTTTGCTATGTATTTCCATTAAAGCAAGCGAAGTAAAGAGAAAAGCCTTGCACCTGAAGCAGAAACTTGCTGCAGTGTAAAATGGTCATTGTTTCTTGTGGGATTTCATTCCACTGTATTGGGTCTGTCCACTGAAGCTGTCAGGTCCCTCTCCAGACAAACTATATTTATGGTAGACTTCACTATAGGGACAAAGAAGCAGAATTATCAACCCGCCTTCATGAAGAACTTGGTGTTTTTAATACCCTGAATCATTAAGCACCTTCAGATAAGGGTGAGATGTTGAACTTGACTGATGCACCTCGAGACAGGCTTCTTGCTCTCCTACATCAGGAGCAGCCAGCATTATGGAGGAGTTGCACTGCAGCACCTTGTCAACGACTTTCCCGTGCAGTGAGTGTGTATGGCCTTGCCCATACAGAAATGAGGATATAACTGATGGTGGATCATCATTCACCATAACCAAAGGACACGTACTTGTGCCTCAGAGATGTTTACATACTCTTAATTTGTCATTTAAAGTAAGTTTTTAATTAAAAAAACAAATTTTACTTCTTCAGTAAGACCTTAAAAGGCAATCCTCCAAAAAGCATTTCATTTAGGTTTGATAGGAGTTAGTACATGTTAAATAGGAACTAGCTATTAAGAGATACAGAAGCAGAAAAAGAATTAGAAGACCATTATATATTCCCTACACCTAAATAAATGTATTTAAAATAACTATGCTACTTTAGCAACGTAACTGATTCATTAGATCTAAATTAAATACCTGTAGTATAAAACAAAACTTAAAATATTGCCCATTTTAATATAGTACACTCTCATTTACACACTACAGTGGACACATTTAGTGGAATAGGCAAATAGCAGAAGTTAGCCATTTAAATATTTAATGCCTCTGCACATTAAATAAAACTGTCTGCAACATATATTTTGTAGTGATTTATTTGCAATTCAGATGTTATCTCTAGATGTATATAAAACTGTTGTCTGATAACAATTTTAGAAATTATAATAAAACAGAAAATTGTAGCAATTCATTTATGTTAATTTACTGACACTATAAATTCTTCAGGGCAGTAGCCATAAATACACTTTCTTGCATAAAACTAGAACCTATTTTGGTACCTAACAGATCAAAGTTAATGACAGAAACACTAACTAGGATTTATATTTCGATGGATTTTTGTTTGGTTGTTTTTTTTCTCCTACTTTTTCTATTTTGAAATACATTATGGAACAATATGTGCCCTTCAAAAAAATTTTTCAGTATAAAAAGTGATTTTATGTATTCATCATTAAGATGCCTTAAAGGACCTAATTTCCGGGAAATGGATGCTTCGCAATTTTAAAAAGTCAAGCCTTTTCAAAATATTTCATAAAAACAGATAACTTCACTAAGTATTTTTAGTGATCTCAGGGATACAGTATTTCATATTTTAATTTTAGGATTTGTTTTTGTTTTTGCAGCAGGTTATAGGATTCTTTTAAATGTTAATTTTGCACCTTAGTTATTACATTTTGTTCTGGTTTTATTATAGCACTGGATACTGACTAATCACTTATGACAAGACTGTAAGACAACAATTTGCCTGCAGAAAGGGGGATGTATAGCAGCAAACAGAGAAGGGAATTATGACTTTTAGAAACATTATTTCCTCTCTTGCTTGCCCCTGGCTCTAAGGGGAGCACAAACCCCTACTGCTCTGTGCTGACAGCCAACTGTCAGGTTAGCTTATCTCAGATGGCCAATGTGTTGAGGGGATGAAGCCAAAGCCCTGCATGGCCCTGAGCATCGGCTGCCAATGCCCCATCAGGACAGGGACCAGTGGCCCCTCACGGGCTGCTGTCATCACTCTTCATCTTTTGCTGTGACCTGCAGTAACACTAGCCCATGCCAGGAAGCAAGCCCTCAAGTCTCCCTTATTTTCCTGCTTGGTGGGGATAAGAGCATTTGACAATCCTGTTGGGTGATTATGCCACTGAAACCAGTATTGAGCCCTCAATCTGGTAGCCAAACAGTGCAAAACAATCAAACCACTACTCCGTTACTGAGCTGTAGCTATACTGGACACATGGGCCAAAGAACCTCTTTTGTAATTCCTGTGAGCAAATTCACCAGAGGTGGGGCTCTCCCTGAATTCTCAGTTGCCATAAGGAGATGAAAGGGAGCTTGGTACAAATAAATGGCTTGTGTTGCACCGACAGACATGTCAAACTTTGAAAACTTCATGCTCTAGACAGCCTTGCCTTGCTGCTAATTGCTATGTTTTTCTTTAAAAAGTGAAGATTCTAACCTTTTACTTGACAGATATGTGGGCAAAATGCCACATAATATTTTGAAAGCTTATCTATAGTCTGCTGTTTACGAATCTTGTTTATGTTAGAGCTCACATACGAGTATACAAATGAAAAGGGTTAGCAGGAACAAAACTAGATGGTTGGTTTCAAATAGATGGGTAAGCTAGCAAAGAAAGGTTTTCACCTACAGAAACTCTAAAGACGTTGCTCCCTTTTAAAAGGCAACCATGCAAATGTAACACTTGACAGATTTTTTTATTATCATCATTTATTCCTAGTTGTGTCCCGAACTTTTGGGATGGGGAGCAGAGACAGTTTCATTACCTGTTTTGGGTTTGGTGGTTGGGTTTTTTTGTTTCATTTTGGTTTTTTTTCTTTCTAATCTTCTGAAATTGCAGCTAGGAGAGAGTAAATGGGATTCCATTTCTCTGAAAGGTTTAGCAACAGAATTGTTTACAGTGTTGCAATCAGTCATGTTTAAAGTAGAGCTACTAACTGCATAACTAAATAAGGGAATACTTTGGAAACAAAAGGGTTGCATAACAGGTAAATTTAGCTTGTAGAATCTTTAGTATGCAATGTATAAGAAATTTCATACACCCTTGGGAGAGTTTGCAGTTTTGTCAGTGGGTGCAAAATGCTAGCTTCGAAAAACTAAAATGAGAAAAATATGGAAATAACTAACTACCAGAAATCTGGCTTAATTCCTTTGTTGTTGTTGTTGTTGTTATTATTGGTTTTGTTGACAGTATGAATTTTATCTTCTGCAAATTTATACACACAGATTACTTGGCACTTATAGTTCAGGCTTATTCTCTTCAGGAAACTGAACTTTGATTTCCAACTGCACTCTGAAATCAAAACTTTCAAGAAAATATCTTCATCCCATCTGGGGAGAAATTGTAAGAATGATGGCAGAGGTGAATTTCTGTGGCTCAGGACTATGTAGTACTTCAAATGTAAATTATTTTGGAGTTTTTCTGAAACCCTTCTTTTTCTACCAATACTTGAAGGTGGCAGCATCAGCTCTGAAGACACTGGTCTTCCTTCACAATAAAATTGCTGGACGGGTTTTTGAGCAAGCTGGTCTAGTGGAAGGTGTTGCTGCCCATGGCAAAGGGTTAGAAGCAAATGACCTTTAGGGTCCCTTCTAGCCCAAATAACTCTGTGATTCTGTGATTTTGGTTTCTCCAATTCTGTCCTTTATCAGTACTCTATCAGTACTTCTATCTGCACAATGTCAGTCACTTAGCCAGATCTTTGAGCTGGATCTGCTTCTACTTTATCCTTAAAGCAAGCACTGTTAGCACTCCCAGGGAAGTTTTAAACCCTGAAGATAAAATTTTACCCCAAAAAAACTTGATAAAGTGTCCAAAGTGAGAGAGAATAGAAAAGGTGTAGATGAACATCCACTGGCTCATGCTGATATGAGACAGCAGGTCTGCTTTTCCATGTATGGTCCCTGTCCAGCAGCTCTGAAGGTTTCCAAACTATATACAGTACCCTCCCCAAGCCCAAGAGAACATTTTCTTTCCTTCCCCTCTAAGACTCAAATAGTAGTTCTGTTCCCTTCCTTTATTAGCACTTATTGGAGTTTTTTCTCACTCTTGATTTTGTTTTGATTGGGTTTTTTTCCCCTTCCCCCTTATCCTTTTTTTATCCTGCATTTCCATAAGTTTCTTCACTTGAGCATTCTCAGAGAAGGCACAATCTCCTCCTTTCCAGAGTGCAGCCTAAACCAAAGGGGAATGAGACAACAAACATCTGTCCTATCCTGCCACATAATCTTTAAAGGACATAGAAGATATTAACCTACGATAACTGTAGACAAACTAAATCCCATCTACTAAGTCGAGTATTTAATAAAATTTAATTATGTTTATAAATTTCTAAAAAAAATACTTCAGTCATTATATTAATGATGGGTGTATGTGTTCTCATCTCTAACAAACTTGTCCCAAATAACTCACAAAACAGATTTTCATCAGTAAAGTACTTCATTATTCAGTGAAGCAAAACACAGTGTTGATCTCTATAGGGTTTAATGCAATTTACCATGAAAACAAAACTTGCCAGGTTTAAGAAAAATCCATACAATATTTGCTTCAGAAAAGTTTCCAAATGCTTCAGAGAATATCCTTTAGTTGAAAATGCAAATATTTCCTATTCTATGTTACAAAAATCTAATGTCTACATTTACACAATATATTCCTATCTCATTGGTACAAGCAGCGCGCACATTATGTTATCATGCCAAGTCATATCATATGATCATTTCACTGTGCCAAATCATAACCCCAGAATTGGCACCATGTTATAATAAAATGGCTTAAATAGTTTAGTTTTTAATGTTTTAGTTTTTTAAATCAGGCTATGCAGGTAAAAAACAGCCCCCTTGACCATTATCTGAATCTGTCTGTCTCTCCATTATTTTGCCCAGCAACTCTGTGACCTAATGGACAATTTCAATCAGATTTGTGAGTGAAATAAACATTTCAAAGGTGGTTGTAGTTTAAATTTCATTTCAGTGGGTGGGTGTGTATGGGAGATAAAATGATACCCTGAGAGAAGGAGAAGTAGCTGTTCTACCTTTCCAGGCAGCTGCTGCCTGGCCCAGCAGCATGTCCCTCTCAGCCAGCCACTCGTATCTGCAGGGTAACCATCAGACACAGGAGGAATCTGGTAGTAGTGGCAGAGGAAAATTAAAAGACACACCTGTAGGAAACTGGTTTTCAATGTTTCAATTGCTCTTAAAGAAATTGCTTTTTAAAAAAAAAACTCATTAAGAAGACCTCTACTTAGTCTTTTTGCATCACGCTGGGCTTGATCTCAGTGTGTCCTGTTTTCATTGTAATAAAACAAGCAAAAAATGTTTCTGGATTTTATGATAAAATCATCAAATAACGTGGCTGAAAAGAGGAATGAGAATACAAGTCCTAAGACCTTACCTGTGGCCCTAAAGTCACCCTTCCTGTAATCCTTATGAATCATTGTGTGCGTTTGTTTGTTTGCATTTCCAAAATGACATAGGTACAACTGTAAACATAATATCCCCAGCTAGAGATAAACTGTAGGTATCAACTCTTTTAGTGACAATCTCAGGCTTAGCTCCCACTTACTAATTCTCTTTGCCTGAAGCCTTTTAAACTGCCCTGTGCCCTGCTTTGGTGTCCTTTTCCTACTCCTCTCTCTTCTTGGCCCCTGTCCTCCCATTAGTACACTAAGATCATTTGCAGACACTTACCCTCTCTTGCCTTTACCTACTGCACTATTATTTTATATTCCCTTTCTCAGCAACTGTCTCTTCTGTGTCTTGCTGGTGTGAACTCACAATTAAATTGACATAAAACTGCTCACATACAGAGTGACAAAAGTAATTTTACCTGTTGTTCTATTACTATTTTGAAACAATATTATAAAGAGAAGAAATGTCCTTTTAACCTATGTAAGTTGTACTACTTTGCTATTATGAAACGAAATTTATGAATCAAATCAGTGGAAAGGTTTCTATTGATTTCATTGAGCTTCTGGACAGTACTTCTCTCACATTTCTCTAGATGTCATATAATTTCTATTTTTAATTGTCATTTTAACAAATTTTATACTACTGGTACTAAAAGTAAAGCTTGCTACATCATAATTCCTTGAAAACCTTTTTAGTCTTTTTAAAAGAGAAACAATTTTGTATGTTTTAATCCTCAGACATAGTAACTGATCTTAATGACTGCATATTTTTAACAGTTCATTTACCTCGTTTTCAGATTCTATAAGAATGCTTGATGACTACCACTTAGTTAGATGCTTTTTGCTCTTTAAGAACCTCACCACTGACACCCCAGTACACACCCACATCTCATCTTTGTTACTAAGAAAAAGTTGACCTGAGGAAATGAGTTTGTTTCATTTATTATGAGTACCTAGAGTATAGAAATATAATTTCTCTGTGTTTTTTTCTTTTATAACTGGTTAACCAATAGGCCCAGCAGTTTTGTAAGGCTTGTTCATATTGGTAAAGCATATGTTTATTTATTAGCAGATAATTCATTCTCTTATATATGGATTCCTTGTTCCTCATATTTGCTCCTTGGACTTTCTAATTTTACTTCTTTCTATTGTTTTCAAGGTGATTGGATTTGGGCTTTCCCAATGATACATTTTAGGCTCAAATAACCTAAATACTGAACCTTGACATTTAACTATATTGATCTGTTCCTTGCCTCCCTATTTTCTTTTAGTTGTTTAGGGATATTTGTTCTGAGACTTCTGTGCTATGCTTAAGCATCCTCCACACCGAGACTAAAGATTTTCATTTCAACACTTCTGACTGAGAGTGTTTCTTATTTATTTCCATTTTTTGGGTGTTTTTTTGTTTTTTTTTTTTTTTTAATGTAGAAAGGTTTACCTGTCTGTCCTTGCTGAGAATAAAATAATAAAGAACTGGATTTTACCATGAACACTTGCCCAAAAAAGACTCAATACTGTTCTGTTTGCAATAAATCAGCATTTTTTTAAAAAATTTAATTTGGAGATGTGTTCTGTTACTATCTGTTATTTTGGTTGAGGTCAAATATAGCCTCCAATAAACAAACATTTAAGTATTGAAAAGTAGTATTCCAAAGCATAACTTAACTGCTTCATATATAATGAATTGCTAGGGCTGTTATATTGGACTTTGCTTCACTGTTGAACTTCTCCTATATGTGTTTTTCTTGACTGTCAGATAGTGTAAGCCTTCTGTGTATTTCTGTTATTAAAGATTTGCATTTCATCTATGTATTAGTCTCTCCACAGTCCAGCTTTCACACCAAGCTGTTAATAAGCACTTTTAATTTTGTTTTTATTTTGTTTCACTTTTTCAGCAATAAATATACACTATATATTCAATATATAGTGACATGGCACAGCATATTGTTGGAATGCATTTGCATTACCTTCATACATTTCATTTTTGACTATGAATATATATAAAATTATGATGTCAGTCTAAGCTACCAAATATGTAGTGCTACAAATTTGACAGAAAAAGTATTTCAGATATACTGTAAAATCATGGTATAAATAAAATATTCATTATTTGCACAGGTGGATTAAAATCAATAAATGCCATTTTGTTGTTACAAACTGTCTGATGTAACAACCATCGGCCTGACAGAGGCATATATTCATATGCAGGCAGATTTTTTACGTGGCTCTTTCCAGTAAGGCACCTAAGTCTCTACTGGGTTTAAGAGCTACAATTTTTAAAGATGCCAAGATGATATGATTTCCAAGAAATCATTAGAAATAGCTAATAATCAGCCATATGTAAAAATGAGTACTAAAATGCTGCTCTGCTGAAGTTAACAGCAAAACCCACAGTGACTTGTAGAGCAAAGCATAGGAGTTTCATTTATCATCATCACCTGGCAGTCAGTCATAGGTTTGAAGATCCATTGCTAGTGCTTCAGATTTTATTTTTCCTCTAAGTATTCCATGCATGTTGTTGGTGTCAATGGGATGTTGTAAGCTGCAAGATGTTTGATAAAAAAGGCAGATTTTACAAGCAAAGACTCCAGTTACTTGTATAAAGGGTTATACAGTTTTTCTCTTAATTCAGAGTCCTGAGTACTTGTTTTACAAACTGCAGAGTGCCCTCAAATGTATTGACTTTATTGTGGAGTCAGAGTATTTATTGTGTAATGCTGAGTCATATATTAAAAAAAAAAAAAAGGTAATCACTAGGGTGGAGAAAAAAAGTGATGGAGACACTAGCCTCCTCAAAGAAAAAGGTCAAATTCATCCTGGGTTATGAGTTGGTTGTTTTTTTTTTTTAACGAAGTAAACCATGAGAAATATTGTCAGAAATATATTACATTGTATATGCCACCTTAAGACAAAACATTTTTTTTTATTCCTGCTCTGAAAGGAAACTAGAGTTACTATCTGTGTACACATTTAGGCAGAGTGTCTACCCCACAGTTTGTGTGTATATTTATATACCATGGGATGCATACACAAAGTATATACCCCAGATGCAGCAGTATCTCTAGCACGCTAGAGGGAGCCATTACATAATTGCGATGACCCTCCCCCCCCCCCTCCAATTAGCTGAACTGGCGTGAAAAAATCGCTGGACATTCTGAGGCGTCTTAAAGGTTTGGCAGAAAGCTATAGAATAAGGAGAGGAAAGCAGAGAACTCGAGTTACAGTCAAACGAGGTCTCCTGATAGCTCAGGGGCTTATGCTGCTGTTTGTTAAACTTTAAATATTGTGCTGCTTTTATAGGGAACTTCTCCAAATGTGACTTAGCCAAATACGCCAATTTTCATCAGCCAATCTGAAGCCCTCATGCAGAAAGCAAAGCCCATTTTGTAAACATATCCTTTATTTCGTCTGTCTGTCGCTCTCACATAGAAAGTTGGCACGTCTGAGAGTAGTGTTTTTCCCCTGCCACTAATATATGTATAGTTTATTTATACACTGCATTTTAACACAGCATTAGTTCTATAACGGTTAACAGCAGACTTGCTCTGTGTAGCAAACTATCCATTTCACAGCTACAAAGAGATCCTTAGGACGGGAAGATGGGTCTGGAAAGAACACTGATTTGAATTTATAAATTTGCCAGACTTTTTCCAAGTCAAATGATATTTATGGACATAATAACTCAGGGCTGAAGGTTATCTTACTGAGCAAGGCGAAGGAGCAGCTGCCTTAATTGAATCTTTTAAGAGATGCTCCTAAAATAATTCAGGAGCGTCTTATAAGTGCTACAGAGTATATTTTCCCTTTTTAAATTTATTTTTCTCTTTTTTTTTCCCCTTTCCCCCTAAATGATTCTTGCTACTTACACGCTGGTCACAAATGGCAGCTTCATGTCGGTACGCACGGGTCGAGACCGGCGCTCCGGCAATCCGAGCACGCACCTTTCCAGCCTCGGTCCTCCCCCCGCAACCACCGCCCCCGGCCGGGAGCCTCCTGCCGCGCCGCTTCGGGCGGGGAGAGGAGCGGAGAATGCTGCTGCGGCCCCCGGCCCCTCACCCGGGGCTGCCCCGCGCCGCGGCCCCGCGGGCAGGCGGGAGATACTCCCGCACTCGGGACCTGCCCCTCGGGGAGGGGAGACCCTCGCGGGGCGGCTCGGCAGGGCCGGGGCGGAGGTGACGGCGGGGGGTTGTCCTCAGCCACACACACCCCTCCCGACATGCATCCTCGGGTCGGCGAGTCCCCAAGGCGCTCGGGGACCGCGCAGCGGAGCCAAGTCCTCACCCTCGCAGCGCTTTGGGCGAGTTCGGGGGTGTCGCGCCCCCCTTCCTTTCCCACCTGTCAACACGGAAGACTTGTTAATACGTCTCAAAAAATAAATAAATAAGCGGGCGGGGGGGAGATGTAGATATAAATAAATAACTAACGCGGAGTCGGGAGCGGCCGGGGGGGTGGGGAGGGGGGGGCTGGTGGCGCTGCGAGGCGCGGCGGCGAGATCCCGCATCCCTCCCGCCCGGCCGGGCCGCTCGCGCGCTGCGCGTCCCCCTCCGAGCCGATCTAATCAATGACACCCAGCGCCCGCCGCAGCCACGCCCCCCACCCGCCCGCCGCCCGCCATTGGCCGGTGGAGGCTGGGGCCGGGCGCCGCCGCCGCCGCCGATTGGCTGGCGCTGAATCCGTATCAATGTTTAAGCCGCGGCGTGAGGTGAATAGCGGCAGTCGGAGAGTGGAGCTGGGCGAGTGCGGCGCGGCGCGGCGGCCCCGCGAGTGCTGCAGTGAGGGAGGCGAGGCGGAGAGGGGGGGGGGGGGGGGGGAGGAGAGAGAGGGAGAAAGAGAGAGAGAGCGAGAGCGAGCGAGCGAGCGCGCGAGGCAAAGCAAAGCGCGGCTCCAACTGTTGAATTTTCTCTGAATTCTCCACTTACCTGCGGGCGGCTGGTGAAATGGATCTGGTTTATCTGGGATCGGCGTTCGCTCCGCGTGCTGCCTGGCTAAGACTGGCGACCGTCTGTTTGCAAGGGGCCACCCATCAATGAGGCAGAGAAGAATATTTGTTTTTTCTTCTTTTTCGTTTGAAAGCCTCCCTACCACACGTTGCAGAATTAACTGTGTACTTTGGGTCCGGACTCAAATAAAGGAGAAAAAAACGGTGCAGAACTGAGACTCGGAACTAGATCTGTGAGCAATGTATTGGGAACCTATATTTTTATTGGGTTTTTTTCTTTTAATTTGAAAGATTTCTGATTTATTTCACACATAACACTGAGGAAAGGTGGTTAAAAACACTCAGCAAAGCAGGAATCAGACGCGCTTCTGTGCCAGTGAGTGGATAACAGCCTTGTTTTCCTGATCCTCAGTCTCCCGGAGAAAGAGGTATAGTAAAAGTGTAGCTGGATCCAACACCCCCCCTTCTTTTTTTTTTTTTTTCCTCTCTTCTTCCCTCCACCCTCTCCAAAATATAAATCTTATTAATTTTTTTCCTGTCTGTAGAGTGAGTCACAGAAGCGTTAGGAAGAAGCTGCAACTAATGCCTGTGAAGGGAGGAACATGAGGCGATAGTCAATGTGATTTGTTCCGCTGGATCTGACTCATCCAAGCAGATTGAAACACCTGCATTTCTGGATTTGACATTCATTTATTTCAGGTTGTTAAAAGAACTTGAAATAAAATTTTGCTACCCTTCCCCACTATTTACCTATACACTGTATCGCTGGGAAAGGTGTTTATCGGAGAGGGGGAACGCATCTGGCGTTGCCGCCGCTCTTCTCCCCTGTACCAAGATGCCCAGAGAGACTGTTAAAGCTTTGAAAGGACTGCAAAAAATGCGTCACACAGATCGCGGAATTGCATAGGTTTTAATGTAAGCGAATTAGTCGATTAAAAGATCTCCCACTTTATTCATAGCCAGGATTGTTTTTCCTCTTCTCCCTTCCCCTAAATGAAGAGGACTAGGTGGCAGTGTCATTGGAAGGAGACGTTGAATAGAAAGAAAAGAGAGGCACTTGATAGCGCAGCCCTGTGAATACATAGACTGTTTTCCTTTTAACGAGAGACTAAGAAAGAGAGTGTGTGTGTGTGCGTGTGTGGTGGTGGCTTTTCTTTCTCTCCCCCGCAGCCCCCCCTCCTCTCTCTTGCTCTTTTTTTTTTCTTTTTTTTTTTTTTTTTAATCTATGCGTCCAGCCATGGTTTGCCTGTTGCTTTCCTCTCGGCTGCAGAGAATAGCAAACTGGCATTAAACTGCATCGAGAAAGTGCAGCTCCTCAGACACGCATACGCACACACGCATAGATACACAGAGAGAAAGGATGTGGTAGTGGCGGCGGCTACTGGCCTGTCTTAAAGAAACCCAAATGTGCTGCTGATAGAGCACGGCCTGAGCTTTCTCTCAAAATACAATTTTACTGTTAATGATGAAGGTCAACTGGTGGGTTTCTTAATTTTTTCGCCCCAAAAGGACGAGTGGGAGGCTGGTAGTAGAAGGAGAGAAAGGAAACTACAAATCCGAACACTAGTTTTTGCGGGGGGGGGTGGTGTTTGGGTTTTTTTGTTTGTTTGTTTTTTCATGTGTTTTGTTTTCCCCTCTTGCCCTGCAGTCCTCGCTCCCACTCCCTTTGATTCGGGAAGGAAACAGTGAGGGTGTACGAGACAGAGAGGGGGGAAATACCGATGGCAGCGAGATGCAGCCCTCCGCCGCAAGCAATGCAAGATTAGATCTCTAAATGCAGCAAAACACTCCCTGAAAACCAACAACCCCGCGGTGCAATCAGACATTTCACTACCTCTCACTGCACACGAAGAGGGCTTCAACAAGCTGAGACTTTTTTTTTCCCTTCTGTCTCTCCTACCCCTCCACTCCATCAATCGCATCACAAGCGATGAGTAGCAAATAAGCTTTTCTATCTCTTGCTACAGACCTGTGACCACCCTCCTTTCCTATGTATATATAAATACACATATTTAAGAAAAATATTTTTGATTTAAAAAAAAACCACAAACAACTACTGCCACCTTTTTTTATTATTGTTATTATTTTTATTATCCTTTGTACATCTGCGGGGATTCAAGGATCAGGAACACATCGCCTGCTCGGAGGAGAAGATCTTTTACAAATTTTCTGATTTTTGAAACCCTCCCACTGCCAAAGTTGGACAGCCGAAGTAACTGCGAGGGGACTGCAATCACGGCAAGCTCTTGCTGAAACGCTGCCGAAGCTGTTCCCTCCCTCCCCTTAGCCCCCCCCGCACACGATTGATTCCTCCCTCTGAGCTACATGGTCTATTTGCTGCCTCCCATCCTGTGTCTCTGCAGACGTTTTAGAGCAACAGGTTCAGGAACTTGAAATATAGGGGTGGGGAGAGAGAAGGGAAAAAAAAAAAAAGAAAAAGAAGAAAAAAAAAAAAAAGAACCGTCGGAGGAGGAACAACCCCAGCGCAGGAGGCAAAGAACACGGGGACAACCCTGGTCGTCGCTGCAACCCCGGCCACCTCCACCCCCTGCTCGGGGATGTACCTTTCCATTTGTTGCTTCTTCTTTTTCTGGGCTCCTGCCCTGTCGCTAAAGAACCTGAATTACTCGGTGCCAGAGGAGCAGGGAGCGGGCACGGTCATCGGGAACATCGGACGCGATGCGCGGCTGGCGGCAGGCACGGGGGGAGGCGGGATGCTGCCTGCGGAGCGTGGCGCTCCCGGTGGCGGCCGCGGCCCCAAGTCCACCTTCCGGGTGCTGGAGAACTCAGCCCCGCACCTCCTGGACGTGGACGGGGAGAGCGGGCTGCTCTACACCAAGCAACGCATCGACCGTGAGGCGCTGTGCAGGCGCAGCGCCAAGTGCCAGTTGTCCCTCGAGGTGTTTGCCAACGACCAGGAGATCTGCATGATCAAAGTGGAGATTCAGGACCTGAATGACAACGCACCATCCTTTCCCTCTGACCAAGTAGATATGGACATCTCGGAAAATGCTGCACCAGGCACCCGCTTTCCCCTCACCAGCGCCCACGACCCAGATGCTGGGGACAATGGTCTGCGCACCTACTTGCTCACCCGTGATGACTATGGCCTCTTTTCCCTTGATGTGAAGTCCCGTGGTGATGGCACAAAGTTTCCAGAGCTGGTCATCCAGAAGCCATTAGACCGTGAGGAGCAGAGTCATCACACCCTGGTATTGACAGCACTGGATGGTGGCGACCCACCGCGTTCAGGCACGGTGCAGATCAATGTGCGCCTCATTGACTCCAATGACAACAGCCCCATCTTTGAGGCGGCCTCCTACGTGGTAGAGCTGCCGGAGAATGCACCCCTAGGCACTGCTGTCATCGACCTCAATGCCACTGATGCTGATGAGGGTACCAATGGAGAGGTGCTCTACTCCTTCAGTGGCTACGCGCCTGAACGCGTCCGTGACCTGTTTAGCATCGACCCACAGAGCGGCCTCATCCGTGTCAAGGGCAACCTGGACTATGAGGAGAGTGGCCTCATTGAGATTGATGTCCAGGCTCGGGACCTGGGGCCCAATCCCATCCCCGCTCACTGCAAGGTCACTGTCCGCCTCATTGACCGCAATGACAATGCTCCCACCATTGGCTTTGTCTCTGTTCGCCAGGGAGCACTGAGTGAGGCTGCCCCACCAGGCACCGTCATTGCCCTGGTGCGGGTCACTGACCGTGACTCGGGAAAGAACGGGCAGCTCCAGTGTCGGGTGCTGGGCGGTGGCGGCGGGCCCGGTGCCGTTCCTTTCACCCTGGAGGAGAACTATGACAACTTCTACACTGTGGTCACTGATCGACCTCTAGACCGTGAGGCACAAGACGAATACAATGTAACCATTGTGGCACGTGATGGGGGCAATCCCCCACTTAACTCCACCAAGTCATTTTCTGTTCGTATCCTTGATGAGAATGACAACCCACCCCACTTCAGCAAGAACCTTTATGTCTTACAGGTGCCTGAGAACAACATCCCTGGAGAGTATTTGGGCTCAGTCTTGGCCCAGGACCCTGACCTGGGCCAAAATGGGACAGTGTCTTACTCCATTTTGCCTGGGCATGTGGGAGATGTCTCTATCTACACCTATGTCTCTGTCAACCCTACAAATGGTGCTATCTATGCCCTGAGGAGCTTCAACTACGAGCAGACAAAGCACTTTGAGTTCCGTGTGCTGGCCAAAGACTCTGGTTCACCCCACCGCGAAAGCAACGCCACAGTGCGTGTTACTGTGCTCGATGTCAACGATAACGCACCCCTCATTGTCCTTCCTGCCCTCATCAATGACACTGCCGAGCTGCAGGTACCACGCAATGCCGGGGTGGGCTACCCTGTGGGGACCGTCCGCGCCCTGGACAGTGACTTTGGGGAGAGTGGGCGCCTCACATATGAGATTGTGGAAGGCAATGAGGAACATTTCTTTGAGATGGACCCCACTAGTGGTGAGATACGCACCTTGCATCCCTACTGGGAGGAGCTCAGCCCTGTGGCTGAACTGGTGGTAAAAGTCAGTGACCATGGCAAGCCCAGCCTCTCTGCAGTGGCCAAGCTCATAGTCAGGGCCTTGGCAGGGCCCCTGCCCGAGGCCGGTGAGCCGCAGGTGAACGGTGAGCAGCACCGGCGACCACACTGGGACTTGTCGCTGCCCCTTATCGTGACGCTGAGCACTGTCTCCATCATCTTGCTGGCTGCCATGATCACTATTGCTGTGAAGTGCAAGCGAGAGAACAAGGAGATCCGCACCTATAATTGTCGCATTGCTGAGTATAGCCACCCTCAGCTGGGAGGAGGGGGAGGCAGTGGCGGGGGAGGAGGAGGCAGTGGCAGTGGAGGGGGCAAGGGCAAGAAGAAGAAGATCAGCAAGAATGACATTATGCTGGTGCCCAGTGAGGGCGAGGACAGCCGGGGTCCCCTCAATGTTATGAATGTGGTGAGCAGCCCATCCCTGGCCACCTCACCCATGTACTTTGACTACCAGACCCGCCTGCCCCTCAGCTCTCCCAGGTCCGAGGTGATGTACCTGAAGCCCGCCTCCAACAACCTGACTGTACCCCAGGGACATGTGGGCTGCCACACCAGCTTCACAGGGCAAGGGACTAACGCCAGCGAGGCTCCCCCGAGCCGGATGTCCATAATTCAGGTAGGAGACTTTTAGAATACCCTGGATCTCACTTTAGACACTGGTTTAACTTTCCCTTCTGTCTGCAGTGAAATCTGCTGTAATGCACCACTGAAGGGACCAACACAAGTCACTAAAGAGAGGTGGACCTAATGAAAGTGGAACCAGATCACATCTGGTGGGTCTGGCTCTACTGTCACACCGATGTTTTCCATGTGATTCAAAAGCAAATACCCACTGAAACATACATAGTTGCAGCAGTGCCAAAGAGGTGCATGTGAGAGTGCGGACAGACTTTTAGTACATTTGGGGCACGCTGGTGTATTCTCCCAGAAGATTGTCAGACACAGGTGGGCACTTCCACAGATTTCACTTCTCTTTGGTTTGCTGTGGAGAATAGGGAGGGCATTTCTGAAGTGGTCATATTATCTGAGGTAAATAACAGGACAGGGGAGAAACTTTACACACTGAGGACATCTATTGCAACAGTGTATCATAGCCCTCCAATCTTATGTACAAATGTGAGCTATATTTCCAAGATGTATGGTTTAATTTTTTTAATTTCCTTCTTCAGAATATATATCCATAAATATATTTTTGATGGTATCATAGGGGCCTCATTGCCTCCTCCTCTCCCCCAAAACAACCTTCAGTGCTGAAAATTCTGCATAGTCAAATAGAAAGAAGATGTATGTGGTAATTCCCTCCTACCCCCAAATGTTAACAAAACTCACATCCTGTCATAAACCAGAAAAACAACTAGTCAGATTTCCAGTAGCCTGAGTCAATACTGATGATTGCTTTATAGCAAAAGACAGAGCTCTGTCTTTTACCAAAGTTCATTTAGAAATTATAGCTGGCTGCATTCTGCTGCCAGTTACATCCATACTGTCCTCTACTGACTTTTGCGAATGTGAGAAATGGCAGAACTTGGACCATTGGACATAGGGTGCTAATTAAAGAATGACTTAATTTTTAGCAGGTACTTTAAAGTCCAAGTTCAGAAGATTTATTTCAGAGCAGTGAACTTGCAGAGTGAAGATGAGGGCAGAATTTGGCTCCAGTTGATTTAATTTAAAGTATTACTTCATGATTAATGCAGCTTAATGTTCAAACACTACAGGTATGTTCCAAAGTGATTTTTAACGTTTGGATTGAAAGCAGGCTCTGGATAATGGCTATTAAATATATTTGAAATGTCATATCTCTTTTATCCTGTGGTTCTCCTAATATGCTGTTCTGAGTCATAGGGGAATGAGCTGAGTGTATCAGAAGCGACACAGACTCATTTTGTGTATGCAGCTAGTGAAAAAGAAGTCACACTGTAGTCACTCAGTGTACCTAAAGAAGATTCATAATACCTTGGAGTTATCATACCTTGTGATCTGTTGACACCAAGTGTTCTAGATGCCATCTGTATCTAATACTTTGAACTGAATAGAAATGGCCATCAGTAATTGGCACGTTAAAGAACCAAAATTCAAGTAACTGATGGCCTGTAAATGGAACATTTATAAGTGGGGGGGAAAAAAAGAAAAAAAAAAAAAGGCTGCCTGTACAAGGTCACTGCAAACTAATCCTCAACTCACTACCGAGTTGTGTCACAGAAACAATTCCATTTTACGCCTATCACGAATTTGTGTTGCTATCAATTAGGTGAGTGGAGCAATACTTAAAATCTGAAATTGATTTTAACAAAAAGTGACACTTTAGAAAAGAGTTTAGGTTAGGGCACAACCAGAGATAATTTGATTTATTATTCATGCTTTAAAAAACAAATAACTTTCAATGACACTTGTTTAAGTAATGTCAACTTTTTTTTACTGTAAAATGGAGTTGTCAGAATGCTAAAAAAAACTCCACATTTTTTTCCCTACTGACAAGCATAATAGTTAATAAAAGACAGAAAATTATAATTTCCTAGAACCATTTAATGTCTATATAAAGCAATTAATTAATGTATTGATGCTACTGAATAGTAAAGTTTCAATTGTAGTGTAAAATCCCTATGGAAAATATGATTCCTTTTTTTTACAGTGTTCACTGTATAATATCAATCATGATTATTTTTCCCCTGAGATCTATATAAAGCTAAAAGAGGAATTTCCTCCCTTAAAAAGTGTGTTGTGGTCTCTAAAAGAGTTTTCATTATAAGAACTGTGGAAAATGTTAACTGTAACTCCTCATAGCACATACTGGTACATCTAATATTGGTTTTGCTTTCCCTCAATATCTACACAGAGTGTTTTAGATGTTTAGATGTTTCAGTCAGTAGATTAGGAAGCATTCAGTTTTACCTAGTGAACAATGTGTTCAAACATACTTATTGATACTATACTTTGTAGTCATATTGGCAAAACATACACAGTATGAAACAGTGTTCTTGGTTTCTATTTAGAAATGGCTCAGATTTAAAGTAGCTAGATAGGAAAATTGATCATCTTCTCTATAGTTTTGCATTACTAAAATACATTTTGTATTCTCCATCGCCACATCTCTGGAGTAAATTTGATATAAAATTTGCATTTAGAATGTAGATACTATTTTATGTCTGGTCCTGTACTTCTGCCTCATGTATAATTTAAACTGCAGACTTAAGGAGAAATAGTAAAGGATCAGCCCTCTCTCTGGGTCTGCTGTATCCTTAATCACTCCAGGAAACCTGTGTCTGCATATGTAGATTGCACAGTTAGGAATCAAAGGTGTAACCAATGGAAAAAAAAAGAAACAGAATCCAAACAGCTGCTTTATAATCTCTGTTTGGTGGTCAATACAAATAAGCAGTTGTCTTTGTTATTTCGGTAAGGGAAAGGTAAACAATTGCATAGGAGCTCTCTAACAAATATTCCCTTTAGCTTTTACAGATATATTACTGAACCACAATAATCTCACATTATGTAATTCATACAATGGAACTGCATTTCTTCGCTCATTTTCTCGGCAACTGTTTAATGACAGAATTCTCTAACAGGAACCTGTTATTAAAACTTTATATATATATATATGTACATACTTATATATATATGGAGATATATATATACATGCTAAATATTATATTATTACTTAGTACATCCAGTGGTTTCTATAAATATTTAAAAGTAAATAAATAATTTCTTTCTCAGTAAGATTCAAGTTTTCTCACTCTTATTAGGAGTGCGTAATAATTTATTTTTTTTTGCTTCGGTTACTAGTAAGACCTAGTCAATGGGCTTTACAGTTCCCTTATTTCTCATTAATAGTATTTTACTCTACAGATAGCCCAGTTTATATCAACAAATGCCTGTGGAGTAAAGTGTTGCTTAGAGACTATGGCCTTTAGACTGACCCAAAATGACCAGCAGTTGAATAAAATACTTCCTGATACGTATGAGCGGTATAATCTTGCCTCTCTTTAAGTGACTTCTGTTATGCACTAGTCACACAGTTTAACAACTCGTGTGTTTGTTCACTACTTTGTAGCATCCATCTGGATGAATTAGTCACAATTTCTTTATACAGGTTTCCAATAGAAAAAAGCGTGGATACATAAAGGAAAGCAAATTGTTTCTTTACACAAGTGGGTGTAAATAGGTTCCTCAAAGTGATATAACAGTAGTGTAGAAAGGTATCTACATATGCAAGTGTTGATCTTCCTAAATATTATTTATTGCTATATGAGTTGCGCAACTTGGAGAATTTTGTAAATATATCAGGAATAAGGTGGGTGTGAGTAAAGAAAGTGGTGGTCACAGTTTTTCCTAAACAACAATTGAAAATGAATGACTGTGCTAAAAGAAGCTCTCAAGCTGGGAATCACCATAGCTGCTGTACCAGGCAGTCATTTAGCATTTTAAGATAAAGTGCAGATCATTCTTAATACTTCAGGCACCTGTTTATGATGTGGCAACATATTAATGTCAAGTCCCAGTGCAGCTTCATCACCAGGTGTCTAGTAGTACCTAAGAAGATAGTGTCTTCAGGGGAAATAAAACACATGAGCCATATTAGTGCTGCTTTGTCTTTAAATACGCTATTTCATGCTTTACTTTGAGAAACTTTTGCTCAGAAATTTCAAGATTGCGAAAAGAAGTCTGCAGCTGCTGCATATAAGAAGCAGCTTTCCTTGCAGAAGTTGTATTCATTCTCAGCAATTTAAATTCCTATTTGAAAACAGAAGTATTAACTTTTTATATCATCTACTGCAAATGAGGAATATTATTCTCTTTCACTAGAACTAGTACAAGGTAACATTTTGCAACAAGGGGATACTGGAGCAGTTCTAAACATTTGCAAGTTTGCAGGTTCATGCTCTGTATGTTCCAAAGTTTCACAGTTGCATATTCTAGGGTTGTATCGAAGGACACTAAATTATCATCAGATGAAACTTTGGAACTACCTAAGTTGCATTTTTTCTAATTTTTGCAGTGTTTTACAGGGCTAGATATCTTGCAAAATAGCTCTTTTAATGTTTGCATTATGTAAATATAGTCTACAGTTAGTGTGGTTTGGTGTTACATTGTTCTATACCTTTACTTTTATCCATTCTATGAAGTCAATTCCAGAGTTGGCTGTGTAATAATTTCAGGACAGGATCTTTTCTATGTTTCCATGAAGCTTTATTTAATTTTTTGTCAAGAAGCACTGCATAATATAGTGACACAAAGCACATCTGGCAACATGCCACTCACTGTGGCATCTGCTGTGGATGCTGAAATAGAAAGAGAAAGCAGAACTGAGCTCCTGTTTCATGTTACATCTGTTCTGGTCTGGTCTCCTTGATGGTATTATTTATACCGCTATTATTTCAAAAGGATCATTTTTTATATATAGGCCCATATGAAATCTAAAGAACTTTCCAAGATGAAATGGTGTAATATAGAACAATAAAAATAATAGAGAAAAAACAATTTGAGTCTGAAGTTGAATACAGATATTATGAAAAAAAATAATATTCCCAGAACACAAATTCTTATTAACCAATAAATTAAGAATAATATCCCTGTAGAACTTGCTGTTTTATAATATAAAAGACATGAAGCAAGTTATGCAAGATTTACTGTATCACAGCTCTCAACTGCTCTTAAAGTTGTCTGAGCTTTCCACAACTTGGTGCTCAGTGTCACTACCTTACCTTAGATGAGGAGATCCATAGAGCTTTGTGGCTACCACTGCAATTTCAATGACTGATTGATCCTTCAAAGAGTTACCTTTTAACAACAGATTTTGTCAGGTTTCTATTATGCTTACCCACACTGATGAAAAGACCTGTTCTTAACTCATATTTCAGTCAATAGAATAATTTTGACTTCATAAACTATTTCAGTGGTTCAAGAGTGAATTGTGACTAAGAGCGCTATGGAGTACAGCCAGGAATAGTATGTTTGGGCCCTTTATTTTGAGATATGAGCTTTTTGTGATTTTTTTTTTTTTTCTTATAGCATCTTTACAAAGAATTAAGGAAACTGGGATGTAGATGTTTTTGTAACTACAATGTTAATTGTAACATGGAATCATAGAATTGTTTAGGTTGGAAAAAACCTTTAACATTATCAAGTCCAGTGGTTAACCCAGCATAATCCTATGTGCCACTGAAAGAAGAAATCAAAGACTCCATTGAACATATTGCTGAACATATGTTTCCATGTTTTCAAATGTTTTTGAAACTGTGCAATATAGCATTATTGTTAAAATTCAGCAAATATTGTTACATGGAAAATTATTATTAGGTATGTGTGAAATATTCACAAATATCACCTGGTATTAAAAAACAATAGATACAACCTGGTTTCTCTGATGAGACAAAAAATATCATTAAAAAAAATTCATCCAAGGTCACAACATTTGGTTGTAAACCAACTGGTATTTTGTTTAAAGAGCAAAAAAAAATTAGGGTTTTTTTTGTTCTTTTTTCCTCAACACTTTTTCTTTCTCTTCACTAACTTCCTCCCCAGGGAATAGTAACATACCAGCTAATATTTACATGTATGTTCTAAGTATCATGCTTGATTTCTCTTTTTTTCATTGTTTCTACAAAAGTTAAAAATGTCTTATCGAACTAGTTTTAGGTTTTGCTATGCAAGGCATCTATTCTACATACCAAAAGTAGATGTATATGGTTTGGGTTTGGTTTTATTTTGTTTTTTTTTGTTTGTTTGTTTTCTGAAGAAAACATATAAGTTGCATGGCAGTGATCTTGAGATACTACTTCAAGACTGAGGAGTGCCTGCACGTATAAAGAAAAGACATTTTGACACTCGTACTGATATTTTCCAATAGGTAAAAAAATTCTGTGATGAGAACGTAAAAAATGATTTGTTGACTGGAGCAGAAACATAGCTCTGTTTTTGTCTTTAAAAGTATAGAAGCAATCCTTTGATGTCAAAAGGTCAGTGTAGAGCAGTTGGGACAAATTTTTGTAGCAGATAGCCTGAGAGCTTTATGCTTTCAATTGTATCTCTCCTTCGTCTGTAAGAGAAGTGGTGAAATTAATGCTAAAGGGTTCAAAAGTACAAGAAACAAGTAAAACTCTCAGGGGACTACAGGCTCTTACCTAGTAGGAAAAAAAAGAAAAAAGAAAAGAAATAGGAAAAGGTACTAAGAAGAGAGTGACAAAATGATTTAGGGAAAACGTTTAAGTGTTTTATTTGTTATGTTTTTAAGGGGCCATCAAGGAGATTAACTAGTTACTCCTTTTGTTGATATGAGATGAAATGTAGTAGCATACAGCCTGGCATGAGTCTTAGCCAGGGTATGTTCTAAGCCTTATTAGTATATTTTTGATAGTCTTTTTTCGTGCAACCTTTGTTTTTCTGTCTGCTGTAGACAATTTTTTTTTTAACAGAAGAAGATTCTGGATTAATTACTGTAAATCCTATGAGAAAGAAAAAAGTGAATTATTAAGCATTTTAGATAAAATACTCAGTATTAAGTACTACATTCAAGAACAAGCGAATTCTTATAAATGTCCCTGTTAATTAGGATATTAGACAGTGCTTTAAATAACTTCCTTGAGCAGTCATATATTTTCTAGCTAAATCCCAAAGGCTGCTGATACAACTCCTGATTATTAAGGTCTCACAAGAACCATCTCCTACTGATTTACTTTCACTGGGTAGTGGTATTACCTGTATAGAATGGATAGCAGATCAGTTCATCTCATGTGCTTGAGATGAGAAGATATTTCCTTTTTTTTGCTGTGTGATCTGTCCTCAAAATTGAGGAGTCCCTCTGCATATAAGATAGAATTGCATAGTTTCAGCCAATTATTAGTGTTATTTATACAGAGGGAAAGCATAAAGATCAATTTGTATCTCGCTTTGGTGCAGTGAGGGGGTATCTAGACAAGTGAAATCCTTGAAATTAACAGTATTTTATTTTAACCATGGACCTTTCTGCTGGCTTTGTGGTATATATATCAGATCAGAGTTTCTCAGGTTCATAAAATACTTTAATCCATAATAGAAAAGTTTTTAATCTCATCCTGTTCCCTGCTGGGTGGCTTTGTGCTGCAGTCTCCATGGCACGCCAAAGGAGGACTCAGAAGGGTAAGGGAAAAGTCTTGTTATGAGATACAAACGCATAATTTCAGCTGTGTGGGTAGGACCTCTGATAGATGCATTGTAAGTTCTTTCAGTATAGACATGCAAAATTAGCTTCAGACCATCTATTGATATATGTACGACATGGGTGTATTTGCCTGTACTAGTTCTAGTGACACTATGATTACTCCTATTTTGCAGTCCTTGCCCTGGAACACTTCCAAGAAATTTTATTGTATTAAAATGACTCTTACAGTTCATTGAGCACCCAGATAACACTGTTGAATGTGATTGGTGCGTTTGCACATATTTATTCAAAAAACTCAGGCAGTTAAACCGCACAATTATGGGAAAACAAATCATAACAATAAAAGACCATTTAAGTTAACAGGCTTTGTGATCAAAGAATAAATATAGGTTAGATAAAGGAGACTGTAGATGTAACTAATCTACATAAATAAACTTTGGTCTGATTAGAGGAAAGTAATATATTAAAACAATCTAAAGGTATTAAAAAAGCATTTTACTTTAGTATTTTTATCATTTTTAGTTCTATTTCATCATATTTTTAACATTTTCATTCAGTAAAAATAGCTGAGTTTAGTGATAAACTACTTTTACGTGTTTTTATTTTTTGATTAACAATGTTTAAGTGCAAAGAAAGTCTAAACTAATACAAGTAAACAAAAGTAACATCATAAGTTTCCATTCTAGTTTGAATGCATCGTGTGTCAAAAACCTAAAACATTTTTTAATGTCTTAATTTTGAATTTTTTTTATGTGGCAATGTTTTTGATTGATTTTTAATTAAAGAAAAACATTAAAGGGAACATTTAAAGGACAATTTCTTGTTTACTGTCTTTATCAGCAGAGAGCAGCCTTTGTAGTGTTTGAAAGCTGGTGCATTAAAAATCAATTGCAAGTCTTCAAAGCTGTAAACTCTTGCTTGCTTTGTAGATATATACTGTTTTTAAAATCATTGGACGCATACTTGACAATTGAATTAAAACAAAAGGTAAATAATGGTTTCATGAAAATTTGAAGGATTTTAATGTATTTTTAATAAGAGCTACAGGATTTTTCTGTAGAGGCAGACATGTGAATCACAATTTGTAGCTTCTAAGTGCATAAGTTGTTCCTAAAGACAGCTATATGTATTCTTTTATTAAGAGAATTTTGTTTTAAACTTCTCTTGGTGTTATTCTGTTGTTTTTAATGAATGCCATGATTCAAACACAGAACATGTCAGTTTCTTTACTGACATTTCCTATATTTCTGTCTTGCTCTTTGCTGATTGCTAAGCAACCACTTATGATTGTTTAGCTACAACTCAGTTCAAAAAAAAAAGGTGAGCTGAAATGGGCTAAACAAATGTTCATTAATTCTTAATGAAAATATTTAAATTCTATAAAACTTTAAAGATGACAAAGAAAAGAACACTGTTTTAACACCGTACTTCATATTCAGCACTTAAACTACTACCAGCAGAGTCAAAAATACTCTTTTTGCACAGATCTAGAAAAAAACTGGATCATATCCTTAATCAGTGCATAAGGAATTTCAAGACCCATGGAAATATACATATATATGTAAAATCAAATTAATATAATTTCTTTCAGGGCTTGATCCTTAACCACTTAATCAATGAGCATTTAAATTTAAGTCAGTGTAGAACCACCGAAATAAATAGCTCGCTTACAGGAGGGAGGGTTGCTGATGTGCATAAGCATGTGCAAAATTCTGCAGAATCTGTTAGTGTGTGTTACCTGAACTGCTCCCTGTTGCTTCTCTCCTTCACCTTAAGAACACTGCAGAGCTGCAAGAGCTGTTCATTTCACTTAGCCTCCAACTATATTTTCTAGTACTCTATTGAGATAGTCCTGATGTCTTGCTTTTTCGCATAGGCTTGTGCAATTTGATATGCAGATTTGAAGATCATAAAAACAATCCTGCTTTGATGATCATGTGCAAGATTATCCAGCCACAGCTGTAAAGTACCAAGTGTGTTCTTTTCTGATCTCTTCGTCATTTCAGTGGATCAAATAAGAATAAGAATATAGTGGAATTTAGAGTTTAGATTTCTAGGCTGTAGGCCAGATGATATAACTGTCTGTATGAATGCATAAGTGGAGATACAAAGAAAAGAGAGCAAAATGGAATCAAAATAACTACCTAGATGGATAAAAAGCATTATTAATGGGCAATGTGCATCTAATTATTTTGTATATATTGTCTAGAATGCATCAAGTTTAGAGAAAATGATGTTGTCATTTTTTTTTTTCTGAGGCAAGAGTATAGGTAAGGAAGAACCTTATTTTCTGCTTTGTGATGGAATCCTGTTATGAGACTTCAGGATTGAGAGTGATGATTAAAAGGAGATATAAGTCACGCAACCTGTGAAAATAAACAGCACTTAACTGATTCAATTAGGTATTAAAAAGCACGTGATAATTTGCATCTTGTAGCTCCAAGGCAAGAAATGTATCAGTCAGCGTCGTAGCCACTGGGTGAAAAAGAGGTTATTATTTCTTAAAATATATAGTCTTCATTTTATCTACATCTGCAAAAGTATTTTGTCTGTTTAAACCATGTGTAGTTTCTTTTCTGGTCTAACAGGCAATAGTATTGCAAGGGGCAAAAGTAACTGATTATTTAGTTTATTATATATCCATTGGCCACCATATACATGATCTTTCCCAAAAGTATGCCTCTCATCATTGCAACAATGTGGTGGTAACAAAATAATAATTCTTCAAGCCTGAAATAACCCATTTTAAGTACTTTCCTGGGCTCATTTGTTTGCAACAGGCTTCCAGAAGTTTGAAGAAAAATTTAGTTTCAGTTCATTTAAAGTCTGTGTAGACCACACATAATCTTTACTTCATCCCCTGATACTGGCAAAGGAACCTTACGAACGAGTATCTGGATTTCCAGATTTCAACCTACTTGTTAGCGTACTTTACACAAATGAAAGTAAAGCAAGAGGAAGCTGTTTCTATTAAGCAAATGTAAGCTTCAGGAATTTTGGTAAGCATTGGAAAAGATATTTAGACGAAGATAAATTACTTGCAGTCATAGTGGTCCTACTTCATACCAGTGAATGAAGAAATAGGTATACATGTTGAATAGCCATGGGAGAAGACTTAATTTAAGGGAAAGGTTTTGTTCCGATTTAAGTTCTGGTTTTTCTATAGTGTTTTATAATAAAGACAATTACATAGTAATTTGGGTTAGAATGCGTGCCCAGTTCCCCATCTCAAAACCCAATTTGTTACTACCTGTGGCTATTTCTATTAAAAAAGAAACATAATTACTATGAGTCTCAGCAGTCTAAGAGTAAATTTTTGCAATTACAATACTTCCCTTGGGCAGATGTGTGAAAATGGCAGATTAATTCCTGCCAGTCTATTCCTTGCATATTTGTAAGGTTACTGGTAGCTTGGATTATCATTATATTTCTGCTGCTTATTATCCTATGGTTAAGGTTAAAGCAGCAATGCTGCTATATACCTCTAGGAATAGAATGCTATACCACTGCCTTGTAAAGTCTCTGTGCTGAAGTGTGATACACAGCATTCTATGAGTAAGGAACTAGTTCTATTTTCATGGAAAGTGGATGAATTTGCTGTTGATCTTAGCATATCTTATAAGGGTATTCTGTATTCTATCACTTTGTACCTCAAAAGATTTAAACAAAAACACCAAACAAACCCAAGTTTAATAATTCTTAGGAATTTATCAGGACATTAAAAAAGTTGAATATGAACTCAAGACTATGGTAGGCCCTTAGTATTTTATAGCTTTTGTTTTATCACCAATATCACAATGGCGTGAAACAGATGGCCCTGAAATGATACAAATTAACAACTTCCCATGGAAATAATTTTATTCTTCTAATGGGTTTTTCTATCTGAAAAAAAGTTTTGAGGGCACATGTGTAAAAGAATTACATGCAAAGGCTGTGCTCCCGGGGGTAACTCTCTGAAGGTAAGCACCTAACTCCATGTTGAATTCCGGTGAAGTTGGAAGTTGGTGTGGCTTCATGTGGGCTCTTGATCCACCTGCAGGGAGCAGCATTAGTCTGTGTTACACATGATCTGGTTTGATTATTCAGGAAAAGCAGTGTGAACAATCTTAACAAGTTATTTCTTTTCCCTTTTGCATGAGTTTTGCTGGAGAAGAGGAGACTGAGGGGAGACCTCATTGGAGTCTGCAACTTCCTCGTGAGAGGAAGAGGAGGGGCAGACACTGATCTCTTCTCTGCAGTGAACAGTGACAGGAACCCCAGGAAATGGCCTGAAGTTGTGTCAGGAGAGGTTTAGTTTGGATATTAGAAAAAGGTTCTTCACCTAGAGGTTGGTTGGATGCTGGAACAGGCTCCCCAGGGAAGTGGTCACAGCGCCAAGCCTGACAGAGTTCAAGAAGCATTTGGACTTGGGCACATGATGTGGCTCTTGGAAATGGTCCTCTGGAGGGCCAGGAGTTGGAGTTGATGATCCTTGTGAGTCCCTTCCAACTCAGCAAATTCTGTGCTTCTGTGCTTCTGAGTTTTTGTTTGGAATTTCTTGCACTGTACCTGTCATGTTTTCATTACTTTTCCCGTTCTGAAAGAGGCTTTCACATACACACACTTCTGAATGCCAACTTGGAGACTTTTGTGATGTGGACGTTATTTAGAGAAGGTTACATTAACTATTTTCTTTGAAAGATCATAAATAAAATTTGAAAAAAAACCAAACCAAAACAACAAAACTTCCTTCAGTTGTTGTTCAATGCATTCCACTTTGAAAAAAAAGTGCTCACATGCTGGGAAAGCATCCTGCTAATTAGATAGAGAGGAAATCCATATTTTAATCTCTGTGTTCTAAATAACCCCTCAGCCAAATATTATCATTCATATTCTGCAACTCTATTCCTGGTGAAACCTGCGTCAGTGTCCTAGATGTTGACAAACTGACACTGGTTTGGAACAGAAAGATGACTTCACCTAGTCCTGGAATCTTTACAGAGACCATATCTGACGTGGATCTTCTTCATTTTACAGCAAAATCTGATTTCAGAATCTTGATATGACAAGCTGTAATGAGAAGGGCAATCCGGAACATTTTTTACCACTCTTTTAAGAATTTGCAGGTCCAAGTCAGCCTTTAAATACCTATTAAATTAGAGGTTACCTCTAGAAATCCCTAGACAAGTGGGTGTTGTGTCCTAGTTGAGGTGATCCTATTGAGAAGGGTTGCTATTTTTTGTTTTGCTTGTTCTGAATCAACTTAAGAGTCCTATGGTAACACATTGCAGTAGGTTAACATTGAAGTGACAGAGTTGTGGATGGATATGCAAAGCCCTGCAGCAGAAAGGCTTTATTTTTTTCTGTCCAAGTCTACTTGATCACTGCTACTCTGCTCAAGCTGTAATGGTGTATTCAATCAAACTTTCCATTTTATGAGGCACCTCATCGTAGACACATGACTGTTATGGCTTTAAAATATATTTAGGGACAGAACCTCTTGCTAAATTTGTGCAAGCTTAAATTATTTATCTTATGTCACAAATAATAAATCAACTCATCACCATTTTACGGTTGAAAATCTCCTTGCATGCCCATGTGAGTCTGTAAAGTTTGATGATCTACTATTCTGTCACAAATTCAGCCATTATTTTTGCGGCATATTTAGTGGTGTGGGTTTTCTTCTAGTGCTTAGAGGAAATAATTCTGTGAAGGTATTTGTGTAAAAGTAGGGCTTTGTAGCCTGTCACAAAATGTTTATAGCATACCTTCTGTATTTTTAACAAAAAGTTGAAATAAAGAATTGAATGACCTAAATAAGAAATTAGACAGAAAATTATAATTTAAGTTTTAACATCTCTGATTTTCTTCCTAATTCCTAGGGAATTTAAAGGAATCATTGCTTTTTTGGAGAAGGATTTTAGAAAGAGAAAGGAGATAAGGTGGCAGTTTTAAAGGAAAGGAGATGATCTAGATTTACCCCTGTTCTGATCGTCACCTAGGAAGAAAGCTTCAGTGTTCCTCCTTGTGTGTGTTTTCTGTGCAGGCAGCGTGGTTTCAAAACCAAGTCCTGCTCTATCATTGTTGCTAATTTCTTTCACTCTGTGGGGAAGAAACACAGACCTAGAATTTTGTGCCTCATAAAGTGTTTGCTGCCCAGCTAATCACTTTTCCCTCTCACTGCCATTATAATGGCAGTTTAAATGCAACTTTCTTCAGCATAAACACATGTATCTGTGGGAATGTAGCGTGCTATGTAAAGACTCGCTTAGCCTGAAATTGAAGTAAACAGACTGATCCAAGAGCTATTGAAACCAAATTGAAAACATCCATTGATTTCACTGGACCTCAGGTCATGGCTCGTGGGAGTTTTATTGTTGCCTTTAGTGACAGTATGGGTTGGACAGAAAAAGGTTAACATAGTGGATAGATGTTAACACAAAGTTAACAGATTTAAAATATCCAGTGTCTCTGTTTTCTCCTTAGTAAATATGATAAGTACAAAACAGTCTGACAGTGTTAAAAGGCCGTAATTTGTTCTCCTTCTCCACCATCTAGTACTGCAGTGTTTATATGCTTTTATCTGTTCAGAAAACATTTGTGTTATGTTGCTCTTAGAAACAGGAAAATAGCTGTGGTAAGAATAGGACAAATTTTACAACACTTACTGGCTTCACTGGGAATTCCTGCTGAGTAAGAGCTTTCATATATGTCTCAAAATTAAAAATAAAATGCCAGGAGATTGAATTGCACTATAGAATCTGTGTGAAAGAAAAAAGGAGAGAAGGAAAGTCAGAAAAGATAAGGTGGTTTTCATGCAGAAAAGGGGTTCTAAACACAAGAAGAGGAAAACATTTTTGAAATTATAACAAATACTTTGGTCATCTCTTTAAATTTCAAGGCAGTGTTTTTTAAAGTTTCCCTTAAATTTTGATATCTTAATTTCAAGACTTCATATTTAACATGAAATATAAAAGAAAAAGAAAAATCTAAAACAACCACATGTACTTTGAAAGACACACTCCAAAATGTATTGTCAATTTTGAGTTTATGGTATGATTATTCTTAGAATAAGCTGGATATTGTGACAAGTGCAGATTTCATTCTAGTTAGCTGATTGTAGTTGAATCTGTTATGCAGTAAACATAGTGTCTGTTAGGAATACTAAGGTAGGCTCAACATGGTGGGAGTCATAGATAATAGGTGCATTAAAGCGTTTCAAATTCAATCATTAGGTTTCATTGCACCCATCTGCTACCAGAAAATATAATGGGCAGCTTGATTCATTGACCTTTAACTGTCATTTTGAACCATGTTTTTTAAATCCATATTTCCAAGTTAGACCTAGAGAGTTAATTTGATAAGAGAATACCCAGTATATTTTAATGCAATTACTTTTTTCTTTTTTTTTTTTAATATAATCAGGTTTAATGGTCTGTTGTATATTCTGCTAATCCAGTCACAGTAGTTATTTAATATTGAATGTGGTTAAAAGCAACTAATGTTCAACTTCATTAAGGCTTCTATTAAGTAGAAGGTTTGCTGAACTTCTACTATTTTTTTAATGCATGAACTACTACCTCTTATTAATTATTTCGAGGTGTTTCTGTTACACTAGAATTATACTTACATGTTTCAATTCCACCAAGATTATACAGCACAATGCAAGGGCAAAATACACGTTGAAACTGTGGAGTGCTTTATATTTTGTTCCTAAAGTGTGTTTTATCTCTTTCCTTTTCTGGAGGACGTATTATCTTGTGCGGGTAGGGTGAAGTGTATACATCTCTTAGAAGTTCTGTATGTGTGGCACACAAGTAGACTGCCTTATAAAATGGCAGTGTTACTTAGAGAAAGCAGGAAACAATGTGATAAATGAGGATGATTTAATGGTTTCTCAGCAATAGCAAACAATTATACTCCTCTGTCATCGGAAGTTTTTGTAACGGAAAAAAGTGATTACATGTACTTCTTTACATAACAGGATACAATTCCTGAAATATTTTTGTAATATAGAGACAGATGTATGTAACCTAACCTTATAATCCCATTTTACAGCTTTCCCAAATACTGGGGAGCTCGATAAATGGGAAGCCGATTATATTGGCACTGTAACTCTATTAATAGGATTCGGATTTGCCTTATTGACAAGCCAGTACTGTTAATATGATCCAGTATATTAAATTGACAGGAAAACTGAAGCGATAGAATGCATCTACAGCCTAATTGACAGGGAAGCTCTTTCAAAAGATTCTTAATGTGGTTTTTATTGACAGAGGAGCTTCAGTAAGTACCTATCATTGGTGAGCAGTGTAAATATATTGGATGCCATTGTACTGGCAGATTCAGGGGAAGTAGTTATTGTTCTGTTTTCCCACACTGCCATCTTTACTTTGGTATAAGTTGAAAAAAGCTCTCTTGTAAGACCTTTACAAATACCTCTTAAGACCCCAGTCTAACTGCATTGCTCACAGGCATTTGACAAGTTACGAATTCTTTTAAATGTGTTTATAATTTTTAAATGAATAGCAGCAGTGCAGAGCAATGCAATAATGTGTCATGAATTTCATTATGTTTATTTATTGATACTGTGATAGCGCTATTGTACTTTTAGCTTGAGCTCTTTATGCGGTGTGATGTTTGGCACCTCTTCGTATGTTCTTATCTTGCATCTTCTCCAAAAAGCAGTTCAACTTAAAAGCTCATATTACAGTTCTTTTTTCCTACTCCCATTTGACAACTTTCCACATTCTCTTCTGAGACCATGCTAATTTCATTAGATTTCATGTTTCTCCAGTGTAAAATAAAATGAAGCTTGGAAACCTGAAACCACTGTGAAACAAAGAGCAAACTGCGTTTTGTTCAGAAAATCTTTATTCCCTTTTTAGTAGGAGGAATTTTGGGGCTCAGCTTCCACATTTTTTCCTAATCCCATCTTTCTTAGAGAGAGAAGTCTGACAAATGCATATCCTGTGTCTGCTCTGGTAGAGGAGCTGAAAGCATCTGTTGAGCTGACTTTCCTGAGAACAAAGAGGCAAACTTGTTCCTGAAATGCTTCAAACTTTTATTTCATATCAAAAAATCTGATCAGGGTCTGGTCTCACCTCATCTTTTGAGTGGTTCTCAAGTTTGCTTTTTTTATCAGGATCACTTAAAGATATGTCTCTCTGTAGTGACCTTTTCAGCTTCTTTGGTCTTCAGACTCAGTGCAATCATCAATCAGATGAGAAGAATCTTGACTGGGCCTTCAGATTTCTAATCCTTGCACTGTGTTAAGTGCCCGCAGTCCAGGCTTCTATCTTCTTTTGTGTTTAGTACATTGTGGAATAAACTCTTGTAAAAATTTAACAAATAAGTGTTTTCATTAAGCCAGTAGTACAAAAAACTGAAATATCTGTAATACCCTAGTGTGACAGCTTAAACAATAAATCAACAATAATTCCTTTTAGTAAAAAATATGTTACTTGCTAAGAGAAAATAGTGCGTGGATTAGGCATTTATACTGGGAGAATCTGCATTCCTTTTCTTACAGGAAAGGACAGTAGTGTCTGTCCCCAGAGCTTCACTTTTCAGAAGTCACTCTGCAATTGACCAAAGAGCTCAGGACCTCTTTCTCTGACAGTTTTGTTTTTCCCATTCAAGAAAAAGAGAAAACACAAGCTGCCAACCAACACTCTTCAATAAAGAGTACAGCAGCCTGGTGAATGATATTGCCTTGTGCATTTTACCGTTTTTATTGCCCTGTGTTTTTAATGTGCTTTTGAAGAATGCTGCATATGTCAGAAATTTGCATAAACACACTGTAGGCCTGTTAACACCAAAATACACATTTTGCATCGAGTGTGAAACTTCCCAAATACGTACATGTTGTATAAATTATATCTCAAAAGCATTTTCAAAAGAATGAGAGTGGAGAGCACATAGTAGGACAATATTTGTTTAAAAAGCCTATTTAATTTTGTCCTTGAGAAAGGTAGAATAACTTATGAAAGGTTTATGCCCAGATTTTTTTGTTTGTTTGTTTGTTCATTTTGTTAATGGGCTAATGAATTTTCTTAATGAAGTAAGTCTTGTTGAACCAAAACCTACTACTTCAGACTAAGTATACATACCAACTGGCACTCTTATACTGATCAGTCTTTGTGAAAAATTGTACTATGTTGAACCCACACTGTTCCTAACAAAATGAAGACAATTGTCTACTGATTCAAAACTCAATTTGGCAGAATACAATTCTTTTGTCTTCAGAAGACATTGCCATTATATAAGATCTTTGTTTCTTGGGGGTGAGGAGGGGGATGAATACTTGGAATTAAGCTTTCCAAGAAAAGACAGAAGATGCTTGAGTTAGATATTAAGTGGCAGTCTGATAAGGGGGAGGAATGTTTCATTTCATTTTTGCATTTAATGTTTAATTAAAAAGAAGTTAGAGTCGGTAAAGACTTTTTGTTTTACTATAGTTCCAGGTATGAACACTTACATAAAATGGAGTTGCATTGAATGATTTCTGAAAATGTGATACTTCTTCTTGTAATTATGAGAAAAAATATGAATATTCCAGTAGTCTAATATTCATAAATCTGATTAATGTCTAAGTAGGGGGTTTTTTTATATTTTAGAGTACATCTTTCTCTTATATGGCAATTATTTCTGAACATAATTTGTAAAGAATAATTAAAAATTGCATTTCTCTCTCTACCCCTTTCTTTCTCTCTCTCACTTCCTCTGTCCTTTTCATTGTAAGCATTTTTTTTAAGATTTTAAGATATTTTTATTTTATTAGAGAGACCTGTTGAATTGAACAAACTTTCTCTTATTTTTCTATAGTTTTATTCAAACAGTAGTGAATATACCAAAGATTGCTAGAAATCTTCAGAATTGTGATGCAACAAAGACTTTTATTGAAAAGGCAAAAAAAGCAGAAAAATAGCTAGGAACTTCTAATTTTTAATAGACAGTGCTTTTTTTCCAGTAATTCTTGAAAACAGAAGCCTTATGAAGTTCTCTACTGTTGTCTTACTGAGTAATAGTGGGATTCTTGAAATCTGATTGATTAATATGGCACAGTAACTTTAAACCTGACTTTTTTTGAAGAAAAAAAAAAGTGCGTGTAGAACCACAATAGAACTCCTTTTTATTTATAAAAATGTCATCATACTTCAAGAGTAGTAAACACATACACTTTTTGAACATGAATTTCTGAAGAGATAAAAGAAGGAACAAAAGATAAATGCAACCCATTTCTAAAAAAATTCCTATAATTCATAGTATAATGCTTGACCCAGGCTTGTTCAAACTGTTTCCAATTGAGGTTTTTACTTTTTTTTTTCCTTGTGAGTTTATTTAAGGTTAATGGATCCTATAAAGAATTTGTTTCTCATACTGTGTTCTTGGCCATAATTTTTCATTTTCCTTTCTCTAAATTAAATTTTGGAAACCATAGCCATTCCAGAATTAATTAGTAGAAACTTAACTGTTTACTTTCAAACTTCTGAATGTTTTTGGCTCTATAAAATTCAGTATTCCAAATTCACCAATTTTAGTTTATCTAGGTCCCTGTGTGGGACCTAGATAATAGGCAAGCTCTAACATGAGCAATAGAATGAATGGTTTTGTAGACAGTTAATGATAGCACTTGAAGGATATTGTTTGTGTTATTCATATTAAGATATTTTTTGACCAGTTAACAATTTTTAAAGTCACATTATTAGACTTTAGCAATTATGTTGTCACATTTGAAACTCCATACTAGTAACTCCAACCAATTCATGTTGCCCAGAGAAGTTGTGGATGTCCCATACCTGGACATTTCCAAGGCAAAGCTGGATCGGTCTCCAAGCAACCTGAGTAGTGGAAAGTGTCCCAGACCATGATAGAGGGGGTAGAACTAGATAATATTTAAGGTCCCTTTCAACCCAACCCATTTGATGATTCTATGAAAAGTGTATTTTACATAGATTTAATTTGCCTGATCTTTTATTTTTCTTCTCCTCAACTCACTGATGAAAAAGGTAACAAAATCGATATTTTCTGAAAGGTAGTAATCCTCTTTTAAATTTTGGCAGGTTTTGAAATGTCCATATGCATTCTGACCTCTTTTAAAATTACTTTTTTTAAAGAGCTTCATCTTTCTGAGAAAGCTGGATTAAATATGTGTACAGAAATCCTCAGACATTTTTCTGCAACATCACACTAACAACAGTGTTCCTAAAATTTCATGTTTACTCTAAAGTCACATATTAGAACAGATAGATGAAAGAAAGTATTTTTAAAGATCTGTTGTAGGAACTGTCAAAAAAGATTATCTGTTGAATGGTTTAACAGCATACTCTCAGCAGAAATGAGCTGGTTCCACTAATCTGTGAAAATGAGCCATAAAAACAGGGCCACTCCTCTAGGGTAGCTTTGGACAGTTAGGTTGACATCACAGAAGTTAATTCTCTGGTATCTACTTGGCAGTGGACATTTCTTCTTTTGTTTTAATTTTAGAGAACATTTGTTGTAATATGATTGCCTACTGTTGGAGAACTTGTGTTTTAGAAGCTGATGATCTAGTTAATACTCCAGCCCTCAGTCTTGAACCACAGAGATAGAAAATATTTCTTTACTCTTTAACTCCAGTGACTTTCAGAGATGGATTGTTCTGGAGATTTTTTGGGGGGAGGGGAAAGGAGAGGATGAAGTTTGTTTTATTTTGTTCTTCAGGAGGTTAATGGTGCTGGCATTTGGATAATTTTTGTTTATTTCTCAGGAGATTGTAATTCCATACAATTCATTTCTGATATGATGCATCTTACTTAACTTTAGCTATTACACTGAATATCTTACTGGTCATCTAGATTGCCCTACAGTTATTGGTGAAAGTAATTTCCAGGAGCAGTATGTACCAAAGCTAGATGACCACAATGCGATGAATTATCTTGTATGTCTCTGACGCACATTGAGGGATCTTGGCTGATTAGCTCAGAGTAGTTGACTAGCTTTTAGATGGTTTTCTGCAAGTGAACTGAAACCTACCTTAGAACTGGAGGTACAGAGGCTTGGACATTCTGTTATCCTAGAAAGGGCTGTATATCCAGAAGAACAAGAAGTTTTTTGCTGTCAATAGATTTTTAAAGTAGAACTCCTTTCTTACAGTTACAGCTATGCAATGTAAAGAGCTATGATTAATGCATGAGTTGAAATGTATAATATCACTTCCATAGATTAAAGTGTAAAAATTTTAAGTATATGACCTCTGACTTCAACTGGGATTACAAAAGAAAAAAAAATTTAAGGGAGTTAAACATTCATCTCTCTCTCTAGTCCATTGTGAAGCAGATGCTTACATTTCTAAGATTCCTCCAAACTACCTATCCTTAAAATTAAATTTTACTTATTATCACGATTTTTGATAGATATTAACATACACAAAACAATTCTCCCTTTGCTGCCTGTGTCTCAGAGCGCTCTGTTACAATTCAACACAAGCATTGTATTTTCATAATTCATAGGAGAAGGCATAATGCTTTTAGAGCAGAAAGAAAAGCATTCAGCTCTGAGTTCTGTGTCTCTATATGGTTATCAAGTATTTACATTTGTTCTTTTGCAGTAATGAACTTGCTGTAACATGGCACTCAACTCATTGTATTGTTGCAAAATGCAATATGAAGTAAATTGGTCAATTATTATCTAGTTAAAGATCATTAATAATTACCGTAAATACAGAATTTCTCAGAAAGAGGTCCATTTCTAGGACAGCAGCTAAGATGTGGTCATAGTTTCTATTTTAAAATCTCTCTATTGGCTAGTCCAGGATGTGTGAAATGCTTCTTTGCTATGAAAAAAGCAGAGACAAAAAGCATAACCAGTTCTAACTATGGTCCAGGTTATAACTAAGCTCCTAGCACCATCAGAAAGGAGAAGCTATCATTATTTCCAGGGCAAAATTGTGACTTTCCTAATGGCAGAGAATTGATGAAAAGGCAGTTTATAGCAGATATTTTGACTGCCAATGTCACGAAAAATGGAAATGTTGATTCTAGTAGCAGCTGTGTTTAGGAGGAGACAGATGTCTTATGTAAGTAAAAGCATAAGGTCAGTTTTCCTGGATGCCTCTATTTGAGATATTAGACGTAGAAAATAGACATGAATTCTGCAGTTGTAAAGGTTTATTTGGGTTGATAAGTATTGGCTCTGTGAGTGTCATAATGATTATTTGTGTATATATATGCTACACAGAAGAGATATACTAGCTTAAAATTTGTGAGAAGAAAAGAATAAACGGCAGAATTAAAGATGCTTCCAAAATATGATGTGCTGCATTTGAGAAACTACACATACGAATGCTGAAATATTTATCTTTACACATTCTTTTTTTTTCTATTTTCAATGTTTGTTTTTTGAACTTGATACATAATAAATGTAAAGATAAACTTTTATTCTAGTTGTGTATATTAAAGCCAGGATCTTCTCATCAGGATGTGAACATAATGTGTTATAATTTTAATTCTTGAACTAAAGGGTTTTAGAAACAAGAAGAAAGTATGATGTACATTGACATACATGCTATATGGAAGATAGTTTTCTATAAGCACATCTGTTTCACAAGTCCCTTGAGAGTGGAAGGTGTCTGCCTATGTTCTGTTGCAAACAACATTACTTAAATTTTGGATGAAACTTCATGTCTCTTTTCCAAGCTCCAATATTCCAACCACACAAGAAGTAGCAAATATTTCTGATTACCTCCCACTGATAAAACCAAAACAAAGGTAAAACAATGGCAGGGTGGGGAGGGGGAGTGGCAGGGAAAACCAGATATCTATGAGACCAGTTGCTTGTGTAAACAATTTTTGTGTGACATTAAACCTTACCTTGGGCCTTCTGCTCCATTAATTGAGTGCTGAGCATGTTACTGATACTGATATGCTGGATGCTGTTGCAAAACTCAGATCTTCTGCAGACCATAGAGGGGTGATATGAAGTGATGCAGAAAACAGTAGAAGCTCTGTTGCTAGGTCAGCTGCAAGAAGTGACGTATGTGAATGTACAGTATACGGAGTTTTCTGAATGATGCAGTCTCTCTTTCTCCCAAGGAACTTCAGCTAATGATACAAGGGGAATTCAGTTCGCTTTGGCAGGACTCCATGTTGGTCTGGGTGCTTTTAATACTTCTGCTTCTACAGTTACTTGGCTCATGCTGCTAAAAATATACTCGTGACAGACTTAATGAAAGTATATTCTTTTAAAAACTACTTGTCAACAATGATCATTTAATGTTCTTGTTTGCATGTGTGACTCTCATTATTCTGACATAGCTATTAATACTGATGAAAATTAAGGAGAGAAAATCCAAATATTTTCATACTTTCATTTTTCCAGTAGCATCTAAGAAACACCATAGCTATTCAACCATAAACTTTCTCGATTTTTTGTTTATTTTTTCAATTCAAGAGTAAGATAGCAGTATATGAAATTTCATTACAGCAGTAAGAGCTTCAGAATCCCAGCAGATAATGTAATTATGATTAAAAATTAGTATTATTGAATAATTCACTTTTGTAATATGCAAAAGTAATTTTTTCTCTCATTTTCAATAACCATCAGTCTTAATATCTAACTAATGAAAAAACATAAACAGTGTCATCTGTCTGGGTACTAACAGAGAATGCCACTTATTGGAGCCTCATTGTTTACTTTAGCAGGTAATTTGTGGACCGGAATCATTTAATTGTTCTGAGCACATAATTACATGCCAGCATTTTCCAATTTAATTAAAATGTACAAATCTGAAGATTAAGGGAATTTTTGAATTATTAATCATTTCTCCTCTAGGAAATCTTGTTGCTCTGCAGGAGATTTGTCCAGTGTACAACTATACGTATTTTTTTCCTTCTCTTTCACAGACAGACAATTTTCCCGCAGAGCCCAATTACATGGGCAGCAGGCAGCAGTTTGTTCAAAGGTAAGGCCTATTAAATAACTTTCTCGGCTTCCCCATTTGCATTCTTGTCAAAATTGCTTTGCCAGAGAGTACAATTCAACTTAGAACAAGTAAATACAACTCTCTCTCTCTTTTTTCTTTCTTTCTTTTTTTTTTTTTTTTTTTAATATGTATTTCAGTAGCTCCACGTTCAAGGATCCAGAAAGAGCCAGCTTGAGGGACAGCGGGCATGGGGACAGTGATCAGGCTGACAGTGACCAAGACACTAACAAAGGCTCCTGCTGTGACATGTCTGTTAGGGAGGCACTCAAGATGAAAACTACTTCAACTAAAAGCCAACCACTTGAACAAGGTGAGTGAAGCCTCCAATGCTTACAAAACCATAAAGTTTAAACCGTCATTATAAACCTATTAGTATTGCAGTTGCGGGTTATCAGTGTGGAATAGCCCACCGATAATGCTATCAGAGAAAACAGTAAATCTTGTCACTAGCCCAGAGCAAAGAACACTTAGTATCTTTCAGAATGAACATGAAATAAAACCACAAGCGTCCAAAGTAGATTAAAAAAAATAAGAGTTTTTAAAAATAATTAGAATATACTTTATCTCCACTGGCATTGCCTGTGATATATTATATACAGTCCTTCTGCCAAAGCGTGATTTGGAAATTCAAACTAGACATGACTACAGCAGATAAAAGAATGCCAGTCATTTACATTCTGCATGTAGTTTGGAGAAGAGGAAAAGAAAAGAGGCTGGGGATATCAAAAGAGTAAAAATTAATCTGAAGATGTTTTCATTTCATGGATGCATTTTCCTATTTGTAATATTGATTTCACAATTAATGATAGTGTGAGAAGTGTCAAATAATAGTATAATCTGATTTTCAATATCCTTTTATTCATGTTCTGTGAAGGTACCAGAAATGAGTGTCTGTGAAAGAGCTAAAATTACTTATATCAGGACAATGACTTACATCTGGACATTCTGCCAGCATTCATTCTGACAAACAAGCATGTTTATTTCCTCAAACTGTGTCCAATTCATTTTTTTCCAGATGTGTTTTATCTAATTAGAAGGCCTTTTATTCCAAAAGAGGCACTTCTTTTTTTTAAAGCATCAGACAGACTGAGCACTCCAGCACTGTGTGCATTTGTGTTTTGCTTCTAGGCTGTAAGCAGTAAAGAAGTGCACCATTGAATTATTTTTAAATGTTTTGTACATTTGCCATTATTTTACTTTGTTGTGGGGAAGGTGATTCAGTGTTAGAGACAGTTAAGAGATTATTAAATCAGTCAGCCTTAATAAGAAATTATATTTATAATTACGCAAAAATATATGATAAGCTTTTTATTAGTTGTTGATTAATTGGACCTAGGTTTTTTGCCTCTTAGCTGAGTCTGGTCTGTAGTACAGTCACCAGAAAATACATGTTCAACTTAATTTTTCTGATTATGTTGAGATTGCAGTATAATTTTTGCTGTGTAGGATATTTAGAATGCAGCAGTATAATTTATTCTGTATGTATTTGAAGGTTGACCTCATATGTGACCTTATTTTCCAAGTAATAAATGCCGGAAAGATTATTTTTTCCTGACCTTTTGCCACAGCAACTCTCTGCTTATAATTGGACATTGATCTGTATAAAGATGCCGTACAGGATATTTTTTTTAAAGAAGCTATTTGAGTGTGTGTCTTACTCTCTCAGTTTTGTGTGAAACAAAGACAAAACCTCTGAATTTCTATCTATCAAGTATAGCCATGAAAGAGCTCTAAAATCTTTAAAGTTTCACTAGGAAACTACTTACTACTCAAATTAAAAATATGTGTTTTTTTTAGAAAAGGACTGTATGACCAGTGATCAAACAGCAGTTTGTCCAGCAGCAGTAAACCCAAATCTGGTCAAAATATATGCAATCTAGTCAGCATATTAAGCCAACCAGTCCTGTTGCTTATTTTCATTATAATGCAAAGAATTTACCTATAACGCAGGTTTGCCTTCATCATTATATCTAGATGAGGAACCCTATTCATCAAGAAACAGTGTATTTGTGGCTTATATGAATTCACATGTTCTTATTAAACATATATTGAACTGTGGATGTTAAGTACTGTCAGCCACTGAACTGCAGCAGTGGATGTTTATGTGAATTTTTTTACTGAGAAAAAAAAAGAATGGGAATAGAGAGATAAACTACATTTTTTCTTCTCTCTCTTTTTTTTTTTTTTTTTTTTTTTTTTTTTTTTTTTTTTTTTTTTTTTTTTTTTTTTTGGTTCTCCCTTAATATAATTACAAATAGTAACGATATCAATTTGTTTACTTGACTGAACTCTTCCGTCTCAAGTATACTGTAATAAAATCTTGGACATATTATGAAAACTGAAGCTGCACTGAGTACCTTACGGGATTTCAGGTCATTGCAGTGACAAATGTGGAGCTATGTGGTGCTCATGATTACTTGTCATGTTTAGGATGATTAGGGCTCTTAGCCCAATGCAACTTTTCTCTTTTGAAAGAGGATAAATAAAATTGCTTCTCTAGTCATAAGCCAGGTTGAAGGAGGGTAAGAAAAATGATATGTGTGATTAAGATAGAAAAAGAACTTAATTTTTCTTTAGCAAAAAATTCTTTTCTGGGAAAAGGAGATGGAAAGCTTGCTAGAAACACTTGTCTTCAACAACACCTAAAGCAGTATCAGAAGTTATGGTTCTGTCATCATTTGATGTTGTGTGCAGGGTAGGAATTCACTGTTTTGTAGCCAAGTTCCAGGCTTGATTATTGTTGCTTAAAGATATTTAAAATACTTTAGCTTCTGATATTAGAACAATAATAATTATTAAATCTCTGGACATTTTTTAAAAATTATCGGTGTTAACTGTGAATTCAGGATCTTAATTTGACAATCCAAATTCAAAAATTATTTTAAATTTGACATGCTCTTCATGTAATTCCAAACACTATTGTCACGGGTCCAATTCTACCCATGGCAGTAATAAGAATGCTAGTTTACCAGTATTTTAACTACAGTTTTGAGCAACTCTAACCTAGATAGCTCAAAAATTAAAAGGTCACATTAAGATAAAAAAATGTGTTGCTAGCACTACAGCAATTGTGCTTCTCTCAGTAACAGAGAAGTAGGAATTTTTAAAAAATAATTTTTGTAGACAAGATGTCTTCTGATTTCAGCATGGGATGGGAAGCAATCAAGCTTAGTTTACGATTTTCATTAAATTTATTAAATTTATGAATTTATAGAGCCTTAGATATGATTTCAATGAAAATATATCCAAATAGAAATTTTTGTCTTCTAGTGATTTAAAACATTTACACAAATGAGAAAGATAATGCAAATTAGATATAATTAATGTCTTAATTAATGAATTGCTTATGGAATGGCCCTAATGGAAAGAAAGCAGAAGAAACCCCCAAACTATAAAGTAAGTCTTGTGTTAAAATAAGCATGTCCCATTTTGGTTATCTCAATATTATATTCTCTTGCTGTGATTTCCAAGCCACTTTCTGCATAAAAATATCTAGCTGTCTCTTAAGCTTACTTATGCTGTCTGAATCAGCTGTCTTACTAAGCAGCTTGTTCCATATGCCTGCTACTCTTTTGATAGAATGGTTTTAGATAGATTTGTTTTGTTTACCTCTCTCTTTTTTCACTTCTGTTGCTGATACTTTAAACCCTATCGCTAGTTTGCACAGTTTGAGATCACCCTACTTAAAAGTCTTACAAGAATTATAGTTTGGAATACATCTGTCAAGTTAGGTGTTTATTTCACCTGAAGTAGTAGCATGTATTATTCGCTTTTTTAAATTTAAACAACAGAATAATTGTTTTGTTTGGTATGGTTTAAGAATAACAGCAATATTCTGTATTTCTTTAAGAGGTATCCAAAGCTGAAAATTATACCATAAACCATAAACAATAATATCTCTAAGGGAGCAGTAAAACAGCGAGATGTACATTTTATACTTTTCTTAGTGAATCCTGCATATGTTTACATTACAATCAGTAAAAAATACAGACTTTTTTGTAGTTACTCATAAACTATTGTCTTTGTTAGATTTTCCTAGGAATTTTTAATTTCTTTTCCTTTTGTTCTTTTTTTTCTTGTCTGTGTTTTCTTGTTTTAGCATAAATCTACACTTTCAAGTCTTTATCAAAAAACTTCAAGGGATTGAGTATCTCCAAATTCAATAGCTTTGTTGAGTTTTTGCTCTATCATTGTACGTTGCATCTTTCTTTCAGCACGTTTGCTTGCTGTTCACACCTACATCGCATAGAAGAGCCATTTCTGCATATACGGTTGCCTCATTAACAATAACATGGATAAAATAGAATAAACAAAAAATAATAAAAAACCCCAAATAACAAACAAAAAACCCCAAACAACTAACAAACAAAAAGGCATGTCCTTGGAGGAAGGTAAAAGGAAACTCTTCAGCACAATTGTGAGAGTTTCCTCCAGGACCAATATTGCCCACCAGTCTTCTCTCTAGAACAGCACTGTTTTAATCTGGGATATAGATTAATGGTATAAAAGGACTCTAATGTATCTTCATGAAAAAAAATGATACTTAAATTTAACTTAAAAATAAAATAGTTCTTTCTTCATCATCACAACAAAAATACATTTGCATCACAACTGATGCAGTCCTGCATGCAAGTCCTAGGAATAAATATTACAGTGTTACAGAATCTCTACAAATACTGTTAACTCTTGTGTTTGCCCACTGAATGCATTCACATAAGTCTGTAGTGACTTGAACATTTATATGTCCATTTCTAAACAAGAATGATCCTAGAAATAGCATATCCTCCATTATCCACCTGCAGCAGAGTAGAAATTTTCAAAAATTTTTAGCAAGATTTTCTCTGAACTATGCATTGATTTTCTTGCCATAATCTTGCTTGAGTCCGTAAGATAATTAAAATCCATTCTGTTTAACCGAGTTAGAATCAGTCTAGACTGGTAAGGGCACAAAGTTCATCAAGCAAATTTCTTCTGTCTGACATCATCACCATGCCGTTGGGGATGATGGGTTCTTTAGGAATACATCAGCTTAATGAGATAACAGAAAGAGAAGATTGTGGAGAAATATTTCTTTTCAAAATTTTCTGAACTGGTGATGGCCTTTACTGAGAAACTGGTGGAAGCTGGGAGTCCCCAAGAGCTGACACAACCTGTGAAATGGTTTGTTCAACATTCCTTCCTCCCGTAGGTTTTTTTCCCCTGGATAGAATACCTTCTATCACATTCTCTCTGCCCAGAATGTGAATGGCTGTCAGACTGCACTTCTTGTTCTGATGCCACCTAAGAGTGTTTATGTCCAGCATTATCAACTCGCTTACCCCTAACATTGGTCAGGTAAGATGCTAACTTGCTGTTGACTTGCACACAGTACCCACTCTTCACTTTCGTCTGATTAATTGTTAGCCAGGAAAGCTACAAGAGCAACTTAATTGTATTGAGAGTCTCTTTCCTTTTCTTAGTCTGTCTCTACCTGTTTCTAGAACTCTAAATTTTCAAAATGTTTAGGCAAATCCCACACGAAATGAGGGTTTGTGTTTTCTGCTTTTGTTTGTTCATTTCTATAAATTTTTCTGTCCTTTTTTTTTTTTGTTTGTTTCTGTGCTTTATGCAAGCACATATGTGATCCTAGATGAAGACTAGCGTAGATCAAAAACTAACTTACCTATTCCGTAACTGTTTCTGGTCTACCAAATTTGTTATCAACAGGCTGAAAATATTTGATTTTGGCCTTCTTCTAATAATGGGATTTTTAATTTAAGATTAAAAATGTATGTAGAACTGCAGACTTTTATGAAGAATAAGACTGTATTTAACTTTGCTTGATGTCCACTCTAGCGCGTATAACAAGTTCAATATGACATTTAAGCCACCGACAGTGCTTCTTTGCTGCTTTTCTGCTGTGAATAATTTGTTCAGTGAAACTACTTCTAAATGTAAGAGAATTAGCAGAATTATTTTTGGTCTCATCCTTTTTATGAAGTCCTCGTGAATGGTGATACTGAAACTTCTATTGGTATTAAACTTTTAAATTGGTATATTTCACTTTTAGTCAGAGAAGTACTCATAAAAGTTTCAGATGTTCTAAGTGCCTTGATCTCAAACACTCCTTTAAAGATGATCTAGGTAACACTTTTGCAAGACTTTCTTATCTGGGCTGAGCTAGGCTATGCAAATGTTCTGTGATGCCCTTTTTTGAGAGATCAGAATAATATTATCCCTTTTAACCTAAGTTAATGAACCAGAGAGAGGAATACAGATCAGTTGCTTTTGCTGTGCAGATGATTATCATAACCTTTCTCATGTTAATACCCAGTAATCTATGACATATCTTTTGCTGTATAATGTATTGAGCAAATTATATGATGGATTTAGGCAAAATAAAAACTCATATCTGCCAACTTTTATTTACTCAGAGTATTAATGATTTTCTTTTCTCTCTGCTGCAGTTATGTTGAATATCTTTCAGGTTTTAAGTTCTCTTTTTAGATTGTCTACTAGTCTACCAGTCAATTTAAGTTCATCCTTTAGATCTCAGTTATTTTAATACCAAGTCTAGATTTGTGATCGATTCTGTGTGACTGCTTCGAGGCAGAGTCCAGTTTGGTGCTTCCTTGTTAGAATGTTCGCAATCACAGCTTCACTCTGTAGTGCTCTCTTAAGTATACGAGCAGCTTTTGTTTTCAAGCAAGGCTATCCAGATGAGGAAGAAGAAGTTTGAGGAAGCAGATGTTTGTCCTAAAAGAAGTCAGAAAAGGAAGTGAAATGGCAGCCTAATGGAGAAGGGATAGATTAACCTAATGCTTCACTACTTACCTGCCTTCATTGATACAAGCTGGAAAAGTGTTGCAAAGATTCGGGCTGCTCAAGTGACAGTGAATATAGTTTGCATCAGATTACCTTAGTCTAATATTGCTGCATATTATTGCCCATTATCCCGCATTTCAACTGGAGTTGTGTTCTGCCAAACAGGTTTTTAATCAGGTGTGCATTTCAGCATCTGGCAGATTATTGCCATCATGTATCTGGTAGCAGTGAAATTTTGTGAATAGCATATCCCACATGTAATTAATATATTTAGCCATGAATTAGGGGTGAAATTTCTATAACTGACTTTCAAAACATACAGAAAGCGCTTTCTCCATCTATACACATGCAAAACATGTCACTGTGACTCAAAGAAGGGATTGCAACCATTCAGCACAACTTCATCTATGTATCATTTGGTGTGTTATGCTACATTTTTCAGGTAATTTCATTTCTCCCCCACATTATTTCTACTTATTTTATGATTACGGATTAATTCAGTGGTTGAAAATTATATGTATTTTTGACCTGTATTTTTTTTTCATTGGAAGTTTCACTGTTGAATCAATTTAGATACATCATTACTACCGTCTTAAAAATTTGAGACTGCACCAGTGAAAGTATTCATAAATTTCAGAGGAGTTTTCTTTGATGAGCTTATTTGCAAATTAATGCATACCATGCACTTCAAGATCACCAGTCTATTACCATAAGTCTTGTATCTGATATTCTAATATTTGAGTGCTGTAGCTGTTGGTGCTCATCTCTTTATGCTTTACTTCAGAGGCAACAAAGCAGAATATCCCTCCCCTGTCACTAGTGGAAATCTCATTACATCCTTTCTGTACTCTCTGTTTTGATACTGTCTTTCCTTGGGCTGAGCATGGTTATTGTACTGCAGTTTGTTCTTGGAAGGCTTAGAATCCATAAGTTATCTTTTCACTTTATTCCCACTAGAAGAGCAAGAGAAGGATTTGCAGTTCTCAGTAAGATGAGGTCCTTCTATGTCAAAATCATTATCTTCAGCTAACATTTCTTCTTTTCTGATTCTTTTTATAAATTGGAAGAAAAGTGGGGGCATAGAAAGATCAACAACTTTTGAAACAAGGAAATCAGAAAATAGAGAGTTTTCATTGTTTCAGGCTTTATGTATTTCCCTAGGTGGTAAATGGATGTTCTCTACTTGCGCTTGCTTTTGTAATATTTAGGGCACATATACATATATTGGATGGTTACTTAATATCAAGGAGTCTGGTTTAACAGGACTAGAGAATCTATTCCTGCCTCTTATTTTATGCCTGAAAATGTCCTTGTATGGTGTACTTACAGGTTTCTTTTAATTAAGTTTCACAGAACTAGAGTTTAAAAAAACATTTATGAGTATGTGTGTTTATTCAGTTATATAGAGGAGACAATTAAAATAAATACGTCTTCTCTCTTTCTCATTTTAAATCATCATTGTATGATTGTATCCCCTCTTATTGAGTCAGGAGAAAATACAGATAGATAAACAGCATTAGTAGACAAGTTTTAAAAAAATCCCATTGCATGTTCCAGCCACATTCTTGTTCCCAAAAAGAAGGAATGTTCTGCAGATGGAGTAACTGTAAAGCTGATATATATTCGTTGGAAATCTGAACTTGGACTGTATTTATCAATAGTTTTATGTCCGGCTAGGGAAGACAAAAGAGAAGTGTCTTAAATAAGAGACAAGAGTTAATTATTCCATTCAGCAATGTTTCAGCTGGAATATTACTAATTGTATTTTGTTCTTCTGGAACAAAGAGTATTTCCTAATGTCTATGCAACTAATACAGACTGTCCTTTTCATGGTCTTTTTTCTGTTTACATGCTACTTTTCTCCTATGCTGTGGTTTCCAGAGGGAGAAAAGTGGTTTAACTGAATTTTGACCAGAGTTGCAGAACACTCTAATTAGTGATACATCCACTGTACGCAGTTTGTAGGCATATTTTAAAGAAAGATCTGGAAAAATTCAAAATCAAAAAAGTGGTGAATAACAGCAGAAAATAGAGGTTTGCAAAACATCTCCTGAAGGTGAAAGTAGTATTTGTTTAGAATATGTGTGTGTTTAAACGAACAAAGACGGGGTGAAATATAATAGAAGTCTTTGCATATATTAAATTGTTATAAATAGGATGATGATTGCTTTTTTTGTTGTTGTTTAATTGGTTGGGAGGGGTATTTAGGCTGTATATGATGAACAACTTTGCTATAAAGATCTCTAGGTACTGAAGCAGGCTACCCACGTAAATTAAAGGATTAAAAAGGTTAAAATCTCCTATCCTGGAGATTCTTAAAACAGGATAAATATATATATATCAGTTATAATCTAGATTTATTTTGACCTACCCAAGACCAGAGGATCCACTCAACCCTCCTTTTTATAATACCATAATTAAATGTGGGGATGCGTTATACTGTCTAATCCTCAGTAAAACATACTGAAAGGGAACATTTGCACTGACCCGTTCTACAGTCTTTTCGCCATGAACATCTTTATCTCAAAGAGCTCACCATATTAGAGAATTTCAGGGAATGTGGATTATGTAGTTCTTCACAACAAGAATCCCTGATACAATGTAATAGTACCTAGAATTTAACATGGAGTTTGCTCAGAGGTAGAGCTGCATGATTAACTAATTACTAGTTAGTGAAACTTTATCTAATCTCTGTACATCAGTGATGCACACATACCATGTGACAGCCTCTGTGCATCTACTGCCCATCCTGATTTCCAGAATGTCAGAACATCTGGTTTCCATTCCCTGCTGCTTTTTTCTCCTATTCCAGCTGCTGCACTTAAATAACCTCCCTTCCCCAAGTGGGCTTCATATGGTTTGAAAGGGACTTAATGTACCTCAGTGCATAGGGAACTTTTGATGCATATTTCATCGTGTTTCAGTTCTTTCTACAGGGAACACTGCATGTATAACAGATGTTCCCTGACTGCTACCCTTTCCTGAAGGTGACATGCCCTTTTTCGTGTTTCATCTCTAATGTATATGGAGCTGGTAGTGCCTGCATGATACTAAAAAATATTGCTCCATGACTGCCCCCATCCTGCATGCCAAGCTATATTTAATTCCATCTGCTCCCCTCTGCAGCATGAAATGGAGAAGAGCATATGCCCAGTATAACCAAGCCATACTGTGGCATAAAACCCCCTCATTTAAGACAAGTATACGTATTTTTAAAATTAAGGACCCTATTCTTCTGGCTTTTTATACATAAATTATCTCATAAATCAATGGGGATATTTATGTGACCATATGTCAAAAAATGCATAATCTTTTATTATTTCTTTTACTGTTAGTAATGCAATATGATTAATAATGTATATGTAGTATGTGTGTCTATATATGTCCACATGCATATGCATAAATACAAACATAAGAAATCATTAACTGATGTCCCTGAAAATTTGATTTTTTAAATCTATATAAATCTGTATCTCAACAGTATAGAAAATGTAATGGTTTAAAACATTTTTATGCTTGTTTTAAAACTGCAACTATGAGACCAATTCACAAATTTGTTTCACAAAACATTCTATTTTCATTATAAAACTTGTTCAGGCAAAGTAATTCTGAGTCAAAAACTGTCAATTTAGAAAAGAGCATATAACTGAAAAACAGTACTTAAAAATAAAGTTTTTAAAATATATGTATTTAATAATGTATAGTACTTCACATATAATGTATATATATATAGCTTTTTATATGTAATATAATTGCAGTGTCTGGTTAAATATTATAGGGATATGCACACTGGATCTTTAGAGGGTAGCTTATCAGCATAACTGTTTCTCAGAGTTTTGAGTGAAATTCTTCATAGCGGATTTTACTATCTGACCCAATTTTTGTTTGAAAAAAAACCCAGTTCTTAACATAAAAAGTGCAGTTTAGGTTGCACATTTAAAGATCTCCAGGCAGCTACACAGCCCAAACAACTTTCCAAGGTCTGAATGAAACATACAAAGAACAACAGAAATACAGAAGTGGAACTGTGTCTCTTCTGACCCTGTGACTTTTGCAGCACATCAGTAATCTTCATGGCCTAGGGAAGCTTATATTGGGTCTGTGTGCACTGCTGAATATGAATATTCCTACATTTCATGCATGTGATTAGTTTTAACAAGTGATACTTCTTTTCAACATTGTGAGTTTGATTTGAAGTGCGGATTCTGTCCCTTATCCTTGTGGTATTTTATTGTTGTAAGCAAAGTTCACATAAATTGCTTCTTTTTGATGGGAAGTGCATGAAGTAAAGCAAGATGAAGAAAGTTATATTGAACACTGAAACTACTGCTGTAAGGAAAGCTTTAAACTCAGCTTAAATTGCTAGTGTGTTGTGGTTGTTTTTTGCTTTTCAAGAGTACCAGAGTAACCAGGGCCAACTGCTGAATTTCTTTGACATCCATGTTTATAATAAACAAATAAGGATATTCTCAAAAATTATATTTGGATGGAATTATACTGGAAAGTTCATATAATAATGTATAGTAAAATATATTACAACTTGCAAATGTCCCCAAAACAAGCAGTATTATATTAACTCAGAATACTTATATTTAACATTTATTACAATTTCCAAACAATGATAATAAGAAAAAAGTAAATTTTGAACAGAAACATCAAATACTTTGAAACATGTAGTAAAAAGTATCTCAGTTATCATTGTGTGGTTATTTCACAATAAGAAGAGAATTGAAATAGTTTAGACTTCCAAAAAAAATCTTCTCTCAAAATTTTTCTTTCTTCATTACATATATTATAATGTAAAATTGTATTGTAAAATGAAATCCCATGAGATGTTTAAGCCTATGACATACACTTATAAAATTGTAAATTTTTCCTATGGATATCTTTTCCTTCTGCAGAAGCATTGATAATATCTATATTTTTGTTACATTCAGAGTCTGTTTATTCATTCTTTATTATTAATGCTTATTTTCATTCCTTTATTTTTAATTTTATACATTTTATTTTGTGTGCATTCATTTTTTATTCTTAGTATGTGAGGAATAGCAGAAATATTTATGTTGCTGAAATTTTGTCACAAGAAAAGAGTCTCTCAAAGACAGGTTAGACAATTAATGAGAAATATGAACCCACCTTCCATTTGTTATTGAAAAATTTTGCCCCAATCACTAATTACAGTGATTTCAGGAGATGTTTTGTCTCCTTAAGTATGACAAAAAAGTCTGAAAAGCCTGAAAACATCTTTATTTAAAAACTAAAGATTTCTTTAAATTCTTTAATGACATAGATTCAGATGTCAGTAGAATTTCTGATTATCATAAATTTATTAAATGTCTACAGATTGTCACAGGTGTACATGACAACAGTTACTGGTTTGTTGTTTATTAAAAAGAAGACTCCTATATTTAAAGTTTTACAAGCACGTTTGAAAGATAAGTACCACAGAGCTGCTTTCCTTATTGTAAAGTTGATTCTTTTTCTGCTATGTAGAAGTATGAAAAGACACAGTGTTTTACAGGAAAAAGAAAAATTTTAACGTAAAAGTTAAAGGTGTGGGAAGATAACATATAACACAGAGGAGAGGAAAAAACCCAACTAATCAAAACACACTCAGATTTCCTAAGAAACAAGAAACTACCCTATTGTTAGAGGTGATATGCTCTTGTAGGATTTGATTTTCTAGCAAAAGTGATCAAAATTTGTAATTTTCCTAGAGACTAGGTGCATTTAAATAATCCTAAACTGGACTATATTCTATATAGACAGGTGCTTTTTGTTTTGCAGTAGAAGTTCATCAGGGTCAGCAGAGTTAAAACACTGTGCCCATTTAAAATGAGCACAGGATGCTATTTTTTTGTTGTTGTTATAAATCAACAAAATATAACTTTCTATTTTTAATCCAATGTCAGGTAATATTATTCTTTTGCATAAGCTTTCCTAGTAAACAAAAATAAAATGTTTCCTTAGAATATGGATGATATTTTTAATCTAAATATGTGAGCACAATACTTTGGAAAATATAAGAACAGTAAAAAAATTGATAAGTGTAAGACAGCTAAAAATGCAAGACAGCTAAAAATGCTCTTCAAAATCTTAATGAAATCCAGGAAATTCAAGTTAATGGCATTTTTATTTAGACTGAATTGTACGTTTCCAAAATGGATTCAAAACTAAGGCTCAAGCTCAAGTTTTCTCCTCCATATTTAGATCTCTATAAGTACAAGGAAACTGGAAAACTTAGACTACAAAGTTTTGTTAGTTAAAAAAAAAAGAAAGCTTGACATGACAAACCTCTACATTTTCAACCCTGTTATAGAAAAGAACAGCCATGAGTTCTCAGAAACCTTGTACCTACCTTTTCAACTATCATCTCACCTACCTCTCAGCTAGTTTCCCTAATTCTTTATAGTTAGTTAGTTGATTAGGTCTCTAGAATTTCCGAGGAGAGCAAGAGGTACTTCTGGAGCATGATTCCTTTGACGTGATTAAGACGAGTCACATTCTTTCTACTGTCAGTAAAAGATGACTGAGATATAGTTAAATAATTATAGATACTTAAACCTATGAAATATTAATTGCAAGTCAGGTTTTGAGGGAACTAGCTTTTTGCATACTGACCATTGTTTATTACAAGTTTTTGGCTTCTCTGTTCCTTATTTGTGTTATGGGTGTTAATGCTTTCAGCCCAAGTTTATTCTGGAGACATCATCATGAATTTATTCAGTAAGTCTTTCCCATTTCATCAGTAATGGTATGGAGGTGGTGAATATCTCTTCCATGGCAGAAATATGCATGGCTATTGCTCTGTCTACCATGTATTTGCAGTTAGGAACTGTTTCTTCCCTCACAAAATTGGGTGCCTGCATAAGGTGCATAATTTTTTATGCTTTGCTTAAATATTTACCTATTTGGCTTTTGTTTTGAATTCTTATGACCAAATTGCTGGTGCCAGAAGCAATGGACAATAGTGTGTTGGAGGTTCAAAATTAGAATCTGAGATCAACCTTCTAAAAAGCCCTGTGTGCTGAAATACTTTACCGAAATGACTCACAAGAAAGGAAAGGCATGGCCCTGGATTACATGGACTTCGTAAAATCAAAAGAAATTAACATGTTTATCTGACTGCTGAAACTATTGTAATTTAAGTTAATTAAATACCAAGGGATGAATAAAATTATTAATTTAAGAATTAATCTCTATATGAGATATCTGTACCTTACATAGTGTTAATCTTCAGTAAATTTTTATCATTTAGCTAGTGGAAGTAATTCATGACCTAGTTAAACCTAACTCCTTATTACATCTAAGGCAGTTCTTGTATGTTCATTAAATAGCAATAGGTTCTGGAATAGCTGTTAATCCCTGGCAAATACATTTAAGAATCAACTGGCATTTCATAAACACACAGTAACAATTCCATTTAATCCAAGTAAATATTTGTTTAAAATACTTCAAGTCTATCTTGTTTTGTCATACCCACAGTAGTATGTGCCATTATTGATGGTAAGGTGAGGTTTATCTTCATGAGTACACCTGCCACTCTACTCTCTGCAACACGAGAGCCAGCAGCTGGAGATGCTGCACATGCTGACACAAAGAGGTCTTCTTCTAACCTTTCTACTCTATGTCCCTGAAAGAGATAAAGTAATCTAAATATATATTCATATAGCTATGTGAACGTCAGTTTTCTGCCAAATAGCTGTGTGAGCTGGGGTTGTCATATTTTTTCATGCTTCTAGATGACATAGCTTTGCCAGCAGTGCTTCACAATATAGATCTGGTCTCACAAGCTGCTATTCAGCATCAGTGTTATTGATAGTGAACATAGTCTGCTTTCTTGCAAGGCTCACCCAGATTAAGATTGAACCGCATTTTTGGCAAATTGAACAGTATTGTCAAGAATACATTATGTACCTTCTCATATACAGAGTAACCTTAATAACAACTATTTAGCTCTATAAGTGTCCCTCAGAACTATCTCAGAGATTACATTTTGTGTATTGTACATCACTCAAATACCTTCGACTGTATTCTATTTTTGTGTTTGTTCTTTCAGCTTTGTTAACTGATAACAAGTAGTGGAGTAAACATCTCATATGGATTTCCCCCCCTCCCCCCTCAAAATAGTCAGTTTACTTTGGGAAATTTGAGTACTTTCTTCTGATGGATTAGTTTACTTTTTTCTTACCCACAACAAAATATTTGGTTTAGGTTTTGTTAGTTTTCAGTTTGTTTTTTTTTAATATTTAACTAGTTTTACAGAGGAAGAGAAAATGGAGAAGACCTTTATAAAACAAACCAAACCCATCCATTTTAAAATAAAAAAAACAAGGTTTTTTTTGTGAAAATCTTAAGTAGATAATTTTTAATGACTACAAATTTCTATTTCAGAAATTATGAGAAATGTAATTTAGATTAAGCTCCAATTATAATAACTTATGCTTTGCCATTCACAGTTAAATTTATAGTTCATAAAATATTATGAGTTTATCTAGTCTGCAGAAGGGGAAAGCAAAAGTGTGCATTACTGAAAGCAGTGTCAAAACTTTTTCAATTTACACCTTTACACACTTTTAAATAAGTCTATATGTTGTCTGGTATCACTATGCATCAATAGAGTTAATAATGGCCAATTTAGTTCTTTGATATTGGTTCTGATTTGGGCTTTAGATCCCACGCTTTTTGAAAGTTAACTAAGTTTTTTATTTCCTTTCACAGAAAATCATTAAAAGACTTCATTCTAACAAATGTAAGAATTCAATATTATGATAATTCTATTGCTGAAAACAATAGAACAGATTTTGAAAAGAAAGGAAGTTGAGCTTAAAGCAATAACTTAGTAATGATAGTAAATCATATAAAAATATTGAAAGGGCAGGTAAATTTTCTATTGGACATTTGAAATTTTTAGTTGTATACTTTGTGTGACTTTTCATAATTCTGGTCTCTACCTCAATATTCCAACATAGATCTTAAAATGCTACTCTTGTAAAATGTATCTCATCTGGAGTCATGCTGGTAGCTACATATACGTTCGATTTTATGAAACCAAATTCTTTATAAGGAATTCTTTTAATTTTTTTTTTTTTTTTGGTGCAGACAATGTAATATCTTTCATTAAACTGAACAAAGCTAGTACTTAAAAATAGCTCCCTGACATTCAGAATAATGGATATGAAAGCAAGAGTAATAAAATTTGCTAGGAAGGTGCAGTGCAAGCACTGATTCAGCAACTACTACACTGATTTGAACATTTTCTCTAGTATGTACAGTATTAATCTGTGGGAGTTTAAAAACATGAAAACAGCCCTTTCTAGTAGGGGTTGAGACATGCAAGTTACACGTGAGGTAACAAACTACTATTCAACATGCAGTCTAGGGCAACTGCACTATATGCATGCCCTTCACTTATAGCTGCGGAAGGTAATTCAATCCTCCACCTAGATGTAACATCTGAGTCACCTTGTGGAAGTTCCCGTTACTCCAGCATTTGCACAAAGACTAGGACAATTACACCCCTGTGCAATTACAGATCTAAAGAAAAGAATGCAAGAAAATAAAAAAAAAAACTTTTTTCACCAAACCTGTGTTGATTTTTGTTCCATAAATTTGTGTAATGGTGTTATGGACCCTTGGCTTCCATAACATCCTGCATAATGATCTCCACAACTTAGATGTGTGTACAAACATACTGCTTTTGACTGAAACCTGCCACGTGATAATTTCATTAGCAGTGCCTAGTTCTTGCTTTAGGAGAAAGAGTAAATAATTGTTTCTTATTAGTCTTCTCAGTGACAATCATGATTCAAAAATCTTTTCATATTTTCCCTTTGTTCTGTTTTCTCCAAGCTGAAAAATCTTAGTCTATTTAATCTCTTCTCTTATGAAAACCCTTTCATAACTTTGATCATCTTTGCTACTCTTTTTTGTCTTTTCAGTTCTATTATATTCTTTTGAACAAGGCATGAGCAGAACTTCATACAGAAGTCTAAACACAGCAGCTATGGATTAAAAGAGCAATGTTTTGTGGTTTAATCTCTATTTTTTTCCAAGATATCTTCTTATTCTGACTGCTGTCTTTATGAACTATGAGCTGATGTCTTCATCTGACTATCCAGACTAATATAGAGATCTGTTTTAGAGTCACTTGATTGTGTATTGAGAGTTGTTACTGTTTTCCATCATGTACATTACCTGCGTTTGTTGAGTCTGAATCTCATGTACTGTTTTATTGTAGTCATTCCATAGCATGACATCTATCTGCAACTCTTCATACTCTCAGATTTTACTGCTCACATTCGTTTGATACCAAAGATAATTTAAGTGATAGTGTTACAATGCTCCAATTTTATATTGGGTTCTATATGATGTGCTGATTCATTAGGAGTCATTTTACCCATTTTCTCTAGAATTTTGTCAATTAATCTTTTAGTTGCCGGCAATTTTCATGACTCATTTCTATCCCCAAAATATCTGCACTGCAGGAATCTCCCCAGGCTCCTTCTTTTCAAACTTTTTTTTTTTGATGGGGAGTGGGGGGTACTTGTGACCTTATCTTCTTTCAGCACTGTATTATATGCTGAGTCTCTATTAGCCTCACTGATCCACTGATCCTCTGGCAGGCTTTAATTTTTTCTGATTTTCTTGGTAGAAATTCTCATTATTTTCTATGTCATGAACAAATAGTCTTCCAAACATTTTTCATACTTCCCTACAGTATGGTAACATTTTATTTGTTTGAATTTATGCATTTTTCTCATCCTAATTTGCTCACAATTTCCACCTTTTTTTTTTTAGGAGTATCTTTTTACTTCTAATGGCCTCTTTTAGTCTGCTGTTTCACCATGATGGTTATTTTTCTGTCCTTTAAAAGCGTTTTTGATAAGTGGTATACAGTTTCTCTGAACTCCTAATATAGCACCTTTAGGCAGCCTGTCATGCTATCTGCAAGCATTTAGTCTTTTAGTTGTCCTTTTCAATTTCCTTTCAAAAAGCTTTGCCATGTTCAGGTAGTTCTGATTTTTTAAGTTAAATGTTACTGTAGCCTTTTTTACCCCCTTTTTCTCTTTCTCTTTTCTATAGATATATCAAATTTGAGAGCTTCATGGCCAGCATTACGGTGGAGCTTATAGATAATTACTTTTTCCACCTGGCCTGTTGAATGCTAAAAATTAAATCAAGTAAATGCTATTTATCCTCTTGTGAACTGTTTGGCTAGTTGTTGTAAGTGCAGTGTACTTCATCATTCCTATATAATTTGTTTCTTGGAATTATAATTACATTGGTTTCTGCTGGGTATTTTCTTTGTATTGCCCTTGTGAGGTATCTGTTATATCACATTCCTCACTTAGAAACAGCTGCTGGCGTTCTTGTTTTTTTGAATTAAAAAAAAGTATAGAATCAAGGAAATACTTGGGTTTGGTCTGGCTACCAATTTTTATGTGTCCTGTTCAATTTGGATTTTATTTGTTAAAGTTTTTCTTTGCTATTCCCTCTCCAAATATGGTTTAAGTTTTACTCTAGCCTTTTTTTTTTTCCTTTTCCAGTTTACAGTTTGTGACTTCAGTCTAGCGGACAAGTTGTCTGAGATTATGTGCTTTTCTTACCTGTGACTTGTCTTTCATTTAAAAAACATTCTCATAGCCAATTCAAATGTCATCAGCCTTTTTTTTTGTGCTGACTTGCATGATGCTTACTCTTCTTGGATGTATTCCATTCGTTACAAACTTTTTCTTGGTTACTAATTAAAAAATACCCTCCTTATCTAAGTCAATTTTCAACCTCAAAAAGTGTCTAAAATTCAGAAAGCAGAAACAGAAACTCTGCAGAAATGCGAAAATACTGCAGAAATGTGACGTCATTTTCTGTTCTTTCTTAGACCATGACAGAAAGACAAGAAAAAAAGAAGAAGACACATTTATTCCAAATCAATTATAGAGAGATCCTTAGCTGTCTCATTTTCATCTTGAATTTTATCTTTTGCTTGTGATTCAATTGACTCAAGTCTGCCTATTCATATTGAATTTTTATGACAGAGACTTGACAATTATACCTGTAACTAATGTTCAAGTAAAAATTCAATGTTGTGCTTCCTTTTTACTGGAAAATCCCTGTACATTATATTGGTAGTCTCCAATGACTGCCAGCAATTTCCTATTTTCAGCTCCTTCTGATTTTTATTCTCACACTTCCTGGGAGTTTTGGCAAACAAGAATAACATGTTTAAGAACATGTACTGGCCATGTCCATTTTTGCTTGGTATATTAGTAATATCACATATAAAAAACAATATTTTAATAATATTTGTATTGTTCATTTTTTATGCAATTTGTCAATGCCTATTTTAGGCTTGTTCCTTATTTTTTTTGTCATTTTGACTTTCCTCACCCTTGGAAAAATGCTTCTAGAGGTCTTTCACAACTTATTGTTGCAGAATTCCACTCAGGAATGCAAACATCCATTATTATTACCATTTTATCTCAATCCAGAAAAAATCTGAATGTTTTTTCTACTCTGAGGCAGCTGTAAAAATTTGTCCAAATTAACATTACAGGTGAATTAGTCATATAGCTTTTAATCTAATTATTTATATATTTATTTGGGCTTAAAGTACAGTCACTTTGGCTGAACTTAAATCAGTGCCAAATTGAATAAGGGTAAGGAGAATCAGGGGCATTTTAGACCTGACTAAGAATAAGAAAAAATTAATGAAAAGAATAAGAGTACAACAAGAAGAATATAAGAATATCCACTTAGTGGTTTAATGCAATTGAGCAAGTCTTCAAGTTTGCCTGTTTAATTGATAAGGATTAATTTTTCAAAGTGTTTCAGTGTAACCTTAGACAGAAGCACATGTGCTTTTACAGGCTCCGGTGTTCACCATTGTGCTTTGGAGGTCTTTCATCAAAGCAAGACCTTAAGTTGCTTTTCCACCCTGAGTCCAATGTTCCTTTATGGACTGTGGTGGGATCTGTTTGGGTTGTAGTGCCTGCTGACTAGGCTACTGTAGCTTCTTGGGGTTTGCTGCAGCTTCATGGCTGGGTCTGGTTAACACAGAAAGAAACATGTTGGTAATGGATCCTTTATTCACCATTGCTCAGATCCTATCAGGTAATACCAATACCCTCTTAGCCTTACTTTGTGCAAATAAACCACAGGCACTCTGATGTCAAGGGCTCTCTGACCCTGAAATTGAGCTCCATGGTCTGGCCACAGACACACTTGAAGTCTCCTTTACCCTGCAGCACAGAAAAGTCACCCGCTTTTGTAAACACCAGGGTTCCTTTTCACACAGAATTTTTGCAAAAGTTCTAGGTAAAATCCAAGAAGAGCATTATGCTAAGCAGAAGGATCACACAGCCATGAATCCTGACTATGCTGACTTCTGAATCATGTCTGAAACAGATGGGCAGAATGCGAGCTGGCCCAGGCCAAAGGTGTGCTCTGCATCATTCCAGCTGCATGAACATTATAGGTAGAGCAGTTATATGAAGTAGACACTTTTCTGCTGTGGCACTTTTACAGTTATTAACCCAGATCCAGCCAAAGAATCCATAGAAAAAGAATCAACCTTTTGAGCTCCACAGAGTGTCACTCACATGTTCTCAGACAAGAATAGGAGTCTTTCAGTTTATCTAAGAGGTTTAACATTTTTTTTCTCAGAATCTCATCCAATTACAATATGTATTTATTTAAAATTCCTTCATCTGGAACCTTAGGAAAAGATAACTTCTTTCCATTTCAGTTTTAAAAAGAGGTTACAGTAACACCTGAACTTGTGGAATATTTGGCCTAGCTATGTCTCGTTAATAGCTTGCTTGCTGATTCAAACGAGTGATGCCATCAGTGCTGTATTCAGGATTTCCTCATTGTAAAGAACAAAACAGGTCTGAACGAAAAGCTGTGGTACACTGCTCTGTCAGGTTGAACAGCTCAAAGGTAGACAAGGATACCTGCAACTGTTCAACTGAGCTTGAATTTCACCCTGATGCATGCTGAGAGCCAGAATTATATGCTTTATTCTCAGCGGTGACTGCCAGCTGTGTAACTCTTCAAGCATATCTTGCCATGTGTTCTATTCAGCAAAAACGGGTTTGATTCCAAAGTAACTCTTCCAGCTACTTTGTAGGGATAGTGTACAAGGAGGGTGAGTTTGGGCAAATAATAAATAAAAATTGACAGTAGTGTTGTACGAAGGGAAACAAAAAGAATCCTGTTTCCTTGTAAAAAGTGTGAGGATGTAAAAAATCCTGAAGTCATATTTCTTATGAAAAGACAAAGAAAGATACAGGACATACATTTTATTAAGTACAGTATGCTGAAGTCCATAGGATTCAGATCTTAACTACATATTAATCACATTTCCAGCTCTCTCATCACAACCTGTGGGAATCAAAAACCTCAATCAATTAGATATCTATGTGACAAACTGTAAGACTTGCTTGTGCTGAACTGTTTAGTGGGACAATATTCTGCATGGGACCCCACAACTCTGTTGGATTCATTTTTATCTCATTGCACCCTGATGTCCATTAGAAGACTGGGAATTAGATATGTAGGCTGGGGAGAAAGAGGCAATGTGGATTCCAGTAGATCCATACCATGCAAGTTTGATGTAACGATGGAGGTGTTAATGGGAGGCTTGACTTTCCAAACCTCAGCTTACAGATGTGACAGCTTTTATTTACTTTATTTAAACTTCTGACTTTATTTACTTTCATTATTATTCTTTGATTACTTGCTCAGTGTAGGAGAATCTGACTGGAGCCCCTGTTTCTTTCTTGTGGCATGTCTTTTCCATCAAATGGCAGCCATCAGCTGAGAACATTTTATTTCTAATCTTTGAAACTTCACACTCATAAGAGTGACCTAGAGGAACACAGCTGTCTCATTGTGCAGTGAACAGAGAATCATTCTCGGATACATCCTGCTCATCAGAACCTTAAATATTGTGGCCAGGTTCTTGAACTGGCATTGAAAATAAATTGAGAACAAATGGAAAATATGATTTTTTTATATGACAGGTTGAGGTAGCTTGTCCTTTCAAACAATTAATTTTCTTGTTCTATGCCCATTATGATTGTATCCCTGACTGATTTCTACGTGATGCTAAGTACAACAGTCTGAGCAAGACAAGATTATCACATTGATGGTTGCTATCCAATCTGATGTTAAAAAAAAAGGACAATACTTGTTGAGGTAAAACCAAGGAATTCCAGTTCCTTTCTCTGTATGTTTAATGAGGTCTTGAGACTTTGTACTACTTAAGTAAACATACAGTATATAATTAAATGTAACAGAAGACATTCCTAACATACGGATATTCAGAATGTTCTTTTTTCATCTATCATCACATCCTCCTTCTTCTGGCTGACGTTGAATCAGCTATTCCTATTCTTTACCTTTTAGATTTTGTGACACTTTTTTGACAACATTCTTCAGAAGGACATGTAAGGCTGGGCTCCATCAGTTTGTGGCTCATTGCAGCTCCACTTACACAGTCTTTGTAATGCTTGTGGCAAGCATGTAACTTATGGTCCCAGGTTGCATGGGCAGGCTCTTGTCCCCACTGTAAGTTCACAACCTAGAAATCTCTTCTGTGACTGGTTTTCTTTGGTGATAGAAGCAGCTGTTGCCTGGAAGGACAATTCGTAGGAAGGCATTAATGTGTTCAAAACAAGAAGGAAACTTTTAGCATTAAAAGAAGAGAGAAAAATACGAGTGACTGTCCATAAGTATTAGCTTCAGATGAGCAAGCATGGGGTCTATCACAGTCTCTCCAACATTAGAAAGTTACTTTCACAATTTTAACTGGTTTAAATCAGTTAAATAGTCCCAGTTCTATTAATATGGTACGCTTGTGTTTCTCCAGATGGGAATTTTAAAACAGAGAGGACTTCTGATCCTTCAGCAAGCCAGTTCACGAAGGTGAACTCACAGAAAATTATGTGGGTTGTTTTTTATGTTCTTTTAGGTACTACTCACCATAACATTGAAACAGGGTAGAAACACAGAGTGGATACCAGGCAGGAATGATCTGGCTTAGTTTTACGTATTGTGGAATCACAGCCTAAAGAAAGAAGAACCTTGCTTCTGTCAGAACTAGGTCTTCTCTAGGGATGTTTGCTAGCCCAAAAGGGCTAGCAAATCCACACTGCAAAGCTGCTTAAGGCAAAATGAAAAGATGGAAAATGCCATGTTTTTTTACACATTTGAATAAAAATGTTTTTGAACAAATTAAGAAATGGGCAGTCACTTCAGTCTGTTGCAGTTTATACAGTTTTCTGAAACTAGGCACATCTTGACACAGAGTTTTTTATATGTGTTTTCACAGATGCTGCAGCAGGAAAAAAAAGATAAAAGGTTTTCATATATGTTTTTAAATAATTCCATAGTTTGAATAAGAGTTTCTACTACATACATATAGGCAAGATGTTGAAAGATAGCCTCCAACTATTTTCAATACCTGCAATTTTGCCTTTAGGTTTTTCATGTAAGCTACTTGAAATGAATGAATGAATGAGCATGAATGAATACTCGTTCTGAGTATGAAAAAAAATGTAGGCCTTCAAGTTTAAGCAGTAGGTTAGATTTTCAAGTTACCAAGCCAGAATTACAGCAAGATGTAAACTATCATGGGGAAAAGGATGAGATATAAAACCTTTAAGCTGAATGCATTCATATTAATTTGTTTTAAAAGACCATATCCTAATTATAAAACTTATTTACAGATAAGAGCTTAAAAATTCCACTCTTATTCATTATATGCTGTTTTGTTTTTGTATTACAGACCTAATCAGATTACAAGTTCTGTTTTGTGAGTAAATACCCAAGCAAATGTATAGTTTAGTCATTCTGGGCTTAGAAAATAGTACAGATTTCTGTAGCAAACTTCAAAATTATTTTTATTTAAGTAACCTAGATAAAGAAGTTAGATATTCCATTCCAAAGGCATGAAGTTCCTTAAAATCTCTAGTATTAGAAGGGATATTTTATGAAAGATTTATAAATAGAAATCTACACTGGGAGGAATTTCTGGTTCCAATAGGGATGGAAGACTGAAATTTTCCCCTTAATAGAACAAAAAGAAAAAAATCAGCATGAGGACTGCCAGTACTTACAAGTGTTTAAATTCTTCCCACATCTCCATTTGATTGACATCTTCAATAAGCTGTTAATGACCCACTCCATTTGCTTTAAATGAGCCTTAGATTTTTAGATCTGGTGAGTTTTGCAGAATGTTGGAATTAAGTAGGTTTAATTGCCTTTTTTCAGTTTTTGTTTTCTTTTTAGTAATTCATCATTCAAAGGAACAGTATGCTTTGCCATTGTAATAAAGTTTCTCAGTAACCTTTTCTTTGAGTTCTAGATGCAAAACTCTGTACTAGCTATAATGAATCAGTAGTCTTACCTGAACAAAGCTGTGTGTATTAGGTAGCAGAGCAGTTATTCATAAAATAAGAGCTTTTCTTATGCTGGCTTTCAGTGTTTTAAAGTAATAATTTAGCAGCTGTCTTGGAAAGGGCTCTGAGCATGTTGGAAATCAAAGATGACTCTGTTTCTGTTCATGAGATGGGTTGGTACTGCATTTTTATTAGCATATGTGCTTTCCTTCTACTTTGCTAGTTTCGGTCCCTGAGGCACAGAGCTGAGAAATATAGATTGTAGCTATTGTGCCAGATAAGGAAAACAACGTAAGTGATGATGCAAAATATATTTTCTCTGAGAGTGAATAAGCAGAGACTGTCCTGTGTAAAACAAATTTTTACCATCTAACTGTGAAGGGCTATTTTCACCACAGCGATACCTGCTGAGGAGCAGTGTTATATTTAGTTGCATTGTAATAGAGTTTCTTTCAAGAAATAAATTACTTATCTGTAAAGAAGTGATGATACAGGCAACCATGGCTTTTAGTATGCAAACAGCATTTTATATTCAGACATGAACATCTCTCTTGGTGTCAGACACTAGCTAATCTGTGATTGTCATAGAGGAAATTATTGTCAAGAGGGCTGGAAAGTGGGGAGCTGGACATCAAAGTGACTATCAATGTAAGACTTTACTGCAGCAAGACAAATACAACCCTATCTTTCCCCAGTAGGAATTAATAAAAGCTTAGAGGACATGGTAAATAGTGAGCTCTTCTATTTCCATTGGTGTTGGACATTCATATGGGCAGTACTTCACAATATGAAATATGAACTCAGTCTTCTGATGCAGGCTTGCTCATAGTATAGTCCCTGAATTCATATGCAGTCAAGTTTCCACAAATACTTACTCTAGCTCATATTTGCACAAGATGAACAAGGTGAACTGCAGTTCTTACATGTACACTATGGAAGATGGAAGTTCAAGTGATTTTGAGCAGCAAACAGATTCCCTGTGCCTCTCTGGATAACCTCTGCCATCTGTACCTCTCTTCAGAAGGAGGATAGTCATGGACTGCACTTATCTGGTAGACCACACTTTAGCTGCTGCACTTTGGAAAGAAGGGAGTATGCCATTAGCTGAGTTAAAATGAAATACAATATCTGGTATATAGTAGTCGCTGGGCTCTCTGTGACCTCATCCCTGCAAGGCAGTAGCTAATCAGCGTTATCTGGTGGGGTCTTTGTATTGTGCCCCTCTCATACAATTCCTATCTGCTCGACAAATGACATATGAGCTTTCATCTGCCTTTTTGCCTCCAATAAGCATAAAGTCTGTTGGGGGGCAGGAGGAGAAGCAGACTAACCTTTTCAGCTCGATTACAGAGAGAACAATTTGTTTTTGTAATTAGAGCTCAGCAGTGATTTCTGTTTCGCTGATACTCGGCTCGGTGTAAACAGAACTCAATTTTGACAACTGTTTAGCTCACGGCACAGTTTTAAAGTATTAAAGGATAATGGAAGACTTATTAGATTAGCTCTTACCATGATCTTTTAGTGTCCCAGATAATTATTATTTGTGATACAGCTGAATGGTTTAGGCTTGTGTTATTATTATGCATGCATTTCTGTGTAATACTTTATCTGCTGTCGATGGGCACTAAAATATGCATTAGGAAGTATGTATTTAGTCAGATTGCAAGATATTAGTGGTATTTTCAAGTGGATCAAATTGTTCTTTTTGTGATTTTTACTTAATTTTGATCATAACAGTTCTTAGTTCCCAACTTCTTTTTTTAAATCTGTACAATCATCTTCATCATCATTATTATAATTATTAATAGCACTCATGTGACTTCTAATACACTCCTTTGATTCAATCATTATATTTTATCTTTCCCTCTTTTTCGTATGTATTGGTGTTGCATAATTTTTCTTAAAATATCACCTTTTCAATCTTTCTTATTTAGTATTTTAAATCATCCCTGGTAGTCACATACTATTTTTTACCTTGCTACTTGATATTTCCTCTTATTACCTTTTAATTACGGTATGTTTCTTTATCTCTGATCTTATAATTAGCATTTTATGTTTTGATCACCTTTTTTCTTATTTTGCATAAGGCATGTCTTTTTAATCTTTTCATCACTTTTCCTTGCACAGTTTTCCCTTTCTTATTCTTTTTTTCAGCTAAACTAATTCCATTAGTTTGACTCCCTGTCCTGGTTTCATCTTGGACAGAGTTCATTATCTTCCTAGTAGCTGGTACAGTACTGTGTTTTGAATTTAGTATGAGAATAATGTCAATAACACACTGATGTTTTTAGTTGTTGCTAAGTAGTGCTTACACTAAATCAAGGACTTTTCATCTTCTCTTGCCCTGTCAGCAAGAATGCTGGAGGGGTGCAAGAAGCTGGAAGGAGACACAGCCAGGATAGGTGACTCAGACTTGCCAAAGGGATATTCCATACCATGTGGCATCATGCTCAGCATAAACTGTGGGGAAAGCTGACCAGAGGTCACTACCTGGGAACTGGCTGGGCAGTGATCATCGTGTGGTGAGCAATTGTGTTATGCATCACGTTTTTTTCCAATTCTCTCCCTCATCCCTCTGGTGGTGGGGAGTGACTGAGTGGAGCTGGATGATGCTTAGTTGCCATCTGGGGTTAAACCACAACACTCCCCTCTGATCAGGAATATTGCTTCTAATCTTATTTTTTATTTTAGTAAGTATTTTTATACTGTATTGTCCTTGTTTACAGCAAAGCATTTTCTTTTTAGAGAAGCCTAAGCTTGCAAATTCTTGGCAGTTCTGTATAGATTAGGGCAATACTTTTGGAGGCGCTATATGATCTTCCTGGACACAGCCTAAATTGCTGGAATACATGAGCAAAAAAAAAAAAATTATATAGAGTTTTTACATTTAAGTAATTGCACTTTCTCTTAAGGTTCACCAGGAAAGCGAGTCTATGTCAGTGACTAAGTGGGTACATTTAGCAAAACATGAGTACTAGTCCATGAGTGAAATGCAGTTGTATTTTCATCTCAGTCTCTAAATGAACATCGGTGGCTCATGTTATGAAAGCACAAAGATTGCTTAGGGCAAAGAAAGCTCTGTCAAGGTTAATGGCCTCAAATCCTTCCTGCCCTAACCATCTTTTAATGTTTCAGGGTTTTTTTTCCAGATTACTTCTTAAATTTGCTCTTCAAAAAAAGAGTCAAACAGGAAAAAAGTGTAATAGTAACTGTACTCTGTGATCCACCTCACTTGTTATCTTTTATATAATAATCTTTATGCTGTGTTCATTCTAATGTGCTGCCATCCAGCAGAATGGTTTTTTGCTAGTTTTGTTCATGTTAGTTATTTCATGCTCATGATTAATATTCTTGTTTGTTCTGGCAAAAGGTAGTAACTTAAAATCATCCAGGCCTTTCAGCCATATTTTCAATTTGGAAGTGAAAGGTATGTATCTGTTTCTGAAAAAAATCACGCTTGTCAAATGGACATAGAGCAAAAAGGATTGCTATAATGACTGCGTAGTAGGAAAAAAAGGATTATATGTATATTTGCACACCTTGCATATATACGGCCAAGCTATCTTGAAAAAAGCAGTTAGTTCTCTGGAAGTCAGCCCTTTCCGACATTGCTTTTATTATGTATTAGATATTTTTGTTCATTCTGTTGATACTCATCACAGTAGTATCTGAGTACCTCCCAGTGGTGTATTAAGCTCTTGGCTTAAGATATCTCATTTTCTCTCTAGAAGGAGAAAATAGCTGAGTGCATCAGCTTTAAATTAACGCATTTTTGGCAGTCTATGTCCCAAAGGACTCCCATTCTAGTTAAAATCTCTAGTTCTGGTTGAACTGTGGAATATCATGTACAGAAGTGAAGACTGGAACAAGGGCATATCACTTTCTCCTTAGTTGAGACACTCTTGTAGTCAACCAGCAGAAACAAAAAATATTGCTTATAGGTAGCTGTTTGTGACAACTTCATACTAATAAAGAACACAAAAGTTAGAACACATGAATTATGTAGCCATTGAGTCATAGAATGTTTTGAATAGGAAGGGACATTTATAGATCATCTAGTCCAACCTCTCTAACAAAAGCAGAATTCAACATCCTCATTGTAAAAAAATTCTTCTTTATGTCTAATCTAAACATACCTTCTTTCAGTTTAAAACCATTGCCCCTTGTTCTGCCACTAAAGGCCCTAATAAAAAGTCTTCCTAAATCTTATAAACACCTGTAAATATACTGATATGCTTCTATATAGTCTCCTTGGAACATTCTCTTCTTCAGGCTGAACGATCCCAGCCTCTGGATAAGAATCAAAAGACAAGCAAATAATGTGGATATCATTGTAGGAGTCTTGTAAACCTCCCAACCAGGACAATGATGCCAACAAGTTATTCTTTGACGAACTAGGGGACGCTTCCAAGTCAACTACCCTTGTCCTTATGGGGGACTTCAACTTGCCAGAAATTAACTGGGAGCATCACACAGTTGGTTCAACCTGGCCAGAAGATTCCTAAAAATCCTGAATGACAACTTTATGGAACAGGTCCTAAGGGACACAACTTGGAAAGACACTCTCCTTGATCTGCTGCTTGTCAATAGAGTGGATCTCATGAGCAAAGCGGAGATTGGTAGCCATTTCAGCCACAACAACCGTGAAGTGATCGAGTTTAAAATCAAGAGTTGAAAGGAGGAAAAGTGCCAGCAAAACCTCACCTGTGGACATGAGAAGACTTAGGGCTGCTCAAAGATTTAGTGAATAAGGTCTGCTGGGAAAATGTTTTTACATGCACTAGGGTCCATGAGTGAGGGTCACTTTTCAAACATCACCTCCTAAGGGTACAGGAGCAGGCAATTCCCAAATGTCAGAAGTCAAGCAGACAAGACAGAAGGCTGGCTTGGCTAAGCAGGGATCTTCTCTTGGAAATAAGGCAAAAAAGAAAGGTGTATGCCTCATGGAAGCAAGGTCAAGTGACGTGGGAAAAATACAGAGATACTGCTTGCCACTGTAGGGAGAAAATTTGAGTGGCCAACGTTCAGCCGGAATTGAAGCTGGCCAGAAATGTGGGGGACAATTAAAATGTTTTTTCAAATATACTAATGGCAAGAGGTAGTATAGAAATATCATTGGTCCATTACAGGATGAGGATGGTCACCTCACAAACAGGGACAGAGACAAGACAGAGGTGTTTAACACTTTCTTTACCTCTGTCTTCCACACGGATGATGGACCAAGGGAGTCTCAGTGCCCTGAACTGAGAGGACCATGACTGCAAGAATGATCAGCTTTCAGTCAACCCTGAAATTGTGTGGGATCTGTTGCTCCAGGTAGATCCCTACAAATCTGTGGGACCTGATGGAATTCATCCTAGAATCCTTAAAGAGCTGCCTTATGTCATTGCAACAACTCTCTTGATGATTGTTGAGTGGTCTTGGGAATCTGGAGAGGTCACAGCTCATTGGAAGCTGGCAAATGTGTCTGGTAAAGTTATGGAGAAGATTATTCTGGGAAGTATTGAAAAACACCTGAAACACAACTCTGCCATTGGTCACAGCCAGCATGGCTGCATAAGAGGGAAGTCCTGCTTATCAAACCTGATTTCCTTTTATGACAAAGTAACCCACCTAGCTGATCAAGGGAAATCAGTTGATGTAATCCTTTTGGATTTCATTAAAGCTTTCAATACTGTCTCTCCCAGGATCCTTCTGGACAAAATGTCCAGCCCGCAGCTGGATAAACACATCATCAAGTAGGTGAGCAATTGGCTCACATGCTGAGCACAGAGATTAATAGTGAATGGGGAAACATCAAACTGGTGACCTGTCACTAGTGGGGTTCTGTAGGGTTCTATCTTAGGTCCTGTGCTCTTCAACATCTTCATAAATGACTTGGGCAAAGGACTGGAAGGGATACTAAGCAAGTTTGCAGATGATGCCAGACTCAGAGGAGCTGTTGACTCCCTTGAAGAGGGAATTTGTTGAGAAACCTCAACAAATTAGAGGACTGGGCAATCACCAACCATGTGAAGTTCAAGAATGGAAAGTGATGGATTCTACACCTGGAATGAGACAACCCTGGATGTACATACAGACTGGGTAATGAGATACTGTAAAGCAGTGCCATGGAAAAGGGACCTGGGGGTCCTGGTCAATGGCAAGTTGAATGCAAGTCAGCAGTGCCCTGGCAACCAGGAGGGCCAACTGTGTCCTGGGGGGCATCAGGCAAAGCATCACCAGCCAGTTGAGGGAGGGGATTGTCCCACTGCTCTGCACTGGTGCGGCCTCACGTTGAATATTGTGTGCGGTTTTGGGCACCAAAACATAGGAAAGATATTAAGCTGCTAGAGAGTGTTCAAAGGAGGGCAATGAACATGGTGAAGGGACTTGAGGGGAAGTCATATGAGGAGCAGCTGAGGTCACTTGGTGTGTTCATCCTGGAGAAGAGAAGAGGAGAGTGAGGGGAGACCCCATCACAGTCTACAACTTCCTTGTAAGAGGAAAAGAGGGGGCAGACACTGGTATCTTCTCTCCAGTGACCAGTGACAGGACCTGAGGTAATGGCCTGAAATTGTATCAGGGGAGGTTTAGGTTGGATATTAGAAAAAGTTTCTTCATCCAGAGTGTGGTTGGGCACTGGAACAGGCTCCCCAGGGAAGTGATCACAGCACCAATCCTGACAGACTTCAAGAAGCATTTGGACAATGCTCTCAGGCACATGGTGTGAATCTTGGGGATGGTCCTGTGCAGGGGTAAGAGTTGGACTCAATGATCCTTATGGGTTCCTTCCAACTCAGCATATTCTGTGATTCTCTAACTCTCTCAGCCTGTCCTCACAGGAGAGGTGCTCCAGCCCTCTGATGTTTTTTGTGGCTTGGCTCTAAACTGTCTCTAACAGGTCCAAGTCTTTCTTGTGCTAAGTATTCCAGAACTGGATGTAGCACATCAGGTGGAGTCATATGAGAGTATGGTAGTGGGGCAGAATTACCTCCTTTGACCTGCTGGCCATGCTGCCTTTGGTATAGCCCAGGATGCAGCTGGCTTTCCGGGCTGCAAGCACACATTGATGGATCATGTCCACCTTTTCATTTACCAGAAACCCAAGGTCCTTCTCAGCAGGGATGCTCTCAATCCATGTATCTCCCAATCTGTATTGATATTGGGTATTGCCCAACCCACGTTCAGGACTTTGCACTTGACCATGTTGAAGTTCACAAGGTTAACGATTCTTCTTCCTGATTTTTGGCAGTCAAAAAAGAGAGAGAACTTACTCCAAAAGTATTTGAATCTCTATGTTAAGAATTTAAACTGAAATTCCCTCTGTAGGAGTCTCTCTTTTTTTTTTTTTCCACAGAGTAAGTAGAGAGCATAAAAAGACCAACTTCTTAATTTACATGTCTAAGCAACATAGCCCTCCCAGAACACAGATTATTTTATTCTTTAGAATTTCAGCCCAGGAGGCTAGGGTATAGTGAGTGCATCACAATACCTTTGTGAGTCTTTTAGGACCATTTGCTCTGCTGAACTAGGAAACATTCCTTCATAAGCTGATGTTTTCCAAGTATCTCCCTGTTGAAGGTAGCATAATTTTCCTGAGTTAAAGAGAAGGAAACTGTTGGCTACATGCAAACTGTTAGCTTTTTAGTCCATATCATGTGAATTATATCATCTAATACATATGATATATGATCTAATCATGATATTTAGATAGGACTTGAAGGTACACTGATCATTATCTTGTTCACCACGAGTGTGGCTCTTAGTTGTGGAGGATAGGTTCTATTATTGCTTATTTCTGACATAGAGGTATAGGACGTTCTCCCTAGATCAAGCAAGCTAGGCAGATCTCATGGTAGACAGTATTTAACAATAGAGAAATAGAGGAGTGTAAGAATAATTAATGTCGTATCTTTCTCTTTAGATCAACTGTCAGTGTACTGCCAACTTGATGCCATCACCCAAGTCCAGACTGAGTTTTCAAGAACATTAAACTTACTTAGGGTTTAGTTGGTTTTTTTTGTTTTTTTTATTAATTTACAATTTCCTGGGCTTATTCAGGATCTACATGATTGGGTAGTTAATGTCAGTTTGGTATAGCTGGTGAATCTCTTAGCATTTATGAAAATATTGGTTTTGCAAAGAAAGTAAAGATGACTTATTTGACTGTCTACTAGAGTTAAGATTGGTACTAGCCACCTTCCAGTGAACATTGCTTGCCCTCCTGAACTGCAAAGGACATAATTCAGATTTTTTGATCACCATTTTCTTAAGTCTGAACCTCTTTTTTTTGTGAATAGCTATACTGAAGTTTGAGACTTTTGGTGCACATATAGCTTGTGCAATTCCATTCTAAACAAGGTATCAATTAACTCCTTTTTCTATTCTTTATTAAAAGATTTGTAAAGAGGCACTATTATTTTAAATCATCATACCTGAAGAGTTTGTTCTGTAGATAAATGCATGCTTCATAATATTAAGATCATTGATGTAGAGTTGCACAGAACTGACATTTACAAAACTACAAGTTCAAGCAGCAGATACCAGACAAAACTTTTTTCCTGAGAACTTTGACAAGAATGTCAGAGAACTCTAAACTGATGAAATCTGGAGGTAAGAAAAATCAGGGCTCATGAGGCAGAAGACAATTATCATAGTAGAATAGCAACTATATTGAAAATAGAAAAGAATATAAATGAAATATCAGGAACCCAGAATTGGAGCTTGTCAGCTTTGTAAATAATATATTTTTACATGAGGAAAAATTCCCTCCATAAAGATAGGAGGACATTACTTTCTTCTGAGAGCACTTCCAGGGATGGGGCATTCACAAATTCCCTGAGTAACCTGTTTCAGTGCCTCACCACCCTCGCAGTAAGATTTTCTTCCTAATATCTAATATAAACCTACTCTCAGTTTAAAACCATTCCCCCTCGTCCTGTCACTACATGCTCTTGTAAATAATCTGACTCCATCTTTCTTGTAGGCTCCATTCAGGTATGATGATGGTGTACAGAAAAACTCTACTATAAACCATAGCACAATCCTATATTAAAGATGTTTTTGTGTTTGTATTGAAGATGCTGTTATATGTTTTACTTTTTTCTTTTCTTTCCCCCCACCCCTATAATCTAATAAACTTCACTAAATTTCAGTCTGGATGGATTAATTCCAAGAATCCCAGTTTTCTAGGCACACATGGGTGCACCGTAAGTGTCAACACATGACCTGGCAGGTAGTTCTAAACAGATTTCCAGGGTAATTTAGGGATATATCAGATGCAAGGTGTCTCAGTTTCTTCTCACATTCTTTAGCTTTTCTTGCCTACTTCCAAACTGCCTATTCTGCTTTCATTCCTTTGCTGGCAGCAGGTGAGGATGATGTGTAACAACAAGAGTTTTCTGCAACTTTGATAATTTAGAAGTGCAACTATAAAGATAGACAAAGCATATGCCGAAGAACTCCCTTATGGAAATAATATTTTTTTGCAAAGTAATATTTTCCATTACAAAAGGATTTTTCTGGTTTGTATGCACATATTTATGGCTAACTTGTCTGGGGACATTACAAAAGCTATCTGTGCAATCTTTCATTATTAAAGCAGCTTCTAGCATTTGATAGCTATTTAAAAATATCAAGTGTTTTTTCTTACCTTATGCCAAAAGGGGATTTGAAATTAGAGTTTGGTTTCGGTTGCGTATTTTTTCTGGGTTTGGTTTGTTTGTTTTTTTTTTTAATTTGAAAATGATTTTTAAACTTCTGCCTGGGAGGGAAACTAGTCATCTTTCAGAGAAATAAAGGAAAATCAAATAATCTCATAATCTGTAACTATCCTACATGTAATTTTGCCCAAAGAAAAGATACTAATGTTTCAGATTTCTTTAAAATTCATATTTAGTTAAAAATATTCTTTTATTCATCTTTGTCAAGCTTACTTTACTAGCTATGACATCAAGCAATGGCAGAATTTCTCTTTTATTTAAACCTGGCAGCTTAGAAGTTGCAGTTTTGTGACCCCCTTAAAGAATATGTTTTATAGATAAACTAGGAATTTACATGTGTCTTCTGTGCTACTTTTTAACTATTTATCACCTATTGTGAGATAAATGAAAGCAGATACTTTCGTTCCAGCAGGAGCCATCAGATTGTAAAGCATCTCATTAATAAAGGGTAGTATCTCATCCATATTATATATAGTATAAAAAATATGTAAGTGCAAATAAAGTTAAAAATTCGTGCACCAGGTAGGCTGAAAAAATGTTAAAATCAACATTTTATACACAAAAATGCCAGAAAAAAATGGAAAATATACGATAGTTTTCTGAAATACCAAGAATGTAGAACTAAATCAGTGACACTATGAAAAAAAATAAAAACCTGTTATCCAGTCCTCACTTTGCAAGCAAGAGTTAAACATTATTAAACCTGTGGAGAAAACATTCATTCTTATTGGTCTTGCTAGGATTCATGACCCTTAAACTGGTTCAATAGGTTAAAACTTTGAGCTAATAACACTAACCCACTAACATAGGTTCAACCCCCTGCATGGACCATTCACTTAAGAGTTGGACTCAGTGATCCTTGTGGGTCCCTTCCAACTGAGAATATTCTGTGATTCTGTGAAGTCTTATATAAACTCATTCAACATTCAACGAATAATTCCATTTAAGGTATTTATGTGAACTTGAAGATAGAATCCTCTAATTACAATAGGTTGTACATTCAGTTACACTGACTGTGCTTTGTACGTTTACATGCATCACATAAAATGAAAACCATTCTATTTTTGCATAGTATTGTCTTTTGTAATTTGTATCTTCTTGGTGTGTGTGTTTGCCTGAACTGAAGATTTGCTAGACTTTTAGTACTTTTTCCACAGTTAATCCCAACTTCTTTAAAGATTTTTTTCCCCAGATGAAGTAGAATCCTCTATTTATCTTAATTAGAGTATCCTTTGGAAATTCAGGGGACAACAGCATCTTGTACCTGTTTCTGCATGGAGAAACTCTTATATTTTAGTGGACCTTTTGAACATCTGTCAGTACAACATTTTTCCATCTTTTTTAGGCTAAATGTCAAGTGCTATTACTGAAATAAAATGTTTGTAAAATGAGGAGTATTTATCATGAAGCCACAACTACTTTTGAGATAAGTTTATGTCAAATAAAAAGCAAATTTTCTTCTGGAAAAAGAAAAGATAGGCATATAATGAAAGACTATCAACCTTTATATAGAATATCTTTAAAAGGTCTGGAAGTCTTTCTTGAGTGAGAGTTGGGAGACACTACCTATCTCAGTCAAATTCCTTCAACATTATCTGGACAAACTGTACTCTCCTGTTAAATGTGCTACACATCCAATAAGAGCCTTATGAACACGTGCTTTTTCTAGATTTATTTTTAGGTGCTTCCATATGTTATGAGACCACACTTTAAGATCAGGATAGAAATGTATACAAATTAAATGAGAAGCTAAAGGAAAAAAAAAAAAGAAAAAGGAAGAAACATCTGCAGTACATCAATGGGAAAAAGATGTTTAAGCTGCCTGTTATTAACCGCTCAACCTGTCTTATGCTGGATTTCTGCACAATTATGTTGCAGAGGAGGGGGGAAACAGATGTTGAATAAAGATTGAAAATAAGAAAATGAGACACTTTTTAAAAAAAAAGTAATTGTGGTTGCTCTCAGCTAGACATTTTTGGCAAGACTTTTAGACAACAATATATTTCTCAAATTCTTTGCCCATTTCTGGAAGATTAATGTAAAACAAAATGCTTCTTTTTAAGTCTGATCAGTTGAACAATTATACAGCTCCAATAATCCCCAAGTCGATCTTTCAAGAAAGCAGCTGAATATTTCCTCAAGCAGTTTCATAAATTAGATTAAATGAATATGATATCAGGTCAGAAACCCTATAAGCTCTTTTCCTGGGAAGTTGTTGATAGCTTATGTAATTAGCTGTTATTTTCATCTGTTGCAAATATCCAAATAATCCATATAAGATACATTTTTCTCAATCTTTCTGGAATAAATGCGACCAAACTATACTTGTATGTTTTTCTGTGTTTCTCACACTTGTGTCATGCTTTAAAGCAAATTGAACTATAATTTTTAGAGAATATCTCTTGCTTTTTTTCCTCCACTGAGTTGATATTTTCTGGCACTGAGTTTGAATGCATTATGAAATTGCTGTCTGGATAGAGCTATCAGAAAAAGGGAGCTGAAACTACATGTAGTCACTACGCTAAATCATTCGCACACTGCTACACTGTACAGTCCATTTTACCCTGAGTAGATTATTTACCTGAGAGAGAGTTATTCCTGAATACACTCTGCAGTGGCCCTTAGTTAAAAGTATTGTATGCTTTAATGCAACTACCATCCTTTTTGAGACATGGCTATTCACAGGATTAAGACAAAATCAGAGGCCATTTTGGAAGAGGGATTCAGATGTGAAATGAATCCTTTCTCCAAAGTTTTAATTTTCTTCTTGTTAACTAAAAATATTTTATTTTTCAAGCATTCCCGACTTTGCTTTCCTTTGCTATCCTCACCCTACATACCATCACAAGTAGACTTCAGTCTGTTGATCTGCTTCTTTCAGGTGAGCAAATACTTCATCTGTTAGCTGTCTTCTATTTTGATCCAAAATTTACATGTGAGATTATAAAAATGTGTCGAGTTTCTTTTTTGAAAAGTCACAGCTTAAAAACTCACGTAGCCGAACTTGATAGAACGCTATATGTTGAAGACCTTGAAAGTAATTTGACAAAGAAACTGCATATTTGTATTAATCTTGTATTCAAGAGATTTGGACATAAATTTCCTACGAAAAATACTGTTCAAAATTATATCACTGGCTTATTCTATGCTTTTGTCCTGATAGTTTTTAAAAGAAAGCATGCCATTTGGAAGAGGTATAGATGTATAAAAAAGACTGTGTGAACCTGTTTTACTTTGGGTATGTGCTGTGTGCATGCACATTTTCTAAATACATTCTTATTACACATCCCTAGTGTAATTGCAGGTGAGTAGCAGTAGCTCACTGCTATAGTATGTTTAAAACTCCAGTTACACGATTACCTCCAATCTCTACAGGAAAGCATGGTTTACAGGTACCAGTGGGTTGATGGATCTGTCTGTAGAATCAGAAAATATCTTTCTTATTATTCATTTTTGCCACAGATAAGCCATAAAATGAAGGCAGCAGATTGATGGAGGTTTAGGTTTTCTGCTCTTGTTTTAAATAGTAGATGTAGAACAGGTTCTTCTATTTTATAGCCTGAAGCTCAGCTGTCAACATAAGAGATGTACGGACTTAATACTTGAGAGCTGTGTAGAAGAATGACTTCCCACTTTTTTTAGAGCAGATTAAACACTGCACAATATAGCTCATTACTACCTCGTGTAAATTTATTGAAAAGACCGTTTTTGCTAAAGCATGAAATACTTTGTCTTTTTATTACCTACTTTACTGCAAGGCACAAACTTCAGCTGAGAATGAAAACGTTTTTAATTTATAACCTTCCTGTTCGTGTTGGGAGAAATTCTATACCTGACCAAAACTTTAAAGCTTGAAAGAGTATCCTTGCTTTTTGCTTGTGTGAGTGCATGTGCCTGAGTCCATGTCTCACCTGGTGTCATGTAAATGCAGTCAGTATACAATTATGAGTTTACTAAATCTGTACTTCATGAGGGAAAAATGCAAAACTCATTAGGATACTCAAAATAATGAAAGGTGATAACCATTCAGGTTTCGTTCAGATTTGGATATTAATTCTGTGCCTTATTTTTAGTTCTGGATATTATTTTTTTCAATGAAAAAGTAAAATTGTGTCAGCTTCTGGAAACCACACACCACCTGTCAAAAGAGTATTGATAGAGCATTATATATTTTGCAGAAAGAACAGAGGAAGAGAAACATGAACAAAGAGAAAATCAAGATGAGAAACAAAAAATGAAAGAATAAAAAAAAAATAAAAGTAACTATTAAATTATATATTTCTTTTAACATATTTATCAACAGTTTATATATCATTAAAGCAAATATATTTTCAGAAGGCATTTCTCGTTTGACACCATAGACATACATATATATTTCTAAAATGAGTTCCTCTAGATGTGCATAGGATAAAAAGTCCTGCTGTGTTCATTTGAACTCACGTCCTTTTGACTAAAACTCTGGACGTGTGGAACAGCTTCAGTTAGGCCTTAGCTAGAGTCAGTTTTGCACATCTTTTAGAATTCACCACGTTTCTTTTTTTCCCACAAAAAAGAATTAATTCTTTATTTCAAATTATGGAACTGATTACAGCTGTGTAATTTTGCTATCTATTTGTGACAAAACCAATACTGGTAAAACACTCTTCAAGTTAAAAATCTGCTGAAATGCACTCTATCCAAAGTTCACTGGGCAAGTAACATTTTTTCACTCAGTTTTGCTTAATATTGTTTTTTTAAAAGCAGGGCAATAAAACAAAAACAAAAACATGGTGAGCTTAAACAATGTCACTGGAACAAGGTAAGCATGAAGGGATGTGTGACTTAGTGAGGGAAAGAAAATGTTTTATAGAGTGGACTGTAAGATTTTTATGATCACATATTGTTTTTTGATTTTATTTTGGTTTTAATAGGATTCGCTTTAGGCAGAGCAGGTATTTATGAGACATTCCCTTTACTGCATGCTTGCCAACACATGTTATATAAGTACTTTTAAATTTTTGCTTGTGCTTTGAATTCTTCAGAATAACCTATTGATAAATGTTCCATTTTAAAAGGGGACTTTTTTTCTACTGATGTAGAAAATGACATGCTTAGGCTTGCTAGGTGTAAAGATTGTTGACCTGAAAAGTTGCATTAAAAAACTTCCTTTCCTTGTGTGAAGTTATCTTGGATGCTACTTAATTAAAACTGTATCCAAATAAGTGATATTTATTGTTGGCTGGAGGTTTATAATAGAGTTCATGCTGGAGGATAGAAAGACTAAACTTGCAATTGTTCTTTAGATAAACAGTTCTCAGAAGTAGTATTTCCTCAGTTTTTGGCTTTTTCTCCTGCCCTAATATTTATGTTTTGATCTGATAGAAATACATTGGCCTCTTGTGGTTAATTTTTGTCCTGTAATCTCTTGAAACTTCCTTCTTGTCCTTTGCTTCAAGTACAGGAGTACAGAAACTACTCTGCTCAATTTTTTAAAGTAGCACTAGGAGATCTTTTTTTCTTATGGAAGGGGTAGGAATTTTTTAAGCAAGTTAAATTAGTTTCTTCTTGACTGGTGTAGGATGATGTGGTTTTCATTAATCATGTGTGAATGTGTTGTTGTGTGATGTAACACAGCTGGGCACAACAAGCTGGAGCGTGTCTTCCAAGAAATTTCAAAACTACTTTCTTGAAAGCTGCTGTGAAAGAAATAGCATATTTTTGTAGCAAGAGTGATTAATCAAAATAGGACTTTCCCTAACACAGTAACAAAAAGAAATCAATTAGATGCCATTTCTGCAGCTCTGTTCATAATCACTAACAGAATTCTTTGTGAAATGTCTTATTATAGAAGACTATGTTTAGGGGAGGGAACCATTATTTTCAACTATTTCTGCCAAAAGATGGTAACCTACATTTATATTTAGACATTTGGAATGCAATTTTGATCCATATTCATACACCTAATTAGCAAAGACATTCAGATCAACTATAAATGTCTCCATAAGCATGCACATGATGTTGACTCTCTTCAGTAGGACTCCATATGCTATAATGGGAAGTTAGACACCTATCTCGCATATGGACACCTTCCTTGGAGGCATGCAAGTATCAGAGTTTGGGGCTGTGTCCCTCTTACATTCCTTGGTGAGGTGTAAATGTATGTACCTGTCTGTGTAAACAACACAGAGCAGTACTGTACGTTGAGTGGAAGTGTCTTGAGCTATTTCAGTGTCAGAATCAACCTGGTCATATTCGCAAATTTTTTGATGAGGATAAGCTGCTTCTCAATAAGTAGTCATTTAAACATATTTTACATTGCTTTGGTCAGAAAGAGATATTTGAAAAACTTAGCCAACAACTAGTTTATGGTAGCATTATTGATCTCCTAAGTGCCTCCCATATATTCAACAAAAAAAGAATACGATGTAAGAAGATCAGTCTTTCAACAACAGTTATGGAAAGAAGAACTTGATTTTCCAGGTAAATTTTCAGGTTTTTTTAGAAATAATTCCATGAAGTGTCTGCCTGTTTCCCTGATTACCCATAACTTCTAAACCAGAATTTATCCAAGGATGCAGGACTCAAAAGTAAGTTTCCACAAATCTTATGGATATAGACAGCTCTAATAGGCTATATGTGTTCAATACAAGTTAAAAACTGATGTCACAGATTATTAGACACTGAAGACTCTTGACTGAAGAGAGTCATTAACAGTGCCTCAGTTACTTAGAAAGCTTCAAGTAGACTGTGCCTTCCAAGACATTTTAGTCAATAATAACACAAAATATTTCAGAAAAGAAGCTCTGATTACTTCTGTTGCTCATGCCACTATGTGTTATTGTAACCATGTTATCTTTTTAGACAATGCAACAGAAACAAGTCTAGTGAACAGAACTAAGCACAGGAAAACTAACAGATCCTTTGAGTAGCTAAAGGAGGATAAAACTGTCATGAATAGCAATATTAGTGGAAACAAAGATCATAGAATCAGGGAATCATAGCATAGCTTGAGTTGAAAGGGACCTTAAAGATCATGTATTTCCCTCTCCCCTGACATGGCAAGGTACACCTTTCACTATATCAGGTTGTTTAGAGGCCCATCCAACCTGGCCTTAATGGAAGGCCAGTGAATGAGCAAAAATATTCAAAGTTTTGAAAAAGTTTAGTTTTCCTTTGGTGATAAGTGGAAAGTCAAAAAGTGTAATTGTCAGTGAAATGACACTCCAAAAATCAGGTACAAGAAAACTGAGTTCTGAGGACCTTGGAAGGCTGGCAAGACATCTGATTTGAAAATACCAAAAGAATATACACGAATTTATTAAGGGGGTAGTTGTCTTTTTTTTTTTTTTCCCTTCTCATAAAAAGGGAAAAATTGTATTTAGAGGAATAAATTAGAAACAACTAATAGTACCTCAGCTTCTCCTGATCTGCTCCCAGATCCACTTTACTAAGCAATTCTGCATGCCTCTAGGAGGTCTCCATAAGACAAGGGACAATCCAAACAACACAGCATGTGTTGAGAATGCTACAGATTTTTGCTTTTTGTATAACAGATAAGCTGTTGGTTCTTGGTATAATTATTAATTACTCACAATTATCACCAGTTGTATTCATGGGACAGGACATACTTCTATCATAGAACAAGATTATAACATATTATGTCCTTTCTGATGCCTTACAGTATCTTGTTAAATTATTTTCTATTTGTGATTCTTTACCTGCTTTTAGTCAAATACCTCTAAAGCTGCTTGGTAAGAGGAAAGCATTTTAACATATGTCCTTGCACTCTGGGATGAATGCATTATGGATATAGAATTGTATTCACACAATCACCTCTTTTCACCTCTTCATGCAGTGAACACCTCCAGCTTGTTGTCACTGCACTTGATTGCAGCATAGGAGGTTTACAGGGGCAAAGCTAGTCTTGTATCTTTTGTTCTGCTGTGCAAGTCTTGCAAGCTTTACTTTCATACTTTCCATTTTAACTTTTTTTTCTATTTTTATAATTATTTTTATAATTTTTTTATAATTGTTAATAGGATAATTACTTGTCATACATTTGTCGACAAGCATATGACAATGTATTTTAAACACGCCTTTGTCTATATAATATAGATTCAACAATATCCTCATGAACATTAATGTTTATGTACGTATATTAAAGTGTTCTCTTACAAAATGTCAGTGAAATACAATAAATTGCCTTTGTCCTGTGATTTTGCCTGACTCACATACTCCCAATCCAATAGTCTCTTTTGCCAAGATCTGTTCTACAATTCCACACCAACAGGTACAACAAAGAGACATAATTAAAAAATAAAAGTAAATTGTCAAATAATTATCTTGCAAAATTTTGGGAAAGGTTGAATTTTCACGGATGAAATTTCTGTCTAGGTTAATACTAGCTTTTCTGTCACTATTGTATGTCCAAGTTCATGCAGATGATGCATTCATCTTTGATTTTAATCTTGTGTGGTCTCACTGAAAATGAGGAAAGTCATATGCTTTCTGAAAGTCTTTAAAAAGTGAAAGATTAGAATTTAGTTGAGCAACAAATGTGATAAAATTTACCCTAGTGAGCACCCAGCAGACCTGAAGACATTGAAAGAGGACACATAATAGATGTTTTAAAATATTTTTTTCTTTTTTCCTGTCCAAAACACATAAAATTTCCTATCATTTTAGTGGGTAGAGAGAGTGTTTAGATAGGAAAAAAAATCTTAAATTCAGGTGCATTTTAACCACAGGACTATTTCTACATTTTAAGATAATCACATGGAATGATTTAAGGATTTTATCTATATTAAAAATCTGTTCTCAGAAGGCTTTATATTCCCCATTGCAGCCTTTGATAATTCAATTAGTCTCTCAAAAATTTGGGAGTAGCTGATAAATTCACTTTAATGTTAAATCAAGTACCCCAGCAGGTTTCCCTAATATCATTTCTTCCCAAGGAGCTTAGCTCTAGAGGTGATACCTCCCCAACACAGCTTTCTGCAAGAAATATGTAGGCCTTTGGAACAGATTAAAAGAACTGTCTATACCAACATAGCTTCTCACCGTAATAAAGTTACTTCAGATAGTGACAGCAATCTCATTCACTCAGATGCCTGTCCATCCAGCTTAATTTATTTTAATTGGCAGTCTTAGGTCCCTCCATGGAACATACTTCTTGAATATGATGAATTATCCCAGGATAGAGAATGTCATTACACAAGCTGTCTTTAACCCTTCCCTTTAAACATTGTCTTTTGGGATTCCCAAATCCTATTGGCAGACACTGTTGAATAATAAGTAGGAGAGGATTAGCTAGATCTTCATTGAGTGTGTCTTTGGAGAATGCTAACAATAAAGCCAGTTTTGTTTTTCTACTTCTAGGAAATGAACAAAAAATACATTAGATGTGAAAGATGAACAACGGGATTCAGTGCGGTAAATAGATGCATGTCCCTGTAGAAATCAGATAGCAAAGCAGAGAGAAAAAGCCTAACAAGAAAAAGCTGCTTACTACTCAAAAAGAGGTGACTTTAAAAGGCAGATTGTCATTGACCTTCTGTACTAGATTACAGTTTTGCTAGAAGAAAGCCTTGAATTCTAGATGTATTCGTCCATGTCATCAAAGATGCATGCTGTCATCATAGTTAGAGCGGGCTAAGTGGGACACTGAAAGCTTATAAAAATGCTGCATTTTACTCTCCAAAGCTAGAAAATACAAAATGTGACTGAAATACACATATCTTTCTCTGTATGAAATATTTTATTCTGCATTTTTATCCCGCTTTGATTTCCTCTTTGAAATTTAATAGGCAATTATATTCCAGAACAACATTTGCTGATTGTTTTATAAGGCAGATTCTCACAGTAAGCAAAATAAATATATTACTTTAAATATGATTTTTTCAAAGAAAGATTGCAGACAAATTAATTTCTAATGAATTAGTCATAGGAAACTTTAGGGAAGATTGTTTACATAAACATTTAGATTTAATATGTGATTTCTTTTGGTTTTTTTTGTCTTGAAAATCATACTTACATAAGAACTTCTTTTTATATAGAGTGGTTAACCTAATAAAGAACTGTCCCAATAAAGAATTACTAGTTTTGTATTTTATTCTTTTTAATATGATTATTTTCCTTTTAATAGCCCTTAGCTATCAAAAAAACTGTGGTCTAAACCTGAAAATATCTGCCCTGATATGTGTTGTATCCCACTATATGTTGTGAATATTAGCCTTACTACTCTGTCCAGTAATGGCTCTGAAATACCTCTTGAAGTTAGACAGGTACAATGAACTGCAGATGAAAATGTTGGAGACAGTTTGTAACATCAAGCTGGAACTGAATTTATTTGTATATCACGTAGACCAGTAGGCTGCAGTGGCTAAATGTAGCTGTGGTAAAATATCACAAGATCATTTGATAATGCATATGCACTCTACAGGATTTACTTTGGTTTTCTGCTTGATTATGTTTAAAGAAAAAAAAAACCTGATAAATAAGTGTGTCAGCTTCTCAGAGGACTGTGACTGATGTTTTATGAACAAAGTTGTTGACAGTTGTTAACAGTTGTTTACCATCATAGTCTGACTCTCTGAGAAATACCAATTAAACATTGTTGAATCAAAAATCAGATGCCAAATTTTAAATGAGAATTTATTTAAAAAAGGAATATTTCTGTTGATTTTGAAAGCAACAGATTTAATGAATGGAAGAGCTCAGTCCTACTCACCTTTTAAATAAGAATTTTGAGATCAGAATTGTCTCTGAGAATGGAATCAGTGACTGGTGGGAACTCCAAGTATGCCACTCTATATCAATAAATTTGCAATGTGTCCAATACTCTGTTCTGTTTAGGGTTCACTAGATCTGTGAGCCAATAGAGCCTGGGCTGCAAAAGCAAGGTATGGCTGGACAGAAGAGTTGGCAAAAAGACTGTTGGCTGTCATCTGTCTCTGCCCCCAAATTCCTGCAGAAGACAGGATGGCTGGTCAAGTTGGCAACGTGCCAACTCACTTTCTAGACAAAATGGAGTTCATCAGCTGTTCTGGACTTCTCTTCCTAAATTTCTGGAATAAAAATAAAATAGAATGCTACTGCACATGATGTCACACATCCTGCTTTTGTAATGGTGGAAGCATGCATACGTTAGCAAAGCCACTCCCTGCTATGGTTCTGACATGAACTTAGATGAGATCAAAGCTGCAGCTGCAAGAAGGGTGTGGATCAGTTACAATTTTCCTCACTGAAGAATATTAGATCCCAATCCTTCGGGTATTCAAAATGCAGCACTTTGTCACAAGTTTTAATTCTGTAAAAGAAAGTAGTAACTTAGTATAAACATGATAGTATAGGCTTATGGGAAAAGGAAAGTTGTTTGCTTTCACCAGAAAATAGCTCAGTGGAAAAATACCATGAAATTTGATCTGACCAGATACTGAATGAATATTCTGTGGATATCCCAGAAGTTATATGTGCATGTAATCACTTAATTATTAGTTTGGAAAGGCAAAATTTTCCTACCACTGAAAGGACAATGTGCATTAAGAGCACATTGTGGAAAAGGGGAATCATGATGCCAAGTTACATACCTCAACCCCATCTACATTCATTGTTGAATGAAATTATTCTTTGTCTCATAGCTGCTACTAGGTATCTCATGAAACTAGTATTCAGCATATGAATCTACATCCTGTGGGCTTTTATTTAGTCCCTTGATTGACAAGAACTCTCCCTTAAACAGGAGATTATATGGAAGTTCTCTCTGGTTTGCTTCCCTGTTGCATGATAATAATAAATCTTTAATAGGAGGGGTGAAAATCCTGTGGCCTGACTTCCTGCTCACTCGGATTTAATGTGCATAGTAGGAGGAAGTCAGGCTCTTGAGAAGATCTCAGCTGTAGGAATAGCTTTACTCTGAATCCTAAGTAGACTTAGGCAGGGACAGATGCCTTAGGAAAGATTGTGCTTGCTATAGTCTTGCTCAGAGAAACAACTCTTAGTAAAAGAAGCACCTCGAGGATATTTTATCTTTGCTATCATGAATAATGTCAGATGTCAAACCAGCAACTTTTTTTTGTCTGATTTTAGAGAAAGAACTCATTTCTACGTGTTTTCCCAATTAAAATCATTGATTTTATACTTTTTGGGGGGACTTTGAGATGAACATTACCCTAAATGTTAAAACAACTTTTAAAGGCCTTCAATTTAGTATTAGTTCTATACAGCTATCTCTATCTTTTAGAGTATTACTGTTCTGCATGTTCTATCTAACCAAAGAATAAGATTTTCCATGCTCTTTGATGTTTTAAAAATATACTAAAATCTGAAATCAAGTGCTTTTCCTGAGTCTTAACTTTGCTGGCAGCAGTGAGCTGAGTAATGTACTAACATGCAGAGTCCCCCTAATAACAATAACAAAAAAAAGAAATTACAACTCTTCAGAGTCAGATCAGCTATGTCTAGCAAATGATTAAATACTCTGAAGTGTGATGTGGATAAAAGAGGGGGAACCAACAATCAAGAAAGACAAAATAAAAGGAGAATAAATGGAAAAAAGAATTCCAGCTAAAACAACTCAATTTTATTACAAAGCTGTACAAACTGTCAAATGTCATGCTAGGAGAAAAGCATAATCTCTATCTAAAGTTACTCAGAAGGCAGAGATAAAATATTTTGATCATAACCACAGTACAGAGCTCATTGCATACTTGCCAATAATGCAAAAATAATGCTACCAAAAAAATCATATATATCCTTTCATTTATTTCATTTGCATTAACGATCTAGGTTAGAGGGATTTTGCCTAGGTAATACTAGGGACGATTAAGTCTGTTTAACACAGAGACAGATGCCAGATGTAAGCATGTAACAGTTACAGAGGAAGCATATGCATAGTATCAGCTCTACAAATACTCAGGCTCCCTAGGCGCTCAACAGTTTTGAAGCTAAGGGAGGGAATGTTTTTATGTTATAACATTTTCCCTTGGTGGTAGCAAATTAGCTGCCTTGTATCCATCTTCAGCTGGAACTGCAGAGAGTCACTTGAGAGCTTATAAATAAGTTTAGAGCTCTGCTAGACTGTTTCTTAGATCCCTGAGATGCGGTACTGAGGTGAGATACTGCGCCTGTGCACAGGCACCTGTGTAACAGGTGGACACAAAAAAAAAAAGTTTATTTTTTTTTCCTGTAAGACAATTTTTGCTTGCCTTATTTCCTTATATAATATAATTCCTTTTATAATATAATTCCTAATATAATTCAAGGTCAGGCTGAGCCCTGCTTTCAGATAGGGTGCTTTATTTTTGTCTCTTTAGGAATTAAAGCCATTGTTTTTCTTAAAGAAAAACAAAGCAAAGCTACATTTTTATTTGGAAACCCAGAGGCTGTTTTTGAAGAACCATGCAGTAGATATTGGGGCTCAAATTTCTCTGCTTTCCATTATCTGTGATACTCAGAATTCAAGCCAATAATAACTGTACAGGTTTCTTACCATTTTTTATCCAACAGAACAAAAAGCCTGGGAGGAGGGTGACACATTAAAATCAAGTCATGGTGGAAAGCATACATGGAACTCTAAATCAAGTAAATATTATAGTGATAAATTCCAGTAAATGAAAAGGTTGTTTTAAATACCCTGAGAAAGCTAATAATGATGCGTATCTAGAATAGGTTTCACTGCATTTTATAACAGGTCTTCACCATTTCTAGGGGTGTAGTATTTTCATCACCTCTACAGATTTAAGATTTTCTTAAAGAATGTCAATAGATTGATACTGACTGACGTATTCTGAATCCTTCAGCAGCTTTAAAGGAAGCATCTGCATCTCTTACTTGTTTCACCCAAACAGTGTTTAACTTATCTAATGCCTCAATGCTGATTTCCTCTGGAGGGTGTTCAGATAAATAAGATGAGGGCACAGCTAACAGAAATTACCCTGACTACATCTTACTTGGTGCTGTTGGTAATTAGCCTTTAAGTCTATCTCCAAGACAAAAATACACTTTTTATAAGAACATGACTCAGATTAGTGGTTGCTACACACCAGAAAAATAACTTCTTAACAGTTAGCAGGCTTAAAAAGTGAAGATATTAGTGAAAACAAAGAACACGTAATGACGACATCTTTGGAAATTGATAATTTTTCTTAAAGATATCTTTTGTCACATCAAAGTACTCTGACATCCATTCAAAAGTTGACGCTATAACAAATGAAAAGATGACAAGTAAAAGAGGGAGTCTCAGCTGAGCAGCTCAACTGCTGCACATAAATGTAACTAGCAGGAAAGATTGTTCTGTATTAGGATTGTTAATATCTATAATCTCCTCAATCCTTGAAATATAAGAAAGTGGTCTGGAACTTATAGTTCTTAATGAAGGATCTAAGGAAAGGAAGATATGAATATTCTGAAGACGTTTTCAGTAAGTGTCTTTCAAAAATTAGTTTACTGTTCATGGAGAATCTGAAAATATGGTGTTGAATCTGTTTACATGTATAATTCCCTTTGCCAAACTAGTTGTATTTAGAAAGTCAGATTTGAAAAAGGTGTCCTTAATTAACCTTTCTGATTGATCTAATTGGAGCACTATCCAGGCAGAAATTTAAGTAGGATAGCATTATCAAATTCAAATTGCTAAGCGAATGGGGATTCTTCATAAATTGGCATAAGGGTAATCCCATTCTGCAAATCTCTTTCAAAGGTGACAATAAAACACAACACCAGCAATCTGTTAAACAATAGTCCAGGGAACCATCTAATCATACAATAATGAATATGTTACTTAGATTCTAGATTAAACTCTTAAATAATTTCTTTTTTTCTAAGAATATTTTTCTGCATCCATATGTCCAAGTGAGAGTTCCTTGAGATGTCTGAGCAACTTCAGGGATTTTCTGAGCAGCAGCATCATGAAAAGTGTTCTTCTCTCTGTTCTGTCAGATGCATTGTACCTCTCATGAAGTCTAAAACATATGACCCACTGATGACATCAACCTTTTGAAGCAGAGAATGATACCCAGTAGGCTTTTCCATCTCTCTGTATAAAACAGGCCTGGTCTCATTATGGCTGTTAGAGGATATTTTGAATGTAAATCCAGGCATACTAAGAGGAAAGTGGAGGAAAAGACTGTCTTTTACCAAAGTGGCCAGATTTTGAATGGTTCAATATCTATATAGCCTTTGTAATTATTTTTATGAGACTTTGCAAAGGAAAACAGATAGCATTTGAAAAGCTTTACTGCATTGATTCTGCTTTGGTCAAAATTAGGCTCCTACACAGAAACCGACAGATTCTGTCCACTCAACAGAGCCCACCTATAGTCAGGATGTAAACACAGCCATCAAAAGGACATAGAAATAGACTTCTTCAGAAGCTTGCCATGACTCTCTCCTCAGTGGCACCCTCCTCAGTCAATGTCTATAAAAAAGTTGTCATATCCAAATTTGAGGCAGGCTTACAAAGCAAAAAGCTTAGTGCCTTCTAATTAAAGATTTGTATATATACTGAGATAATTGGCAACCGGTGAGGAAGGTTCAGTGGTGTAATATATAGATAATCATTGGTGACTTGATGGTGTGACAGATGGGGATAGCTTCTTTAAATTATGGAGTTTTTATATTGGTATTTTCAGGAAATGTCAACAGTGTGATTATATTTTCAGTAATGTTGTCTTTTCTTCCCATTCATTGCTTTTGTTTGTCATAATCACTTGATAACTTTTGTCTCTAACTATACAATCTGTTAATATTTGTATAGGATGCCTCACAGTGGTCCTGGTTAATGACTATATTCCTAAACATTGATGCAGTAAAATATGTAGTATTTACTAAATATTGCAAATTAGATATGGAAATTATTGATACTATAATTATGAGTAGCTCACAATAGTTATTAAAAAAATGTGAATATCATGCAAATTATGCAAATGGTTACACAAATTTGGTTAGATTTCAGATTTAAGAGTCATTGCATTTTTAGATTCTAGTGCTGAAACAATCCCATTGAAAAATCTGTGGCACTACCTTGATCAAGAGTATGAAAGTGTTACACTAAAAATGTATAAAACCTTTTCTCATCTGTTAATTACTGCAGTTTTGTTTTCCTTAATTCTCAGGAAAAAGCTTTGGGGATCTACAACAAAGATTTACAGTTTAAAACTATGAATTTGTCATATTACTGAAGTTTCCCCCTAGCTTCTCAGCTAAGGGCAGGGCTGGCACAGCTAGCCTTTCTGTATTTGCTCACTGCAGCCCTAGGCCAGGAAGAGTTTTTTATAGTGGAATGGGGAAGAGACGAAAATATCTTTTCATGATGTCAAATGGTCTTTTTACAGCAAATTAGAGTCAGGGCCAGTCAACTTATAGGCAAACATTGGAAACCAACTTCTGGGTATCCATTCTCCTCTTTCTCATCTGATAGGAGTAAATGAAGCATCCTTTTTACTGATCAGATATTTCCAGTTCACTGCCAACTATAAACTTAAGTGTTTGTACCTTTGAGAAGCACAGTGAGAAATTTCAAGGGCTGTGAACTGTGTCTGGGCCACAGATGAAAGCTGTTTTTTTGCTGTGGAAGTTTCGTCATTGTTGTGAATTTTGGAAGCAGAGCCTATCCATGTCTGTGACTCACAGGTTTGATTTGCCTCCAGAACAGCAAGGCAGAGGCCAAAGACCCATTGTTGGGATCTGTGGACCAGCCCGCTGTGAGGATGGAAAATTTTCAGGTAACACATCTTTCTCTTACATTGTCTTTAAATAAAAATATGTGATTGCCGTTGAATTATAAACGTGAAATTAAAGCATACTTCTGTAAGAACTATATTAAATATTCTATGTGCTCCATGTAATCCTGAAATATTCCTCCAATATTTGTCATTTTGGACAAATGAGAACAAGAATTAAATCCATAGGCCATCATATTTTTATGGTTTTTGAAGTGTTTTATACCATGTCAATATAAAAAATATATTGCCTTTATCCTGCATTCAGAAAGCAAGCAAACAAAACCAAGCAAACAAACCCCCAACAACCAAAACCAGGGAAACTGAGTAAGGATTATAGACCTCAGAAACTTGTATTTATATTATTAGGAAGAGCCCATGAGATCCAAGAGGTTTAAAAATGCGGCAGTCCACTCTTATTTTACTGCCAGTCATTTCGCTAACCTGAGCTACATAATTGCATTGCCTGTCTGAAAGAATCCTTTAAACAGACAAGCCAATATAAATACTCAGATTGGAGACAATTCTGTTTAATAACAGCAAGAATGTGTATAGAACTATTTGTTTACCTCTACTCATTTCTGTCAAAATCAATTGTAATTAAACAGAAATCCAATCACAGAAGCAGTACTTTAGCTGATTCTTCTCAGTAGAAGTGTCATATAGACCCAGTGTTAGGGACATGTCAAAGTACCTATTATTTTTCTCCTGTAATAAATATCTCCTTATAGTAATTTCAGTTCTTTAGTAAAGACAATTGCCCATTTCAAATAAAAACAAACAAACAAACAAACAAACAAAAAAGTAAGCCATCATTTCATATAAATTCTGGGAGGTTTTTTGGTCATATTTCAGGAATTACTGAAGTTCTGAAAAGCAGAGTTAATTGCATTCTCTGTTAGATATTATTTGGCATTTATTGTCCATCTGCTTACACATATGTACCAAAGATACAGATCTTTCATATCTATTCAAGATATTAAAAATATAAAATATAATATTATTTTATTAGTCTAAAGCAAGTACTGGTTGTCCTTATTTATTTTTTGTCATAGAATGATTTGGGTCAGATGGGACCTTAAAGATCATCTAGTTCCATCCTCTCTGCTGTGGACAGGGACACCTTCCACTAGACTAGGTTATTCAAAGCCCCATCTGACCTGGTCTTGAACACTTCCAGGGATGGGGCATCCACAGCTTCTCTGGGCAGCTTGTTCCAGCGCCTCACCACCCTTACAGTCAAGAATACTGTGTTGGTTAGACTAGAGAAATAAAAGCTACAGAGAATTTTTCACCTTGTTTCAGTACAGAATGAATTCTAAATGGAAATATTTTCAGTAGTGAACACAAATTCTCAACATCAAGGGTGAAAGGAATTTATCTCTTAGACAAGTCAGTGTGAACTCTATGCATACATTCATAGGGAGATCCTTTTCCTTGTAACGTGAAACAAGGGTCATCAAAGACGTGCATTGCTATTAACTCTGTAATGCACTGAAGAATAGAGCATTTCAAGAGTGTGAAACAACATGCCTTCAAAAAAAAGGGCAGCATACATTTTGAAATGGCTCCTGCGGTGGATTTTTGTTTGGACTTTTTAGTTAATAGTTGTTCCAGTCAACTGGGTCAGCCAACAAACCATCCCTGACAATTAATGTTTATTTTTTAGCTTCCATATTTATATAGAAAGAAAGAAAAAAAAATCAGTTAGAAAAAGGTGTTTATGCAATGGTAAAAGCTAGATGTCACCTGTTGAAAGAACAAAAAGGAGTACGTAAGATATCTGAAAGACAAGCTTTCCCAGCACAATAAAAAGTAACAAAAGTTACTGACATTTTTAAATAGTCAGTGTTATTCACGTAGTTATCTAACCGTATTCTTATTTAGCCTTTACCAATGAACATATGGTAATAAAAAACTACATTTTGTGAGTAAAACATTTAGAAAAGAATGGACTTGAATGACCTGATCAGATCTTATAAAAAGTAATGGTCCTAATTCTGTCTTGTGTAACTTCAAATACAATTTGATAAAATAATTTACAGTTTTTGTGAGTAATATGATGGTATAGGACTAGGTGTGGATCTAGGTCTACATCTGGGTATATATCCAGACTTGTGTATAAGGGAAATCAGATTTTAAATATAGGTAGATACATTTATTTACATAAATATATATAAAAATATATACTTATATGTGCATATACATATATTTATATGCATATATATGATTTTCCATATAAAGAAGTCTGGACATTTACTATTAAGCTATGTGGAGTACTTTGATACAGAGTATAGTGTTCTTCATCTTATAAGCATAAGACATTAAATATTACTTGAAAATGTTTGCATGGTGATGTTTACTTTTCATTTGTTTTTCTGCTTTGTGCGTATGTGTAATTTAAATAATTGGGGTCCGGTTAAATTAGAGCAAATATTTTGTTTATTGACTTGATTTGGCCACACTGAGTCACTGTTTAAAAAAATAATAATTCTTGAGTTTCTTCTCTGTTATCATTATGCAAATTTCATAAAATTAATGAATCAAAATAAGATATCTCCATTTTAGTAATTGAAAGGAACCAGCTATCTAAAGTATTAATCAATGAATTTTATAGTACAAATGAAATCAGTAGCCATAATTAATTCTGTTCACAATATTTATAAGGAAATCATAGGAAATTATAGATATCACACTAAAAGTATCTATTTCTTTTAGCTTGCTATGGAAGGCAGATGTTAAATACATCTCCTATAGAATAAAATATGTAAGATATGTTTTATCTTGCACCAAAAATACATATCTTGCATTGCATTTTGTATGTTGCTAATATAACTTTCATCCTATACCATCTCTAAATTTCTATCCGGAATACATTTCCCATCTAAGCGACTGTTGTTTACAGATAGCTTGTTTCCTTTTCTTTCTGTGGCTGATAATTTAGCAATTCTATTTTAGTGTATGCTCTCCCCTAAGTGCATAAAGCACTTCTGACTGTTTACCCTTAAAACTCTAGAGAGTTAGGAAAACCTCTAGACTGCTTCTGTTTATTGTACACACATGCACTGTTAAGGGTTTATTTTCAACAGGAGAGAGACAAGTACAGAGATAAAGACCAATGACACATATCACTCTACTGGCACATCCTGCTGTACAGCACAGCATATGACCTATTTTACATACATATATTTATATATTTACCTTTAAATTGATTCTATTTTCTCATATGCACTAATTTGGCCCTTGGTGGTGATAGTTTTTGTGTTGTAGTTTCTGCTACTCGTAAAAAAGTCCCTGTTTGATTTTCTTCACTGTCTGCTAGCTGTAGCAGTCAAAATTACAGGCTAATGGTTAGACAAGCAACTTATAATGTATGATAATCAATACTCAAAATCCATTTCCTATGATGTGACATAAAAGCATGAAGTGAAAAGACACAGATTTTCAGGACTAGAGCTCCAATGCTCATGCAATGCAGGTGGTTTTCAATTCAAGGTCATTCAGTATTTCTTTTTTCTTCTTTTTTGGCTTCATATTTAATTCAGTCACTTCTATGATGCCCAGGGAGCAGAAATGGAAAGTTAGTCGATACTGTGAGTAGAAATGCAAGTATAAAAACTGCTTTAACAAATGCAGGAAATGAGAAGAGGAAAGAAGATATGGCATGCAATATATATATACAACATATATATGCTACATGATATACATATACATCTCTTTTACTTAGAGATAGCCAGCAAACTTTGCATTTTTCTTGGCAGTAATGAATAATGTAAACACTGGGTAAGGCTTCTCCTCATACCAGTGTATGTATATGTGAAAGAGCTAAAAATATAAATCTTCAAACATAACTTGATTGCAACAAGTTAACCTAATGAGTCTTGAAAATCTCAAAGTATAGTTTTTGGCACAGTACTGAATACCTAGTATAATAAACTTATTTCCAGTGACTGAGAACTTCTCTGATCTTTACCTTTTATCTGAAGTTTGCTCATTTCAATCTAAGTTTAGGGAAAAAATTTTAATTTTTTTGAAGAAATACAGTTCAGTTGAGTTTTAGAAAAAAGTCATTTTCAAAATCGAATTTCCCAGTTCTGTATTTCATATGCATATATATGTTGTAAATGTAGATAGAAGAGAATTGTATATAAATATATATGAACATTTCTTTGATGTATTGTAAGATAATATGACATAGAACTACTACCCGAAAGACAGTAAGTATTTCCCTTTTACAGTGGACTTTTTTGGTGAAATAAAATAGACTGCGATGTATTGAATCTTCCCAGCAGTGTTCAGTGGGGGTCTCCCAGTACAGTGTGAGATCGTGACACATTCATCATGGTTAGAAAATTTTATAGGAACTTTATACCATTGGTTTTGTTTGTTTGTTTGTTTGTTTGTTTTGTTTTTGTTTTTTTTTTTTTGTTTTGGTTTTGTTTTTGTTTTTTCCTGAGAAAAAGAAAGGAGCAAAGAAGGAGCTTGCTTTGCTGGAATAATTGAAAAGAGAAGAGCAGAGAGAAGTGCTGGTCCATTGATTGTACAGTTGTGAACATTTTATGGTAGCTTACATGCAGTAAGGTTTATTTTCACCTCTTGTTAAAAAGCAACAAAATTGTTTACAGATATCTATACAGAGGAGAGTTAAATTTACAAAATAATAGTTGGAAAGCTGATTAGTTGTTTAGGTTTGAAAGTGCCAGAAAACTTTTACTCAGCATTGTCATGAATTCCATATATGAGAAAAATATTTTGAGATATATCTAGAGAAAATCCTAAAGAAAATATCTATTATTTCTCCTTACTATATAAGTCCACTTTTAAAACTAGAGGCTGAGCTTGCCACAAATCTTCTCTGAAGGATTAGGAGGATGAGAAAAATAAAAAAACTATTTAATAGCAAACATCTGAAAAATCTAAAGTTCTCAATTAACATTGGAACAGTTTGACTTGGAGCACTGTTTGTTTATTTCTGCTGGATTTCTGTGATAAAGTGTTATCAAACTTGGCTAATATTAACTATTGCCATGCTACAGCTAAGAACTTTCCCCTCCAATGCTCTTGCCCCATGTGTTTTTTAAAATATATTGATTTGGTTTGTTCTGTGAAGTTTTATAGGTTTGCTGCCCTTTTTTTTTTGAGGGATTTGTTTGTTTGTTTTGGATTTTTTCTGTTTGGTTTGATTTTTGGTTGTGTTTTGGTTTTATTGTTTGGGGTTTTTTTTCAGAGAGAATAGCAGTTTTACTCACCTGTTTTAAGCTGCAGCTTTTTGATGCTATAGAAGTTCCAGAAAACTAGATACAGAGAATTTTAATGGAGGTGAACTAATGGGTAGAATGAGGTATATAGCTATGTCCTTTATTTGTATGGCTACCATTTCATTAAGCAATTGCCACACATGTTGTGTGGCATATGTCCATGATTATGCATACCATCACAGTCAAGTGAAGTAAAATGAAGCACAACAAACTTAAATTTCTTCCTTAAATTCTTTTTAGTTCTGTCACTGTGTTACTGTCCCAACGTTGGGGGTGTCTTTTACTCTTGTTTTTCATCATGATAGTTCTATTTTTTAATGTTTACTAAAATCAGTGTGCAGATTACTTTTAAAGAGCCATAGAATGGTTTGGGGTCTGAAGGGATCTTGAAAGACCTACCATGACAGGAATATCTGTCACAAGATCAGGTTGCTCACAGTCCCATCCAACACAACTTTGAAATCTTCCAGTAATGGGGCATCCACAATTTCTCTGGGAAATCTGTTTCAGTTTCTCACTACCCTTATATCAAAGAGTTTCTACCTCATATATGTACAGTCTAAATCTGCTTTCTTTCAGTTTATGGAGCCCAGGACACGACTGGCTTTCTGGGCTTTGAGCACACACTGCTGACTCATGTTTAATTTTTCATCCACCAGTACCCCCAAGTTCTTCTCCACAGCTGTTCTCAATCTGTCCAACTCCCAGTCTGTATTGATACTGGTAAACTCTCCAACCTAGGTGTTGGACCTTGCACTTAGCCTTGTTGAATTTCATGAGGTTCACATGGCCCTCACCTTTCAAGCCTGTCAAGGTCCCTTTGGAGGACATCCCTTCCCTCTAGCGAATCAGATGCACTACACAGATTGTTGTGATCTGTGGGCGTACTCAATCCCACTGTCTCAATGATGCAGATACTAAATAATGTTGGTCCCAATGTAGACCCTGGAGGGACACCATTCATTTCTGGTTTCCACTAGAACATTTCAGCCATTGACTGAAACTCTTTGCATGTGACAATCCAGACAGTTCCTTATCGATCTGATAGTCCATCATCAAATCAATCTATCTGCAATTTAACAGCAAGAATATTATGCAGGACCACATCAAAGGCCTTGTCCACTGATGGAATCACTCCATCATAGAAGACCCCTGTATTAGTCAGGCAAAATGGTGAAGCCATGTTGTCCATCTCTAATGACACTCCCTGTCTCCCATATGTTTTGATATATCTTCTAGGAAGATCTGTTCCATGATCTTACCAGGTACACAGGTGAGGCTAACTCACCTCTGTGAATTTTACATTTAAAGCCTTTATGTCACATTCTTTTCCTCAACAGTCACTCCGTTCTGCTGTCCCTGTACCTCATTCTCTCTTGCTTTTAATATCTTTTAGGGCTTGCACCATACTTAGCTTTTAAAGTCTTCTAGGAAGGGAGCATGTATATAGTATGACACTTTTTCACAGAACTGTATCATTAACAAGTATCATTTCTGAGTAAATTACCTCATTCTAATTTAACTGATCATTGTGACATAACACAATTTTATTTAAGTTTAAATCATATTTACTCATATATTTTTAGAAAGGTGAAGAGTCAAAACTGTTTACACTATTGGATTCTTGTAGATAAGCTTTGGTGTTTCTTTTGTGTCATGTTTCGACAGTGCAATCATCCATTAATCTAGTGGTGATATAAGATTAGTAGGAATTCATTTTCTAATTTAGAAAGATGATGATTGCTTAAATTTTTCCTATGTTTGCATCAACATGTTTGTTCTGCTTTTCTGAAGACTTGTTGTGCATGTCTCTGTATGTTTGCTTCATCTTTACATTTAAAGGTGTACTAACAGGTTTTTGTCTAATTGGAATTCCAGGCATTTTTTAAATACGAAATTCCTCAAATAAAATCAATATTGAACCCCTCGGCCCATTATGTGAAAGAAAAATACTTCATAGCTAAAGATCAATGTGTAGTAAACTGAAACGTAGAGATGATAAAAGGATTTATTCTATTTATTGTTTTTCTTATCCCCGATATTTGGTTGGAGTCATGAGTACAATTGTAAAATAGTAAATGTTGGCCCAAACATAATCTATTAATGTAAACGACAGATGAGCTAAGGTTTTTAAAGCAGAAAGTTTTCTTTGAATTGTAGAGCAGTCAGTATCAAAATTTATGTTCTAAAACTGAAGCAAAGAAATCTCATTTAGCTATATACATTGAAAGAAATAGAATGTAGAAATCCCATCTGAAAACATTATCAGTTCAAATAGTGTGTCACAATTTGTCATTCTTCCAAATTGTATGTATTGAGCAAATCCGTTTTCACTTACTTGCACCAAAACAAAAAAGGGAAAAACTGATTACATGATCCATACTCATGTCTAATAAAATTGCAATATGCACTTTTTGACAGGCTTATATTTAATGCATACTGATGGGAAATTCTAGTTCTCTGTTCTCAGCAGGAAAAGTAGGGTTTTAAGAAAACCTTTTTATTTTGTGACTGTCACACAACATAACAATTATAAATGAAATGGAGGTGACAAGAATGAAAAACCAGCTTGCTGATTTTTATGAAGTGTTTGTATTTCCAGAAAGGCACTCATTGCAGTTATTTGATTTGAAAAATTAATCCTTATAATTCCTTTTGAGTTCCTTAAGTACTGTTCACTCTTTTCCAGGATGAGTTTTACAGAACAAAGCCTAACAGATTTCTACAGCAGATTAGTTTACACATGAATCTCAATTCCACTGAGAATGATTCTGTAATGACCCCTTTATATTTCCATTGGGCTGTGTGAATGCTTTAATATGTAGAGAACAGAGTTAAATAAATCTATTGTCTCAACTAACACGTTTATGCAAACCTTCTGAAATATTTAATTATATCTTCTTCTTTTTCTCCACAATTAAGAAACCAGATATGAAGACCATCATGTGTTTATTATAGCCTATCCATTAGACTAAATAAATTCACTTATAATTAGGGTTTTTTCTCTTTCTCCTTTGTTTTGCAGAGCAAGAAGAATGTGTTAACTGCACAGATGAATGCAGAGTGCTTGGTCATTCTGACAGGTGTTGGATGCCACAATTTCCTGCAGCCAGTCAGGCTGAGAATGCAGATTATCGCACAAATCTCTTTGTACCCACAGTTGAAGCTAATGTTGAGACTGAGACATACGAAACTGTGAATCCCACTGGGAAAAAGACTTTTTGTACATTTGGGAAAGACAAGAGAGAGCACACTATTCTCATTGCCAATGTTAAACCTTACTTAAAAGCCAAACGTGCCCTGAGTCCTCTGCTTCAGGAGGTTCCCTCAGCATCGAGCAGCCCAACCAAGACATGCATTGAGCCTTGCACCTCAACAAAAGGACCACTGGATGGTTGTGAAGTGAAATCAGGAGCCTTGGCTGAACCCAGCAGCCAGTACTTGTCAACTGACAGTCAGTATCTATCGCCCAGTAAACAGTCAAAAGACACTTCCTTCATTGCATCAGATCAGATGGCTAGGGCCTTTGCAGATGTACATTCCCGAGTGAGCCGAGACTCGAGTGAGATGGACTCTGTTCTGGAGCAGTTAGACCGTTCAGCCCGGGATCTAGGCAGGGAGTCGGTGGATGCCGAGGAAGTTGTGAGAGAAATAGACAAGCTCTTGCAGGACTGTCGGGGAAGTGACCCTGTGGCCATCAGAAAGTGAGGGGGAAAATGGACAGGCTGACAGTTTGGTTCTTCTTCTGCTGATTAAAAGTAAATAAATAAATAAATCCCCTGCTTGTAACAGAATTAACAGGAATGAAGGAAGACCGATGCTGCTTTAAGGCTTTGAGTGAACATCTGAAGTGCCCACAAGTATGTTCTTTTCACTGCTCTTTCTTTTTGACAGATAACACTGGTTTCATTTTGACCAAACTTTCATTAGGACAGAGTCAAGTACACCAAGAATAAAATGAAAGAAGGAAAGACAGTGCCATTTTGACAATCTGATAGGAAGGTGTGAGAAAGATGGAGTGGAAATATGTGTGATACTTTAAGACTGTCCTCAAATAGCTGATGCTGACTTTACTGTTTACGTATAAACCCCAAGAAAAAAAGGGTTGAATAATGCTGATCTGTGGTGGATTTCCAGCAGTCACCACAGGCTTCTATTAAAAGTCCTATAAAGAGTTATTGTAGTAGTCCAAGTGACATCAAACATTAACATTCATTTGTGGTAAATATTTATGTACAAAGTTATCTGCCACAAATATGGGAAAGAAAAAAAAGAACAATAAACCAGAAAGAACCATTCCAGAACATTATTCAAGGAAACATATCCTAATCATTAATGAAACACTTCATATCATATTAAGGTTAAGTGTAAAATGATATAGTCCATCTTGTCCTGCACACACATAAGCTAACTCACTTGATAAAAAAGAAAAAAAATTAATATCTATTTAGCTTTTTAGTGTCCAACAAAGCTATAAATAGTTAGTGATAAGTTTAAAAAAAAAAGGAAGTAAAATAAAGTTTGAGAAAAAATAGAGTTACCTTAAGGGTAATACAGAAAAGAAATTAACATTATTAACACTTTTTTATTCATTTGTGGACACTAAAATAGCTCAGGAGGGTGAAAATGTCTTAGACATCCACAAAAATCACATGGTCATTTAAATGTGCAAATGTAAGAAAATTCAGTGTGTTTACATCAAATGACATATTTTTATTGATTTATTGCAGATTCAGTGCATATGAGCCAAATTGTTGAGTGTATAAGAGCTATATTGTGTATTTTATTAAATTAATATATAGTTGTGTTGCAAAAATATTTGGGCTTATATTGTAAATGGCAAGTGTTGCCTCGGTAGCTGTCGAACTCTATGAGTTTTGTTTTTTCCTGCTTCCTTTTCCCCATGGAATATGGGAAGCAGCGCCTCAGAGCAAAGTCTCTTGTTTAATGTATGGTCTACGAAGTACTGCAGTACATAATCTGTTCAAAATGTGTTTGAGTGAGCTGATGGAGCTAACTGAACAGCCTACAAATACATCCATCAGTCATGGTTATGTGCAAGTCCTTGTAGAAGCTTCTATTGCAAACTCGTGTAATAACAAAAATTACACTCGAGCCAACAGCTGGAACCTCCTTGAGTTTTTTTTTTTTTTCAAACACATACAGCCAGCCTGTTTAATGTAGGATATTTGATTGACTTCTTCAGAGATGACACCATTTCCAAAGTTTTGGTATAATATTCATAGAACTGAAAAATGTTTCAGTACCAATATGGCATAAGGAGTATTTCATCTGATTCTTCAGAATATGCAATTGCTTACTGCAGTTCTAGATAAACACTGGTTATTTTGGGGGGTGGTTTTAGTTTGATTTTCACTTGAATAGTATTTTCAGATAACTTGGTATATAGTTTCTACTTTTTATTATTTTTTTTCTAAGAGTGTTTTTATTGCATTTGAAAAATTCAAAATTACTTTCAGGTATAACTTAAAAAACAACACACATTCAAAATGAACTTGCACAGAACAAGAAGAAGCAGAAGAATAAAATTACTAGCTCAGGATATATACTTCAGATAGTCCGTTGAAAATACCACTATGGCACATTGTTAAAAAGTTAGGTATTGGGTTTATTAAGTTTAATCTGTACTATAAAAACACTTATAAAACAGATTGTCACTCTAAAATACCATAAGCCATAGTCTGTATCCGTTCAAGAAAGAAAGTTGACCCAACAGCCTATTTTGGTTTTGGGATTGCATTTAAATGGTGATTCTTAGCTAGTTAGTCCTACAACGAATTGTCTTTGGGAGACAACCGTTCTGACCGTTTGCTTTTAGCTCCTCCTATTAAAAAAAAATCCACTATTACATGTAAGAAAAGGATCTTGTACATGTCTTATCAAGCTACTCTCCATGTTTTGGACAATTTATGTATCTAAAATGTGGTGTTGTCTGTGTTATATAATTTTATTTTTTTGGCCAGGAGACCTGAGATTGGTTTTGCTTGATAGCTTGATAGCTTGAAATTCCATTGTGGAGAGGATTTCTTATTGTTTGATTGATCTTTTATACGTATTTTCGTGGTGCCCATCACTTCAGTGTCTGTGCACCAAATCTTTAGCTCTGCCGGTGAGATCCATTATTCAGCAAAATCTAAGCCAATATGTAAATGCAGTCAAGTGATGGAGATTTGTGTATTTTATAAATGATTTTAACACTGAATAACCAATTGTACAATTCATGTATGTTTCTGAAGACATAAACCCACAACATTCTGAGAAAGGGCTGTGCCAATGTAAGAGGAATTTACCTTAAGGCTCTCTGTCACTAGTGATTTACTAGCTTTAGCTGTTTAACACATTATCTGTATTTAGTAGTGATTATTTATTTACCAGTCTGAGGTAATTCAGAATTCATGACTCACAGCTTTATAGAAGAGTTTAGGAAACCTTGCTTTTATTTAATTTGGCTTATGACTGCCTCATGTTGTAGAACTCTGGCATACTGCTTCCAGTAAGGATATCCCAGGTTAAAAACTCTATTTCACAATTTAGAATGGATGCATAATGAACCAATAAACCAGTAAAGCTTATACAATGTGAGTTTTGCTGGTTCAGTCAAAATTAACATGATTGTGTGTGAAGGACATACTGCACACAAAAGAATTTAAAAAGTGTTTTTTCTCCATGGTATCTCTAGTATCACCACTGGAGAAAGAGGCAGCAATGAAAGATAAAATTTTGGAGTTATTTCGCTCATTTCTTACATATATGCTTTATAAGATTAGGAGAAAATATCCGCCACATCATTATAAAGAGAATGTTGGAGTTAAGGGAGGCAAGTTAAGCAACTAATAAATTTGTACTGTACACTGTGAATAACGAATAAGGCATTCTATATCTTTTTCTAATTAACAAAAGCCAGAAACTGGGAGTTCCTTATACAATTGGCCAATCAAATCAGAACTCAAAATCAGAGCTTTTTTTCTTTTTTTTTTTTTAATTGGCATATTTATCAGGAGATTCTCCTGAACTGTGATTTGCCACTTAAAAATAGACATTTGCCAGTCCAAGTTACCCTAGAAGTCAAACGTTGCTCATAGTGGAGCAAGATGCATCATTCAAACAAGTTTTCATGCTGCTTGCTGACAAATGAAAGGGCAATTGCTGAGGTCAAGTAGGAGTCTGAAGCCTAGCATAACATGCACATGCTCATTATTGTTTAATTACTTTCTTTTTACATCAAGTAGTGATTATTATTGCATTAATTTAAATGGGAGTTTTGGCTATCAAGATTTGTTGATTTGAAGTGTAATTGAATGAAATCCGATTAAGGTTTTGACTTCTCTGGCCCAATTGTGATACAGGTTGGCATTCTCATTTATCAGCCCCTGTCTCCCCATATGGCTCAAAGTTGCACCAATGACTGGTGAATGACACAAAAACCCCCAAACAAAAGCAGCATACATTGTATGGATTTTCTCAACCGCTATTGTTTAATGGCTGTGTTTAATGTGACCTATCTGGAAAATGAGGACTACGAATAAAAAGCAATTACTAATAGTGGTGTTGCCTGCTTTTGCATTCATTAACACAGAAGAAATGTGTTAAACACTGCATACCACAGGGAGCCTGATGGTAATTACTTTGGAAAAGCAACTTGTGGCAATGCGGCTGTTACAGCTAGTTATCAGTTTGCCAAAAAAATGACAGTTCCTGCTTCATTTATTAGAAATGTGTAACTGTTTTCTCTCAACAGGAAAGGGGTGAAGAGTTTTCATCAAGCTGGGTAGGTTTATCTTTTAAGCAGCTGATGCACTGAATCCCTACAGGCTGTTATTTGCTCATAGAAACATGGAGCTGAATAAAGGATATTTTGTTTTAGTACACTGGTGTGAGTTCACCAAGAACATTATAAATCAAGGTATAAGTTCTCAAAGACTGTCAGACCAGCAGAGGAGATCAAAACACTGCTTAAGTATACAAATGGAGAAAAAAACCCTGAAGAATGCAAAGGGTTGGAGTTTGATTGTGGTTTTTTTTTTTTCAAATGTCTTTTTTAAGACTCTGAGCAATTTTATTCATGTTGCTGTAAATAACATGACAAATTGCTGGGAAAAATATTACTAAGTCCTATTTTTTTTCCCAGTTTTTTTGTTATAATTTAACACTTTCATTAACCTCTTTTGTTTGATTGGGTTTTTTTATGTTTGAACATTATGATTAATCCTTAGAGTGTATGGCCTTCTCTGTCTCTGTTCCTATGTGATTATAGCAATGACATACCAAATTGTGTAAAACCTGTACACCAGATTTTTTAGGGTTTTTTTTTAGGAAGAGTTGGTTTGTCTTTTGTTTGTTTATTTTTGTTTCATTTTTTCTTGTTTTTGGTTTTTGTTTTTTATTTTGGTTTGTTTGTTTGTTTGTTTGTTATCAATAATTAAGTATACAGGCATTACTTTTGACAGCTAAATAGAATTTTAGCTTGTTCAGAATACTACAGATATTATAAAGATATGTTCTTGTCCTGTGGACAGAATTACCTTTTTTCTACATTGCATTTTTTCTACAAGTAAGAAACAAAACCAGCCTGCATCTCATTAGCTGGCCATCCTAAGGCACAGAAACCCACCATGGTTTTCTTCCCTTTTTCTGGTTTCATATATTTATCTTTCTACAGACTGAATTCCAAAATCTAGGAAGCCACTCTCTGTGCAGACTCCTGAAGGTACCTTATGCTGCCGATGGGCTCACTGGACATGGGATGTTACTCTTAATGTCTTCAGCTTTGTGTAATTCAAAGCTTGGCTGGATCTACAGTATATGTAGAACAAGTCATAAACCATCCTGGCTTTTCTTTACCCAGAATACAGTGTCATTGATTTCCCATTTGGAAAGTAGCCAGTCTGTCAAACAGAGATTCTTAGATCTCCTTTAAGCCAACCACGTATAACTGCTTCAGGGTGTTCACTCATGGGATAAATACCCTATCTTTATCCTTTATTGAGTCTAAGACATGAAAGCAGCTGAAAGCTTATTTCTTCAGTTAGTAATGTTTCCCTAAAAATGAAATTTCTCCAGTAGAAAGGACAACTGTCTGCTGTATGCATAGCTTGATTTGTGAAAGGTCACCTTAGTTTCAGTAGTGCATGAAGAAATGGATCAGGGAATTAATGAGTCATCTAAGAATTTTCTGAGATGTATATTCAATAATGGATATGTTATGATTCAGGGAAAATAGTACAGTATCTTGATTTATTTATTGTCGATGGTTCCTGGTAATGCCTGGCTCAAAAAACATTAAGTTCGAATTTTGGGGAAACATTTTTCTCTCTTTTTTAAAGATTTTGGTAGGTTGGTTGGTTGGTTTGTTGGTTTCCTAAATATATACTATTTGGGGCCCTTTGTTATTTTTAAAATAAAAATATTGTTCTGGTATGGTTGCCCCCTTTAGGTTCTTTAGGCTGGAGATAATACCTTTTACTTGGACGAGACTCCAAAATGTCTGTAAACATTATGACATTTATCTTGGTGAGAGTTAATGGTGTAGGCGCAGCTTGAAACAGATACTACTGGACAACAGATTCAGATTTTTACCTACTGAGGAATGGAATAATTAAAATTCCATTTCTGAAAATATATTTTATTTAATACTTTGAACACTAACTCTATGGAAATTTTATTATAGTGCACCTACTGAACTACTGCCAGAGAACTAGGGGAACAGTCAGCCAGTAATCCTCAAATTTTCCAAGTTAAAAGCAACCTTGAAGTTGCCTCTGGAAATCGATTGATTGCTAGTGTAGTATAGAAAACATATTTTCATTATGTTTGAAGAAGAAATACTCCTTAACAAATTTGAAATTACATTTTGTAATAACTGCACATTTTCCATCTTTTTAACTGCAATCACATACAGAACACTTTTGAGTGGTTTGATTTGAGAGTGATAAAAAATGGATCACTAGGCTGGCATGAACATTGAAATGGGAACACCATATCTGTCTGACCATCAGAAAATGACATTTATCTATTTCTGTTATTACTTTCTATAGGAAAACGTTCCATGCATATATTTTTTAAGCCTTTTACATCAGGCATTGATTATTATGATGTTTACTATAATGATTTCTGCAAGTGTCTCTTTTATTAGTCATCACTCCTTCCTTTTCATATATCCATTTAAAATTGTTTACATTGAAAATTTTTCTCATTAAATTTAGACCAGATTACCTCTCTGTCTTCAAAGATATTTCACATTTCATACCATATAATAAAAAATATTAATCATAATATTTGTAGGTGAGACCTCCATTTATTTCTTACAACTCTTTGGTTTAAAATTTGATTAGTGCTGCTAAAATAATATTTTATTTTAGCAATATTTTTATTTTCCAATTAAAATCTTTATCTTTTTACGAACAAATTTTTCATTCACTATTGTGAGTTCAGTGGAAGATCCTGTTAAGAGGAGTGCCATACTTAATAAGCTGGACAACTCTAAATAAGAATGTTTTCTTGGTAACTAAACATATAGCTATTTCGTCTTTAGTGAATATTATTTCTTTTTGGATTTTTTGTACTGAAATTATGAGAAAAAATAATCTGATACGTGTATTCTGGATAACTAATACATTTAATATCCTCTAACTATAATATGGTTCATAGTAATGATATTTTATTATGAGTATATGTTTAGGGACTGTCTTAGACCAGATGAGAAATTGTACTTACTCTGAATACCCTTTGAGTTTTCATGCTTCAAGCCATATTGCCTATGGGAATGATTTTCTATTCCCTTGTGCTTCATTCTAAATTGAGAACAAGATTAATATAAGCACTGCTATATCATTTAATAAGGAATTGTATAACACCAAGTGAATATAGTAAATACAGCAGAAAAGAATACATGTGAAACTATTTTAACATTACAGTATCATTGTATTATAAGAGATTTAGAACAGAGATTAGCAACTGTTAATAAGCCTTTATCTTTTACCACAAGATAAACGTCTTAAAAGCATTAGAGGTTTGCCTCAGTTTAAGGTCTGTAGCAGTAGTGGAAAGCTTCAGAATAAGGGTACTGTTCAGACTCTGTGTTTCTTTCATGGTATTTTCTAGAAGAGACTCCAGAGGTTGGTAATTATGTGTCCATAGTAACTTATGCACTTCCGTGAGCCAGTGTAAGTAAGTGAACCAAGCTCCCTGGTATGTACCAGCTCACTGCCACTCAGTACTCCAAGACTACCTTAGCAGAGTCTGTTTAGGTGACTTTTTATGGATCCAGTATGGATAGCAAGTGGATTTTTTTAGTACATCTTTTTGTACGTGTCGAAGTAAGAACACCTTTCAAAGGAAAAGAACATCTACCTTTTGAAAAAGCAACAGTTTTTGAAAAGAGGTCTCCAGAATCCCCCCAGAAAAATAAACAGGAAAAATAGCAAATATAGTCTTGCTTGCGGATATTTTTCCCTTCAAAACTCAGTTGAGTAACACTGTTGATGACTATAAATCCACCACTATACTTTTCTAAATACACCTTTTCCAGTGGACTAAAATAGGAGAGAGGAATGGAAGTTTAGAAACCCAGGTAAAGCCTGTATACTGATAGCAAGCACATTCAGTCCTTTACTTCCAAATTGATCACCTTTTTTAAAAGATTCATACTTCTGCTCTTATTAATAACCTTCTAGGGACTGCTAAATCATAAAACCACTGCAATTGCAAAAGTTAATGTGGTGGAGGTAGATATCAAGATAGAGAAGGAAAAGGAAGACTATGCTTCAGGCAGACTTCCAGTTCCTATTAATTCTTATCCCTTTATCTGAGGTGAAATGTCAGGGACCCATCATATTACTGCAACAGTAGGAGAAGTAGAAACAATTGAAGGACGTCTGAATCAAGCACTCTTGTTCAAAAAGCTTTCATGGAGATTTGCCAAGCTTATTCTGGGATCAAGCCTGTAAACCTGAGACAGCTCTGCCGATAACTGTAGTCTAAGGGTGATGTTCACATCACCTACTGCCTGGAACAATTTCAAGCTTCTATGGGTAATGACAACATCAACTGCAAGGAGCCACCAGGTGCAGCTGCCAAATCTTGAATTCCGCAGCTTCTTGTAAGTGGATGCCAACTCTCCTCATCCGCTTTATTTCCTTCATCCTGAGTGTTTATAAGGCATACTACTAAATGCTAGTTGACATTTCCAAGCCTTGAAGGGTGGTCTGGAGGAAGACCAGTCCTTGTTCAATGCATGAGTTTGTTAGCACAGAATGCTTTTTTGAAGCCAGATAAAAATCAGAACTGTATTTGAAGAACCACCTGTTTGCTCAGTTTGGGAATTTCTTTAATTATTATTTTGTTTCATTGTATAAATAATCCAGAAAATCTTCAGCATCGGTAAAGCTAAACACATGCTCATTTTTAACAGCAGCATAAATATTAATCACAATCACCAGTCCAGACTGAGGAATTTATTTGGCATAACATGTACAACTACGTGGAAATTATGTAAAAATGGAAGTTATTATGAACTGTAATTAATATACTGTGCTACCAGCTGACTCAAAGCACTTTGCTCAGCATCCTTAGTTTTAAAGACTGCATCTGAGTGGTGGTAAGATATATACTAAATTCAGTAAAGCACATCAGCAACCCTAGGCTTTCTCTTCTGGTAGTGTCTAACATTGGATTTTATTTCTGCTAGAATCTTGCTATTAAAAAAAAAGGCAGTATAATTGCTGATTTACCACCACTGCTTAATCTAATTCAGTTCTTAGTGGTCCATTTGCATAGTGGAATTTGCATTTTATGTCAGAGAAAATGTTATGACTCCACCTGCCTTAGTTCAGAAAATGTATCAGAAAGGGGAAACAGTGGTACAAGAAAAAAGTGACAAATCACCTTTACTAAAACAATTTAAATATTGAAGGGAAGGGTACCTGTACAGTGTAACATCTTTGCAGGTGAACTAAAAGTGCATCAACTCCCCTCATCTTCCTCAGTTTCATCACTTGATTTCTGTTTTACTGGGTTTCCACAACTCAGAAGTAATTCTCAAATATGCTGCTATCACATGCCACTATCTGTGTAAAATTTTACTCATTGCAAAGACTCTGCCAAAGAATGTGCAAAGACATATGCAGGCATATAGTCCTTTATCAAGCTGTAACATCACTAAACATAACTATCTTCCTATTGACTTGTACCTAATCCAGACACTAGAGATCACAGACAAATTACAAGGTGTCACACCCTGTCCAGCATGAGATGATCAAAATAATAACAAATTTAGGATATTTTTTTATTGACATTTTATATATATTTCATTATATTTTTGCCCTTCCTTCGAGGCTCAAATCCTATGGGTGACAGCTGTCATTATAAAGGTGACTCATTACATTCATTTACAGAGTCCCTTAACAGATGGAAAGGTCTTTGTTTCCCAGGGAACACTGACAGGTTATGATTTCCAGAGCTTTTAATCATTTTAACAAAACTTATACACATCTGTCAATTACTCTATTCAGTGATGTTAATAATACAGCAATCTGAGAATGACAAAGTACGCTTTCCTTTTCTTGAAACCACAACTTTTCCATCAAGACTGGAAGCATAGAACAAAAGCACTTTTGAAGAGCTGTTTTTTCCAGTGTAAGTAGCGGTGTACTTGATCTGGCTGAGATGGAGTTAGTTTTCCCCACAGCAGCCCTCACAGTGATATGGTTTGCATTGGGAGCTGGAAAGGTGTTGGTAACACACTAGTGTTTTGATCCTGCTGAGGAGTGCTGGCATAGTGCCAGTACTCTCCAACATTCTGCCCTCTCTCCCAACTCCCACTGTAGGCTGGGGGTAGACAAGACCTTGGGAGGGGACATAGCCAGGACAGCTGATCAAAGGAATAGTCCATACCATATGACAGCTCAGATATAAAAGCTGAGAAAAAGGAGGCAGGAGGGGAAGTATTCATTATTTATGACGTTTGCCTTCTGGATCAACTGCTACATGCACTGAAGTCCTGCTTCCCAGGAAGGGACTACTGGACGTCACCTGCTGATGGAAAGTAGAAAATAAATCTTTTGTTTTCCTTTGCTTCTGCACATGGTCTTTGCTTTTGCTTAATTAAACTGCCCTTATCTTGACCCATGGGGATTTTTTTTATCTAATTTTCTCCCTCTCTTGTCCTGCTGAGGAGGGGATGGACAGAACAGCTCGGTGGCCACCTGGAGTCCAGCCAAGGTCAACCCACCACAACCAGCATTTATTATAACAGTAAAATTTTATTTTCATGGTACCTGTCTACAGAGCTTTTTTCTTCTTCCAAGCTACAGTGAAACTATAAATCATTAAAACATACAACTGATAAAACATGACAAGCTGGCATCACACAAATAATTAAAACCAAAGTCACTGTGCAGAACTGATAATTTTGGTCAGGTACAGAATAAGGGCCTTCACTGTGGTGCTTTTTCTGGTTCGGATTGCAAGCACTTCAAGCTCCCAAGGCTTCAAAATAGAGGCACCAGATGTATGTGTACTAGTAGATGTGGTAGCTCTGCCTCATGACTAATACGCAGCTCATTCATTCATTATAGAACCGAGGCTGTAGTACCCCTGTGTAAACCAGGTATGTTTTTGCAGCGATATTACAGGACATCCACATAGAAGATCTATAGCCTTTCCAGAGTAATGACAATGGGATGTTTTGGGTTTTGTTTTGGGATTTTTTTTCAGATCTATAATGTTCAATATGAGTAGAAACCTGAGCATCTAAATGAAATTTTACTTTTTAGTCAAAACTAGTAAACTTTTTAGGAAAAATATTTTTACAACATCCTATACCTCTATTTCTTTTAAAATCTGAGGATTTTTTATTCTGATACCTACTACAAAAGTAAAAATAGCCATAATCTTTTGCAATGTTACACCTTAACTGTACCAGAATCCTTTCAGCTTTCAAACTTTATTTTTAAGATCTCTCAATGGAAGACTTTTGTGTTATCAGGTAGTTCTTCACACTATTTAATATCATTACAACTTTATTTGAAGACCCTAGAGAAGGAGTCACAGCTTCTTTTTAAGCACCACTGATAAGCAGTGAAATATTTCATATTGGAAAGGTATTACAGAAGCAAAGCAAAGCAAAACATAACAAAACAAAAACAATATTTTGGACAGAGAAAATTTTATTATCTCCAAACAAACACAATAAGAGTTATATGACTGAGAATTTATAGGTTATGGTCTGCACAGGTAATGTGTACTGGAGCCAGGAATTGAACTTGAATTTCCCTTTAAGTCTAATACAGACCTTGAACTATTACAACCACCTTTTCATCTTCTTCAGGAAGACTAGATGCAGTTCCTAGAATTTAACCATGTTCCAAAACAGTTTAACCTCTTCTCTGTAAATGCTGTATAAACTTTGCCATTCTTTCAGCAACAAAATAATCAGGAAGGGTGTTTCCCACCATTTTATTAGGGGCCTTACACTTCTAGGGTCCTTGACACCTCTGTATATATTCTCTTAAAAAAAATATGGACTACATTCAAATGCTATTCTGTAAAGTAAAATAAGTGGCAGCTGGCACCATACAGTTTTGTTATAATGAAAACATGAGGTGGTTGCCATTACACAGTCCTGCACTAATGAGAACAGTAGGAGTCTAGCATTACAATGGTCTAATGAAAACAGGAAATGGCTGGCATTAGATTGGTATAATGAAAACAGGAGGTGGCTGGCACTACACTCATACAATAAATAAATTAAGGTTTCTGGCCCTACCAATCTCATCTACATTATATATTATTCCAGTATGTAAGAGAGAGGCTTCTGTAAAGTCAGGACAGTGACAGTAAAGAGCATTCTTTGTTACATCACCTCAGAAGCAGAGTGGTGTTGTTTGTCTTTCAATTTTTGCTTCCTTTTTTTGGTGGCTATACACCAGTGAAACAGGGACATGGTTTTAAAAAATGACATGTAACCTACATAGATTCTTTCTTTTATTTAAAAAATAACCAAGAGAAGCTTGTTTTCTGGTGTCTGTCACACCATTATGTGAAAGGTTAAAAATAGCTTATTCAAAAGTAAAATTTAATATGACAGGACTTTTTTTAATGAGCCTTACACTTAACCCTCCCCAGTTTGGGCTAAGTATCCAATTGATGAAAATACTTTGGGATATTTCATGTAATATAGAGAATGAGATCAAAAGGAAAAATACATGCTGAGGGAAAAAAAACAAAAACAAAAACAAAAAAAGCACAAAATCAACCATTTTGCTAATGGGTTTTCTTCTAAGAACAGAAGGGTCAGGTGGTTTTCTTCCTTGTTTTTCAAGCTAATCATTCTAGTTGAGTCTTTTTAATTATTAGTACAAAAGAGAGTCTTCTGTGTAGGTCTTAAACAATTAATAGACAACCATCTTCCCTTTTATTGTACCTTTCAGAGCCATCTGAAACTGATTGATTCTCACTCTCCTTAATCTGGCTGAACTCACTATCAGGTTCGTACAGTTCAAGGCCAGTACGTTAAGGCACTGCATCAATCCACTCATACGGTACCTTTCAGCCACTCCTATTTCTCATCTTCAAGCTCAACTGCATTGTTTCTGGACATTTTCCATTGAAACCAAGAAATGAAATGAAGCGAGAAAATGTTTGGAGTATGATTTTCAAAGCAGCAATTAGAGTGCTGGAATGTTCCAGCATAAAATGCTGTGCTTCCTGCAGCTTGTTATTCTGCCGATAGCTTTGGTTTCCACATTCAGATTGAAGTGAAAATATTCCAGTCAGGTAGCTCAGAGTAAAAGAGCAGTGTGATGCAAATAAGGAACAGATAATCAAATCAAACTTTCTAATCGAGTTTTGCTATGCTGAGTCTCTTATTTCTCTCTAGCCTGCAGTTTGCATGTTTTACAACACTGCAGAATTAACTTAAAGAGTAAATACTTGTGAGTTTATCAAATCCTGTCATGTCTCACATATACCGAAGAAAAAATGAAGTAAAATAATCTTCCTGTGCTGCTTCTATTATTACTTTAATTTTTTTGCATCCTTAGTGTGGTGCTAATTTAATCCCTTTGAAGGAGAGGAATAGAAGATGAAGAAAAAGCCAGAGGGGTAAAACAGGGTGAGTCCTATTAACAAATTTTTGTTTTCTTTTTCATTTGTTTTTATTTCTTCATCAAAAAACTGAAGGGAAAGAAAAGAAATACTCATACCTTATGGACCAGATTTTTAAACTAAAACGTATGGCACTGGAAGCAGCATATGCCTTAGAAAATCTGCTGTTATGTGTTTTGTGTGGAAGCCACAGACATGGCTTAATCGAGATAGGAGGCGACACGTGCCATGCATCTGAGATTAGTGGCTGGCCCTCAGCCATTAATGCTGGCATCCCAGGAACTGACTCAATCCTCTGCCAAACTTCTGCTGGGATTTGGGTTCAGTGAATCCGATTCACAATCTTTAATCCCCCCAAGCAGTATCTCTGAATTGTGGAGCTTGCAAAACATCCAGGTGGTGGTCCAGCCATGACAGTGACTGCATAAGCTGAACAAACAGACTGCTTTGTTTAAGAGTTTTACTATTCAAAAAGTTTCTAGCCATCTACCATGTGTGTCTGAATGCCAGAGCTCACCCCTGTTCTTTTTCTTAGGTTTATTATACTGCATAGACAATAGTCATATTGCCCCTTGCATAAGCCTTCGAATCTCATTGAAATATTTGGGATCTTAAAAATGTCGTATACTATAAATCTACTTGATGGGTCTCATCATTCTGTAAGCAATATTTTTCATTAGCTTTGCAATTAGTATGGCATTTTGCTCTATTTTTAAACTAACAAATTTTGTCAGGGTTGGCATCTTTATTACATTACCAAATATATCAGTCAATACCACCTGGTATAATTGAGTCTTGTTATATGATTCAGATAGTTGCTTAAACTATGGATTTTTTTGAGTCAAATTTTCTAGAAGGAAGAATATTGTTTTAATAAAATTTTAGATAAATATTTAGTGTATCACTGTAACTACTACTCTTGATTTAAGATAATTAATTGACCTCTCTGTGTATAATATTCAGGATCATTTATAATTGTGTTGCACCCAAAAAGCTGTATAAAAGCCATTTGATTATGCCTGATTTCTACTTCACGTTGCATACCAAAACTAGCACCTGACACTCACAGAAGAACACGAATGAGTGTGATAGTAGAGTCCCTATAGGAACCAAGGTTTTTGAGTTGTTTTAAATAATATTAGGGAATATGCTCTCTTCTGGCTTTCTAAGTAAGGAAACTGGCAAATAAGAAAATTATGAAAAAGGTGCCTATCTTTTAATGGAATGTGGAAATTAAAATTTAGAATCTAGGAACACACACACACATACGCACAAGGAGAAGAAGCCTTTGAAAGTAAAAGATTTAAAATTGAGCTGCACAGATTCAGCTAAACTACATTCTGACCCAAATCTTTTTCATAGATGCATTCCCTTATAACAAAGGACATATTCTATACTACTATAAGGTTAGCTAATTAAAAGCTTTTCATTCTCATGTGCATCTGTAATCACATTTTGGACAGTTCATTAAATTACAAATATGGAAACAGTATCTAGATATTATTTATTTCCCTGTAAATGCTTTCTGCTTATGTTTGAGTATTGAAGAAATACTTGTAAAATCTAGATAAGTATTTAAAATGCCCTTATCTTAAGCAAATAGAAAGGCTGGATTATAATCAGCACTTCCACATAACAAAACAATTTGGTTTTGTCCACATTACTAATCCAAATGAATTTTTCTCACAAGTTACATTCTTATAACTTTCCTACCATTCCTAAGGCAAATAAAATAGAAGATTGCTTACTTTAAGGCGCTATAACTTCTTTCATGAAAAACACTGAGAATTTTTAAACTTTATATGAACATGAGAGATTTACAGACTAGCTACAGCTTGAATTTTCAGTGTACATAAGAACTAATTTACTGCACTATGTAGTTGTGCCAGATCCGATCAACTAAGTGGAGCTCACCCTATCCAGTTCTTGGGACATCTCCAAGGAAAACAGAGAGATCTACTAAGTAAACTAGACTGTTTACCAGATGTTACTGTCCTTTTCTTCTATGTCAACTTTAAACTAGTCAATATTAGTCAAAATTATTTGACCTGATAAGGTCTCTGCCTTTTCATAGCTTATGGCAGGAGCCCTCATTCTCTCCCTTCTTATACTAAGATAAATTGAAAATTTTGTTCTAAGTTTATGTGGACTCATTCCAAATGTTCTTTCAGCTGTGGTATTCCATACTCTGAACATCTATTACCTGTCTGCCAGAGGTAGAAGAAACTGTAACTGCTGCTTCAAGTGGGGTTGTTCAAAGCTACATTTCTACTTTCATACTGGTTTGGGGAAGAATGGAGAACTTGTCTTGCCTTGAGCTGCTTCTTTTTGGATTGAAAGTAAAAAGAAACATGACATTGATTATTAATGGCTCAATGGCAGTTCTCAGAGATAACTGTATTTATTTATGTGGGGTTTTGGACCAGATTTTAATTTGAATTATTATATTAGCCAAAGAAAGATTTCATATCTTCAGGAAAAAGTTGAAGATTTTCAGGAAAATTACTGATTCTGCTCATGCAGGTAGTTTCATTATAATTAATATTTGTGCTGGTACTACATGAATGAAAATTATTTACACAATATTACAAAGCACACACACACACAGAAGAAAAAAAAAAGCTGTAATGCACATACTACCCTGTGTGAGATGTAATTGGTAGGTAAAAAGTTTCCTTGTATTTGGACATGAAATGTATCTCTTCGAACTCTGGTAATAGATAGAGAATAACAGTAGTTTATAACCATGCAAAATTTTGTCTTCCATTAACCATGCATTTTTATTACATGCAATGTAATTATATTAGCCAGGGAAAGATGTCATATCCTTGGAGAAAAGTTAAAGGTCTCCAAGAATGGTGTAACTGTACTACCATATCTCCTAATGCAAGTGTTGGCGGGAACAACCAGGGGTAGTGCTCTACTCATAAACAGGGAAGACCTGCTGGCAGTCTTCGAGTGTAGCTTGAGTTGCAGTGTTTCCAAGATGATTAAGTTAAGGGCCTGGGTCTGAAATGGAAAGAGAAGCAGCAAATTTTGGATTCTGGACTCTACAGCTGCATATTTCTTCTAATTCGGTATGTTGCTTGGGAACTCTCTGGGTAGCTGCCATGAAGAAGGATGTCAAGGAGAGCAAGGTGATTTTTTAAGAAAGCTTAAAGATAGCTCGGGAGTTAATCATAGACTCAAAGAAACTGTTGGCTGGTCTCAGTTTCTGTGAAGATCAAGAAATATATGCTTTTGGAATCAACATCCAAGTAAGTGAAAGACAAGAAGAGTAATCAGGAATACTCAACGTGGACTTTTCAACAGTAAAGTGTGCATAAAAAAATCTATATTGGTGATAACCCCGCAGGAAGGAGTGGGTTAGACTAGATGGTCACCTGAGGTCCCCTTCAACCAATATTTCTGTGGTTCTGTGACATTCCCTGTGCATAAAAAAGATGAGCTGGTTGAAACGTGTGTGTTGTTAAAGTGAGTCGAGTAAAACTTCTGAGTAAGAGCTAGGACTTGAGGCTAGAGATGTGTTATAAGAGTAGGTTATAGTTATGGCTTGGGGATCACCATAAGTTTTACATTCAGTGCAGGCAGTGAGATGTTTGGTCATGTGTTGCCCTGTCAGCCCCATGGAACCTGGTGCTTCGCTGGGAGAGATTACTCTTAGGATCTATTTCAGGTGCATCCAAAGCCTCAAAGGGGTAATATAGTTTCTACTTAGCTGTCAGCAAAATCACTATCTGGAAACATCCTATTTGACAGAATTGTTAACAACCTTTGGTTCTGTCTTCCCTCTTCTATTAATCTATGGGAAATGTTGGTACAAATTTATAGCAGTTTGTCTCCCATCACAACAAATAAACAGTTACTGGATTTATTTCTGCTGTTCTGCATCTTTATAATAATCTTTGTCACAGATTTAATTTTCAAAAACCTAGAGATGTAAACTGGTGTATTGGGGGTGTGTGGCAAGGTTTTGGTAGTGAGGGGGCAACAGAGATGGCTTCTGTGAGAAGCTGCCAGAGGCTTCCCCCATGTCCAAGAGAGCCAATGCCACCCAGCTCAAGGATGGACCCACAGCTGGCCAAGGCTGAACCTATCAGAAATGGTAGTAATGCCTCTGTGACAACATATTTAAGAAGGAAAAAAAAAAGGAGAAGAAAAGTTACTGTGCAGAAGTAATTGCAGCCACAGAAGAGAGGAGTGAGAATATGTGAGTGAGACAAGGTCAGTGAAGAAGGAGGGGGAGGAGATGTTCCAGGTGCCGGAGCTGCGATTTCACTGCAGCCCATGGAGATCTATGGGAGAGCAGAGATCCACCTGCAGCTCGTGGAGGACCCATGCTGGAGCATGTGGATCCCCGAAAGAAGGCTATGACTCCATGGGGACAACGTGATGGAGTAGCCTGTTCCTGAAGAAGTGCACACAGTGGAAAGTTTGTGAAGAACTGTAGTCTATGGGAAGAATTCACACTGAAGAAGTTTGTGGAGGACTGTGTCCCATGGGAGGGACCTCACATAGGAACAGGGGAAGGAATTCTCTGCCTTAGGACGAACCAGGGGCAGAAAGAGCACGTAATGGAACTGACTGTAATCTCCATTCCCCATCTCCCTGTGACACCTGGGAGAAGAAGGTAGAGAATCAGGAATACGGTTAAGCCTGGGAGGGTGTTTTTAAGCCCTCTTTTACTTCTCATTATCTTACTCTGATTCTGACTGGTAAAAAATTCGATTAATTTCTTGAAGTCGGATCTGTTTTGCCCATGATGGTAATCAGTGATTGATCTCTCCCTGTCCTTATCTTGATCCAAGAACTTTTCGTTGTTTTCTCTCCCCTGTCCAGTTAAGGAGAGAAGTGATAGAGTGGCTTTGTTGAGTATCCGGCATCCAGCCATGGTCAAACCACCACAAGTGGGCACAACAGCATTTAAGTCTCATTGTCAACAAAGAAAGAGAGAGAATAACTGACAGAAGAAACTTCCTGATCTTTGCAATTCCTCACCAAAATCAAACTCAGACAAAAATTAGACAAAGATTTATTCTAAACATGAAATGACTAAACAAACCTAGTTCTGTTCTACATTGTCATCGCTTTCAAAGATTTATTCAGTAGACCAAGTACATGCTTAGCATGTCTGAATTTATTTTTTTTTCTCAATTGAATTTTTCAGGACACCAAAAGTGTCTTTGCTAAATCAGAACTCTGAGCATACACTCTGGTTTCTACTAAGAGGTCTTGCTGAATGCAGTTAATATCTAGAAACCTGTAGATTTAGTTAAATATGCGTGAGCATCCAAAACTATCTCAGTTGTCTTGTAGCATTGTCTCATGGTTACCTTTTTCTCTGTCAGTTTTTTCTCACAGTATGAAATCCATCAGTTTTTTTAGACAATAGGAAGAATGATGGGAGGGTTCAGGAAGAGCTAATACCAAATTTCCTTTCCCAGAAACATATTGTGGTAACATTTCTGCCTGACTAGTTTCAATAGTTTCAGAATTCAGCCAACTTAAAAATTTACCAAACCATGTCAACTGCAAAGACAAGAAACAAGATATGTGGGAGGCCTTGGATTTTTATCTTTATAGGACAAAACCTTTCAAAAATTTTTCTAAAGCCATTTATCTTCTTTGCTGAGAGAATAAAAAGGGAAGCAATTTCCACTCAGAATATCTCAAAGTGGATCTCAGTGTCTATTATGCTTTCCCAAGGTTTATCTAAGGCACTCGATAATATATGACCACACTCAACAAGGACCTGTGAATCTTAGAAGTGCAATTTGCATTCAGTGTAACACAGAGTTCCATAAACATTTTTTACAAATCATTGTATTCTAATGCACGTGCTTTCTCTGGATGCTTCCTATATAATGTCTTTCAGTAATCATTACCATCTGCTTCTTAGCCCACTTAGCTGTACTGCTTTGGAGCCACCTACAGCAGAATACATAGAGAGATGAACCATCAGAAGACAAAAAAAACAGATACTTTCTATAAGAACAAGAGGTTCTAGAAACAGTATATCGTCTCCCTTTCACTCTTAATGTTCAGTGGACACTAAAGAAGGAACTGGAGGCCGTTCATGGCCTCTAGGGGCTTCAAAAAAGATGAAGGGCAGTGGCAGTTGGATCCTCTCACTCTCAGGAGACTGATCTGAACCCCCAGATGCCCAGGGGGCCTGTGGGGAAGACAAGCTGCTGTGGGCAGTGCTGCCTGAGGTACTGGATTCTGGCCAGACCCATGGGAAGTGGATGAAGGGGTGAACGTGGGAAAGCAAAGCTGAGGCCCCATCCTGCCTTAGGTCTCCTGTCATTTCCTGGAGTGAGTGATCAAGTATGAGTGATCAAATCCTTCCCATCTTGGTTGTTATAGAAATAGACAGGTAAGATGCACCTTTGATCTCTTGAGACTTTACTAGCCAAAATTATCTGGTTCCAGGCATAGTGGAATACTAGCAAAGCTAACACACAAAGGAGCAACAGGCAATTAATTTACTGTATGACGAAATTGATATCTTTATTATGACAAGAGGAGATCAAGTAGATTTTATAAATGGAATGGTAACTAAAGTTTTTAAGACCAGGGGATGCCATTCCAGCTAAAGGATACTCCGAAAACTACATCTTGCTAATGTGTCCTGTTAGAGCCAAAGGCAAACTTTTTCAGCTCCTTGAAATGTATGGCATAAGGGCAGAACTGGAAAGAAAGTAAAACTTCTAAAGCGGACAGTTGTTCCACGATGTTGTTTCTACTAGCTCTATAGCATAGGCGTATGTTGACAAATTAAACAACAGTTGCTTTATTTGCAATATTCAATGTTAAGAAATTGATGCTGTGCCTTACAGAGGGAACTTTTCTTGTAGGAAACCGCAAGTAAATGTAACATTTCATGCTGTCTAATCCCTAAAGAAAATGTAGCAAGTATCCACACTACCATTTAAATTATCAAATTGAAATACAAAAGCAGTATATATTAGAGGTTTTAGCACAAATCTCCATACAAGGTAAACTACTTTTGCTTTCCTTTTTTTTAAAAAAAAAAAAAAATCAGTGAGGTATTTCTGAAAAAATCACTGGGTTTGTATAGCAAAAATGCATTCATAGGAAGGTTAGAGCAAGCAACTTCTATATGAACCTGTGCATTTTTCTAGCTTGGCAATATTCCTAACAAGGATGCACGAAGAGTCATGAAGTGCCTTGTTCTCACCTTGATGAGCACTTAAAATGTAATTTATTGTTACTCTCAATTATTGTAGATTCCACAAGTGTTTACTATTTTTGGCATCCTGGAACCTTAAAGCCAAATGATGATGAATGAATGTAATGATTTGGTCAATTTTAACAGGAATATGGTGGTAAGGAAAAATAAGACATTTAAGCTAATCTGCATGACTACTTCTTGAAACTTTAATAAACTGTCAAAATGATGTGCTAACATTATGAGAAAAAGATGCTCCAAAATGACAGACTTTTTTTTTTTTTTCCCAGGGAATAAGTTCTTTCTTTTTTTTTAAAGAAAAAAGAAGGAGAGAGTAACATATTTTGCAAATGTGTTATTTCTATTAATTATGTAGAAGGTCCTCTTTAGTCTTGCAATTACATTCCCATCTAGAACCCGAAGAAGGGGTTCAGATGCTTAGGAATTTGACAACTGCTGTCTGCCTCATTCACTAGCATCAAATTTCTCTCTTCTTCTGACAAAAGCTATGAAAAACCTTCAGGAACTTTTTATCAAACTTTCAGATGCTTTATCTATTTTTTCTTCCTTTTCTTTCATCCTCTCGTGTATTTCTCTTTGGCCATAAAAGGAAGAAGCTGCTATGAAATAAAGTGTCCACTCCTTCCTTTCTTTAGTCCCTTTCTTGCGTATTAAATAATTTACAGGCTATTACTAGATCTAGAATGTCACTAAATATGCATATCAGAAGTTTGTACAGGATATTTGGTCCTGTTGCAAATCCATCCTTTGTAAGGAACTATATGGAGCCCAACATGCCACATGGGATGAACTGAACACTTATTTTTTTAGCATTTTACTACAGAAAGAAATGGACTGTGAACAAAATAAATTTATTACCCAACAACACAAGGTGCTCTTTCGTTTTGTGTAACACTTTCAGAACATATCCTGTCAGCAAATGAAGAGCAATTTTTCAACGTTCGTTTTGTCAGAAACAGAGTGGCTTTGGGCCTTTCTTTTCAGACTTCTGACACAAGTCTTAGATCCATATAGGATGTTTTCACCTTCTTTCAGGAAGGAATCTTAATTTCTGACAGATGGTATTACAGATTGCAGAATTATGGCCTTTGAAATATAATTTTGGGAAGATGGATTAGCTTCTGGAAATTTTCTGTGCAGAAATGTAAATAACATGGATTTCCATAAATAAATACCTTCTAGGCTTGCAAAACAATCAGTCACTTTTGAAAATTTTTGTTCTTAATGTTCAGTCAGTGGGAACATTCCATGAACATTAAGCAGACAATATTAAAATATTAAATTTACAATTTAAAATAATAGTGACAGGATTATTCAACCATAGCAATCAGTGTTCATTAAAAATAAAAATAGTAGAAAGAAACTATAGTCAAATCCAACAATTCAACTCATTTATGTAGATAAAGAAATGTTTCCTTTCTACTAAATAGGACTAGAAATACAAAAACCTGGCCATTTGGTTATGCTATTTATTGACTTGATAGAGAAATTAGAAGGACCACCGCCTCCCTAAGATCCTGCTTTATGGTGAACTTGCCACTGGCTGCCACAAGAGAGGAGCCCCAAAGAGGAGATACAAGGACTCCCTGAAACAACATCTCAGCCTTGGCCATATTGATCAACATAACTGGTCTACTCTGGCCTCCAATTGGGAGACCTGGAGACACACCATCTATATCACTGCTGCTTCCTTTGAGAACACACGCAGGATCACTCAAGGAGAAAAGACAACGCAGAAAGAATCGTGCCTTGCAGAATATACCACCTAAGGAGTCTTTCTACTGTGCCTTTTGCAATCGGACATGTCTATCTCGTATTGGCCTCATTAACCACCAGCGTGCTTGTAACAAATGTGGATAGAGCCTTTCCCAAATCTTCGTTCATGAAGCCTAGCCATGATGATGAGAGAAATTAGAGAAAAATTTTCTGCAACAGGCAGAAGGTCACACAAATGCTTTAAAATAATGTTTTCCAGCCTCAGCATTGATGAATCTATGATATCCTCATACCTTGGAACATGCTGCTATTTCCAAATTACGACAGGCAAGAGGAAACCGATTTAATAAGCAGCTTAGTCCATAACTCCACGGAACTATTGCAGCTTCTAGTGAAAATTTGGCACTGGACATATCAGAATAGAATGCCATGCTCTGATTCAGAATGTCAGGAGGTTCAGAGATTATATCATATAACCAGAGTGCTACATGGAAGGCTTCTTGAACAAAAACTTTGTTTGGTTTTAAGCAAAGATTCTGGATGGACTCATTTACTCAGTTCATAAATATTTGGCTACTATGTTTGCTTATGCAACAAAAATACTTCATTATTTAAACCAATCCTTAGGGATCCTTTTTTTTTTTTTTTTTTTGCAGTTGCTATGCTTTTTACAGTACTGTGCTGTTAGTATAATTTTGGTTTTGAACACCTCTTATCACCAAGAGTTTAAAGCTGTTCAAAGAGTATATAAACACAGAGCTACCAAAGAGAATGTTTAGGAATTTTGTGGTTTGTTTTTGTTTGTTTGGTTGGTTGGTTTGGTTTTGTGTTTTTTTTGGTTTTGTTTTTTTTGTTTTGTTTTTTTTTTTTTTTTACATTCTGTGGCCTTAAAAATTAACCTTAAAAAGTAATAATCTTTCATGATATGGTGGGGCATAGCATCACACAGCAGCTAGAGGATTCCATTTGAAGCTATTGCCATCTTACAATATTACAGAAAACTTGTTTCTCTCTAAATGCACTTGTGTGTATTTTCCAAACCCAGATGGTACAGCCTATGCCTATACTGTTAAATAGGATTAAGGCCAGTCCTGCACCTTGAGCACAGATTGGCTCACATTCATAGTTTTCATAGCTAGCTATCTCTTTCCAGAGTAGACTTGTCACATGGTACGTAAATCACTCAGCCTCAGGTCTCCTCTAGAACCTGTGTGATGTCCTTTGGATCCCACAGCATTGCTAATCAGTCTGTGTCTATGAATGGGGGCAGGTATTAATTCAAAATGTTTGAAGTAATATGTTAGAGGATACCCTATGCTGGAATTCCAAGAACACAGCATTTTCGAATCCAGGCTGATTAGAAGTAAGGGGATCATGAGGACAAGATGCTTCGCAGAAACCTGAAAGCACACGATTTATAGAATAAACAGCTTTAGAGTTTAAAAAACATGTTTGTTATGGATTGTACTATATTCTTTCAAGATACTATTCTCTATTTCAACTTGTCAGTAGTCTTATGTCTAATGCCACTTGCAGTAATCATGCTGTCAGTCAGGTAATTCTTCTTAAGCAACTTTACAGAATCATATAATTACAGAATATGCTGAGTTGGAAGGGACCCACAAAGATCACTGAAGTCCAAACCCTGGCCCTTCACAGGACTGCCCCCAAGAGTCACACCATGTGCCCGAGAGTATCATCCAGACTCTTGAACTCTGTCAGGCTTGGTGCTATGACCACTTCCCTGGGGAGGCTGTTCCATTGCCCAACCACCCTCTGGGTGAAGAATGTTTTTCTAATATCCAACCTAAACCTTCCCTGACACAACTTCAGGTCCTGTCACTGGTCACCACAGAAAAGAGATTAGTGTTAGCCCTTCTTCTTCTCCTCAGGAGGAAGTTGTAGACTGCATATTGAAAGCATATGTTTCTCCTTGCCTTGATCAGCCATGACAAAACTCATTAAAGGGGTTCTATTCGGGAGATTTGAGGGAATGTATTCTCCACCTCTAACTCATGGAAATCTTTGATCTATCTGCTAAAATTATTGCTCATTAGTGCATGTGTAATGAGTGTCTGTTCATTAGTGATGATGGACATGGGTTCACAAGAAATCTGACCATCATTTCTTTTAGAGGAAATATAGGTGACTATTTCATTTTAAAATTTTCATCTCTGTGGGACATTTATTTTTTCCTGAACAGCCACAAGTCTTGAAGAGGTAAACTATATTTCAGGTTACCCACAAGACCCTGGGAAAAACTCTGAAACAGCAAAATCTCTAGGAGCTGCAAGCTGCATTATTGAGTCTCTTAATGAGTCCACTGTTGTTTTCTGCTCTGGACACTCTAATGCTCTTGGGAGACCTGAAGGATTTTCACAAATGCCACCTTATAGACTGAATTCAGTACTGTATTTAATCATCTCCCACTTGAGGTGGATTTATTCTGAACATTTGAATTTCTTTAAAGAAAAATAATCTAATAAACCATGTACTCTCACACAGTGTCCATGTAAATTGCTTGAATGAAAATTATCTAAACTTTTGTGATGGTTTGTGTGAGATACTGACTTCATTTAATAAATATATAGAGATTTATTTTTATAATGCATACTTCAATATATATAAAACTCAAGCATTGTTCTGTCTTAAGTCAAGCACAATGAATGTTTCTGTCTTTTTTTAATTTAGCATAATGCATTAAATCTTACTTAGGGTGATTTCTATCAGCTTGGTGCAGATGATTTTAAGTCAGCAGTAGCTACACATCTACACTCTTCAAGGGAATGATCCCTGGCTTTCAGCATCAAGTACAGTGACTTGTGTCCGAACTGTTAAGGACTAGTGCCTTCTACATATGATTTGCCATATCCTTACAACATAGCATTTGGCTCACTGTCATGTTAAAATACAAGCATCGATTCACTTTTGCATATATATAAATATAAATATATATTATATATATATATATATATAATTTTTTTTAACTTGAAAGTGTCTGAAATAATACGAAGGATGTGTTTTAGCCTACTAGACTGGTGATCCTGCAGTCTGAATCTGAAGATATCCCTCTGGTGAGTAGGTTAGTTTTGAGGTGTTGGGTTTGGTGCGATTTTAGGTGACTGTGACAGAAAATATGACTTATTCAGTATTATTTACACCCCATTTTGAGACAGGTTTTTGCCCAAACCACATCTGAGTTTTTGCCTAAGCTAAACTAATTCACACACTCAGAAAGAATTGAATATAACCGAGATATTTTTGAAGGAATAAAAAAGAAAATGCTTTGGCTTTTTCTATGAATTAAAACAAATATCTTGTTGTTCATAATGCCTTGTTGCTGTTTTTCCCAACGAATTTCAGTCAAAAAGTGAATGTACTGTAGTCAGCATAGCAAAACTAAGGTGAGTATTTGAATCCTGACAGTCTGATGATGACTAGAGTGATACCCAAATAGATTCATTGCCCACTCTGCACGTTAATGGGCATTCAAAGATGCAGCTTTTAAAAGATGGAACTTAACCTTAAAATATGCAATTAAGATTTCCACAGAGACAGCTGGGAAAGATGCAATGAGGTTGCAAAATAAGCAAGTTGTAGAGTGTCAGACACATAAACTAGCCTGAAAGTAAAAGAAAAAGCCAGGAGGAAACAAGATTTGAATTGTTTTTTGCACTGTAACTCCTCACAGGACCTTAATGTTTTGCTATAAATGTAAGCAATTCAGAAAAAAACAACCATTGAGGATCATATTTACAAAAGTGTTACATTTTATCAAGAGATAAGTACATGAAGCCAGAAAAGGAAAGAGTATATAATGAGTTACGTGATGGATATTAGCAATGGCTGGGATTCTTCCTTACTGTGCAATAATAGTAAGAAGAAATCTGTTTTACTTTATCGAATAGAATTTAGCATGTTAGCAGATAATGGTTTGTCTTCATATGTTTTAGAAAAAAATTGTACCTGAAAGATAATCATAAAGGATGAAAAAATCAAACCATACAAAGTTAAAAATGTTAGTAATGAGGTTGCTTTAATTCAATTTTATATTTAGATGTCTAAACATAAATGGAAAGAATCTTTCCCTGGATGTTCTCAGGGTCACTCAATTTATTCTTTTATAAAACACTCATTTCAGGAGAACTGAATCACTAAACACCCAAAGCTAAGGCATAAGCTGTATCTACCACTTACAGAAACTGCAACTCATCCTGTGACACTGTCTTCACTGGCATAATCAAATGTGTCATTCACTTAATACAAAGCTGGGGAGGATGTTCATTTACTATTCTCATTATTCAAAATGCATGATGAAAAGCCTTGTTTAGTGCACACTTTTCAGACTGCTCTGAACACTGTTATTCATTTTACCAGGGACTCTTTCTTCTCTAGAGTCTCAAATACTAACCAACCAAGTCTTCACCTCTGCCAGCCTGTGTTACTAGGGTGTTATTTTGCAGGTGAAGCACAGCAGAACAAATGGGTTTAGGTGAACCTAGATTCTTCAGTCAACCAAGACAGTGGCAGTTCCGGACATTTTCCATAGCAGGACTAAGGTGAATAAGGGTATTTTGTAGAAAAAAAAAAAAGCAAGGGCTCAGGCTAATTTTTCAGTTTTAAAGATAAGCATCTAAAAATGCACTTTCCAGCTGAACAAGGAATGGCAGCAGCAGGCTGCTTCCTGAAGTCACTACAGCAGTGAGCTAGAGGTGACCCAAGAGGTGGTAGTGCTCTCACTACCTGAGCACAGTGGGCAGAGCTGGAGGCTGATAACAAAATCCATCATCAGCTCCCAATGTGGCAAACAATACATCAGGTCCAGAATACATCCACAGGGTCCCATCAGGGGCAGCAAGACACAACAACAGAGGCAGGGTCTGTGACAAACTGCAGAGCATGTCCAAGGGATCCATCCATGAGACAAGCTACCTACAGTATAGGGTGAGGTCCATCCAGGTGGCAGGGCTGGAGAAGGGAACACCTGTCATGCAGCCCAGGCAGTGTCTGGAGGCCCAAGTCTGTGCCGGAATTTGGCACCTGGGCCTGTGGGTAAAGTACCATTGGAGCAGCCAGATGAGATTGCTCCAGGCCATTAAAAGCTATCAGTGCACCCATGACACAAATTTAGTATGGAAGATAATTCTCTGCTGGTTTTGGGTTTTGTCCTCCCTCTGCCAAACTTACTTTTTTTTTTAGGTTTTTTTTTCTGATTTCTAGTTATTTCTGCCTTTCTTCTACATGCTTTAATTCCAAAATAATCTTTTTGATAGGTGCCAATTTGCACAGCACTCTTGAGTTAAGACCACACTACTGATTTATGGAAATACTTCGTAGCTTTTACCATATTTATGATTATCACATTATTCCTCCAAGTACTGATCCAAGTATTTCATTGACTTATTTACAGCAGTGCCCAGGTCTCAAGAGTTCCTGAGTTCCAGCTGGGACACACAAATAGATCCCAAGCCATAGAGAATGTGCTGCAGCACATTCTTCCTATTTCCACCAGTATAGCCACTGCCTCCCCAACCCTTTCCATGATGTTTTCTTATGCTTTAGGAGTGAATCAACTTCAAAAGACTATTGATTTAGATAATTTTGAAACAATTATCTTCTGTGACTCCAGAAAGCATAAAACTGGACTCCAGAAAGCATAAAACTGGACTCCAGAAAGCATAAAAAAGCAAGTGGTTTTCCTTTGTTAATGTTTTTCTCAGTACCTTCTGATCTTGATTGACAACTTTGTGTCATCTTCCTCCCTCACTGCACAATCTTCTCTTTCAGATCATTAATAAAATGTATTAAAAAACATGGAGTTTAATGTAAAACCTTGGAGCACCTCTCTGTTAATGTGCTGGCATTTTTTTAATCCTCACAGTTTCTATTTCTTAAGCAGTTCTGTCAGTTTTATCTCCCTTAGTCTATCTTAAATATTAAAAATAATTTGTGCTACACCTACTATCTATAATTTTCCAAGTTGTTCTTTTTTTTCTCTTTAAAACATCTTTCACCTAGTTTAACAGAGACAGCTACAACAGTCTAGATGTTGATATTGATCTAATCAATGAAAAGATGCTAAGCAGCCTCATATTACTGGTGACTCACACTGAAAAAAAATTATATGAAAAGAGGTGGTGTAAGTGTAAGTGACATATAATAAATACTGTCGGTGCCAATGAATCTTCAATTTCTTCCTGATCAGTACCAACAGTAAGAATGTCTGTACCAATATTTCAGATAGACTATATCCCATTAGTTAAGGACTTGGGGTGGACCAAAACAGAGTTGTGATAGAAAGCTACCAGCCCAGAAAGAATTTTAGCTCACTTGACTTGTTTTTTAGGGAAAGGACGTATACTACTATCTAGCCCATTATAAACTGAGTGAAACTCTGACTTTACCTTTTGAGATGAACCCAGTTCTAATGGGATGTGCTACACATGCTCTGTAGCAATCTTCTGAATCGAACCACTTTTGGAACATAATAGGAAAGATATCTAACATCTGAACACCAGCTATGAGGCGTGATGAATTTTCCAGCCTCAATAAAACTGATCTGCTTTAACATAGAGAATCTAAAACTTAGGAGTCTCTTTTGTTTTCTGTGGGTATCTATGTATCACCAACTTATAAAGAGGGTACCTAAGGTGATTAGGTGCCTAATATTCATGTTGAGATAGGCAGGTTGAACCTGTCCCTAGACAAATAGGAGAGTTTATCATCTAACAGCGGAGAATCTACAGATATTGGGTCAACTCTGAAATCAGATATAAGCTGAACTGTGATTGCATTTTTAGTATCTAAACTTTTCTGACATTCCACTTTAAGTACTTAGGTTCCCATTTGTATATGGTCAGTTGAGAGCATAGGACAAAACCGAAGGTGAAGTCACGGGTACAACTGTAGTAGACAAGGAAAGGAGTCCTAGTTCTTTTAAAAAATAAAAGCTCAAGCTATTCTCTTCACAAACAGCAGTACACCCAAAACATCCTGGATATAGATAGGCAAATCTAGTTTTCATGTTGACCTCAATGTAGTGAGGGACACTGACAGAGGCTTTCACTGTTCTTTGTCTTCCTTTCCCTTCAACTTCTCCAATTACCCTGCAAGGTCTCCCTCCAATATTGGTTTGCATTACCTCCCTTTCCAACATGGAAATTATGTATTTCAAGACATAACTGAATACATTTCTTACAAGTCTTAAAAGGCATTTTCAGCAAGATTCTAAAGTCTAGGAATCCTCCTTCTCTGTCTGTGGTATGCCCCATTTGTTGTGACCTATGAGGTACTCCCAGACTGCTTGGTGCCTTCAAGACCATGAATTTGTTTTCTCTGTTTATATCATTCCTCATGAGCAAAGGCTCAGAAGTTCACCAGCACATCAATTCCTTTGATATTTTGCAAAAGATCCCAAGCAACTTATTAAAAAACAATAATAGTATGGATTAACTATTATGAGGGTGTCTATATTACAAAGTTCTAGAATTCATTAAATGCTATTTTATGTGTAAATTCAAACCTGCAGTCTTTATTTATTAACAGTTTTGAATGACTGCAATGTATGTCACTATCACTATTTGTCTTTCTCATCCCTGACTTATGCATAGCCTTAAACACTTGGCTTTATTTCAATGTGAGAGTCACTTAAGCAATCCAGCCTCAGGCTCTGAAGATTGGTTGTGTTCTCTCCTCCAGCACTTGCCATCTGCAGATCTGGCCAAAAAACCAACAAAAACCAAAGATAATATGATCTAATCTTATTTATTTAATGTCAACAGAAAAAGCTAACTACAACCAAAGATTAAATTAATTTTATTGTTCTCTCAGATCATTATCTTTTTTAACTTGATTGTACAGATTATATTGTAGTATCTGCAATGGTCCTCAGAATCTCTTTTACATTAGATTAAGAAGACCATATGCTTTTGACACTTGAGCCATAATCTCTTCTAAACAATTATCTTTGCTTTGGTTTGAAAAAAAGCAATAAAAGTAATGAATAATATTTTTTTATGTCCTTAGATTTTTACACATTACTTTTTTTGCCAAATGAGTGCTACTCTCTCTTCCCAGGCACATGGAGACTACTTACTGGACTTAGCATACTCAAAACTTTTCAGAGTTTGTCCATGCAATAGGCTAACATGAAAATTCTTTAGATAGAAATATACATAACAACATACCAGAAGTGGATGACAGCGACTGATTTGCCTACATATCATAGAATATTGAAGGTTGTATTGCTGTCTTTTCTTGGTTCTTCATGGTTCTTTTCATAATGTTGTTATAAATATGTCATCACTGGGATAATTTTCTCTTCTCCTTTGTAAAACCAAATTTCACATTCACTGAATCTGTAGCAGAACATTCATTTCCCATCTTTCTACATCACAAATAAAACTAGACCAAATCTTTTTTTTTTTTTTTTTTTTGCTGTGTGACTTGTAAACAGAAAAAATCCAAACTGCTGCTTACTGATATCTCGTTGTAGCCCAGGTTATTTAATTCAGGAGACTCTAAAAAAAAGAATATATACAGTGTGTCCAGTGAAGAACTAATCACTGTGAAAGGTATTAGTTCACATCTAACCTCTTACTTATGTTATCTTCTCATATGTAGTGTTAGAGTTGAGAGACTTAACAGCCTACATTGTTGAAGGCACAGCTTCTTATCCAGAAGTGTCTATAACTACACTTAAACAGAAAAATGGAAATCGAGTTACTTGTGAAAGTGATTTTGATGCTGTGTTATATAAATTGAGATTTTTTTTGTTGACTTTTACTGTGGACAGAATTGTTTCTTTAACTGCCTCAGGCCAGTATTATGATTTACCCTGACAGCTGTTTTATTGATAAGATAACTTTGCAGGATTAATTATTAATTTATTTTATTTTAGTCATGCAACTCTCTGAAATTCTGCACCAGTCATTTGGTTGAAGTCTAAACACTGCAAAAAATATCTGCTCTGAATGAAGGAAATATTATAGCAAACAATCTGGTTACGTGATTCCTTTTAGCTAAATCTAGAGCTCAAATCAAGCAAAGAGATCAGCCCAACTCATAATTCTTTCGAAGCCAGTTCTTTGTTGTGTGAGGATTTGAGAGTGTGGCTTTGAAATATGAAGTTGGGGAAAAAATATTACATCAAATGCTTGAAGGTCATAAACTATAAAGACAGCATCTCATATCTAATTTAGGAAGTTTGCCAAGTGTTGCATTCATTGATTTTCATGGTCATTTTCTGTTCTTTTTTTTTAAAGTTAAAATGTCAAAGGGAGTTCTGTAAAGCATAACACAAGTTCCTTCCATTCTCTGGTGTGAATATAGTCTTTATTTTTGGGCATCCTTTCACTGTCAATACTTACATCTGTTGTTTGAAATGCTATTCCTGATACAATTGGTTTTTAAATGCAAACCCGTATGTGTGATCTCAAGAGAAACTGGTAAATTTTACCAAATGGGCATCCCTAAATTACATGCCATCTGCAGCTAGTGATGAGAGGACTAAACCCAGTCAGCTGTGATCTTCTACCACTGCATCTATCATTTTGATGGACTCTAGGGAAATCAACAGCTTTTGGCTTGAACTTTTCTCACCCCAACCAGTTATTATGAACTGGTTGAGATGTAGTGGCTAAAAAATTATTTCTTTTATCTGCAGCTAGGCCTCAAACTGGTTTTTTGCCAAACCAGCAGGAAAAAATTCAGCAAAGCAAAAAGCACATACTCTAGCACTGATTCAGATTTTATGAGGTGTAAGTGTGCAGCCTTATTAACTCAAAAAGGCTGTTGAAATATATAAAGCATGGAAGAAAAAATTAAGGAAACATTATTATTACCCATGTAATTGTAAATTAATAGTACCAGGGAAAAAAACCCCAAACTTTTCAGAACAGCGTGTTCATATTCTGAAGGGATAATTTCCAAAGTGAGAATTTCTGTATTATAGCATATGAGATTTTATGATCACCTTAGAGAGAGAAAAAAAAAAAAGAGGAAAAATAATACATTGATGCTACCTCAGTGAGGAAAAAGTTCTCTGAAATTCCATTTATATCATCGATCTTCCACTATTATGTTGCCCCCTCCACCTGCCCTTACCCCTACCTTATGGCATATTCTCTTAAAGTAATGAAAGTTAACATGAGCTAATTAAAACTACAGTTAAAAAATTTAACGAGAAATATATTGAGATGCACTTTGTTCTAACTGACAAAAATCCTGGCAAATACAAGTGTTTAAACCTCATGAGCCTAACTGAACACTTCATAATTTGTTTTTATTTATTCATTAACTAGATGAACTAATAAGGTCAAAAAATAAAATCTAAAAGTCAGCTCTGAAAAAAACCCAAACAACTAACAAACCCCATAAAAAACTGACCATATCTTTGTTCCTCATCTACAGAGCTTCAAATGCTAAGTACAGCATGAACTCATTTTCACCCACATAATTGCTGTAGTGTTTAGATGGTTACATTTATAAGAACGAAAGGCATAATACCTAACATGCCAAGGAGTGGTATGAATGAGGTACACCTGGGAGACACTGAAAGAATGGAATGACTGAAATCCTACATCTTTTTTCATCTGAGAGATGTGTGTGTGACTGGGGTTCAAGATTAAGGACCTTTTTTGAAAGACAGCAGTAGGCATCTGTGTGCAGAAGGGCAACCTGGACTGAGCACCTCCAGTACAGACAGACCACCTTGTCAGAGCCGTGCCAAGTGATCAGGTCCTTTTAAAAGGTGGGATGGCTTATCTGTTGGTTATTTTCCTGTAGCACCATATTAGACAAAGAAGAGACTAGAAAGATTGCACTCTATCTGACTGCAGTCACTTTGGTAGGGTTTGGATAACTCTTCTTGAATTAGGCATCAAAAATTTAAAGGATCCAAATTCCCACTGTTAAAATTAATCTTTTGGTCTTTCAACTATGTTTGTTTTCAAGTTCTGTCCTCTATGCTAGAATTTTAATATGCACATTTGTCTTGATCTGAGAGTGCCTGTAAGATCAAATTCCCCATGGAATCAAAGGAAAAGAATGGCTGGTGTCTCTAAATAGCTTTATTTAATGTCTAGGTGATGTGTTGCTCAAAAATGTTGAGTTTAAATGTCTAAAGTACGTGTGTTACCTATGAAGATTTTTTTTTTAAGGTCACAAAACAAAGAATCATTGAAATATGGGAATTTCTAAGATATGCCTGATGGGAGTCTTAGGGATAACAATTTGGGGATTATGATTTCTAAATTACATGTCTATTTGAATTTAGATGCCTGAAATGTATTTTTGGTCTATTCATTAGCTTCTCAATGCTTTAGTTTTCCACATGTGAAGTGTAAATATGTCTTTCTTCCTTAACAGAATGCTGTGGAAGAAAATAATTTAAAGATTCTGTACCCTCAAATCCTACAGGAAGCTATTTGGTAGGATCCCTAATAAATACTTAGAGAGAAGATGTTTAAGATTTTAAGACACGTTATGAGAGAAATGGGAAGAAAAACAGGAGATGGAAAAAACCAAGATAAATGAACCGGGAGATAAGGCATAATGAAAATATTTTTACTGACCTTTTATGGTCCTCTTGTTCACTGATTTTTCTTAAAAGTGTCTGCACAAAGAGTTAAAGGAATTTCAACACTAACCATCTTTTCATTCCACTTGATTTCTTAGGAAATTAGATATCTAAACCACTTTTAAAATATTTTTTTCTTCCATAAACGGCTAGAGATGCATAATTAAGAGGTTCTGAACTTGCTTAACATTGCATAACATTTTTGCACTCAAGCCAATACTCACTGTGCGTTGTTTCACTTCACCTGATTGCTCAGTGGTGTAGCATCAGTCCCAGTATCATAAGCATTCATGTTTTAATGCTATAACAAATGTGTAAATTTGGGGGACAATGGAAAATCAATTAGAAGCAAAATGATAAAAAAACCAAATAAAATTGGTTATTATATTAGGCTAAATTGCTGTCTAAACTTCTCGCATTATTGTTACAGTTAAAGCCAGAACAAAACCCCAAAATTAATATTGTGAGGCAACAGCCAGCAGAGTCACTAGCAGAGAACAACAAATTAATTTGTAATAGTTTATGCACAGCTTGCTATCACCAGTGTACTTTGCTAAAAATATATGAACTGATGGCAGACTCTGACTGCAAAATCCATCAGGCATTTGCTGTAAGTGCTTAAACATGACTCTGCAAGCAGTAGAACACAGGAAAAGGCCTTTGGATTTTGAAAAATCTGATCAAAATAAAGTATATTATTTTATATCCCTACTTGAAAGAGCCACAGGATCATCACAGTGACTTTTCCAAATTATGTTCTTTCCCTCAAAAGTGTTGCTCACTTAGATGTCTGAAGACAGGTCAGACCTTTCTATTGATTTTTCAAGTGGTTTTTTGCTGGTGTGCATTCCTCAAGACTAATGTTAGCACACCTTCACAGCTTTGCACCATTACCTTTATTTATTACATTTACGAAAAACATTTCCTCTTTGATTTCCAGTACTCAAAATTGCGAATAGCTGCAACAGCTAGAAAAAGATCGACACTCTAGTGCTGTCAACTAAATCCTGCAATAGGTGACATGAAATAATTCTCTAAGTCGATGCTAAGAAATGTTTATTATTATCTATTTTTAAATAAGAAGAGATGAATGGTAGAAATGTCAAGAGATTTTCACGCAGTTTCATATTGTCAAAGGGCAAAATCACACCTCTGTGATGTCAACGAGGATTTTTGTTATTGACTTAGGTGAAGATCTGATTTCACTCAGAATAATTTTGCTTCATAAAGAGAGGTGGAGGGAAAAGGATGACGAGTAAGGCTTTCAATTGCATTTATTTGAACTCTCAGCAGTAGTAGAATCCATAAAACTTGCCTACACATGCAAAGGATGATGACTGGTTCCTAACTCAGCAGGAAACGACATCCAGTCTATCAGAGAAGACGGGTAAGATGCCAAATTTTAGCAAAATGAAAAATTTCTGTTTATGATAAGTCCCTTTGTGTCCCCAGTGTTCATGTAGAGAAGCCAGGAGCTGTTTGGGTTTCATGACACAGTTCTGTAGCCCCATGCTGCATGAAACTCAGATATACTTGAGAGAGATGATGGATGATTGGTGTTGCAAGTACTTTAACAATGATCTTGAAGGAATATGAGTATTTTAAACTCTTGTTTATTGCATTATTTTTCTGCCTTACAAGGCTGACTATATTTAGGGTAAGTATTAACCTTTCAGCTTCTATTTGAAGGCAACTCAAAAAACCTTTTTTTTTTCCCTTAGGTAAATTCTAGCAACTACGGGGAAATAGTACTTTCAGGATTCTATGGAGATACAATTCTTGGCTGTAGTACCCTTCTTATCAATATGGATATCAAATATGTTTCTAAGCTTTTTGTAGCATTTTATTGTGACAGTATAGAGTGAAATCTTATCCTTTATCTGTATTTTTGAAAAAAGATATTGAACAAAACCACTAATTTTCTCGATATATCTGTTTCCTTTCCCTTCTAATTGTGAATCTGCCAGAGAAAAAGGTTAAAATATGGAAAAGGAAGAGAGCAGCTTTCACAAAAGTAAAAACTAGAGTTTTGTTTTCTTAAACTTTTGAAATAATAGAGAATGGGAGTATATGATTTATGAAAAACATGATTGCAATTTTTTGTTTGTTTGTTTGTCTCAGAGGTTTTTTCTCTTTCTTTTGGTGGCACATCAGGTAAAATCTAATTAGTATATTTTTTTGTGTGTACATAAAAAATACATAATCGACTTGCAGTTGTTTCCATACTTCTGGTGTGCTGCACTCAGGCTGCTCCTCTGAGACATGGAAAGCTTGCCTTTTCTCCTTAACCTACTGTCAAAGAAGACATCATTATGCAGATTCTGTGGTACGTTGATCTTTGTTTGGGGCACACACAGAAGTGATGCAGGGTGAGCTATGAAGCATGGAAATCCTTTTCCACTCACTTCCATAAAGAACATGAACAATGGAGAACCTTTTTATAGAGTGGCTGAAGTGAAGAGCCACCAAGGTGAATACACAGCTCAGAAAATGTAAGAAAGAAAACTGCAGGAGGGGACAAAAAAAGAGACATTGTCTGCCAGCTCCCACTGCTTTGTCTTCACTCTCCCAACTTTGTCCACTACAATCTGGATTTTGCCTTTCTTCTTGTCATTGAATATGCCCTTTGGAGTGACCCAATAACAGTGACCCTTTTGGAGTTTGCAAGCACAGCAGACACCAGCTTGTGCTGCATAAATAAAAAGGTATGTTCTCATTGTTGCATTCCAAAAACACTGCTCGAGCTGGTTCAAATAAAATAAGAACCAAACACAGTCTTCACCATGTCTCTATCAAAATGAAATTATATTGTCATTGTTTGCTTAAGTGTAATTTTTCATAATGTAGCCTGTAGTCTGATTTTTCTGACTATCTGTAGTCATAAAATGAGTTCAGGGGCATTCATAAACATTAAAAGTAAATAAATTGTGAATTGTTCAGAAGAAGTGCTAGATTAAGAAGACCAAACTAATGCTGAAGAATGTTCTAAAATGTAGTACCATAGATGATAACGGCCAGCACCCAGATATACTACCAGATAGGCACAAAATGGCTAGAATAAACATAGTCATTCATTCCCTTTCTAAGAGTTCTGATCTATGATGAAAACTTACTTCCCTAGAAAAATATTTTCTTGCATACTACTATCACTTTAAGTATGAAATTTTTGATTTTTCACAGTCTAGATAGAATTGGGTGAGGAACCACATCAACAAGATCTAAGAATAAGGGAAAAGCTTTCGGCTGAAATAACTTTTGCCCTTGAAACACTTCATAGGTTCAAAACTTTGGCAGTAGGAACCACCTTACCCACTTTTGCAGTAGGAATCACCTTACCCACTTGCAGACATCTACAACATGAATATGGACATGTGAGCTACTATCCACAAATTTGTTCAGTGATGAATAAGAGAACTAGACACGCACTTCAGGTGTGCTTTAACTGGCCAATTTTAGCTTTCTGCTTCAGGCTGACTGGACTCAATCTCTAAAAGTGCCTGCTTTTTTTTCCACTAACTGTAAGGTAGAATATTTCAGGCATAGCAGCAAGCTAAGATGTAATTTACTGATTGAAGAGATAGTTACAGCTAAAGCACAGTCTGATTAGCACAGGTTTACTGAGCAGTAAGAAACCAGCGCAGGTAAAGAAATCTATCTTTGTTCAGATGAATCCTATGCACAGTAAATCTTACTGACTTGGAATGTATAACTCCTCCTAACAACAAAGAAACAAAAAACCCTAAAAAAAAATCAAATGTTTTTTGTATTCTGAGTAACTTCCTTTCCACAGTGATTTCACAGGGTTTATGCTGTGGGAATACCATGCTGATTTAGCTGTGATTGCACTTTCCACACTCGCTGGAGCAGAATGAAGCAGGTTTTGTCCTTATTTAGTACAAATTGTATTTGTTCATATAGTCTAGTCATGCTGTCCTTGTTTTCAAAAAGGTTTCAGCTCCATCTGGAAGTGTTTCTCCCATTATTTTGCAACTCTCTTTAGAAATATCTAGGGTATATTTCCAGGTCTTGGAGATCTGTTATGCTTCAGATGTTCTAATTCATTGATCACTTGTTCTGGCTGAATCTTACCTCCTTCGACATTTTTTCTTGCTCTCCTGGGAAATTTGTGTCGTTTCTGACATCCATCCCCAAACCTTCTGTGTGAACAGAGGCAAAGAATTCATTTGATTGTACTTTAGTTATGTCTGTCTCTTCAGTCAGTGAATTACCTGGGCTGGCTCTTAGAATTCTTCCAACGACCTCTTGTTCAATATGTTCTTGAAAAAAAAGAAAACTTTGTTATTTATCTTAACCTCTGCTGCAATTTTCCTTTCATTTCACATCTTTGCTATTCCTAGCAGATCTCAGTGTTTTCTACTGTGTTATGTCATTTCTTCAGTTACGCTCATTCTTTTAATACCTTGCATGAGCCTCTTTGTGGTCTTTGAATAACTTTTGTGCTGAATCCTTCAAATTTCCCTTTCAGAAGCTAGATAATTCCAGTAATGTCAGAGCCCACAGTTTGAGTACTGGATGCAGTTCCGGGCCTCACAGTCTAAGAAGGATATGAATGAATGCACTCAGAGCAGGGTAACAAAACTGGTGGAAAGACTGGAAAGAATGTCCTGTGAGGAGGAGCTGAAGATTTTGGGCTTGTCTAGTTTGGAGAAAAGAAGGCTGAGGATAGACCTCATTGCTCTCTACAGTTTCCTGAGGAGGGACAGTGGATATAGAGGTGCTGATCATTTCTCCTTGGGATCCAATGATAGGATACATGGAAATGGTTCAAAGCTGCATCAGGAGAGGTTTAGACTGGACATCAGCAAGCATTTCTTTACCAAAAAGGTGGTCAAACACTGGAACAAACTTCCTAGAGAGGTGGCCAGTGTCCCAAGCCAGTCAGTGTTTAAGAGGCATTTGGATAATGCCCTTAATAACATGCTTTAACTTTTGATCAGCCCTGAACTGGTCAATCAGTTGGACTTGATGATTGTTGTAGGTCCCTTCCAACTGAAACAGTCCCATTCTTTTCTAGTCTATAATTTATTCATCAGTGTTTTCCACCTCCAGTGTTATTTTTCCTGGTTTTTTTTATTTAATATGATTACACAAGACACACCAGCAATCTTAAAATGTGCGTGGTGGAAACAGCAAGATCTGATAAGTGTACAGGAGGCAATGTCTATCTTCACTGCTGAGTTGCAATGATCTTGAAAAAAAGTACTGTGGGCTAGACATAAGCCAGACTATAAGTAAGTGGCATAGTGGTAAAAGTGAGAGATTGGGCTGGCAGACCTCTGTCACATAAAATGATAGTTTGTGGTATTCAGTGCACCTCATTCTCTCAGAGACGCAGGATGAAGTGCTATAATCATCGGCCAAAAAACATACATAGCACATTTTATGAAACTGTCTCACTTTTCTCAAGCATTCTCTGTAGGTATTTAGAGTGAGTCACTATAATCCTGTTGACCACCACCATTGGTATCAAATTATAAAACTATGAGGAATTTTTTTGATAACTTAAATAACTATTTGGAAGTTGTGCTTATGAGAAAGTGAAAAGTGGTTCTAAGTATGAAATAGTGGCTCCACACATTATTTATCACTTTTGTCCTTATGCAGCATAGTCAGAGGTGTCTGAGAGCCTCCTAGAGCTTTATTCTGAGGAAGTGGAGAACCTGGAGCCCAACAAAAGATACAGTTTTAATACCAAACACAGTTCATACAAGAGAACAGGAGAATGAGGGATTGCAGATATGACTTCACCAAAAATCTCCATCATCTTTGAACCTGGAGTTTTTATTTCAAGTCAAAAGTTTTTATTCAGGAGTTTTTTAAGTTTTTCATTTTTCAGGGAGAAGTCAACATTTTCCACAGGGAAAGAAACAAAATAACATAATCTTCCAACTAATTTTGGTTGTAAGAAATGTTATGTTTTTGTAAAGTGCTTTTAGACCATCAGATAAAGGTCACTGGGGAAGTGGAAAATGTCATTAAGAAATTCACCGACTTGATTTTCCACAGGTTTAGGCTTCATTTGCCAGCTAAATACTACACTTCTTTGTCTACAGTGAAGTCTGTACAAGATTCAAAATTAAATTAGATTGCATATTCTAGTTCTCTGTTGGTATTAAGGTCACACCAAACTACATCTATAAATTACCCAGGCACAGTCAGTTCTTAATGCAGCCCCTAAGGACACTCTGGTGCAGTGGTGTGAAGAGAGGATTTCTGTGGCTTAGCATTAGGCATATTCGTTCCAGGCCATGCTTTCCCCTGAGCAGTCTTACAATACCCCCAAAACTGAGGACAATCCACCTGTTTTAATCCTTCTGATAACCCGACTTGCGACAGCTGCTAGAACTCTTGTCAAACCCAACCTGCTTCTCTGCCCTTCTGGTGATTTTTTTCAAGCTGTTTTTATCCCCTTGACCCTCTGAAGCTACTCTGAAACAAGCCCTTTATACTTGTTCTTCTCTTTTCTGTATTGGAGATACAGAATATGGGACATATAGAGCACTAGTACTCAAGAAATGAATGAGTTGAAAACATTTATTACTTCATAATTTCTGAAAGTCCAGCAAATATTGTCAATCTCCATTAAATACAGAGGGATTGGGTTATAGGGAGCATGCTCTCAGGGGTACCCAGCTAAGTGAGACCTTGAACAGAGAATTAACTCAAACTAGGTTGGAAGGTACTCTGACACTGACAAGTAAAAACATGAGGTTATTTTACTCTCGAAGTTGCTCTGAGAAGCTCTGAATTGTTGTAAATGGATCTAGAAAGGTTGGATTTAGGAGACAGGAACATAAATACTTCTTATGAGCTTTTCTGAGAAACTCATTGCTGATAATATATGAAGTAGAGTAGGAATCTGAAACCCAAGCTAGTGCTGTAAATCCTGAAGTATTCCACAATGTCCTAGTTAGGACAGCTGAGATCAGTTCATCATGGTATGTGTGTAACCCAAAACTGTGTATTCTATAGCCTTCCATGCCATTTCCCAGAAACTGTTGTCAATAGACTATTCGCACCCTCTGCCCATAGAGCCTGACTCCTCAGGCTATAAACTAGGTGTTAAGAGGCCTGTGAGATAGGAGGATGCTCTTGTCCTCACACCCTTTGTGGAACTCCCCACCCTGAGGGAAGTACTGAACATTCCTGCCTGAACTGGAGGGTATATAATCTTGGAGTTTTGGAACATTTTTAACCACTCTGTGGGATCCAGAGAAAGACTGCAACAGCTCTTCCCCCAGCATCTCACTGCAATCACCACTTTTGACCAGACTGCAACAGCTCTCCCACCAGCAGGTTCTTCCCCTCTCCCTTCACTTTGGACTCAAGCGGGGCCCAAGGAACACCACTTTGTTCATGCCCCAGGGTACTGGGTTATACATTTGAGTTTTGTGGGTTAAGACCAATTGTTTGTTTGTATGATTGTACTTACTGTATTATTTTAGTAAATTGTTATTCTGACTTATAATCTCTCCTTTGAGTTGAGTTCATTTCCCCTGCTGGTTAACTCTAAACCAGCACACACAAACAACTGATGTATTCTTTATGAATAGTCCTTGATGCTGCAAGTCGCACGTTCTTGCTTAATGCTCTGAACTAAAATACACTAGGACTTTCACATTGAAAAAGGTTTTCATTAGGAAATGCTAATTCATGAAACTCTTCCAGTGCAGGTTGGATTTTACAGTGAAATAGAAATTCACCTTGAAATGTCCAATAATCAAAGGATCTGGTCATTTATCTACGATGTGAGAAATAAAAGTTAAGAGCCATTTTTTTTCTGCATTTTTTCCACAGCCCAGTGAACATCATAGCCAGATTTTTATTAGCTATTTTGGGGTCAGTATCTTCATTTGTACCAGCTTGTTCCTTTCTGTATGGATAATTAAATAATCATTGGAATGGAACTACAGTTTGGGCAATACAGAGCTTTCTGGAATTTCACTGAAAAATTCCATATAGCTTTAATAAATAGTCTTAGTGTATTAAACTGGCCAATTCTTACAGTTCAAGTGTAAATATTGGCTAAGCTGAAGCCTCTTTTTTTTGGTCCTAGAGAATACTGGAGTACATTGGAATCAGTTAGCATCTTTGTGTCAACTCTGGAATTTTCCTGATTACTTTGTTTTACACTACAGCAAGTCATCTTATATTTATGCTTTTTGCTTAATTCATCACTAGGACAATCAATAGTAAATTTCTAACACCAATTTTTTTCCCCTCATTATTTTCAAAATACTTCATTGTAGTCAGATCAGATTTAATCCAACTTCATCTCTCTTAAGGTCCTCTGTGTCTATTTTTTTAGCATTCTATACTTGGGTAAAATGGCAAGCACTCTTAAATACTATGTTGACTTGGAAATTGCTTCACTTTTGTGGCTCTTGTCTGGGAATAGAGAAGAGGCATAACCTAATTGATCTATAAAGGTGAAAATAAGAACTGTGTAATGCAAAATATATTTTTATGGTAAAAGGAATTGGAAATGTAATACACATTAAAAGTAGGAAGATGTTTTCGAAAAGCTAAGGCTGACATTTTAAAGTCTAGAAGATTAGAAAAATTAAAATGATAGGTGGCAGCGACTTTCCTGCTGTCATTGAATCATATAATTATAGAATAGTTTGGGTTGGAAGGGACTTAAGACCATGTTGTTCCAACCACCCTGCCATGGGCAAGGACATGACCCCTTGACCAGGCTGCCCAAAGCCCCATCCAACCTGGCCTTTATAGGTGTTGTCCCTTGGATAAAGTCTTCAATTTGCTCCAGGTGATTCGAAGCATTACAATATCTGGAGTTTAATAATGAAAAAGGTTAATTCTATACTACTGTAAATAATTAATAAGCAACTTTTCTTACAAAGTGCAGAGTTCCTCTGGCCTTGTGACTGCATTAAAATAACAATTGCAATGAAGAGGCAGAATTTACTTCCAAAAGCCAAATTTATTAATCTTGCTGATGACTTTCTGATGACTGCTAGAGTACAGACCATGCAGTGGCTCTCTAGGACCCATACCCACCAGCTAACACAAGCCAGAATTACATAGGACAGGGAGTACAATTGTGCCTAAAGCACATTAAAGCTTGTAATGAGGAAAGGAATCCTTTTTGTGAGGAATCAATGGTGTATTAGCACTGCATAAGAGACAAAAGGAATATCATTACTGACAAAATGGAGTGAAAAAAATTACAGGAAATAACTCCAGACCTCTGGATCTGTCAGATCTTTACTCTCAGTTCACTGTTTTAAGTATTTTTGACAGTATGCTGCTAAGCATAAATTTGCAATAACAAAGAAAATCCCTCCCAATAAATTTTTCATCTATTAGTGTATTCTTTTTTCCTTTTCTGTTTCTTTTGACATCGTTGTCCCCCCAAGGCTTATGGATAACTGTATTATCTACTGATGACAAAATGATGGCAGTGAAGGGATTGCAAAGGTGTGCTCTGTGAAGACAGACTTGGACTGCCTGGTGCCAGACATAGACAATTCCAGCCAAGACCAACAGACCTACCACCAGTCATGGCTAAGCCTCTCAGCCAAGGTGGTGTCGCTTTGGGGAAAGCACATTTAAGAAAGGCCAGACCAATTCAATTCACCACAATAACATAATATACAATCTGTAATAAAGTACTTTTTTCTTTTTGCACCTTCATTCCTAAATATATATCACAGGAAAACTTGAAGAGTTCAGGTGGAAATGTGACCCTGGAACCTTCATTGCTACTGGAACATCTTAAGGTGTCACCCAACATAATATTACTTGGGGAATTTGACTTAGTTTATGAAATCCACCTCCTCCCAATTACTTATTTTATATCTCTCCTAATCTCTTTTTCTTTTCCTTAACAAAGGCTACTAAAACAGTTCCAATTATATTTCAGGAGCACAAAAAGTAGTACTAACATTACTAAAAGAATGGTAAATAGCAGTGACAAAACAGGAGCAAGGTGCTGGAAGTGCCGAAATCTTAAATCCACCAGCAAATGTATGTGGAACAGGACACAGATCTCTGTGGCAACCTCAAGCTCCCTCATCTAATTATTGTAGACTGACTCTCTGTAACAGCTTTCTGTGTAGTTTAAATTTAAAATGACCATAAAATCTGACCTCAGCCTTTCAACCTGGAAGATCATCTTCTGTGTGAAATATATGTACTACTGAAGAGCAGTGGCATCATTCTTTATAAATTCTTGCACAAATAGACAACATGAAATATCAAGGGGTCCTCTGGACTAGAAAGAAATTCTTAACAAGATTCAAAGCTTGGAGGTAATGCTACACAAATTAATGAAAAAAAAAAATCTAAACTTTTTTATGATCCTCATGGGTCCATCCCAACTCAGAATACTCTATGACTCTGTAACTCTTGTCTCTGTGACAGTTCTACCAGAGGTTGTTCAATTCTAAAAAACCTGTTTCTGGGAGTCTGTAACAGAAAAACTTCAGTAATAGAAGCCCTAGTGTAAGACCCCGGGCTCGCTTCTACAATCTCATCGAAGGGGTTTTACTGTGAAAATATAAAAGGCTCCAAAAAATCCGCCTGCAGGATTCATTGAAAGGGCCTTCAGTTCTTTTTTGCCTCAAGAGAGTGCATAGGAGAAGACGCTTCACACATTTCTCAGATGGTGAAATAACACACTTTTACTGACAAACTTTAGAAAATAAGGGAACTTGGCAAAAGTTTAAGGGGCAACATTCAACCAAAATAAAGCATTCCACACAGCACTGAGTTATCATATGCTAACCCATACAACTTAGCAAAATTCAACCCATCCAGCTTTAACTTACCCAAATATCAAGACAGGAGACTAGGCGAAGAAGAAGAAGAAGTGAACAAAGAGAGAGAAAAAGAGAGAATTATAGCTACCACCCTAGATCCAGCATCTACCAGGAGCCCAGAAAATGGCAGAGCCACAACAACGTGGAGACCACATCTTTGGTTTTATCTGCTCTGGCCCCCTATGGCCACCTCCCTCCCCCAGGTGGGACTTTCAGTGTGCCAGCCATCTTGGGGTCCCAGGGGGTATGGTGTGGGCAGTGCTCCCAGTGTCCAGCGACTGACAGCTGCCCCAGGGCTGAGGTATGGAGCAGGGCACCACTTCACCTTCCTCAAATTCAACTTGTCCCTTCCCCCCCCCATACACACTCTTGAGTTGGTTTGAGGCAATAATTAATATAATACTCCAGTGTCTCATGCCCAGTTCTCACCAGGAAAAGTAGGAAGATAGAGTAGAATTTTTTGAGCAGCTGGGGTTTGATGTTTTGTTTGGTTGGGTTTTTTTTTGTTTCTGATTTTTTTTTTTTGAGGGAAACTATTTTTTTATCCGTTCAAAAAAAATAACCTTTTATGGAAAGAAAGGGCTTATATAGTATACTTATATAAGTAAAATATAAATAAATTTTTTAAATATTAATAGAAATTGATAGTAGTAAAAGGTATCACCTGTGATCTATCTTGGAAATTATATGGGTAGAAAAAGGTACTCAGTTGCTGATCTTTCCTGCTGGTGAGATCTCTTTCTCTGTTGAGTATCCAGGTCATGCAGACATTATTCAGCTATTGGGTGTGCTCTATTCTCTCTGTGAAAACACCACCAGAGGTTTTGACTTCCTATCCCATGAAAGGAAATTTCTGCGGGCTTATGAAAAGATCTGATGTTCTGTGTAGATGCTGTTGATGTACGGCCTGGTCTAGGCTCTTTGTTTTTTGTTGTTTTCTCTCAAGTTTTCAGTGTCATAAGTGTCTTCATGCTGCATTCACTCTTGCTCAGATAACCAACTCATATTTTTCAACACTATTTCTTGAAACAGCTGCACTGCAAGCCACGGTGCTTCCATTCCTGTATTTATCTGAAAGAAGCTTCTGAAGTACACCTGAGAGAGGAATCGTGATATATGGGACCAGAACTGAGTTTATAGCTAAAGCCCTATCACTTCATTCCTGAATGGAGACATACTTTTTCTTTGCTTTTCTTCACCTCAGTGCTATGGATGTTTTAATGGTATGGGTCACCACATTCTGAGAAGGAATACCACTGAAATGTTTGATGATGAATGCTTTTTGACCAAAATGTCCCAAACTACAAAATGTCATACAGCACTAAGGTAAATATGACTTAGCACAGCTTAGTTTCCCTCGCTTGTCAAAAGGTGCTCACGGACTTTTCCTAGGAACTCCCCTGTCTTCCTGGAGTTCTCAGAAAATTCTGACCTGCTCTTATCGCTGTAGATAATTCTCCCAAGGCTTGTTAAGTGATGGAATAAGCTCAAAAGGTGAGATCACCAACACTTTTTAGTTCTAGATTAAAAAAAAAAATTCCTTATTGAAAAAGACAGAGTAGATAAATATAATTTTTGTTATATGTACAATGATAAGTATTTTAAATTCTGTGTGTTGCTAAATGTTTTTCTGGACAAAATTCTCCTGGTTTATGACAGTCTGTAAATTAGCCTGGAGAAAAGGATGCTGAAGGGAGACCTTATCTCTCTCTACAACTACCTGAAAGGAGATTGTAGTGAGGTGAGTGTTTGTCTCTTCTCATGAGTAATAACTGATGGGATGAGAGAAAACATCCTCAGCTTGCACCAGGGGTGGTTTAGATTAAATATTGGGAAAAAATATCTAGAATACTCAAGTGTTGGAACAGACTTCTCAGGGAAGTTAATCACCAACCCTGGAGATATTTAAAAGATGTGTAGGTGTGGTGCTTAGGACTTGATAGGGTTCAATTAATGTTTGGACTTGATGATCTTAAGGGCCTTTTACAACTAAAATGTTTCTATGACCATATGATTCTAAATCACACTTTCTCCACCTTCTCTCCCCTTTATATAGTAAATTTTAAAAGTTCCTGGTATTACATAAAATATTCTTTCAGCGGGAAACTATAGATGTGAAGTTTTATTGTCTTGCATAACTGTACCTATAATGGGTTTTAAATTAGCGTGCCTTTCTAGATACTACAGAACACACTTGTTGGACACTTCTGCGGATTCACATTTCTTTTGGACACAGTAGGAATGCATATAGTAGATTTCAGAGCTACCTCAGAGATGTATACATGTCTGATTCCACACAGAGCAAATCAACCAGATCTTAAGGAAAGAGCAAAAAGTAAAGTAGGAATACTTTGTGACTAGCAATGGTAGAACTACCCAAGGGAAAAAGGTAAGCAAAAACTCTCTCAGAAAGCCCTTTAGGATAGAAGGCAAATTAAATTTAATCACTGAATCATAGAATCAGCCAGGTTGGAAGGGACCTCCAAGATCATCAAGTCCAACCCTTGATCCACTACCACTGTGGTTACTAGACTATGGTGCTAAGTGCCACTTGCCACATCCAGTCTCACCTTAAAAACCTCCAGGGTCGGAGAATCCACCACTTCCCTGGGCAGCCCATTCCAACGCCTGATTACCATCTCTGTAAAGAATTTCTTCCTAATATCCAACCTAAACCTCCCCTGGCACAGCTTAAGACCATGCCCTCTTGTCTCACTGAGAGCTGCCTGGGAGAAGAGACCAACCCCCACCTGGCTACAACCTCCTTTCAGGGAGTTGTAGAGAGTGAGGAGGTCTCCCCTGAGCCTCCTCTTCTCCAGGCTGAACAACCCCAGCTCCCTCAGCCTCTCCTCATAGGACTTGTGATCGAGTCCCTTCACCAGCCTTGTTGATCTTCTCTGGACCTGCTCCAGCACCTCAATATCCTTCCTGAACTGAGGGGCCCAGAACTGGACACAGTACTCGAGGTGTAGCCTCACCAGTGCTGAGTACAGGAGAAGAATCACTTCCCTGGACCTGTTGGCCACACTGTTCCTGATCCAGGCCAGGATGCCATTGGCCTTCTTGGCCACCTGGGCACACTGCTGGCTCATGTTCAGCTTCCTGTCAATCCAAACTCCCAGGTCCCTTTCTGCCTGGCTACTCTCCAGCCACTCTGTCCTCAACCTGTAGCGCTGCAGGGGGTTGTTGTGGCCAAAGTGGAGAACGCGGCACTTGGCCTTGTTGAACCTCATCCTGTTGGAATCAGCCCAACTATCCAGCCTGTCCAGGTTCCTTCTGCAGAGCCCTCCTGCCTTCCAGCTGATCGACACTCCTCCCCAGCTTGGTGTCATCTGCAAATTTGCTGATGGTTCTCTAGATTCAGTTAATAATGACACTGACCACAATGACAAATACACCAAATGACATTCTTCTCTTATTTACCCATGATTGGATTGGTGTAGATGTAATTGGGGACAAATTTTTGTCCAGTACTGCTATAAAATGTATTCTGCCATACCATGTCATGCATAACTAATTCCCAGAATGCAGTATCATACTGTGTGACTAGTGGGTAGGAAAGATTACAAATGATCTGGCATACAGTGGCTATGGAAAAGTACTTTTAATGAACATTATCAACAATTTATTGTTCCTTACCTACTCACATACAATTAAATTGGACACAAAAGAACAGAATTTTATATAAAAATGTAATATTTTAATAAAAGTTTTTGCAAACATTTTTTTTTATTATTTTGTTGTCCATGAGATATATTTGATACTTTCTTCAGCTATTGTAATCTCTGTGTTCACAGAAGGGGTGCAGATGAATGCTTGATCTCACAGGATGAGGCCCTGAGGATAGAGTTTGCAGAGCCAGCATGAAAAGGGTGCAATGATGAAAATACATCAGGCCCACTCTACAGGTATCACACAGCTGGGTTGAGTGTGCATCAAGAAATTCTACATCACTTGCACTGCAATTGTTTTGGTGCTGTGTCTGTTGCTTAGTAATCCTCTGCTATGGGTTTGTGAGATACCTTTTCTGAGTAGTTTAGATTTTTTTTTGCCATGATCACCCTCTGACAAATCCACAGCAAAATCATTGGGCAGTTTTCTTGAAACACAGCCCTGTACTGCTTTATGAAATCCTTTGCGCTCACCTCATTTGAATAGTCTGTGAGTTTATATGATAATCCTTTCCTTCGGATTGAATAAAATGTTGTGTGTCCCTCTGTTTTCATATTTTTACTTTCATACTGTGCACAGCCTATAGCTCCAGGGTCTGACCCCATGAGTTTGTTTCATGCCTTGGGCAGAACCAGTTCTATGAACCTAGTGTCTGACTTAGAGAGCTACTCTGCCATGGCTCCCCACAGTACCAATGAAGTGAGATTAGTTCCTCCAGAGCAGCTGAGATAGACTATTGCTCGTATTTTTGCTCAGGAGAAGCTTATTTTCAACTGTGAGAGAATCATTACTGTGTTTACCTTGGATTACTTAGTCATATACTGGGAGTCACCATAGTGTTTACCTATAGTCTGAACCTACTGAATCCCTGAAGATGTAAAATCACTAAGAGCACAATGAAAATACGGGTTTGATGGCTTCGTTTCCTTAATAATATAATAAAATATCTTTAAATAAACACTCAGAGAAAAAGTGTTCTAAAGCATATTTATCCAGAGAACTGAACAGTGAGAAGGCCTGTTTTAAGCCTTTTTTCCTCCATGCATTCAGGTAGTTTATTTATCAGAACCTCTGGCATAACACAGATGAAACAGAAGGGGAAAAAAAGAGGCATTTTTATTCCACTGATGCAGCTGAAGAGAAAAAAACAAAAGACACTAAGAAAGTGAAGTGGAAGACAAAGATTAGATGGTGAAGATTCAGGATATGGGGAACGAAAAAAGAGAAGGAAATAGAGCAGATGGGAGTGAGAGATTAAAAAATGAACAAAATCAGACAGTATGGCTAACTTGTTATGTAAGGATAAAACACATATACCTCAATTACATATGAGCTTGATTAACTTCTTTATCCTTCTAAGCCATTTCTACAGGAGTCCTAAGGTTGTTACTGATCACAGCTAAGGCAAGTGTCCATTAGACAACCACTTTCTGAAAATATGGTCCACATGTTGGAAAAATTTGAAGACCCTTACTAGTCATAAAATAATGGGCTCAAAATCTACACTACAGCGAGCAAAATGGAAATAGCTGTAAATAAAAAGGACAGATGGCTGTGCTGGAGATGGGAATGTCTGCAAGATAGTCAGTCACAAGGATGGGTAAGTTGCATTTTTTCTCTATCACAGTTTTCTCAACATCTCCATTCTTTCCTAGTAGATAGATCTACAGGTTTAGTATACCTATCAGAAGCCATACTCATTTTGTACTCAGCTAGTTTGTTGTGAATACCTTTATTTCATTGATAAAGAATTTGTCAGAATTATACAGTTAGGATGTGATTTTGCTAGGATCTTTCTTTGGAAGTGATGAGAAGGAAGAGTGTGTATATACAAGATGTCTGCAAAGTTAAGCATAAGCCCACATAAGTTGACTAAAATATAAAAATTTCCAAAGTGTTTGAAAAGCAAATCGAAATTAGAGAAAATAATAGGGTTCATAATGCTTAAAATCTTATTAGAAATACAGATTCTCCATGCCCTGCGTCTCTTTTTATATGAAGGAGGAAGCAAATGTCAGAATCAGATGGGGGTTAATTTGTGAGTCTTTCCTTGAGTTAAGAGGTCCCTCTGATACTAGAAGTTGACTCCTGGTATCTCCTTCTAATCCACAACATTGAGAAAGGGTTCACAACGGGGCCATGGTCTGCCATCAAACACAAACAAACAAACAAAATTGTCAAACAAACCAACTGAATTGAACAGTTGATTGCACATGCTTATATTTTGTTGGGGTTTTATTTCTATGAAGATCTATTATTTTTATCTTTGCCACAATCATTTATTCTTTACTTTTGAAATGTTTGCTGGTGTGACTAGATCACTGACTCCTTTTATTGTTAGTCAGATTGCCAGTATGTTTAAATCTTCAATACAAAAGTAGTGCTGATAGGATAAAATCTCTTCCCAGAAATTTTTTAACTGTAGGATACAAATAAAACTCCAGGCAAAAGTAGTTCTATATCTTGCTTTATAGTTTTTTTGGAAGTTCTCCTGACAATTTGCTTATTTAAAGTAAGTATATACAAGAAATTTGGTACAGGTCACATTTAGGTACTGTTATATAGTGAATCCCCATTTGTAAAATAAGTATTTGCAAGTTCTAGCATTGATCCTCTACCTAAACCATTGTGACTTTGAATGCAGCATTGACTCTTCTAGGCTGTTTCTCAACCTAGAGAAAATTAAGATATTGAGAAAAACTTTACAGAAATTAGTGGCTATTATGACAATCTGTAAAGATAAGCATACACTCAAATCCACAAAACTGATTTCTACTTGTCTAAGAGTTTGTAACCAGGTAAGGAAAAACCCAGTTAATAAGCATGAAGTTTCTGCAAAAACTTCTGTTCTTGGTTTCCATTGGATTTGACTTTTGCCCATCCAGTTGCAATGAGACTGGAAAGAATGAAGACTGAAAAAAAAAAACCAGTAGGAAATGGAAGCTATTTTTGTCCCTATCAGTGTGCAGGGCACTGATGCGCATTTATGGAACAGAGAAAATTTGGGGTAATTTGAGGGGCAGAACTGAGAGTAATAGCTTCAGACATTTCTTAAACCTAGAATGATTTGTTGTTTTTCAAATGCTTGAACATTTAACTCAAAAAATTTGTTAAGCCCCTCTGCACACATAAAAGTATTGTCTCCTGCTCTGGTACATTTGACTCAACATGCATTCTCAATTTTGCTGCAGTTGTAATACAAACAGCTTCCATTTTGTTTTGATCTCTCTGTGGCTTTTCATAACACATTTATTTTAGCTTAGGTTTTTATGGCAAGCTATTAAAAATAAAAAACCATCAAAGCATTGCAATAAAGTCTAAAGAAAAAACTTTGTTTCTGTCAGGGTGTGGCATTCACATTTCTGATCGGCTACTGTTAATTGAAATGTGAGTATCTCAACCCATCATTCACTCCTATTTTTATTGCCTCTTCAGTTAAGCTTCATCTGATCTTCAACTTTTGTTACTGCAGCTTTATATGATAAAGTGGTGATGGGAATTTAATAAGGCAGTAGAGCCAAGACAGAATGGAAAAATGCAGCTGCTTTTTGAAATCTGAATTATTTCAGTGGCTCAAGACTCTGGTTCAGTTTTAAAACATCTTTGAATGAAGTATTTCAATCTGCCAAGCATTTTAGTTTTTCAGATAAAATATTTGTATTTTACAATTATAGAAATTAAGTTTTCTGTTCCATAATAATCTAGCACATTTCTGGTGTTATATCTGAGCTATAAGAGGCCAGGTTGGTTGCTGCAGACACAGCACTCTTCTGCTTTGGGGACCAAATTTGGCACAATTGTCTGCTGCAGCTCTGCACTGCGTGGACTATTGGATGCTCTGGAAGCTGTTTAGGAATTATCTACATTGCACTCAGTTTCATGCTATAGCCAAGCTGTGTTATCTTATGTCAGATATTGATAAAAAAGTAGTACAAAGTTTTATCTCTGATGAAGATATGAGAATCCTGTCGTCCCTATTGCATTATGCCATCAACAGTTGGACAGCATTGTCTGATAAGCATCAAGCTAAAGTCTCTGTGGATTTTCAGTCTTTCCAGTGTCTTTGGGAGACCTCTTTATGCGCTGCATGTGCATTATTTGTTGTTGGGGTTTTTTTCTTTGTTTTTTGAGGTTGTTGGTGTCAAGCCAGTAAAAACTTATCCCTTCCTTATCCCTCTCAGTTCTCAGAAAAGGGTACATGTCTCTGTAGGGCTCCCATATAAAGGTGTCTAAAGTAGAGTTCATAAAAAGAAAGGGAGGCAGAATTCCTGCTATAAGCCATTTATTTTTTTAAAGTGATAGTAGCAGTGATCAGTTCAAGCAACAAGTTTTACCTTGTAATTTCTGCTCAGTTTCCATTTAGTTGTTCTTTTAACCTATGATTTATACATTTTCTCATTGGAAAATCTATAGTAGCTGACAACTGATTTCTAATATAGTCATAATCACAAAATTTGATTAATTGTATAGAAGAATTGATCACAATATTATCACTGTCTGGTTTCAACTACAGCCTGTGCTTCTTCCTATCATATGATGACTTCTTTGTAGGTTCATTTCTTAATGTGTATCCACTTAGATTTCTGCATTACATTCCGAAATAGAATGTAAAGAAAACAAAGTTTTATTACAAAGACATTTAAGTGGAAGAAAGACATATAAGTGGTAGCTATATCAGCTACACAAGAAATTAATCTTATTTCCAGTAACTAATTCCAAAGACCTCTATGTCTGATATTTTACAATTTTAATACAAAAGCAACTTTAATGAAACAGAAGAAATCTATTTGTGAACAGCAGTGTAACAGTTGAAAAAATAAGTTATGCTTCTGAATTGTTTTGCATTTTACACCAGTGCAAATTCATAAATCCTAAATAATTATTCCTATCTACTGAGCAGAAATTTAGACCTGTTTTTTCACAACTGTTTAAATAAAAATACAGATGTACCAGTTTGTCTAGTTAAGAGTCTGAACTCAGTTTATATCCTTACAGCTAATTTGAACTAAGAAATGGTTAGATACTTAGTTAAAACTAGTCATCTACACTCACTAGTCAATGGGGAGAGAGATGTGCCTTTCTAATTTACTAGATGCTTCTTATATTAGGAATTGTTGTCTGCAGAAGCTATGAGAAAATTGATCATGCATGCACAGATATATGCACATGTATGTATTTAGACAAAGAAAGAGCTATTTTTATAGATATACACATTCACATGGACTCACGGAGTAGACTATAAGTGGACATGTAAATTATAAAATTCTTTCCAATCTGACAGAGCCACCTCAAAAGCCAGGAATACTAGGTGACTTGCTGGAGTCGGGTATAAAGGGAAGTCTACTTTGATATTACACATTGGTGTGATGCCTAGAATTGTGTGGACCAGACTCTCCCTCTGGGTGTCCTAGTTCTACTGATTCTTTCCCCTCAGCTGTCTTTCCTCCTCTTGTATATCTACCTGTCCCCTTCCTCCAGGTGCCTTTTTCTTTTATCCTGAACTTTCTAAAGCACAAGACAAAATGTGTTGCTACTCAGTTGGATATTGCTCACTATATCATGCCTTCCCTTTCCACTGTTGAATCATGTGCTGATTTTGACCGAGATAATTTTCTTCACAGTAGCTAGTATGGGATTATATTTTGAATTTGTTCTGGAAACAATGTTGATAATACAGGGATGTTTTTGTTACTGCTGTGCTTACACACAGTCAAGGCCTTTTCTGCGTCTCACCACACCACACCAGAGAGCTGATTGGGAATGTGCAAGAAGCTGGGAGGGGACACGGAGGGCTGACCCCAACTGACCAGACTATATGGCATCCTGCTCAGCATATAAAGCTGTGGGAAGAAGAAGAAGGTCACATTCAAAGTGATGGCATTTCCCAAGTCACCATTACATGTGTTATAGCCCTGCTTTCCTGGAGATGGCTGAACACCTGACTGCCCATGGGAGGTGGTGAATGAATTCTTTGATCTGCTTTGCTTGTGTGTGCAGCTTTTGCTTTACCTATTGAACTGTCTTTATCTCAACCATGACAGTCCAGAACACAGTATAAAACTTTTTGAGCAACAGAACTACAGCACTGAAGTTAGGAGAAACTGACAATATATTGCTTAATTGTAGAGCTAATGAACATGTCTAAAGGCATTTCCTTCCCATGACAATCCATCCTTCACCCAACTCAAACTGGGCAGAACAGTGCTTGTTCCCTGCCTGCATAATTTAGTGAGGGCTGCACAAGTTAGTGAGGGCTGTACAGCTCTACTGATGTAGATTGGAACTATATCAGCCCGGTGTAAACAGCTCTCAGAGTTCATGAATCAGTCTCATCATACCATGAAATCTTCCAGAAGTAAAAACGCTGAAGTATTTCCAAAAAATTTTAAGACTTGGCAGTGCTGCAGAAAGGAGTGTAATGAGTATGTATGAGTGCTTGCATATGTATTTCACCAACACAAATGAAAATGGTTTTTGTTAGTCTATAAGAGCCTGAGAATGTCATTTTGGTTAATACTATACTCTGTCGTAAGTAGACACAAACATGCTTAAAGTGTTATTCATAGGTTGAATTCAAACTTAGAAGCTTGACTAAAATAGTAAGTGCTGTTTGAAATCTGTGTTAAACAGAGGTTTCTCGGTCTGGAATGGGTAGTATTTTGCATTGTCCCCTGAAAACGTTACATTGAACATACTTTTCCTTTCATGCAAGTGTATGAGGGTCAGAAATTTCTCTTCTGGTGGGCATTATATTATTGAGATTACATTCAATTTGATACTATAATAATATGATCTTATTTCCTCTTTGCCTTCTGCAATTTCTCTGCTCAAATTCCTATTTTTTCCATCTTGTGATGTTTCATACAGTTGCATTTTTATCTCAGTGAGCGTTTAAGCCCCTGAGCACTTACCTTCTTATGCAGGTTCATGGAAAGACAAAGATTCCATCACTTTATGTAAAACTAGGATGTTTATATTTTATGTGTAAGAATGGAAATATTTTACTAACTGATGAAATGCTGTTGTTAGAACACTTCCCATGTATGCCTGCAAATATGTGTCTCTGACCAAAGGACTTGCTAGTGTCCAAATAAAATTAGCTCAGTTGTATTACAAAAAGGGATTTCAGAAATTTATACAATTTCAGTAAAACCACAGGTATCCTTTTACCTTGTTAAAAAAAAAAAAATCATATAGAACTCACAGCAAGAAGAAAATGCCCTTCGAGTTTAGAATATGAACACTGTCATTCAAAACACACTGAAACTAAAATTGTTAACCCCTGAGGGAAGTGGTTGAATGGATGAAGACTACTTGGAACAGCAATTAGATACCTGAAGCATGGAAACATGACATGGTATTAATTAGAAGGACAACACCAACTAGTTCAAAGCACAACAATGATCTTGAATTGATGATTTGTTATCTTGTGTCTATTACTTTTAACTATCATTTCATAATGTTGATGATTTTTTGTTGCTTTGTTTCTCTAAATTATATAAAAAAGGATGCAAGATACGCTTAAAAGCATTTGCTTTACAGAATACAAAACTGCTATGCTCTAATTCTAAAATTCATGCCCCTAGGAATGCATTAGTGCTGGATTTAGGCATTATTTGCTGACACAGGTTGTAAACTACTATATTTTTGTTGCACACTATTTGATGTGTAATGTATTTTTCTTGGAAGTGGTGAGCCAGATATCATGCAACAGTCTTATTTTCACATACAGGGAAACACATACTGGTTGAGAAATACCAAACACAGATGCATATAAGTTAGAACATTTATATATATATAAAATATATATATAAAAATTATATTCATATATATATGTATAAAATCTTCCTATATATGGAAGAAAGTATCAGCGCTTTTTGAATAAATATCTGTAGCAAATTATATATATAATAGTGGCGATAATGTCAACAATCACTAGCAATACCAGTAGTTTTCATAAAACATGGCCTTACCCCTGGTACATCTGCATAAAGGAAATACAAAAGAAATTTTTTAAAAACTGCAATAAATGATAAAAACTATTATAAAAACACTCTTATAAAGCACCATAAGTGGATGGAGTGGACACATTAATAAAAGAAATGGGGCAGAAAAAAAGCAATAAGCATTTAGGTCAGCAGTGGCTGTTCTAAAAATATTTATTAGGAAAAGAACAGAAAATATGGTGTAAATAAACCTAGAGAATGCGTCAATCACAAAAAGTATTGAACTGCCTTCTCAGCTGAAGTACACCAGTAAAGTCATAAGAAAAAATTAGTAACTTGTGGAGGAGCAAGGATCAGAATGGGAACAGTTCCAGGAATGGAAAAAGATATACAACGATTGAAAGTACTTTATTATACGGACTTTGCAGTTCTTGTGTGTTTACAAATATATACATTGTATGATTTCCCCTACAGTCGTAACTGCCCAAGTGTGTCCAGACACGCCTCGTCGTGCCTGCTCCCTGCTTCCCTGCTTCCCCCTCTGATTGGCTGAGAAAGCCGCAGAGAGGAGAGAGCTACCATTCGCCCTTTCCTTCCCCGGTTCCTCCCCCGTTCCTTCCTCTTCACCTGAGTCCCTATCCCTATTCGTTTCCCTGGTTGTCTGTCTCATGCTCCACCCCGTTTTCTGGTGCATTCCTTACCAGAGCTCATAAACCCTTGTGCACCCCCATATAAAGTAGCATTGCATTTGCAACCTCAAACCTCGTCCGACTTCTTTGTGTAGTGCTGCGACCCTTCTCCCCTCCCCCACAGACCATAGCAGTAACTGCACATAGATACCCACAAGATAAGGTTCAAAGTAGAGCTCTCAAGTAAGAGTCAGTGAAAAAAATGTGTAAGATGCATCTGTTTCACAAGAGCAGACCAAATTATGACTAATTCATTAGACAAAATAAAAGAGTCAAAATAACTTTTATGTTGATGATTGAAATGCTTATATTCTGATAAATTTTGCTTTCACGTGCATGCAGATAAATCCATTAAATTCATCTGCAATTTTTATGACAGGTCATGCCAAAAATGGCCTAATAACCTCACTAGGTTTTGCACTAGGAAAAGAGAAAAGCCACAACATTCTCTTCTTGTAAAGTTAAAAGTTCTTGTTTAGGCACTTTAGATGACTGATACTCTCTTAATCCTAAATACTTTGCATAATCAAATATTTATTTTAATTTATCAAGTGAAGAACATCCTCTTTGCTATGTGCTATTGCATTCAGAGACAGCAAAAGACCCTCCAAAGAAAAGGTTTACTTTTATTTGTCTTCCAAATAAAACCCAACTTAGAACATTTATTATAATGAATAGATTTCCATGCGATCCCATGTGAAGATTTATTAAACATCAGTACTAAGACTTTAATGAAACATTTGAAGGTCATCAGAAAGAAAGCAGGTACTGAGTTTATACATTAAATTTTATTTTTCTTTATAGTAATAGAGGATGTCTAGCAATCTACAAAGAGCAGGAATGAGCCTTATTGACAGGCTTGTGCTGGGAACTTGCATAGTGCTTGTTTACATTATGTCTGTCTTTAGCCTGTGATGGTCTTTCTACAGAATTTTAAAGTAGGACTTTATCTGACATTTCATTGGCAGTCCAATGCCCATCCTTAAAAGAGTGAACTAACTGATCCTAGAAAGCATCAGATTGCAGGGTTGTTGCAGATTCTGAGCCACAGTTGTTGACCTATAGGATAAATTTCTAATCTTTCCCACTCACTGCTAACAAAGAGTGCACAAGAAGGGCGCATAGAATGTTGTGTAGCAGGTCAGTTCTTCTCTGAACAGTGCTTCTGCCCACCAGCATCCTTCTCTAAAGGTGAGATATCAGTGACTGTGAGTGATTTTCTTGTTCCACTTCTATCTTTTTCTCTCCTTGCTAAACTATGCTGAACTGCAGGAATTAAACTTAGCTTTCAACCATTTGCTGGAAGACCTACAAAAATATTTTGAAAAGTTATAAACCATGGTTTTTATCACTGTGGGTCATGATGGTAATTTATTACAGGATGGAACAAGCAGTACACTAGAATTTCCTGAAGGTTTGGAAATACTTTCGGGGTTTTCACTTCTGTGTCTGGACTTCAGTTTTATTATTATTGGTTCTCTTGAGAATTTTTAGTTTATAATTGAGAAAACTTTCCTTTCCCTCTAATAAAATTTCCTTTCCTTCTAATAACAGCAACAACAACAATAATAATACAAGTTTTAATTTAATGAAAGGAAGCATGGGATATTTATTGCTCAAAGTATTCAAACACACAAACTCAAAGTCTGTATTGATTTACTACACTAATTTGTACGTGTCATTGAGCAAATTAATATTTTTTGGGGGCTTAGTTTGCTCATTTGTAAGGCAGGAATAATAAAACTATTTACTTCATAGAAACTTTTTGGAAGATTTAATTGTGAATTTTAATGGCCCTTAGGTGCATTGAATAGTAAATGCTGTGTAAGTTGCAACACACTATTGTTCCCATTTGTCTTCTCTGTCATGGGAGACTCTCTGCTTTCAAAGTCTTACAGATGTGAATTATCCTTAACAGTAACCAGGCCATTATATTAAATGCAGTCTGAGGAAATACACTATAACAGTTGTTTCCAACTGCTATATTTTATGTTGTCACTGGATAGATTTAGATCTAGAAACCTGGACTAAACCCAGCTGTTTTCTTCATAACAGAATAAGAATGGTGAATACTGTATTTTATTTGTGCAGGTGTGAGAAATAGGCTGAAAAAATTTAGCATTCTGTGGCATACGCATATACTCATAGAAATGGAACAATGTAATTTATGGTATTCAGTTCAAGATAAAGCATCATCTAGATATGTCATTGAGGTAATTTTTACAAAATGGTTTTATGTTAAATATTCTGAAGGCCAAATCCATTAAATCCGCAATCTTTATTATCTTCTCCAGCACTGGTGTAGATCTCTTCTGAGATCATTAACTAATGTTTATAATGCACTCCTGAACATTATAAACAGTTTTCTTCACAGGATGACTCATTTTCCCTGCTTTTTCATGAATGAATCACCTTGCAAATCCTATGTATCTGTTCACTGAGAGGTTCATTAAATGGGCATATGAGTGAAGTCAATTGCCTCTGTAGCTTTAGAAAAATGTAGTAATCCCAACAAATCATTTTCATGTGTTGCAGGTGCTGCTTAATAGAAGAAAAGAAGTGCTTTGATGTTCTTTAATTAAAGTTTAAATTTCTTTAGTTATTATTCTGAAAACAACTGAATTGTAAATATACTATTGAGTGTTCTGTGAAGTCAGAAAGTATTGATAGCAACTGGCTCAGTGCTACCAATATTTGTACATGTGCATGTGGGATACATGGGTGCGGCGTGCTCTGTTCTAAATCAAACCTCACAGTTTACAAGGCTCAAACCTTCCTCTTCACAACAGAACATCTTCTTCAAGTAATCCTTCTCTTTCTGTTTAATCTTCTTTCTTTCCCTTGTTAAGTCTGTCTTGCTTTGTGCATTATGAGCTATTCAATAGACTGAAATGACCTCAGTGAAAATAAGCTTAAATTGGATAAACACTTCCACAGACAGCAACACACTCAATTTTGTGTCCATATTCTGAAGAATTAAATTACATCACCTTGTTCATGTATAATACAAGGACTTAAAATTTCAGTGCCGAATACAAGCAAGTGGAACACCTTCATAGCAAGTGTATAAATGTATCAGTATTACAAAAGGGTATTATATTGCTAGAAATTCATATCTGAAAAAAGAAACCAGCCTAGGATTAAACGGCTTATCCTAATTCATGGTTAGCATGAAAAACATTTTTACATTTAGGCCTTATTAAAACCTGAGTCTTGGTAAATCTATGTAGTTTCCATATTGGTTTCTAATGCATAGACTCACATAATATCTCGTACTGGAAGGATACGTAAGGATTGTTGAGTCCAACTCCCTGCTCCTCATAGGACTACCTAAAACTAAATTATATGGCTAAGAGCATCATCCGGGCACTCTGTGAATTCTGCCAGGCTTGGTGCCATGACCACTTCCCTGGGGACCCTGTTCCAGTGACTGACCACCCTCTCACTGAAGAACCTTTCCCTAATGTCCAATCTGAACTTACCCTGGTGCAGTTTTGTCTGTTTCCTCAAGTCCTATTGTTGGTCACCAGAGAGAGGAGATCAGCGTCTCCCCCTCTGCAATTCACCTTGAGGAAGTTTTTGACTGTGATGGGGTCACCCTTCAGCCTTCTCTTCTCTAAGCTGAATAGACCTCTTATCCAGAAAAATACTGTGAGAAACAGTATCAAAGCTTTGCTAAAATAAACAAAATAACACTTCTACTGGCTTCCCTTGAACAACCTCGTTATAAAGTTTGTTAAGCAGGACTCTCTCCTCATGAACTATGAGTCATGGCTAAAAGCAATGACTCTTGTGTCTCAAGTGATTTTTAGTAAATGCCAGTAGCTGTATAATTTTACTACTGAAGAGAGATTGACAGGCCTACAATTACCAGGGTCTTCCTTCTTACCCTTCTTGAAGACTGTAACAACATTTGCCAACCTCCACTCCACTGGGACCTCTGCAGACTCTGAAGACCATTGAAAAATAGTGGAGGGAGGTCCAACAATGACATCTAGCAGCTCTTTCAGTACCCTGGGATGACTCCCATGAGGCCCGATAGACTTGTGGGGCATCCAGTTGGAGCAGCAAGTCTCAAATAAGTTTGGAGTCATCTGGGAGTTTATCATCCCCCTAGTCATGGTCTTCCAACACAAGGTTCCAGGGGTCCCAGGCTGCATCACCACTGTTAAAGACTGAGGCAAAGGCATGTCTGCTTTGTCTACATCCTTACTTGTGAGGTGACTGAAGCAACACTGCTGTTATATGGATAATAGCATAAAAACTAGAGTTGTCCTATGCCAGTTGCCTCACTGATGGAAAACAGACAGAGGCATTTAACTTCTTGGTATAGATAGAGTGCAGATGTGTTAGAAGACATGTACAATGAGAATGGCAGTGCTCTGTACAGACTATTGTGCAATGATGCTCGTTCAGGTGTTGAAAGCAGTTCATCTGAAACACTACGGAACCAGCTAACCCTGAACATGGATTTATCAGACTAAAGGCCTTTATCTCTCTAATTCCCTTCCCATTAAAACCATCCAGTGCAAAGTAAATACTTCTGATTTTGTGGTGTTTTAGTTGTTTCACAACAGTGCTCCTTTCCCTACAGTTGGACTGGACTGACTGTGCAGTGGAGCCTACCATTTAGAAGTACTGATAGGTTGACAATGTGGATGAGATTTGTTTGGCCTGATAAATATGTCTGGATCCAGAGCAGTTATCTTCAACTTCACTTGTAGTTACTGGAAGGAAATAGAAAATATTGGATGCAATTCATATCACAGTAAAGTAGATATCTAAAATTAGATTAGGATTAGTCATTAGTCACAGATTACATATTAGTCAGGAGCATAGTGCTCAGTAAATTCTCTTTTTTTCCTCTTGATATATATATAAAAGACCTAAATGTGACTAGTTCAGAAGTAGATGTAAAATGCATTTTTCTAAACATTTAATAGATGGCTTTCACAGCTTTTTTTTTCTGTTGGCTTATTCATAAGTCTTTATTTTAAAAAGTAATATTACCTGATGAGTTACAAATCAGTTCTACACTGCTGTAATAAATATAATTATTATAATAATTATTTGTAATCTCCATTAAAGTTAGAATGTTCTATGATAATGCAGAGGGAGAGGAGATCACCAGCTGTTCATACTTCTGAAAATAGGTAGAATTCATTCACTTCCATGCAAAAGGATCTTCTTGAGTGTTATGAAAATGTAGCAGTAGCTGAAATATATTCTGGGTTGTTTCTCTGCAACAGGAGACCATTATCATGATAATTTAACACCTGCATCACTGATTTTTGGTAGTGCAACCTGTAATCAGAGTCTGAAGTGATCCCTGAAGCAGTTATAATTTAGATTACAGTTTAATATAAAACAGTATTAGTTCTGAACAGTTGGATCACAGAATGTAGAACACCTCACTAAGCAATGATTGTGATAAGCAGGATTTGCTGTGAAAGAGGGCAATATCATAATTCTATAGTCTTGAAAAGTAGTCAGACTTGACTAAGCTTGTTTCTTGAGCAGGATTGCCCATTTTTGGCAGGGTGTTACCATTCAGAATGCTTTCATGAGGCATCTTTCTGGTAGTTTTGTTTAAAGTAGGCCCAGTAGACACCGCTAATTTATCTCCAGGCTGTGATTTTGAAGGGCAGTCAGTATAACTCAGGAAATAGAGGACTGCGGCAAAAAGAAAGTTTTATCAATGCGACATCGCAGGTATTACACGTGGGGAAAAATAAAACAGCCAAGCAGAGCTGTCAACACTCTTCTGTGTACCTTCCACCTCTACTGTCTCACCAATACTGACAAAGTCTAGGGGACAGTAGGAGCAGCTTTGATGCTCATAAAGCTTTCTGTCATAAGAGATAAGGAGGAAGGAGGTACCTAAGCTATTCTCCCTGCTTATTCCTCTGGAGCTTGTTGGCAAAGGAAAATTAAATCATATCTCTCCAAATGATTATTTGTTTCTGTGCTGACAGTATCATCAACAATGTAGGTTTCAGTGCTGCTAGAATATGACCTGTGCTCCTATTTTAAACAAAACACTGGTTTTGTTTTCTGGGTTTTCTTTTTCCTTTCCTCCTTAGTGAAGCTGCTGCCTATGCAAATTTTGCAGGTCCATAAAGCCCTGGGAGTGGCTAGAGGGACTGGTAGCTGAACTACGAGCTACGTTCAAGTGAAAAAAAATCTTGGCCATTGTACTTATTCATTGTGATATGTTCCAGGGCAGCCATCATGCAGCATCTCTACCTCAAGATAATACAAGAGGAAAGATAAACAGTTCTTGTTGTTTTGTGGCTTTGTTATTATTTTTTTTTTTCTGGGTGGGACTTAATGCTTGAGGTGGAAACACTGTGAAATTTGATTTCTTTTGGCCTTCCTACTTGTCTTTTGAACAGCTTGAGAAACTTAAGAAGTGTAGTCACATTTATGTAACCCTGTTACTCAGTTCCTCTGCATGAAGGTTTCAGATGTCACTATCATTGTTCAAAGATGGTTCTACCACCTTGCAGATCCTTCAGCACATCTGACATGACTCCTAATGAGACCAATGACATTGAGATACCTACATAATCAGAAGGTTCTGGACCTTAATGACTTCTTTGAGCCCTCTTCCATTGCCCAGTGAAGTCAGTGGAACTTTTTCACTGAAATTTAGTAAGAGTTCAGATATATTTTTGACAAAGAAGTTCTAAACTTACCTGGCTGGACAAAGGCTCAGACCTTAGTATGAAGAGGGGCCCTATAGGTATAGTAGATCTTCAGAGTGGTAACATACTGGATTTCTTCAAGTAGGACATAAAAAGTAGTCACACAAAACTTTCTAAAACTCTTACATAAAAATTTCAGTTACTACTGAGGCACTTCACTCTTATTTGAATACCTTCAAATTTCTTTCCACAAAATTGCTGTTCACCTACGACTTTATGCAAGATGAAATGTCTTATTGTCTAGCTTTCTAGAGTTAACACTCACTGCAGACTCAGTTTGTGCTAAAGCTGTGGGAATCAACTAGCCAAGTCTTGACATTACTGAGTCATTCTGAAGTTCATACTGCAGTCCTGAGGCAAGTTTCATGCTAATAATTTTGTTTCCAACAGAGCCTGCTGTGAATGATACACTGAAAGAAAAGACTGTCTGCTCTATTAGGCTTCACAAAAAAGCTATCAGGAAGGAGGGATGTTGAGCATTCACTTATAAAGTTAGTGTCTTGTAATTAAGTCTCTTATTTGGCTAAAAAGATTATAAATTTGACATAAGAGCACAATACTCTCATTGACTGAGTGTGTCAGGGAAGCTGAAGAATGTTGAGGAATGTTCTAAGCCAGTCTAAATGTTGGGTCACTGAATGTGGAATTAGTGCTGTTCTTGGTCCAACATGAATTTTGAGACCATATCCAATCAGTCAATCTAGCAAGTTTCCTTAGGCTGTGTGAGTTCCACTGTGATCTAAGGACCCAGTATTTTTCACAATATTAGAAGCCTGGCAGTAGAAGTTCATACTGACAAAAAAAAATTATCTGAACAGCTTAGGCATCTCCCAAGCTAGGCAACTAAATCCCCTGAAGTCTTACAGTTTGTGGATCTGGCAGCTTATGTGTCTAACTCCCATAGATTTTTGTGCTTAACTGTTATCATGTTATTTCAAAGGAGAAGTAATAGAGCAAAAACGATTTCATAAGGATTTTGCTATTTGTACATTATAAGTGTCCTGCCCAATTAGGTAAAGAACACCTTTCGTAATTTCTAATGAAAACCAGCTTGAACCTCTCTTTGATGAACTCAGGAAAGAGCTGTTTTGTGTATCATATTATCAGCAAAGTAGTGGCAAATGGCACAATTTCATTTTATTTTTCAGACTTTTTCCAATGAGTCCCAAATAAATATTTTGGAGCTTGAAATGACTTCAGTAAAGCTTAACATGGTAATAATAGCTCACTCTTGGGCCAGTTGTTCTGTAACCAGGCCCTTAGCCATATTATTTGCATTTGTCTTTGCTCACAACTATCCTTCTTATGTTCTTGTCAAAGCTATTACAGTTGCTGTTGCAAAGAAAGGAGGTTATCTGTATTCCCAACATTCTGGGACAGAATAAAGGAGCAAATATTTCTGCACGAAGCTCCTTTGAACTATTTAATTTACTTTCTAATAAAAGGAAAGATGACATTGAGCACTCAACAAAGAGCAAAAATTATTTCTTAATACATGAAATGCAAATGATAATTCAATCATTAGGAGAAATTCCATTACGTTCAGGAAAATTTCATTATGCCTTCTTCATTACAGATTGTGAACTAGTGATTATTGTAGTGGGGTACAAAAGTTTTGGTATTGGATTTTGTTTGCCTCCAGACAAAAAAAACCTTCTTCAAAATATAGATGCAAACTTCCCTTTTTTTTTTTTTTTAATTAATAATAGTTAGCAAGATCCCTTGTCTCAAGAAGAAATGAGAAGTTTTCAGTGGGAGTAAAACAGAGTAAAGCTGCTATTCTCTCTCTACCAAACACCTGTATTCTCTTTTTATTTTTATATATATATATTATTATTACTTCCTTTAAATAAAGATGATATCATATTGAAAGAGAGTAAAATAAAACTGTGAGTCACAACTAACAAAAGCCTAGAGGGTCTGGCTTTTGATATCCTTAAAATACAAATTTTTATGAATGTAGTCACACTTAGTGTCACTTGCTGCAAAAAAATGTAGCTGCAAATTTTAGTCAGCTGAAAGTCTGAGTATGGGCAATTTGGCTTTACAACAGAAATAGAGACCAGGCTGATCACACAATGGCATATTCCAACATATAAGCTTAGATTAGGCTTTAACTTTTGCAGTTAGGTGCAATTGAATTATAGAGTTATAAGGTAGAAAGCTGAAATATTCTACTAACTTTTTTGTGTTGATCACATAAAGATTCAAAGCAAACCTTTGGAGAGTCTCTCTTACCACATCACTTAAGAGAATTAATAGGAAGCAATATCAATGTCTCCATTTAAAAAAAAATTACCTCTCAACATAAGTGCAACTTCAGTTGTTGCAAATTACACAGACTACATTGCACAGACATAGACTGTATTATCTGAAAAATTTCTCTCCTAACAGATACTACTATAAGAAAAGGGTGACTCATGATCTTCACAGGTGTTAATTTGAATCTGTCCTTTCATAGAAACATGAGAAAAGAAAAACTAGAGAGTGAGGAAATCTATTATGTAATACTTCAACACTCAAATCTAATTTGAGACACATGACATGGTTTCAAAGTACTTTCAAACACATAAATTCTTGTTCAGTGGGGAAAGTTTGTCAATAAAAATAGAGATCACACCTGTTGCAGAGTGAATGTAATAGCACATTGCCCTTGCTAGCAATTCTTTTTTATTATCTAGAATTAGAGACAGACTTCCCTGTAATAGACAATTCCCTGTAACACGTAGATGTACATTAATAGGTCCTTATATTGAATTGCAGGAAAGACCACAAGTAAAAGTGATCAGTCCTCACTCATAGGACAAGTATGTCCTCTGTGTACTGGTGATCATGGCACTCATGCACCATTACACACTTCTGTTGTAAAATTTCTAAGAAATGCTTCTAATCTTCCAGTCCAAAACAATTCTGTCTTTCATTAATTTTGCAGACTACTATAGACCAGCTAAAACACTATTCTGATGAGTGCCCCAGCTTTGCAATAGTTGTGCAAATTTTTCACCTTGCATGGTATATTTATTTAACTAATGTATACTGTGAGTCAGCAGTAAACACAGTTAATATGTTTACAGTGGATGTCCAAGCCATGAGAATTTTCTTTATTAGGAGGATTTAGAGACAGAAGTGCAGGTCAGGTGGAGCTGAGTGTATGCGCCTAAAAAGCTGTGAGTCCGTGAAGGTGACTGGAAAACTAGGTAGCAAGGCAAAAGAAATGCAGGAGGGAGTGGCATCTGTGAACTTCATCACCCTCTGTATTTTGGGATTTCAGAGCCTGCCTATCTTAAGAAATATGCTCCTCCTCCTGCTCTTCCATGCAAACAGATAACCAGGGACTTTGTTGCATCCTCCTTATCCCACGTCTCCAGGGTAGCATGTGTGTTTTCTGAGGCAGTCTCTCTTCCTTACATTTAGCTAACAACATTACTGAAAAGGTATATCTGATAATGTTTTCAATCTCAGACCTGTCTTTACAATCCCTCTATTCAGTTTCACAGGAACAATGTGCTACCCCATCACTAAGCCTACAGTCACATTCATATCTCTCAAAGTTACTACTCCTCTCCATAACAAGATCAGTTTTCTTCCTTACTCTTTCCTTACAGAGCTGCATTTCAAGGAAAAAGATTTCTAAATGGAAATATGGAAGAAAGGCAAAAGATATTTTTCCTGCTCTTCTACTCAATCACAGCTCTTCCAAAGCACTCTGGTAAATCTCTCTGCCACTTTACTCTTAGACACAGTCAGGTTATTTACAGTTAATTTATCATTTCAGGGAACGGAGGTAAGGTGGTCCAAGTATACGCTATATATCACTATTTGCTAGTGATTTAGTCATCATTTAGATGACAGCAAAAGCTTAGATCTTCCTTGTCTATTTTCAGAGGTAATAATATTTCTGAATCCACATGTGTAGAACAAATTTATGTCAGTGAAGTTATAGCTTATTGATATTGTATTTATTAGTAATATTGTAAATGCCTTTTTTTCCTCAGAATGCGTAGCTGAGATTTCTGAAGGTATTATTTTAATTTTTGCAGCAGTGAATCCCACAGCTGAAGCATTTAATGACCTGAAATATAGTAATTTAAAGCTACATTGTAAATTTTTTTTAGAAATCTTATAAATATTTCAACTGTTTTAAGTATAAGAAACAGGGCAGTAATATCAAATGTCACTACCATGTTACTGCTAACTCAGCAGTTACTCCAGTGACATAATACGTTACCCTTTTTAGATAAGAGTGCTCTCCATGCTTATGGTTAATATGGATCCAGAAAGCATAGAATAAGTGTTTTAAATAATCTCCCTGCTGAAAATCATTAATTTGTTCAGTTATTATGAGCGTGGTATGTGACATAAAAATAGAATAACATTTGCATTGAATTTTCCACAAGGACTCTTTAGGGAGTCACAAACAGTGTAGAACCATTTTCTCCCCTACATCTTTGGTGAAAAACATGAAAGCTGTATTTCAAAACCAGGTCCATACACCAGATGCATACGTTTTATATTTATACTTACTATGATGGTGTAGGAAACAGTGGTGTGCTAGGCAATAAGTGGAAATAAGCAAGTAGAAGCTCTGTAAGTGGGATGATTAAACTGTAATTGATACTTTTATTTTTTTCATTCTTTAGCATAATGTTTTGATCCTATTTAATGTTCTACAAAAAGGGCTATATAGGATTACTGTCAGCCTTTAAAAAGTCCATTTAGGACTATATTTAAGAACATAGAGTGAGACCACCACTGAAAGAATTACTTCCTTTTTATTTTAGTTTTTGGATTGTATTTAACCCTTTCAAATGCTGGATGTTATTTTGAATAACACTGTAAATTATATACAGCTTCATTTTGCTCAGAAGGGATTAATTAAAAAGTTTGGATTAATTTTTTTGGACAGAACTCAAAAATTTTAACCAACTAAACTATGAAATTATTTTTCTCCCACTTTGCAGGTATGTAAATGAGTTTAGACAGCAGAAGAAAAGCTAGATGTCACTGCAAAATATCTTTTCCTTTAAGAAAGAAAAAAAAATAAGCCGTCTATGCAAAAAAACCCAAACCAAACCGAAACAAAAAAAAACCCCGCAAATACCAACCTGCCCAAAATAAAAAAATAATTAAAAAAAAATTAAGAATAATTTTACCTCACTATTTCACATAAAGGCTTATTTGAGTAAAATAAAACCATCAATATTTTAATTCTCTGAAAAGAAACATTCACTTTGACAAAATCACCGGCGTTGAATCCAACATGACAAGATTTTTTTTAATGCGCTGTTTCTGTGTACTTGAGGACTTTCAGGTAAGTAACAGCCTGAGACTTCAATCTCACTACAGAATTTGTCCTTTACAGCAGTCTTCTGTAGGAGTTGTTATAAAGAATAACATCTGTAATGTCTCTTGCTTTGGCTATGAGGAAGAACCATATAACCATTTTATATTTGTTCACTTTTTCCTACAGCAGTACAGATTTCAGAAAGCTTCAGAGGTGACTATAGGTTTGGGAAACCTAATTTTTTGGGGGAACTCCATGTAAGACATTTGTGGAGAGACAGAACATTGAGTCTTAAACAATTCTTTTAAAAACAGATTGTATTGAAGGAGTCTGTGCTGGCAACGTATGCTGAGTTTACACTTTGCTAATTAGCAATACCTTCATGAAAACTGCACAATCCTCCACCTTCTCACAAAGTGGGTAAAAAGAAGAGACATAATAGTATCTCATCCTGAATCAGCTCGATGTTTTACTAGCCAGTCTGCCCAGAACCAAAGAACATCAAATGCAATCCCCAGACATGTTGAATGTATTAGGGATGGAATAAGAAGCCTTAACTCTGTAGTTCCTGGCTTTTGTTGGATTATTTTTACACAGCTTTTGTATTTAGGGAGGATTATGGCACACATGGTCAATAAGATCACACAGTCTTTTTAGACCCCTGTAATACTTCAAGGTGCAATGAAATGAGTATAATATGAAGAAAAAACCAGTCAGAGTCTTATGGCTTTTAGAATTTTCAGTGACAACTTGTTGCACATTTTAACAAGGATCTTTCTGTATTTTTTAACATTTTCTGAAAAAATGTATAATAGAAAACCTCATACTGAAAGAACTGATCTGATATAGTAACAATTATTCTCCATTTACTTCATGGTGATCACAGAAGACACTTTAGAGCTATTATGATTTTGGTTAAAGTGCATGGGACAGTGCTACCTAATTTCCATGAGATATTAATATAACTGTTATGATTCCTCCATCAAAAGTATAATCATACATTCTATGGTTTTCATGGTGTATTGTGCCAATAAATACTTCTAAGGAAATTCTTCATGCACAGCTCATTGACATAATAGACTATAATGGGTTTTTTTAGTGCTGCTATGGTCTGATGTATCAATGCCTGCTGAGGGAGACTTTAAAGCACTCATCCAAGCACATAGGGTAACTATACATAATAAAAATCTTTATGAAGTTTTTGGAAATAAGCAATTATTCTGCACTGCACTGTTCATTTTATTTATAAGTGTCAAAATCTTTAGCATACACAAGGGACAGACATGGTATTCAAATTTTCCCTTAAAGATTGAACTTACTTCACTTTCACAGGCTTCAAGAACCTTCAAGAAAATTGGGGGGGGTTTATGTCGCCTTTCATTTTTCCTAATGTCAAAGTGCAAAAACACAAAGGAAAACTTAACTGAAGCATGATCTCATGCTTCATCTTGATCTCTGTATCTTCTCTTTATTTTGTAAGAAAAAGTTACTGCTGCCTTAACTTCCTATCTGAAAACTATGCCTATAATCTGAAATTCTTGTCTAAATTTTCTCTCTTTGCAATGGACAGAGAGAAGTACCTCCAGAAAAAAATTTGGAAGAATATTCATAAATTAGGTACCAAAATGCGTGTCATGTGTGACTCACTGAAGAACTTAGCCTAGCTTCCTAGCAAATACACACCACATGAAATATATCTCAGTCTTTAGGTATAAAATACAGATACTATTTTCAGAATTTTAACTAATCTAGATGAAAAGGGATGAGTTTAGGACAACAGAAATTATCTGTCATGATAAATAAGAAGCAGTCCTGGATAACTACCACTTTCTTACCAGGAAAGTACCGAGATACTCAACAGGAAATTCAAGAAACCATGCGACTATGACTGACATATTAACCTTATGAGAGGTCTCTGAGGAAAGTTTAACTACCCCCAGAGATACACTACACTATGCTCTAGAGGATCAGAAAACTCTTTTTTTTCATCCTTTTTTAAAGAATATTGTGGTGGGTTGGCTTTGCCTGGTCTCCAGATACCTATCAAACCACTCTGTGACTCGTCCTCCATCAAAAGAACAGAGGAAGAAAATAAGATGATAAGCTCGTGTTAAGGACAAGGAGAACACTCAGCATCTACTGTGACAGGCAAAACAGATTCAACTTGGGGAAACAAATTTAGTTTGCTTCCAATTAAAAAAAGGAGGATAATAAGAAAAAGGTACAAGCCTAAAAAAACCTTGCCCCATCTGTCCCTTCTTTCCCAGGCTCAGCTTCACTCATGACTCTTCTATCTCCTCCCTCTGAACAACATAGGAGAATGGGGAATGGGGTTTGTGGTCGGTCCATAAGTCTTTGTTTCTGCTGCTCTGTCCTATTCATGCTTTTCCCCTGCTCCAGCTTGGGATCCCTTCCACACTATACAGTCCTTCATGGACTTCTTCTTTACCTTCTACAATAAGGTCCCCTGTCTAGTGGATGAATGGAAGGTGGTGGCTGTAGTTTTGCTGGATTTTAGTAAGGCTTTTGACACTGTCCCTCACAACACCCTTCTGTACAAGTTGTCCAGCTGTGGGATAAGCATGTTCATGGTGCACTGGGTGAAGACCTGGCTGTAAGGCAGAGCTCAAAACATTGTAGTGAATAGGGCTACATCTGTCTGGAGACTGGTCACCAGTGGTGCAGGGTTCGATTCTAAGGCCAGTTTGTTCAATAAATTTCCCAGCAGTCTGGATGCAAAGGTTGAATGCACCACTGGAAGTTTTCTGATGATACTGAACTGGGACGTACTGTTGACTCTCATGAAGGGCAGAGGGTTCTAGATACATTGGAGCATTGGGGTATGAATAATGGGATGAAATGTAACAAGTTTAAGTCCTAGATTCTGCACCTAAGATGGAGTAATGCTGGGCACAAGTTTAAGGGAGAGCAGTGGCTTGAGAGCAGCCCTGCAAAAAGGAATCTGGGGATCCTGGTCAACAGTACACTCAATATGAGTCAGCCCTGTCAGCCAAGAGGGAAAAACCAGACACAGCATCATTGGATGGTCAAAAGAGTTGATTATCTCACTGTGCTCAGCATTGGTGCACCTCACTATGAGTACTCTGTGCAGTTCTGGGACCCACAATTTAAAACGAATGTAGAGGTCCTTGAATGTGTTCTAGAGGAGGGCAACAAAGCTGGAAAAAGGGCTAGAAGGAATATCCTATTAGAAGCAGCTAAGGACTTTAGGCTTGTCTAAAGTCCTTTCTCCTTAGTCTGGAGAAAAGGAGGCTGTGGGGTGACCTCATTGCCCTATACAGCTTCCTGAGGAGGGGGAGCACCTAGAGCACCTCCTCCCCTTCCTTCTTCACTGACCTTAGTGTCTGCAGGGCTGTTTCTCTCACATATTCTCACTCTCTCAGCTTCTGTCGTGTGGCATTTTTCATCCTTTCTTAAATACGTTGTTGCAGAGCTGTTACCAACATTGCTGTTTGGCTCAGCTTTGGCCAGCTTTAGCCAGCTTCAGCTCCATCGTGGGGCAAGGTGAAACTAGCTCTGTCTGACATAGGGAAGCTTATGGCATCTTCTCACAGAAGCGATCCCTGGCTTTACCCTCTGACCCTCCCTACTACCAAAACCTTGCCACATAAATCCAGCACAAATATAAATAATACTTCTTAAAAAAAAAAAAAAAATTCTTTTTCTTCTCCTTCCCCCCCTTCTTCTACTTTTTTTTTTTCTCTCTTCTCTTTTCCCTTTTTCTTCCATCTCATTCTTTCTCCCCCTTTTCCTTATCCTTCTTCCCTCCCCTTTTTCTTCTCCTTGGCCTTTCCTTCTCCTTCTTCATCTTCTTTTTCATTCTCTGGTTTTAGCCCTAAACAAATTATATAATGAGGACATGGTATTATTAATTATAATGAGAAAAAAAAATTGGTTCTGTGTTTTATTTCTTTGGTTGATTGTGAAAATTTCAGCCTGAGGCGATTTACTCAGTCTGTGTCTATATTTGAACAGGGTTCTAGCCTACAGGATACAAACAAAAAGTTTCGAATTTGACACTATTTAGCCACAAATATTAGTGTGATGAATCTTTGCAACTATGCTCATTAGAAAAATTTGAGTCCATAAGCATTTACCAAAGGCAAATAAAAAAGCATGCAAGCTTTGCCAAAGTCATAGTACAAGTTGAAGCAATATTGATAGGAAATATTTTATTTGTAATGGATTTCTCTCCTAGGCTTAATGCCTAACATGTCCAAGCCTGAAAAAAAGGATCTGTAAGAAAAATGCAGGCAGTTTCTTAACGACTTTATTACAAACAGAGGCCTTGATCATTGCAAAACAATTTCAATACACCTTTCTATGGCCCACTTTGAAGCAAAGGTCAAGCATTAGATCAATTTATGATTAACTGAGTTTTGTGGTTATGCAGTTCTTCAGAATAGACTGTTATGTGTCCTCGGGTTCTCTATGAACTCCTAAATAATTCGAAGGTGCCTATCATAGATGAACCACATAAAAGAAAGTTAAATATAAGTCTAGAAAATGTGGAGGTGGTAACGTAAGTAACAACAATACTATTTTTAACACTCATGAAGATAGTTCCTTTCATCTTCTCTACTGAGAACATGGTCTGGACATGGAGTGCTTTCCCACCATCTTCAATTATGAAGTCTCAGACATTAGCCCTTTTATTTTTTCATGACAAATCTTTCTACACCTTATTCTTCTTTGAACAAATTTAATGATTATATTGACCTCTTACATAATGATTCAGGTGTCTAAATAATGGTTTAAGAGTGAGATTCCTTTCACCTATATTTGGTTATAAACTAATCATCTCTTGTTCCATTTCCTGTTAGAAGGGGCACATGAACACATTTAGGGCAAGATTCAGTAAACAATTTTAAAATGTATTTTAAAGTCACACTTAAATTATTTTTTCTATTGATTACAAAAGAAGTCTATTACATTATTACATTTGATTAAGATGTCTCTACTATTGAACCGTTCATGATTCTATACTGCAAGACTTTCCCTGATTCTGACTAATGTCTGCACTAGTGCTTTGTAATCTATCTCATACAGAGATAAAATATATAGACTGTGTAGGCGGACATCTTATCCTAACCCTCTTAAGCACTTGCTGGATGAAGTTGTGCTGCGAATTACATTTAATATGAGACATGGACCTGTATCAGGCCATTTGCACTTCTTGCTCCTTGGTTTCTGTGAAAGGCAGCTGATGTATGTGGATTGACCTAGAATTGCACAGCAATGCACATTGACAGTTCACTATAGACACAAATAAGAAGGATGTCACAGGAAGAATTCAAACTCTGATCTATTTCTCAATTCCTTAGAATGTGACAATATTTGTACCAGATGTTTGATTTTTCTTCAGAACATTTTATGTGACAGAAGAGAAGGATTACTTACTTAAGTCCCTTTTTCCCAACAGAAAAGGTTTTCCTACCAATGACTTTCTACTAGTAATAAAGCATCAGTCTCTTAGTGAAGTCTTCTTCAGTGAAACATGAATTTCCACTGTTTCAGTGTTCAGTCCAGTTAGAAACCAAACCAAAGCCATACAGGAGAAGATCACATTTTAAAGCAAGTAAATATACCATACATTGGTGCAATCATACCTGTAGAAAAAATCCATAATAGAGACAAGCTTTTTGACAATATTGTTTTCTTAACTGTTTGCCCCATAAAGACGACATTCTTAACAAGACCTTGGGCTCGATAACTGTACTAGCAGAGAGTAGTGACAGTTCTCTACTGAATCCACTGAAGTCAATATTCCAGCTTCTGTGCATTTATATGGATTGTCTTCACACACAGTGTATTATCTTAGATCCAGCAAAATGTACAGCAATCAGCATATAAATGCACAGCAGACCCAGAATAATGCAGTCACTTTCTAATCTTTTTGCATAGGTCTGTTATGTTTCTAACTTGCTTGAGTCAAGAGTGAACCAATCAGCACGCAGTAGGTGACATGGAGACAATGTAGAGGTTTACACACCAGTACTATTTGAATATGTTTATTCTTTGAATTGAGGATATACACAGCTGTTTGTCTGGTTACAGAGAGAGGGTAGAGGTTAGCGCTGGGTGTGATCAGGGTGTTATTCTACAGCACCCACATCATTGCTCTGGGGTGTGTTTTCAGCAGGAAAAGCCAGGTGGCCTTATAGGCCATTTCGCCTCACTCTGGGAAGATGTCACCATCAACTCCTGTGGACTCAATCCCTCTGCCACCCCGATGGTCCCCCTTCCATTGTCTCCACAATGCAAATATGGGCCATGGTGCTGAAAGGGACAGCAGTGAAAATGTGAATCCACCGTAGTGCTGAACTGACAGCACCAGTGGGGAGGAACAGATTGGTGGTGGAAGTGACCCCAACGTAGCCAAACCCAGCCCATCTGAGTGAGTGACCCCATCTGAGCCAAAATGAGTGTGATGGACCGGGAGTAGTGGTGGTGCAGGCACCTGGCACAGAACTGAACTCAGCGGAGACAGGCACAACTCAGCTCAGATGATCTAGCTCTTGGGGGGATTGTTTTGTCATTGTCCATCATTGTTTTTTTGGACTGGCAGTCTGGAAAGGTTAGCCACAGGAGCTCTCCTGACATATTGCTTTTGTTCCTGAGAGTCATGTGGGGCAGCGCTTGGGAATGGTCTCCATACTGCCTTTGTCTGGGGAAGCCACATGGACATAATGTACAGGAAGTGTCCTCCATCTTGCTTTTGTTCCTACTGGTGAATACCTTTTTGAGGGTAAAACCTTCTATTTTTTATACTTTTGTTGTTAATATTGCTGTCGTCATTGTGTGTGTCTTATTCTATTGTTTTGTGCTTTCAGTAATTTGTTACCTCAACCCGTAATGTCTGCTTTTGTCCCTCCCTCATGGGAAGCAGAAGGGGAAAGGGCAGTGGCTTATTTCAAGTTTAATTTCCTGCTGGTGTTAAAACCAGCACACTGTTCATATTGAATATTTCAGCCTTTACACGTAAGCTGAGGAGGAGCAGCTGCTACATCTCAGTGTCTTAAAATGATAAAAACCATTATGAACCTTATCTCCTATCTGAAAATCCAAGGCTGTCAGGAGTAGAAGTAAGACCTCTGTAGCAAGTGATCCATGGTGATAAGAATGTATTTTATGTTTAAAAATAAATGATGCAGTGATAGGGACATTATAGTTATATAGAAATGTAGATACCCCTTCCTTGTTTCCTCTTGCTCACACTTAGTTTTACATGACATCACAACTAAACTGGTTGGCGTTGATATTTTTAATGTCTAGCTCTAAAAGCAAAGATAGGATTAATTGAAGTGCGAATCTTTAAAATCTGAGGTCTTATAAAGAGGTCACCAATACTTAATTCTATTAGGTGTGGTAACAGCAAACCCATGCAACTTTATGCCTAGGAAACAATCAACAGACACTGTAAAAATAATATGTTGTCTATTTATAGTTTACAAATAGATTGATATAAATGAAATCTATGGCATTTACATGTAATTAACTCTGACTCTTGTACTGATAAATTTATAAGACTTAAGAGGTTCAGCTGTGGTAAGAGTATTTATTGATAAGATTAGAATTGTCTGTGGTTTTTGGTTCTATCAAGATAGGAGTTTAAAAAATGATGACACAAAGCTCTGTATAGAAGTTTTTAAGTAGTAAGAGGGTCAAACCCACAGGAATTGTGTTTATTTGTACTAAAGACATATTACATAACCATTGATCTTTCCTAAAAACAATATACATAGAATCTAATTCTAGCCCAAATGCTTCATTTAGCATCTGCACATAGCTCTCATTGCCATTAATTTTTGTGTTGTTATAGTTATTAATTGTTAATATTTTATTAATTTTATTGCCTCTGAAATATCTAGTCAATCAAACAGATAACACAGCAAACAGTATCTATTATAAAAGAATGTCTTCATGGCAATGAAAATGTTAATAGTAAATCCACAGATGAATGAAATGGTACAATGACACTTTCAGTGAAAGAATGACTCAAGTATAAAACAATGTTTACTCAGTAACTTGAAGACAGAATGGAATAGAAGTGGATATATCCAGAAATTATAGATATTATTAAAACCAGTAATGATTTAACTGCCACAAAACCTCTTGTCAGGTGAAAAAGGGTTGTAGCCCATATTTTAGAGATGGGGAAAGTGATGCACCATAATTTTACATTCCCTCATCTTGATGGGCCAAAGCTGAAACACTTGCGTTTTGATCTTAGATTTGATGAACTCCTGCAGCTCTAAGTGAAGTTAATCATGAAGCACAGAGTAGTATCTGGAAGCACTAAAAACACTTGTTTTTTCAATCCAGATTGAAAGGGTTCTTCATCCACATTTCCATTTTGAAGATCTTGGCTTCTGTAGTGAAAGATGCTTTTTGTCGTATTATGTTTGATATTTTATAGTTCCCACTACAGTGCCTGAAAGGAACATTCAATCTGAAATTCTTTATTTAGACTTTTGTCAGCCTTACACTAACAACCTGCTTCTTATGTCTTCCTTTCTATTATGATTAATTGCTTGCTTTTGTATTTGGAATGCTTCAAGCTAAAGTCATCGCAATCCCTTTCAAAATTTCCTTCTGTGTCTTCTAACACTACATGAACATTTGTATTTGATCATTGTTTCTTATGAGTATTCAGTGAATATGGGCAGGTGCAGTTTTCCAGTATATTTTATAGTAAACGTTTGGTTCTTTTGGGACCATAATACAGTGTGCTGGACACAATGATTAGAAATACTTTCAAATCTTAGAAAGAAAGAAAAAGAAAGAAAGAAGAAAAAGAAAGAAAGAAAAAGAAAAAAGAAAGAAGAAAAGAGAGAGAAAGAAAGAGATAGAAAGAAAGAGAGAAAGAAAGAAAGAAAGAAAGAAGAAAGAAAGAAAGAAAGAAAACTTGGATTCTTCTTTCTACTACTCTTTTAGTAATAGGTCTATCACATGAGTGTTATGACTGATATGACCCAATTGGCCCACCAACTACAAGTCCACTTTTCAAAAACAAAAACAAATATGTTTTTTAGTAATACTTGCTTTTTCAGAGCTAAGACTTCCCAATGTAAAATGAGGGTTCTGAGGAACTGAGGTACTGGATTGAAGATAAAATCATCCTCTGTAACAATAAATTACATCAGCACGACTCACACATGACTCCTTTCACAGTTTTCTTTTGTAGCTTGCTGATACTGAAATGTTAATCGTTAAAACCTACAAAATTTTTCTTATCTTAATGAAGAAATTTTAAAATATGAACAAAACTTGAAAAAAATATATTTGTAGAGCAACAATAACTTTGTAAAAAGATTTACACACACTGTTAAAAATATAAACAGTAGCTTAGAAAAGTCAGTAGTTGTACCAAATACCGTATAGAACAGAACCAGTGACAGTAACTTTATGGTGCCTTTTAAATATAATGCACTTTGAGAACATCCTTAATGGAGCTAGTGGTTCTCCTCTGGACTTCAATATAGAAGTCTCAGTATAGTACAAATTTCCTTTTAACTTGCATGCTGATATCTCTATTTCTAAGAATACACCTGTGACCAGGTTTTTTAAAGCATTTAGAGACTTAAACACCTTAAATACCTTTGCCTAGTCAAAAGAGAGAGAAAAGTCCTTTGATGAGATTACTGAACAGCAATAGAGAGAGACTTAAAAAGAGACTGTGAGGATTTGCTGAGAACTAGGAAATGGATTTGAGTTAGCACAATGTTAGATGTTAGTTAAACTATCTAATATGGTCCTTTCCTAAAGTTGCTGAGTGTTAAAAACACATAGAGTGATTTTGTGTATGAGATTTCAGAATTTCTAGTAAATAAATTAAAAAAGAATTCTTGTTTCTGCTAGGATCAGGAACTATGGATATTTATCATTACAACCAGAAGAAACAGTTGCATAAAGAAAGTGGAGCACAAGTAAATTGTATATAAAATATCCTCTGAGATGTCTAATGTATATCCCCTAAGCTACTTGCACCAGCTCTGTTGTGACTACTTCCAGACAGAATAATTCATTCTGTTACAGTGGCAGTTTATAAATTTCCCATACAGTTAATTTCAGGACAAGTTGTGTTACTGTGTCTTGTCCATTGCTCTGTACTGAGACTAATAATATATGTCAGTATCTGGAAATTTGGATGAAGCTTTTTAAATGCTGCCTTCATCTGTTATAAGTTATTGCGATGGGTTAGCCTTGACCACAAACACCAGCCATTCACTCACTCGCTCCCCATCCTCAGCAGGACAGGGGGAGTTAACAGGAATGGCAAAGCTTATAGGTTAATACAGAAAGGGAGATCATTCACCAATTACTGTCATAGGCAGAACAGGCTCTGCTTGGGTAAAATTGATTTAATTCATTGGCAATTAAAACTGAAGTTGTATGTTGAGAAACAAATACAAGCATTTAAGCAATGCTTCACCCTCTCCCCTTTCAAGACTGAACTTCACTCCTTCACTCCCAAACCCTCTCTCCTCTAAGTCCCCTGCATCTGAAGCTCCACGAACAACGCAGTGAGATGGAGAATGTCTGTAAGAGTCCCTCTATGCTGCTCTTTCCTCCTCACACTTTTCCTCTGCTCCAGACTGGGCTCTCCATTTAGGTAGTATCTAGCTACTGATTTATCTGGTGTGGGGTCTATCACAGGATGCAGGTGGATATCTGCGCCGCCATGGTCCTCCAAGATCTGCAAGAAAAACTCTGCTCCAGCACCTGGAGCACCTCCTCTCTCTCCTCCTTCTCTCACCTTGCTATCTGCACGTTCTTCCTCTCTACTTGCACTTCTCCTGAGATGCCACCATCTTGACAGAGGAACTTAGCTGTGTCCTGTAGTGGGTTTGCTGGAGCTAGCTGGAACCAGCCTCTCCTCACAGAGGCCACTGCTGTAGCCTCACCCTGCCAAAGTGTTGTCATGTACACCCAACACAGCTATGCAGACAAAATGCTCAGATAGGTTGCTAACAATAATATAATGGACTCAAAGTTGTTTGGTTTTGTTTGTTTGTTTGTTTGTTTGTTTTTTGAGGCGGATTTTTTTTATTTTTTTTAATTATTCCTTTAATGAATTAGCAACAAATTATAATCAGTTGAGGTTTTCACTCATCTGTGCCTGATTTATAGTTTGTGGAAGGACATTTATGACACAACTTTTTTTCCTTGAGCTAGGGCTCTGTTGTTATTTATAAAAGTTGTATGTTTTTAAGTAATAAGAGAGTATTTGTTGTGAGTAATGGGAAAACTTGAGATTTACAATTCTTTTCTTCTTCTGAAGGTATGTTAGCAAGGCTAAGAATAATGAATATATATTTCATATATATAAAAATTCACATAGTTGGAAAAATAGAGGACTCATGCAGAGTACTTACACACCCGAAAGCTTGCCATTTTTCTACCAGTTTTATCAGTTGGTCTAATAAAAATATAACTTCCTTCTTTTGAATACACCTAGTTTTTACTTTTATAAGTGTCCCGGTGCACATGACATAGTAATTCATTCTGCTTTATTTCTTTACCCTATTTCTGCACAGGTGTGGTGGGTTGACCTTGGCTGACTGCCAGGTGCCCATCAAGCCACTCTATCACTCCCCTCCTCCATGGGACAGGGAAGGGAGGATAAGAGGGAAAACAACTTGTAGGTTAAGACAGTTTACTAAGGCAAAAGTGAAAGTTTGCACACACACAAGCAAAGAAAAATTAACTCTTGTCTCAGTTAGACCCAATACAACAGCATGCAGGATGCAGAAAACCCCTTGCTGGACTACTCTTTCAGCGTGACACTGAACTGTGTCTTGAGGATGGACTAACTCTAGCTACCCTATACTGCCCAGTGCAAGCATAACTCACTGATGAGTATCCAAATCTGGCACAGTTCTGTTGTCTGAGCTTGTTAAAGCATTCTTGTAGTCCACTATATGGTACGTTTCACATAGCAATAAAACCCAGATGTTTTGAATAGATAATGAAATTTTAATTCTGAAGTAAATAAATGTAACATTTTCAACTTCATTTAAGTGAGGTACTGTGAATGTGTTTATCTCATCTAACGTGTATCTCTAAAAGTTAGGATAAAATTCCTTACTTGCTCACTGTGCTACATGAAAGCATTCCTTGTCCCTGCAACCCCTTTTTTTTTTTCTGCCTCAATCTCTACTGCACTCCTTATCCCTATGGTTTACAGAAACAAAAGCAGCTGTGTGGAGAAACTAAGTCAACAAATTACCAACTACATACTTCAGAAATCACAGATTAGGCATCTGAATTTCAGCTCATTGTTTTAGTTTCTACTTTACAGTCAAAAGAAAGAAGTAGGCATCCCTGAGAGGTGATTTATCTCATCTTGAGGTGCCTATTTTGCCTCAGTGGTATAAAGTGATCCAGCTTTAATTTAAACAAGTAACTTTTAGACAGTTGAAGCTGGATGAGATTAACTGTATGCTGCATGAATATAGCTGTAAGAGTTGAAAATTAATTTGGGCTTTCCTATAGAAGCAATTGGTATACTGCTTACTCATTCTTAATTCATTCTGAAATTGACTTGTAAGATCTACTAAAAATTCCACAATAGTTAAAATCTTTGGGTGTTGGAAAACTATATTTGCACGAACCATAGATTACTACAAATTCCTAAGCCCTATATGGCTGTCAGTATTCTTACTTTCTTTTTGAATGTGAAGGGGTTTTTCTTCCATTATCTGATATTATTATATGGGCTGTGCATGGATCTGAGATTATCTGCTCTCTAACTTTCTTTTACTACTCTTGCCATAAGTGCTGAACCTTCCAGTTCAGCTGTTTTGATGGTGCTCAATTTCTTACAAGGTCAGGATCCCGTAAAGAAAGGAGGAGATAGTTCTGTTTGCTTGGAAATTTGCATGTGGACACTAGCTACAGGACAAGTAAATGCACATTCACCATGAGCACAGTTCATGGAGTGATGAGGACACAGCCTCAGAGGGAATGACTGTTTCACAACAAGAAGCTCATGCATTTAAAATTGCTCAGCACCTGGGCTTGAAATGAGTCCATGCTCCTGTTGCTTAATACTGTTGCACAGTAGTTTTGGCAACAAGACTGACAGCTTGAAGGGTTATTCTCAAAATCATATAGCATGTTAAATTCTAGTAATGCATTTTTTCCCTTGCCTGGCAAGATTGCAAGAAAAAAATTGGCTGGATCTTTATAGATGTGCATCTGACTGAAGGGCAAATCCTGGGTATCAATTTTATCACTATTAATCTATATTTTTGGGGTTTGCACTTAGCCAACATTAAACTTTGAATCTCATTGCTTCCTTAAGAAAATCACTTCTTCCCCCGTAAGGGATAAATGCATGTGCGCATGATTTTCAGACGTTACCTCAATCAACTTTTTACTTCCTTGGTGGCATTGCAAATCTAAAATCTGTACAAATATGAAAGCTGATAGCTACCTGCAAAGACAGGTGCTCTCTGTATGAATGCCCATAAAAGATCAGGCTGAGTGTCCTTTTAGACAGGTACCTCTTAGCTGTAAATGATTTGTAGTGGATCCACAGGGAAAATGTAATTAACCAGGCAAATGTAGTATTGTTCTGCCCTCATACACTGTCTTTATCTTGAGGCTTTCTTTGACCATTTGATACTTCGGAAAATGGGGAAAAATTTTAGGTGGTAGGGTTTATCAGATGGGTGCAGTGTTAACCAAAACAGAGTTCTGACTCAAAGTCTGATCATAAATTCTTGCTTGGAACTCCCCTACTACTACAGTTGCCATGTTCTTACATTTCCATGTAGGCAGCCATCATAGATTTCTGTCAGAAACAGGATACTGGACAAAGTGAATAGTTAGTCTGACTAGTAAGGAGTTTTTTAAAATTGTATAAAATATAGTATCATCACAGAATTACAGAACACTGTAGGCTAGGTGGTAGTTCAGGCAATCTCTGGTACAGCATCAAATCAGCTTCAGCTATGAGGTTACACCGGGTTACTTGAGTCTTTATCCAATTAGGTCCTGAAAAACTCCAAGGATGAAAACTGCAGTTTTTCTGGGAATTTGTCCCACCACCTGACTGTTCTCATAGTAAAAAGTTTTCTCTTTGTAACCAGTATGTCATATTCAAGTTATGTCCTTTACTCAATTTATGTCCACTGTTTTTTGTCCTCCCACACTGCATCTTTGTGAAGAGCCTGGCTCTACTTTCTTGCTGAAGCTGAATTCTCTCCAGCTGATTGATGTTTTCTTGCCCTTGACAGGCCTAATGGGAGATTGCAGTGACAAACTAGCCACAGTCTTCTACATGTGGTCTCCTAGGTAATAAGTAGAAGGGAGCAATCAGTTCTCTTGAACTACTGGCCATGCTTTTGTTCACAGAGCTTAGGTTCATGTTGACCATCTTGCTACCAGAGCATGTTGTTGGCTCACATTGAGCATGTGGTCCACTGAAGAGTCCATGTCCTTCTCAGAAGAGCTGCTGCCCAGCTGGTCAGTCCTCAACCCTCAACGAGTTTTTCCTTCTCAGTGCAGGAGTTGGCATTTCTCCTTGTTGATTTTCACGAGATTTTCCCATTGCTCCACCCTGTGCCTCATACCCCTGTACAGCAGCACTGCCCCTGAGCATGTCACATGCATGACATCTGCAAACTCTGTGAGAACACACTTTCATCTCCTGCAGGCCACCGATAAAGATGTTAACAGGACAGATTGGAGCACAGACTCATACCGTACTCTACTTGTTAAAAGCCTCCAGGTAGAATATAACAACCACAGTGAGAAGAGACTGCACACATAGACCAAAGATGCCAATTGTACAGGTTTGACATGACTTTTGATGATCAAACACTTGAGAAACCTTCGAAAGGGAAAATGGGGTGAGACTGCATGTTCGTACTCTGGCATTGTACTGTGCTGCTTATAAAACACTTGCATGCTACTTTGTGCTTAAGAAACAAAGAGTCACCAAATTAGAGGACCTTTAACAATTTCTGTATTATCTTTATTCTTTCCTGTCCATACACAAATGTAGGATATTTATTTCACTTAGAGATATATATAGCATCCCTTTTTTTTTTTTTTTTGTCGTTTGGGGGGTTTTTTGTTTTGAAAAAAAACCAAGCAGAAAACATGAAAGAAAGATTAACAAAATCTGTATTGTTCTTTATTTGAAAAGCAGTTGCTTCTAAGCATCTGGAATGTCTAATATACAAGAAACTGGATTTTATTGGGCTGAACATAGTACTGTGTGTGACACTCCAGTGCTGGTTTTGAGTCTTATCAGGTGATTCTTTAAAAATCTTTGTTATTACCTTAATGAAATAAATAGTAAAATTTATACATTCATGAAAGAGATGAGATACATGCTTAAAAAATCACAAAAATAGAAGATACTGTTTAACTATTTATTGTTGTTACTATTTATTATTTATTTATTATAAACTGCTTGCCGGTCAGAAAAATGTCTCAGCATTTTTCAGTATTTTATATTCAATTATTAATATATTTTCTTTCAAGAAGCTGCAGATTAAAAAATACTTTACTTTGTGAAATTAGAAATTTTTTTTAACAGGTGGAAAACTGAATGTATAGCAATACTCATCTCAAATTTTGATTAGAAGGGAAACAAAATAATATTATTGAGATTTAAGTCTTTGATATCTCACTTTGTAGTTATTTAGGATTGAGGATTTGTTTTTCTGAGTGCCTCTGCTAGATGAACAGTGCTTTGCCAGATTCCTGATAGTTATCTAGGCTTTGGTCTCTCAGTTTTGAGGTCAGAGCATTAACACATTTGCATTACAAAAAGAAAGAAAACTTGTTTGGAATCCTAATATATATTTCATCTGGTTTAAAGCCTTAATCCTGGATTCTGAATACTGTGTGGTTTTAAGAGTATTAGTACAGATTTGTACAAAATGGCTTGATATTGCATGTGTAAGCACTTTCCACCCACATCAGAAAGTTAAATAAAAAAAGACATAAACCTAGATCAGGGTTAACAGGGTCTAACTGCTGAAGCCCTGGGAAGACCAGATGGCTGTGTGAAACAACTATATTGCTTTCTTCATATTGTTCTGGACACAGCTTTTTAATCAAAGACCTTTTTTTTTATTATTTTTGATACAAAGGAATATGTATCAAAGTCTGGTTTGAAAGCTTTTTTTTAGAGCTTGTTGTTTTGTTTGGATTTTGGTGTGGGTGGGGTTTTTTGCTGTTTGTTTGTTTATTTTCTTTTTTAACGTTCCATAACTGTCAGTTCACCCTGAACACTAGACACTCTTTCACTCTTGTCCACAGAGCCTACTTCTGCTACATGGCCATTTCAGGGCAGATGGGAATGGTTGGAACAGCAACTGGCCAAAATTTTGATACTCTATTTTGTGTAATAAAAACCTACATAATGATATTTCTATATTTGGTTTTGAATCAAATCATGCAGAAACCAAATTTGTTAAATTTCCCATGAGCAGAAATCCTGAAGAAGAAAAAAAGGCAGTTTCCCCTATCTCTCTCTGTTCCCACAAAATGAAATAAATGTACTGGGACCTGCAGCTGCTAAACAAAAATTAAATTCTTGAGGGGATCAAAAGACTGAGGAATGAGTTGACCATCCCAGAAAAGGTATAGAAGACTGTAAAAACTACAGAAAGAAACAAAGATGATCAAAGATGTGAAGTGGGGTTTAAATACATTTTTTACAAAAAAGAAACCACTTTAATTTGCAAAATATAGGGAAGGGAGGTGTAATAAAGTTATATATAACCCTGGTTTTTGTGGAAACGATAAAAAGTTTTTAAGGGCTCGTTTCTCCACTAGTATAAGAACGAAGGGGTAAGGAGACCAAGCTAGTTGAAGCCAGATCCAAAAGAGAAGTCACAAACAGACATTTAAGTCAGAACTTGCATCTAGAGGATGCTGTGAATGCTCAAAGTTGCTGGGACAACTAATGAAACTTGATTTTGAAAGCAAAATCCATGGAAGATTTTGTGATACTGCAGAGCAAGCTGACTGATAGGATACTGTAGCCATGGGGGTCACCATTGGGTCCAACCATCCTGCCAGTAGCAAGGCAGCTGGGGCACTGGAGCAGTACTGGGGCAGGCACTGCCATGGGGATGGGCACAGGCCAGGACTGGGCTGCGACTAGAGCCCATGGTCCGGCAGGGTAGGGCTGTTGTGAGCTGGAGACTGGCTTTGCTGGGGCATTGCTGGGGCAGGGCATCTGGAAAATAGAAAATAAAAGTTCTGGAGACATTTTAAGGTGTGAATCTCTGAGACACGCACCCTAGAGCTCCACTCTAAAAGGTGCCCACATCCAGTGTTCAACATCTGTTGCATATCCACAGTGTAGTCATCTTGCACTTTTGCTTAAGATGCTGACAGACCTACACACTTGTAAGTTGAATCAGGTGAGATGATGCTGGGAGGATATACCAAACTGCTAAATACAGGTCTCCCGTATGCCTTTATTTCTGAACTGCATTTCAAAAGTAATAAGAAACCATGCCACTGTGTTCCTTGAACAAATGCTGACAAGGTCAAAATCCCTCTTGAAGAGATTAAGAGTGTGATTTGGGGTTATTTTTACCACTATCTTTCATTTAAGAAACATGTTTGAAAAAGCAGTTCTTTCTCTGTTCTGTGTGCTACCTTAGAGGAAAAAAAATTGTTCCAATTAAATCAATTTATTTTTATTATTGAAAAAGACTATGATATCTTGAACACATTGGAGATCTAAATATAGGCTTCTTTATTTACTTTTAGGAGCAGACACCAAAAGTTTACATGAACTATGTGCACAGAGCCATAGTGCCATGATAATCCAAGCAACCATGAAACAAGATTTATCTTTGTGAAATCCTCTAGTACGCTGACCTAAACATTCATAAGGCAAGAATATTTCTTCATTTTTAGTCTACTCTCTATTTATACTTAGGAAACAATAAAGGATTTGAGAGCTGTGATCATGCAGTAAGAACACATGCAGGTTTCACAAGTTCTCCTCCATTGTACCAAGACTTGCTACTGGAAAGACAATGTAATTTTCAAACCTAAAATCTGATAGCATTGAAAGGCTTTCATAGCACCCTTAAGTTTTAACCGTTAAAACCACTGTGGAGCTGTATATGTTACAGTTTCTGATCTTTTATATTGTTTTTATCTGTAGATTGCATCATCTAAAAAGTCTTTACTTACAGTCACCCATTTTCCCACATCGTTACTTTTTAAAAACATGTGTTTCATTAATATTTTCAATAAAAGCTCTCAGATAATTTGTCTCAGGAGTTCACCTTTATTTTATGAATGGTGAATAAGATCAACATACAGATCGTAAACAGTGGTGGTTTTCATTTGGAAGAAATATGGGATCTTAATTACATTGTAGAGAAGAAATTTAATATTTCCTGTCATCTGCTCCAAATATTTAATTCTATTGTTCTTCTGAAAGGTCAAATCTAGAATGTCACATCTGCAAGGACACCCATGACCCCTCTTGGCATACAAGGTCCTGTAAGATAGAAGCAGGAAGACTGAAGAATGTTTCCTTGAGTGTCCAAAATAGATTATTAAAAACTTATCCCAACATCTGAGTTCCCCAAGGTATTAGAGTTATGTATACAAATGCACAGAAGGTTTAGCATTTAAAAATATCAGGAAGCATTTCCAAATCAGTCCCAAATGGCTCTAACAGCTTCTTTCCTTTGTTCGTAGTTGGTTTGTTGGATTTTATGATTTAGAATTGGGGGGGTTTGCCTTTAATTATTAATGTTTTTACTTTTTATAATTAATCAAAAAAAGATAAAGATCATTTCTCTGAATACTAGTAGCCCTGGGAACTTTTTTTGATGAAAGAAAATATTTTATTTATATCCCATCTTTACAGTCCCCTTGTTTGTGAATACTAATACTAATGGCATTCCTTAACTCTGGAGTTTATTGGAGTAAAAAAACAGCAGGAAGATGTCTTTAGGGAATCCTGATATTTAACTACTTCCTTTTTCTTAAATAAGTTTCAAAACAAATACAGAACAAAATAAGGAAACTTTTCACCAAATGACAAAAAATAATCAAAATGGAAGCTTGGAAGCAACATAGTCTTTTATTTTGTGTTCACTAATCTTTTGAGAGATGTACTTTAAGTTCCTTAACCAAACCTTTTCTCTATGAGTCTTGGTGCTGGTCAGACTCTATCTTTTTCATGTATCATGACCATTCAATTCCCTTCAATGCAATTAAAACCCCATCTTTCTTCAAACTGATTAAATCTTACAACATCTGTGAGGGAAGAAAAGAAGGTATAAACATTCTCTTTTCCTTTACACAGATGGGAGGAACAGATCAACAGAATGCAAAATACTCAAGTGGTTGCTTTATGTTAAATCCTATTCAAATAAAAATGTGGGTTTGTTGTTTGCTGCTTTGAGTTCTAAGCGATTTGATTAAGATCACTGATCAAGTCACTGTTAAGAGCCAGAAAAAAATGCCAGCCTTTGGACTTCTAAGACCAAAGTGGAACATTCTACATAAATTTAAAAAGATACAAGATAAGTGAGATGGGGCAAGACATTTTCTGGGAAAGAGAAAAAGAATTTCTCATCATTTAAGGAAAAAGGTTTTCATAATTACTTAAGCTGTAAATTAAGAAGGCCAGATTCATGTTTTGAGCAAAATTAAAGATCAGTTATGAAAGAACATATGGAAAGAGATTTTAAAATATTTTTTCCCCTTTGTGCTAGTATGAATCACAGACCTAAAACTGCGTTAATTCCGGCAGTCACAACAAGACACTCAGATGCTTTTTCATAAAGGTATTATACCAAATAAAAAAACATATACTTTTGTGGGTGTGCCTTTCTTTTAAATGAGAGAAACATCAGTTAAAAGTCACTTGTGTTTTGCCAGAGAACTATGAAATTTTGACATCTTGTGCTTTCCAATTTTCACTCAAATCAGTCCCCCCTAGGCAGAAGATTCTGTGTTGGAGAAAGACTTTTGTAACATATTGTTTACACTCCAAACTTGTCTGGGAGAAGAGAATTTTAGAATTCTTGTAATTTTTTTGTTAATTTCTAAAATAATTGTGTGAGTTCTGTTCTTTTTACCCATGCTAAGAAAGTAGTACTGGAAGATGGAAAAAAAAGATTCATAGACTCTCTTGCAGATTGAAACATATCTTGAATTTAATAAGTAATTACTGTGACAGGACTTTGCATTTTTCAGTCTGTGAGTTTCTTTGAGCTGTTTATGCTAACAAAGAGCAAACCACTTGACTCCACAGAACTTTCAGAAATTATGCCCTATACATATTTATTTTTCTCTTACCCTTAATTACCTATATGGGTTCATTGATACGCACCTCATATTATCTTTTGGATTAATAAGAGGTATTGGGCTCTTGACTATGCCTCTAGACTTTGGTAATTAAATCCTTGGTGCCTTTCTAAGATCCATGCTCCTGATGTCATTGAAATATGTAAGAGACGGTGTGCTGTCTACAAAAATTGTAAGTGCATACATTTTAGTAACATTTTTCTTGTTAAAGAAGAGAGAATTCTCTTCGTGTAGTGGCACACGTCCATCTCTGTCGAATAGCTAAGATTATATGATTTGATGTAAGGCTTTGTAAATAATCTTTCTATCTTTATCTGTGCTTCATCTAGAAGCAGCTGGAGCTATAACTTCATCACATTAGATCCTTACAGAAACAGAGTTTCCTCTGGTCCAGCTGTCTTAATTTTAGGGTGCAAATAAACTACATTTTTTGCTCTCAGTGTGATCCTGATGCAGTTCAAACTATATATCAGACTTTTCTTGGAGATTACATGCTTTTAGAATTTCTTCACACATAGCTCTGTGCCCAGAATGAAGCAAAAATCCTCTCTGCTTTTTAATGCACACAGATGTTCATTGTGCCAACAAAATGAAACAGAGCTGATCTAAATAACAATATTATAGTTTTCATTTAAAACTAGATAAAACAAAGAGAAGAGATCCATTATCTGTACCTCTGTCACAGAACTGTCTCCTGCGGAGTGCATATGTCTCACTTGAAAGTTTGTTAGGCTTCTGTTTCAAGATATTTTTCAACATAAGTGATGGTTGTGTTTGCCAGAGGGATGTAGAGCAAATGAGAAAAGAGTTGGTATGTGTATAAATTAAATTTGTTTACACTCATAGAAAAAAAATCTTCCTCTGAAGCAATCAGGGTCAAACTTTTTCTTAATAAGTGTCATTATTAAAGGTATAAACTGCTACATGGATAGTTCCTTTCCATTCAGGATTATAAGACCCACTTTTCTACTTTTCTTCCTTTTTAGTTTAATAAAACAGACCCCTGATTGATGTTTCAATGTTAAATAAATGTTACTTTTAACATCTTTCACTAATAAAATACAACTGAGTTCGCACAACAGTCAGAATCAGGTACTAGCCATATATAGTCTCTTGATTATACTACCTAGATGTCATATAAACTCCCTTTTGAAGAGGAAAAAAAAAGAAACACTTCTTCTGAAATAAAACCTGAAAGTGGTCCTGGGAATAGCTTCTTTGACAGATAGCTTCCAAAAGGCTTAAGGGTTAAGACAACCCTAGGCTTGTTGCCGTGTGCTCTACACAGCTCTTCAATACTTTCTGCATGTGTTCTTGATCCACATGTTCCTGAACATATCGTGATGCCAGGGCTTGCAACACCTTTCGGGCTATAAAAATACAGCTTTGACAGGCTGCAATAAAGCCTTCACATCATTAGTTACATTTTTAACAGGAAAAGAATCTCAAATACACAAAACCAGGAAATATGTCTTTTATTGTAAGGATTGCTATATGGGAATAAAAGTAAAGTCAGTGTCAAGTTCTGCTTAGTGTGGATGCAACTAGTTTGCTCTAAATTAGCCTTGAAGAACATGGAGGTGAATTACTCTACAAAACATGACCTGGAGATAAAAGATAACTGCATGGGACAAATATATTTGCCAGCCAATATATGTGGTCAATGCACAGGTATCTGTGGAACGATAGGGAAGTCCCCTGAGGACCAAATCACAATCCATTCCTGTGTCTATGATAACAGTGTAAAAATATCTATTAGCAAGTTTTTGCAGAGGACAGTCTTTGGTGGGATAATAAATGATAAAAAGGAGAGGTTGTTCCTGTGCATTTGTCATAATCTGGGTGGATGATCAGAGTGGGAACCATTCACCAAGCCTGACTATAATCTAGTGTGGTTATGGTTTAACCCCAGTTGGCAACTAAGAACTGTACAGCCACTTGCTCCCTCGCCTCTGGAGGGATGTGGGAGAGAATTGGAAGGGTAAAAATGAGAAAACTTGTGGGTTGACATAAAGACAGTTTAATATGTAAAGCAAAAGTGGTGCATGCATGTGAAGTAAAACAAGGAATTCATTCACCTCTTCCTATAGGTAGGCAGGTGTTCAGCCATCCCCAGGAAAGCAGGGCTCCACCACATAGAACAGTGCCTTGAGAATGCAAATGCCATCACTTCAAACTTTTTTGCCCCCTTCATTCTTCTTCTCCCAGATTTATATGCTGAGCATGACACAATATGGTATTAGAATATCTCTTTAGTCAGCTGGGATCCTGCATCTGTCCTCTCCCAACTTCTTGTGCATGCCCAGCCTACTTGCTGATGGGATGGGGTGAGAGGCAGGAAAGTCCTTGAAACTGTGTAAGCACTCCTCAGCCACAAAGAAAACATTTCTGCAGTATGAACACTATTTTCAGCACAAATCCAAAACACAGCCCCATACCAGCTACTGTAAAGGAAATTAACTCTCTCCCAGCCAACTCCAGCACAATCTTCCCCTCTGAGATTAATTAGTCTTCTAGTCTGAACTGTTCTCTGGAGGATACTATCATACTATCTTTCTCTACTGACTATAGCAGACTCTAGGGAAATTAGCCCTTATAGACAAAAATTAGCCTTTGGAAATACATTTCCCTTCCCTGGTCTGACAAATATCTACATATCTGGTATGTGAATAATGCATATACTTGTAAAGCTTCTTGCAAAATACCACTTGGGGAAAAAAAAAGGACTCCGTTGACTGTTGTTGCACACAAAATATGCCTGCTTTGGAATAAGTGAGAAGCACAGCTACTCTTCAGTCTAAGCCATAACTATTATAGCTATGAAACCCTCTAAAATGGGAAATCAGCAAAATTAACAGTCATTGTTTTTCCAGAAAAAGCAAGAGTCGTCATATTTCAGATCTGTGGCTAGTACAGATCTGCAGAATTCCCAGATTATTGCACAGAACAGACAAGTGGGTTGTTTTTCCTTTTACATAGGACATCCCACAGTCATTTCAGAATGTATTTTTTTTTCAAACAGATCTAAGATTGATAAAGTGTGAATCTTTTTGAAACAAACCAATGCAGATTCCAAGATACTTCCTTATGAAAGACTGATTCTTTGTATTTGGAGTGTGGAGAATGTTTTATCACTAATTTTAAAACCTTTGACAATGGCGAATTAAGGAGCAGTGACTAAACATTACATAAAGTGACATCAATGTCAAAATATGAGGAAGTGAAGTCCTTTTTAGTCACTGATATATGTGTAAATTGCAGCTTTCCTAAACCCAACAGGTAGGCCCTGAACCAATTATAAGAGAAATAACAGATGTGGTCCTTTACTGCATAGAGTAACATAACATGCCAGTTGCAAATGAAGTCCCTTTTCCTTAAGCTCATTCCTCCAAGGTATCTCCCTTGAAATCATATCTGTCTGGAATTTTTCAGATACCGACATCATTAATTTATCCTCTTCACATATGCAAGGATTTCCCAAGAGAAATAAGGAAAGGACAACATGCAGGCAAACACACACAAATATTTTTTAAATTACTTTATTACTTTTAAAAAGAATTATGTAAATATCCCTATTTTAAGATAAAATTTCTAAGAATATTGTAAATATTTAGTAAAAATGCTACATACTTTGTTCTTCTCAAATAGAAACAACACACATGAATTTATTAAATAGGAGGAGTATGTTTGTGCTCTACATCATAACACAATCCAGACATATGGATTGTGCCTCTGTGATCTCCAGATGTCTGTTTCTTCAGAAACTGTCCTCTGCAGATTACACAGGCATTTCTGAAAAGTTTATAAAAAGAACAGATATCATCTACTGATCATTCTGAATATAAATAATAATGTAGTTTTGTATTATTTAAACATAATACCCAAAATAGAAGAGCATGTCTGCAGACGGATAACAATAGTTATAAATGCAGAGGAAGACTGTCTGTTAGAGTAATAAGTATGTTTTGGTTTTATGATCATCTTGTCTAGATTTTAAATTACCTAAATAGAAGTTCTTTGATGCACAGTAAGCCTTAAAGCTAAAGATGAATTTAAATGCCCAAGCTTGGGGTTTTGACTTTTGAAATGTTGATCCCAGGTACTTGAATAAAACTTTCTGACATGATGTTATAAGGTAAGCATTCACTAAAAATTTCAAATATTATTGTCTAATATTTGTCAAATGTGCTAATAATTGTCTTTTCCCTCTATAGATTTTCTTTCATTGAATCAGAGTACATAATTTAGAGACTCAATGTTACATATTTGATACCTATGTGAAATTAGTCTAATTATGCAGCCTTTGATTTCACCAGCATAGAGAAATGCAGAGCAAGGAGACAGCATCAAATTGTCTCTGCTAATCTCCACTCTACAACCAGAGGTTTCACATGGTTATAAACAAGGTAGTCAGAAAAGCGGACACATAACGCCTTACATGGAAGTCTTATGGTTTTCTCCTATATCTTTTTTGTTTCCTTTAGAATTCTGACATAGGAAAGCTCTTGTTATTCTTGAAAATCAGGTATCCTTACAGGGATCTAATTTAAGACTTCACTTTTTACAAGTCAAATTATAACATCTTAGTGGCTTTTATTCCAGTGCACTTCATTAGAAGTAGAACAAGAAGTGCAAACTGTGTCGTGCTGCTTTGTTAATGTCAGAGGAGATGATAACCAAGAGCTGGATACTTACTTTTCCATATGAAAAGACAAGTAAATGTAAATTCAAATTCACTTTTTTGGTAATTGTGTATTTTGTATTGTTATGGAGATTCATTCCTGTCCATCTGAAAGTCCAATCCTGTAAAAAGTTATTATATTTAAATCTTAGAATCACAGAATATGCTGAGTTGGAAGGGATGCATCACGATCATCAAGTCCAACTCCTGGCCCTGCACAGAGCACCCCAAGAGTCACCCCATGTACCTGCAAATGTTGGTCAAACACTTCTTAAACTCTGTCAGGCTGTGACCACTTCCCTGGGGATACTGTTCCAGTGCTCAACCACCATCTGGGTGAAAAACCTTTTCCTGATATCCAACCTAAACCTCCCCCGGCTGAGCTTCATGCCATTTAGTAAGGATCAAGGGAATTCATAATCTCACATGTTCCTGTAAGGTATCTCTGTCTCATTTTTTTCCTCTGCTAGCTTCTGTGTCAGTCAAACAAAGCAAAATTTGATTTTGAAGAGGAAAAACAAAATATATGAATCAAAATACAAAATTACTAACCATCATAATCTTCAGTATATAAAACAGATTCATGCCACTTATGATCAGTGTAGTGCCGTGGCCTAATGTACCATTAAAAAAATAATTCACATCCAACAAAAATCACCTCTGTACAACTGTGCATTCAATTTCATAAAACAAGCCAGAAACACAGCAAGAGGTTAAACATATCTAAATATCAGTAAATTACACACATAGTTAAACACAGATTTGACTTCAATTACTCCTATTTTTTAAGATGAACTGTACTCAAGAGAAAGTAATATTCATAAATAGGAAAACAGGAAAAAATCGACCCCCCAATAAAAAGAGCAGGTTTTCTAATTTCAAGATCTTCCCCTTCAGAAACAATAATTTAGAAATGTTGAGCTATGCTGTGTCATTCAGTTTCTTTGTGACATTGTCTATCTAAAGAGCCTCATGCTTATAACACAGTCTAAGTGAACCATATAAGGAACAGTCTTCAACAAGTTGTGATGCTTTCTCTCTATAACCATCCTATACTTCAAAGAGTTACATCATCATCTCAATTTACTAATATATGTCAAGATTATTATGGAAATAATAATTGAAAGCGAAAAGGAATATATTAGTCTTTTAGGAGCTATTTAGGAGCTGATTGAGTTGCCTTAAAATTGGGTTTAGTTTGTGCAAGAATCGAAAAGGGCTGAATTGAGGATGTAAAGCATTTTGGAGAATATTGAACCACTATTAACCAAACTTTCCCTTACTCTTTTTGCACACAGTCATAACGTATTTCCACTTTGCAATATGGTTTATTGTCAGTGTTTTCATGCAGACATGCACAACTGTTTTGAAATAGAAGCTCCTATATTGGTCCTTGCATAGAGAAAGATATTAACTTTTTGAGGTCTCAGATTTCAAGACTTTTACTGTTCAGATCTGTACACTGATATCATCTGAATTGTCTCCCCTTTCTGCTTTTCTGTATACATTTTCTGTATATAGCCATCTGTTTTGTCTGTCTTTTCAAGATTATGAAGCCATAATATTCCCTTAAGAAGAATTTTAAAGCCTGATTATGACAACATAATTAAAACTAAAGACTTCATTGCAAATGCAATAGGTTTGATTTTAATGGGACTACTTACAGAGTAGAAACACTTCCTAGGTTGTGTTACATTGTTGGACTGAAATAGATGAAGCTATAGAGGAAGTAAAGGACAACTTCTTAATCAAGATAATCAAATTTTTGTTTGTTATTAAGAAAACCTGGCATCTGATGAATATTCTTACTCGGTCAAAGTCCTGGCAAAGGGAGGCTCAAAAAGGCTCAAATGGAGGCTTTGAAGTGCAGCACTATGCTATCCACATGTGTTAACTTACTTTTGAAATCCCTGATTTAGTTTTTATGCTGAAGTAAAAATTATCTGCACCATCTGGCAGGACAAAGATGATGCTTGGACTGTAACTTCCATAATTTGTCATTGCAGCAAACAATTCAAGAAGCTGTATAAGAAGTGCACACAGTGTCCTCTTGCACAGTGGTGCAAGCTTTCCACACTGTAATTGCTTCACACTTTCTGGAATAAGTCTTAACCTTCCAGAGGATGTTTCCTCTTCCATAAATATTACTGACACAGCAGAAAACATCTGGGATTTTCTGTAAATATAAAACTCAGACAATTAACTCATGTACAACACACACGTCATCATATTCATTTGCCATTTTCATGGTGGTTTGTCCTTTCTACATTTTATTATTCATTTATGATAGCTATTATATGCCTTTCAGAGTCTATCTGGCTCTCCTGAGGAATATTTATGACTATTATAGGGCTCTTATGAGAAGACCCAAGGATAGTTATTGCAGAAACTCTGTGAAGTGCTACATTAGTGCAGAGATATGCTGGTAGTAAAATACCTGAACTTGTTTCAAAGTATCCCTTGATGGAAATTAAAAGATGGGCTTCTTCTGGTGAGGTTTTGTATCTCCTCTAACCTCATCACCTCAGAGAGCCGAGTAGTTCTGATTGGAAGTTTAGTATTCAGTAGTTGCAGCTGCTGCCTGGAAGTAAGAGACTTGGAAAAGCTTCCAATGGAAAGAAACAAGAAAATACCCTGTTTTAAAAGCTATCTACTGCAGTAATAACACAGAAGAAATAAAAATGGAGAGACTATAGGTGAAAATAGAAGGTCTAAAGGTGCACCTTCTGACACTCAGGGACATCTCTGTTACCCTTTACCCCTCTACCTCCTTCTATTTTAAAGAAAGAAGGGCAGTGTCTTAAAGTGAATCTGAATACTGCAGTACTGCACCACCTTCTGAGAGGGAATAAATCTGTAAGGAAGAGAAATGAATTGGGGAGGAGGGACAAGGGCATAGCTTTCACTATCTACTTTTTTTTTTTTTTAATCGGTTTCTAATTTTATTCCTGTGTCAATAACTCACCATGAAGCAAATTTCTGAATAATTTTTGTTCAATCCATGTCCATTGAAATCTTTAGTATGTTTCTTTGTCCCCTTCATATAAAGATCAAGAAGTCATTTCAGTTTTGAACAAGGAGATTTTCTGGCACGTTAGTGGTTTTGTAAGAGCAAATATGCTATACTACCAGGGAAGTAATTTGAGGAACTTCTTGGGTGGTAAATGAAATAAGGTGGTTTATCAGGACAGAAAAATTAAAGAAAGAAAAGGAGAAGATCAAAAAAGGGAGAAAACTAAAAGAAATATAAAAACAAAAGCTTGATAATATATGGATACAATATAAATATAAACATTTCCAATTTGAGTGCAAAAATTTTCTTCACCTAATATAGAATATAAATTCCTGTGATGAGTTCATGTCCTGTGAATACAAGAAATAGGTCCTATTATGCAGGCTCATTATCAGAGCTATTTAATACACTTTTTTCTAGTGGAATCTCTGCTATAAGTTAGACGATATCCTTATCTTTTGAACTTGCTCAATGACTGAAAATTTTTATTTATGTTGTCTGGGTTTTAAGCAGTTCATGGAAGAAAGCTGTGTATTGTCTTGGAATGCAGTTTAATGCCATTTTAGACCACTCCAACATTTATCTTTGGCTATTTGAGGGAAGTTGAAACAACCTATTTGCAAAAGACTAATCTTACCCCAGGAAAACAGTCTCCACAGGTATCTTCGTTAATCAAAGGAGAGCAGAAGTTTCCACAAAGGAGATGTTTCATAACAAGAGGCTCTTAATCACCACTCAGTCCTCCAGCACTGAGGATTCATAAGAACATTATCCTTCATAGGTAAAAAATCAGTCTTTCTGTCTAGCCCTTCAAAGGATAATCATACTTCATTACAAAAAAGACCCTCTTAAAATATTTCTTGACATGGAATGTGCTTTAGTGTTTTGAGCTGTACATTTCCACGTCTCTCTCCTTAGTGCCATATTTCCTTCTGCCCACTTTCCTCTACTCTCATTTACAGGTCATTGATTTTGTTCGAATTATTAGTAAAAGTTCTTTTTATACTAGGTTGAACATCACACCACAGGATCAAATTATTATTCCCACTTTCCCGTACTCTTGATCATAAGCTTCCTTGATTCTGATTCTTGGGCAAAATCCATCAGATTACTCATATTTAACCAAAATCAAAGAAAAAAACCAAATCAAACCAAACCACTCCCTCCCCCCCCAGAAAAAAACAAACAAACAAAAACAAACAAACAAACAAAACCCAAAAAAACCCAAACATGTAATGACTTAGTAAATAACTTAAATGAAGTCAATATTATCAGTTTCCTCTAGCTGAGGATCTGGCCCTGAGTATTTGGTAAGTGTGAGATAAAGTGTAAATAAATCATATTGCACTATTGGAGTGTATGGTAATTGAGTTATTTTGTTTTCTGAATTCCCCTTCTTTTGCTCTTCTGGTTTACTTTAATTAACAAACAGCATGAAGCTTTTTAAACCTGTCCTTGATGTTCATTGAGGAACAGCAAATGCCAAACTTTAACCTACAATTCATCACAAATAGTGAGATACCTTACAGGAGGTAGCAGAAAATATAATCATTCACAGTTAAATTAAGTGTTTCAAATAATGATTTAATTGAGAATTAATAAGGCAGTTATTGCAGGTTAATTAAATGCCACTTGGTGATTAAAAACATATTATTTATTCAGATTAACTGCTATTAGGCAGTAGTGTAGCCCCACACCCTGCTGTGACTTATTATTTTAAAAGACTCTGCCAACGTATTTCTCATTTTCAGTCTTGTTTTGTTTTTTACTTTGTTTCTGTTTATAACACCTTGAAAACAAGATGAGAAAATAACCCAAAATTCTTAGCATAAGATTTTTTTGTCCTAACATAGAATATTTGTGGGGATTTTTGGTATGAACATTTTTTAAAGTTTATTTATAGAAATTGTAAGGAAAAAAACACTAAAATATTGCAAGTGTTGTACATATACAAGTTAATATAAAAAAAGAGGAAATTTTAAAAAGAATGTATATAAAACAATAGAAATTGAGGAATTAAATTATCAAATCTGTAAACTTCCAAATAAATCCTATGATTTACCTAATGAGCCATAGCCAGTTAATTTGCAATAATGCGTGAATATTTTCTTTTGGTGGTCAGCAGTGGGTGTTGGAAAAATCCACATATTCTTTTATAAAACCTTTTTAACAGTGCATTGTTGCTTTTGTTGTGTTGTTCTGATAGATTATTTAGAATTATTTGTAGGTGAAAGATTGCCATAATAGAGCAAACTTTTCATCTATATTAATACACAGTATAAGCACCATCTTTTCTGATTGTAAATCCAAAACAACTTTAAATCAAAGCAACTGTGCAAATCAGTTTTGCATGCACAGCAGGACAGTAGGGTTCACCCATCTCCGTTTGAACAAGAAACTGAAGCCTGGCAGGTAGCCTGTTACAATCATTTCCTTTTGGAAAGATTGCACAACTACCTTGAGATGAGGGAAGTGACAATCATATATATATGCACATACAGATTCTCTGCCACTTTTACTGATTCTCATCTTCCTCAATGAACTACCATTGCACAAAAAGATTTTATACTACAGAACCCAGGCATCAAGTTTCCTACTGCCTCTTCACAACCTCTCAGTATTGTTACAACACCCCTTTCTGCCTGAAGCAAGAGGTTTGCTTCTGTTTTTCTGTTTGGACAACCTTCTCAAACACATGATGTGTTGTTATGTGCAGACACAGAAGCTGGACTTGATGATCCTTGTGGTTCCCTTTCAACTTAGGATGTTCTATGATTCTATGATAAGTGAGCTAGAGAAGTACCAGGCAGCTTCTCCCTTATAGTCATCTATCTTAAAAACCAATTTCTTTTATCCTGTTTTGACATAAAACACAGATGATTAGCCTAGCTTAAGTTGAAAAGATAATGAAGGCAGGAACTAATCAAAAGATTAATTTACCATGATTTATAGCAATAGTTTCTTTATTTATAGCAATTTATAGTTTCTCTTCGTAGAAACTGAGACAGAGAAAAAGCTTCTGTGAGCTAGTTTAAAACTATTGCTTAAAGTCACATGTCAAAAAAATAAAACAGTTTCTTTTCACTGCTACAAACTGTGTTGCCTTTTCACATCATCAAAGACAGTAGAATTGGTGTTCCATTGGCTGGAGAACATTTTGCACCAGTCTGCACAACTGTTATGACTTCCGAGAGGGCAAAGTCCCCTACCAATCATCTTCTCTAAAGTCATAGATGGCTTGATGATAAGTATTTTGCTGGCACCAGTAGGTTTATAAACAGTCCTCTTAATAGCATAACAGTTGAGTTTAAAGTTATTTTAGAGAAAAAAAACTTCATGATATATCTCAGTCATTAAGGGAAAGACAAACTTACAACGGAAAAGGTCTTGATAAAGAAATCAATTACACTAGCTTCTGTTCCCTCAAATTCTCAGAATCTTAAGCTGGAAGAGGAGACAGTTAACAAGTTTGTTTTTACTTCAGTTGGGTGTATAAGTGTTTTCTCCAGAGGTCAAGAAGGTTACTCTTTCCTAAGCAAAGCAGGCAATAGAGAAAACTATAAGCTACCATGCTGAACAAGACAGACAACCTTTTCTTGATGAAAAAAGTCAGCAAGAATAGAGGAGAATGTAGTGTCACTTATTTTGCATTTCCTTCAGACTCCTCTAGCAGACAATTTCATCAGCTTCTCACATCTCTGAAGTGTTCATGAAAGTGATGTATGACTGTGAGGTGATGCAAATGATATGTGTCAGTAGGTGTCAGGATCTTCATAATGTTTGAGTTAAACAGCTGAAGATATTTTAAAAATATGTAAATATTTAAGATATGTCCATTTTGAGATATAAAAGACTGGATACTCTTACAGTGCCATTTGGTGTAGCTGTATGGGCCATATGGCTGTTGTGGATCTGATTCCCACATTCTTCTTCAATTTTCCAAGACTGACTGCAAATTATAAATTGCAATCAGCTTTCCAGCATCTTGGTATACCTCAGTGCATGCTCTGCAAACCTCACCTTATCCTAAAACAACACAACAGACATTAAAATGAGGGAGCAATTAGCACACAGATCAATTGTAAAATGCATTGTCTTGGCATTATTAAAACATCAGTGGATAAGGATTGGGGTGGAAATAAAGGACAAAAGTATTCAAATAACTCAAAATGCATCATCATATATTTTTCATATATTTTGGATCCATACAATTAATGATTGAAATCAATGTTGTTTGAAGGTTCTGAGATGGCATAAAGACAAAAACAACTTTCAGTCTTAAAGAAAAAAATATACAAACATACTAAAACATCCATACCTTTCATTACAATTTAATTAAAATAAAATTAATGAATTTTTAATTGTTTTCAATTTTTCGGGCTTCTGTAATTTCAAAAGTACCCCATTACACTGCATTCACAAGGTTTTTTTCCCTCCCTGAGAAATAAGAAGGGTGAAAATGAGAGAGAACTCCATGAGATACAGAAATAAAGAATTCTGATCTCTGATAGGTATGAGATGCTCAGGCTTTTTTTTTTCTTTAATGAACTCAAGATATGTTGTGACTGCAGTAGATACCATAGGTAGACGGAATATATAAGAGCTTACTTATATAGGTCTTACTTCATATCAATTAGTTTGCTCCTGTACCTTTTCTTGCTTTGGTGTTTCAGATCATATTGAAAAGGAAGACTTGCATCATACTTCATACTAGTAACAACAATGGAGAAAGTAAATCTGATGATATGGTATGGTAAAACCATGGCAATTTTTTTGCTTTATTGGGTTCCATTTGAATGAAGCCCTTTAAAATGTCCTCTTTCTTCAGACATCCCATCCTCTCCAGTAGGAGGTATATCACAGATGGCCCATGCACACATCACATCAGGACCACGGAGGATTCAGGAAGTGGAATGAGAATCCGTGTTGCAGAGCTGCATCTGTGTGAAATGCCTTCCTTCAGCACACTGCTAAGTGTACTTGGAGGCTTTGCTATGCTATGGCTATACCTGCAATACTCCAGCTGGTGAACCGCAGAGATAAGATGCAGACGGTCAGGAGATGAGCATCTTGTCTCATCACAGGAATAATGAGAGGAATAAAATATCCAAAAATACGGGGAGGTTAACATACAGGAAATAAATAGGCTTTAGGATGCGCTGGAGAAATTAATGACTGGGAATTTCTAACCACAATATATGCAGTAAATCAGGAACATCTGGGCAGATCTGCTTTGCTTCCTTAAAAGATGAACAAAGTAGCAGAGTGTGGGAATGTAGTTGAGGAGGTATGGAAGAATTTTTCTTCACAGAGGGGAAATGCAGGGGGAAAATAGTATTTTAGTACTCATGGAAATGCTACATGTAGGTAGGAAAAGACCTCCCATAGCATGTGTAGTTCCCTCATCTTAAAGTGATTTTGGCAGAGATTGCAGAAACTGCATGAGAAACTACGAATATCCTAGAGGCAAAATTGTGAATGGTTTAGTCACAGACTTTCCTTCTCATGACATCCTATTTTTGTACATTAGGGGCACTCAAGGTGTTTTTGAAATGCAGCTGAAACTCACCAATAGGCTGCAGTGCTGGTGTGACTGCACTTGGAATGGAATATAAGCACAGCCACATGCTGTGACCCCATATGTCTTGTGTGTTAAGAAACCAAAGTAAAGAGGAAAGAATGAACTCCCAGCCCCGCAGAGTAAAAGGCATTCTTTATTATTATTGTTGTAATTACTATTACTATATTCAACAATAAGAAATGCTATGAGAACTTCAGTAAAAATATTTTTGATTGGAAAAATAAATTAAAATTTCCATCTTCAACCAAAAAAGAATTTTTTTTTTCAAATTATTTCCTCAAAATTTTTTATATACTACAGTATTTTATTGAAAGAAATATTTACTGGAAGACACATTTTTCATGAAGAATTTCACCATTCAAGACATTTCTGTCAGCTCTAGCAGAAGTAATTCTGTAAATATTTGTTTGACATTTTGTGTAATCAACTTTCATGTAGATTTTCGTTTAAGTTTTGAGTTATTTGATTATTCTTATTTGGAACTGATTAATTAGGGAGGCTTAGATTCTCCACTAAGAACACTAGAACAGAATATCAGTATTAAATCCCTAGTTCAATGTTTTTCAAACTAAGGATTTTAAATTGTTCCTGTCTTCCCATTACCATTACAGTAGATTGATAAAGTGTCCAATAGACCTATCTATCTCACAGGGAGGATGCATAGTCAAACAAAAATGTCCGAAGAAGGTGTCAATTCAAATATTGATGTTCAAAACATTACTGTATTTCTACAAAATGGTCGGTTACCAGCAAAATACTTTGACCCAGAGCAACAGATACTTTGCATATGTAATCAAGAATACATTTTCTGTGTGCAGTAAGTCCTGTGACCTGACTGACATCTTCCAGTACAAATCTGTCCTCTCATTTTCCTACTGACACAATTTCATTCTTGAACTAGATTGAATCTCACATCTGCAGCCTTGGCTGGTCTTCCGCTCTTTCAGACCTTTTTCTCCTGGCTCTAATTTTCTCTCTGCATATATTTTCTCACAACTCTCTGCACTTTCTTTTTGCCTTTGGCTCACCCTTTTCTCTCTGTAATTTTCCTGCTTCTTTTCCATCAGAGAAGTTCCTTAGCTGTTGTTCTTGAGTGCAGCAGCACATGGTGGTGACCCCCTCTCATCGTAACAACACTTCATCATGCTCATCTTCCTTGCAGTAATATTTCCATTGCCAGAAGAACAGCTACAAAACCACCAACTTCTTGTTGCATATTTCAATTAACTCTCTTTCACAAAGAAAAAAAAATGACTGTACAATAGATGTTATGCTTCAGTGCTTTTAGATTAAACATTTTTATCCTTTAACGCATTCTTCTTTAAATATTTCTTTTGATTTCTCCTCAGACTTACAATTCAAAATAAATTAAAATTCTAAATTTTTAGTCTTTGTTTAATTCTTTTGTTTTAAGCTAATAATAATGCTCAATTTATTAATTTTTAGTATATTTTAAAATAGTAACAATTAATAGTTAGGGTTTAAAAATGAAAGCTTACTTCTCTTTTCGTTTTGTCACAAAGGACAGAAACATGAACAGTCCTATGATGGATTTATGAGGGGAAGAAGGGAGGAAAAAAGTGTTAGCTTTTATATTAGTTTTTGCTATTTCTTTTTTGTGCAAAGAAAAGAATAGCTTGACAGTACAGCTCCTGCCACACTTTTGCTAATCTCAGCTGCCAGACTGAAGTGGACAGAAAGGGTCTGTGCTGTTGTACTATGGACTTCAGTAGCTCTAGTGTTATTTCGGAGTCTGGGAAATTAAATAAAAAACAGCCTTCCCAGCTGTAAAGTTGTATGATCCAGGAGACTCCTGAACTTATATGGACAAAGACATAAGGTGCAGATCAGGGGATGCTGCATTAACATGTGTCAGCCATTGAAAGAAAACCATCTGCCTCTATTGAGATCTTCATGTCAAAACTCAGTCTACAAATCTGCAAAAGGATTTTGCAGATCCTTTTGATTTAAGGTCCTGTTTATGGCTTTTTCTATATATGTTCAAGGCCAAGTTTGTTTTTCAGATTCATGGTAATTGTTTGTCATGACAAAATCCCTTCCTTTAGCCTCAGCAATTGCATCTCCTTTCCCTTCATATACCCAGAACGGTACTGTTTTTATACACGAAAATAAAATCTTTCATGTCCTTCCCCTTATCTGTCACATAGTATATAAAATATTCTAAATTTGAGATTTTTTTCAATATTTCTACGTTACTTTTGTTCGAGCTTTTAAGTGGATAGCTTGAAATTTCTCTCTCATAGTTGTATTTTTTTTCTTCTGAAGATCTACAAAACAATCTTCATTCCTGCAGTTCTTTCTAGTTCTTGTTCATGATACTCAAGATACAAACTTGACAATCATCAAACAACTCTAAACAGTGTTCGAGTTTGATGATTGTTATGGTTTTCCTGTATTTCCTTTACAACTGTTGCATTTTAGTGTATCTTGTCTTAGCCTTTGGCTTCAGACTTTCAGGGGAACAATCCTATTCTAATAAAACAGTACATAGAAGCAAAAATTCCTCATAAGGCCTTGCAGTCTGTGAACTAAGAATGTTAGCAAAACACAGATTCAAGGAAAGAATAAATCTAGCAAGTAAAAGATTCTCCAAGGTATCCACTTTTAATACTGCTTTTTAATTAGTATTTCATAAAGCATATGACATACATTGTGTTGGGCTAAATACATCTGTATAACATTTTTATCTTAAAGTGCCATCAAGTTCTTACTTAAGTTCCTTTCTAAGCAAGAATGAAGTTTTCCTCATGTCCAACCATTTTAACACTCTGGTTCAAATAACTGACCATTTGTCTTGTCCTAAACTTCCTTGATGTATGCATCTCACTTCTATTAGGTTCTCAAAAACTTTTATTCAAATTATCCTTAAAGGAATAGGGTACAAAATATTGTAATGTCTCCATATAAACAGGCATACTGTTGGCACATCATAATATTAATCATCACACTGGGTGTTTATAGCTCCTATCAGCAACAGAGTCAGGCAATACCCCTAAACAGCATAAATGTTCAAATACAGAATCTATCTGCCTCCTAAATATTGTTAAGGAAAAGTAGATTGCAAAAATGCCTTGTTACCATACAGCTATAGCATCCTGCACCAACTAGAAGACATTATCCTGTTTATGAGATGTCTGCCTATATTTTTTTCCTCTCCATTGTAGTATTTTTAACATTTTATATACATTTTCTTGTGTCACAGAGTCTTTTAAACCATCTTCTGGGTAAGGAAATTACTAGATACTTGCTTTTTTTTTTTGGTTTTGTTCTATGCAGGTCTGACATATTTTATCTTGTTACAGTGATGCAGGATTAGCACATGGCTTAAATTCTGCTTCCAAGAATTCTGTATTAGAATCAATATGGAAGCTTCACCTTCATATTCCCTGGACACAGAAGTGTAATTCAGAATGGTAGCTTTTAATCAGTACAGCCATTCAACATTATAGTCAATTTATTTTCTAGTTAGACTTTATTTAAAAATAAAATTATGTATTCTATACCTATATGATGAAAAATATCTTCTGGCAAAATAGACATTAGTAAACTTACAGATAGATGAGTCCTTAGTTTATATTTTTCCTTTCAACATTGCCTGACCCAGAAAAATATTCCTTAGTTAAGGAGGTCATGTTCATTTTGTGGTGCTTTTTTCCCCCTTTTTTTTTTCCAAGTACTTGTAATTACTGAAAGTTGGCCAATACACTCACTTAATCTTTTCAATGTGTTAACTGTTGCTTTATCTATCCTGGAAGATATAACGGAAGCTGATTTTGCACTACTTGAGTTTTGCAAATTGATGCTGCCAGGATCTGCTTTGCAAGTGATATTGAACTTCCACTGGATAAGATAACTTAGATCTTTGTTAATTTCATAGAATAATTAAGATTCCCTGTAAGTGGAAACCTTGGACTGGTATATGATGCTTAGAGGTACAAAAGCTGTTCAAGAATCAATATTATATCAATGCAGTACGCTGATATCATTGTAAAATAGAAATATGCCAGGTAAAAGAGCAGTTATAAAAAAGTCTGAGCTGTTTCAGCAAGATGCATGCTGACCTCAGACTATAGCAAAAAATCTCCCGTTACTTACATGACATTTTTTCTGTGCAAATGTTTCACTCTGTGACCTACTTTTTCTACTTTATTAATTCAAAAAAATACAATATAGCGTGTGAAAAAGAGCCAGTGTTGATGAATATTACAGGCCCATTGCTTAGGTTACAAGGGAAATTTTCCCTTTGGTGAGCACAAGTTCTGAAAACACTTCATGTTTCCATTCAATGACTGCATTAATTTGCTTTGTTTCTAAGCACTAGATACACTCCACCTAAATCCAGGCTTAATTTATCTACCTTTACCTATCCTTTAACATCGTGAAACTCATCTGTCCTATACAGGCTCACGACCTACCTAATTACTCTGACCGTAGGGACATGTAGGCGCATAGATTTCTTAGGTGTCTCCTTCTTCCTCAGGGAGCTACTTGGGCAATGCCCATGTATGTTCACACGTGGGAACAGGAACTTATCTCCTGTCTACCAATCCACTGATAATCAAGATAATCAACTTCTTTCTCAGTCCCTAGAGCTGTCTGCAGAGTTGTTGGTCATGGTATATAGTCATGTTCTAATACAAGCTTTCTTTATGTTGATAGAAGTAGTTGATGATATTTACTTCTTCTATAATACTTCAGTTTATGGAGGTGAAAGAGAACTGGAGTTCCAGCACACTTGCTGAGGGATTTGGATGATCAATTTATACTTAAACTTAAAAATAAGAGTAGACTAACCCCTTACTTCTTCTTTTTTTCAATTTCCACCAATTAAAAGGGATTAAAATTATTTTGTTTTCTGGGACCCTGCTTGAGCAAGACAATTGGACTAGATGACCTCCTCCAATTTTACCCTTTCTGTGATTCATAGTTTATACATGTTTGTGCGGTTACAGTTTTTAATCATGGGACATAAAATTTAAGCAGAGACATAAAGCAAATATTACATTATGACAAAGGTGTATTGCTATTCCTTTTTTGCTTCAAATTCAAAGGAAACTCTTGTAAGCATAATTGTATTTATGAAACTTAAATGAGAGCAAAAGATAGATTACTGTGAAAATACAGATACATATAACTCTTTTTCCCATAAGTAGGCCATGTAGTAACTTGTTTTTTATGGTATACTTAGTTGTCATAAGCTGCCTTTAAACCAGGTTAGAGACAGTCTATATGCTCTTACTTTAGCCTATGTAATCTTGGCACAGGCTTATGTGATATAGTACATGCTATAAGTCAATGCAAAACACTGTGGAGTAGATAAATGTCTTTGTTATAGGAGTTCTTATTGTATTAATATGATTCCAAAAGTGAGATTCAAAAGAGATAATATTCTCATTAAAACAGAAAGTCAAAATATGGTACTGATAGGACAATGATTTTGTGTGTATGTTTAAATGTGTGTATAGGGAAAACTAAGAAAAATAGGTGCGTATAAATTTATCCATAAAATCATAGAGGCATTTTATATACTTTGAAACCTAATGACCTGGAACTAAGTCCTGAAATTTTGTTTCAATTAAGTTAAAGTATCCCTGAAGTTCAGTAGTCTTAACATTTAAACTTTTAACTTTTCAGTCAGAAAATTGGCAGACAACTAGTTTAGTTCTTTAGTCTGTAGGGAATTAAATACCAAAGTACAACCACACAACATATTGGATATACAATTTCAAGAACGAGAAATTGAATAAAGCCATATGAATTGCAAGTAGAAAAGTAAAATACATTTCTAATATCCCATAGTGAGTTTTATTTAGGCAGAAACATACTGAAAAGCAGCTTCCTCAAGTAAACATCATGAAAACTTTCTAGCTGATGATATCAGCTAGAATTCTGGAATGCAAAGGGTTAAAGAATCCAAGAGATCTCATAATTTCTCATACATCAGTGAGAAAGCCTTAGGGCTGATGCTAGCTGATGAACCAAGATTTAATGTAATATGGTCAATTCATTTTGTACTGATTACAGTTCAAGCAGCTGCATCCTGCCCTATTGGTTATACTTCTCAGAAGGCTGCACTATTTTGGGTGAAAATAGACATAACATCAAAGAGTTTAAAATATATGCATTAGGACAGGGAAAAATAAGTACAAACTGGAAATGTTAAAAAGAAATAAAATGAAGATAATCCCTTGTCTAGCTGCTTACATAGATTTTTTTTCAAAGAATTTTAGAAACTAGATCTGCATTGAAAACAATATTGTAATTTTTTTCAAAACTTAGTATGTTTTTGGGTTTTATACATAAGACCTATTATACCAATAATGAATAATAAAACATAATTTTAGAAGTATTGTGGTCTAAGTCTGCTCCCAGTAGTCCAACAGTGAACTGTATTTTTTAGAAAACTTCTCCAGTGTTCATTTATCAAAATTCTGCTGTCCTTTTCAGAGGAGGTTACTTTACTCATTTAGGGATGCGTCTTGTAAAAGCTAGCCATCTTGTGATGTTTTATCCAATGCATTATCTATTCAAAGGAATAGGAAAGGAAAACAGGGATTAATTCTCAGCAACGAAGATGTAAAGAAGTGGAGTGGACCCTGAGGAGCAGGTAGGATAGAATGCTTTTAAACGATTTAAGCTGGTTCTTATGATTGCCTCCACGCAAATATCCCCAGTTGGTATCTATTTGACCTAGACTGATAACAGTACCCATAACCATTCAGTTATGGGTTCCCTTCTGTACAGGTACGGTGATACCTCCTATCAAAATAAAAAGTAGATTTTGTTAGAACAGTAAATAGTAGGGAAGCTTTGGAGTCATGAGCGATTTTCTGTTACAGAAGCAGGTATGTGGGATAATAAATGAAGGACTGATTTTATATTCCTGATTCAAACAAATAATAAATTTTCTGTTGTGTTCACTGAGATTATTCTTTCAAATACAGCTCAAGATCAGAACATTTTCTAGTCTGCTCTTACTTTTTACAGGACTACAATTGTGCTGAATAAGGACAATCATTTAAGTCAAAAATCAGCAAATTTATTTTTTTGAGAATGCTCTGGAAAGGTCACCTCAGATGAATGTTGGTTAACTCTTAAATCTTTGGTCGTTCTGAAAACACACCTTGAAAACTGTCAAGTGTATGTTTTTCAAATAAATTGAGAAAACTAATTTTCTCTATCAGCTGACTGGGCTCTGGGGGTTCTCTGCTTGCAGAAGTGCTCAATAAAGAAGGCAAACCAAAAATAACTTTTTATTTTATGTGATAATCTCTGTTATTTTGTGGTTGAGTCCAGGCTACATAGAGGGGATGACTGACTCTTACTTTTGAAGGCATTCACTAAATTTGACAACTTCTTTTATATTGATATATGTCAACGGCTCTCTGGTCAAGTCAGCTTGCTTCCACATGAGACCCTTTGCAGTATGTTGAAGTTTTTTTGAAGAAAATACTTTTTCTCCAATATGAATCATAAAGTTTAATTAATTTATATCAAAGAACTAAGATCAAGTCAACTATTTTAATTTATGCCAGCTGGGCCACATAACTTTCACTTCCTTTTCCAATTGTGTCAATCTAACATGGTTGTCACTGTAAACAGATGGAGTATTATGGCAGCATTAAGCTCTTTGGGTAGAGGATTATGCAGAGAACTTACACCCTTTGTTCTACTTCTCCACTTGATACTGTAATGATTTTGGTATGCTTAGTTTACTATTTTTACACAGTTTTCAATTAAGAGTCATAAAACAATCATTATAAAATTCTATCTTCTGATGACAGGATATTTTTGTGGTATTGACTATGTCTGAATACAGACACACATTTGTACAGTAAGCTGTGTCATAATATTTCGTATATATTTTCTTTAAGCTACTGTAGGAACTCATATTTTCTCATTTCTCAAGAAACGTATTTTTTGTTCACATTTTTTTCTACAGCCCCAGTCAATGTTCTTGTGCAAGATGTCCTGGTACTGAATTCCTTTCCATTTTTGATTACCACTACATAAAATTGTTTATGTATAAGTTATCACGCAGAAGAAACATCAAGACTGAAAATGAGAAGATTAAAGTTTTTCATTTGGCATAAATTTTAAGAAGTTAGAGATTTACAAATAATAATTTATACTAGTCTATCTTTTAACATATGCTAATAAACAACTAATATCCTGTCCTGTCACAGAATAACATAGACCTTAATTAAGGCAAAAGACTTAAAAATATGCTTAAATTTTATCATTTTAGGACTGAGGCAAACCATCCCACAGTATCTCTCCATTGATAACATCTGAATGGATCCAGCTTCAATATGGTCAGCACAACTGTTCAGCTGTAAGGTTACTGCCATGTCACATCTTAGCATACTGCCCAAGGACGTGTTGATGGGTTGGCTACAGCCCCAGAACCTTACCTTCACCTCAGCAAATCTGTCTTGAAGTGTCACTGAGAGTTGTACATCAATATGTCCTGCTCTCCCTAATGACTGGTCTTCTGGCCAGATCTTTATAGTGATTTTATTAAACAATCATGGTATGTTTTCTAATAAGTATTGAATTTTATGTGGCTGAAATTGTTTTGGGGTTTTTTTTTCCTTTGTTAATTCCATAGAAATTATTTATATTATTCAAATCCTTGAGCAGGTGCTTTGGATGAAAGTAGCAAATAAAATTCTTGAGCCATTAGTCAGCTAAATGCACCATAGCAATACAAGTAAACGTAGAAATATACTGTGTAACTAACCACACATAAAATAATTTGGTTTGCATTTAGGAAACTATCGACCTGACAAAGTATTTTGGCTATACCTGCAGTGGACTGTTGATGACTTATTCATATTGCGAGCAGGCTTCCCTAAGCCCACTAGGAAGAGCTGTAATGCTCATTGCTATTCCATCCCAGAACAGGTAAGGCTGAAAAACAGTTAATAATTATTAAAGGCATGCATTTCAGGCTACTACAGTGAAAATCATCAGAAAAAAGCAAATATGTATCTATGCATTCAAAAGCTTAAACAAATTAATTGAATGCTCCTATACTGTTACATGTAATTCTGTTCTCTCCTTAATTCTAATGTGTTGGTGACCTAAATGAAGTAGAAGAGGAGTGGATAAAGAAAAGCTGGATGAGATACAAAATATATCCAGATAGATTTCACAGGATAAAGATAAAACTTCAAAGTGAGATGACAGAAATGAACAAGTATTCTAAATCACGAGTTCCGACAAAATTTTTTTGCCAAGAAAAGTGGGTTTAAACTGGAAACAAGATCAAGATTTTAAAAGATATTTCAGAAATAAAAAATATGCTAAATGAGTATGCCTGTACCATCAACTCTAATTGGTCATGACTATAGCCAATTTGGTTAAGTCAAAGTTTAGAATCAGAAATATAAAACCACATTTGGAAAAAACCATGCTTAAGATGCATATCTGACCCCTCTGAAGCCACAGCTTTACCAAGTAGGGTCAATGAAGTTGTAGCAATGATATGACCTGACATGACTTAACAACAAAATTAGCTGAACACCTTTTTACAGAAAAAATCTTAAGCAGAAATGCTGATTCACCAAAACCAAAATTTTGAGCAACTGAATTATATTCAGTAGTAACCTCTCCAGCTTCCTCACAGATAATACTCTCAGCTTTCAGGTGAAAATGATTCCCTCCAGCTGTAAGGCAATTTCACAATATGGACTTCAGACAGATACTTAAATGTTAGCTATTTTGAAAAACAGAGAATGAGTCATTTCTATGTAACAGAGGGGAAAAATCTTTATAAAATTTCCCTTACACTTTGATATAGTCTGGGATAAAAATGGTAAAAGAGAAAAAAATAATTCAGATTTAATTTTGACATTTCTAAAATAGAATACTTCAAATCAATGTTGTTAAAAATCTCAACATTTTCAACTTTTAAATATCACATTTTTAAACTTTTTTATGTTTCTAAATATTGGCTTAAAATTGCGCCAGATAAATAGGTAAATAGGTAGAGGTCCAAAAAAATGCAAACCCAAATGTTGTGCTACAGATTAAACAAAATATTTCCATTTGACAAAACAGACATCAGTGATCTTTAGTGCCTATGTGAAAACTTGACAAAATCCTTTCTTTCAAGTCAAGTATTTTCATTAGTTTTTGCTTCCAGCTTTCATAATGAAAAAAGAAATTCGGTATTGTTCAGTGTGTTAAATATACATGGCCAGATTTGTGGGGAGTAAGAGTGATGTTTCAGGAGTGGCTTCTGCGAGGAGAGACCAGGGCTATCCCATGCCAGACACAGCCATTTCCAAATGTCCTCTTGAGGATGGGAGTAAATGAGCAGCTTTATGGACATTTATCTAGTAGCTAAGGATATCTCATCACACTATTTAAGGGGGGGGGGGGAGGTAGTTAGGTCTATTTAAAGAGTTCATTACTCTTCAAGGAAGAAAAAGAGAAAACCTTCCAAAATATTACTCAGGGAAGAGAAAATATACTACAATTTCAGTATATTCTGTATCTAATGATTTTGGATAATAAAGTTCAGATATTATGCCCAATGCAGTCCCTTTGTGGGAAGCAGAGTAAAGCTAGTTTGAATCCAAAGGACTCTGAGCTTTTTGTCACTTGTCTGAAGCAGTCTTTTAAAATATGTCTTCATACAACATGCCTGTACTCAGGACCAGTCTGTATACTATGCTCTGCTTTTAGTCAATGCAATTAGCAAAAAGAACTCATTTTCCCTTTGTTTTCCTGCAGCACACAAATCTGGCAGGTTCTTGACAGGTATCCTTCCTTCTTTTTTACTCCATAGAGAAAGTCTTAAAATCACAGGACGATAATGACAGTGAAGAGGACTCCATGCTCAACCAGTATAGTATCAAGATCTCTGGCTCTGAGCAAGAGAGATAGAAAGGCAATAATGAACTACATACCTTCTGACTTTCTGTCACAGTCCATTGATTAGAAAGTATGGACAAAAATTTTAATAATTATTTGATACATAAATAAATAACTTATGCCCTCTACTGTGAAAATACAAGGTCTATCTTTTGAACTGACTCACATCTCTTCTTTGTGGGCCAGGTTCAGTGTTTGCACACAGTAACAGAGTATAAATTATGCAGGGATAATGATTCAAGAATTCAGGAAGGACTTTAAAAAACTTACTGTCTGCAAGGCACACCTGTGCTTCTTTACTTATTAATATGCATTTCTTTGTTTCTACATTTATATTTAGAACACTGTAAAGGGCAGGTTGGGAGAGCATAGTTTTTGAAGATACTACCAATAAAAGTTACAAAAATAAGTGGGAAAAGTTTTAAAATAAGTACAAAACAAAATCTTCAAACAAAGCAATGCAAACCCAGAATAGAAAGTGGAAGTTTCTACAGTTATGCAGACTTTAGGCTCTACTGAACAGCTATGAGTCCAGCTTTGAGGGGAAAATGATGAGATGCAAAAGGGAATGATGAGATTTCTGCATCCAAAATATTTTAATCTTGACATACATTTTTATGAATGTAACAAAGGTCTAGTAATCACTGTAATTTGTAAGGAGTGATTCCTGCTAACTGGACTGGTTAGCAACAAACTGGCAAATAGTTTATAAATGTTACTGACATGGGCAGTTAGAGTTGTCTTGCTTTAGAGATTAGGACCTTTTGTTAGTTTTTTATAAGAGTTAAGTCTGTTCATAGTGAGTAATTACGGAAACAATTTTTTCATTTTGTACGTTTGAGCATTCATTCTGCCCGGAGAACTGCAGAGTGTTGCAAGTACAAGGTAAACTGTGTTGAACACAACAGCCTGACTCTGCACTAATGAAATGGCTGGGCTGCTGAATTACTCCTTGCCTAGGAACACTCTTTCGGGTACTGTAAAAATTATAAATTATAACTACAGCAAAAGCAATATGTATAAGGGTAAACTCTGAGTTATGTACCACATCTGACGTGCTGAGGTTGGCACATTGTCATGGCTTACTAAACCCTCTTGAATCTCTGTTTACAGGTCTGCTTAGCTACTGGTCACATGAAGAAGAAAGGAAGCAGTAACCTGGGGAACATGACTGCACAGCGTGCACAGAATGGTACCCAGGTCTTCATCTTGTCAATGCACATCCTACTGAAAAGGCGAAGACCTACGCATATCTCCTTGTGAAATTAAAGTAATTTCAGGAAAATGTACAGTAATATCATTTATTTGGATTCCTTTATTCAAATACAGTTTAATACTAGACAGACACGTATACTTTCCTCTGTTAAGAACCCTCAAATTTTGTTTGATATAAACCCTAATTTCTCAGATTTTCCTCACCTTATTTAATTTTAAAGTTTCCATTAAAAATATGTATGATATAAAATAGAAATATACATAGGCAGAAAAGTTCTAACACATCTTCATATCAGAAATGAGAAGATATGCTAAAAAACTTAAATACTAGTTGCAGGACTACAGCCTACACATTCAAAACCTGTTGCCTAACACTGGAAGTCTCTAAGTTGTTTTAAAGTAGCTTAAGAACCTTAAATGTCTACTCAAAACTGCATAGATCTAGGGAGCACTAAACAGGTAAGGCTCTGGTTTATATCTCAGCTCTGTAAGAAAGTAAAAATTTTATGGTTTAGGAATGGTATTCTTCACTTTAGTACTCCCACGCGCCTCCAGCTCCCCTCTCACCTCTCCCATGCAATGTGCTGCAGAGAGTAATTGAAGGCATAAAAGGCAAAGATCACAGGTTGACACAAGAACAATTTACTGGAAACAGCAATGAGATAAGAAAACATACAATAACAGCAACAATATTAGTGACAGAAGGTACAAGAAAGAGGTGAATGATTCACACAGAAACCTCCCAACAATAGACAATATCGGACAGCTCCCACCACCACGCTTACTCAACCAGAGTAGAACCCCTTCTCCCTGGAAGAAAATTCCTTCTCCCCATCCCTAGCAATGACATAAAGTGATATGGAATAACCTCTGGGTCCTGACCATGCCTCCTCCTGGCTGCAACCAGGACAAAATCCAGGACACTTTCCTCTCTGAATTGCCTCTTTGAGGCTGATTCATCTGACTTTTCAGATCATCTTTGTTGGGTTGAACCTCCTGAAAACTATTAATGTAAAATGTTGCACTCACTTCTGTCCTCTTCAGTTTTTACATAGGAATTTTTGGTTAAAGCATGCACCTGTGCCCCTGGAAGACCTTGTCTGAGTTTTCACACTGCTGTAGAGAGCTGAACCTATATCACCAGAACCATCTGTTAACCAATAGGCTGTTTGGTATTCAAACCAGGTCTTAAGTTCATCCATTTAACAAATGTTCTGCTTATATAAATTTTTTGCAATATTTATGGAGCACGGGTTGGATTTTCATTCTCTCTCATTCTAACTCTCTAATTACCACCAGCCTATGATTTAATTCAGCATTTCATACTGAAGAGGCACTACTACTTGTTCAGCATGTCTTAACATGTCAAGCTTATGGTCTTTATTAAGCATTCCAATATCTAGAAATCTGATCATAAAACACTCAAGATGAAATTTATGTGACCAAACATAGGCAACTAGGCTATCTTTATTGTCAGAGATAAACAAATGTATTTAGTGGAAGACTCCATTCTACCTTTAGGTGGCTATCTGTATGGGGTCAGAATTTCACCTTAAAACAATCTCCTTGAATTATAAAGAGTGTCTAGAGTGATAAGTTCAGCTGTAGGTGAATGGTTTGCAGATGTCCAAAGTCTGATGAGGTAATTTCAATCACTTTTAGTATCCATGTCTCTTTTTTTTTTTCTGGAACTATTGTTAACACCTGTTTGGAAAGTATTTTTCTTGAATAATTTGAGCAGCTATAAAAATTGGTCAAATAATTGGGTTTGGGAGCAGATTTTCCTTTATCGTGTGGATACAAGTTTCTTCATAAATTTTACCCATCAAACTTTCAAGCTTTTCTTTCCTTATCAAATTAATGTATTAGTGCCTGAAATATAAGTTTTCTCTCTCTTCTAGGTTTATGTGCCCCACTTTCAGTGCTGCAGGTGCTGTGGTTGTAGTGACAGAGTTAGTCTATGTGAAGAGAGGTCAGAACATGGCCCATGTCAGATACAACTAGTTTCAGACAGCTCAAATAAACCCACTGCAGGGCACAGATGGCCCGCTCAGCCAACATGGTGACTCCTCAGAGAAAATGGATTTAAGAAAGAGCAAAATGCTTTACAGCAGTGTGAGAAGTGAGGAAAAACATGTGAGAAGCATCCCTGCAGAAAGCAAGGTGAAAAAAGGAGGAGGAGGAGTTGCAGGTACCAGTGTAGAGATTCCTCTGTAATCATGGTGGATCAGGTTGTCCCTCCAGAGCTCATGGAGGACCACAAGGGGGTAAATATCCACATTGCAGCCTATGGAGGACCCCGTGCCAGAACAGGTGGACATGTTCTAAAGAAAACATCAGCCTGTGGAGAGGATCCCAGATTGGAGCAGATTTTCGTGCCAGAACTGCAGCCCATGGGGCACCCACGCTGGATCAGTTTGTTCCTGGTGCACCATACTCCCTGGAGAGAACACATGCTAGAACAGTTCTTGAAGAGCTGCAATCTGTGGGAAGGACTTATGCTGAAGAAGTTTTTAAAGGACTCTATCCCATTAGAGTGCCCACATGCTGGAGTAGAGGAACAGTGTGAGGAGTAAAGAGAGGCAGAGGCGAAGTGTATTCCTCATCCTCCGGCCCTGTTCAGGTTAGAGAAAGTGATAGAGCAGCTGAGAATGAAGCAGTGAGGTTGAGCCTGGGAAGAAGGTAGTGGGGAGAAAGTTGTTTTAGTTTTTGTCTTTGCTCCTTACTTAACTTTTAACAGGCAAAAAGTTTTGTTTCCCCAAGTTTGATCTGTTTTGTCTGTGAAGATAGTGGGTAAGTGATCTTCTTATCTCAACCCCTGAGCATCTTCATCTTCTTTTGTCCTCATCCTGTTAAAGAGCAACTGAATAACTGTCTGGTAGCTGACAAAGTCAACTTACTGCATCTTTATACTGAAAGTGGTATCTTTCTGTGTTCTTCCCAGAAAAGTAATGAAATGGTTTTTTTTGGAAAGATGGAGTTCAGAGAGATGCATGGATATATCTGCACTGTCTGTTGAGTACCATTTGGAATCTCTTTGCTGTTATAGACTTCCAGGTGTTTAGAAGGGAGGCGGATTGGCCACAAGCTACTGTCTAAAAGCAAGGTAGCCTTTACCAGAAAGATGTAGACCCAAATCATCACAGTATTCAGGGCAGAGAGGTGCCTCTCTTTTTTTTCAGAGGAACATTAATTCCACTAACTGCAATACCATGACATTACCTTACAGGCATGATTGGATTCTGTGGTTGTAAGCAATCCTCTAAATACACATTGACAGTACTGATGAATATTTATAAGTATAGGTAGAAATAATAGTAAGTTAGGCACTAGAATCTGATACTATGCTTTTTTTCTGAATGTGTGTTCAGTGCTACTTTCCCCCCTACTTTTTGATTTCCGAATTAAAAAAAAAGGCAGAAAAGAAATTGTAACTGAATGTGGTTTCCCTTCCTTACTTTTCTTCTCTGTTTACTAAAGAGCTGAGGTAAGAGGAAAATCCTACCTAAACATCTTTCCTTCTTCACAAAGTAGAACTCCTAAAGATCTGATAAATTAGCTATTTAAATACAATTGATAGCAATGCACACTTAAGTATAAAACTTAATGACTTAACACAATTTTGAGAGAGGCTTGGCTCAGTGTCAAAATGCAGTCGGATCTTCAGCTGGTGGAAATCAACAGCATTGTGTTGGATGTAGTGAAGCAATGCCAGTGTTCACCAGCTGAAGCTCAAGTTGTTTTTATTTACCTAAAGATTTACTTTAATATGGTTCCTTTGTCATGCTCACTGGCATAATACTCATGCTTAATGTAGGCATTGCAGCGTAAAGGATGTGTTGTGCCATTCAATGAAATGTTTAAATGAACCACCTGCAGCCTATCACTAGTTAGCAATGCAGGTGGAAGTGCAGAATCCCACAAGGAAAGTTGCCCTGCTTTTCCATCACCCAGCAAAACATGTTCTGCTATGTAGGTTTGTGTGTTACCATTGCTGAGCAATGGCTTACATACTTACTGCACAATCTTTGCTTCTCATATTTCAAAATGTCAAACTGATTTGAGGGTTCTTGGAGCTGATGAGAAGTGCAATATAAAACCAAATTCTACTCAGCTTGTGAAATTGTGGGTTTTACTTGACAGTGTAGAAGAAAATATTTTCTTATGTCTTTGAACTAACTCCTGTGAGTAGTTTTTGTGCTGTTTCAAAGTAATTTAGCTCTAGGGAAGGAACAGAAACAATGATCATCTGTCCAGGATAAGAATTAATAGGACCAGTATTGATCAGCCACAATTCTTTACATAGAGCTCTGGTCAGAGTCAAATGTAACATTTCTTCACATCTGCCTTTGATTTTTCTCTAGAGAATTTCATCTAAAGATATGCCAGTTGCAGGATGCTAGTTATCTAATTCTATCCATCACTATCAGAAAAAAATGAGAAAAAATAAAAAGAGCAACACAAAATCAGCTAGATAAATAAAACTATTGTGAGCAAAAGGAAAACATTTATTTACATGTAAAAGTCCAAAGGGGAACATCTAGTACTCTCCATTTATAAGGAAACACATACTCTTTCCTTAATACCCTATCTAAGAAGCAAAAATCGACGTACAAATTCCAAACCCATCAATGTATCATTATTGTCACAGGAAGTGTTTCCTATTCACATCAAAGTTACTGAACTAGGATTCACTTAGTTTTATTTTATTTTTTAAATTTTATTTTATGAATAAGCAGAAGTAGTTGTTACAAGGTATTCCAGTTTCCTGGAAATTATATTGCATGAGCAGCATTGGAATTAATAGCCACTTAAAAATATATTCCCATTTCCCATAAGTCAAATTGAGTTTTGATGATGTTTCACTGGAGGCAGAACCAGCTCCTGAATAAACCATAAAGGAAAAGAATAAGTGGGATATATGGGGTTACACTGTCACTCTGTCTAGCCAAATATTTTGTTTCAAATCATGGGAAATAAAGGGGGTTCATGGAAGGCAAAAAAGCCAGGGTCTTTTATGGTAAAATTATTCAAAAGTCTTCTCCCAGTATCTAGCAACCAGAAAGGCCTCAACTCATTATTTGAGCCAGATTTAATTTCATTGACATATTTAAAAGTGAAAACAAAAACAAAGTAGACTATGCAGAGGTCTGGAGCCGTTATTCATCTTTGATTTCAACTGAAGGCTCAAACAACTGTAAAAAAAATGGCCTCATTTCAAATTTACTTGAAGTTTCAAAGAGGAAGAACTGTTCTTCAGAATGGTTTTATCTGGAGTTATCAGCAGACCAAGACAAGGGCTATTGCCTGGTCTGGATAAGATACCATTGAAAAAGTTTTTTAGAGGAAAACTACACAGTAGATTTATTGTTTTGTTAGCACTATATTCAATTGTATGGGAAGATAAGGGAAAACAGGCTGAACTCAGCTCAAGCTGAAGAATTTAGATATAAAATATAGGTAGGAAGAATAAAAAATATCTTGTTCACCATTATGCTTTGCTAGGAATCAAGACTTATTCTCAAGACTGGTTCTCAAGAAAAAAATTAAGGGGTTGTCACATCAGTTTCAAGGGACTAACACAACAGCTGTGGCTTAACATTGCATGCTGTGCAGTGAAATGGGCCAACTGCATCTCACCTCGAGTCTAAATGTACATCGTCAATGATAATCCTGCCTACTGCAGAGCTTAGGGAATCACACTGCTGCTAGAGATGTAAGATTTTTAGCCAGAATTCACAAGCAGTTGAACAAAAGCTCCTGTGTACTCTTGAGAAGCTCACTTTGGACATTCAGTGTGAACAATGCTGTCAGCCAAGAGAGACTTATCAATAAATACAAGTTTGTGAATTACCTCATATATGTAACTGGTTACAATAAGTGGTGTCAGCAACACTATAAAGGCACATCCAAGATACACTTATTATTACCAGAAGGTCAGTTAAGAAGAGATCATCAAGTAACTAAGAAAATATCAAACATCTCTTTTATTATTGAAAAAAAGTGTGATATTGGCATAATCGTAAGTAAGAGTGCTGGTACAGAAATACGGTATTTTATATGAAATGCTGGCAAATATATGTCAATATGTCTGGAAAAATAAAGCAAGTAGATTCTACTTACCTGCTTTTATCCAGGATCATACTACTTGAAAGACATTAATAAGTTCAATTAATAACTAGATACTGAGGTAGAGTGATCCAAAATTTCAAAGCATGTTAATACTAATTAATTCTGTTCAATTTCAGGTGTTCATCTGAGACCAGAGTCCAGTCTCTGGATTTCCTCTAAACCAAAGGGTGTCAGACATTTCTAGTAGATATTTTCTCATGGGAATGTAAGTAACATTAATATACAGGAGGCTTCCTGACTTCTTGCAGACACGAACTTATGTTGATCAGAGTAGGTAACAGCTGAGTGTTGGCCTTCAAGGTGTAAGCAATGCCTTTATGCTAGACTTAAGTTACTGGAAGAGGTAGATGAATGCTCTAAAGGGTAAAACTATGTGAAATGCTGTTCCCAGCCACCAGCAGATGACTAAACATGCAGGAAAACTGCACACTGCTGGTGAGGTCAATGGAGAGGATATTGGTATGGGAATTACTCTTTTAGAAATTTTCTGATTATCAAAATCAAACAATTCTAGACAGAAAGAATTGTTTCCTTCCCTCCTCCCCCTTCTTCTGAGAAAGAGAGTGATTGTAATATCTTTAGCTCTATTATGGCTTGTTTCTGATTGAGAATTTTCTTAGCTGAATTCCAAATATCTAGTGAAATGCACCCAGCACTACTAATAACAGTCACCAAGGATACACACAGATTTAATGCTGTGTTTGTGGAGCTGGGAGTAATGGCTGTCATACTGAGCTAGTGGAATTACAGTACTTCATTAGCTCCTTCAGAACAGCAGTGATTTTAGAGCAGAAGGTATCTAAACTGTAAACACTTCCCAAATCTTTCCACCCCACCACCTTTTTTAGTGTTGTTGTTTATTTTCAGGTCCAGTGAGAATTCTTAAAGAGACAAAGGTAAAATAGGCAATATTTACAATTAAATGAAAATTTTTGTAAATGTATACATAAGTGTAAAAAGAAAACATTCATAGGAACATAGGATCATTAAGGCTGAAAACACTTTTAAGGTCATTGAGTTAAACCATTAACCTAGCACTGTCAGGTCCACCACTAAACCATGTCCCAAGCACCACATCTGCATGTTTTCTCATCTGCAAACCTCTTTGAAACAATGTATCTGTATATACTAGAGCATTTGATTGTTTCTTTGTTTTATTGGTACTTAGCACTTACTGTAGCATTAAGGAAGATCAGCTGAATTCTTTGCATGGTAGTAGTAAGAAAAAGCAACAAAGGGAAAGGGCCACAACTTTATGGAGTACTGTCGCTTTCTTTCACACATTTCTTTTCCCTTGCTTGCAAAATTATTTGTTAGTTTTTGCTGTATTACTCATTTGGTGAAACCTGTGTGGCTACAGAGGGTCATTTTTTGGAATGCACTAGTGTAGCATTGTGCAACTCAGATAGTCTTTATAACAGAACAGTTATTGGCCACCTGGACCTTTACAGGTAGTAAGTAGAAAAGCCCATAGCATGTTGTTTTACATAGCTTTTCATTTTTATTTGTAATATATTTCTTTTCAAAGGAGGCAGAAAAAGACAGAAGAAAATTAAAAATACCAGTCCTGATAATCACAGGGATTGTCTCTTTTACCTCCCATGCTACCAGCACAAAAGTGGTTTTGATTTTTGTGTCTGGTGCAGTGAAACATCAGGACCAGGGACTCATGTGATTTAAATTGCCTTAGCCTGCCTGCAAGCTATCATTGTGGGTACAGGTAGAAGTGATCTTAACATAGATTGATAGAATGATAGAATGGTTCAGGTTGGAAGGGACCTTTAAAGACCATCTAGTTCCAACTCCCCTGCCATGGGCAGGGACATATTCCCCTAGACCAGGTTGCTCAAAGCTACATCCAGCCTGACCTTGAACACTTCCAGGGATGGGGCACCCACAACTTCTCTGGGCAACCTGTTCCAGTGTCTCACCACCCTCACATCTAAGAACTTTCTCCTAATATCTAATCAAACCTACTCTCTTTTAGTTTGAATCTCCCCAAAAGACATTAAAAACTAGAGAGTATATCACTTCGCATTTACTGTCACAGTGGTACAGCCTCTAAAGCACAGAGTAAGTGGGACTGAGCTCAGACAAGGAATTTGTGTTTGTGAGATTTAAGGATAACCAGTCATGGGCTTAAGCACAAATATTTTCAGTGCCCTGTTGTTCTCCCTGTCACTGGATGCTATCATCACCGTACTTTATTTACTGTACAGCAAAACTGGGAATCACGGGGATTAAAAACTATTGCTTTCAAGTCTTAATTTCCTGTCAGCCTGCTGGTATAACTGATCCAGAAGGTACTTTTCATTAAGAATTACAGTAAGAAAATCTCTTAACGCTGGATTTGAGTTTTCATGGTAAACATTACATTGGATAACCTCCATTATATGCCACCCATCAGGGAAAGTACATTGTGGTTGTGTCTTAGCAGATGTCTGGTGACAAATATCACTCATTTCTGTGGCAATCTTCTTGTGTTAGCCTTCTTGAGACTACAGAAGAGATTAGGATTTAGAACAAAACACTTTTTCAATCTACTTTGTAGACAGACTTCTGCAAAGGTCCTTCCAGACATTCCTTTATTCAACTGTCAGTAGCTTTTAAGTAATTTTAAAAAGTAATGATGAGGATTTGTTTCTCCCCTGCCCTTCTTATACTGACTTTAAGCAAAACTTGAAAAGCCTTGATTTGAATAAACAGATCATGTTTTAAAATGCATAGCAAGAACAGACATTTCCATCGTGATCTTGAAGAAGTTATTTGTACAAAAATTATAAAGATTGTTAGAGAAACGTCTACCAATGGCTTCTTGAGGACATTTCAATCTAGGTCCCCATTTCTGCTGAAGTTAATTGAAAAAAAGATTTCATGACTCTACTCCTATCTTTTCATTAGACGATACTAAATTTGGCATCCCTAGCTTGAGGGCCTTTCTCCATTATTTATAGATCTGGTAGCCTTGCAGAGACTGGATGGATGGACTTCCATAAGCATAACTCTTTCCTTCCCACTATCCCTTTTTCAAGATACATTGTAAAATTCCTTTCATTGAAAAAGGACATTTAAATCTGGAGTGCCCACATGTCCATTGGCCTTGTTCTCAGTGACATAAGGCTTATGTTTATTCCAGGTATAATAAGAAAAAAAAAGACAAAAAACAACAACAACAAAAAACCATACACACACAAAGAAAAAAAAAAGACAAAACCCCCCCCACACAGGATTAGAAAGCCTAAATGGTCACACTTTACAGTAAAGCCAGTCTGGTTTTACATGACTGGTAAAAAACAGTTTATAGTATGAAGTTGCAGAAAACGAGGTCCTTCTTATTATCACAGATTTTTGTCTTCATTCTTAACCAGTGAAAATTGCCATACTTCTTTTATTCTAGTGCATTTTTTCAAGGTTCTTATCTTTTGAACTTATCACCTACCATTTCTGAAGTATTGGTACGACAAAAAGAAATTTATTGATTTTAAATTTATTTCTAATTTTCTTGGACACACCTGATTGTGAGCTACCTCTCTCATTTAGTGAAGAAAAGCTTACAACTCTTCACAATGTATTATGAATAATTAAAATTTTACTAGTGCCTTTATTTATTATGAAAACAAAAATCTAAATGCTGGTGGTGCTCATATAAAACCACAAAATTATTTTTTTCCTCCTCTTTTATTTTTTTCCCAGTAATCCTCTTTAGGGGCTTAAAGAAATAAGATATTATCAAGGTCTTTGGTGGCTCTAGGACATTGATTGCCAAACCAAACCATTCTTCCAAATATCAGTAAACTAGGAGCAGCAGAATGCTGTGAGCTATTTTTTAGCCAAAAGGATTAGATTTGTCTCTTAGATGGGTTTGACATCTAATATGGATTTCCAATGGGTTGAGTTTCGCCAGTCATAGTTGTGACTTTGCGAGAAGACTTGCAGCTTTCTGAGGGTGGAGTATGTCCCCTGCTGGGGAATTGAAGCATGCACCTCAAGCTCTGGCACAGCAAATCTTCCCTATTACTTGTTTTTATGAAACCTTCAGCTGAGATGTGGGCACTTATCCATGTGGTCAAATCTTGTGGAACAATTGCTGTTACTGCTACATAGCACAGTGGCTTCTGGATTAAAAAATGAGTCAGCTACGGTTATTTAGGGCTTGCAAAGAAGTAGTAGGAAAAAAAGGAAAAAAATAAGGCATTACATGCTAGGTAGTTGTGTGACTCTAGCCTTTGTTCTGGAGACACACTGGGAGGAGATACTGTCTCGGACTCACACTGTGGTTTGTAGGCAGAAGCACAGGAGAAGGACTGTAAAATAATTATGGGAAAGTAACAAGCTGCACTTGTAAATGAAATTAAATTTTTATTTATTTTGATGTAAATACCAACACTATTTATGTAAACAATACAAACCGCATCTGTTATTTAGCTTTGTGTGAGATTTTCCATATCATTGAGGTTTAGAGAATATCACTTAGGGAGAAAAGCAATTTTAAGGTTATCATGAGAGTGACAAAGACATTAATCTGACAAGATATGCTCAAGAGACCCAAGATGCAATTCTAGAATTCTTTTTGGCTCTCTCACCCATAATTTCACAGAGCTCAGTGTAATTAACACACTTCATGGGATTTAAGTAGAATTTGTTTCTTCTCCATCAGAATGCAAATTTGAGAATGATATGGATCTGTACAGGAGACAGAAACAACTGTTCCCTAGGTAATAACTTGTGCACTGTTTCACACTAGGGGGAAAAAAAAAAGAAAAACAGGAAAAAAAAATAGAAAAACAGGAAAAAAAAAAGAAAAAGGTGATAGGTAAGCATTACTCAAGCTTTATTAAGAAGTTAACATGTTTTATAGCTGCTACAAATGCAGAAACCAGATATGTCATAAAATTAATGAAAATTAAATGGTGTATTGTCAGCATGAAAATTTTAGGCCTCGTTTTCTTAAAAGATACATGGAATAATGAAATCTACAGTGTCTGTGTGTGTATAAAAGGGTGTGCAATCAGCTAAAAAAAATCAGTAGGTTAGAAGCTTCTGTTAATTCTTAACCAAGAGAAAAGCATTATAACAGAAGAGAGGGCATTAATTATAGGTGCGCATGTGTCTGCATATGTTTAGAGTACAGAAATACATTCGAGCATTTAAATCAATAATCTTTTTTCTTCAGTAATAACTCACAACATACAATCAAAGAACAGATTAGAAGACTGGTTACTTCCCTGTCCTACATTCTGCCTCAGAAGACAAGATAAACAAAGTCTATAACATATAAGGACAGATTGGATTGTCTTGATTACCTGCGTTTTTGGTCAGAAAATTAAAAAAAAAAAGATTTCATATTACATGCAGTTTTTTAGTAAAGAAAGAGCAAATTATGCAAATAATTTATTAGCCACTGTTAGATTTCTCTAGAAAAAAAATCTCTGAGACAAGAAAGAGTATCTAGATTTTAGACTTTTTCACTTAATCATGTTTGAGTACAAAGTGAATAAATGCACAAATGCATAATGCGTGCACAATGTATAAGTCGAATAAATGAAGTAGGGCATACAGTACACATTGGTTTATTAATGCTTCAGGTTTTCCTTGATGTCCTTCAGGCACATTACCAGCTGACTTAAGGATGATCAGATTTACCCTCATCTGCTCTTATTTTTTCCCCTACAGATGAAATAATAAATAAATAAATCTGTACAGTGATGCTTTCCTCAATGCATTCGGCATTGGCAGGACTAATCTGAGAAAATTCTTAAGCTGTCAATATCTCAGAATTGGATATAACTAATTTATCCAATATGTCTATTATTTTTACCCAACGAGACTGGAAAAATTTTTGATTTTTTAGGATGACCTTAAGGCATTATTACTTTTTTATGTTTGTAGTTCAAAACAAATTAGGAAAATTAGGAAAAACTGAACTACTAGGCTGGGTAAAACTGTATGTGAAATCAAATCGAAGTCCTATAATTACACAAATAAAAAAAAAGGCTGTAGATCTCAGAGTGTCATTGGTGCTTCTGATTTTTAAGCTCTACCAAATATTTATTTCTACAGAAAACTTGATATATCTCCTAGAAAGAATAAGAAATTAATTTTAACTGCTTAAAGAAAGATTTCTTGTTCATAGGCAGATGGAGGCACTTAGATGAGCAGTGAAGCATCACCACTGACGTGAGCACAAATATAAACAGGAGAGGCAGACTAAAAGAGACTGAAGATATAGGTTTGTCCCAATGGGAGAGATACGACACATGTACTGTAAACAAAAATACTCTGTTCTTGGTCAAGCCTGACTTTCATGCAATCAGCTTAAAGGAAGCACTTTCTAGAGCCTCTTTATTGATGCTCTATTTATGCCTGGGAAAGTTTTGTTCTTACAGCCTTTTCCTGGGCTCTCTGAATGTCTGCCTCTAACCTTCTCCCTGCTCTGCCCTGAATCCTATTTAAAAGTGAAATTACAGTAATTAATTCATCACACACGCAGTTCAGTTTGTTGGCTACAGCTAGATTCGTGCAGCATGTTCCTAGTGCAATACTAAATGCCTCATCTCAGTGGATTTTCAGGCCAAGAGTAGTCTTGTGCATCCATTTTGTGCATTAGTGGTTTGTTATATTGTGTGAAATCAGCTATTGCTAGGCATTGAATGTAGGTAATTCTGAGAAATATAATTTAATTGAGACACTTATAAGATGATATCTAGGATTTAAAGCCTAGTCCTATCTTTATAACCTTCCAAAACCTACTCCTGAAGCTCTTAGTGGGTCAATTTTCATTTGCAAATTTATATAGCTTTCTGACACCTGCTGCCCAATAACTGGTGCCATAAGCAATTCATTCTTAATTTATGTAACTAAACCAGTGACTTCTAGATCCTTAGCTTAATGTGCTGTTTTGTCAAAACAACCCTGTACTATCTTTTTTGAAGAGCCTAAGAAGTGACAATAATCATGTTAATATGAAAAAAAATGTTTTGCATCTAGGTATTCTGGTAGTTGGGGCAGTGAAACCTCCATGAAATATACAATTCAAGTGTTTTCAAATTTATGATGTGATTTAAAATAGGTAACACATTATTTTCTCTATAAAAGATCTTTTCTAAGAAGCCCAGTTTGGCACTTCTTCTCTCAAATAAAATATAAATTTTTCTGAAGTTCTTATTCTGCAGCAAATTTATTTCTTTGGCAGACAGCTAATTTTGTTCTTGCTTAAATACATGCATATTACATTTCTGAACCTGCTTGCTCTAGAATTAAAATTACACGACTACTAATTTTAAAAGTTACAAATAAGAAGTTTTATCACAATGAAACTCAGATCCCCCAGAAATATGAACATATTTTGCGTATTAACACTAGAGGTAGTTAAGGCAAGTTACATAGCTTTACTCTATGCTTCAAGTTAGTATCAGTGGTTGTAGAAATGAAGAACCAATTCCAGTATCACAAGCTCTTAGTCGCAGGTCAATAGCTCATTCTATAAGCTCGTTTTATAAGCTCTAACACAATTTCTTAGTATAAATATGCTGCCAGGCCTGAACTTGCAGATTTCAGCTTCTTTATTTGGGTTCATGATCAGAAGTGATGTCTATGCTATCCAGGATCCAAATTACACACAATTCCTAGGTCGGTATTACTACCTCCAACTATGGCCAGAAATTAATAGGAAATTCATGGGACTAGAACTGGGGTTTTTTTTGTCTGGTCCTCATAAGAGTGTGCTCTTAAATCACTTATCTACTGAACCCTCTGAGGCTTGTCTTCACATGACTCTTAAAAATCCGCTAGTGAGAATACTGCATGTTGTGAATGTTGCACAGTAGGATTTGTAGAGGCATTCTGGACTTCTACAACAGTGTTAGAGTATTGGTGGTTAGCTCTCATTGGTGGTTAGCAAATATTTTGCATAACTCCGGCTAGATGACATCAGTAAGAGCTACTGATGTAATCTAGCTGGAGTTGTGCAAAACATTTGACAGTGTCCTCTACAGTGTCCTCCTTTTCTCCAAACTGGAGAGACGTGGATTTGATGGGTGGGCCACTTAGTGCATAAGAAATTGGCTGGATGGCTGCACTCAAAACAGCTGAAATCAACTTGATGTACAAGTGGAGACCAGTGATGTATAGCAGTGGGTCAGTATTGGGACTGATGCTGTTTAACATCTTGTCAGTGACATGGAGAGTAGGATTTAGTTCACCTCAGCAAGTTTACTGTGACTTTAAGCTGTGTGGTGAAGTTGATCTTCTGGAGGGAAGGTATGGCATCCAGAGGGACCTTGACAGGCTTGACAGGTGGGCCTGTGCAAACGTCACGAACATCAAGGACACATGTAAGGCCCTGAACCTGCGTAGGGGCAATCCAGTGATATGACAACGGGGAATGGCTTTAAAGTGAAGGATGGTAGGTTTAGAATGGACATTAGGAAGAAATTCTTTACTGTGAGGGTGGTGAGACACTGGCACAAGGTGTCCAGAGAAGTTGTGGATGCCCCATCCCTGAAAGTGTTCAAGGCTAGGCTGGTTGTAGCTTTGAGCAACCTGGTCTAGTGGAACATTTCCTGGCCCATAGTAGTGGGGCTGGATCTATATAATCTTTAAAATCCCTTCCAACCCCCACCATTCAATGAGTCTATGATTCATGATTGCTATAAGTCCAAGGTGTTTTCTGAACCTGATAGATATTTTAATATGCCTTGAGGTGCTTTGAAAGATTCCTTCTGGTATTTTATGTGCTGCAGTCTTCTAAATTTCATACAAAGCAGTCAGTTCCACAGATGTAAATGAAAATATGGTGTTCAAATAAGTATAAATCAATTAGAGATGACTGATAGTAAATGTCATGGGGTGAAAAGGCAAATCCATTATGTGAAAAGATCAGGATTTTCCCATTCAGGAAAAACTGGCATCCCACTGACGGAAGCTGCAGGTACTGCAGCAAAAACAAAAAAAAAAAGAGTTACTCAGAACCTATTCACCATTTTGATGTTTGGAAATTGGGCACACATGATTCACAGGAAGGTTGGTGTACTGTTTAGGTCCCTGGAATGTTCTAATGCCCCTTGAAGGGTTGAATATTCCCCTTGAATATACCTCCTGGAAGAATGAAAACACTTCTTCCAACACATGAAAACCAACTACAAGCCAAGTGAGCCCCACACCTGAACTTCTCACTATCTTTTTCAGGGTTGTTTTATCTCCAGAGATTGAAAACTGCTTTGGATTTTCAGTCTGTGGAGACCAACATGAATAGTTGTACTCTACGAATTCACTGTAAGTCTTTCACTACTCATGAAATTCTCTCAGAAACAAATCATAAACTGCTAAAAAGAAATAACAGCATTCTATCACCAACTGATATCCCATAGCCCACCTTTGTACCTTGTTTCTGGGGACATTCTTCTCTAATAACCTGAGACCTTTTTTTGTCAGACAAGAATTCTTGGAAATGAGCTGGATCACAAAGTTTCAGGTTCTCCTCAATATATTTAATTTCAGAAAGAAAAAGAAATTCTTGGCCTTATACAAAAACATGATAAATTGCATCTAGTTGGATGTACTTATTTCTGTCTAGTAGACATTGTGTTGTTAGAATTTACCTTCTGCTTGTGTTGCCTACAGCAAGTAAAGCTTTAAAATGGGCTGATTCCAATGGGATGAAGTTCAATAAAGCCAAGTGCCGGGTCCTGCACTTTGGCCACAACAACCCCCTGCAGCGCTACAGGCTGGGCACAGAGTGGCTGGAAAGCAGCCAGGCAGAAAGGGACCTGGGGGTACTAATTGACAGGAAGTTCAACATGAGCCAACAGTGTGCCCAGGTGGCCAAGAAGGCCAATGGGATCTTGTCCTGTATCAAAAATAGCGTGGCCAGCAGGAGCAGGGAAGTGATCCTTCCCCTGTACTCTGCGTTGGTGAGGCCACACCTTGAGTATTGTGTTCCGTTCTGGGCCCCTCAGTTCAGAAAGGATATTGAGGTGCTGGAGCGGGTCCAGAGAAGAGCAACAAGGCTGGTGAAGGGACTGGAGCATAAGTCCAATGGGGAGAGGTTGAGGGAGCTGGGGTTGTTTAGCCTGGAGAAGAGGAGGCTCAGAGGTGACCTCATCGCCGTCTATAACTACCTGAAGGGAAGTTCTAGCCAGGTGGGGGTTGGTCTCTTCTCTCAGGCACTCAGCAATAGGACAAGGGGGCACGGGCTTAAGCTCCGCCAGGGGAAATTTAAGTTGGATATCAGGAAAAAATTCTTTACAGAGAGAGTGATCAGGCATTGGAATGGGCTGCCCAGGGAGGTGGTGGATTCACCATCCCTGGAGATTTTTAAATGCAGATTGGACGTGGCACTGAGTGCCATGATCTAGTAAATGGACTGGATTTGGACCAAGGGTTGGACTCGATGATCTCGGAGGTCTTTTCCAACCCAATCGATTCTATGATTCTATGATTCTATGAAAATAGGTTCCATCAGGCAAGAAAACAAAAGCTGAAAGCAATAATTGTTTCTAAAATCTTTTTGGTTTAATTCTAGCTAAAACCTGATTTTTTTCCTCAATCACTGGCCTAAGAAGCAGCAGTAATTGGATTATTACTATACGGTATTTGTAGGCATCATCAGTAAGCTTGCTTTTCCACAGTTATTCAATACCTACAGGGCAGAAGAATGGTTTATCTGAGTTGTGTGTGGTTTCATAATGACTATTGAATAATTCCTTATGTTCTTCATATACTTGTTCAAGTTATGCTGTGAAACTCACAAGAAATTATTACATATATATTGTATTTACATTTATACTTCTATTTGTGTTTATATTTGCATTACATTAACATTAAAATTTATGTTAGTTTTTATATCTGTGTTTTTATATATTTATATACTGTCTGAAGTCCAAATCAAAAACTTTGTTGGAGAAAAGTTTATGTCTCAAATGAGAAACTTTGGTCAGGTCTCTAAATAGCTTAAACCAAGATAACACAATAAAGAATGATACTACTTCAGTATGATACTGATTTACACTGTCTGAGCAGCCTCTCCTCTTCTGTTGGCTACTTAAGGTAACAATAAAATGTTTAAAATTATATATTAAAATTATATTAAAAAAGAGGAAGCACAGAGTTGCACAGCTTTGTGTGGTTTAGGGGAATTTCTAAACCAGAGCTTGTATTTCATCAATGTTTAACAGCCCTTGATAGGCTTCTATTTACTTCTATTTACTTGTCTAACTCACTTAGCTTTGGCATCCAATCTATCCTTTGACAGTGAGTTCCAATGCTTAGTCATATCTTAAATGAAAAAAATATATTTTTTGTTGTTTTAAACCTATGACCTTAAAACTCATCTAATGTCTTTGATAACTATTTCTTTATGTAAAAGAGTTTCTTGTTCTGTTTTTCTCCTCCGGTAGTTCTTAGATTTTTTTTATTTGGTTGGTTGATTCGGGTTGATTTGTCAGAGAACAGGAAACTGACATTTCGTAGGTGTATCCAGAGTAGCTGCAAATATATTTGCTGGGTTAACAATGCCTGGTTTAGAGACTTTCACTGTTGTTAAACAGTGAGAATTTCTGTTTGTGTTTTTCCCATGTGCACAGCTTTGCATGTGTTGCCTCTGCCTGTTCATCACCCACTTACTTGTGCAAGGAACTTTTGCAGCCTTTCACAAATAATGGGACTTTCATTGTTAAAACTTATCACTTTCACCTGCTTTTTTTCTGTCCTATATTTTTAATCCCCTATTCTTCTGGTATTAATAAATCCACAGGTGGAGGTTCCTTTTTTATAACCCACGACTGGTTAGTTTATTTAAGGGTCTTTTATAGAGGACCTTGCAAAAGTTTTCAAAAATTCAGGCACAGTGTATTAACTAGATACACTTGCCTGTATACTTATTTATTCTAAAACCTTTAAAAAGCCATGATCTTCTTTACAAAATTTATTTTTATTCCTCCCCTTTTTATTTTATTTGTCTATATGTCTACAAATCCTATTCTACCAATCTATGTGTAAAGAATCAGACACACAACTTCTCAACGCCCTGCATCTTTCCAACGTCTCCCCTGTCAGGTTTCTGTAAGGATACTTTAAAAAAAAAAGACATAAAATTTGCTAACCTCTATTTTTCTCATACAGAAACTGACTAAAGCAATAGTATAAGATCTATGATCAAATTACAAGGTCATATTTGAGTTATTTAGAAACCCCTGAGTGTATACCATCTTGTCTTGGCAATTCGTTACTATTCATTTATCTATTTGGTCTAAAATCACTTCTATTGACACTTTAATTTAAGATAGTTTCTCCAGTACATCTTTTACAAAGAAAATAGTCACTGTGGGAACCTTCCTAAACTCCTCAGAGGTGAGTATCAATGTGAAAAACACATTTAATTTTTCTACCATGGTCTTATCTGCTGCGAGTTCTCCTGTTACAGCTCCATCATCTATCAGCTCTGCAGACTCACTGGCAGACATTCTGCTTCTGATGGGTTGGAAAAAAGGTTTATTATTAGTTTTCATGTTTTTCACAGGCTTGTCCTCTAAACCATTTTTTTGGTCCTAGCTTGATTCTACATTAAAGTTTTCAGAGCTCATGATACTCAGATGTTCCTTACATGGCCATGAATTCCACTTTATGAAAAGTAAGTTTTGAATTAAAAGAGGTTTTTTTATTTAACTGTTTACGAATGACATAATTTTGTTTACCACCATGTACTTCACAAAATTTTCATTTCACCTTTAGTACTTTTATCCTTTTAGATTCTTCTTTTAAGTTCTTGGGGTTTTTTTAGTATCACTCATTTTTATAGGGGTGTCCTTGTTTATACATGTGTGTATGTAATTTTTTTATTTATTTTTTAATTCTTATAGGTAAGAATTTAAATGTACTTTCGTCAATATGGCCCTTCAGTAGTAAAAATGTCAGTATGCTCTTATGCTCTACTTAGAATTATATAAAAAATAGCTGCTCCAAGAGATAATCATTGTAGTATCTAAAATAAGTTTTTATAACATGTCCCAAAATTGCTTTTTACTAATATTCATCGAAATAATCGAGTTCATTATTACTAGTTTTTCTGCCATTGTAATTTCTCTCATCTTGGCATGTCCCAATAAACATACCTATGCTATTCAAGTGATTAACAGCACAAGCTTCCTACAATATTCTTTCTATTTAGACATGAAATATTTAAATCAGAGGGAATGTTTCCTGTTACTACAGTAAATTTGTGCATCTTGTTTTTCTGGCAGCAGATTTCCAGCCACTTTACCTCAAGCCTGTAGGTTTTGTGAGGGATTGTTGTGACCCAGCACTTGGCCTTGTTGAACCTCATGCGATTGGCCTGGGTCCATTGTTCCAGCCTGTCCAGATCCTTCTGTCGATCCTTCCTACACTCCAGCAGATCAACACTGCTGCCCAACTTGATGTTATCTGTACACTTGCCCACAGTGCACTCAACCCCCTCACCTAGATTATTGATAAAGATATTAAACTGGATTGGCCCCCATACTAAGCCCTGGGCAACAACACTTATGACTGGCTACCAGCTGGATGTAACATCATTCACCACCACTCTCTAGGCTTGCTCACCCAGCCAGTTTTTAATCTAGTGAAGAGTGCACCCATGAGCAGCCAGATTCTCCAGGAGAATGCTGTGGGAAATGGTGTCAAAGGCTTTATTAAAGTCCAGGTAGACAGCATCTACAGCCTTTCCCTCATCCACTAAGTGGGTCACCTTGTCATAGAAAGAGATCAGGTTAGTCAAGCAAGAAATCATGATTTCATATAGTTTCAAAAGATCCTCTTCTCATCTGTAAAAATCTTTTTTTTTTTTGTAAATTTACTTGTTAGGTGGCATTGGATTAAGTTAGGATAGCATAGATTTAAGAAGAATGTATAAACTGGTGGTTTTTTAATTTGAAGAAAAAAAAAATCCCATGTTGGGAGACAGATTTCTCACAGCAATTTTTCTTTGTGAGAAATGCATTTTTTATGCAGCCTCCAATGAAAGTGGCCACAGTAGCAAAGACATTGCAGCTGCTAACACATATTTACATGTGTTTCTTTTTGCTTTGTGAATTTTAGAGTTTTTATGCAATCAGCATGTGTCTTCATATAATTTTCTTTAGTGGACATTTTTCTTTTTTTTTTTTACTTTACAGACCTTGTTCTATACCAGTCATCAATAGTGGATATACTTGAGAGATGAGTCTTTAATGAAATATACATACACACAGAAAAAGAGGCCATCCTTACATTAGTTGAATTGAGGGGGAAAAAATATTTTCACTTAAATTAATGCAACTACCTTGATGTACACTAAAGAGACAATATTGTAACATAGAGAAAAAACTGATAGAAAAGCCCAGAACTGCTTCACTCACGTCTCACTTCTGCACATCTCCTCATTTACTGACTGCATAACAAAGACATTTCACTCCTAAGACTGTGAAAGTGTTTCAATGTGAATTATCATTAGAAAATAATACTGTCATCTTCCTCCTACTAAAACTGTATGACTGAGAACAGAGAGGAATCTTTCTGTACTCTTTTATGTAGCTGGTAAAAGATGGTGCTGAAAACCTATTGCTGTAGACCTAATTAATGACTAAAGTGAATAAAACTGGGGAAGTAAACTGGAAATGTAGACTTACTGAACTGCATACATTAAATAGGGAAGCAATATGTCACACAAAATTATATTAGGAGGTGCCCTGCTAGTAACTTTATAGCTGAGTTTATTATAGGGCAATTTTAAAACAGACAAATTCAGTCTTTTTCCAAAACTATATTTTTTTCTTTTTTTTTTTTTTTTTCATATCAACTAACCTAATTCTGGGCTAATTCTTCTGTATAAACAGTTCTGTCTAATACTTGCTTAGAATTTTAGTATTTGTGTCTAACAGAATTTCCTGTTAATACACCGGCCTGTTGTTGTACGACACCTCCTCCAATGGCCAGTACTTTAATAAAATTTGATGGCGAGAAGCATCAGAAGTAATCTAGTGCAGCTTATAGGTTTATTTCAAAAATAGATTTTAGAATATGTCAGTGTAAATATTTATCATTTGTGAGCCCCCAGGACATCTTATGTATGTATAGTCTTTTTCTCATTCACCTGACAAAAGAACCCTATGATTCACGTAAAGACTGTCCCAGCCATGCTAGACAATATCAGTGAAAAGGAAGTAGCAGGAACAGCAAGGATTAAACACTCGTTGTTAATTTAACAACATTGTAAGGTAAAACATACACAGGTATTCTTCCCAAGAATGCCAAGGCAGTGGAAGGATTAAAAAAAGGTTGAGAACTTCTTTTGCTATGCAGGGGTGGGGGTAGGGGGTGGGAAGCATTGAAACTGCCTTTGAGAGAGAGTTACCGTTTAGGTAGAAAGCATTCCTGTAGAAAACTGAGTCCCTAACTTTCCGTTACAAATTCTTTCAACATTGTATCTACCCCTACAAACATTTATGACTAACTTACCAGAAATTTATATATACATGTAGTTATTATCTACATATATAAATTTGCACTTCTTTGAATTTCAATTTTTGTTATTTTTTCATTCTTTCTTGTCCCTTTTTTCCTTATTTCTAACATACTATTTCCTTTACCCCATTATTCTATCCTTACAGCTTTCTACTCCTTTTTTTTCTTTTTTGGTTCATTTTTCATTGCAAGACCTGCTTCTCTGTGATTTAGTCTTCTCCTGTTCCTTTTTTCTAGCTCAGAATAACATTGTCACTTAATAACCTGTACCCAAGTACATATTCTCACATTTTTTCTCTCCTCTTTATCCATTAACACTGGTTCTAAAAGAAAAAGAATAGTTAAAAGCCCTCTGCAAAAGTTAAATTATGTACCCTCTCCTTGAGTGATTTGCAAAATGGAAAAAATTATGTCTTGTTTCTTTGTCTTTCTCATAAAATGTTTGCAAAGATCTACACTGTCTATAAGAAGAGATTATAAGCTTTAAACTCAACTTAGATGTTTCAGGTAGCTGAAGATGAGTGACCATTATCTGGCCCTACACATTCCAACATTTGCACAGTAGCACAAATGTCCACAAATCACCTGTTAATTCAGAAATTCTGTACTCAACATCAGTGAAGCTCTAATTCTCCATCCTGTAAGAGAAGGATGATGATATTACTTCCTTAACCTAGCATGGCTGTTCAGACATCTGCTGCTTAGGTGGCAAATCATACTACCTTTTATCAGTATCTGTTCAGGAAATAAACCTTCTGAAATCACTACTGCTCCTCAGGGGGTAATTGCCGTCTGGTGATTAAAATTCTTATATACCTCTGTTGCCCTTTGGATGTGTATGGAACTGTCAAAAACATACTGTGCTTGGCCTTCCACAGACTTAGTCTTACTTGTTTTGTGCTTCTCTGCACTATATCTATAGGTGAAATATTTTCCTACAAACCCTTCCAGACCATGAAGTCTGTGACACTGATAATATTGCATGTACATAATTGAAGAAAAAAAATAACATGGTTCTATACAATGTAACTAAACTTATATAACTGATGAGCTGGAGAAGGACTAACTTGTTTGCAACTGATAAACTTATATAATTGAAGCAATTGATAAATTTATATAATCGAAGATTTGTATATTCCATTTTGTCTAATATTTATTATAATATTTCCCTGTGGATCTAGCCCATTAGTTTTTATGTTTTCTTTATCAATCAATAAAAGTCCATGTCATTCTAATACCTCTTTATATATTTCTAGATTTTAGTTGGTTTCCCCTATGACCTTTTCCATTTTTGACTTCTTTTTTTTTTAAGTGGAAACCAAAACTGAATGCAATACTATCTAAATCTTGATCAGTATCAAACAGTTAATTATCAAATCACTCTCTTCTTATACAAACAGTAGTACTTTGCAATTTCCATGGCTTTGTAATGTTATCATTTCCATGGCTTTGTAATGTTATCATTCACATTTAGTTAAACATGGGCCAGGCCTTCCTTTGTGCTGGCAATGCTGGCCAAGTACATATTTTTTTACTATGATTTTTCTTACTTACATAGACCAATTAGAAATTGACATAACTAAAGATTAAAATGGACCATCCCATTCCTGGCAGCATCAACTATATATTATAAAGTCATTAGGTCAGAAAAACAAGTGCATCTGTACTGTGCATTCTACACCAGGAGAGTCTCAGAAGGGTAAGAATCATTATGAAAGGAAGTTGACCCCAATCTGGTTACATTCCAGGATCTACTTCACAAAAACAAAACAAAACAAAAAAGCCTTATGAGTTTCTGATTCAACCCAAATTTTGCATGAAATATTCTTCTGTGGGAAAGTGAACCATTTTGACTGACCCAGCCCAGGCAAAATCATCCTTCCTTCTTATCACATTGCTGACAATTCAAAGACTGGGCAAAGCTTTTGCAGGGATTTCTGCTGGTTTGTTTTAAAGCTTTGTGACATTATTTATAAGTATCCAAGAAAATGAAACTTATTTTTTTCTTCTGTTTTGGTTTTTTTTTGGTGTTTTTTGTTGTTTGGTTGGTTGGGTTTTTTTTAGCATGCTTTTTACTTTGTTTTCTAAGCACACAGTGCATTAAGTAGAATTGGACTCATGACCCATAGCAGATCTCTGCAGGTCACACTTGATACTTTTGACACTGAACCATTAATAATTGCTCTGTGGACTGTTTTTTTTTCCTTTTATTTTCCTTACTTTTTTTTCTTCTCTTCAGCATTGTACTTATTTAGCAGTGATTGCATTTAATCAACATTTCTCTAGTTTCCTTATGAGAATGCCATGTGGAACTGCATCAAATTCCTTATTAAAATCAAGACACAGTATGTCCACAACATTTCCTTTATCCACTAAACTTGTTATCCTATTTGTGAAAGAAATAATGTTAGTTCAGCATGATTTGTTTTTTATGAGTCCATGTTGCCTACTATTTACAAGTTATTTTCCTCCAAGTGCTTACAAATTACCTACTTTATTAATTGTTCTAGCAATTTATCAGGTATTGAGAATTTACTTCTCAGTCAGTAAAGTTTTATCAAATAGCATGAAGGTAACTGCCCATATTGAACATATTGTAAATATGGATTTATAAAAATGCTTTGTTGCTTAATTTTTTATCTAGATTAAGAAGGTTTTCTTTATTTTCAAAGTTGGAGATGATTTTAGACTAAAAGGATATTTTTTTACTAATATGTAACAATGTAATAAAATAATATCTGTCACAGAAAGCAACACTAAATTAAATACTATTGTAATACTTTGACCATATCCCACACCATCTGTATGAGAACCTGTCTGCATGTCAGCTACTGCCTTGTTGACCTACCCTTTTGCTGGAGTATTCTGTGACACCTGAGTAATCACCCATGGAAATTGCTGTTAGGCATCAGAGTATTCATTAGGGAAATCATCGATGTTTAAGGCTATCTCTATAGTACATGCTAACTTTGGCCTGACATGAATTGTGCCCTAGAATGCTCAACACCGATTATTAAGAAACCCAGCCTACCTTGTCATATATGAATGTTTACCTCTGTTCTTCTGAATTTCTAGTTGCTCCACTCAAAAGTTGAGTGAACTTTGGCATGGGAAGATTTCTCCTGTGCAACTCAGGCACGAGACAGAGAGTTAGCATTGCAGCTGTGCTTTTCTCCATCATTGATTTGAGAACATTGGGAACCCAGATGTGTAATGGATGCACCCCTTGTTGGTAATCAGATGGAATGCTGTAGTTTCTATCAGTAATCAAAAATTCATTATTAAAGGGAATTGGGATTATTTCCTTAATTCCACTGTTATCAACTGCTTGATGAGATCTTTAGGTCCTGATTTAAGTAACATTTAATTAGCACGGTTGCAGGGAGGTAAAACTTTTCTGAAGCAAAGTAAATTAAATTGCATCTGTTCAAGCTACCAGCAGTTTGGTCTTTGTATAGATTTTCTCAGTATAATTAGTCAAAGCTGGTTTTGACCGTCAGAATGATAAGTATTTCTGCGCTACCAGTAAAATAGAATGAGTGATGTTTTCACCCCTCCCAGTAGATACTTAGCAAGACAAACATAAATCTTGCTCTATCTTTATCCAAATACTCTCTTGTGAAAACTACTCTCTTGTGAAAACTACTGAAAAATAGGGAAGTGTTCAAAACAGAGATCTTCAATCTGTTGGCCTGCAAAGGCTTTACGAAGAAATACGAAAAGAGAAGTATGTGCCCAGTAGAAAGACAAGGCATTGATTTAGTGTAGTAAAAAGAGCCTCCACATTTTGGAAGCAAGGCTTGACAAGGTGAAGAAAAGTCCAGGGCCTAAGGATGAAATATTCACAAAAAAAGCATATTTGTTTCCATTTTTTCAGGCAAAACCAAGACACTTTTTTTTTAATTTTTTATTTTCTTTTTACCTCTGCCCCAGAACAAGTAGAGAAGTGCAATTGTAAGAAACACTTCTGTTAGATTTCAAGGCAGCTAACCTCAGCTAATATGACCAGGCTGTCGTATTCCTCATATAGTGAGATAAATATTCTTCATTGGGTGATGTCCTTACTAAGAAATTTTAGTAATACATAAAATACATAGAAATATTTGGAAAAGTGCCTATAATACTCTGTTGAGCAAGCGGAAAGCAAAGGTGCGTACTTAACAAAATGTGAACCCCTTTTCCTGGAAAACATGAGAACACACTAATCTTTATCTTCTTACTAGCAAATTTTCTGACAGAATTGCCTTCTCACTGGTGTGATCACAAAGTCAAGATGAGGAATCTCAGATCACAATTAGCCCAGAGGATTGAACGGCAAAATAAAAACAAAGAAAAAAAGACATAAGTTTTCTGTGTTTTCTCAGGTGAATTAAAATGCATGGTAGTCTTTTATTTTCAAGTTACAGCTCACAATGGCAATAATATTTTAATCTCTGGCCTGTGCAGTCCTGTTCTGTCCTCTGCTATAGTTTTAATTTATAATTGTTGTAAAAAGTTTTAGGATCTTTGGGTCTATTGTGTATGTATACATATGTACCCATGGACATACTACTCATCTTCCACTGGTCAGATTATGTAACTAATACGTCTGTTCTAGAACAGGCAGCAGTTATGAGAATTGAGGTCATGTTGCTGAGAACACAGCTGCAGGGCACGTAGGCAGGGCACGTCTCAAAGATGAAGGACCACTGCCTCCCTAAGATCTTGCTTTATGGTGAACTTGCCACGGGCTGCCGTAAGAGAGGAGCCCTGAAGAGGAGATACAAGGGCTCTCTGAAACAACATCTCAGCCTTGGCTACATTGATCTCCATTGCTGGTCTACTCTGGCCTCCAATCAGGAGGCCTGGAGACACACTATACATAATGCTACTGCTTCCTTTGAGAGTGCACACAGGATCACCATCGAAGAGAAAAGACAATGCAGAAAGAATCGTGTCTTGTCAATACCATCCAGTGAGTCTTTCTGCTGTGCCTTTTGCAACCGGACTTTATCTCGTATTGGCCTTTTTAGCCACCAGCGTGTTTGTAGCAAATGTCCCAAATCTTCGTTCACGAAACCTAGCCATGAGACATGAGATGAGACTACTCATCTAGATTTATTTTCAATATCCAGATAAAAAGACATGAGAACTAACCAGCAAAATTAATGAAAGGACAATTGACATTCTTATAAAGTCTTATAATTTATATTACTTATTCCTACTTATTCTTATAATGAGTATCTCTGTTCCCCTTATCAATAATAAAAATACACTATTATGAATTTAAATTGAGTGGTAAACTACCAAGGTTATTATACTCCTTTCAGATTATTTTTCAAGTAAAAAAAAAATCCTATAAATTATTTTTTTCCATTGCTATAAAGAAGGTTTAAGCAGGAGACTTATGTTCTTGTTTTAGCAGGCGGTTTCAGCTTGCTCTAACTTTTGCAGCTTACACAGAATGGGTTCCATCAACTTCTCCCGTAACTCTGGGACAACTATGTCCCTATTCTGTTGAGGAATGATTTTTGGTTTTCTTTTTTATTTGTAATTTTTAGTACTTGAGGACCATTCAGGATTGTTAGATAATTCAGCATGAAAAGATAGCAAAATACAAGCAGTAAAAACTAGGGTTTGGATGCAAACCTAGCACGAAAATTCCACCCCAGAATTTTTCATGCTAAGAGGTGAAAGTAAACTCTTCCCAGGTTTGTCTTCAACCTTGTTTTGCTTTCTCCCTTTTGATTTGTTCCCAAGGGCAAAAGAATGGGAGGAAAAGGTCATGACAGCTCTGTGTGTATTTCAAATCTATCTGCTTCTAACATGCATTAAAGACCAGACAAGAATACAGACACAAAGGCATCATAAAGCTATTTTCACTTTCCTTTAGTTCCTTTACCAAGACAAGATCCATCCAAGAGCTGAGCTTGGCTTGAGGAACAGTTTTTTCTTTTATTTTTACTTCTCTATCCAGCTTGTATTTGTTAGATTTCCTGTCCTTCCACTGGTAAGGTTTGATAGTGTCAGTTACTTATCAAGACAAAACAACTTCTAATCTGTTTCTGAGGGATCTGATTCTTCTTATTTATACATCACAGATGGTAACTTTCATTGCCACAGAGCATGAAACACTACCAAGTGAAAATTAAGTTACTGGCAGAGCGCATCTATGACAATTAGCATTGCAGCTCTCCAAAGATGAAATGAATAAAAGTTTGGTAAGACTGCTTCCTCAAAAAAAGAGAGAGAAATTGTTATAGCAAGAAACAAATTAAAGAAGAATAAATAAATGTGAAAAAATGAAGAAGAATATTAATCTAATATGTGGGGACTAAGGATTATTTAAATTTTATCTAGACTCAGCAAAGTTTCACTCCTTATTGGCTGCTTGGGATCTACCATCAGCTGTGATCTTTTTTCAGTCTGATGAGTAGTCTCATATCCTCAACCAATTTACAACTTCTTCTCATGTTGATAGATATCTAGATACTTAAAGTCAGCAATGCATATAACTTGCCTATAGATGTCGATGCATCATAAATCCTTTAATGCACACATTTCTCTCTAAACATTTTGAGGCTATAAAAAAGAAGATGTATTAGCATACCTCTTAGCAGAGAAAAAAATTACTGGGATGAAGAGTTGTTTGCTGCTGGGTATGAAAGAAACAAACCACAATCTTACTTTGGCTCTAGAAACAGTGCAATACTTTGCAATGGAGAGAAGAGTGCATGCATTTTATTCAGACGAAAATTTCATTGGCTTCCACGTCTTTTAATGATTGTGCAGCAAACTTTATAAACTTGAATTACTGTTATGTCAATCTCTAAAATGAGAAGTTTAATTTGACAAAATACAGATGACAAAATACTGTGGGATCATCTCCAGAAGCTTTTTTAGTCAATGCAGAGAACTGGAATGTTTTCATCCACCAACAGAATCACAGAATAGACCAAGTTGGAAGGCACCTTGCAAGATCATCTTTCATCTTGAATCAGGTGCCTAAAGTAAGTCAGATGAATTACACTTTAAAGAGACCTCTTGTTCTCCACTGCAGTACTGGATACCAGTATAACTGGTATCTACACCCTCTGAGACCAAGACAGCTTTAATACTACCAAAAAAAGTTTTTAACCGAAGAATTTCATAGTCTATTTCTATTACCATGAATATCCATAATTAATGCCTCTTCCAACTAAACTGAAAAGTCAATTTGTTATTTTTCAAGTTTTTTAATGTTTATAAAAAAACTTGTTTAAGGTAACAGTGGGTAGCTGTGCTGGAAGTTCTTCTCAAAATGCAGGAAGTCCCCATGGCAATTTTTGAAGCATTAAAACTTCATTTTCCCCATAAAAAGCCTATTTAAGTATTTTTTAATGTTATAATAAGTTTTCCCAACAGAAAATGAAGCTTTTAAGCCTTACTAAAACATTAATTGGGGCTTTTTACTCTATGAAGTCCAAAATATAGATGAAGGATTTTGATTCTCTATGGCCTTTCATGTTAAACCTTACTTACAGTTCCAATAGAGTACCTTTACACTTTTCAGATAGTGCAATTATGTTCCATGTGTTCTTTGAGGTAACTTCTCACTGCCAAAAAGAAAAAAAAATGGTTTTGTATGTATCTCAGACCCAAGATTTCTACTGTAATCACCTCCTATTGCAAAAGTCAGTATAAAATATTACCAAGGACAAATGTAGAATTTCATAGGGCTTTTGAATTTCTTTTAGAAACTACAAGGTATAGACTAGAAAACAATGAGGTCCTAAGACAATAATTTTAATCTACCTTCACTTATATCTCTAGTCTCAGCAGAAATACTCTTCCCTTGCATAAGTGTAACTGAGATTTACATATTTTAATATCAACTAGAAAAGCACCAGATCTGTGAAGATCTTTACTGCTGAAGATGCACAGCCTTCTACTTATGCCAGATTAGCTAAAGAATTGTGTCAGGAATTCGAAAAAGATTGTTTCATTTGTAATCCCATTCTCACTACTGTCCTAATTAAATCTGTATAGGAGGTAGTCATGTTTTCAAGTGTATGTATCAGGTTTCTATTTTTGGTTCGTTATCTACGGTGATCCCAAAGATGCTTCTAAGGGAACTAATATAAACGTCCAGAAAGACCAATTCTGAATATCCTCTCCAGAAAATAAAATATATTTCTAAAATGATTATGTCACCCGGGATTCACAAAAGTTTCAAAACTCCTGACATATAATGATGTTCAGCAGGGCTATGACCGGTGGTGCTGCTGTGCGTATACTTTCACTTTATGTTGTGTGCTCTTCCCTGAATCCACGTCCTAATCAGTCACAATGTCTAATACTGGTACATCCTCATGCTCTATTTTGACACTTGCCCTCTGTGGCTATTAATAAAGTAAAATTAAGTACAGAAGTAATGTTATATAGCATGTTATATCATTAGAAAATATGTCTCCAGCTGCAGTGCCCCAAAGGGTCCTTATAGTGCAATACTGAGACTGCAAAGAATGTACAGTACTTGGCTTAGGAACTCAGGTGTCCACAGTGGTACTGTATGTCACCAGTAACAAGTGTGATTTGATTCACAAACTTAACACAGTGTTGTAGAAAATTTGAGCTTGTTGGATGTGGATGCCCTGTTTGTTCTGAATTATTTATGCAACTAGGACTACTATAACCAATTAGGTTTTTAGGTAGAAGTCAGAAGAGTTAAACATAGTGTCTAGTTAAATCATAATTTGTTTGGTGCAACATCTAGGTTTTGAAACACTGAGTAACAGACTAATATTGCCCTCAAAATTAAATTTATTACATCACACAACCAGACTGAAAAGCTAGCAACATGAAAGGCAAAAAGAAAACCAACAAGACTGTTGCCTGCCACTAGGTCAAGTAACACTTTTTTTGAACACTTCCCATCTAAACAATTCGTCTTTCTGACCCAGAGATGTGAAGCTCCTTATGAAGATTGAGAAAAGTCAGTGGGAGTATGCAATTGATCAGTAAAATAAAAGGGGCTTTTTGTTGCTTTTCATATTAGGAAGCTATGCAAATTCTTAGACCCCATTTCTCTCACTGTGACTAAGAATTCACAGTGACTTTGGAAAGCATAACTTTATCTCAGCTCCTTTTCTTTTAAGAACAGATAAATTATTTTTTTCATATCTGTTGTTTTCCAGTGGGATAAGGTTTTATTATGGAAAGTTTTGAGATTAACTTTTTTCCATGAGACTGGTGATGAATATACATATCTGTATGCCTAACAGCTAACTCTGCAAGGATGCATTTGATTCTTCACTCCTTTACATCAAAGTGTATGAATAAGACTTGTTGAAATAAAAAGCATTGTGCCAACATAACACTGATACGGTAGAGAATCATAATTTCTTGGACCTTAATGGATAGACACTTACTCTACTAAGGAACTGTAAAATGTTGGAATTATGATTTATGAGCCTTTTCTACCTAGTTTTGTACTGGTGCAAATGGCAAAAGGGAGTGAAGGGCAAAGCAGAATGAGGACATGGTCTACTGAGCAGCTGTGTTTATCCTTTTTTCGCTGACCTAAACCAGGAAAGAATTCGCAGTTTTTTTCAGGGATCTTTCTTGTTTGGAATAAAGCCATGAAGGAACATCTAAATACTCTTCTAGTTTTAAGTCCACGTAAAATATCATTGCACTAATACTCTTCTAGTTTTAAGTCCATGTAAAATATCATTGCACTGAATTAATCTTTCTGATCCAGATCTCCAACTCTTTCCTCTAACCAATCTTTCTTTTTGTTGGAACTTATCTTGACTTGTCTCTCACACCTGCCACCACACCAATCTCAAATCACTCCAACTTCAGAAGACCTCTTTCCATGAAGTCAAAGAGTTAAATGAGTTAAAGATCTCTTTCAAGATCTGGAAATCAATTTTTTTTTCTGCAGCACTGTAGAGTATTAGCTAAGTAAGGCAACAATCACCGTGATTATATTTTTAAGATATTTTTTATGATGTTACATCAGAGTTCTAGCTGTAAATCTAGATGAGTAATCAAATTACCTCACTGCGATGACCTGCTCATTCTGTCACAGCCTTTGCCACTTGCCATGGTTATTACTAAGGAAGTCACATTTCAAATCTCTGTTAAAATTCCTCAGTTCAGGGATCACTTCTATTGATTTTTTTTTTATGGTGCTTTCCAGAGGAAAAATCAGGGATTATTCCAAAGGAAAAGCTGTAGCAACACAAGTATATTTGTATATAATCTGTTGATAAAATTACTGTGAGTCCTCAAATTCATTGTAGGATAGATAAATGAATATTCACTAAGGGTGGTTTCCTCACGCTTCACTTTGACATTTTCTGGCCTGAAAAATAGGCATCTCACCCAGATGGGATGACTCAGTGTGTCATGATTTAGAGACAATTTGTCTTTTCATATAAATACCCAAAGGAATAAAAATGGATTAACTGGAAAAGATGTTTGGACTTGAGGAAGAAAGCCTTCCCCCATCCCCCAGTTTCTATGAAAGAGGCAGAAATTATGATATTCCTTTGAAAAAGTTTACCTTTTATATTTAATATTATTCAGTTTTAAAAAACCTATTGTGTAAATGGGATAGCAAAGTAAGGGACCAGTGTAAAAATTATATGATGATGACAAGACATGAAAAGTAAGAACACTGTAAAGTACTCTGTATCAGCCATGTGCAGCCAGTGTACTGGTATATATTACCAACTACAGCAAGGCTAGTGGTGGTATTGTCATCAATTATTACTATAGTCTTAGGTATCTAATCAGTTATATAGAAGTGAGAATATATTTATAACTGTTTCCCTATATACGGGTAAATGACAATCTAGTGTATTTGTTCAGGAAATATAAAAAGAAATGTGTTTGAATACTGAACTCTAGCTCTCAAAATAGCATTATTAAGACAGTTGATTAGTGACTTCACTGTAGATGTAGCATGGAACTTAAAAAAAAACCAAAAAAACAAAAAACACAACCCCAAAAAAACAACCCACACAAAGATTCCCCTTTGTCAAGTAAGACAGGAACTGTAACAAGTGGAATACAACATGTAGGGACTTCTACAAAACCTCTTAGACACCTTAGTGAATCATGACTTCAAAATCGGCTATGGAAAAAGCACTGATACAGTTTATGTGAAACCATAGGTTGCATTCTAGGTTCTTTCAGTCTCCCATTGTAGAGAGAGAGGAATTGGAGTACCTCTTCCCTGTACCCAATAGTTTAAAGAATGCATTGCAGCAAACAGGAATGCCACAGTTCAGCAATCATCAATTGCAGAGAAATATACAATAGTAAAATCACTGAAGGGGGAGAGAAATGAAGAACATAGTAATAGTGACCTCTTTATTAGAAAACATCGACAGAAGTACTAAGATTTAAAGAGAGTTGCTGCTCTTATGTTGTGTTCAGTACATTAAAAAGCCATTGTGCAGCAAGAAAACTATGACATAGTTGCCATCGTGGAAACATGATGGAGGTAGTCCTGAAGGGCAAAACACCTTCAGTTGAGGTTGAAGATGACACCAAGTTGGGCAGGAGTGTTGACCTGCTGGACCATAGGAAGGATCTACATAGGGATCTGAACAGGCTGGATCAACGGACTGAGGCCAATTGCATGAGGTTCAACAAGGCCAAGTGCCAGGTCCTGTACTTGGGTCACAACAACCCCAACGTAGTGCTAAAGGCTAGGGCCAGAGTGACTGGAAAGCAGCTCAGTGGGAAAGGATCTGAGGGTGCCAATCAACAGTCAGCTAAACATGAGCCAGCAGTGTGACCAGGTGGCCAAGAAGGGCAATGTCATCCTGGACTGTCATAGAAACAGTGTGACCAGCAAGACCAGGGCAGTGATTGTCCCCCTGTACTCAGCAGTGGTGAGGCCAAACCTCCAGTCCTGTGTCCAGTTCTGAGCCCCTCACTACAGGGACAATGAGGTGCTGGAGTTAGTTCATAGAAGGGCAATGAGGTTGATGAAGGGTTTGGAGCACAAGTGTTATGAGGAGTTGCTGAGGGAGCTGTGACTGTTTAGCCTGGAGAAAAGGAGGCTCAGGGGAGACCTTATCATCTCTACAAGTACCTGAAAGACGGTTGTAGCAGGGTGGGGATTGGTCTCTTCTCCCAAATAAGAAGCACTAGGACAAGAGGATATGGTCTCAAACTGTACCAGGGGAGTTTTAGATTGGATATTAGGAACAATTTCTTTACTGTAAGGGTTGTTAAGTATTGGAACAGGCTGCCCAGGGAAATGGTTGAATCACTGTTCCTGAAAGTATTTAAAAGATCTGTAGATGAGACACTTAGGAAAATGGTTTAGGTGTTGACTTGGCAATGTTAAGTTTATGGTTGGACTTGATCTTAAAGGTTCATTCCAACCCAAATGATTCTATGTTGCTATGATTTACTTTTTAAACAAGAAATACATTGACTTCCTGTATTTTAGGAAAACTTAGTTGATAATACAGAACTACATATCTCTATTCCAGTGGTTTCTAACACATAATCACTTATGATTACTTAGTTTAGTTGTCAACCTAAGAATAGATAATTTTTTTTCCCACGAAAGAATAGAGGACCAAAAGCGTATGAAGGAAGAGCCTCATTTAAAAATCAGAGTTGCATTTAAAGTAGGGCAGCAATTCAATAACAAAATTGAGCTATTTTATAGTTTAAGATCAGTTTTTTATACCAGATCAATTCCTTCAAGAATCTGTAGGCACAGCAGCCAAAATTTGTTTTCAGATACCCACCTGCTTTTCTCACTGAATTAAGTGTGAAAAATACTGTGCATTTTTGAGGGCTGTAACGAACCAAATAAATTAATCTTTACAATTTCTTTTTTATAATGAGTCAACATGGACTGAAAATTTTATACAGGCCTATGAATAAATATTACTGAAGTCTTTCAGGTTACCTGTTGTTAGTTTTGAAAAGTCTTCAGAACTATTCCTAAATCTAATGAAAAGATGCTAATGAAAAGAGATGTAGTAATGGCCAGTAAAAGATCAGAGAAATTACCTTAAGACCAAAGTATCTCTAATTGTTACACTTATTTTTGCAGCATGATAAAAATAAATCTTATGCATTTGTGTATTCATGTCATTCATTTTCCTTTTATTCCTCCTTTTGTCTGCTTTACTGAAGTACTCTGAAATGAAATATTTTGGGAAGAGCCTTCAAGTTACATTACAATCTTCCTTTGTTCAAATAAGTAATAGAAACTACAGGATATGTGTTTTTTTTCCAATAAAGGAACCTTTTAGCTATCAATACAAGGAAAACTGTTATTTAGAACCAGACAAGATATTTAACAAAACAAAGATAATTATAGGATTTCATTCAGTCTGATTAAAATTTAAAAAAAAAAAAGAATAGGTGTCTTTTACTTCTACCTGTATTTAAGCTTCTGTATTTTTGCATATTGCTGAATCCTCCTTATCTTTTTTCATTTATCATCACTGATATGGGAATTTCAAATTTGGAGGTTTTTTCTTCCCTTCCCTTTGCTCTGCTTGTTGCTAACGGTACACAAAATTCCCTATGAACCACATCCTTTACTCCTTTTCTCAAGGTAAGACAATTTTAAGATATGACATTGTACTGAAATACAAGATATTCTGCTGTAACATTGTATGATTAGTTGATGGTTGGTTTATTTGGTGGTTTAATACGTTTCTGATCACCTCTGTAAGTGGCTTTACTATATCTCAGCTTGTTGACTTCTGCTCATCATTCGAGTTTTTTTCTATTAAGTATGGTATGATATTTTGTACGTTGACTGCTATGGATTTGATGCAATAATATTTCTTCTTTTTTACCTGTTACATACATTTCCTTATTTTGCCCTCTCAAAGGTTTTCTTGTACATCATTAATGTTTATTCATCTTCCTCCAACCTAATAAGGTTGCTCAGCACCACAGCTGGGGCTATCATAAAATTGAATCCAAAATTTATTTACAATAAAACTGACTATTTCTCTGAAAATATAGCTGCAAATATTGTTGTTGAATGGTGGGAAATGTTCTGTAGTTAAGTGGTTTAAATCTGCTGAACTCATACTGCACCTGTCCTTGTCCCTGGAAGTTTCTCAGTCCTGAAATGTACTTCTGTTTTTCAGATTATTTTCTTCAAAGGTTTATATGCAAATATTGCCTTTCTTTTTTTTTTGTCTGCTTACCTACTCTTAATAAGTTCAAGAAAATCCAGTAGAGGATAAGATATTCTCAAAAGGTAATATTTTCCTTATAAATACCTTAAAGATGCATTTCCAGAAGAGAGTAGAGCTATCCACTGAGGGACAGGCTACACCAGTAATTTTATACCAAAATCGTTTGATCTATCCAATTCACACATTTGCATCAGCACAGAAGGAAGCTAGGAAAACTGCTTTAGACACTGCTCCTGAAACATTTGCATACAACATAGACTGAGGAAAGAATATATGCGAGAATATGCGAGGAATAAAAGAAAATCATGGTACCATTGACTGCAGGGAGACAGAGTAGGAAAGGAGAAACTAAACAAATAGTGATGGCTATGCAGGAATGGGTGGGATTCCATCTATTACACAGAGAATGGATGGGGCACATAGGACTGAAAAACAAATATAGTCAAGTCAGTGTCACACTGAATTAATATCATTGGTCAATGTGTTGACCTTGTAGTATTTGAATGCAGAGTAGCTTTATTATTCACTGTTCAAAAGGAAAATTACCTGTATTATTTTTTACATTTTTAATTTTTTCTTAATTCAATGTAAACTTTGAATCATATTTTTTACTTTCTTATGTTTATTACTTTTTGACCCTGAATTTCATGTTATCACTCTTTGTGTTTGTCTTCATTAATGGTCTTATGTTGTTCTTTTTACCTTCTTGATTTAGATGCCCTTGCTATCTCTATGCTTTATTCAATATTAGATTGTTCTGAGAAACAGATATCTCTTGTTACAGTGGCATCATATGTCCCACCACTAATTTTTTCTTCAGAATACAGCTAAATTCTAGAATTCTAAATCAGAAATGTGAGTATCTAATTCTGATTTGCTTCATCATTTGAATTAAAGAAAAACCCAAACAAACAAACAAACCCCAAAAAACACACCAAACCAAAAACCCAACAAACAAATACAAAACAACAACTGAATTTCAAAGTGAGAAAAAAATCTTTCCATGCCTTCATCTTCTGTTTGAATATTTCAGAGCTTTAGTCCCACTCAGTTCTTCTTGTCCTTATCTCTTCCAATTGACAGTTCTCTGAAGAGATTGAATTTTATTATTCATAGTTTACAGGCATAGATATGGTTTCTTGTCTGGAAAGTTAACAATTTTATTGGTATGGGTCCCTTGGTCCAGTTCTTTTCACTGTTTTTTTTACATATTGTGTGTCAGAAAGGACCTCACCAGTTTGACTACTGTCACCAGGTTTCATCTACCAACTGCTGTGCAGCAAAATGAAAAGCATCCATGCTTGTAAAAATAAATGTTTGGGTTTTAAGAGATGTTGTGTATAGTATTCTGCTATGATCATCTAGCCAATTCCATGAGCCATTTTAAAGTTCCCATGAGCTGGAGACTTGGATAATTAAGTGTCAACGTACAAAGAGTTCAAGCCAAGAGCCTTTATGAAATATAATTACCCTAATAAATTGATACAGACATTCCTCTGTCCATGATCAAGACCTGATTCTTGCAGCCTTTTCCAAAAATTTCCTTTGTGCTTGCTGAGAAATAAATTTATAAATGCATCTAGGGAAAAAAAATTTCTTACCATTTTCTTTTCACATTCTTTTGACTGTTTTTTTTCTTTTGTTCCTACTATAAGTGAAGATTTTATTTTTTTTTTCTTTCAGTGTCTTCCATTTTCTTTCCACACCCTAAGCTTCAGATCAGAAATTTTTAAGCAAATCTGACTGGAACACGCACATCGTCTGTGGATGACCTGTGTCAGAATGTGTTCCAGTTCCTATACAATGAAGTATAAACAGAAAAAGCCCCACATCAGCAGAAATGGGGAAACTAAAAAAATATTTCAGGAAAATGGCTGTGTGTTCTTGAACTGAAAAAACAATGTCACTCTTTCATTCATACAACTGATATATGCATTGTATGGATGAATTTGAATTCTCATTGCTCAACTGTGCTTTATAGTTCAGAAACCTCTTTGAAAAAAAAAAGGAACCAAAAAACAAAAGAAAGCCAACTTAAAACATCAAACTGAAAAGAAGCATCTTCTTTTTCTTTTTGAACAAGTCAAGGTTATAAGTATTGTGTTTGTGGAGACAAACAGCATATTTTCCCTTCAGTAAAGGAGGTTAAGGGATGTGAACTTATGAAAAAAAAAAATAAAAATTACAGTTACTTAGAAAATCACAGACTTTCATTGCCAAAAGATCTTTTTTTATTTTATGCAGTAAACACAGAATAGTTTTCAGAATTACCTGTTTTCAAATCTCCATATTTCTGCTCCAAACTGATGAAAGAATTCTAAAAAGTAAGTTGTTTTAAATTTCAACTGTAGTGTGAGCAGTTTCATCTTTTCTATTCTGCAGTAAGAAAATAGGACAGTTACATTTCTTTACCTTGTAATTCTTTGCCATATTTAAATACCATTGTATTAACCCACCTTTGGAGAGGCTAGCTGTAAAATGAAAAACAAAATTAACATATGAGAAGAAACATACAACAAGTAATACTTATTTTTTGTCTCTCCTTGAAGATTCATGATAAAAGTTTTCCAAGTATTAGTGGCACATCAGCCATGATGAAAGCTAGAACATTTTTCACCTGAAAAATTCCAAATAGCCACACAAAGAATGGATTAATCCCCCAGATTAAATGAGGCAATCTGGTTGATGATGGTTTTCCTTAGAGGTCTAAGCATGTTCTATGAAAAAATAACCATTGTAATGCAATATATTTTAAAAATAAAAAAATCAGTAGAAGCGTTTAACTATGAAGATGTTTCTACATTTTATTCCAGAATTACCAAAGAAAATATCAGTAATTTAGTGTCAGGGAACAAAATAGTTCAAAAAATAACTATCAAAAAAACCCCAAACCAAACAACCAATGAGCAATAGTGAATAACTAAATAGAAGGGCTCATCTCCTGTTCCTTAAAACTAAATTGGGTGTGGCCTTTTCCAGGATGTCACTGAAGTTACTAAGATTCCTACTGACTTCATGGGGATAGAATGAAATCCTTTCTCAGTTCGCGTATATGCTCCAGAAAGATGCAAGTTCACAGGATCAAAAACTAGAAGCTGTCTTACTCCTATATCAACTGTAGAGCTAACCAAAAAAATTCTTATCTCATTATGACTTGTGGCATTCTAGTTAGTATGAGTGGTGTACAATGATTACTTGCCTGACTCTTCTCTTTGGAAGGGAAATGTCTTTTTTGATTTTATATTTACTGGTTTAAGCCCTACACGTATAAAAGAGGTTACCCTGTAGCACTGTTGTAAAACTCCAGCCCTGAAAGCTGCCAGCTCATGGGCTTGGCTAGGAATTTTATTTTAATATATAGATATAGGGTTCTTTAATAACTCCAGATAGCATCAGGACAATAAGCCACGAACTTGTTCCCAAGGAATTTCTTCATTAATTTAGGGGAGAAAATAAGGGGCATTGGCTAAAGTTCAAAAGGACACGACACAAATGAAAAAAGGTTCCACCACAATACTGACTCAGCATGTACTATTAATCCACAACACTTAAGTCAAAATCCAGTAAACCAACAATACTTAAAAAGTTCCAATACACCAGCAACGCTTAGGGCAAAATCCAACCAATTCTACAACACTTAAAACAAGATACAATCCCTGCAAGCCACACTAAGCATCAAGAAAGGAGCAGAGAAAGAGAAGCAGAGGGATCAAGAGGAGAGAAGGAGAAAGAGGGAGAGACAGATTATATAGCTACCACCAAAGCCTTGTAGAAGACGAGCTCTCAAAGTCCAAGTGACAGGGCTGTGACATGGGGCAAACACATGCCCTGGATTTTATCTGCTCTGGTCCCTATGGCCAACCCTCTAGGTGGGGTCTCTGACCCACCAGCCACTCTGGGATTCCAGGCCAGGGTGAGGAGCAGTGTCCTCACTGTTCCTGCCAATCTGGGCTGGGTTAAGGGCTCCAGGAGGTGTGGTGTTTTATAGTTTTCCCGGGCTGTTTGTGACTGACAGCTACTCAGAGGCTTCCCTATGTGGATTCCAGGGACCTGCCATGAGGAATACGGTGCCACCCCACCTCCATGAGGTTTGACCCACCCCTTCCCCCTCCACACAAACACACACTCCCCACAAGGTTGTTCTGACCCAAAAATAACTGATCTGGTGTCTAACAACTGTGAAAAGCAGTCCTCGGCATCATGGCTGTAGGTCTGTGTTTTAACAGTCCTTCATTCCACTGTATGTGACAGGTCAGGATGCAAGCTCCAGCAGTCAGAGAGACAATATAAATATTAGTGAAGGAGCTCATCACTGATGTAAGAATAAAAAGCATCTAATTTGTGTATCACTTTAATTAATAATGTAAGTCTTTTTTAGGCTGCCTACAAGTGATACAACTTTGTCATTCAAACGGGACTAAAAAAGTCTTTAGTCATGGAGCTGCGTTTTAGTTCACATAGAACTCAGTGTTGAATACAATGAAAAACCCTGTGTAAAACTAACTCTGATAGTCACAGCGATCTTTGAAAAACAGCTAATTCAAAAAACCACTTCCAAAAGTTCTAAAAATCTTCATTATTACTACTTTTCCAGTAATGCCCTGGAGGACTACATTTCAGAAATAACTACATTTCATATAGTTTTTTACTAGAACCTGTCTGATTTATGGAGAAGTTAAAGAAAACACCTCAAATAGGTCTGGATTTTAAAAACACTTTTCCCTCAAAATTTGCAATCATTTTTGTGACAACAATGTTTATGTCTTTGAAAAGAGACCAGAGTATGGAAAAAATAAATTAAAATAACCTTGATTATATTCAAGAAATAGTGTAAAGTATCTATTGTCTTTCCTTAGCTATATAATCTCTCTTTCCCTCTTTCTCCTTCTCTTCTCTTGATCCCTCTGCTTCTCTTTCTCTGCTCCTTTCTTGATGCTTAGTGTGGTTTGCAGGGATTGTATCTTGTTTTAAGTGTTGTAGAATTGGTTGGATTTGTGGTGTATTGGAAATTTTAAGTTCCAATGAGATTTACTGAGATACCTGGTTGAAATATAACAATCAGGATTGAGGACTGATTTGAGCTGTCTCTATTTTAGGAACTCAATCCAGAGGCAAAAACTGTTCTGTAAAATAGATGACTAGCTATCTAGTTTGGGTATATGGCAAGGCTCTTGACATGGATTTAAGACGCAGGCAGATCACGTTCTGCATTCTGTTTCCGGGAAAAGGAAACCATGTGGGCTGAAAGAGAGAAGGCAGCTGCACAATTCTCTGAACCATTACTGCAGGATACGCAATGTAGTATCTCTATATAGTGTACTCAGGAGTTAACTCCTCTGGTGCAATGGGAATATTAAATCCTCTTTAAAAGATAAAGACTTTTAGTGCATCTGATTCATAATTTTGACTTATGACTTATGCCAAAAAATGGTCAAAAGTCAACATCATTTTTTCAGAAAGAGAGAGAACATAACCCAAACTGCCAGTTGGTCCCAGGGAGATTTGAAAAACAGGCTGCTAGATCAAGATGGAAAATTGAGGTTATTTTGTTTAGGTACTTACATATTACAGAAAAATGAATAGTTATAGTGAGCTTCGGAAGGCTAATTTCAGCCATAGTTTAAATAAGAAAAATTTTCCGGCAAAATTCATCCTGAATCAAAAAACAAATAATTCCTGAGCAAAAAATATTTTCCCTCATAAAACTCAAACTCAGTAAACATTCTATCTCTTTATACTGAAAACATTTCAATTACTAGATTCATTTCTTATTGCTTATATAATCATCTTTCCTTCTGTAAAGTTTTCTACTGTAAAAGTTTTCTTTTGTACACGTTCTCTAGGCTTTGTTAATTTCAGCCGGGCACTGACACTGTCTCAGAAATCAAGAGAAAGAAACAAAAAAAAAACAAACAAAAAAGAGAAAAAAAAAAGAGAATTCAAACAAACTGAAAGTAGACATATAAAGATGCAGAGCCAGCAAACACAAAATTGTAGCTTTCTAACTTGAAAGACTTGAAAAAGAAATAGCTGAAAGAATTATAATAAGGCTGAAAATTAAAAACAGCAAAGATGTGGGAGTGGAATCTCAGAATAAAACAAAAGAAAGAAAAAGAAAGGCCAAACAAGAAAAGTAAATTATCATAATGAAAACTAAAAGCCTTCCTTCATCTGTCTTAAAAATAGATACCAATGTTTGGCAGATTAACTTTGGATTTGTAATCATGGACTTATGGAGAAATGAATGTTGGTAAACTAAACTGTTCACTTAGGGAGTGTAGCTAAATCCATGCAATAGCAGAAACAGCTGTTGCCCGTTATGCTTTGCTTTTTGATGATAAGTGGGAAGAAAGGTTGGGAAAAGGTGACAATTCAGCACTTTTTATTATGAGGTAATGGCTCCAGTAATGTTAGCAAACTAATTAAAACCACCATCAGTCCTATTCTCTGTGAAGACACTTAATGGAGTTTCCATTTCTCCCTGCTGTCCTAAAATTTATTCACATATGGAATAATACTGGAGGTTAGGGTAAAAATGGAACGAATCACAATTAAAGAAGATTTTATACGTTACATACACAGCCTTCATCCAAACTGGGTAATTCAGTGTTCCTGCACTATATATTTAAATCAAAATTCTTACTCTTACCAGGAAAAGTCAACCTTGTTCTCTGTTATATCTTTGACTTATTCTTTTTCCATATATTATTCACAAAAGGCATATGAATTTTCCCATAAATGTCTCCAACTTTCTTTGTCTTCTTAGTCATCCTATACGCAAGGAGAACCTAAAAGGTTACTCTGATAACAAATATCCTAATATTTTTGTGCTGGGTTGCCCTTGGCAGCCAAAATTCCACCCAGACACTCACTCACTGTCTCACCTCCCATACAGGACAAGGTGAGAATACAGGAACAGGAATGAGAAAGATCACGGGTCAAGATGAAGGGAGATTGTTTACCAATTGTTATCTTGGGAAAAAACCTCCTTGACTTAGACAAAGTTAATCAAATTTACTGCCAAATAGAATAAATATTTTGAGATATTAGGAAACAGTAAGGCAAACATCAAAAGATCACCATTCTTCCCATTTTGCCAGGCTCCTTAGTCCTTCAGTCCTGACTCCTCTACCTCTTCCTTCCCGAATAGCGCAGGGGGATGGGGAATGGGAGTTACAGTCAGTCCATATCAGTTTATGCCTGTCACTTTTTTTCTCCACAGAGTTTTCCTCTCTTTCAGCATGTGTCTGTCAGGAAAATCTGCTACAGCATAGGTTTTCCATGGGCTGCAGGATTATCTCTTCCTCTATGGAGCACCTCCACCTGCTACTCCTTCTCTAACACTATTGTTTCTTCTGTTGCTTCTTGCTCTCCCCACTCGCCCTCTCACCACCCCACCCCCCTCACATCCACAGCATTTTCTGCCTTTATTTCCTTTCCAAGGAAAGCCTAGAAAAGTCAAAGCTTACTTCTAGGTCTAGTTTTTCAGATATGTGCCCATGTTTGATATTTCGTATAGAGAACATACAAGTGTTAAACTCATGAAAGGAATGGGAGAATCAAACAAATCTACAATTTGTCCTGGAAAATAAGAGAGACATCTTGTGGATTCCCTTTAGATTCCCTTCTGTGGGTGACTCATTAACAAATGGTCATTATGTCCAGAAAGAAAATCTCCTGCTTCTTAGTTGTACTTCAGAATAAGATAGCTTTAACTGGAATTCCCAGTACCATATATGGCATAATATAGAAAAATTTCCACCCCCGTGCCAGAAGGCTTGACAAATTCTAAATGTAGATTTTAAAACTGAAATTTGGTGATGATAAAAAGATTTTTGCTTTTTGTAGAAGCCCAGAAGATAATGGCCTAATGTGTATGTCTCAAACACCTATAGCCTGATAGCTGTGGAGCCAACCAAGAATTGTTGGTAACAGCACACTGTGAGAAAGAACAGGATGTGGCTGGAAAAGGGAGTCATACAGAAGTAGGGTATCACTTCCCTGGTACAAATTTCCTTGTTCTGCCTCCTGGAGATAAGTACAACACAGTACAGTCAAGAAGCGAGCATGGACTATTGACCAAAGGTTGACCCAGTGGAGGGAGATCAAGACCACCAAAGACCCCCGAAGCCCTCTGACCGCTTTCCAGAAGTATGAACTCTGCATGAAAACTAATTTGCATAGAAAGCAAGTAACTTACCTCCAGGGCAGGGAAAACTTATCTATAAAAAAGTACCTTCACAAAACTCAAGCACATGCTCCAGGACTTTGAACACCCCATCAGCTGGATCAATGCAGAAGCCAGGGCAGATGATCTTTCTTCCTTTATTCCTCTCTTTCTCTCTCACTCTCTCTAATTTCCTTCTCTTTTCCTTTCACTCTGCCCTTAATTAAAAATCCACCACTGTGTGCTTATACTAGAAGATAAAGGACTAACCCATACCAATTTCCATGCCAAATGAAAACTCTGTAAGCTTTTGCAAACCCTCTGACTCTTGTTGTTCCTTTCTGACCACAAACCTCCACATACCTGAGTGTTCCCTTCGCTTTCAGAGTAGGATGACACATTTTTATTCAAGATTTTGGACTGCTAAATCAATTTATAGATTTTAATGAGTAGTAAAAATGTTGGTACTTGCTTGGGCAGATAGAAGAGAGAAGAACAAAGCATATGTTCATTCAGTCATCAAGTCTTAAAAATCCTTTAAAATTGTAATTGTGGTTTATATCCTTTCTCTGGTCAGTGTTTAGCATAAATGGTCTTCCTCTGTAATGAATAGAGGCTAAATCTAGGATAAAGAATAAACAACAACCAAATACAAAAAAGCCCAACAAAACACAGCACTCACTAAACAAATAAATAAATCAATAAATATACATCAAAAATAAGTAAATTATGTAAACTTGCGTACATATTACATATATATACAATACATAAATATTATCAAAATTGTTGGGTAGAAATACAACTTTGTATACGTTGGCTAAAATGAAGATTTAAACATATTGAGTAGATAGTGTCCTGGGTCCCTACACTGCAATGTAAAAGACCCAAAAAATATCAATAAGAGAGAAACGGAATATCTACCTCTCAGCAATAATTAAGTATTTGTCACTAGCATGTGTTAACTAATCTACCAGTTAGAAGCAAAGAAGATCTTTAGGTGATCAACATAAACAGGGAGGCAAATAATTGAGGTAAACTGGATCTCTCTCTACAGGTCCTCCAAGATTTCTATGAATATTGAGCACACAGGGAACACAAACAGTTATTTTAGACCTACTAAATTGCATTCTCTCCTTCTGGTAATGCCAGTGTCATAATCCTCAAGTATCAGTGAAGAGATTCTTGAAATCAGAAGATTATATTCCAGCCAGCGCTGCAATGCAATCTGACAAATCTTAAGTCACTTGTCACATTAAACTACATGCATGATAAATCAATAAATATAAATGTGCTTAGTGAGAAATAGTTGTTCTAAACTCATTTTGCAACTTATAACAGTATTAGACTGCTTATTCCCCAAAGGGAGGGAATTCTATTATCTTGCTGTACCCTGAAGAAGATAGGTAAAGTTTTCAAGTAAACAATTTAGATGGGAAACAGCTACTTTTCATATATTAAATTACAGCTTGAAAATGTTTGAAGCAATGAAGTAACTAGTCTTCTTTAAATAAAAAATAAATTGCAATAATGGAAATCTAGTCTGTGATCGTGTGGCTAGACCACAATGCTTTATACTTGAGCAAATGAGTAACTACCATTTGAAGGGTCATTAGAAAAGCATAAGCATTTAACCAAAAGTAAAAACATAGTTTTATTTATCATAAAATTAAAACTAAACAGAAATCAGATATTCTTCCTCAAATCCTTGTTATGAGTAAAAGGCAAAGCACCATGTCTGTATACTCAATGATTTACTGTTAGTATAAATGAGGTATTAACCTTGCAACCAAAATACAAATGGTAGTGATTTTTACAATTGAAATGGATACTACTAATTCTAGACCAAATTATCTAGTCACTTCTTCAAAAATGGTCACATAAAAGTGCTATATGTGAAACTGCTGCTACCTGCCTGCCTTCTCTGGAACCCTTCCCAGTATTTCTCTGCATCAACGGTGTTAGATTTTGCCTATGAAATATAAAGGAGCATTATGAGAGGTCACCAACACAGTGTCCAGAATGCATTAACACTTATAGCTGGGAACCTTCTTTCTCAGTCTTGAGATCTGCTTGGGGTTATTTTTATGCATTTTCTTATTGCTGGTATATTTTTCATTACCTCAAAGGTGATGTTTAAAAATTTCAGAATAAGTTATTAAGATAAATACTAGTGCTGTACTCAAAAAAAAATTCTTGTACTTTCACACACAATAAAGTAAAATAATTAGCCTTTAGAATTTGAAATATATTTTTATATACATATATGGAGAGAGTAATATAGTTGGTTTTCCACCTCAGTCAATTAATGGCCTCAGTTAGTGATAAGGGACTAAAATAAAGGGTCATTGCTTCTTGTAAAGCGACTGCCTGGGTTTTTTAGATCTCTATGACATGTATGCATTTATAAAGGTAAGCTAAAAAGTGTTAGCCAATTGTCAAGTTACCACTTGACCATTAGACAATTTTTATAACAGCTAAAACCAGCTTAGGCCAAGAGAAGCTGAGACCCTGCAGTGTCAGATCAATACAACTCCTGTGGCCTTTTACTAGTAACTGCACAAGTCATATTTATTGGACTACAGGTATATCCACAAGAAGAAGAGAGACTGTTATCCTTTTTCTAGAAATTGTTCTTATGCAGTCAAGAAAATTTATTTACTCATCAAAGTTTTTATATTTTACACCCATATGTAAATCTTTAATCTCACCACCTGTTCAAAAAAATCAAAGATTCAGCTGCCTCTGTAATTCATGGAGTACTGAATAGGGCTCCATCTCATTCAAACTATGCGTACTCCTCCATTCCCACTGTTAAGTTCAGCAGTGGAAGAAGCAGAGAAAGATTTGAATCTTCAGTCAAAATATGTGAGGAAATAAAAAAATTACCAATATGATTACTTTTACAATATGGTATCCACAGATTCATGGCTGATTATTAGAAAAAAAAAAAATTGTTCAAGCCCTAGATATTGCAGTTACTTAACTAGCAAAACCCAAAATATAACTGAAACAATTTGAAGTAAAAAATATATAATCATTTATTTGTGCAGAATCTGACAGATACAAAAAAACTCAGAACAGACAAAATTTTATTAAAATTACAGAGAATATAGAGATCAGAGAATCAGAATGGTTGAGCTTGTACCTTGCTGGAGGTGCAGTCTGTACCATCACCCAGATAATTAATGAAGGTGTTTAATGGGACAGGTCCCATTATTGACCTCTGGGGCACACTGCTAGTTACTGGCCTCGAACTAGAGTTTAGGCTGCTGGTCACCACAGTCTGGGCCCTGCCATTCAGCTACATATCAATCTACATCACCGTTTGCTCATCCAGCCCATACATCAGCAGCGTCTCTATGAGAATCTAGGGAATACAGTGCCAAAGGCCTTCTTGAAGTCCAGGCAATATCCACTTCTGTTTCCTTGTCTACCAGGACATTCATGTCATCATATAAGTTTATCAAGTTGGTCAAGCATGACTTTACTTTGGTGAAGCCAAGTTGACTAATCCTGATCCTTTTCTTGTTGTTCATGTGCCTGGAAATGGTTTCCAGGATTAGCTGCTCCATCACCTTATCTGGGATCAAGGTAACCAGCCCTCAATTCCTTAGGTCGCATCCCTCTTTTCCTTCTAGAAGACATGAGTGATGTTTACTTTCCTTCAGTCGCTGGGAACTTCTCCCAATTTACATGATCCATCAAGATTATCAAAAGTGGCATCACAATGATGTCTGTCAGATCCCTTAACACTTGTGGGTTTATACTATCAGGGCCCATGGATTTATGGATTTCCAGTTGGTTTATGTGTTTCCTCATCTGGATCTATTTCATTTACAAAAATGGCACATCTTCCTGGTTCCAACCTTTCCCTCGGTCTCTTGGACCTGAGACTACTGAAAGCCAGCCTGGCAGGGGCAAAGAAAACATTCAATACCTCAGCCTTTTTCTTGTGTAACCAGGTCACCCATCTCATTCAGTAATGGGTCCACATTTTCCCTAGTCTTTCTTTTGTCACAGACCTGGTTCCAGCTGGGACTGGGGGGGTAAGGGGGGTGGGAGGGAAGGTGAGGAGATGGAACATGTAACCAAGGCATTTTGTTATTTGATGCCATCTTACATCATTGTCAGGTGTGGGAAAAAGCACTCTCACTCACTTCTGAGAAGAAAGGGTGTTCCTTTACAGTCAGGGAAAAAGCATGGCCAAGGGACAGTCTGTCCACCATTGTTTTCATTGTTCTGGGTTTGGTGAGCATTTTGCATGTAAATCACCCTCTCTTTGTACAGTTCTATTTATAGTATTGTTGCTGTTACTATTCATTGTCTTATCTCATTGCTGTTTCCAGTAAATTGTTTCGATCTTTGCCTTTTGTGCTTCCAACTGGAGAAGGAGGGGAATCGAGTGCTGGCACAGTTCCGGTGGGAGCTCTAAATTGAGGAATACCATTCCTCAACCATGACAGCCTGAATTGGCCCCTGGTGGGAGGCAGGAAAAGTTGAGATAACAACAGATCTGCTCTGAGCACCTTGAAGACAAATTTGGTCTAAGCATTGGCTGTATTAGGTATGAAGCCACTGGTTACAATGTTTCTTGGTGTGTTCATGTGGGTGTGGTATGTAACACCATATGAACACTGTTATGTGCTTCTAGTGGGGATCTTTTTCAGAGCAGGGAGAGGTTGTTGTACTGAGTGATACAAGTTTATGGCATGATAACATCAAAGGCAGTGAGGGTCATTTGATACCTGCATTCAGTGTTGCTCTCCTGCCCTGGCTTTGGGTGCTACTTCTTGAAATTCATTAACACCAATCTGTGGTTCACCCAGAGGGGAACCGGGAAGAATGATTTTCCCCAACCTTTCACTCTTTTTCCTCCTTCAGGCCTGTTAAAGCAACTTTTGAGAATTTTGAATTCCCTTTGAATGTTAAGGAAAGCATGGTTTTGTTGCTAAGCCTGCCAGGTCTCTTCAGCGTGGTCCACACCATGTTTAGAGTTAAGAAAGAGATTTCCAGGAAGTTCATTCAGAGATCTGCCCCAAAGATGGATAGTCATGAATGGCATGGAATGTGGGAGAAAATGGGGCAGTTTTGGGGGAAATTCTCTGCTCCAACGGTTTGGAAGTTCACCCTGAGGAGAGTAGACTGCAGTCTTATCTGGGTACAGAGCTTCTCTAAAAGAAGTACTAATCCCACTACATATAGATTTGGAAACTATGCAAGAACAACTCTATAAACAACCATTTAAAAAAAAAAATCTGCTACAACCACAATTTCAGCTGGTGTAAAAACATGAAGTACTTTCAATGCTTAGATGAAGCTTGTAAGTTAGCAGACAGCCTCATTTCCATAGCAGCCAAATTTCATGAAGCCCTAAGCCAATTATTTAATTAGCTAATTTGCTCAGTCACAAATAATTTGCACGTAGCTCTAAATGTCAGATTTGAAAACACTGGGGAGACTTAGTCCTAGTGGAAAGAATATTACTGAGACTAGAATTCCCTTACAAGGTTTTTCCTGGAAGTCTCAACAGGTTTGAAAGATGAAGATTAGTTTGTATTGGTGATTTTGTTGAGGAGTAGGGAAGAAAGAGGAGAAAAGAGTAGTATGAATCTCCAAATACATGACAGATGGTGAGCTTCTTTGCCTAAATAATTCCTTGAGATACTCTATCTCTCTAATATCTCATTTTAATTTAAATAGTCTGGGCACATGTATGTTCATGAGAAAAATAGACTTGTCCACCTTCCAAACTGATATTAGGAAATAGAATTTTAGCCCTTTGGAAGAAAAAGAATGTTTATATTTTCCTTTAGCCCATATTCTTTCTATCAGTTTATTCTGTTGCAATCTACAGACCTATTGCTTTCAGAATTCCCATCCTTTCTGTCATTAAACCTTTATGTCTTCATAGTGAAGTTTTTTAATAAATCTGACTCCCCATACCTCCATCTCTGCTCTTTCTATGGTTCTTCACATTTTTCAGGACAAGAAGCAAACAAGGAAAGAATTTTAAGACTCTTTCACTGTCTTTTTCCCCCTTACTGATCTCCTATAACAATAAGAAAACTGGTAAATTAATCTGCTAGTTTTTTTTCAGCAGTAGCTTTGCTTACCTACTGAGTAAGAACAGTCATTCTCAAGAATTGTTCTAAGAATCTCCACCACCCCTAAAATAAAGTAACCTGCAATAGTTTCCTCAGTGTTGGCAATATTGGCATTATGGGAAAGTAAGCATAGAAAAAGAAGGTTTGGAATATATCTAATGGGTAAGCATTCTGTTTTCCTCTCCATTAATTGTCATTTCCAAAAACATTTCCAAAACATCTTTGCAGCAGCTCCTCTCCCCCACTTAGCAAACTATTTCTTTTCTGTGTGCCTAGTTAGGTTTCTTGTTCTCATTAGAATTCTTTTCACACTCTTTTTTTCCCCCTTAGCAGCTGTGCTGCTAATACTTTTGGTCTCCCCGCAAATACTTTTGGTCTCCTCTATCAAGATTACAGTTGCTAAGTTTTTAGGAGAAAAAAAAAATCTTACAAGTAGGAAGACAAAGGTAAATCAAAGTTGTCAGCATTAAGTATTTCTTAAATATCATATTTTTTAAGTCACCAACTTCTTTTTTTATGATCTGAAAACCATATTTCTGAATACTGAGTGATTGCAGAGGGTTGCTCTGAAAAACACTAAAGGGTTTTGTTCTTGATGTTTCTTTCTTTCCTTATTGTGCTTCTCTGTGTGACCTGTCAGCTTTACAGGTACAGTGAATGAAGTATGATTTGAAGTCTTTATCCACAAATGATTTCATGTTCTAGGGAATGTTGGGTTTCAAGTTACATATAAGTAAACTGTGTTGACCTCAATTTTGCATTTGAAAATGTTTGAATAGGAGCAACACCAAGAAAGCAAGAAAGGTTTTTCTGCTGCAATTTTTTGTATATTCAAAACAATGACAATAATCCAGATACATGGGCAAATACGCATAAACCAAGCTACCTCTGATAGTATGTGTCATGTAATGATTTGTCTTGTAATTTCCTCTCGCTCTCAAACACAAGCACGCACACTCACACGTGCACACACATAAATATTATTCTTCAGCCCTTATCTCAGAAATATTTGGATACTGCTTCATAAGTACTGAAAACAGGCTACAAAGCTACTGTTATTAGCTCTATACTCTGTCTTACTATGTTTGTTTTTTCTAGAGACAAAAGAAGAATTAAAACAACTCTCTTACACTGTCAAAAAGCTAATTAAAGTTAAAAATAATATTAAAAAATAAAAGTTCATAATAAAACCCCAAAACACTCAAGGCCAAAGAAGCAGATGCCCAGAAATCCCTAATCTCTCTAGTTTTACACATAATTCAACCCTTATATAAATGCTAAAGGTAATATTGGGTCTGAGAACAGAGATGTTTATCCTCAGGCCATCAGCAATAAAGCTGGCTTCATGTAGCATGATAAGTAAATGCAGATACATATTAAAGGTATTATTGGTTTACTACCTTATTTCCTTCACGTTGTAGGCAAAGCTTCCATCTGTTGTTGTACAATATTAAGCTCCCCCATTTAATCTACTTATTGTTTAATTTTCTCTCTTTTCTTCTTGTTTTTGAAAGACAAGTTTTCATTTTTTAATAATTTACTGCAACACTATTTTTTCAATATTGCCTACATTGTTTTGTTGCAGTAACTTCATTTACCTACATCTGACCCAGACAAAATACAGCAGGAAAAGAATGAGTCATAAATAAAACAAACCACAATATTTTCTCTGAATCTGCATAGGTGTTCTGTAGTTGAAGGAGGGCAAGACACTGGTCCCAGGGAGACACTGGAAATGCATTTATTAATATTTAATAAAAATAAAGAACCTCCTGATATGTCTATATTTTAACATCATGCAGATGGTCTATATTTTAATTTAACAGTTGAAAATGAAAATAAACTATTTCCATTTTATAAAAGTGTTTGAACAGTAGTATTTTTTTTTTTATTTTGGCTACTGACTTATGTGGTAGATACGGACTAATTCATAATCTTTTGGGGGTTTTTTGGTTTTGGTTTTTTTTTTTTTATTTTAATCCTGAGTACTCTTATAAAATAAAAGTGATTTAACTTCTGTACGAAAGGGACCAACATCTGGATACATTTTGTAAAAATGTTCTTTTTAGCAATTTATCTCCTTGATTGAAAGAATAACAACAATACTACTGTCAACTGCATCCTAAGGTTAAAAATTTTGATTCAAAATAACAGGTAGACTTGAATGATCTTCCAATCCAGATTTGATAAAGAAGTTCATAATCACACGAGTCTCATAACAAGTTATGGGACACGGTGAAACTGTCTTTGTTTCTACTTTGACAGAGTAACTCAAATACTTTTCTCATAATGGTTTCAGAAGGTGGTAGAATTATTATTATGACATTGCAAAGAATAAATCCAGTGTTTTTTTAAAAACTGGTGGGTTTTTTTATAGTTGTGATATAACTGTTCTCATAGTTCTAATTAGTGCTGGTGGTAAATTTCTGCATTTCATTTTTTGCAGGAATTTATGATACTTTCTTTCTCCTTTCCTTGATTTAACTTCAAGCCTAATTTTAGTGAAAAAATAAAATAGAAAGGACAACTACGAATACTTTTAAAAGTTCCGTAACATTAATTAAGGAGAATCATAAAGTATGTGGACAAGTACATAAACCCAGTATTGCCTTCATTAAGGAGATTCATAAAATAGGGAGCTAAATACATAGTTCGGCACTGCTTTCCATGATTTACCAGTGTAAACATAGAGTATTTCCCCTAAAATTAGAGAATTACTCAGAATTTTTTATAGCTGACCAAGATTTGGTGTAAAAATCATGGCACTTCTCACACTTTTTGCTAAGCTGCAATAAGAAGGCAGCATGTCTGGTTGAAAGAATATAAATTCTCCTCATAAACTGCATTTTTTAACATATTCTAATTTAAAATAAAATATTCAGTAAATAAAAACATAATTGGTCCTAGGTCCATTCAAGGATTATTATTCAGTAATTTAGATAGCAGGGATGTTTATTTAAGTAGATGGAGCCTCATCATTTTGGTTATCATAAATAAAATTGCATATTAGAACTTAAAAAATTCAAGTGCTGATTCAGAGGAATATTGTTCTTTTAGTGTATGTGATATATTGAAATAAACTTTCTTAACAGAATAGCAGGGGATAAGTTTTTTATGTACCTCAGCAGAACATATATTACTAAATTGTGAATTTTTAAAATATGCATGGTAGAACTTCATTGCTTCCTGCTGTATTATGAAATCACAGAAAATAATCTTTGGGGACCATGAAGTCAAATGACTTTTGTGAAGGAAAATGGAAGGGGGCTGCCCAAGGAAAAGCAATGAGCTTCAGTTTGGATTCTCATCCTATGCTTTGTAGAGTCACAGGATTAATATACCAATGTGATAGCGCCCTGTACTGCCATAATTCAATCACTCCCAGCAAAGACATTCACCGAAATCTGGTAAATATTCACAGGAGGGATATGGATGAAATGCCTAGGAAATCTATCTGAATCCAGTATTCAGACATTCTGAAAGGTATAATCAAAAGGAAATTTTCCTACTGCAGGGGGTAGTGATGAAAGGAGTAATAATACAGAGTCTCACAAGCATAAAAAAGCTGTCAGCCCTCTCTTATGAAGAAAGGATGGGAAGTTTAGAGATGTGTAAACACATTAAGGTCAGCGTTTTACTCTACCTGAAACTGATTTGGACAAGTTTACTTCAGAGTAAAAGTAGAATGTCTAGTGTTAAGAGTGTTCTCATCTTACTCATGCTAGTTTCCTAGAGGCTTTAATAAATACAACTTCTTGTTTGTTTGCTTGTCTTCTTCTTGTGAGTGAAGACAAGCCCTTAGAAGACAGAATGACGAGGAAATGCATGTGAAAACAATAATTTGACAGACTCATATTTTGTAAGGTGTTTTAATTAACTTCATAGAATGGAACTCATCTTTCATATCTTCAGACAGCTAAAAGCAATTATCTATGTCAATGCCAGTCATCTCATTTCCCTATTTCAGAAGAGAAATAGGTATTAGCATTCCTTCCTAAAGTGAGTACCTAAAATACCCCTCAGAGATGTCAGTATCCCTCCACTGAGCCCCACAAGGGTTCTCTGATAACCATTTAGATTTATATGACTTATTGATGCTTAAAAGTGAATCAAATCAATGGCATCCCTTTTTCCTTGGCAATAGTTTATTTCCCACAAAACCAAGGAAAACCTGAAATATCAGTTTAGTAACACCATATTGAACTACTTTTCCCTCTGTTAAATAGTCTGCAAAGAATGATGCTATGACTTCTCTGAATTATTTGGGGTTTTGTAAATACACAGATGTTCATGATGAAATCTTTTATAAATACTCATAAAGTTAAAAAAGTATCCTTTCTTAGTTCTGATAGTACTTCTGGATAATTCTGCACTGTTCCCTTAACAGTAACATTCAGAGAACAATATTAAAATTATGTGTCATTACGATGACATAATGTATACAAGACCCTGTCTGTGTTAAATCATGATCCTATTGATGGCAGTAGGATTATTACCATTGACTTCCACATGACTAGAATTTGGAATCTTGTTCTATCAGACTGTGTCAGATTCAAGCAGGATGTTCTGAATTAAACTTGACATCAATCAACTCCTTAGATAGAAAAACAAGGTTTACCTTGGCTGCATAAACTGTAACAGCAGAGACTTCCATCCCAGTGAGACTAACAAATGCTCCCATCAATGGTTCTCTTGATTTCAGTGAAATTAGTGGGGTTCAGCATACAAGACACTGCATGATTGAACCTTAATGTGGCCTATGTATGCTCCAGATGGAAAAGTTTCATAGGAATTTCTAACAGACTCGTACATTGCTGGGAAGCACCCTCTTTCTGATAGGGTATACAAAACACAATTCTGCCCAGATAGAACTGACTGGACCTCTCATTTATTCAGAACTTATTTCATTCTAACAAAGCTGATCAGCCATGTATAAATGAAGATGCCAAATCCAGGTCCCATAATGTCATCATTAACTCTACTACCACCAAGCCAATGAGACCAGGATTTGACCAAAAGTTGAGCAATTATGGGAAAGCAAGCAAAACAGTAGGAGAAGGTTTTATCCAAGAAAGGCTTCCCATATACAGAATTTTGACAAAGGAAAATACAAAAGAAAAGCTAATATGTAGCTGAAATACATTAATGAAGAGCTCTCATTTTCATAGTTGATTGCCTAAAGCTTAATATTTAGAGTAGTTTTAGGTACCTAATTTTAGGTGCCTGGGTTTGGACGCAAGAATTGTAAGTAGTCAAAATCAAATATTGGGAATTTAGATACATAGAACAAGTGAGATAAAACTGTAAGCCAACTTATCCCATCCAGGTACAACTATTGAGGACCTCATTAATAATAAAAGAGTTTGGTTTTAAGTTCAGAACAAACTATTTTGCCTAGGTAGATACATGTAATGTACTTGTGAAAGTTATGAAACTGAGTTATTTTCAAGATAATGAAATCATGTGAACAAACATGTTTTTAAACTTCGACTTAATAGAAAAAGTACACGTAACAGTCAGTATATAGAGTCACAGCTATTAAAATATATCAGAAGTTATGAAATTAAGAAAAAGCTAACAGATGCATGAAGAAGATTCTAAAACAGAATCATAAAAACATGAAGGGTAAAAGAGAGATTATGAATTATCAGCCAATAATGTTTGCCAAATTGGCAACAAAATCTTTAATAAATCCAGTAAGAGATGGAAGCTAAAGCAGAAATTTAAAAAAAAAAAAAAAAAAAAAAAGAAAAGAACCCACACAACAACAAAACGAACAACCAATTTTCTCTTATCAGATCAGTTTTAGCAGTTGTATATAAATTAGAAGAAAGTATTCTGGAAAACACAAGTTAACTAATTCTTCATTCCATGTATCTGCAGAACAGTATGGTTGCCTTTGGTCAGGACACAGGAGGAAAAAATGATAATCATAGTTGCTACAGACCTTACTTGACACTGAAATGAAATTACAGTTTCATTCTTTTGTTTGCTCGTATTTTCTGCAGACTTCTCTGCAGGGGTGATAGACAGCAGCCTAACCTGTTATCTGGAGTGTAGTTTCTATGACTTTTGGCTCTTACACTCAGAAGATGCAAAAAGAGAAGGCCAAATCATGAGAAGATGCCACTAGGTAGACTTACCTGGCATCATAAAAACCAGTGGTAGCCTTGGATATAGTGGCCATAACATTGTGGAGTTTAAGGTCCTGTTGATCACAGTGAAGACCAATTGTAGGACAAACACCCTGGATTTTGGAAGTACCAAGTTCAATGTGTCTAGAGCTCATGGATTCCATGGGAAGTATCCATGGAAGGAAAAAGAGCTTGTGAGTGCTGTGAGTTATTGAAGAATAGCCTTCTGGAAGCCAGTACAGATTTACTAAAGGTAAATCACACCATACTAATCTGCTCACCTTCTACAACAAAGTAACACTTTCTGTCCACATGGGGAGAAGAGTGGATGTTGTTAACTGGACTTCACCAAAGTGTTTGATACTGCTTCCCACAGCCTTCTCCTGGATGAACTGCCAAGATACAGATTTGATGTGTGATCTGTGAGACAAGTGGGAAATTGGCTAACAGGTTGCACTGAGAGTGGTGATCAATGATTTTTACTGAAGCTGGCAGCCTGCTACAGATGGGGCCCCCGGGATCAGTATGCTCTTAAGTATCTTTATAAATTATATGGATGATGGCATTGAAAGTACCCTCGCTAAGTTTGCTGCTGACACCAAAGTGGTGAGATGAACACCTCAGAAGGGAGAGAGATGTTAGAGAAACCTACACAGGCTGGAATAGTGGCCTAACAAGAACAGTATGAAATTTAACAAAGATGAGTGCAAAGTCCTGCACCTGGGATGGAATAACCAAATAACCAAAGAGCCAAGTATGGGCTTTGATCTGTGTGGCTAAGGAGCAGACGTTCTGAAAGGGATCCATCAGGATGGCAAATGAGCTGAATGCAAGTCAGCAGTGCACCACTGCGGCAACAAAGGCAAAGCAGATCCTGTAGATCTGTAGAACATCCACAGAGGCAGAGATAGAGACATGGTCATTTCACTCCACTCAGCATTTGTGAGGTCCCACTTGGATACTGTGTCTGGTTCAATTCAAGACAGATGTGGAGACTAGAGAGGATCCAAAGGGGAGCAACAAAAATGACCCAAGAGCTGGAGAACCTGCCTTGTGAGGAAAGACAGAAGGAACTGTTCCCCTGGAGAAAAGAAGGCTTGGGAGGGACCTTATCACAGTATTCCAGTACTTAAAGAATGTTTGCAAAGAGGACAGAGGCTCTCTCTTCATAAAGAGACATATGGAGAAGACAAGGAGTAATGGGTAGAAGTTGCACTGGGAAAGGTTTCGTCTCAACATGAGAACAAAATCTTTTATGATGAAGGTGATCATTCACTGGAAAAACGTTCTCAGGGACGTGGTACAGTCCACATCACTGGAAGTTTTCAAGGTGCAATTGGAGCGGATGCTAGATAATGTCATCCAGGCTCCGTTCCTCATAAAAGATTAGACCCTCAGGTCTTTTGAGGGCCTTCCCAACCTGTTCTGTTTCATGATTCTGTTCTACAATACTGAATTTTCCATTTAGGATATTGTATTATCTCATTTCACCCCTATAAGGTGGGTAAAGGTCAATCTGATATCAGAAAATGAGCAGTCACTTTTAACCTGTTCTTTGCACATGCTTACATGAGTGCATGCAACAGAGAACATTGCCTGTGGGCTACTGAGGATCTGCTTTCTGTAAGGTCTCTACTACACACTGCATTTGCTTTTTCATTAACATTGATCTTTCACTTTATATGTTTAATTTGAACTAGTCTTAGTTGTTGCTATCATCAAAGTACAAATCTTTGTTCTCAGAGCGGCCTGAGAACTCTACCTTATTTAGGGCAGAGATTTGTATTTACCATGATAGCTATATTTGGAGTACCTATTTCTATCTTACTAGGTTTAAAATGTTCTTAAGTTTAAAGGGGTCTGAACACTTGCAGATGCTGTAGGTTAACCCTGATAAGGAGCTCAGTCCCATGCAGCTTGCTCACTACCTCCAGTGGGACAGAGAGGGAATTGAAAGGGCAAAAGTAGGGAAAATTTGTGATTTCAGATAAAGACAGTTTAATAGGTAAAGGAAAAGCTGTATATGCAAGCAAAGCAAAACAAGGAATTCATTCATCACTTTGCTTCGTCAGGAGGGTGTTTTCCATTTTCCAGGGAAGGCAGGTTCCAGCACGTGTAACGCTTACTTGGAAAGACAAATATCATAACACCAAATGTATGTCATATCCTTTTCCTCCAGCTTTTTTTTGCTAAGCACAAAATCATATGACCTGTGATGTCCCTTTGGCCACCTGGGGTTAGCTGTGTTAACTTCAGCCCCTCCCAACTTCTGGTGCACCCCTGGCCTCCTTACTGTCAGGGTAGAATGAGAAACCAAAAAAGCCTTGATGTTGTACAAGCACAGCTCAGCAATATCTGAAACATCAGTGTGCTATCAACACTTATTTTCACCACAAACCCAAAACACAGCACCATCCAAGCTACTATGAAGAAAATTAGCTGTATCCCAGAGAAACCACTACAGCAGTGAACAACTGTAATGCTTGTGATGTAAAAAGCCCTAAGCTCCTAACACCAGCTAAGTTCTCCTTGATAAAAATAAAACAGAGTAATCGTAAAGCTGTTCTAACTTACATGGCAGACAGCGTTAAGGAAGAGCATAGAATTATTGTTTATTCTACTGAACAGGTCTTAAATAAATACTAGTTCCAATGAACAAAAACACTTAGATTGCTGTGCTTTTTATCCACAAAAGAAGTTTAACTCATCAAGTTGCACAAACCTAACTTAATAAGTAAATTTGTAATATGCAATATGTAAATAAATCTGAATAAAACTTGAGAAAATAAATAGGATTCAGGAAACCAAAGAATTTTTTTTATTTTCTTTGGTTGAAGAACAAATCCACAGTCATCTGCTTGGATGTGAGATAAATCTTATTTGACTTGTTTGGACTTGCATGACAAAGTTTTCCTAGATGATTGTAGGATGTCTGTGTATAGGTGTATTATTCCATAATATTTGATTTATTATCCCTTTCAAGTGAATTTGACTGTGAAGATGTTATCATGGAAAGCATAAAGTGTACATTATTCAGAAATAGAAAAATTGTGCAATCTACATTCATGTTTTGACCAAGGTTAAAGAGCTAAAAGCTACTGAAAAGGTAATGAACTACACTCACACCTGGTGTGATTCCTTTGCTTCTTTTCCCTCACTGATCTTTTACATTGGACAGTTTTGGACTAAAAGTTTCAGATATTTTTTAAAATTATAGTTTTTTGAAATTACTTCAAATTTTAGAAAGTAGCTGGCACTTCAACTTGGAAAAGGAAAATAAATGCTGAAAGATCAGAGATTCATTCTCATTTCAAAAAGTAGTCACCTGAGGTCAAGACTATGGAACATTGGCAAGAAATCTGCAGATGCTTGTTCTGTACCTTTTCTGTCCCTTTTTCCAGAGTTGTCACAGGTCGAGTGCATAACTGATTAACTCATATTTTCCTGTAAGCTTCAAACATTCATATATATGAAATACAATCTGGGATGTTGTGGCAAAAATATTTTATCAACATGCCACATTATTATCTGACAGTAAAACCATTAAAGAATTATAGTCTTCTGGGTAATCTTTGCTGACATAACCATAATTACATCATCATGTCCTCTCCATATGTCCACTGAAAACCATTCTGAAAAAGATCATAGGGAATTAGGAAGGTTTGCTGTAAGTAGCATTTGTTACATACTCTCCTCTGTAAAACTGTACATTTATTTATCTCAAGTAAACAAGGCTTAAGTATAGGAGTTTTTCAATATTACATAATTTTTAAAAGATTTTTCTGGAACAAAATTTCAAAACTATTATAAAAGAAAAGAACACTGAATACTACCTGAAAAGTGGGAATGTCAATATCCCAGTGGCATGAAGCTCCATTTTATATTTATGGAAAACATAAAACCTTAAATTCATCATTCATCTCCAGTTTAGGCAAATTACATTGAGTCAGTAAGAAGATGTATTCCATTTAAAGAAAAGCACAAAGTGTTTTGGGGAGGGTGTTTAAAATACCATAAGTTATGTCAGGTTCTTGAAACTGTTGAAGCTGTACAATATCATAGCTAACCCTAAGAAATGCTGTCAAAAATAATTAGGTAAAAACATTACACAGTGTGCACCTGAAAACTGTGGAAGCATTTGACAAGGATTATGAACTACATGGTTCAGCTGTAGTATGTTACTATGATGCCTTGGTATGGTTTGTACATATACATATCATGGAGAGAGGGGCCAGATGTAGCTCTTAAGAGCTAAAGGCCCCTTTGAGAGACAGAATAAGAAAGGACAGGTCTTGAGCAAAGTACCTAGAGGCATTATAACTTTGAAAGCAACTTCTATAACATTCATCAGATTTATTGCTATGGAGTTTCAGGTCAACATGTAAGATGCTGTATCAGGGAAAATCTCTTCTACGCAAGTCTATCTACCACCTTCTTGCACTTTTGCTACTGTAGAATGACTAATGTAAAGCAAAGACAAAAACATGAATTGACACAAAATGAAAAAAATTGTGGTTAACATTCACAAATGAACTATTGTGCATTGGGCATAAAATATTGTCTTCACTCACACTTGTAATAAGTTTTGATTTTCAGGCTTCAGTGCAATTAATTTGGAGCTTTGTATTAACAAGCATTGTTATTTGTAGTGTTAACATAACTAAAAGAATCCAGTTTTTCATTCTTAATGCCCTTGGTAAACATTTAAACAAACATGTAAATTCATTTTCATGACAGTTGCAGCAAAACTAGAAGGAAGGTTGCTATTCCTCTTGCTAGCCCCTCCAAAACCTAAGCAAATAAACAACTCATATTTTAGATGTTTGGGGTTTTGGGGTTCAATTTCTCGCATCATTAAAAAAGTTTATCGACTTTAATAATCCGATTGTTGTTCACTGTTGTATAATGTATGCTCCACTCCACATACAATATGATACATAACACAAATTCCTAACCTTTTCTAAGTGGGCAAAGAGTCATTGTCCTGCAAATGTTTATACAAATGATGATGATGTCAGTAATGAAGGTATTATGTCCTTTAATAAAAAAACTTCCTACTTTTTCTAGCAGATATTCTAAAAGGTCATTGCATTGAAACCATCAGGTTGCACCTGCAATTCTTCTCCGTGCTGCTATAACGGGATTGTTAAGGAGACTTGTGGGGTTTAAGAGATTTTTTTTTCTTTCTTTCTTTTGAAGCCTACTAGATGTACAAACATATCTTTGCAGTGGATAGAAGAAGAGTTGTTTCTTTACAAACATTGTAGTATTACCTGAATTAGTGTTAAAGACAAAATGGCATGCTTAGAAGATATTACCTGACAAAATGGCATGCTTACAAGTTATTACCTGAATTAGTATTGCAGACAAAACAGCATGATTAGAAGTACACTGATATGAGTTAAAATAGAAAAACCCATCTTATGACTGTCTTGTGAAGACTACACAACATAAAAAAAATTATTTTAGACCACAGATCCAGAGGAGTACAGAAAAGCATTTGGTCAGTATTAAATATCTAACTGTAAATGACCCCCTGATTAATATTTGATGACATTAACTATAACAGTAATGCTGTTCCTTTGACTTACACAACACTGTAATATCACTGTTATAATGACAAATGGAAAACATGAAAGGAAATCAAGCATTTCTACAACAGAATTCATATCTAGTTCATTAGGAGATGCCACATCCTTCTAAACATATAGACTTGAAACCAACAGTCTCTTGAGAATTCCAGATACTTTGACTTGACATGAAAATTTTAAAACACTTTAGTATTTTACACAGTAATGACTGTCCCTTAGCCACACTAGTTATGCAGCTCATAATGAGATTGCTAAAAGGTTATATTTACACCTGCATTTCATCTAACCTAAGTAGATCTCAGATGCTCTGTTTTAAAATTCTCTTCCAATGTTTATAAGAGACGTGGGCAAGACTGGTTTTGTTTATGTATTTTATTTTGGGGTATGAGGTGGTGTGGAACAACTGTAAAATTTTTCCTCTGAGATTTAGACAACTAGAGTGAAAATACAACGTCTGTTCATATGAAAGAAGGAAACTCTTGAATCCAATTTCCTATATAGATGTCAACATTATGATGGTCAAAGGATTAGAATGAATTAACAAGATGTAAATTGGAATAAATCTCAGTATAAAACATAGCAAAATATTGCAAACAAACCTTTGAAATTTGAAGTCTATTTGTATTTATCTTGCCTGCAAAGTGAAGCCTGCCATTCCTCTACCTACCCTTTTCGATTAATCTTCTTTTTATTGGTTATCTTTGAGCCAAGTAATTTCACTTTAAACTCTTCTTTCATAAGCATTTAGAGTTGACTAGATTTGCCTTATAATCTGTTTCAGACTTCATCAGGGCCTAAATGGTTCTACCCTTCTTTCCTCATATATAAAGATGAAGCAGCAAATAAAAGACTATGTGATGAAATTATTTTTTTTAATTTTGTACGAGTTACATTACTGATACAGATGACAAATGCCATCTTTGACTTGCATATCATTTAAGCACTAGCTAAAGCAACACATTGTTTATTAAGGGTTGTATGAGGTCTTCTAAATGTTCCACAGTAAACCATTCACTTTATCCAGGCTGAAATGCTGTCAAATCTTGGCAAATAGCCAAAAAAAACCCCTGAAATGTTTTATTTTATTACTAATTTTTATTTATTTATTTATATTTTTATAATATATAATTATCTCCTACTTTGGGCAAATGAGAATAAAATCCTTCATCCTTTTCATAATCATAATTGAACAAGAAAAAGAATCCTGCAACATTCAAGCAAAAATATATTCTATTCTGATTAATCCTTCTCTCATCTCTCCTTTCCCCTCTCTACCATCACAGGAGTTAAAATTACTATAATTGAATATTTATTTGTTATACAAACAATTAGTTTTCCACTTTCTTCTTAACTAATTTCTTTTTCATGGATATATACATACAACTTAAGAGTAAAGGCTCTACAATAGTTACAGACATTTTTCCTAACATTTTTGCCCCCATAATTTGTATTTGACAAGAAGTTTATGTCCCAAATGGTTGTCCAGCTTCAGTGTGATGACACAGCAAAGATATTTGTCTATTTTTTTTATATTTTAGTAAAATGGTTTCATTAAAAGAATATAAACACTGTAATCAAAAAACCTCTCCATTTTCATAAACTAAACAGATTAAATTCTCTTCAAAGTAATTTTTTTTTGTTCTCTAGGAATAACTTTAACAGCCTTTTAAGTCTTTGAATGATTCTTTCAAGAACCTCAGCAAAACTTTACATATGCCAAAGGAGACACATTCTTGTCTTATTCCTGCTCACAGAAATAGTACTCCTACAATTCGTACATCCAGAGAACATATTGGTCTTTCTGCCTTTTAGACCTCATCTGAGTTACCTTTGTATTAAAATACCTTAGTCACTTTCAAAGTGACAACTTTCCTGTTCAGTGGGAATGCACTCCTGTTTCCTAAATAAACACATTTACCATGTTGAGATCGTTAGTGAAAACAAATAGTTCTTAGACACATACACACATTTACTGGGCCCAGCTTAACAAAGTCTTGCAATAAATCTGTATAGCTGCCTTATTTTCAACATGATCTACCACTTCACCCATTTGTGTCCTTTTAGAATTAATCATATATTTATTTCAAATTAAAAGAAAAAAAATCAAACAAAACAAGTTTCAAAACCTGTTGAGTGCCACTTACAACATCCCCCTTTACTCATTATTTTCCACTAATAAGCAGTTTTAGCTTCATTCTTGTTCAGTTGAACTTGAACTTTGCACAGTGCCTGGCATTCTCTTCTGGCTCTAGAATCTGTGGCTTTCTGACAATTGTGGTTAACTTCTTTTTTTGAAGGGCTCTGGGGAACAAAATCACTCTCCTCAACACATCCCTAGTACATACCATTTTTAATAAAGAAAAATTGTACTAAAATTACACATCCCACTACCTTCAACCACACATATGCTGGGTTCTGATAGAATGTTTATCCCTCCTCACAAAAGTGGTCAGATCTGCTCCTGGTGTGGTTCATTTTCTTCCACATTTATCTAAAATATAAGCCTGTATCAATTGTTCTGGGGTGCTGAAAGAGATGCCTAATCTTAACCAAGGTCACTGAGTTAAATTTAAGAGTACTGGAACAGAGAGAAAACCCTAGAGGGAGAATGAATTAAATTATTGGATCATCCTTTCTGACCTCAAACTCTATAACATTTTTCACACGCCTGCTTTTGATTAGCATGCGGGGGAAAAAAAGAGAAGGCAATTCATCTCTCTGGTTAAAAAAGGAAGAACAACAACTTCCTTTTTTTTTTTTTTTTTTTATTTGTAGTCATTTAAATCTTTAGTTTGTTTCCTCATCTTGGTGCATACTCATGTCTACACTGTTCCTGCTTGGGTTTTGGCAGCCAATTTGGGGCTGCATTTCTTGAGAGTATATAAAACTAACATTGTTATGTGGCTCTTTTGACAGGCAAGACACTCATGCAAAGCAAGATGAATGGGATGTCAGTTTTCCCTATCATGGGATCTCCATGATAGGACCCAGATGAGAACTGTGAGAACTTGTCACAGAAGCAAGACAGACCAGATATGGTTTCAAATGGGGCTCTAAATCTCATATAGTTTTGAAGCTACTGCTAGAGCACTGAATTTGTCATAAAAGACTTGTCAGTTCAGAGTTCATTAAGGTAAAAGATGAGAGTGTTTTATCTGGACACTCTCGAGCCTTCCTATGGTAGGAGCATGGACTAGTTATAGTCCTTGAAAGTAAAAAAATGTGCTTTTGCAGTGTTTTCTTCCTGCTTTGGATCGAATCTCTGTGGAATAGCTGTTCCTGGCATATAAGTATTTCTTTTCCTTGTTTGTCTTTTTCAGCTTCTTTGTTAAACTTGGAGGTGTGTTTGTGATGTCAATTCAAAGTCCCTTGAGATTTGGCTGGGACCTGAGGTGAGGTGTTAAACTTCACAAGACTGAATTGGAACACTTAAGGTGAGAGACAGGGTTTTAATCACTTGCACTGTGGCTGCCACAGTAGAAACTTTGTGACCTCAGCTGAGTTTTCTTTTACTCAAAGTCCAAAATCAATAGAAGTATTCAAGATCGGAGAAATGACTTGTGTTTAACTTTGCCCCCAAAGCTGGGAAGCATCAAAAACTGTATTTTTCACATGTGCAGTTTAAAAACTGTGACTCTGAAATGCTGAATTTCACTATTTTGAATTCCATGTTTCGTAAATAATTCAGAACTGCAGCACCATCCTTGACAGAACATTTAATCCTGCTGCTTGTCAGTCATATTGTCTTCACATCACAAAGGTTTACTCTTGTACTAAGGTGCATCTGTGCTGATGCACCTTGACATTTTTGACATATACTAAACAAGAATGATAATAATAAAAATAGTAGTAATAATAATGATAATAATAATAATATTCAGGTGGATCACTTATAGTCTTCCAAAGATTTTGTTTTAGCATGCTTATTGTAATGCTAAAATCAGCTATATAAATCGATATATAAAAATAAATAATATATGTACAATATAAAATATAATATATATACAATATAAAATTTTAAAGATGCCAGAAAGAAAAATAGTTCAAATTTATCAGGTAACATCTTTTTTTTTAGGTGGAGTCCTAGTTAGCACAGTTCTTCACAGTATCATATAAAATTCATATTGATAACAAAGCTATGCTGGCTATGCTAAAAACAGTAACTGATTATATATGTACTACAATAATTTTTTTCCTTATGCCATATATATATTTTGGTGCAGCCTAGTAAATTATTCAATATGGTGTACAAATAAACCCCTTGAATTGTGCTGCACATAATTCTGTTGCAGTGACCCCAGGTGTTTATGACAATGACATTTGTAGTCTTTCACTCAGAACCTGTGTACATGAGTATCAATAGTTTTGAGGCAGAAGGAAATACACTATGAGTAAAAATAACACAACATACCTTCTGACAAGTCCTGACAAGGATTCTAGTTGTGTAATTGTATCTCATTTTATGATTTAAGAGAACTTATGAACAGTAGTATGATTGTCAGATCCTCCAGGTCTGTTTCATCTTTCTGTTCACCAGCAAAGTCTGTTGTATATACATATCTGCAAAAAAAAGAAAAACACCTTCCTTTGCATTTCCATGGCCTAATATCTTGAATTAAAACTATATATACCACTCATCATATAGCAAATCTATGGTACATGTTGCTTAAGAAGCTAGACTCAGTGGAAGAAAAGGAATAAGGTGGTACAAATACGATACTGTGCAAATCTATTGTCAGAAAATAATTTCCCACAGAAAATTAATCTATGTCCAGCAATATTTCTTCAAGTAGCTGTCACTAAGGAACACTGGATACAACAGCTGGTGATTTGAGTTTGATCCAGTATAACAAGATTAAAGGGCAAGTGAAAAGTACTCCAGTTATGTATGAACCATCAGCTGCACAAATATAAGATGGAAAACAACTGGCCAAATGGGGATGATCTTGGAATTATAGCGGATTGCTCTTTGAGCATGAGTCAACTGTGTCATGTTGTTACAAAGAAAGTAAATATCAGACTGCCATGTACAAGTAGAACATCCTCTGCAAAACACAGCCAGTAATCCTTGTGCTTATTCAGCACTGCTCAAGCCTTAGTTGAAATACTGTGGCTAGCAATGTGCCCAGCAAGTTGGAGGTAGCACAAGTGGAGAGATAATTGTAGCATCTGAGCTGTAGTTGAAATTTATAGAAGACAGTTTGTAACAGTGAGGAAAGGTTTAGGACAGATTTCCTAAGGATCTCATACACACTCTGTCTTTAAGATCAGAGAAGGTGTCAATCAGGAATGATATACTGGTAGCTAATCCTGTTTTGGATTGAGGAATGGGCTGGATTATCTCAAAGTTTCTCTTAGCAACATTTTCTAGGACTAATCACTTCCTTAATGTCACCTTTTCCTAGATAGGTAAAGAAAATGGGTATATAATATCTCATTAGATTTTTAGTTAGACACAAAAAGTGATCCTTTCTTCGCAAGAGATTTAGCAAGACTCATAAATGTAAAAACTTATATTTTATCCTGATTGAAAGCAAAATTTGTTCTTCCTTTCATCTGAAAAAAGTATGTTTTCCAAAATAAGGTTCATCATGAGGCAAAATGACTTTTTCTCAAGTTAACTTAATTTTAGGTTTTGTTTGTATGCTTGTTTTTATTTAAGATAAATTATTTTATCTCTGAAGAACAGAAATCTACTCGTAAGTCTCTGCCATGCCTTTTAGTGAACACCAAAAAAAGTTCACTTTCACAAAATTTTCAGATGTTTCCTTTGATTAGTCACATGAAAAACTATCTAAGTACAATCTTATGGAAAGGCTTAGCATAACTGACAGAAGTGTTTATCTACTTCATGCAATTTAACAGTCAAAGGAAGAAGGACAGAGATCAAGGTGGGCTTTCTGACCAACTATCCCTTATAATTTATCAGCCAGGCTTTGTGTCTGTAGTAGCTAGAACTGTAAAGTAATCCAATGGGAACTGATTTTTTAAAATACTGTATATATTCTGTTGTATGCAGACATCATCACCCATTCCTGAACTTTTTTTGCTAATGTGAAGCACTTGCAAGATTTTTTTTTTTTTTTGAGTACTAGAAAAAATACTGTGAAAGTCAAATTTAAATGAACAATTCTAACATGAAAGCCAATGGAGGGGGAACCTCAAGATACCATTTACTTATAGCATGTTTCCATGCCAGTACATGTCTTTGAAAGGTGCCAACATTAGTCAGAGAGAATCAAGACTTTAAATCAAAACTGGGGGTCTTTCTAAGAGATCTATTGTCCCTCAAGCAGAAGATGTGAACTTGATGCATGAATTAGTGGTTCAGATTTTATGGCCTGTTATGTGGGTTTTGGAACAGATAACTGTAATGGTTATTTCCATTTGAACAGTATATGAATCTGAATTCAGTATGAGCACATTGAAAGGCAAAGAGTACCTCAATGAAAAGAAATAATCAAAAGCAATAACTACTGTAATGAAAAAGACACAAAAAAATAACACCAAGGAATGACTCATTTTTTTACTCTTTCTAAGAAAGTAAAAAAAAGGTATTAATTTCTATATTGCAGATTCTCAACTCTTAATCAAAGAAAACAAAAATAAGAAAATAAAGGTCTATAACTTTTAGAGGTGACCCTACACTTTCTGCTTTATTAATGGTGTCTTGAACAACTCAGTAGGATTTTTGAGATTAAACAAATGCAAGATGGGAACTAGAAATTACACTTTCTGGATGAAGGATATGGACTCAATAAGAAGAAAACAAGTAGTAAATTTGCTGGTGGTACATAAATCAAGAAATAATTTAGTTGTGTTTCCATGATGCATTTTTTCTACTGTGCTAATGGTCATGGTAAAAATTTGCTGTAGCTGTTAAAGTAGCAGATACAAGTACAGATCACACAGGAAGCAGAAATACAGAGTAAGAAGTGGTCATTAAAGTCACAATGAGAAATATGATCTTATCTTTTAACAACAGGGGTGTTAACATAGGAGACTGCCTTCTCACACCTTTGATATTTAAAGAGTTCATTTAAAATAGTCCTTGGTTGGCATGTTTGGAAATGCCATCCTTTAGCAACATGAGAACGTAGCACATAGAACTAGAAAAGCATTTTATGGCTATCCCTGTATTACGGGATCTGGGAGTGCTTTTAAGCTAATGGTTGCAGTTTTTATCTCCTTCCACCACTTTCAGAAATGCCACTTCTGTCCTATCTTTCATGTAAAGAAAATTTTCAGGCCAGAAAAGGAGCAGAGTTTGCTTTAAAAAGACCTCAGGATACTTACCGAAGCACCTCCCAACAGCCCATGAAATATTTAGTTTTAATCCCTGCTATTGTAAGCAACTATGTCACACAATTTCATTCCAGATTTAGGAAACTACAACTTGAAAATATGTTTTCACTCACCTGTGTTCTAACAACACAGTTGAAACAGTAAAACATTCAGATATTAAGAATCTTCTTGTAACTTATGAACCAAAGTTATTTATTGTCAATGTATATTCTCTTATTTTGTTGAAATTTATTCTTTAGTTAAAATAGATCTTTATTCCACTTTTATTTTACTCATCTGAAGTCTCCTCCAACATAAATGTTTTCCAAACTGTTTCTCATATTAGTAATCAGTCTGAACCAATATTTTTTGAATACGACCAGAACCTTGTATAGCATTCCAGACAGATACAACTAGTGCCTTATAGTTGCAATGACTGTACTTACCTTTCAGGGAGGTAGTTCAAGTGATGTTGAATAGTATTTTTCCTGTTTTCATTTTCCATACCTGCTCAAAGACCCCTCCCATACCTATTATGCATACTAAAAATATTTGTATGAGGATCAGTACACAAATTACTAGTTTCAGCAATTAATAGGAAAAAAGTAATGGGGAAAAAAAGAGAACAGGTTGATTAAAAAGTGTTCTGATGATAAAAAATGTTTGAGATGAATGTTTCAGTTTCTTTGACGTACTGGAGGGAAGATATTCTGTGTGGTTTAAAGTCAAAATGAGATATTCAATTTCAATCCTTGTACCTAATATGTTATAAACGTCAATTAGACTTAAAATTTAAATGTATATTGCAGTGATCTAATGTTTTGAATGGTTGCATCAGTATTTAAAAAAAAACCATTTAAACTCTTAGAATCCATAAAACACCTTGAAACATTGACTTTTGCTTTCATGGGAAATAACAATCATTCAAAATGTAGGAATTTCTCAATAGATAACAATTTCTGTTTTCTTACTAGCTCTACTAATAATGGAGTAATGATCTTTTGACTTGGCAAATTACTTATCACCAGAGTTTCTAAGCATTTTCTAATTAAAAAAAATAATATTAACTGTATGTATAAGGTAATATGAATCTAATAATTTAATAAGTTTGAAAAAATAACCATTTGTCTTAAATTACAACTCAGTGTGTATTAAAGTGTGGGATTCCATACTCTAGGTATTCAGGTATGGCTTAAATCTAGTGCTACAATTTCTGTAAGTGACTTATTAGCTCCTACTCAGCTCATTAAGTATTAACCATTTTCCTTGTACTGTGCACCCATGATCTTCCTGTGAGCAGTGTAGTTTAGGACTGAAATTCAGGAAAGGGTCCTGGAATGGCCTTTCATCTAATTTTCACAGAAAATTCCATGCGTATAGCTTGGAAAAAACAATGGAAAGATGTCTTGCAAAGCCACTTGATAAGAATTTTAAAGAATTTTTTAGAGGCAATGCTTTGGCACAATCACCAAGTCAGAAATCTTCAGGCCCATTGTCAGATGGTTTGAATGATAGTACACAATCCAGTCTGAGGGTCCAAAACTGAATGGTTTATTTGACAAAATTTTAACTATATATAGGGTTTTGGGAAAGGGGGGCAAGCATTCCATTCATAGTTAGGGTTTAAAGGTCTAAGGGGATATTTTTCTTCAAGCACATGAACAGATATTTCTTTATCAAAATCACAACAGCAGATGGGGTAAGCAAGGTGGTAAAAGGATTTTCGTGGAGACTGGAAGTCTATTTAATTAAAAAATAGTGTAAGAATATCAGGTGGTATATGTAAACAAGCTTTCCTTGTCTGTGTTTAAATTCCATGGTTTCTGGCTAAGATAATTTCTTATGTCTGCTGTATCATAAAGAATTCATACACTCCAACACCAATGAGTGTAGGAACAATTTTCGTTGAAAGGGATAGAACTTTTTGTGCCTCTATGGTCTAAGAGAATTCACCCAGACAAATGTTAGGACAAAGAATAAACCACAGTCTTCCTGAATTAGCCATGGACCTCAAAGGCAGAACTTGGCAAATATGGAAAGGATCTCATGCGACAGCAGAGCATAGTGGTGACAAATCTACTCTTGCAGCACTGCAAGACAACCTGCAGTGATGCTAAATAGAAAGCAGCCATATGAATATAACTCAGTGTCTGTGTCACACAGAATTTCTGAACTGAACAGAGGATCCAATCTCATATGTTCCCATGTAATATTGCTTTCCTTGGGTTTTAAGAGGGCACAAGATTTCGGTCCTAGGAGTTTTGAAAGTTATACCTTGGTATATCTCATTCAAGAAGGCCATCAGATCTCAAATTCACTTACAGTTGAGATATGTGTTCAAGAAAGTGAGGAGTGGAAAGACAAAGGAAGATGACTCCATGATCTTAGAGATCTTTTCTACATAAATGATACTATGATTCTATGATGCTTTTTCACAAAACCTCCCTCCAAAAATCAGAGACCTTCATGGATTTAACAAAGTTCAAAATGGGTGACAGATGAATCAAAATGTAAGGAGAAGAAGCTTCATAATGCTGTTTCTGTGTTCTTTTGTGTTTTTCTCGAAGCTATATCCATCATATATGACATTTTGTGTCATTGCATGGTCACATGAAGGCAAGCTAAATACAGACTAGAAGCTTCATGAAGCAATAATCAATCACCCAAGATATCTCGGTTTGGTATTCAGATAAATCTGGACACACAATATGGCTGAAATAACATGAGAAATTATTTTCTTGCATTATTTTTTGCTCTGTGCTTTTCATGCATGATAAGATTTGGATTTTTTCCAAACCATTTACCCAGACCTACTTTCTAACTGTGTACTTTTAATACCCCTGAAATGAGTTTTTCTCATGTTCTCATCGAGAAACTTGAAACTGCAGTGAAAAAGTGGACAACACTGTTAGCAGACAATTCAGTAAATGCAGATGGAAAATGTCACTGTGGGAAAATTCATATGATTGACTTATTATTTAAAAATAAATTGTATTTTCAAAGTAAGTTTACATTAATGATACATAGGCAGAGTTAGCAAAAACATTCCTGGAACAATTAACTTCGCATCTTACTGACTGACAAAACTGTTTTACTATTCAATATGTTTTCAACAACAGAATTTATTTCTGTTTTGTTTTTTAAACCTTTCTCTTTTTATCTCCCAATGCCAAAACCAAACATGAACGTTTCTCTTAACAGTAATATAATAATTTACTTTTAGCATTGAACTCACTAAATTTGGACTGGTTAAAGTCTTTAGTAAAACTTGGACAAAAACCAGATATGAGGTATTGTAGACGACGGTTTCTTCACCGATGTTTTTGAGAAGTTTCCTTTTCCTTCAGTTGGAGGACTGCTGTGGAGTGCCCCTCCAGCCATCTCTTCTCCAGACTGCATGAGCCCCTGTCCCTTGCCCTCTCCTCACAGGACAAGTGCTCCAGACTGTCCCATTGTAGTGACCCTCCACTGAACTCACTACAGTTTATCAACATCCTTCTCTTCACGCACTCAGAAAATCCTCTACACAAACGACATTGCCATGGATCAAATATTTAATTTTTCCAAGGCTGGCAGTCAGGTTTTGTTTATAAATAAGTGTTAGCACATACATGCAGATAAATGTTTCACAAAATGATTGCTTACAGAAGAAGTAGGAATTCCCAGTAGGTTTAACAAAACCTCCACAAAGAAGCCTCAGTCCACTCCAGGAAATCAGTTGTATTGCCCCTGCAATGGTTCTCTTGGGGCATCATCCCAGGAAATGGAGATTGAGCAGATCAGTGTCCCCTCTTCCTGAGAAAGCAGAGCTAGTGCAGCTAAAAATTGATGTCAAAATAATTTCACTGATTAATCCTCCTTAGCTTTCCAGTAAAAAAGCAAGCCATTTTCCACAATCCTGTGCATTTCTGTTTTCAGTGGAATAGAAAGATGTTCCTATGCAAGGCATAACAAGTAAGAATCTGTCCTACGTTATGCAAAAATTCTAGTATCCACCTTTTCTTTTCTCTTTTCTTCAAATATGCCTTTCTGGCTTTTGGTGTTTTGCCTTCTTTAAAGAGACTGAACTACTAGTGATTAATGACTCAAACATTCGACCACCTGCAGTGACTGCTCTGAAACCGGACTATTGGTGCTGATGGTTCAGTCAGCAGTGTGCTTTGTGGTCACCCAATGTGCAAAGTGGTCACCCAGGACAGGGGCTGAAGGTGTGCACATCTGACATCTCCCGGGAACAGTCAGCCTAAAGGTTTTTACCTCTTGTTGAGGAGACAAATGGGCCAGAATGTCAGCTGCACTGACATAAGAGACAGCTGCACCATCTTAGAAGGTGTCAAAGACTCCCAAAGTATCCTGTAACTCACAGTATTATATCATCAAGTGTAAAACTCCCCAACCCAGGGGAGGTACCGGAGGTATTCCCACCTGAACCTACGCATATATAGTTTCAGGGCTTCTCTCCCCAACCTGGGACTTCCACCACCACTGAACTGTGATCACTGCTTTGATAAATGAATATCGAAATTGCAACAGCCAAGTCTCACTGGATTCAATGGCTGTCTGGCAATTCCTTCCAGTTACCTGGGGGTCAACAGCCCTACTCTGACTGCCTGTACCAGCATGGCAGCCTCACTCCAGCTCCACGCAAGCATCTGCCAGTATTGAATCCCAGCTATCTGCCGTTTCCTACCAGCACTGACTCTCTAACCATTTCTGCCAGGTTTTCAGGGCATGGGGGAGGAGAACCATGTAGAAGGGTGGCCATGTGTGTTTTTTCTGGGTGGGGAAGGTTGGACACCGTCTCAATTTGGTCCAGTAGGCGGGACTTGGGAAGTTTCTCCTCACTGGTTGGTTTAACCCAATTTTATTAGTATTGTTATTAGCATTTTTCTTGGTAAAGAGTTATTTTTTCACTTACATCTGGGTGTATTAGATCTCTCTCTCTGTATTGGAGAAACCAGCGGTATTGAGTCTGAAAAAGGAGACTTCTGTCCAAGGTCTCTGTCCCTCCAAATTGTCTCAAACTGAGACATAATTTTAAAAGGAGGATTTTAACATAAAGGCAATTAAGATTACCAAATTGAGAAAGATAATTTCAGTTATTAATGTAGTGAATAAACTGGGACAAACTTCTCTTTGTGATAAATTAGTGTATTCCTGGAAAACAAACAAAAAATCACACATTTTTTCTTGCATTTTCTTTTATTACCTTTTCAAAACTTATGCTCTTTGTATTACAATTATTCTTAGAGTTGGAATCCAAAAGGAAAGGCAGATGAACAATCTCAGAAGTCTGCTATTAAAAAAAAAATAAATCTCTATATAAAACCTGGCCTAAGTAGTAATTTTAAATATGTGAAATGTTAGGTATGTGAAGTAAAATGTTTTCCTAATTTAACACTCAGAGCTATATGCCATCATTACACTTAGTAAGTAGAATGAAAAATAAGATTGTTTATTTTGGTTTATATTGAAACTAATTTCACTCCCAAAAATACAATAAAATATTTATAATACAGAATTCAGGAAAAGGGAAATACCAGTGAAATTTGCAGTTACTTGTCTCAAAAGAAAAGAATAATAGGAAAAAATAAAATGCATCTCAAACATTAGTGGATTAAAGCAATTATTTGTCTGAGGTGTTGGGATTGATTTTAGGTGCTGTAAAGACTTCATTCTCCTACAACACGGACATATGCACACAGCCTCTCTACTTACTCTCTGCGTCATCCCTCAATTTCTTTTCCTCAGGCTTCTTATATTCAAACTGTTCTTGCCCATCTTTAGAGAGAAACTTTCAACTAGCCCCAGCAGTCACAGATTTTCTGAGTTTGTTTTCTTCTCCACCTTACCAGGCTATAATTGTTGTATCCCAGAACACTTCTGCTAAAGAAGATGACATATTGAAGAGACAGCTATATAATGGGGATTGTATAATGGGGATCATGAATAACTAAATCCATAGAGAAAGCAGCTAGAATCTGTGGCTGGGTGATCCAGAAGTGTTGTGCATGAGGGCAAAAAAAATAAAAAGATACTTATTTCTGTGTCGTGGTTACTTAGGTACTTAACAGCTAGATTGAGGAGCACAGTATTTTTAACCAGTCAAAAGCATTTTTAAATAATAAGAAGAGACATCACAATAGAAAAGATCAATCAGATACAGAATCTGAATTACTGTGTAGAGCGAGACGTGAATGGCATCAGTTGTACCCTGGAGGTGACTATCCCTGCCAGCTATACACAGAGCCTAGACTATTAGGTTAGGTACACACCTAACTTAAAATCACTAATATTGTTGAGATTGCCTTCCAGTTAATTCCATTAAAAAGTTTGTCAATAAAGATGTTAGAGTAACCAGATCAAATTCTAAATAATGGGCAAATATACTGAAACTGCAAGACATCTTCAACCTGTACAGACTGATGGAGGACAAATACTTCTCTTAGGGCCATCATTTTAACTTTTCTTTGTTTCTGGCTTTTAATTACTCTTCAGTCAAGTATCGATTTCAGACAAGTACTGTGATTTCTGACAAACACTAGAGTTTAGGTTTTGTGTAGTGCTGGTACTGTGTTACCTACATAACACTGGCACTTCAGCTCTGGTTAGTCATTACCTCTCTCAACAGCTTACAGAGCAGTTGAATAGAGTTTTAGGGGACAGTGAAGCTTTAGACTTGGAGATGAAAAGAATAGCAACCCAGATCGCTCCTTAGAAGTTTGCATTTGGTAACAGAAGAAAGAAGAGAAGATAATTTCACCCACTGCTTATGAGTGTTACCTTTGTAGAATATATGACCCAGAAACTGCCTCAGATTCTGGGTGCCAGTTGATAACCGACAAAACTAAAAGCTATTCATCTATTTCTAGTGAGTTTGTCTTGCAGTACGCAAAGAAAGTTGAGTTGAAAAGGAGTCACTAAGACTACACTAAAAGTAGTTTCATGTCTTTAAAATGAATGGCTTATAAACATTTAGATTAAATTTAATGAATATACTAGGAAATAATGAGAATAAGATAAGGCCTTTTTTTTCAATATAGAAAGGGGAAAAAAGTTAAATTCTTCTTTAAAATATGAAGAAGAAAAAAATAAGCAATAGGTGATCAGTGACAATAAGGAGGCAGTCTTGTTTTATGCAGAAGTTGTAGGAGTCAGCTAAAAAGTTTTACGGAAAGACATTGAGATACCAAGCGTGTAAGGATGAGTACCAGTGAGTTTTCTGGGTCTAGGTGATCCAGATTCCATATTTATTTTTTTCAGTTAGAGGACAAGGTTTGACAAATGCACTTAGCCACTGTCAATGATGAGGGGAAAATTCTCTGGACATACTCTGACTTAAACATCAGTTGCTGCAAGATATAACTGTTTTATTTAAAAATCAACCAGACATATATGTATACAAGAGAAAGATAGTGGGAGAAAACTGCTACTTTTATGTTTCTGGAGAAAATCTTCTACATGTTTTCAGTGTTTCTCATGGCTGCTGGTAGTATCAGAAAAATATAAAACTAAATTTTTTATTAATTTTTTCTTTACTTGCAGAAGAGGATTCATTCATTGTAAGGGCATTGATGAGGACTCCATCCAACTAACTTAGCCTGCTGTGCTATGCTGTTTCTGGATATGATTTGGAAAATCCGAATTTCACATGTCTTACTGTCTCTTACACTCTCCCCATGCCTTAGACATGTCCCTACCCATCCGCACTGCAGTCCAACCTAAACTGTAGATATGCTCTCTAGTGGATTTCTCTTTTGTAATCTCCTAGGACTAAACCTCACTGTCTTTCCCAGCATGTTCAGATGGTGTGGGACTTTGATGAACAAAATAACAAAAGGAAACATATACAGATAAAGAAAATTAGGAAGCAGAAGTTATCTTCTACTTTTCAGTAGTAATGATAAAGGGGGTGATCACTTTGGCCAAAAAAAAAAAGGGCAGCAAAATGGGAGTATAGCCCACACATGTAATGGCAGCAGAATGCTTCCTCCTACCTGATAACTGGAAACAAGGACATGAGTTTTTATGAATGAAAACAAAATAGAATAATATTTCAGTGACTTCTGATAGACTCCAACTACATCAGACTTAAGAATTCTTCTAATTTCTTGGTACCTTGGTACAGTCCAACTACATCTTAGTTTCATATTGGAGATTTAAGCATCAGGTTTCCCATACTTACAGTCATTGACTTATTTCTGTAAAATAAAAATCTGAGCAAGTGTGTTGATTGTTAGTCATTAAACACTTTCAAAGATCTCTAGGATGTCCAGTAGGTAAACCCACAGGTCTATCTAGAAGGTAGAGCTTCTAGAAAAGAAGCAACTCCATATGGTGTTGATCTAATTAGAACTGTCTTGACTCCCTACTCTTTCCACCATCTGTCTCCTGAATGCTTGATTATGCCTTAAGGAAACATTACCCTCTGGATCACTTGTTAGTCTTAAGCAAAGCAGACTCTTTATATCTTGCTCTTGGCCATCTGGCATTCTTCCTCATTCTCTTTGCAGGGTCACAAAATAAATTCATCAGTCCTTACCTTTTTCTGCCCGTGTAAGTTACCCCATTATGAGGAGCTTCACATTAAGATCTCTTAATTGCATTTATACAGTCCTGAGATAGGACCCTATAAAGGTTGATTTAGGGAAAGCATTTCCCAGAAATACCTAGAAATTATGCTTAACATTGACCTAATACCTAGCAATCTCTGTGAAGTGTAGCTTTCAGTCATGCAACTTTACCCAAAAGGCTGAGCTTGCACACTTTCAGAGAGCTGTCAGTCATACTGGTCCACATGAAATAGAACTGTTCTGAAGCAGTTCATTCTTATGTAATGGGAGAAGATACAGGGACACGTGGCATTTGGCTACATAATCTCTTTTTCCTATAGAAATAAAATAAGGAAAATAAAATAAAATCTAAGGAAATAAGAAAGATAAAAGAAGGTGTGGGGTGATGTAGGATGAGGACAGGATGACAAGTGCAAAAAAAATTTGAAATTATAAAATGACAAAAAACTACTTGTTTTGGTCCTTCAGTTATGTAGGACATTTTCTAGAACAATTTTTCCCCCAAAACAGTGCAATCTTCTTGAACATTTCAATTTTATGAAAGAGAAATTCTCATCTAAAAACTTACAGCAAAGTTCTTTCCAACAGTTCTTATAAAATCAAAAGACCATAAAATCTTAATACTTGTTCAGAAAAGTTGGAAGTACAAAACTAGTAAATTACAGTTGAAAATCTCATATACTTTAATGTAGATAGCATAATCATGGACATGACAAAGATCTAATCCCTTCCTTAAAGAATGGCTCCCAGTAAGTTATTTTTTGGATGAATGAAACAGATCGATTTCCAACTGAATTGTCTACAATCAGTATGGATAAGCCAACACCAACATCAAAACATTTCTCATTCTATTTAGGAAGACTCCAGCTGAGATATCTCTACACAAGTGTTTCAATAAATGATACAGTCATATGACAAGCAGAAATAGTCATTGTATGAATGCATCGGTTTCAGAATGAATATGATACACGAAAAATTTAAATGAGAAACGGAAATAAAATATGGAAGAAAACAAAGGTAACTGTCATAACACCAAGAGAATTGGAAAGAACACGTAACTTTAGCAATGTAGTCTCTGAAATAAAAAACGATCTATAATTTCTTGCACATTTAGTCTACTGAACAGAAAATCCTTAAGATCTGAAGTGAACTGAAGAACTACTGGTAATAACCAGAGGACTTGAATAGTAACAAATTTAGTCCAAAGAAATAGACTATTACTTGAGTGATTTACAAGTGTGCTCTGAATGACAAGTATATAAGAGAAAAAGATTCAAGAAAAAAAAAATAAATTCTGCTATTGCTATGGAGATGCACTGCCTCACAATATAGATACCCAGCATTTGAGAAAACAGTGGCTTGTGTGGGAAAGGCATAGCACTTTTATGAAGTGACAGACAAAGAGTTATTATTACTAAATACTTTAAGCCACAGGACTATTTTAATAAATATAAATGGTAATGCCCTCAAAGCCCAGAAGTAAAAAATATATACGCAATGCAAGAGAAAGCTGGTGAATAGGGTAGCAGAAATAAATTTTTTACTTTTTTTTTTTTTTATAAGAGTAAGCGCATTCTAGGATAAATCACATAAACAGATAAATAGACTCAAGAGCATCAGTAGCTGTTAAAGCAAAGAGGAAGAGAATCACACACCAAGACACAAAATATCAGATTTTATCCATATGGTGTAAAAAGTCCACTAGATGAGAAACACTTAACTGTGACTTCAAGAATAGATAAAAAAACACAAGCAACCAAAAAAAAAAAACACAACAACAAAAAAACCCAAACACACACACCAAAAACCACCAAACCAAACGAAAAAAAAAAACAAAACAAACCAACAAAAAAACCCCCAAAACTCAACCAACACACACAAAAACCTCCAACCACTCACAACAGTTGTTAAAGTGTTGGTTTAGGGAAATAATTGTCCTTTTCAAGGAGATGTTGAGCAAAAAGACAGTACTGCACACAGATAAAATGGCATCTCCTGTATCATAAAAACATAGTATATTGTACCTTGGTATATCACAGGCAGAAAAAGAGCTACTCTAATACAGGCACCAAAAAAACCCAAAGCAAAGCAAAACAAAACAAAAACAAAACAACAAGAAGCTACCAAAAAGGAAGTACTGGGATATATCTATAGTACCAACTATTGGTGGCAAGTCCAAAATACCTATAAGCATTGATATCATACAGAAGGACTGATGCATAGAAACAATTTATACTGCATTCCATATATTTTAAATAAAAGCAATGTAATATATATATCATATATGATATATATTATAAATGTGATCTTTAAAAGTTTTAATACAATTTGTAAATGTTCAGCATCCAAAAGTTATTGAAAATAATCAGTGAGATTTTTAGAAGATAATAACTTGAGGGGTAGTTGTTGGATAAGATTTTTAAGTGGTATTATGGTTTACTAGTGGATGTGTGAAAGTAAAAGTGATTCTTTACAAATATTTGAACTCCTAAGTATTCATCCTAACTGAGCATCAATAACAATTATTTTCCACCACCTAAAATTACTTACCCTTGAACCTATATTTTCCTAATCCTGTCTTAAGAAAGTCCTTACAGCTAAGAATGAACAGAAACTAACCTCTGATAGACAGCTGTTTTTAGACAGCAAAGTTTGGGTGCTGGCTTTATTAACCATTATTGTTAGCAAAATGAATCTTTGAGAAATTTAACTGAACGAGACAGCATTTCAGGAGAATAAAATATATGAGACAGCATTTCAGAATTTTAGCTGAATGAGTCTGCAAATATGTCCTCCCTCATTTTCACTCAGTAGGATAAACAAAAGCTGTAGATCACTATCAGCTGCACATTCAGTCAGGCTAGTAACAACTTTAAAAGCACAGAAAGCACAAATGTATTTCACATGCAGGTCGGAAATTTCCTAAGGTAGAACTGTAAAAAGACTAGCAGCTTTAATTTGGAGCTACATACGTTTTCAAATGTATGTCTGCAGAGCTCATTTTTTAGTATACTTTTTTTTCAGAAGCTCAAACATTGACTTTGTTATTTGAAATCTGAAGATAAAACAGGGAGTAAAACCGGAAAGATAGAGACTGAGATAACAAGGTTAGGACTTAAAAATATTACTCAAATCTACCAAGGACAAAAATTCCACATATTATCTGTCTAGTAAATGACTTTATAATGTGAGAAATACACTCTCTAGAGCAGTGCAGGTATCAGTCACAGTGATGTCTACAATTAAACTAAAACACTGTATTTGTGAGACATTTTCATAGTGTGACAAATACTGGGGTTTCTTGCAAGATATAAGTTTTATCCACTATCTCTTTGGGATCTGGAGTCTCCAAGGGCTCTCTCCTCTCCTTTCCTCTTTTTATTCCTTTACTTTCTGAGTGCTACTAGATGTTTGCAGGATTTTTCATTAGTGTATCCTAAACAAACCCTTCAAAAAGACCTTTATTCTTTCAAATTCATACACCTCATCTTAGGGGGCTCACTAATTTCTCAAAACTTGTATGACTAAACCAGGCTCATAATCTTTCTTTTCTGAACTGTCTAAAGCTTTCATTTAAAGTTTTCATGCTACCACCCTCTGTTATCCAGAACCAGAAGTTTCCTTTGATACTCTCCCTTCACCTTCCCCTACAACTTTCATTTCATAACCAAATCCTTTTACACTTGTTCCACATTTAAAAAAATGCCCTCCATATATCTACCAACTTATACGTTTGTAGTTATGTTTTTAAATCTGTAAAATTAACTCCTCCCCATCAGGTTTAAGAAAACACATTTTACAGTGTTACTCTAGCATTAATGTATGTAAGTTTTATGGTTTGTGTATAAATACATTTGTATGTATACATATTATATATATGGGCAAATGATTATATCAATAGAGGAATACAAACAATATCAAAGGAAGAGTGGACAATTTGTTCCACATGAAAATGTCATGTCTAAATCACTTTACGGAGCTGTAAAACTCTATGTTGGTTGTGAATTTGACCATACTCTATCCCTTTTACTTGATTGGTCCACATAATCTTAGAATTTATGGGGTTTTTTTATTCTTCCCCTATCATTTAAGCTTCTATTCACCCTAATAAAGCCTTCTAGTATGGAGACTCAACCTTCTCCATAAAACATCTAGAAAACTTTCAGCTGCTACAGAATTAAAGATGTAGCTGAACTTGAAGTTTCTATTTATTGCAAATTCTCTCTCATAAAAAGAAAGAAAGAAGGTATAACAGAAAACAGTAACACATCTACTCTCAAGCTAATTCTTAAGGTAAAATGGAATAAAGATCCTGGAAACTTCCATGGAGCTGAGATGATGGTGAATTGTTTGTTCACTTCTAATCTCCAATTGTTGAATTTTTCCCATAACAGCAGCAAATATTTTTTCCTATTTTCTACACTGTCTGCAGACTCTTGTACCAAAGCACAGTTTTCTAAACTCCAACTTCACAGTTTTTATTTTTGTCAACATTCAGTTGCCTTCAGTTTTCTTAAAAAAAATCACTTCCTGTGACACAAATGCAGAAGACATTTCAAGTGAATCAGCTAAATTAAACAGCAATTGTATCTCTAAATCAAATTCATACAGCACCACTAGCTACAACTTTAGTAGCATTCAGAGGTAAACAGAAATTAAACATCACCAAAGAGTATAATTATTCATTTAAAAAGTCCTTTCAAATGGCTGAAATCCTCTCTTCCTCTTAAAAAACATGAAATTAATAATAACAGCTGGTTTGGATACAGCCCTATTGATATTTGTATGATGTCCCATTATTGTGAATGGGGTCTGGCTTCCTGCCAGATCTTGATGTGGCTGCAAGCTGTTTCAAGTACCAGTTAGTATTGAAGCTGTCAATCAAAATATGCTTCCTTTATCAGCACTGTGGTATTTTATGAAATATCAGAATGAAATGCCACACTTGCATCTGCTCTAGTGTGAGATGCACTGTATCACCCAGGTGCAGAGTCAGATCCTTTCGAGTGCAGTGCCCATGGGTGTGCTAGCATCAGGATCATCCTTTGGAAGCTAACTTTCCACTGGGTAATTTGGAATCTTATCAAAAGCCCATTGAAGTCAAAGGAAATATTCCTATTGATCTCAGAGGGCTTTGATCAGGCCCATGGTGAGCATGTAGTTTAGCAGTCTTTTAGTGCTCTTGCAATGTGCACGGCCAAATGACTACACTTAATCTTTTGAATAAAAATATGAAAGTCAGCACAGTCCATCTGAACAGAATCAGAAGCCAGAAAGGAAATTAGCATGTGGAATTTGTCTCCTGAAAGCCTTTTTTAGTTGCCAAAGTTCAACCTTTAGGCAATCAGGAATATTCACAATTGCCTTTGCCTAGTTGCTGTTGAAGCCTGTCCATTCCGATGTTTCTGCTGGTGAGGTCCCCGTGGCATGTAAATTATTCCTGTGGTATAAAGTTCTAATACAAAGCCATTTTCTAGTGGCTAGTTTGCACCTAAAATCCACCGACCTTAATGAAATAGATGTTTTCTAACAAGCACAGAGGCATGTTTTAATGTTGCCCATACTCTTCCTCATGCTTTTCTGCACATGATCAGTGCACTACGCATGTGCTAATCAGGAGTGAAAACTTCTCAACTGGAGAGTTTTTATATGTGGGCCATCCCACTGACAAAGCAGAACCAGTGTTTCAAACCCTATTGTTTGACTAGAGAGGGATTTAATTGTCACCAAGTTCCCTTTGAGGTTTTAACTTAGATCTAATTATTGGATTAATGTGAGGAATGGGCAGAGGCAGTTCTTTTCTGCCATGCTTTATGGAGGATATACTGCTTATCTCCAAGACATCCCAAGGTGGTTTTCCTCCCAACAGAATGCTGGTTGCTTGAGGAAAACTACTCTCCCTCAAAAGTATTTCAGGGAATTTCTATCTCAGATTGCTAATGTCTATGAATCCCTTTTCAAAGTAGAAATGGCATATGTGGGAAGTTATGAATTTGGCAGTAGGGTATAAGGAAAATGCTGCAGCAGATGTCACTGTTGTGGTTTTATGTTGTGTTTACCTTTGGGCTTGCCTTAGCTCCTGCACCTTTAAAGCTTTATGAAATCTCCCTTACATTGGAGTGCTACAAAGGTTAGAATTAGGTGACCCACTGAAGTCCCAGAAGAGCTGTACAGTCTCCTAACGAATGTGTTTAACATTGCTTTTATAACAAAGATTATTTCAGAATTGCACTGATATCAGACTTCTCTGAAAACAGAAGTGGGAATTCATGCCTCTAGCTGGAGTAGACTTTAATCTTTTTTTAATGAAGTGACCTAGTAAAGAAAATCTAAATGAATACTAGGAGCTTGCTGGCAAGATACAATAGCACTAACTCCCCTACTGAAACATTTTGCAAGGTAATACCCACAATTCAGAAATTTAATGATATTACCGGGGTATCTAAAGTAGAAATAAGTTCATATATTTTTTGCCTATGTTTCTGAAAGACAATTTTTAAATTCTTTTCCAAGATCACATGTCTATAACTAGCTACTGACTTCATACCTAGAAACTGTAAAATGTAGCCTGGCTTTCAGAAAAAGAATCAGTGCTGTTGTACATAACTCCAAAAATCACATCAGTAGCATATTATGTTTGAATACCAATAAAGTGCTTTGGAATGTATATACTAAAGTCAGTGCTATGGGATTGTCATAAAAATAGAGAAAACTGTGAAGGAAAGTAACTGATGGGTATTTGTCTTGCTATCAGAAGCAAAGCAGTAATTTCTATTGCAGATCATTGCTCACATAATGTATTCATTGAACACAAATGTAGTCATGGACACAAACCCCTAAGTTTTTTGAACTTCTTCTGATAGTCTTGTATTCAAACAGATGAAGGAGAAACATTTCAAAAGCATCAAAGTGACTTCAGGGCCTGAAGGAGACACTTCAAAAGCATTTCATACATATTGGCTTTCTAAGGTCCCTAAAGTAGTGGACAGGCATCACCCAGAGCATTTAAAGAAGTGCTCAGACCCAACCAAGAAGCCTAACAGGGTAACTTTGGCTACAACATAATATTTGAAAATCTGTCTAGAGCTGTTAATTCACTCTGACGAGGATGACTGCAGTACTACTTGTGGTCTTTCCTCTCTAAACTTAAAGTTGTGTCTGTGTGTGGTGAATTTTGAAGAGTTCACTGTTTGGGAAATAACTCTTCACTTCAAAGATTTCTGATTGGTGAAATTTTTGACAACGGCTGTGTTTAGAAGATAAAAAGTTTTGGAAAAGACCATAGGTACAGAAAAAAATCCTTAAAAGAATCCTGTGATTTAGAGAACAAGCTTTAAAGTTTTCTGTTATGATGGAAAGGAGTTTTGGTAGGTTCTGCTTTCTCAGGCTGAGTATTTTGTCTCCAAATTGTTTTGGTTTTGGCTTGCCTCCTGTGTGTTTTAATATTTGGTGTTTGGTTTTGTTTTACCCCCCAGATCATGAACTGTGACATTTCAGAGGCTTCTACACAAATTTTAGCCATTAGAATATTTGGAAATCTGCAATATAGTCAGAGATCTGGCATAATGCAGTGGAGTACTACCTACTGGTCCTTTACCATGGAAACAGAGGGATAGACAGCTGTGTCAATGTTGCCATGGTGAATAAGGTAAGAGTAGTTTGTGGCTGGCAAACAAGAGCAGGCATGTTCCAGACCACTAATGCTATACTCACTTCTTACCTGAAGGAATACAACTGTTTTATATAAGAAAAAATTGGTTTTTATAGGAGTAGAAGCACATTTGTACAAAAACTGTGACTCACTGTGCCCCACTGGAAAATCTGCAGATGAAATTTCCGAGTATTCCAGTGTCATAGATTGATCTTTGCACATCATAGGTTTGGGGTCATCTGAGCTTTGAGGGTTTATCCTTTATGTGGGGGGAGGGGATGTATTGATGCTGTGGCAGTAGAAGGTGATAAAATATTTACACAAGTGACTAGCTGCACTCAATCTGGTGTAAGAATTCCCTATCTCCTTTACAATCAACATTTCATCTGCAATTCTGGTATTGAATTTTTAACAAGAAATCGCATCTGTTCAGTTCTGATGATCATTTAGAAGAGAACCCCACTTTTTCCTGACACTGCTTCTGTAAAGAGAGTCACTAACAGTCAGGCATGCCACCATAAAAATCCCACTGTCCCTGCACAGAAATCTTTATTCCATAAAGATGGACTTCTGATGCTCTGCTGCAGATGATGAGACATAGCAGTATATTCATTAGTCACGGAGTCTAACACACAATCACAAAACAAAATAGAAATCACTTTATCCCTCAAGTGGTCCAACCCTATTCCAGTATTAGACTGTGTTATTTATCTGTCTATCTGGGATTCTGTCATTCTTTACTGCTGCAGCTCAGTGATTTTGTGAGAGGAGGATATTTTTCTTTACAAATTCTGGCAATGAATCATACACTGAAATACAAGGGCATCCTAAGGGAGCAAGAATCTTTATGTAGGATTATTCTTAAGAAAAAATGCTACATCTTATCTAAAAAACTGGCAGCTAATTTTGCTGTCATCCACATCTAAAATTATTTTAGGTTATACCTTTTCTTTCCTCAGATTAGTATATTCAACATCAATGAATCATAAGAAGACAATGACATACCACAGTTAAATCCTGGGCTGAAGTAGCAGCAATGGTGTCTCCCACTGATTGCAGGAAAGCAATCAATCGAAGACAGAGCTGTCAATAATCCTAGGGTTGGGTTACTGATTTGAAGGCCTGAACTATGTATTTTTCTACCTAACCTTAAATGTTGTTCCATTCTCTATATTTCACAAAGTACATTTAATAAAGCATCACTTTAATCTAATGCAGTTTCAAGTTCTGAAAAAAAATATTCTCATTCATAAACATCTCTATCTAAAAAAATACACACATTCTCCAACATTTTTAAGCTGATGAAAAGTATGAATTATCTGCACAGTAGTTCTACAAACCATTGCACTGTATAAGTCCATTAAATATAAATCTGATGTCCTTTGAGAAAGACCATGCAATTTAATAATGTCTTATTACTAACATAATTTTGTCTGGGCATTGAGTTCATATTTTGAGCTGATAAATGTAGGTTTCTGAAAATCAACACATCTACAAATGTGTATCAGAGTTCTTGAATGTTTTTCTTTTTTGTCAACACAGATGGTGCAGTTGACCTCATTGGAACTTCGATTTAAATATCTGAATTTGGTAGTCAATGTTGAATTCAGGATCTCTTTTGCATCACACAAAAATGAGACTATTTTTAACAATAAAATTTCTTCTCAAGTAAAAAATGAAAATGAGAAAATAACAGTTGTAAGTAACTGAGTAATCTATTCCCTCATGCTAGAAATGTCTCCTTACGTTCTTTGTATCCATAGATGCAGAGAGCAAATGGTGAAATTTCTTCTTAAATTGTATCAAACTACAACTGAAAACAGAACTTGAGACGTTATGGTCAGAAAAAAAAATATATTCCACAGCACTCAAAACTACACACTTTACAAAGATGGTCTTTGCTGAGGGAAGCCTACAGTTCGAACACAAGATGATATGAGTAGATGTGTAAAAACTCTCTGTATCTGTATCTACTGCTTTCCTCTTTGGCTACCACCTTGGGGCACAGTCACATTTTCTTTTTCTTGACTTTAACGTGAACTTAATGAATTACTATTTATTCTCCTCCTCTTACCATTTCTGCTCCAGTAGCAATCCCTTAGCTGTATAAATAACATAACTGTACGGATGTGCTGTGAGAAAGTGTAAAAAGCTAACCCACATTAAAGAAATATGCATTTGGGGTTTATATATCCATTTTTAATTCAAATTTCTGAGCATTTCTCAAGTCAGCTCCACAACTGAGTAGTACACCAAAAGTGATGAAGGGGAAGCTATGAAGAACAGTTGGGAAAGAAAATGTCTTAGGCCCATTTTCCCTCTAGGCTGTCTGGAAATTAAAGCCTTGGTGTTGATTTTCATCTCAGATCAGTTCAGGACATTACACTATTTTTTTTTTTCAGTTTATGTTACCAAGATATTACAATATCTTTAGAGCATAGAAAAACTTTTGAAAACTTATAAATCATTTCCAATTAGTCCTGGGGAAAAAATATCACCATGGGAAACTAAGGTCTTTTCTTAAACATTAAAATATAATTATTTAATCTACAAGCCTATGTCAAGGTTAGAAATAGAAGCCTGAAACAAAAAGGGAAACATTATGCTTTCATTAAAATAAAAACTGAATGAAGGTAGAATTTCTTGCAAATAATATGAAATGAATTAAATATTTCAGAACATTATAGGAATTCTTAAAAAAAGTTATTACTTATATGGTTTTTTCTTTTATTAGTGTTATATCTGTTCACATATAGCCTTCAGCAACATAACTGCTATACCTAAATATCTTAGCATATGTCTATAGAAGTTCATATGTAGAACTCTCTACAAATTCACAATAAGTTAAGATGTTATGCCATTTGGACTGCCCAGAGTTCAGAGATTTGGTATCTAAATCCTTTCAAACCACTTCAGAATACCACTGAACACACAAACATTTTCGAGTACACTGCATTTCAACCTTTGGGTTAATAACGGATTTTTCTCCTCAGTTCCACCAAAAGTCTATGGTCCATATCCAAAGTTATAGAGGTTTGGAGATAACACCAATAATATCCTTTTCTTGACTGTCTGTGAGTTCATCTTTCTGTAAAATACTGTCTTTTCTCATAAGCCAAGCTTATGTCAGACATATACATACACTACTGTATCTGTAGAGACTTTAACATCAATAGGCTGAGCTTCTGCTTTCCATCTGAGAAAAAGTCTCTCTTTAAAGTACAGCTGTAAATCCATTACTTGAAATTGCATAGGCTCTGGAGCTAACAAGCATGCCCCTCCATGGATAGCATGTGGTACATCAACACAGAGTATTCCAGACAGACAGAAGTCTTGCCCCTGAGAGACTCCAGTCATTCTCCCTGCAGCAACAAGAGCACCAGGGTTCAGACACCCAGCTTTTCAGTGTGCTCTGACAAACCTAATCATCTGTGTGCGCAAAAGCACTTTGCTGACTTAGCCACACAGATCATGGAGTTGTCCTAACTTGTGTATTTATATTTCTCCCTCACTAAACAAAATATTCATAGATATTTAGGAGGGCAGAGAAGAAATACACTGTCAAATCCTTTGCCCACAGTGAAAACTTCATATACAAAATCAGAAAAACACACCCAGTTACTGATTTACCAAGACTTAAAATACATTGCTTCTCTCCCTTTTCTAGGTAAACTGTCAAATTCTACAATGTAAAACATAGATGTTATGAAAATGGGTACATAACATAAAAGTAGAAAGGTGACAGGAGAATGAAAGATAATACTTTAATAATCTTTCTTTATCTACATATTTTCCTTTTATTTTCCATTTTCTCCAGCAGTTTTACTACTGTTTTTCATGTTTTCTTGTATTTCACATTTTCAAACATCTGAATAAATGAAGGAAGTGGTTTGATGTCCCAATTGGTTACATTTTAATTCCACTTGATTCCTGGTATCACTTTATATAGTAACATTTTAATATACTCTCTAATCATTTGAAACCTTGTACATGTGTGCTTGCAAAGTTGTTGACCCAGTAATCCAAATATTGACTGCAGAAATAGGGACATTATATGTTGCACTATCCATTGGAGAGCTTTACACTCATAATTCAGAGCTCAGCTACAAGAAGGAAAAATGTGAACCTCAGTACAGCATGCCTCCAAATATATAAACATATTATCAATAAAATTATGTACCAAATGCAATTATCAAAAATCATAGAAGTTGTTAAGTAAATAGATGTTAAATTTTCAAGAAGAATTATTTGTTAATTTTTTATGGAATAACTGGACAGACCAATTTTCTGAGCTTGACTGCAATTCAAGGATAATTTGTACTTAAAGTCTGTTTGCTCTAAAACTAAAACAGGGGTTTGGAGGTCCTGCCCTATGAAATCTGCTTTATTATTACTGGGTTGTTACCTCCTGGTAAGGAAGTTTCAGAACTGTGATGATTACTTGGGACTTGAGAATTCTGGGTTCAATTTTCAGCCATTTCACAGGCTTCATATCTCTGGTCTAATATATGCACATCTTCATTTTCCTTATCTAAATTTAAAGTTAGAAGATTTTATCTGAATTTTCCATATAGATTCCCATAATGGTTGGCATATCCTACCCTAATATTGTAAGAATTGTCCTCTGGAAGTGCTTCTTTTCCTTTCTGTGATAAAAAGATTTAGGAAGATTGATTTCGTAATATAGGCAACTAAGGTGAAGATCCAAATTTAGACAATATGAGCACATTCCTCAAAACATATTATTTGCTGAGGAAATCTAGATTCTAACTTAGGCAAGGTATCTAAAGTTTTAAATCTAAGACTAGATGAGAAGAGTAAAAAAAATCATAATATTTTTGGGGCCTAGTTTTCAAACTAAATGCTTTTCTTCTAGTTATGTCTACTTTTCTTATTTAGCATATATATTATTTATGCATATCATATATTTCTTATTTGTATGAGTATTCCTTTTGTTAGTATTATTTATATTATTGGTAATTGTTTGTATTATTTTTTGCTAAATGCCATCTGTCTGTCAGTATCCATGTGCTGTCTCTTGTTTTAGGCTTACATTGAAAGCTCTTGGAGCATGATTCTTCTTTTTTTTTTCCTGACCCATTACACGTTACTCTTGGTTACTACAATGCCTAGGAATTCTAGTTTTGAAACAGAGCCCCACTGAAAAAGCTGGCCTACAAACAAAGAATAAAACAATAATCCATGCTCCAGTGAGGTAGGATACCAAGTAAATACAAACTGACAAAGTATAGGGAGGCAATGAGACAAAGTTAGCCAGCATGATAGATACTGTATTACAACAACAACCTTCTATTTTCCGTGTCTTTTGCAGACATTACAAGAAAAGAAATGGTATTACAGGAAACTCCTTTTCATGAGGGGCATGTTTCAGCACCAGAAAAAATGGTGTTTACTCAACAATACCATGAGTTGGGGAGTGAACTTCAGATAAGAGATGGGAGTAACATTGTAGAAAATGGAAAAGGTCATGGAAAGCTTCTAAAATTGAAATAAGTCACTTAATTTGATACCATAAAGGAGCAGGAAAGCTTCTAAAATTGAAACAAGTCACTTAATTTGATGCCATAAAGGAGCACTAAGAAAATAATGCAAAGCTGAGCAAGAAGATGACCAAAGCAATGAGACAGGAAAATGATATTTGCAGCAAAATTTCAAGCTGCTGTGAGTAGGGCAGATCAACAGGGACTGCAGTCAGAGAGGTGGAAGGTACAGTCATCAGACTGGAGACAAAGGTAATTGGAAGTGCTTTGAACGTTTAAATATGGTTTCATTACGCACAAACTGCAATTGCTGAAGTAGCAGACACATGGAAATAGTAAGCAAGAGAAGCTTCTGGAAAATCTACATTATTGATCACACTTAAGAATTGTTAACAGAAGCAAATAATTATTCAGCAATAATTCTGCTCTAAATGCAAGGGCTTGTTGCAGAAGTACATAGTGAGACACACAGCCCGTGCACATCCCCACCAGCCTGATGACCATTTCTTGATTCTAATTCTTTCACGGGCAGACCAGACGAAAGTGTCAGTCTGAATTTCTCAGATTACTTTAGCTGTCCCAATGTCTTCGGTAATTTATAAGATTTTCCATCACTGCCATGCATTATTTAAATCTGTGAATCATTTTGAGATAAAGACAGAATCTGAGTAAGAAGTTGGACAGAGACCTGGTAAAAAATACAGCTCCAGTGTACTAACTTGGCAGGTCTGCTCTTCCTTGCTACATTTATTTATGATAGAGAACATATGAAAATTGTTTCTGTAGGTCATGGATTCATTTATTCATGGATTCCTTGTTCACATTAAGTTTGCTCCCTGAGTAACAGCATCTGCAAATAACAGACTTCAGAGACAGTTTACAGTACTTACATGTAGAAATGTTCATTAACAAAAATGAATGGCTACCCTCACCACATTCTAACTAGCATATCATAATCCTAAAAACATTTTTTTTCACTGAAATTCATATGGACTCCTAATTAAAAATATAGTCAATTGTACTATAAATGGATTGGACTGAGAAAACTATGTTGTTTTGTATCTATAGTGCAAAATATAGCAAAATCTCATACGTGTTTAAAAACGGAAGGCACAAGGTTAGGGACTTGACTATACTGACTCAGTCTTCAGGAAAAGGTATCTCTGAGCTATATCATAGAATCACAGAATGTTTGAAGTTGGAAGGGACCTCAGAATGTCACCTCATCCAACTCCCTGTTCAAGCAGGAACACCTAGGCCTGGTTGCACAGGACCATATCCAGAGAGCTTTTGAATATCTCCAAGGATATAGACTTCACAACATCCTTGGGCAACCTGTGCAACTGCTCAGTCACCTTCACACTGAAAAAGTGTTTCCTGATGTTTAGATGGAATCTCCTGTATTTCCATTTGTGCCTATTGCCTCTGTTCCTGTCACTGGGCAACATGAGAAACAGCCTGGGCCTATTCTTTTTCCACCCTTCTTTCAGCTACGTATATATGTTAGTAAGATCCCTAATGAGCCACCTACTCTCCAGGCTGAACAGTTCCATATTTCTCAGCCTTTCCTCATGAGAGGTGCTCCAGTCCCTTAACCACCCTAATGGCCCTTCATTGGACTCTCTCCATGTCTCTCTTGTACTGAGCAACACAAAGCTGGACACAGCACTACAGGTGTGTTCTCCCCAAGTGCTGAGTACAGGGGAAGGATTGCATCCCTTGAGATACTGGCATCACTCCTAAAGCATCCCAGGATACCAACAGCCTTCTAAGTGTCAAGGGTGTAGTTTTGGTTCACGTTCGAGTTGGTGCTCAGCAGAATCCCTAGATCCTTATCTGCCAAACTGCTTTCCAGCTTGTACTGGCACATGGAGTTGTTCCTCTCCAGATGCAGGACCTGGCACTTCCCCTTGTTAAAGTGATCCCCAGTAGGCAGCAATCCAGTCCAGATGATTGCCTGGGTTGACAGATGGGTGTCATCATCCCCCTCAGCAGGGAAAGACATATTCTGATGTCTCACCATTTCTTCCTGGGGTAGTCTTACATAGCTTGGGGTTAGGTGAATGAGGTTCATTGCTTGCAAACACATTCTGGCTCCTCTTCGGTTTGGAAGATAGTGGCCCTATTCTTCAGTAATAGGTTATAAACAGTTGCCCTTCATGCTAGCTTCCATCCTTCCCCCTTTCCAGAATTTTCATTTGTATTGATGGTGGGGTCAAACACTGACTATTCTGCAAATGTGGTGTGAGTCAAGTGCTGAGTCTCAGTGAAGATCCTATCTTTTTCCCTTTCTTCTTCTCTGATGCTGGTTTCTTCTCTTAACTCCTCCATTTGCCAGTACAGCTCCTTCATGATGGTAAACCTCCCCCTCAGGGTAGAGTTGCATCTCTCCTGGCCTCTTCAACAGGCCCCAGGCACTCCCTCCGGGCTTGAACTTGTAGGGCTGATTCTGCTGCCTGAGAGACAGTTTGTGTTGAAACCTCTACCCTTTCAGGGACAGCTGTTCTAACACTTACTGAGGAAAGTGCCCTATGACATTCCACAATCATGTATGAGACTAGTACAGCGACAGAACTTCGCTTGAGGCCCCCTCTGACATCCTCTTCCATTGTTCTGGGCAAACTGCAGTGTCCGTTGATCGCCTCTGTTAGCTGTGCTCACAGCATATTACATCTATGTATTTCAAATCTGAGGGCATCAAAAGATATAGCTGTTCCAAGCATAACTCAGAATACAGTTTTATATTTTTGGGAACATCAAAGAAATCCTTGCTGCTTAGTTTCGCTTAGGTCTCCCTCTGTTTCTATTACTAGAAGTTGTAAAAGGAAATAGTACCTTTTTCGTGACTATATGTCTGTAAGTCCACTGAGAAGGAGCTCAATTACTTTCACTCTTAGATCATGGATAAGAGCGAGTTTTCACACCTATATATCATTAAGTTAGCAGGAAATATGTGAATTCCTTCATTTTAGGCTTTTCTTAAATGCACAAAGGAAAACCTCAAAGAAGATGTTAAGGAAACTTTCTAGTCTGACCAATCAGAAGGTGCTCTGGCAGTCACACTTGCACCACCCCAGACTTTGCCAGGTTTCCCATGGCAGAATCTCAGACATCTTGTTCCACAAAGCCATTCATTCACAGCGCAGTAACACAGAAACAACCTGAGCTGGTGCCTCCAGTGACCCCGAACAAAGGACACCCCAGGCTTTTATACCCCCACAGCCCAAGCACGCCAAAGTCTCTGCTCTTCCTTCTGAATCCTAAGCTCCTACTGTGACTCTGAGTGTCTGGTCACCTGACTGGAGCCACAGATTCCTGAGCCCTTTGTTATGTAAGGGGCTGGCAGTTCTTGACCTCTTGCCTTGGGCTCCCACTACCCAGAACTCAACCTGCAGCTGGCACTGCAGCTCCACACCGAGTACTGGCACCATATGTATTCCTCAAGAGAAGGATTTTGGTAAGGTAGAATTACACTATGCATGAAAAAAAGGCTAGCGAAAGGAACAGTAAAGTACAGTAAAACAGGATATTAAGGATAGTAAGAAAAAAAAAGGCCAATTAAGGGAAAATAAAATGTTTAAAGAAACTGAGATATGGTAACACCTACAAGAAAGCTAAACATCTGGAGAGTTAAACAGACTTATCATCCAAACTAAGTCATCCTTGCTTCTGTAGATTTATGACTCTTTCACCTTCTTTGCTGCCAAATACAATGGATGCACATTCACCAAAAACCACAGATTGTATGAATTGTTAATTCATTTTTAAATCAAGGGATATTTTTCTCTGTATAAATAATAAAACATACAGATATATTTCTTCAGTTGAATTACTAGGACACGCAGGAATTCTTCAGTGCTACCTCAAGAAATTATAAGATGGCAAATTCCAGATCATTTTCTTCCAATGGAATATTCATCATGCAGGTAATCTCCAGCTACATTGCTTAAGGCCTGTCAGTGTGACATTTGTAAAACCTTAGTATGAAACATTGGGGTCCCTCTAACTTCCTTCAGCCCTCTGTCTAGGGCATGCAGATGCAGAGGGCCAGCTGTCATCACTGACACCATAAATCCCACTGTTACCACTACTGCTGAGAAGACAGTTCTCTGGATGCCTGAATACAGCTGTTGCCAAACAGCTGTATTAAGGGAACAGAAAGGCATTGGAGACATGGTTGTGCAACATAGCCTTCATCCTTAGCAAGGGCATTGCCATTCTTCCTCACCTCACTCCCAGCAAGAACAGGCTACTGACTCCAAAGGGCATAACAGAAGAATTGTTCTGATGCATGCATCAGACTTTTTTACTTTTAATTTTCTTTCTGTTTTCTTCATATTTCTTTTTAATAAAATACCTACAATTGACATTATCTACCTTCCTCTATCATTTTAATGAGAGTATGTTCTCCTTTAAGGGGCAAATGGGAAGTTCAGATTTCACTAGGATGGTGTTTTTTGTCTGGACAACACATGAGATCCAGAAGGTCCACACATGAAAATGGTTATAAGTTCTTCAGGAGATACACACCTTTCTGGACTGGCAACTGGAGGACAATCAGGCTAATTTGAAATCATTCAAATGGCTAGATGCCCATGTTCAGATAGCTAAATTAAGCTGTAAAGTAGGAGAGAATTCAGCTGTAGCTGTAGGTTCTTACTGGAGAATACTTGCATGTGATGAAGGTAGGTTTCTTAAATTTCCATTATGATTTGTCAAGAGAAAGGGATTCGCCTTGACCAAGTGAGACCCCTATGTGTTGCCACTGGAAATCCTAAATTGAGCTCCTGCTTCTAATGAGATGAACATACATCTCAGCTCTCAGCTTCATCTCAGTTTTAAGAACCTATTTAACCCCTTACACACTAGAAGAGTAAAAGATAGGGATGAGGCATAGGCAATTGGAAGTATGGGAAAGACATAACACAGAAAATGAGTGGTTAGATACCCTTGTGTATTGCCAAATAGGTGCAATTTGTTACCCTAAGGTAAGGATTTATGATTAGAGGGATAAATCTGGGCCATTTTCATGAACCTGGGTGATGACTGGCATATGCAATTGTAAACCCGAATCCTCTGGTAAGTTGTGGGTATCTCTATGTCAGTTTTGTTTGTTGTTTCCTTCGTATCTTCAACACAGCTGTGCTTGGTTCAGCTTCCACTTCTGCTTTTACTAAGTATTCTAACAAACCCTATGATTCACTAGGGAACCACATGGGCTACCTTCAAGACACAAAATTGCATGAGATGGAGTCTTATGGTCATTCTCATGTGGGATTTACTATAGCACAGAACCTCACTGCTGTAGGAGATTAACTTAATTGCTGTCATGAAATGCCTTTATCACACCAGGGGAAATTTTTTAATATAATTGATGTCTTCCTCTTAAATATAGAATAATGATGGTTGCAATATATTATCTAACACTTATCAAACCTGAACAAACTGATCTTGTAATTTTATTTCCTGGTGTTTTACTGCTAAGAACAGCATGAAATCTGCACTTTCCCTCAGGTGCAGAAACTGAAAGAAGACAGAGTGAAAATAAAAACTGGAGTTCAACTGTGGTACATGGTGGGAGCTTAATTCTACATCAACAGAGCTTGAGTCACTGAGAGCTTCTAGGGAGAGATTATGTGATTCATGGGACAAAACCCTTAATATTTTGTTTTATTTGTTCTTTGCTCTACTAAAGGGACACTTTGTGGTATGTGGATGCATAATAAAAGCACACGTGTCCTAATTTACATAAAAATTAAGGAATGTATATGCATGTGTGTGCGCATGTATATGTGTACCTGTTTTTTTGCATTTCATATATATAAACATAATAATATAACATATAATTACATCTAAATTAATTATTTATGTATTTATAAATCTATGTCTTTATGTTATAATCTGATGTGTATTTGTGTGATATACAATGGAAAGATATTATGTCTCTCAGATATGCATTTATAATAGATAAAGTTTAGTTTGATAGCACTGATGAAACTCAGCATGGCCTTACTGGACTATAAACCATGTAATACAGAGGCAGTAGAACCCCTCTTGGAAGGCAGGTAAAGAAAAATTGTAGCAAGCTAATAAGAATTTTTAAAGAAAAAAAAGAGATAGTGTACAGTGCGTCCTTATTTACTTTTCACATGGTAACCTCACTGCCCGCTCTTCTTTGTCTTGCTGCCTCACCAAGTCTGCTGCATAGCCTTGATTTATGACAAGTTCTCTCCTGTTTTATTACAAGCCATGAAGAAACACTGCCTGTCTTTGAACAGAAGGTGTTTTAAAAAAAGTCAAAAATAAGCAACTTACTATATTTGCCCTACACTAAGTTCCCAGCCCTCCCCTGTAACAGAAGGAGAATTTCTCTTTTGCCCCTTCTCTTATATAAGAACTGTAGTTTTTTTATACCTGTGTGTTTGGTCACATGGTATTATTATTCTGCACAAATAAATGGTAAGCCTACAAATCACATGATCCCAGTGTGTTTTGCTATAAAATAGATTTATTAAATGCAGACTATCCTCTTCTTTTCATTAGTAGACATTTAGCCTGTGAAGCAGTCCTTGAAAGGAAAGAGAAAACATATGACAACTAGTAATTTGCAAGAGCTGGATCTGCTTCAGTGAACAATAGCATTACCTGAGATAGTCTCAAAGTCCAATAGCGAGCTCATAGGTCAGACAATACCAGACCTCCTTCAAATAACAGAATGGCTTCTCTCAGGCACTTTGTATTTCTGTAAAAGTCTCTGTGTCATCTTGCTCAAATAAGTAGAGAGAAGGCAGGAAATACAGAGAATGAGAAACCTGTGGAAGAACACAATAGAAGGAAAAGAAATCATTTTAATCTCTCTGGATCTAACTAATTGTGAAGAGAAAAAGACTGATGTCTCCAGTTTAAGTAAATCATTAGTAATTTTCTGCTCTAAGAGAAATAGCTGAGTTCACAGAGATGTGACAAAGATTTAAGATCATAAGTGCATAAGTGTAATGTAAGACATAGTGGGAAATACTCTTAAAAGGCAAATGCAGTGACAAAAACTCCCTATTGCTTTTAATAGATAATAAATGGGATTCCTCTGAGTTACTTTTACATGTAGATTTCAGGGAAATGGCAAGGATTTTTTTTTCAGAATACTCAGATAAGGAGGGATATCAACTAGAACAAAGATAGTTTGAATTATTCCACAAGATATGACATGGACATAATGAAATACTACAGAGGGTTATGACTTCACCGTGCAGATATTGTGTGTATGTAACACAAAAGGTCAAGGGTCCTTTAACATTAAAATTAGAAAAAAAACGAAGTAGACAGACTTGATATGTGGCTCTTATAATGAAGATGCACCTGATATGCCTTTATTAAATCTAGATTCCTTTGTTAATAAAGTACACTTAGTAGAAGCATGATGACAAGAAATGCACTGTCATTGTTAATACATTAATCCTAGAGAAAATGTAAAGAGTACTAAAGGGACTTATGTGTTTACCTACAAAATCAGGTGGGTGGAAACCTAATGAATTTCTTTTATATTTAAAGAATTTCCTGAAAATATCTGAAAGGTAACATGAGTATTCCTGCAAATTCTTTTAAAAATAAGATGTAGTAGTCTTTGTGCTACTTACAATATTTTTGTAGATCTTTTCCTGCCATTTTTTTTCTATTCAGCCAAGATAGAGAAGAGTTCTACATATTTTATGAACTTTGTCACCAAAGTAATAACTGTGCGTCTGCATGTCAAAATGTTGTTGCAATTTACAGATCAAATTTAATCACTGAGAAAAAAATCATATGGAATGTATTTTAATTTCTTAAATTGCTCTTGGATATCTTTGAAGAAGAAAAAAAAACCAAAATTTGACGTATGTGTTATCTGTAAGAATGAATTTTTTTTGCATAGCTATGTTTCTCAGCATGCAGATAAATATCCCATATCACTAGTATGGAACATTTGACAACAAGTATTTCCACATGCAGATGGAAAGGACAGGATTTCAACAGCTTATATTTCCAGCCTGTTGCCTATGATTTTGTAGGCCCTGATTCAGGCATGCACATAAATTTATCTTTAAGCATCTGTTTTCAACTCATTAAGCACATGTTTAAGTCTTTTCTTGAAAAGGGATGCTCTCTGGAAAAGAGCTCTTGAGTGATGCTATTCTCTGCTTCTGACACTGAATTTAGTCAATGGGTCTTACAAGCTGCAATTTAGAAAAAACTTTCTTACTTTCAAGTTATCTTACTACATCTGGTAAATCTTCTCTCTCTCTCCCTCTCTTTTTTCTTTAAGGAATGAAAGAAATCCATGATACTTGCAACTGCATGTCACGTGCTTCCTTCTCTAGTCTCCTTCTCTTCTATTGTTCTGATGTTTTCTCTACTCTTGTCACACAGATTTTGAATGTTGTTGATTCCCTCAAATTTTAAAACATGAAGATGAGTTTAGTGAGAACATCTAGTTTCCTTTACCATGTTATACATTAATAGAACTTCTGCTGCTTTTTATTGCAATTTCTGGAGTCACCATTGCCACCTCTTTTGGTGTAACATTCACCAGCAGTAAAAAAGGTGATGTTATGGTAAACATCAGACCATTTGCAGCTGCTAAAGGGTTTAATAAAGTAGGAGCACTTAGGACCGTTCCAGTCTGAACCTAAATAAACAGCAGAACTGCAGCTTGTAAGACTACATTGAATAAATTCGCTACTAGAAGCCCATCTGCCTGCAATCTCTAAAGATATCTTTGATCCTAAGGGTCACCTGATTTAAGAATTACAAATTTTTGGCAAATTTTATATAGCATAAAATTTTAGAAGCATTAAGACCAAGAAAGACTACAGACATGATATTTAAGATAAGTATAATCTAAAAGACTACTTTTATTAGATAAAGGAGGTTGGTATATTTTTTCCCATTGTAGGAGAAGATCAGGTTTGAGATCACCTGAAGAATCTGTATATACATAACTTTGTGAGACTTGATGAGATGCGTGCCAGGGTCCTGAGGAAATTGTTAGATGTAGTTGCCAAGGTACTCTCAATCTTGTATGAAAAGTCATACCAATCAGTAAAGGGAAATATTATACCCAATTTTTAAAAATGAAAAAAAAAAAAAGACCATAAGAACTATCAATCAGCCTCACCTCTGTGACCAGTAAGATCATGGAGCAAATCCTCCTTGAGGGCACATCAAAATGTATGGAGAAGAGGGATTTGATTAGACAGACAACATGACTTCGCCAAGTAAAAATGCCTGACCAATCAAGTGGCCTTCTATGATGGAGTAACTGCATCAGTGGAAAAAGGAACAGCTTCAGATGTCGTCTACATAAACCCCTGTAAAACATTTGCATGACCCCCATTAACAATTTTGCCAATAAATTGGAGAGATGTGTGTTTGACTGGTGGACTGTTAGATGGGAATGAAATGACTAGATGGCCATGTCCAAAGAGTTATCATTAATGGCTCAATGTCCAGGTGGAAACCACTAATATAGCATGTCCCTCAAAGGTCCATACTGGGACCAATACTATTTCATATCTTCATTAATGTCACAGACAGGGATCAAGTGCGCTCTCAGCAAGTCTGCAGATGATGGCAAGCTGAGTGGTGCAGCTGATCTACTAGAGTGAAGGGATGCCATCCAGAGGGGCCTTGACAGGCTTGAGGAGTAGGTCCATGTGAACGTCATGAAGTTCAACAAGACCAAGCACAAGGTCCTTGGGTTGAGACAATGCCCAGTAACAGTACAGACTGGGGCATAAATGAATTAAGGGCAGCAATGTAAGGAAAGACTTGTGATAATGGTGGATGAAAAACTGAACATAAACTTGCAGTATGCCCAGAACATGAAGCCAGGTAACACCTGAGAAGTGAATTTAGTAAAGCAATGTAAGGATTAGAGAGAGTTAAGCACAAATGCAGGCTTTCAGCAAAGCACATAGAGCTCAGTATTAGGAAACAGTGGAGGCAATAAATCCACTAGGATACAGGTCACTTTGACATGAGGGAACATGGGCATGAACGGAGAGAACTAGAAATGCTAGCACACACAAAAAAAGGACATATGGAAGAAAACAAAGGGAGATAAGAAAAGGGACAAGCCAAGAAATCAGGAACTTCTGCCAGACACTGGAAATCCCTGCCAAATGCACGAGGAAACTACCCAAATTAGGGAAGGTTCAAAAGTTTAAGAGGAGGATGATGGTGAGGACAGCAGGTTCATGATGAAGGAAGAACGGAACGACCACCAAAGTTCTCCCCAAATTGAAGACCACGCCTCTAACTCCGCCTCAACTCCGCCTGTTATGAATATTAAAAGTAGATGTTGCAATGTAATGAATATTCATAATATGTGATGTAATTGCTTAGCAAAAAGTGTATAAAAGCTCAAATTGTAAGTTCCTCGGGGAAGCGGTTTGTCCAGGGCGACCTGGCCGCTTCCCGGCCGTGAAAATAAATACCTCCTGCTTATAGACTGAAAACTCTGTCTCTGAGCAGTCTCTCTACGCCTTCTTTGGGGCATAAATTTGGCATCAATCTTGGCGACCGCGGCAGGACGGGGGGGTCTTCCTGAGCCAGGACCCAAGGGGCCGGGACGCTCTCGGGGCCCCCCGACTGAATTATTGTCGGTAGAGTCTCCCAGACCCCTTGGATCTGCGCAACGGTGGACAAGAACCTCCTGCTCCAAATTAAGAGGTATTTGATCTTTTATATTTTAGGTAAAAGCGCTTTATTGGTGGGGATAGGACGCTATCGCCCAAAAGGGAGCCGGAGGGACGCCTCGGCATTAGCCCTAAAAACTGGGTTCGAGTCCCAGGTATTAAAAGCAGCAGGTTAGAGTCCTGCAAAGAGAGCAGGTTAGAGTCCTGCAAAGAGAGCAGGTTAGAGTCCTGCAAAGAGAGCAGGTTAGAGGCCTGCCAGAAAAGGGTTAAAGTCCCAACACAGCAGAGAAAAAAAAAAAAAAAAAAAAAAAAAAAAAAAAAAAAAAAAAAAAAAAAAAAAGAGAGGTTCTATTACTTGTGGCATTCTGATTGTTATTTGTATTGTTTTGTTTGCCTTTTGTGTATCATAGACTATTTTGTAAAATATTGTGAGTGTCATAGACTATTTTGCTCAACTATTTTGCTAAATGTTTAGAGTTCTATATGAGAAGTGATGTACCTTTTGTGCTTTTGTGTATTGTCTGGTAATGTGTTTCTTCAAAGTGCTTTTGCTTTGTGTTTTCTCGTCCGCTTTCTGTTTTGTGTGGAATAATGTCCAGTAATGCATTTAAAGTTGCGTCTGACTTAAAGATTTGGGAGACTAATGGTCCTTAACATTCCCTTCTAAGCTGTCTCAAGATTTGAGAGTGTTTCCTTCTGATTTTCTTGAGACAAGGGGCTCTAGGACCCGGAGAAGCCTCTAGTCCAACTGAAGAATTCCTGGAATGCGGTAGCTAGAGATAATGTACTGTGATTTCTTCGTAATGTTTCATTTTTATATGCTGCTTTTTACAAGCTGTTCTGGTCTGTGTTAAAATTGTAGTTTGTTTGATTCTGCTCTTAAGTGGTAATTCAATAGAAAACTTTAAAGAACTTAAAAGTGTGCAAATGTGTGTGTGAGTGTTGGAGATGCAGCATCACCGTGAAGCGATTGCAGAGCTAGAAACAGATAAAGCAGCTGGATGTTGTATGTATGAAGTGCTGAGACAAAGTAAAAGGTATTTTAAGACAGTGAAGTAAATTAGGAAAAGTGTGAGCTTGCTGTGATAGTGTAAAAGAATTTATCAGACAATCAATTTAGAGAAGAGACGAACTAGAGTACAACCTCTAGTGATTTAAAATATTTGCAACTGGAAACCAGTTCAAGAACACAACTCCTGGATCAACTGGTATATTACTGATGCTCAAATAATTGAAAGGTCCAGGGAGAATCTGTCCTTGAAAGATTAACATTTGTCAGCAGTAACTAGTACATTATAGATAGATATTCTGTGTATGACGTGGTGGGACAGATTGAGAAATCCCAGCTAAGTGCATAATTGCCAGCAAAGTAAAGAAAGTAGCCTGCTAGAATCAGGAAGGGAGGAGAAAGAGAGCACCCTGCAAAAAGTCAGAAAGAGATAGGGAAGAAAGTAACCCTCAGAAACCAGGAAAGGATGAAAGAAAAGCAGACAGAAAGCATAAAGATAAAACAGATACCGAAAGCTTAGAGAACGATCAAGAGGAAGGGATTGGCTATTCATATTGTACCAGGACTGCTGAACAGAAAACCAAGGACAAGGAGGGAGAGAAAGCAAAATAATTAACTGGGCAGCTCTTTATAATGTTAGACAAGGGCGAGATGAGACGCCTTCGGAATTCTTAGACAGACTTAGAGCTGCCATGAGAAAATATACACCCTTAGATCCTGCGTCAAAAGCAGGCAAACAACAATTACTAGTAGTATTGATGGCACAGAGTAACCCAGGTATTAGAAAGAAGCTGCAAAAACTCCAGCATCTTGCAGATGAAAATTTAGAGACAGTAATGAATGAAGCTTGGAAAATTACAACCACAGAGAGAGAGAAGAAAAAAAAAAAAAAAAAAAAAAAAAAAAATAAAAAAAGGATGAGAAAGTTGTTAAAGTTGTAGTGGTAGCAGTAGCAACCCAAAGCTCAAGATTCCCGGAGATAAATACTAGAGGCAGAAGTCGTGGTTACCCTGAAAAGGAAAGAGGAGGTTTCCTTTCCCAACAAACCAGAATAAAGTCAAAACAGTGTTCCTATTGCTTGCAAATAAGTCACTGAAAACGAGACCGTCCTAAATTAAATAGGAAGTTTAAGAGTGAAAAAGAATTAGAGTTTTTAATCAACACAGGAGTTATATTTTAGTTTTGAATCAGGAACTAATGCCAAAAGTGACAAATTTGTGGGAGCGACAGGCCAACCAGAAAAAACCTATTTTTTAAAACCTCTTAAGCATAAAATTAAGAAACAAATAGAAGATTATAGATTTTATAACAATACCCACTGAAGCTAAAAGATAAGAAAGAGAATCAAACTGATAATAGAGAAATTTTTAGAATGAGAGTTACTCAATTAACCTGGACAGTTTTACCTCAAGGTCAAAGGCCACAGAGAGATGGTACTCTTCTAATGTAGATGATCTGCTAATAGCAACTGGGACAGAAGAAGAATGTGTTAAATGGACTATTTCTCTGTTGAATTTCCTGGGTTTAAGTAGATATCGAGTCTCTCAATAGAAAGCGCAGTTGGTGCAAGAAAAAGTAGTGTACCTGGGATATGAAATTTCCAGAGGACAACGATCCCTAGGAACAGCAAGAAAAGAAGCCATCTGCCAAATGCCTAAACCCGAAACGGTGAGAGATCTACGAGCCTTTCTAGGGATGACAGGTTGGTGCCGTTTATGGATTTATCAATACGGGATACTCGTTAAACCACTGTATGATTTGCTGAAAGAGTCTAAGAGTGTCCTAGTCTGGACTCCCGAAGCAGAGGGAGCTTTTAAGAGACTGAAACAAGAACTCATAAAAACCCCAACCTTGGGCCTGCCCGATGTAACAAAACCATTTTAGCTGTTCTCTCATGAATGGCAAGGAATGGCTTTAGGAGTCTTGACACAACAGTTGGGACCACACAAAAGAGCCGTGGCTTATTTCTCCAAACAGTTGGATGAAGTAAGCAAAGGATGGCCCAGCTGTCTGAAAGCGGTGGCCGCAGTGATCATAAACATAGAAGAGGCCAGAAAACTTACGATGGGCCAGAAAATGACTGTGTTAGTGTCCCACACTGTGTCTGCTGTACTAGAACAAAAAGGTGGTCATTGGCTGTTGCCTTCCAGATTCCTAAAGTACCAAGCAATCCTAGCTGAGTCAGATGATATAACCATTCAAGTCACTAACATTGTGAATCCAGCCTCATTTCTAGAAGGAAGAATGTCGGCAGAATCAATCGAACACGACTGTCTAGAGACCATCGAAGCTGTCTACTCCAGCCACCCAGACCTCAAAGAAGATACAGACAACTTGTTCTCTGACGGCAGTAGCTTCGTGAAGCAAGGAGTAAGGATGGCAGGCTATGCAGTAACCACAACGGAAGAGGTAATCGAATCAAATCCTTTACCTGCAGGAACCTCAGCCCAAAAGGCAGAACTGATAGCTCTTACCCGAGCTCTGGAATTGGCAGAAGGCATACGGATTAATATTTGGACAGATTCAAAATATGCCTTCTCCGTCGTGCATGCTCATGGAGCAATTTGGAAAGAAAGAGGACTGCTAACTGCTCAAGGGAAAACAGTCAAACATGCAGAGGAAATTCTACAATTGTTAGAAGTAGTCCAACTCCCAACACAAGTGGCCATAATGCATTGCAAGGGACACCTGAAAGGTAACACTGTTCCAGAAATAGGAAATAGGAAAGCTGATGCAGAAGCTAAATTAGCTGCTGCAAGGACCGAAGAAGTGACTGTAACAGCTTTAGTACCAAGAGAGCTAGATCCTAACTTTCAACCAGATTATCAGGAATCAGACCGTAGGTGGATTCAAAAGAACAAAAGCAAATTGTTAGATAATGGAAGGGGTCAATTGGAAACAGGACAGCTAATAATACCAGAAAAATTAATGTGGCAATTCGTAAAAACGGAACACGAGAAGGTGCATTGGAGTTTAGATCCACTTTATCAGTATTTACAAACTAGAATAGCAGGACCAAAATTATTCACTACCATAAAACAGGTTACATCCCAGTGCAAACAATGCCTGAAGAATAACCCAAACACAGGGACCAAGATACACTAAGGAGCAATAAATCGAGGTAAATTCCCAGGTGAAGTATGGCAAATTGATTTCTCTGAACTCCCAAGAAAAGGGGGGTATCGGTATTATTGGTGCTAACTGATACATTTTCTGGGTGGCCTGAAGCGTTCCCCTGCAGGACAAACAAAGAGAAGTAACTAAAGTCTTACTAAATGAAATTATACCATAGTTTGGGGTACCAAGAAGTATTTCTTCAGACAGAGGTTCACATTTTTGTGCGAAGGTTGTGAGAACAATAAGCAAAGCATTGCAGATTAAATGGCAATTGCATACGCCCTACAGGCCACAAGCCAGTGGGCAAGTAGAAAAGATGAATCATCTTATCAAACAACAAATTGCTAAAATATGCCAAGAAACTAACTTCCAATGGTATCAAGCTTTGCCTATTGCTCTGATTAGATTGAGAGTCAAACCTTGATCAAAAGAAAAGTTGAGCTCGTTTAAAATTCTGTATGGTAGACCTTATACTATGCAAATTGTGAATAGCGATGCTATAGACCAAATAAGTAATCAATATATATATGATTATGTAATTGCTGTAGGGAAACATTTTGATAAAAACGCCATGGTAGTAATAGAACACCAGCCCAAACAACCTAACTGTAAACTGCATCCGTTTAACCCCGGTGATTGAGTGTATGTTAAGAATCTTTTAGGAAAACCCCTACAAGACAAGTGGGAGGAACCTTTCCAAGTGCTGCTGACCACCTTCACCACAGTGAGGATCAAGGAGCGACCTACATGGATTCACTATTCTCGAGTCAAGAGAGCTCCGGAAGATAAGCAAGAAGACCCAACATCATGAATCCGACTCCCTTCCAAACCCTTTCAACACTGACCATTGGACTCTTGATAAGTATTGTTTTATCCCAAAACCCTACTCCAGAAGAGCTGTAGTCTAGTGCATGCACACTACCACGCTCTGAGGAAAACCCAGATTTTGAGATTTACGTTTTACATAACAATCAACCCTATACAATAGATTAATGGGATAGCGGAACCCATTTCATAGCACAAAAGAGGGACCAAATTCAAGTAGGGTGCCGAGAGGTCGAGGCTTTAATGGGAAAAACAGATAAACTAGTATTGACAATTGAATTTTGGCAAGAAGCCTCTAGACAGAATTTAATCACTTATAGCCAAGTAAGAGATGAAGAGCCCATTGTTTAGATTCAGTGGAAAAGACCAGTCTCATGTCAATGAGATAGTATTGAAGGGGGTAGAGTAAAGTGTGAAATTATATTCAAACTAGATCAATCGATGTCGTTTTCATGTAGCAGGGAAGCCAAGATTCTTGAACCCATTGGTGAACAAGGCATTGTAACTGGTAGAACCTTTAAGTGAGTCATTAGACTAGCAACAGACTCAATTGTGAGCCCGTCTCGTGAAACCACTCCACCTTTAGAATGTAAAAAGATACATAATTTAACCTTTATAGGGCCTCAAGTAATAAGACAATTGAACGAACTAAAGCTGTTGTTAGATCCTACATATTCTCTGAACAAAGTACAGATAAACATTCAGACAGACATTACACATTTACAGAAAGATTGTCAACCATTTATACAGCAAAGCCTCAAAGGCTGGAATGCCTGGTTAGCAACTAGGTCATACCGCAAACAAACACAAAGAGATATAAGTGGATGGGTTGGCACGCGGTTTGGCATATTAAACACTATAGACCAAGAAGTATTAGTGAATAAGTTAAGTACCGTCACTTCTAATTTGGGAAAGCTTTAAGCTCATCTATGCTAACTTTAGCAGAGACACAATCATTGGTAGTCAGATTGATGACCTTAGTAGCCAACCACACTGCTGAAGATTTTGTTAAAATTGCTGACTATACTAGAGATATTAGCAAAGAAATTGCACTTGCTATCCAGTGTGTTCAGACACAACAATGGATACAATCAGTAGCAGCAGGAATATTAAGAGAGGGAATGTCAGGCATACTGCCTCAAGAAATAAGAGAAACAATACTAAGAGATAGCTCCACTACACGATTTGAAAAAGACCACCAGGCTCAGTGGCAACTAGTTAACTTTACTTATGATCCACAACAGGAACACATTGAAACCTATGTCCTTACTATTAGTGCCGCAGAAGAAAGAGCTATATTTCCTGTTTTAACATTAGGAGCTATGCATCAGAATGTCATTGTCAAACCTGTGGACCATAACGTTTGGGCAAATTATGATAGTACTAAGAACAAGTGGCAATCAATTAGTACAGAAGCATGTATTCCTAAAGGACAATTAGGTTATATCTGCGAAAATGCCATTGTAGAAGCTGAGGACCTATGCTTAGATGCTGAAAACAGTGTATGCACTTTTGAAATGCTTCCGCACAATGGAGCGCGATCACAAGTATTCTATATAGGGAACGGATGCGCTTGCATTAGAACCACTTGCAATGATGTTACCATAGATAATTGTCATGAAGTGACTAACGATACTAACTTTTGCATATGCAACTTCACAAAAGTCATAGGTTGTGACTTTAACTACACTGCTCCCATAACTACACAACAGTTAATCGAAACTGAGTATACTTTATATCATGAGATACCCAAGCTAAAGATAGGTATAGATACTAAACTTCTCAAAGAAATGATCATACATCCTGAAGTGGAGAAGCTAGTTCAAAAAGTGAACCAAACAACTCAACGCATGTTGTGGCAGGTAGAGCATAATTCAAAAGTATAAAAATATCCTGACAAAAGTCGCACAAGTAGGTCAACATCACTGGCAGGATATCTTCACAGGATACTCCCCAACAGCAACACAAGTCTTTCACTATCTGATACACCCAGTGCTAATTATAACCATGGCTATGCTCCTGTTAACCCTTATGAATATATGCCTGTAGTGTAAGTTAAAGTCCATAGTCAAAAGAACCCAAATAATCTGGGCGATGGTAAAAGCGTATCAGCGCCCTTTAGAATTAGAACTTGACGAAAGAATTCGTAAGTTTTAGAAAAGGGGGGAATGAAGCCAGGTAACACCTGAGAAGTGAATTTAGTAAAGCAATGTAAGGATTAGAGAGAGTTAAGCACAAATGCAGGCTTTCAGCAAAGCACATAGAGCTCAGTATTAGGAAACAGTGGAGGCAATAAATCCACTAGGATACAGGTCACTTTGACATGAGGGAACATGGGCATGAACGGAGAGAACTAGAAATGCTAGCACACACAAAAAAGGACATATGGAAGAAAACAAAGGGAGATAAGAAAAGGGACAAGCCAAGAAATCAGGAACTTCTGCCAGACACTGGAAATCCCTGCCAAATGCACGAGGAAACTACCCAAATTAGGGAAGGTTCAAAAGTTTAAGAGGAGGATGATGGTGAGGACAGCAGGTTCATGATGAAGGAAGAACGGAACGACCACCAAAGTTCTCCCCAAATTGAAGACCACGCCTCTAACTCCGCCTCAACTCCGCCTGTTATGAATATTAAAAGTAGATGTTGCAATGTAATGAATATTCATAATATGTGATGTAATTGCTTAGCAAAAAGTGTATAAAAGCTCAAATTGTAAGTTCCTCGGGGAAGCGGTTTGTCCAGGGCGACCTGGCCGCTTCCCGGCCGTGAAAATAAATACCTCCTGCTTATAGACTGAAAACTCTGTCTCTGAGCAGTCTCTCTACGCCTTCTTTGGGGCATAAATTTGGCATCACCTCAAAGGTCCATACTGGGACCAATACTATTTCATATCTTCATTAATGTCACAGACAGGGATCAAGTGCGCTCTCAGCAAGTCTGCAGATGATGGCAAGCTGAGTGGTGCAGCTGATCTACTAGAGTGAAGGGATGCCATCCAGAGGGGCCTTGACAGGCTTGAGGAGTAGGTCCATGTGAACGTCATGAAGTTCAACAAGACCAAGCACAAGGTCCTTGGGTTGAGACAATGCCCAGTAACAGTACAGACTGGGGCATAAATGAATTAAGGGCAGCAATGTAAGGAAAGACTTGTGATAATGGTGGATGAAAAACTGAACATAAACTTGCAGTATGCCCAGAACATGAACCATACTGTATGTTGCATGAAAAGAAACATGGCCAGCAGGCGTCTGCTTTGCTCTTGTGAAACCCACTTGAAGTACTGTGTCCAGGTCTGGATCCCCAGCAAAAGACATACACCTGTTACAGGGGGTCTGGAAGAGGACTGTGAAAATGGTCAGAATGCTGGAGCTTCTCTCCTATGAAGATAGGTTGAGACACTCAACCTGGAGAAAAGAAGGCTCTAGGGACATTGTATTGTGGCCTTTTAATATATAAAGATGGCTTATAAGAAAGATGAAGACTTTCTAATGGGGCCTGTAAGTGACAGAAGAAGGGACAGCATTTTTAACTGAAAGAAGGTAGGGTTTTTTCTGGTCAGGCTGAATGAGATTTTGTGTAACCTAGTTGCTCTTTGTCTCAGACAGAACAGGAGCTTCAGACAAAGTTTTCAAGAGAAGCCCTCCTCCTGAGTCATGAGGTGCAGAAAGGACCCCCTTGCTTTCTAAACCCCTGCTCACAGAGGAGCCTAGGTGCAGCTGGATCCAACCTTAGCCCTAGACTTTTCAGCGGTTTATGGCTAAAGGATTACACACGTGTAATTGGACCTTTTTATAATCTTGTCCCTCAGAATTAAGGATGGAAAACCAAACATATTTATCTAAATAAAATAAGTGATTTATATAAATTGATTACAATAATGACAATGATTAGACAAAAATACCTTAATCAGAATTATTTACTACACAGTATGGATGTAGTTACTAGTACAGTGCACTATTTTTGAAGCAAGATAGAAGCGATTATAGTAAAGCAATTATATTGAAGTAATATTAAAGCTAGCAAAACAATAACTAAATAGAGATTGATGTTATTTATTTATACCAATCCCCGTGGTCAAATCTCTTTCAATCAGCCTTGGGAAGTAACCTTGAAGGGTGTTCCCACACAAGGAAAGTATCTTCACACACTTTAAGGAGGTACGTTAGATGTCTTCGCTGTGCAAAAGTGAGACTGGCCTTTTTTGGTATAAAGTGGTTGACAGTCATATGCATTTTTTAGATCATTTGTTGTCAGACTTACTCAGGAAAATATGCTTTGTGCTGAAAAAGGTGTTAGCAGTTCTGTTCAGCACTTCTGACACTCCATATCAGATCCATATCAGGATCTGCACATCCTTGCTGCTCCCAGCTTCATTCAGGGACCCTCTTGTCTTGCATGTCCTTGTGATGGGTCTGATAGTTTGATCACACTGGTCTCAGCATTCTTCAGCACTAAGAACAGCAGGCTCTCCTTGCTCAAGGCACTACTGATAACTAAGTTTGAGTTGCTGTATCCCCTCTTAGACAGGGCATCCCACTACACCCTTGCACTAGTTGATCTAGTGCAAGATGTTCCTGTCCATGGCAGAGGAGTTGGACTAGGTGATTTCTAAGCCAGACTTTTACCAGTTTCGTACTTATTTCTGATATTGAATGCAAGTCTAAAGTGAAGTGTGATACCATGAATAAATCTCTTAATCCTTATTGATACAGAGCAACTTGAATCTTGGCAGGCCTAGCAATATCACAGGTTTTCAGAAGCACTGCATGCATCGGTGCTACCCTTTAAGGTACTTAGTAACTCTTCTTTCCTACTCTTGGAGATATATTGTGCAGTGAAATCAACATCATCTGCTAAAAAGCAACTCACCTGTATGAAATCATAATGCGTTAAAATGAAATTAATCCAAGCCCTGTAACACTGTAAAATAGGTAAAACATCAGAATGATTAACTACAATGGTGGGGTAAGGATATGAACTTAGTTTCAAGATAGTCAGGATGAGTCTGATTAAATAACAAAGGGCATGCAAAAAATGGAACTCTAATCCTTATTTCAAAAATCATACTTCAACACTTACTGACTTATTTACTTGCAGTATCAATAATCTGCCTTAGTGTTTTATCACTCTACTGCATTTCCTTCTAAGTCAATCACTTGGAATTACAATCTCATTAGCACACGTGCTCCACCAATAGAGAGTGAAGATGCTGTCACTCTAAAGCCAGGCTCTCCTCTGTATAATCTCTGCAGCTGGCAGCTTCAGACCACTTAGGTGAGCTACAGATCTATTTGGAACTTTCCCTCTGATTGAAGCATTATAACATTTGAAGTCCTCTAATTTTCTGGGACGTTTAGTTGAGGCTTGGCTATGATCCAGTATGACTACCTGAAATACAATGTGTGAAAATCAAATGATCACACTAAGATTAGGTTTGTGAACTCCTTCAAACGGTACTGATCCTGCACTAATGTTGACATATTTGCTTTTTCTTAAGAGTTTTGGTCCTAAATGGTTTTCTCCCTTGCATAGGCTGGGAGAAATATGTATAGCAACATCCAAAATGTTAATTCCTTCCAAAGGGGGAATTGGATGGCTGCATTTTCTTATTTTCTTTTTTATTCTTTCAGTAAAGTGGATTCACAAGTTTGTTATGGGAGCCATTCAGGAAATGTGAGCTACAGGACCTTCATGCTGCAAAACCACAAACCGTTATCACCTACCCAGAAGGTGTTAGTTCTTTATAATCTATTCGTTCTTGCACCGAGGAAGCGCTATTGGGGTTTATACAGTTTGAAAGAAATACAGTTATGTGTTTTGATGAAATAATTTGATCATTGCTTGTACATTACATTTCCTTTTATAAACCATTTAGGAATGGTTAATAAACACAGGTTATGCACATGTGCACATAAGAAAATTTATCTTCTGTTATTTGTGTATTTTATATAGATGCAAATTAAGACTTTAATTAATATCCTTTACTGTTGTATTTGAATATCTTTATGTATACTGAATAGAAACAGAAGGCTTCATCAATTTGCTAGGGCACTGATATTTCTGAGGTCAAAATCCTGATAGACTGTTTTATTTTAAGTGCCATTTGTTACTGGTTCATTAAAAAAAAATTGTCACGAAAAGAATTTTGCAATTTAGAGTTATTTGTCTTTTGGGTGATGGAGCAAAAATTACCCTTTGATTAAAGCATACCTAATAATTTCGTAACTACCCTTGGTGCAAAGTAGCAATAAATATGCCTGTATGAGACAGGTCAAATGCACTGACAACATCCTGACTTATGTCAGAAATTGAGTATGCAGTAACATGTAAACTATTAATTTCTACAAAAATTAAGCTTACATGCATGGTTTCCTTCCTAAGACTGACGTGTAGAAATCCTTACTGATGGGCCATCTCAGTCCATAGTTGAGGATTTCTATAGACTATGTTTTAGAGAATCTCCTTTAAGCAGAGGGTGTAATGTCAGGTGTCCATTATCAGCCATTTTTGGATATCTCAGAATTTATTTCATTTCTGAGAGCTTACTTAATACAATTCTCGATGTGTTCATTTTATTTTATTTGGCAAGGTTTTTTTTCCTCTAATTTTATACAGAAGTGGTGTAATTTAACAGTTAATTCTGCAGTTAGGAAATTTCTCTCTAAATTTAAAGTCGATTTCATTCCTAGTTAGAGTAATATTGGAAGAGCAAATTCACCTCTAGCCAGAGTGTTGTAGAGGAATATTCTTTATTTTAGATCACCCTATAATTAATTAATTTAAACCAGTGGCTAAATGCCTAGGTAGTGCTGACTTACACAAATATAAAACTTAAAATTTATTTAGATGTTGTAGGTTTACAAGAATAAAAATTGGATATAGGATTGTTTTCTTGTTCATACAGAGATAAATACATATGCACTACAGAACTAAATATTTAAGTGCATTGTATAAATTAATTTCTTGTGTAACTTTACTGCCTCATCTGTTCTGCTCCTGATGTCCCATCAAACCCAAGTTTTGCATTCTTAATCCGTAAATTGCTTCAAATGGATTCCTTTGTTGTTGTTGTTTTTGTTAAATCAAATTGCCATAAAAATGTTTCCTCCTTCTCTTTACAGATTTGGCATTTCTTCTCTGAGGCAATTGGGCTAGAGGCCAAAGCTATAGAAGAATCAGTCCTGGATCAGTAACAAGTTTTTATACACAAACACACTGTGATTTTAAAGTTTATTAGCACATTTCTCTCTAGAGCTAGAAATGGGAGCTTGCTTTCTCGGAAATCAGAGATTTCTATTTTCCCACTGGGGTGCCCAATCCCTCATTCAAATTCTGAAAAGGCACAAGAAAACAGATGTTTAAAGACATTATGTCTTCTTTATGAACAAAAATGGGCTTCATAACATGATTTTTTTTAAAATAACATTTATCATAGTTTGCCCCCAAAATGTGGACACTTATCTTCAACACATAAATATTTTTATTCAAAATCTTACCATGAAACCCCATAATTTTCATGTTCTACAACCTCTGTATCATTATACACAAAAATGTCTGGTTAAATTTCTTTATATAGTTTTCCTGCTTTGATAGTATAAGTGCAGATTTCAGAATAGTTACCACTGTAACACAATCTTACTAGATATTTTTTCCCACAAAGTAGAAAACCAGAATAATGCTACTGAAGTAAAGATTCCATGAGACACCAGTAGCATATTTCATTGGAAAAAAAAAGACACATTTATTATTTTCGTTGGAATATTTCTATTCTAGATATGAGAGTTGGGATAGAATACCTTTTTTTTTTTTATTTCAGAAAATTAAATTATTTGTTTGTTTGTTTGTTTTGTAATAAATTTCATTTAGAATTAATTCAATATTCCAGCAGGGATATTGGTGATAACCCAGAAAATGTTTTAACCAGCCCTCATCATTATTCAGTTCTTTTTATTTTTAGTAGAGGTTTCAGTAGTGACCATACCCCTGGGAAATGAAAGAGAACTTGTCTTTAGAAGCCTGACAAAGGACAGCTATAGTTTTCCAGAACTGGTGTGTTATGGGTTTATGCCATTTATATTTTCATTTTGTTTTGCTATGAAAAAATTATTTTGAATGGAAAACATATGTACGTTTATGTTGCTATAAACCAGAGAGAATTTGCAGTAAAGCTGACTTAATGTTGGTACAGAAAATAGACGCTGCTTTTCATAACTTTCTCAGCCAAGCTATACTACTTTACAATACATTAACATAGCTTTTCATGTTTAATATCCTTGTGGAGGAGGCTGAATGAAAAGAAGGGAAAATTGCCCATGTTTAATAATATTAGCATTTAAGTTGTCCCACTAGACTTTAAAATTTGCACCTCATTAAAGCAAAGATTGTGCTTGAAGGACAGATTGCAAGAAGTAGGAACAGAAGAAGCAACGAACACGTTATTGAGGTAAATGGGGTAAGACAGTTGAATTTTGCTTTTTAGAATCTGATTTTTGTAAACTGTTCATTTGCATCCAAGAAAAAAAAAAGAAAACATTTTGAAATGGAGCCTAAAATTTTATTAAAAGACAACAGTATTTAAGTTTCTTTTTTAAGCATTAGGGGTTTTGAGTGATGGTTTCCAGCATGGTTGAATTAATAGGACATTAGTATTTTTATTAGTAGTTTGAGGGTTCTATCTTAGTTCAGAGATTAATAAAATAAAGAAGGTGTAGGTGACATTTAACTAAAGCAACTTGAATTCCCTTTAGTAATTAATCTAAATACTTCTATGGAGACTGCCTCTGAAAAACCTCACAGTTGTACTTTATATTTCCACATCGTCTTCATAGACAACTGTAGGTAGCCAGCACCTGAAAGTCTGATTTCTAGTGAGAGATCTAAATACAGAGTTTTGACCATAAATCAAACATAGATTTGAGGGGGTTTTTAGATGTGCATTTGATTTCCTTAACTAGGCATAGACATCTGGGGTGCCCTACAGCATCTTAGACACTCATACAAGGTTATAAACCAGAATCAAGCATTGTCTTCATGTAGTGGCAAAAAAAGGTTAACTGCATTAATTCTTGCATGTAACCAATTCAAATAAATCCTTACTTTCTTCCGGTTAAGTCAGTTAAGTTTTTACAATGTCTGTTGTTAACTCTCCACACCAGTAAGAATTCATGTTCATGAGGTAGGTGTGGACTGATAGTCAGATGAGCAGTGTTCATTTAAGGCAAAGTTTCAATAATGTATAGGCTGGCTGTACCTCACTGTCCCTATATGGGGTTGTCTTCTCCTTTCTCCATTAATTTAGTAAATACAGACTCCACTCAAGTGATTTTGATGGCTAATACATCGTCCCTCCTATAAATTATGCATCAGTTCAGCTAAAATGGCCTGAGCTTTTGACTCCTTGCTAATTATACTAATAATTTTTCTAGTTGCTACACCCTTGTTACAAGAAGGGAATAGGCAAGTGGAGATCCAGGTGACATGTCGTCTTCCTATTCCAAACTGGTAGAGTGCAGATAAATACTTAGCAGTTAATACTATTTCTAACCCAGAGACATGGTTCAAGGCCAAGTTTTCATGCACTAATTGTGCTGTTTCAGAAAAGCTTACCTCCTGGAAGCCATTTTCTGTTCGCTGGAGTGGCTAAATAAACACAGTCTGTATGATTTGGCTTCCCAGACTAAATTATCTCTTTTGGATGCTTTGACTATTTGACCAATCCAGTTTTTTTAAAAGAAAACAAACATCACATTCTGGACTGTGTTCGGGCAGACAAAAGAGTACACTTTAGAATGAAATTCTTGGAAAATCAAAATTGAAAGCAGGCTTGGTGTGGTGTAATTTTTCTGTCTTGTGGTGCTTATTTGAGAAAAACTTGTGGTTGTTTATTTGAGCAACACCACTGGAAGAGAATGGATGGAGGTGAAAAACAGAAAAGAAACTCTGGGGTTTGCTACTGGGAAAAAAGGTACCACAAGAAGGAACGGATTTAATTTATTTTCACTGAGAGATTTGCTATTTTTCCAGGTTTTTTTTCTGACCTCATAGTGAGTAGATAGAGGATCAGTACAGATCTTCTAAACTGAAGAGCTAGAAACACAAAAGTTTTGTCCAAGTGATTGTTTGTGAGTAATTGCTTTTAATTCATGTGCTTTATCAGATTCTTGTATTCTAGTACGACTGTACAATAATGATGAATCTGTGTTGTACCTAGAAGAGTTTTCCTAGGAGGGCTTCCCTAGGAGTACTTCCTAATTCCCAGAATGGGCTGAGATATACATCCAGAACTTCATTCTGCCTTACAGATGACCATTATTTAAGTCATCTAACTATGTTTCCACTAGGTAATAATGGGAGGCTAATGCTGGGCAAGGAATTTAGCCGCGGTGTGGATAAGTAGACCTTGAGGAAAATTCTACTTGCTGGCCTACACTGGCTATTTTTTTGTTGGGAATATTTCCTGCCAGTTCAGAACCAACCCCTTAAGCACTATAAAGAATATGGAGAGTAGCTCTTATATCCTCTTGAATCAATGCTGCAGTTCGGTTTACAAAGCAGCATAGGAACAGCCAATATGCCGATTTGACACAAGATGTATACAAGTGTTCTGAAAATACCCTTACTATATTATGTTTTTTCAATTATAGCTTATTTAAAATCACAAGAATGCAAATCATCTTTTATTACAGTAAAAGGAATCAAAGAATTGATGATACTTTGATTATATAGCATATATTGCACACAAAGAGCATAATGCATGGAACTCAAGTTTTCTTTCATTACCTTTTTGGTAAACTAGAAATTGACTCAGAAGATGTGAAAGAAGAATGCATAAGTTCTTGATTCAGATGCTTTTATTCTGTAAAAAATATGTCAGAACTTCATTTTAACTTTCTAGTATGTGACCTTGGATAACTGAAAAAAAACAATCCCTCTGGGTTGGAATTAATGCTGGAAAAAATATGAAAATAAGCATTTTCTTTGAAGACATTCAGTATGATTAAAGCCAAGACATTATCTCACTTATTAGGACACATGACATATAATCATATTCTCTCATTTCCAGAAATAAGTATCCTGGAAAAGAAGTAAAGCACCCAAGTCACCTGTATGGTTAAACTTAAGCAGTTCCTCTTCTTGTGCCTGAAATGATAGCCATGTTTAAATTTTGTGAGAGCAATGAACTTCCTTCTCAAGGGCTGATTTGAAATGACTGAGTTCCCTGTAGTTATATAAAATCTATCTGCTACTAACAAAGATCAGACAACAAAAGAAAATGTATTATGAAAGACATTCTTAGTATACTTTCCTACTTGGCTTTCTAGTGACTGATCTTGCTAAATCAATATTCACTACTGCAGGCAATCCTTTGCCATTTCTTGTTGTCTTGGATCAAATCTTACCGTCATTTTTACCTGTGTGGCAGTAGAAGGACAACAGATCTGCACAGGAACAGACAAAAGAGGAATACTGTCTGGTAGGACCTAGTGAATGCCTATAGTTTGACACCCTTTTAGGAATGTTCTATTGATTACCTTTATGATGAAGAAGAAAAGAAAAAATATTTGGGGCCATGACAGGGACTAGACTTTATTTTCTGTAGTAAATCTGTATAAGGTTAAATACAAACACACAATAGCAAATACTTTTATCAGGCAGGAAATGAGGCAAAAGAAGCAGCATTAAAAACAGTTGCTGCACAGAAGCTGCAGAGGAAAAGACGTATAAATAGCAAATGTAAAGAAACAGGCAAGAGCAAAAATTCAATCTTGTCAAAGAAACCCTAGCTGTAATATCCACAGTGAACTCAGCTTCCAAATAGACAGTCCCTCCAGGAGGAAGGAAATCTCCCAATAACAGCCTTTCATAGCGAGTGCCCAAGGAGGCAGGATTCCCATCCCAGTGTTCCCAAAACAAGCTCTTTGCTCCTCAGATGCAAAAAGAAAAGCAGCTGTATGTCCCCTAATGAGTTACTCATTATTAAATAAGCTTCCTTAAATAAATACACCACCTGCCTTTAAGTTTCCCTGCAGAGTTACTACGGTATCTTTCTTTTTTTTTTTCTTTGCATTTGGGAAAAGTTAATATTATCCCTGGACTTCTGATCTATGTATATTCAAGCATTTTTCTCGTTGAGTCAATGAAAATCTTCACCATACAAGAAATATGAGATTAGACTCACTGTTTGGTTAGTTTTCTAATTATTCAAAAACTCCTCAGCTCAGACTATATCATTATTATAATCTCAGATGTGCCAAAAGTTAATTTCTGAAAACAAATTGCCATTAGAAAAAAAAATGTATTCGGAAGAGATTATTGAGCACTTTGTTCTTTTTAGCACATTTTGACATGGTTGATGTATCTTTTTAGAATGATCTGCCTCAGAATTATCAGGGGAAGCAATGCTCTCCCCCAGCTGATCGCCGCATAGGTGGTCCTTTCATGAATTTTTATTTGATACATTTTCCATTTTCCCATCATGTTCTTACTGTGTAAAGAGAAAGGCTTTTACAGCTCAGAGAAAAGTTTCAATGACAAGTACAAAAGACTAACAAGAGGAAAAATCCTTCATGTAACAATCCAAAGAAACCCCTCATAGAATAATGTCCACAGTGATGTCAGCTTCAAAACATCCTCCATTCTGATGAGAGGAAAAAGCCAATTAGACAAGTTATCCCAAAGCAATGTCAAAAGCCTACAAATTACAGTAGCTATAAAAGCCAATCCCAAAAGACTTCTGCAGACATGTAAATTAATGCCATTGAAAAGCAATGTAATCAGGTCTCATTTATCATTATAATATCTTCTGATATTATAATATCTGCTGAGACCTGATAGCAATCTATGTACATCATAGGCAGTTTATTTAAAGAGATAACAACTGCTACTAGAGCAGCTCTGAAAACAGATGTTTTAATTGCCCAAAAAGTAAGCAGGGAAACTAAAATTCAAAAAAATTACCTATTGCCCTATTTGCTCAGGCTAAACTATAATCCACTGCATTCATTTCCAAGGTGTGTGGAACAGACTAAAGAGCAAGAAGCTTTGCTCTTCCAAAATTACAACAGGTTTTAAATCTCTTCTCAATCTAAATAAATATGGTAAACACCTGAAAGCTCACAGACACTGTACTTCAAATATTTTTGAGGCCAGAGATAACAAATTAAAGACTACTCTACATTTCAGTGTGGGTACACTCCTGCCCTGTGCTAAAACCATTGCTTCCAAATGCAGTCAGTCATAATGCTCTTTCTGGATCATTCATGACAGATAAGGAAGCAATTGTTAAGATTTTTGGCTGCAACAATCTCTAAGTCCTAGGGGCTCTCTAAGGGTGAAACAATATTGTGTTGTTTCAACACTATTTCAAGATAACTGTTGGAAGAAAAGCCTAAACTATCTGAATGAGTTCAGAAAGACTGAGCTGTCAGAATCTTTACTGTGTTTTTCTGCTAATTCCCTACTTCCCTGTGTATAAGTTTCAAAAACAGACAACACTGTCTTAACTGCAAGTGTCTGTCAGCAAAGAGGACAGAGCAAAGCAGAGAAGAAATAAGAATGACTCATTTTAGCTATCTCTTCAGTAGAATTTACTTCCTTACTGGTAAACAAAGGAAAATCAATCTCATCTTTGCCTTTAAAGCATTCAGAAACTATTTTTTCTAACCAAACATTTGAATCTTTGTGTTTTTCTTCTGAGAAAATTGTTGGTAGTAAAGATACGTGGCTTAGCTTTCAGGACTCTGTCAGACAAGCACGCAACGTAGCTCAGGTACAGAGATTTTCACTCTGCATGCATAAACACCTGTGCCTAAGCCTCTGTTTGCTTTGTGCATGTTAAAGCAAACCCATTTTCACTGATGATCGAGCTTGAACATTGGATCAGAAACTGAAATAGTGTGCCAGGGCAGAGGGCAGTTAGAAGGACAGCTGGGGGCAATTCCAGTGTTGGCAAACCTGGATTTGCCAGAGCCATCTTTGAGAGTATTGGTCAAATACTCTAATAATTAGTAAATTATTCCAGACAAAAAAGTATGCACCTTAAGATAAGGTCTCATAAGAGGTATGAGAGAGAGAGAGATTAACAATATTTTATATAAGCATAAAATATTGACAGTTTGATTTCTAAAAGCTGGATTTTGCAGATATAGGATATTCAAAAATCTCTAAAGATTTCTTTTAAAGACAGATAAGACATTTGGGATTAATCTTATACTGCTGTTTTAAAACAAATACATTTGAAATTTGTTTTCCAGAATATTATTTGGCCTGTTTCAATTCAGTGTCAGTGGGTTCAAGGTAAACCAGAGTCAAACTGGTGATTGCAACTTTACCTGTTTCAAATCCAAACTTGCCTTGCAGATTTGGTATCGAAAATTATTTTACTGTAGCTTTCTCAGGATTTTCTGATTGGAGCCTTGGCAAAAGTACGCTCTGAGAGCAGTGAAAAGATGGAACATATGCTTCCAAAAATACCTTAGGAAAAGACAGAACATGTTAAGAGGCCATAATTACTCACAGCCAGAAATCTTTGCCTCTGGAGAAAATAGGCTTCCTGAATCTCATTCAGTGACAAATATTGACAAGCTCTGTGCCACACTGTTTTCCTGACACAATTTTGCCGAGAAGATAGAACAGAGTAACACCAAATCAATGCTGTGGTTCAGGAAGGAAAATCTTTCATGAAGTTCCTGGTAAATGAGAGACAAGTGCAATGTGCATCATCTTGTAGACAGTTTAGTCACACTCCCTTGGTGCACCCAGTTCTCTCTTCCCATCCCTCTAAAACATTTTTCATGAAAAGAAAGCAGGAGTACTAAGGATTCAAACTGTGTGAAATGAGCAGTGGGCAAGGCTTCCTGCGCCCTCCTCTTGGCCTGTCCCCCACCATCCTTTCACACTCCCTCCTGCCTCACATGCTTGGTTAGTCTCTTTGAAATGCATCCTACTGGTCAGGGATCACATCTGGTGCATGCAGAGAGGAAGGGAGATGCAGCACAGGGGATAAGAAGGAGAGGACAAAGGGCCATCACCTGTGGGGAAGGGCATTATTGGTACACGAACTGGGAAAGCACACTGGGATCAGAAACTTTCTGAAAGAAACTTTCTCTCTTTGAAAGCTATGAATGTCTGTCCCTTTAGAATTAAAATATTTTAGTAGTCCTGGACTAAGGCTTTACATCTCTGATGATTCATGAGTATTTTTAGGCTGGATAAAGTGGGTACTGCTGTTTTGTTAACTGAATTAGCTACACCAAGACATAAAGGGTAACTTTGAACAAGTCACTTAATCTTTCTGTGCCTGTATTTTCTTACTTGCTTTGTCTATTCGGATTGTAAGTTCTAGATGTACCCCTATATACACTTACCTGGATTCTTCATATTATCAGAGTGCAGACCTCACTGGCATTTCTACAAACTAGCCAAACACAAATAATTCCTGCCATCTTTAATCATAGAATCAATCACAGAATCATATAATACCTTGATTGGAAAGGACCTCTAAAGGTCATTTTGTCCAGTATTCCAGAAGTAAACATGGACAAATTAATTTTTTTTGTATTAAGCTGCCAAGTGGTCCAAGAATTAGAGATTTCTGGTTATGTTTTACTTTATTCATCAGAGATGGAGTTGGTTTTAGCTTCCTTATTCACAGACACAAGAATAATCTTACTCAATATAAGTGAGGATCTCTAAGTCAAAAAGAACTATATTTTTTCACCTATCTGTATATCTGACTACACAAAACCTTGTTAAAATTTATTACCTCTATCAGCCTGTGAATATTTCTGGCAGTATAGTAGAGCCACCTTGATAAGGATGAACTAAACCACTTTCTCTAATCTGGTATTTTGCTTGTAGGGGCAACCTCCTGAGATACAATACATGGTTTTCATTAAGGCCCAAAGCTTTTGATTTTTTTTCTCAAAGCTTACTAAAATCTTATCCAGTAACAGTGTATTTATGAACCACAGATGAGAAATCACTATTTTTTTTATTAATAAAGAAATAACAGTAAATCCTGTGCAATTTGGAAGAGCTTCATTCTTGAGTCATGGTTATAAGTACTCAGTAAGATGAGATATATAATGTCTTAAAACATTTTGTAATATTTGTCTGAAAATCCATCTGATCCTGGTGCCTGCCTTACGCACGAATGTGGAATTTCTTCTATTTCTGTCTGATATGAAAATGACTGCATGTAGACTGAATTTTCATCTGAATATTTGTGTGTGTGTGTGTACTTGTGAGTGAGAGAGACTGACAGGGAAGAAATTTAAAGTCAGGTATATATACATATATATGTTATATATATTTTTATGTATAGGTACTTTCAGATGTACCACACTAGCATAATTCTGATTCAAAATATGAGAATAATGAATATTGGCTCACATTGATAACTCTCCATTTTTCTCAATCTGTGCCTCCCTATCTGAAACAGATGGTTTGATATTTTGTAGTGATATAGTAAGCATTCCCTTGTCCCAAGCCAAATCCGCCATCGGCAAATTCATTCGTGCTGTAAATTATAACTCGGTTGTCAAATTAAAAATGTGACGTTATATGAGACCTTGTAGCACTAAGCAATAATTTACTCATCCCTATGATTTTATCCTACTAATTTTTGGTGTGTCCTTCAGACAGATGCCTTTCCCATGCTGTGAGGTTAAGAGACATACTTCTCTCTGCTCCCATTTCTTCCTTGTCACTAAGTTGATTTACTCCTCCCTGGATTTATCTGTTCTCTAGGCATGTTTGCTCAACCCCACTGAGAGTAACATCTTTCTGCCCTTGGAGTTAAGAAAAGCCACTGAACTACTTCACAAAAAAAATGAAGATAAATACATGATCCTGATAAGATATCTAAATGGTTCTAATATATTATTCTTTACTGTTCAAAGACTACTGCTTATTGGAGTGCATAAAAATAAGACATCTCTTTTCCAACAAAAGGTATTAAGCTAAAAGAATATCACAGGTACAACATTTAAATGTTAACCTACAGCTGTATAAAGAAAAAGAGAGATACATGGTTATATCTTGTGAGAATGAAATGGTTGTGGCATTCTCTTTATCTTCATTTACATTCTCAAAAATAAATAAATGTGGGATTTACAAATGGTCAGTCTGTTCAGGATGGGAAATTTCTTATGAATTCCTTCTTTCCCCAAAATCAATAAAAAATTCAAACTCTGATACTGCCAGAATCAGTGTCAGAATACAAAAAGGATTCAAAATCTGTAAAATGAGAAGACAATATATAAAGTAAAATGACAAATTCTTGCCAATAAACTGTTCAAAAAATCAGAAACCATTTTGCAGTTTTAAAGCTGAATTCTTCTCTGCCTTTAGTAGCAATAGTATGTAAGCATAAATGATGATTTACAGAAGTAGTAAAAACCTTTGATGAAATCATACTTTCAAAGAAGACAATGAGAATTATTAGTCATCATTCCTGATCAAAATATATTAAAATTTATTTATGGAATGGAAAATATACAAATAACTGTAGCATTTCTATCATGTGCTCTGCAGAAATTCAAGTATGTCCCATGGATATCCAGATTTCTATACAGTGGGAAGGGTCTAACCTGGACTTGATTTATACTAGGCAAGAAATATGAAAAAAGGGTACCTGGTTTTCAAATCATGTTTCACACCCATCTAGCAACAAACATTACCTCACAAGCACATTAGCATGATTTTATTACAGCACCATACTAGAAACTCGGGTTGAAATTTTATTTCTTCTATGATCTTTCCTCCTTCATCAGTTTTTCACCATGACAAAATTCTATTCCCCTACCAAACAGTAGCAGTCTGCTCCCCACTGTCTTGGGAGGCTGTTCATATGAGATCCCACTCTCAAAAGGCATTGTGGATATGGTACACCAATGCTGGTTTCTCTCTCCTACTGTGTTAAACACCTACTCAAAAGACTGCTTTCTCAAGCACCCATATGCTATATCACACAGAGTACTATTCCTCAGTTACACACTATAAAATTTTCCCACTTATAAAGCATAAAAGGCCTACACATTACTTAAAAAAAAAATTGAAATAATTATGTCTTATGATTCATTAAAGTCTCAGGGAACTCCAGCACCGTGATATAGCCCGCACAGTCTACACATGGCCAGTTTGCTCCAAAGCAGGCTAGTGTTAAACAGCGTGAATATGTTGTTACATATACAGCTGTCTACAAAGTCATAGGTCAATGTCCAGCTTTCTTTTTGAGCAACACAGACATAGCTTGTGTAGTCATACAGTTGTGTCGAAATGCTTCCTGCCCCACAACAAAGATCCAAGGGAGACGAGGCGCCTTGCAGTGCCAGCAACCTCTCTGACAGCTTTCACTCTCAAATGCCTCCTGCTCCCACATCGTATTTTCATCTCTTCTAAGTCCAGTGCTCCTGTTTTGCCAATCACTCTTTCCCAAACCCATAAGTTTCCCTTGTTTTGTCCTCAGCACTGAATTTTGGTGCAGAGGTTGATGCTGCTTTATCCCTATGCCAGCTGAATCAAGACACGTGAAACCAGGAGAAAGACCGAGACATGGATATTGACTTGCATTTTGGTGCTTCAGGAACTTGGTGAGAAGATGTCTGCTTAGTGATCAGTAGGAAGATTGCCCTTTGCTTGCAGACTTGACTTTTCATGTTCTATTTGGAAACTTCTTTCACAGGCTTCATTTTTGTGTGGAGCGCTGGGTGGTTCAGCAGGTGACAGTGTATGTGAGGGACAGTTTTAGGAGTACACTTGGTCTGGAGACTCAGGAATGAAAGGTTAGTTTGAGTGGTATCTTATCCCTGAGGCATCCACTTCCTTGACAGCTTTTTAACCCTAAATACTTAAATTAAACAGGAGGTAAAACAAGATCAAAAGCAGAGGCACAGCACTGAGTGTAGTTCTGCAATCTTCTCCTCATAGGTGAAGTAACAGGATGGCAATACCATGGTGACATCTGAGTTTTATGAAACCTTTATATCTTTTCGTTGCTTTATTTTAATTTAGTTTTGGACTTACCAAAACTAATGGGAATTTCATGAGACTTTCTGTTCCTCCTCAATTTAAGGCATTGATTTTTTAAGAGAATTGTAACAAAAACTTTGCATTGCTAACTAAATTAAAATTTATTCTATACAAATAATAATGATTCAGCCCTGAAATGATCCTTGCACTGCTTGTATAACTACCAGAAAAATAAAATTTAAAAAGAAACAAAGAAAAGAAAAAAACAGTTTAAAAAAAAAAGAAATATTAAAAAAAAAAAAAAAAAGAAAGAAAGAAAAGAAAAAAAAGAAAAGAAAAAATTCATGAGTACCAGCCAGCTGAAAACTCAAATTTTGTTAAGTCTCAAATAGAACTGGCATGCTGGAAGTTTTGGATGCTAAGTCTAGACACACTTAAGATTGAAAAATAAAATACTGTATTTCACTATTCATCCAGCAATTGTCCTGAAATACTAAACTTAAAGCAACATTTATGAGCTGTCTCTTATACAGAAGTGCTACATTTAGCTTGCAGTGATGCAAATGAAATATGTCTCTCTATATTTGTAATATTAGAGTCACTCTTCTATTATTAGATAACAGGTAGATTTCTTTGGTAATTAAAATTAAATTGGAAATTTTTATTTCCTGCCATTTGCAATAAATACAAAACAAAAACTACTTTCTTGAAGTGTGTTTTTCACAGTGTGGACAGACAGAGAGGACTGAATAGCATCATGGTCATGGAAAGCAAACCACAGTATCGGAGACCTAAATCAGATCAGCATATGCAACTCATAGTCTGAATTATACACAGATAGTGCATGGAGTTTGTTAAAACAAAATAGGCAAAACCAGCCAAGCTGATGGCTGGACAAAACCAGCTACAGAGTTTGAGTTTCCTCACTTACCTTAAGTGCACTCACAGAATACAGTGGATGATCATTTAAAAGAATTCTGTCTTCACACTGGCAACTAAGGAAACCTAGAGGAACTTGGGCTCAATTTAACTTTTTAATAGCTAGGTAAATAATTTAAATCCTATTTTATTTTAAGTAAATTGTCTAGATTTCTTCTGTGTTCAAGAATGTAAACATTTCATCATATCTAGTATAGGAAGTGCTGACATTGACTTCAATAGGACATTTTAGAGGTTCAAATTTTATTTGCTTTCTAAAGTCAAGCATGGAAAGAGTTACACATAAAAACACATCATGGAAAGCATAATTTTGTTTTCCAACTTACTTTTCATGCTGACAATAAGTAGCAGATATCATGTGCTGATTATGATTTACAAAGATTGGCAGAGAGAGTGCAGATTGAAGCTGTACAAAATGGCCTCCATCCTGCTTCATTTTAGTGTATTATCTCCCATTACATGAAGCTATCTTTCTAAAGTAAATGCTGACATGGTCCATATGTGAAAAGAGATGTGTTTGACGACATTTTCCCATTTTCTGTTTGCCTTTTTTTAGGTGTTTCTAACTTCAGGGAAGCAACCAGCATCATCCACATTTGTTAGAGGAACATCAAACTGAACAGCCCTTAGCTTCTGAAGTAGAGACTGTTTAGCTCTGGCTTTAGCAAAGGGTATAAAATCGGATGTTGATTCCTAAGTAGCTCAAAAGTACTTATAACGGTGACAAGCTCTGCCACTCGTGCTGAAGCGTAAAAATAGAGCAAACAAACTTAAAGGCCTTGGTGTCTGCCGAAGGTAGATGCAATACATCAAACATCTACTCATGACAAGACTTTTCTGAAATACTGCTGTGTCCATGATAACAACTGGAGACAAAATATTCCCATTTTCCTCCAAGATAGAAAAGGCTGCATTTTCCTCCTAGTCTTAAATATCACAGCCTTGTGGCACATCATTTTTGCAGTGCATAGATGATGTCCTGTCTCATTTGCTACATCTAATCCTCTGAAAAGCTCATGTGATTTTCAGCTTTGTCCAAGTATTTTCTGAAAGTGTCTAATTTTGTCTTGATGAAAATGTAATTTCTTAGTTCACTAATACAACCATTCACTTTAGCCATTCCTTCTCTAATTTTAAAGATTATGTCTTTTTCTCATCTCATTATTATTGCACTTGTCATTCAAAATGAGAGGAGGAGGGAAAGAATTGGAATTATGACTCCCTGATGAATTCCATCTGTGCTTATGGAAATAAGGGATGTGATGTTCATTTTAAAGTGTCATCACAGCAAAAATAGAAGTCAATTCAAGAGCAATAAAATACCCAAGTTTGGAAGGCCAACACCATGAAATTGAGGCAGACACTTATTCCTATTTCTTGTTTCTTTCACGCAACTGCGTATGATTTTTACTATCAGTTACACCACTTTCTAATTATTACAGATCCCATCTGTGCCAAATAATAGGATTTTGCACCAAATATAATACTGCTAACTCTCAAAAAACCAAGAATTTACACCAAAGAAATTCATACCAAGAATGAGAGTTTTTAATTATATTATTATTTATTTATTTTTACATTTTTTAATTTTTAATTTTTTTCCACAGATCATTTCAAAATGGAATTTAAAAAATGTATCTGTCTTTCTCGTGTCTTTTGAGTTGTGAAGATTAATCCATCTACATAAAAGTCTTGGTTCTTACCATGATATTTGAAGACCAGAAGCAAAGCCTACCAATAGCCAATCCATTTGGTATCTCCAGCGACGAAAGAGCTCTGATTTCTACAGTAAGGGAAGGGATTTTTATTTTATTTCTATCATTCTTATCTTATTATCTCACTCAAACAGGCAGGCATACATATACACACATGAAAAAGACAAATTTAGCAACAAACAAGACAACACACGTCCCAGTAGCTATATGCCTAAGGCCTTGAGCACAGATTTTCTCTGTGCTATTTCCTCTTTGAACGGGTATTTCCAAAGCATTAAATTTAAAACTTGACTTAAAAATAAGCCCAAAAATTTCTGTATGTCCTTTGCTTAGTACTGTGAGAACTGAGACTTGGTAAAACAGGAAGAATGGTTACTTTAATCTTCTATGTAGGAAAGGCATAAAGTCAATGCTGGATCCAGCTTTCTGATCACGAATGTTCATGTACATGGTGATAATACTTATAGCAAAACAAGGTTCTGATCCCAGTTCAAAAACAAATTCTAGGTAAATAATACTATTAGCCATTAGACATTTACGCCATAAAATTTCTTAAGGTTGAATATCACTGTCTACCTCTGGAAAAAAAAAAGAGCAGTTATCTAAATAGAAGTGGTTTACAATAAGCAGTGAAAGAAGCATAGCCGAGTGCATAGTAACAATGAAAGGGATGACCACTACAAGGTTTATGGTAACATATAATCTCAACTGATATTTCCTTCTAATTAACAATGTGTGACATCAATTTATCTTTTGCTTTTGCCTTAGCCCCATTTTGTCACAATGTACCTCTGTAACCCTTTCCATATGAATTTCTTTATGAAGACATATACTACTTGGTAGGTTACAAGGAGAATGAAGATTTATAAAGGGCTCTTTGCTTCTCTGTGGCTTGCTGCCATGAAGATCTGTATTTCGTGATCTCTGACCACACACCAGTTGGGACAGGCAGTTGCATTACATGTGAACATGGTAGACCTCTATTTTGTTAGACCCCTGTAACCCAAAAGACTGAGCAACACAGAAAGTGATGGTGGTCTATGCCATTGAAAGTTTGCTGTTACTCAAGTCAAAATTATCTTGGAGTATGACAAGGCATATACTGCAAACGTGTTTTTGCCTGATGAATAAACATATCTGTGTTCACAGTCTGAAAGTCAGGTTCAGCAGTCTGAGGAAGTTTGGAAAGAAGCAGATATCAGAAAAAAAATTTGAAGAAGTAAACAAACATATATTTGATATATGGTGTATATATTACCTTTGGATATATATCCCTGTATATATTACCAGTATATTTTGATACTGAAGTTAAAAGGATGTTATTTAAGTTGCTTGTTGATTTTCTACCTTGCTTTCCACACAGACAAAGAAAATAGACTACTCAGTTGCAGTTTTGTTTACAGGCACTTACTTGCACTCAATGAGATTGCAGTCACTAAGCTTCTCTTCTCCTGTTTTAGAATGACTTTTCCTTTTTGTTATGTAAATAACTGCAAGGTAGATATATCAAATAAGTAGCTTTTGCAATCTCTCAGGTACACCAGAAACCAAGTGCACCTCTGTAAACTTCTGTTTTCTTACATTAATGAGAAAAGCCAGTGTGTTTTGTAACATATAAAATACCAATAAAAGCCCTGTGTTATTGGACAAGGGAATTAGCACTGCAGGGAGACTTAACTCAAACTGCCTTAATCTACTGGTAATGTTTAAAAACAGTGTGCTCTCCAGTTTGACAGCCTAACCACAGGAAAGTTAAAAAACAAAGTATTGCTCCTCCATAGAGAAATTTTCATCTGGGAAATTTTCATCTGGGAAAAAGCAGTACTACTTGGAGCATGGTTATTTCACCATATAGTAACTTCCTTCTGATTAGAAGTCACTATTTCAGAGAAAGAGAAAACCCCAGGTATCTGGATCACTACTCCAGTATAGAATCATAGAATGTTTCCATGACCCATTCACAGAATCATAGAATGGCATAGAATCATAGAATGACAAGGCAATAAAAAAGCCAGACACAAGTACAAAGACCCAAACCATTCCTTGAAAAATGATGAGCAAAATACTTAAACCTGTACTTGACATTTAGCAGTGTTTGAGTGTCATTGATTGTAATTGATGCATGTGCATATTTAACGAGCACACATTTCAAAGACATTCATAAATAAGAATATTTTCATCTAATGGTTGTTGTTACAGACCTAAAGATTGAGGCATATGAATGAAGTAAGGTTTTCAGAAAGAGATAATACCTGATACAACTGAGAAAATCTGTCTTTTGATAGAGAAGCCTCTTGTGCTTTGGAAAAAACTCTGAAAGATTATCTGCTTTGTCTGCTGTATCAATTGTTTTTATAAGAGATATTATCTCTCTACAAACCATTCTGCAATGGGACTTCAGAGTTTCATTCTATTCTGAAAAGTGGCTCTGTATGAAAACATTCATACTCCAGACATCTCTACTTCGTGTGTACACAATCATTTCTACCAAGAGGATGTTTATCCTTCAAGAGCAAGTACACCTGGAGGTCCTGTTTTTGTTTTTTACCTGATATTGTTAAATGAACATTGCACTTTGTAAAGATGAAAGTTTAACTGTGTACATTGGACTAAAGTTTTACTAAGGTTCAACAGCAGAGCTAGTAGTTCTGAGGTATGAAAGCATCAATGGGATGTAAACTGGGTTCTTCTTCCGCTTGTATGCGGAGATAAATGGTTCATTGCATTTCCATTGTGACTGCAAATTCTACTTTCAAGATTTTTGTTTTTTTTCAATTAAATTCAGTTACAGGTTGGCATTTTACACAGCTGGAGTAATCTCTGCTTTTGATACCTGAATTTTTCCCTTCTCCCCTATCAGAACTATATACGCTATATATGCAAAATGCTATAAAACTAGAGTTCAAAAAACACATGTATGATCTAATGCTTATCTAAAATTTCTAATCCCAGAGAGGTAGAAACATATGCCAGCAAAACAACATTGGAAAAACTTCTCTGAAACTAAAATAATATTAATGTAATAAAATAAGTATAAACCCAAATGTGTATAATAGCACTCTAACTCCATCAGTCATAAATCAGGAAAGCAAAAAATAAATGATTTGCTGTTGCCACAGGAGACCAAAATCTCAACAGTAATTAATTATAGGTATACTAGTGACTGGTTTAGAAAGCCAGGTTGTACATTTATTTTTCCTATATTTTGTCAATTGGGCTTTTTGTTTGCAAAACCATGGGATGGCATGAAGCCAGATTCATTGTAAATTTGGACAGAATCCCTTGGATTTTTTCCACTTCTACAAAAGATGAACTGTAGCATGCTCAGTTTCACAAAACTGCATGTCATGTTTTGGTGTTGAGGGGAAACATGATGTTTCTGGTCTCTGTCATTAAACCTGAGCTTCTGTTACTGTGTCCATACAGGTAAATAAAAGAGGGTAGATATCAATCACTATGCACAAAGCCAAGTGACTTGTACCAGGTCAAGGCTCATGCTCCTTCTTGAGTGCTTATTCTGGAAAGAAAGCTGGTTTCAGGGGACCACACCAAAACCAGGGAGGGAGCTGACCGTTCAGAGGTGCAGGTAACTAGGAGTGTAATCATAGAATCATAGAATCATAGAATCGATTGGGTTGGAAAAGACCTCCGAGATCATCGAGTCCAAACCTTGGTCCAAATCCAGTCCATTTACTAGATCATGGCACTCAGTGCCACGTCCAATCTGCATTTAAAAATCTCCAGGGATGGTGAATCCACCACCTCTCTGGGCAGCCCATTCCAATGTCTGATTACTCTCTCTGTAAAGAATTTTCTCCTGACATCCAACTTAAATTTCCCCTGGCGGAGCTTAAGCCCGTGCCCCCTTGTCCTATTGCTGAGTGCCTGAGAGAAGAGACCAACCCCCACCTGGCTGGAACTTCCCTTCAGGTAGTTATAGACGGTGATGAGGTCACCTCTGAGCCTCCTCTTCTCCAGGTTAAACAACCTCAGCTCCCTCAGCCTCTCCCCATAGGACTTATGCTCCAGTCCCTTCACCAGCCTTGTTGCTCTTCTCTGGACCCGCTCCAGCACCTCAATATCCTTTCTGAACTGAGGGGTCCAGAACTGAACACAATACTCAAGGTGTGGCCTCACCAATGCAGAGTACAGGGGAAGGATCACTTCCCTGCTCCTGCTGGCCATGCTATTTTTGATACAGGATAAGATCCCATTGGCCTTCTTGGCCACCTGGGCACACTGTTGGCTCATGTTGACCTTCCTGTCAATTAGTACCCCCAGGTCCCTTTCTGCCTGGCTGCTTTCCAGCCACTCTGTGCCCAGCCTGTAGCGCTGCAGGGGGTTGTTGTGGCCAAAGTGCAGGACCCGGCACTTGGCTTTATTGAACTTCATCCCATTGGAATCAGCCCATCAAAAGCTTGTGACTGAAAACAGCTGCAGACTGAGTGGAAAAATAACACCTAAAAATAGCCCCAGCCCGAGAGCACAATGTGCATTGATTTTACTATGAAGAGTACAAGAGCAGGGAGATGGTGACTAGACTGGTATGTTCTAATACGTCTCACCCTGCCATATTTAGAGTACATGTAGTAATCCAGGCAGCCAAGTCAGTCCATGTAGGTATTTGGCTGCTTTGGAAGGGTTCCCAGCAGAGCCACTCCAACTACAACAAATTAGTGTTGTATTTTTATAAGCTGACAGTGAGGAAATCACCCCACAATATTACCATGTTCTGCAGAAATTCTGGGGTTTGTTTCATGGAATCATAGAATGACAGAATGGTTTGGATTGCAAGGGACCTTAAAGATCCTCTGGTTACACACCCTCAGCCATGGGCAGGGAACTTCCCACTAAACCAGGTTGCTCAGAGCCCCAGCCAACCTGGCCTTGAACACTTCCATAGATGGGGCATCCTCAACTTCTCTGGGGCATCCTCAGCTTCTCTGGGGCATTCTCAGCTTCTCTGGGCAACCTTTTCCAGTGCCTCATCACCATGACAGTAAAGAATTCCTTCCTAATATCTAATCTAAACATACCATCTTTTAGTTTAAAGTCATTCCCTCTTGTTCCATCACTACAGGCCCCTGTAAAAAATCCCTCTTCAGCTCTCCTATAGCTCCCTTTAGGTACTGGAAGGCTACTACAAGGTCTCCCCTCAGCCTTCTCTTCTCTAGGCTGAACAATCCTGATTCTCTCAGTTTTTCCTCATAGGAGAGGTGTTTCAGTCCTCTGTAGTGGGTTTGCTTGGCAAGGTTTTGGTAGTGGGGGTGGGCTACAGGGGTGGCTTCTATGAGAAGCTGCAAGAAGCTTCCCCCATGTCTGGTAGAGCCAATGTCAGCTGGCTCCAGGGCAGACCTGCTGCTCTCCAAGGCCAAGCCAATCAGAAATGATAGTAACACCTCTGTGATAACATATTTAAGAAGGAAAAAAAGTTATTGCGCAGAAGAAATTTCATCCAGAGAAGAGCGGAGTGAGAACATGTGAGAGAAACAACTCTGCAGGCACCAAGGTCAGTGGAGAAGGACCGGGAGAACGTGTTCTGGGTGCCTGAGCAGAGATTCCCCTGCAACCTGTGGTGCAGCCCATGGTGAAGAAGGCTGTCCTCCTGCAGATGGAGGTCCACTGGGGTGCAGAGATCCATCTGCAGCCCATGTAGGACACCACATTTGAGCAGATGGATGCCCAAAAGAAGGTTGTGAATGTAGAGGAAGCCCGTGATAGAACAGGCTCCTGGCAGGGACCTACCGACCTGTGGAGAGAGGAGTTCCCATTGGCAGGACTTATGACCCTGTGAGGGACCCATGTTGGGTCAACCTGTGCCCGAAGGACTGCACCCTACAGAAAAGTGACCCACACTGGAACAGTTTGTGAAGAACTATAGCACCTGGGAAGCTCTCATGCTGGAGAAGTTCGTGGAGAACTGTCTCTCATGGGTGGGACCTTACGCTGGATCAGGGGAAGGACTCCTCTCCCTGAGCAGTGACAGGAACAAACTGTGATGAGCTAAACATAACCCCCATTCCCCATCTCCCTATGCCACTGGGTGGAAAGAGGTAGAGATTGGGAAGAAGGGAGGGGTGAGGGGAAGGTGTTTCTAAGATTTGGTTTACTTCTCATTATCCTCGTCTGATTTCGATTGGTAATAAATTCAATTTTTATCCCCAAGTTTTGTTGATGACTTCTCCCTGTCCTTATCTCAAGTCATGAACCTTTCATTACATTTTCTTTCCCTTGCCAGTTGTGGAGGGGGGTAATAGAGCAGCTTTGATAGGTACTTGCCATCCAACCAGGGCCAACCCATCACACCCTTTAATCATCTTTGTGGCCCTTCTCTGGACTTGCTCCAACAGCTTGATGTCCTTCCTCTGCCTTCTTTGTAGATGCTTTCTTAGTCATGGAGTCAAACAGAGAGTGAGTGAAAAGGGAGCTGCCTCAGTCTTGTAAGAAGCAGCAGAATCATACCTAGCTTCTTAACATTTTTCATCAGACTTGTATTGTTCAAATAATCCAAACAAAACATTCCTGTTATCAGATACAATAACCCTAGAGTCCCACTGCTGCCTTCTCCTCTTCTGTATGGTGAGGTCAGTCTGTCCTACAATGAGTGGTACTTCCAGGACCAGTTTCCTGCTTTCTGAATAAAAGCTTGATCACCAGAATACACAGTCAAATTTGACAGTGAAATAGTATCAGGCACTCAGAATATTAGCAAATGAACTTCTGAATGAAAGGAGGACTCACTATTTTCTAACGATTCCCTGTATTTTGCGTGCAAGTAGTTTATAACTCACTCAAGTAGAGTGGAGGTGTGCTTTCCATCTCATAGCATTTTACACATTTCCAGTGAGATATTTACTTTCATACTCTTGACAAAGAATCCCTTTACAGCCACAGGCAGCTCTAGCATACAATTTAATCATGCTTAAGTAAGCTTTTTACAACAGGAAAAATGTTTATGCTCTTTCTAGAATAAATAGTAAGAAGGATGACAATTAAGGAGACAGTCCTCTTTAGACTTTGCTTTCATCTTTTGTGGGACAAGAAATTTAAGCAATCATCTAATCACAGAATTGTGTAGGTTCGAAGATACTTACAGAGGTTTCAGTCTAATCTCCTGCTCAAAGCTGGTCCAAATAGAACAGGCTATGTCTGCCTGAATTTTCAGTATACTGAGGCACAAACACTCCGCAGATTCTCTAGGTAACCTATCACATGCTGATACATATGGGAAAAAAATTCCTGTATATTCAGTTTCATAAATAATTATTTCTTGTGTTCCAATATAGAACAACCCCTCTGTCCTGGTCCCCCTAGTTAAAAAAAAAGCACTGATGACCAACGTTGTATACCTTGTTTCACACCACTGGTTTTTAGAAAGGGATCAGAAAGTGCATTGCCATATCTGACTTGGCCGTGTTGATCCTCATGAAGCAAAATGATAATTTTGAGGAACTTGGGGAAGCATGTTAGACTATAAATGAGCAAATTCATGCTTGCGCTTTTTATTGTGACTGCACATGTGTGTTTTCTGCTCCAGTCTTCCTATACAAGAAAGTGGTTGATATCTTAGCATGAGTCAGAGTCAGCTCCTATGGCAGGTATCTGCACACGTGTACTGCAACATACTGCAATATTCCACAGTGCGTTGCATGGTAGTGCATTGTGCTAAGAAATTATGATCATTACAGAAGTGAACTGGTGAAAAGATATCTGTCAACATAGCAACAACATCTTTGCTGCTCTTTCTTACGTTAACAAGGAAATCTGAGCAATCTTGTCACAAAGGAATCTGATATCAGTAACCCACTTGTAAAACACTCCTGGACAGGGAGATGAATAAAGGTGAATTCAAAAGTTTAGATTTTAACTGAGGTGATCTACCCTTGTTCCTACAGAAATCCTATAGTAAAAAATATACTGTAACATAAAAAAAACCCCAAACAAACAAACAAACAAACAAAAAACAACAAAACCAAACCAAACCAAAAAACCAACTTGGTTTCTAAAATGTATTTGAAGTAAGAATGGAGTCAAGAAAGTGAATCAAAATCTGAATGTCTGTAGGTATACGACATTGGTCACTAGTGCTTTTTTTAACTAGAAAGACCAGAACAGAGGGGTTGTTCTATATTTATACTATGGGAAAGTCCACAGAAGAGATCAATTCTTGTCTATGCTTGAGCATCTCCTGAAATTAGACTCTGAAAATGGAGTGTCTGTATGTCTCACTTGCTAGGTGCACACCAAGAACACTAAACACACAGAAAATCAAGCCCTGATGTAAGGACTCTGACCTCAAATGTCTCCCTTGAAAAAGAGAGGGTTATTTAAACAAAATTTAGAGAAAAATAATAACCTGGTCTTTGTTTTGCTTTTCCTTTCTGACTGCAGAAGTTTAGGATAACGAGTTTCTCTTTGCTTACACAAGTCATTGTGAAGATCACCTTAATCACCTTTTAGATACTTACATAAATACATTAGACCACTTTTCTGAAACAGGAAATGGTAAGAACTTAGCTAACATTTTTACACATGTAAATCTTGATTTAAAGTTCTTTTCCAGATTTTTGAAATCTTTTTGTTTCCTCAGAACATTGTCCCCTTCTTCCTCCAATTACTTTTAAATCTTAGTTGTCTGAAGCTTTCTGCAGTGCTTATTTATGACTGCACTGGCTTTCAATTTTCCCTTGATATTGAAATGGCTAAACTGTGAGTTTATAATGTATGATTTAGATTTAGATTTTTTTCTTTCTTAAATGGAGAATAAAGCTTAAAGGAGAGCACAGCTGCAGGAAGTATTATTGAAACACTGAGTACTTTGTCATTTTGAAATCGCCCTCCAATTGCCACACATATACATAATAAAATCTGATTCTATGCTGTCACATTTATTGTTTGACTGAATTTTTTACATAATTCTCATTACTGATGTCATTACTGAGTAGCAGAATCACAGTAATCTGTAACAACATGATAAACTCTCCTGAGCACAATAAATAAAAATAAAGATAACCATCCTATGAGTAAGAAAGAAAGAGCAATAGGAATAGAGGTAGCTAGAAATGAGCCATGAGGGTGGGAGTGCTACAGGCTGTTATTCATATTTATTATCTTTCATGAAGCTCCCACATGCATTAGACACTTAAAGGTGAGAATGCTCAAGGTATGTGAGATGCAAATAGATTGGCAGAGGGTAGGAATATTTGCAGTGCCTTCATCGCATATTTTAATTTCCTCCTCTCCAACCTATCCCTACAAATAGGTAGATGTTAGCACTTATAGTCTGGAAAGCTCTGTGATGGAAGATTCAGGATTACCCTCATCCGTTGTTAAGCAACAGTTGTTAAGCAACACTACATAATAAACTGCTCTGCTGCAGAAGCGTGGTATGCCAGACATACTGTCTGGTATTAAATGGCTCCTTAATATTGGAAGGAGCATCAGGCTTGATTTTGTGTTCTGCTGGATTGATATAACTCGAGTGAATTGGTACACTCATGTTATAACAGTGAAGTGCACTGACAGGAGATTCAAATCCCAAAATTATAGAAATGAAAAATATACAGTGTAAAAAAAATGTAAGCAATGACTTAATAGAAGTCTTCTTTGTTGTTTTGAAAGGTTTTTTTTAGTTTTCTTCCAACATAAAATAATACTTTGCGTTACTGAGATTTTCTAAAAATTAAAAATGCTTAATTTATTGTGTGTCTTCCTCTAGATCCAATTTCTGGCTCGGAGACAAGAAAAGTCAAATTAATAATTTTTAAATTCATATTTAATTAAAACAGATTCTATCCAAGCAGATGGGACATCGTATAGCTTTTTTTAATGGTTGTCTTTTTGTGTTTTTTTTTTTAGTCCCTGGTGTCTAACCCCGTTTCACCCACTCTGGGAATTCTGGCTAATGATAATCTATTATGGAGAAAATTCAGTGAACACTCTATATCGATTCACACTCCATATAAATAAGCCATTTCAATCCATAAATCAACTTACTGTAAATGATTTTGTATGCAACATGCTGAAATATAGTTCACAGTGAAAATGCACTGCAGGATATTTTAGAACAACCTTCTCAATACTGTTTGGGTTGTTCAAGATTAAAATTAAAACAAGAAACTTCACTTTGGATGTGTCTTCATTACCAAAGCCCTGGATCATTTACTTTAACAATGTCAACCTGCTCTCACTATCACATTCAATTTAATTAGGAAAGGAAGTAATATGCAAGAGCACAGCTCATGGTATTCCATTAACTTGAAGAGAAGTACTATCAACTTCCAGAAATTAAAAACAGTCTTGCCTATCTTCTCACCCTCCTTGTCTCTGTGTTGCGGGAACTATATCTGGAACGGGGAGAGGGAAATTTTGACATCTCAGAAAAACATCTTAAAATGGAGCCTTCAGAAAAGGGGTAGTTTGTGCAGGTAAAGAAAAATAAAAGGAGCTCAAGCCACGCTTGACTCTGCCCCCTTAAGGTTTAGTGAGAATTTGATGTTGACGTCTGTGGGAATGAAAGCAGGTTTCAGCTCATGTTCTTCTCTTTTTTGATTGAGGGAAGAAAGGAAGATAAAGGCCCTTTCTGTCTAAGACTGGCTGTGCTGTGGCACTGATGCATGCTGTTTTTTCACCTGCAAGTGCTCTGCCATCTATTCTGCAGCAGCCCTAGAGGGAGCCAGAAGTTGGAACTCTGACAACAATATCTAGCTCTACATTCATTTTTTTCCCCAACAAAGTAGAGAAGGGAGTAAGTGAATTGCTAAATATTCTGTCAAGTCAACGTGGCTTAAAAAAGACCCTCAGTTCCCAAAAATATTTTCTTTCAAAAATTGTTTCCATTAAGAGTAACAGACTGTCCATCCTATAATCATTCCCTCTGTCTCTGTAGATCAAGAATGGAGTTCTTACTCAGCATATACTTCATACTTATTCATACAACACTTCTGCTGACTCTGAACTGATCACGGGAGGAAAACCTGAGTCAGGAACTAGCTGCAAATTAGGGAAGATGAGGCATCTACTTCCTAGTTTAATGGCTAAAAACACAACAATAAATCTCTATGTTTCCCCATTTAGAGAGCTAATCGGTACATTTACACAGCTGGTGTTAGCTTTGTGTAGTGGATTGTTTTGTTTGTTTATTTGCTTGTTTTGTTTTATTTTGCATTTAGCTGTAATGAAAAAGATGTACATATGCATATTTTACTTAAATACTTCACAAATCTCTGGGGGTTGCAAATGTGCCTATGAAGAGCCTCTGTTGCACTAAACCAGTGGCATCTAGCAGCAAACTTTGAAGATAAACATTATTATATTGTTACAGTCCTCTCTGCTTATTCCTGTTCTGGACTTGGACATGGAAATGTCATAAAAGCTTCAATAGGATCTCCACACCACCCAAATCCCTTTCAAGATAGAGGGACAGTACAATTGTTGCATTAGATTAGAGTCAAGATCTATCTAGTTCAGTGGTCAGAACTAAAAGGAGATCAGCAACCAACAGATGTGAGATAATACAACCATATAGCCTTCTTTTGGATATTAAATTGGCAGATAAACTGTTACAGGATAAGCAAGTTTTAGGTCAGTTCTATTTCACATGAGGTCATCAAAGTTACTATAGCTCAGCTAAGGATTTGAACAAGTAAATGTATATTTGCAAACCTAGTTCAGTGACATCTTGTGAAAAAAAATGGAGAGGTGAAAAAAAACCAAACTCTACCCTGCATTCAAGGACCAGTTAAGCTAGTATGAAAAGTTAAAGAAAAAACATTATCCAAAAAAAAAATTTAAAAAAATCAGAATTTGTTTAAATGCTAAACTAGCATAATACAATCCACATTGCTACCAAAACAAACTAACAAAAAAGAGATAAACAAAAACCCTGCAAAAACAAACAAAAATAACCAGTCCAAGTTCACTTCTGTGTGATCACAACTATTTTTATCATCAGTGACTGCTTCATACAGCTTTACAGAATCTGTAGCTATGTTAATAGAGATTCTTCTTCATTTTGCAGTTCTCCTGAGGCTATCAGTCTTCAGACTTCCTTATACTTCTACAGTCCAGCAACAAAAATAACCTAAGAAAGGTGGAAAAGACAGGCTCCTTCTCATAGTTCTGACAAGTAGGAAAGCCACCCCCTTGTACTGTGAGACTGAACTGCCGAGGAGAATACACATGCACAAACTCACACTTGCAGGCTCAAGCACAAATTAGCAATGCAGATAAACCTGTGCCATCAAGGTGAACTATCAGTGGAAGCTCTTACGTGGAACTCTGAAAATGTCTCCTACTGCACTAATCCCATTGATTCCACACGGTGTGTTCAACTCCAGAAATAATTATGCCAAAAGGTTGACTGGGATAGGACCAGGTATGACCTCATTAGCATTTAGTGCCATCAACATAAAATGGAGAAGAAGAAACAGAGTGCAAAAAGATAAAAGCAGCAAAGTATAAAAATAAAAAAATATTTTTTGGCATTGTACTATTGGACTTTGATGGATCCCTATTGTCAAATGAGTATAATTTGTTAAGATCAATGATTTTAGTTAAACTGCAGTGCATGGCATCCCATCATCTAATTCATCTACATGGCATATGCTTTTTTCTTTTGTAAAGAAAGTAACATAAGGTCATTCTCAAGATTTTTTATTGATGAGGGTTTTTTTTTGTCTGTAGAGCTTAAATGAACTGTAAAGCTCGAATACTTAATGAGTCCTTTAGCCAATATTCTTTTTCTGTAAGGTGAAATATACCTGATAGTGACTGGAAAGTTCTTGTTTCTGTACTTCCCATAAAGAATCAGCACTTACCAGGAGCTGGTATTGAAGGCACTGCATACTCAACTAAGCTCTAAAACACAAATTCCAGTGTTGTCATAGAACTGTCTGCATTTCCCCAACTCCTTCTCTCTTCTTTAACCTACACATAAGTACATACACTCTCAAATTATCAGAACTCATTAGCTTCGTCCTTAGCAGCTCTAAAGTACTTAGACTATCACGCAGTTCCTCAGGGTCTCAGTTGGTCTTCCCTCTCCCCTCTCCCTTGCACCTTGCACTACTGAACAGCTGATCTTAGGATGCCCAACAATCTCAGTTTTTCTCTTCTCCAAATGCCTCCTTATGAGCATGGCAACTTATCACTGACTAAAGAGACTGCCATTAGCAAATACTCTTCTGCAGTTGCCAGTGAAGTACTTTTTTACCTCTGAGGGTCAAACAATTATCAGTTTCAGATGGTCTGGAAGAGGTACTAAGAAATCATATAAGTGATTTTTAAAGGAACTTCTAGGCATTCCATGACAGCTTCAAATATAGTCACATAATTCCGTTTGATAGTAGAATTGAACATGAGCTTTCACAGCCCAAAGAGAGATTTTCTTTTCTAATTCTAGGTTTGGGTTTGACATTTGGATTATTATATACTCCAATTTCTATCTTAGTCATCAATGTCCAGTGACTCCTATGGGTTCTTTACACAGTAACAGTAATTCCTGTTGTAGCTTTCAAAAGGTTTGAAATATTTTGTGTTTTATTTCATGAAGCTACAAGACTTTTAAAAGCATCTGACAGCATTTGAAAAAAGTAGACTCTGAAATCGAGAATCATGTATGATGACTACACTCACATGTATAAAACGTACATTATTCCATACTTTTCTACAACTATGAAGAAGCAAAAGCAACTGGCTGCTTTTGTTAGCTAAAATATATGAAATATGCTTCTCCTTTCAATTTTAATCAAGAATGGTAAAGTCTTTTACGAATTCTGCCTACAAATGACAGTTTGGTGAGCCTTAGGGAACACCCCACTGTAGATGTGTTTTCATCCAACGGAAATTAATTGACCCATATTCCTAAGAAGTTCTTGCTTTACATTAGAATGCACATTCTCTGCAAAAACTAAATTTTGCATAATATACCCCTTTTATCTTCATATCATAAAGACATTTACTTGTCTGAATCCTTCTTACTCTGTTTCTTTCACTCTCAGTAACTACTTTATTTCCAGCTACTGCCTGATTCTGTTGAATAATTTTCTTTCTTGCAATTAAAAAAACCCAAATTATTTATCTGTGAATCTAGAGCATTTTCTATTGAAAACTGAATATGACTTCTATGTATTTTCATCACATTTTCGGTCATGTAACTTTCTCCTGTGACCTTCCGACAAACAGGACTAATCAGAGAGAATTACTTTTTAACTAATGCCATCTTTGATCTTTGATTTTCAACTTTCCATTTTCTCTTTACTTAAATCCTTGGATTGATGTGGGCTTTACTTGTCAGAAATGACTACTGTAAATGTAGGTTCCAGCAATATCTGCATTCCAAGATTTTCAGAATTCTTCTACCTTCCTGGTTTTAAGAGAGGAAAGACTTCCACCATATCACCTCTTGTGGTTTAGTCCTGCTTTTTACATTTTATTTTAAATCATAATTTTCAGTACTTTCTCTAACAGTAGTTCCCTCTCTTAGAGATCATCTGCTACCAGTCTTTCTACTTTTTAGCACAGCCACAGCACAGTTAGAGTTAGTTTGCCTTCACACATTTCTACTCATTTGAAATATCTTCATTTATCTCTCAGTACAGTTGATTCCACAACTCTCTTCAGATCCTGGTTCAAATCCTGAGCTGATACTGGTGCAAAAAAACCCCTTATTGCATCAGTTATCTCAACATTTTAACACCTTTAATTTAAACTTTAATAAAGCTTCATAATACATCTGAAACGTCTGTAACTTTTAAAAGCAATGGAGATATAAACAACTCTTACTTTCAAGAAAAGAATTTTTAAAAGTATGAAGTAGTTCCAAAGCCTTACACTCTGACCATGATCAATCACATTAGAAAAATGCATTTAAAAGTGACTTACAATGGGTATATATTTTGCACTAATGCCACAGAGCAGAACATCGTAATGCATTACAACTTGCACTAGCTCCCTAGGGCTACAGCTTCAATAAAATGGCTGATATCTACATAGTCAATATTTCTTAGCAAGTTCCTGAACAAAGGGATTAGTAAGACTTCTATCCAGCATACCCACAATTGTGTTTTAATTCCACAGCACTATTTGCAAGAGTAGCAGTTTTAGTCCTGGTGGATTGGCTAAATTCCGATTGAGGATTTACATTCTGCATACCTATTTTGCCCCTGTAGTTCAATTTGATATGTTTTGGCTCATCACTTCCTGTCTTAATACGTTGTAGCCTGATGCCAAGTATTGTTAAACAGCTGCTGTACTTCCCCTGAGGATTTCAGTAATGTGTGACAAATTCCTACAGATATGTTGAAATAAAAGGTGCTGCATTGGATTGTATACAGTGCCTGAGGAACTCAAATGGGACTTTCATCTCCCTTGTGCCTCATTTTCTCAGCTTTCTTAAGAAGGAAAGAAGGAATTATCTACACATTGGGAAAAGATGTATCTGAGGGACCTAGGTATCAAGGGAATTCCTTACATGACATAGGAAAGTAAAAAAAATTATAGATCTTACCCACTATAAAACAAAGAATTAACGAACCCTTTATAGATAATAGGGGCTTCTTCTTTGCCACTCCCATAAATACATAAAATAAATACATACACATAAATAACAGAAAGGTTACTTTCACATTTTCTTTAGATAAAATAGGTTATGAAGACTTATGATGGATAGATAGAAACTGAGAACTAACCTGTTTTATCCAAAGCTATGAAATATTGCCCTATTTTTGAGTATTTTGTTACTGCATTTCAATATCAATATGGAATTAAAAGTTATTATTAGTTAATATCTTTATTTTCTTCAAATTTTAGTTAGATGTTCTCAATACAACTGCTCTCAATGCTTAATAGAACCAGCACAACTCAAAAAAACCAGCAGATAACGTAAATGTGATTGAAGCTGTAGTCCAACTAAAAGTAATAGAATAACTCCATTTTATGACGCCCTTCTATTTCTTCCTAACAATGTGAGAGACGATAGAGCATACCACTATCTAGAAAGGCGGACAAAACAACTGCAAGCTGTCATCAGAAGTCCAGATCCATACATATGTTTCCTACAGCACTTGTAAAATGCTATCTTATGGGGTTTATTCTCTTAGATTTGAATATCTAAACAAAGACCGTTCAAGTCCTTGCAGGTTATGTAGTGGAAGATGCAACCTGATTATTTGGGCATAAGCTTAAGGTGAAGCAAATGTATCAGAAGAAAGGGAAAGCTCTCACTCTGCAGCTCATGACTTTATTTCTTTGTAGTTCAGCAGTAGAGATGTTGTCCTCATAACCATACACTTACATTCCAATGAAGTCAAAACTAGAGTTTAATGCTATACCTATTCTCAACTGCTGCCCCAGGTATTACCCAACAGTATTAGACAGTTGTTGCTTGCTGGTTTTATGACCCATAAGAACGAAAGCTGAAGTAGGGATAAAATGACGAACAATAGATGCATCAGATTAGCAGGGGCTTTAAACAGAGCTCTTACTATCCTAAAAGGGGAACTAACCTCTTCTACCATGTTCTGACAAGAAGATTTGAGTAATCTTCTTTTCATTCACTAAGGCAACTTCCAGTCAGTCTCATACTAAACATCTCTGTATAACCTTTCTTGATCTTGCTTTTACATTCACACACGCGACATTGCACATTTACATTGGAGAATGAAGCCATAAACTCTGCACATCAGCAGACCTATTCAGGATTTAGCAATATGTCTGAGAAAAGAATAAAGAATATGCCCCATTATCAATATCCCACTGATCTACTGTTAGCCCCTTAATCAGGAATATAGGATAATGAGATCCTATATTTATATTTATATGATTTGCAGATTGACTTAGACACAATATACTAGCAGAAAGTGTTAGAAATTAATATTGAAGACAAGGGATACTTAACAGGCTTTAAGTACTAAATTATATTGAAAAATTAATGACAAAATATTATGCACTTTAAAACTTTTGGAAAAAATACAGTGTTTAATACATCATTAATTGGATGCTCTGAAAATCCATATATTTTATCCAAAGACAGACTTTACACTGCAAAATGAAACAATGAAAATGAGATCAATAATGTCTTTGGATACATGGGATTATATCTCTTTATAAAATGCCCTTAACCTTGAAAATAGTACAGTAAACAGCAAAAAAAGAGAAAAGATTAGGACCGCACTAAAGACATTTAAAATTATATCGGTGACATTTACTGTATCCTAGGGATTGTTAGTGTACTGGCTATAAAGGAAGTTTGCTGGCTAGGCGTCGTCTGTGACAGAAACTTCAGTATGGAAAAGGCAATCCCACCATCTCAGTTCTGTTTGTACTCATCTAAGGCCATATGTTTAACAGTGTACACATTTTATACCCACATCTGCTGCTGCCATCTCCCTTTTGTCCCTATTTCTCACCAAGCCACAAAAAACATTGCAAACAAGAACAAAGGACATTCTGCTCATGGTGTGACCAGGCTGGTTATAAACTAACTCTATTTTGCTTTGTCTCCAATGCTATTACTGCATTACTGTTAGTTTCTCTGCACTTAAATTTTACACATCTTTTGTCTGCATCTTTTAGAAAATTTCAAATTTAGAAACTTGAATAAGCCTCAGCTTTCCTAAGATCCCCTAGCTTTAATTAGTATTCCATGAGCCAAAGAAATGAGTTTCTTATAAGGAGACAGTGAAGTAAAATAGTAGTGTTTCATAATGGAAATGCATTTCTTTGATCCTAAAGTCCAGTGAACATCAAAACATCTTCTTTTCATTTTTATCTTTTCTTAGAATTTAATTGGAATTAGACTGAAGGGGTAGAAGAACATATTATCCTGTAGAAAACCTTCATGTCTATTAAACAATATTTTAAATTAGGAAGTTCTATTGATTAACCAAACCAATATACCTCAATCCTCACATAACAATTGAAATCTATTTTCTGAAATAGTACATCTCAATGTCTACTTACAGGGAATGTCGTGAGTCTTGAGGAAATGAAGGTTTGTTGAAGGGCTCCTATTAATTCAGTCTGATTACCACTGCATCTTCTTATAATCAGCCTCATATTTTAGTATGAATAACATGCAATTTCAGAGACTGTGAAACAGCATTTGGTTTGTACATCTTTATCAACATAAATCCAAGCTGCAAGTTACTTATTAAACAGTACAATTTGGTTTAAATGAATCTTATAAAATGTGAATTTCTTGTTTCTGTATTCTAGATAATTTGACTTTCAGACAAGCTATCATTTGGAGAATCCGTAAACACTGGAAACTGGAATGGAAGGACTCTTGTGTACTGTTCCAGCTATCATAAAACGGTCTGTGAACAAGCAACAGCATGGATGCTGTCACTCTTTTCTCCATATCTTCTTACACATCTAACTGGAGTGCTTTAATGTATATCTTCTGTAGGATAATATGTTAGACCTACTGTGCGTCTTTAGGAGGTTTTTAGACACTGATTTCCCATAGACTGCAATCAACTCTTTGAAATTGTAGTGTTTGTGACAGAATAAACTCCATTAACTTGTTTTATTAGTATTGTGCGCAGTCAGGAGGAGCAATGCTGCAGAACATGATGAAACGACTAACAGTCTTCATCAGCACACAGCAGAATGTTTTCTCCTTACACAGAATATATAATTATTGCTCACATAAACAGGTAGATTTCTTTTTTCATCTTTCTCTGGTAGTATTGGGAAATCTAAGACTCTTGTTCACGGGAGAAATAAAAGACAAATTAAGCTTCCCCCCACCCCCTCTCCATTCAATTTGTTACCATGCTGTTGCTGTAATTTTTATCTATGTTTCAGAGAATGACCCATCAAATAAAAAAACAATTCTAATTCAATTGGTTACTATAATGACAAAACAGTTTGACAAAGGCAAAGGAGACTGAGAAGGGAAAGATTTACCGATCAGCTGATTCCCAGAGGCCCATTAGTCAAATTTTGACAGCTTGTACACAAGGTAAGCTGCCAAGCTGAATAAATGAAAGCAGAATGAATTCAGGAAGAGAAAGTATAGTTTGCATTATCTAAGTAAATATAAGTCAGCTATCACAGAATCACTCTTTATTTCGAAAGTAGGTATTTTATACTGCAGATGGCACAGCTGCCAGTACTTATCTAAAGAGAAACTTATTCTCTTCCAGAATAAGTCTTACAGCATTTGCCAATTCAGAAATATAAACAACATTTTTTCTTCTTCTTCTCCTCCATTTTCTGCTGGCTTTTTGCTTTGCCCATTTAAGATGAAAGTCGGGTTCTGAGCTGACAAGTTGCATGGGCCTCCCAGTATAAACTTCAAGCATATTACATTTTAGCATTTTAGCCTAACAAATTATAGGAAACATGAATCTGAGCAATCACAAAGGAAATGATTGAAAGGAAGAGTCAATACAGATGTAGAATGATGAGAAGCATGAAAAAGAAAGCATTAAAATCCAATCCAGCTTACTTTTTTGCCAGGAAAAAAAAAAGAGTTTATGATTTGCAGATTGAATATAACTAAGGAGAAAGGTACTTTTCATAACAATAATTTATAGATTCACCCTTCTGCTGGATAAGAATTCCTTTTACATTATAGCAGTGTCTGTTCTTACTAGTATAGTTAAGGGACTGTTAGTCTTTTCATTACATAAAACCGTACATTCAGGGTCTTATGATTTGTTCATAAAAATTCACAGCAGGCTGAAATTTGAAATAAGATTTTATTCTGGGAGTAATTTTTATAATATATTCTAAAAAAAAAAATTAGTCAAATTTAAAACTAATAAAAAATAAAAATATATTTGTTTACTGTCCTCTTACTCAGCTCATACATTGCACATGGTATTCCATTCAATATCACATTTTGGGTTCTAGTGTTCTAAAGTATATACACATCTACCAATATGTACTCGTATTCCTGGGTAAAAAAAAAAATCTCACTGACGTAACAAAAAAACCCAACCAACCAATCAAAAACAAAAGCACAAAAAAACCCACAAGCATTATGTATACCCAGTAGCTACTTATTCTATATTTGGGTAGATGTTTCAGGCTGTGGATCTATAATGTGCAAATGCATATATTCATGCCAGTATTCTGAAGGTCAGAATGGAGTATAAGTTAAACCCACAAAGGTCAGAAATTAAGTGTTATGGCTGAAACTCTATCCTGAAAGGACAAGACCATCTATTTCCCTCAGCCCAATAATGTGAAAGTTCACAAGGTAAAGAGCCTCACTCACCAGGCATAAACTCTAAAAAGCATTTGAAAGTTATGCTTTCAGATCTACACTGCTAGAAGAGGACTTCCTGATGCAAAATGATGTCTTTGTAACACTGGCAACATGGAAAGAAGCACAACATATTAGATATTAACCTATGCTAACATTTAATAATTATACCTCTAGAAAAGAGAACATCTAGCTTAAGACCAAAATATTGCAGGTGAACAAATTTGACTCTTAAACCTGATTTTTTCTGCCTTGTCTTCTTTCCATAATAAATGTCTTCTTTTGCCTTCTTCTGTGGGGAAAAAATAAAAAGTTCTCACCTACTTAAATTTTCCTTCAGCTCTTGTGAAGTGCATCAGTGTGCTTTACACTTGTGTTAAACCTCTCATTTGCTTCCCACTCCCATTGCCAAAACATAAAAGCCCCTCACTTGTTGCTACTATTTTGAATATTTACAGTTCCGTGACAGAATTTCCTTGCCATCATCTTCAGTTTAACAGGGTCTTCAAATGTATTCTCTGAAATAGCACCAATATAGTCTTCAGTCAGAGTATTCTAGTGGTTATAAACCATACCGAGCATCTCTTTGGAATAACCTATTGCTGACAGCTTTCCCAGTAATAGGGACTATTTAGGGAAGACTGACACAGTAATAGACACAGTCTTACAATGAAAGTAAACTGATTCAGCTGGTGTTGAATGCCTCCAGAGACATACAGGTAACTTATTAGTAAGAAACACTAGGAGTCTTTAAAAAGGAAATAACAGTGAGTGTAGCTTCTCCACCTAAAAGAGCTACCCCCCTTGAAAGAAACCATAAATCTGTAAGTCTGAGCACATTCTCAGAGGAAGGGCAGATCTAGGCAGAAATATTTTCTTTTGTAAAGTCTGCATAGGAACAAAAACAGATGGAAAAAGAATCAAGTTAGTGGTATCTCCTATTAAAAGTCATCACTGGTTCTTTTGCTGCAATTGATTTTGTACATCCAACTGTGATGCAATGGTAGGTACAGAGACTACCTTACCGGTGTTTGTGTTCATTGCTGAGCATGAATTTAATATAAAGGTTGGAATTGTGTATGCCTTCCTTTTCTCTTGTGGTTCCCTGTCTCAAACATTCTCAGGTCACATGCAGAGTATCTACAAGGATCATGTCTCTGATTTTGTTAGGGTTCCTTTGTACTATTCTCTCCTGGACATCAGTCCACCTACTGTCTGCTGCAACAGAAGCATCACTGATATTGGTTCAGTTGGAAGGATTTTTATTCACACAAGAGACTAACACATTATAAAGCACATTGCTGAGAAAAATTCCTCTTCATCTCTGACGTCTTCTCGTGTAAATCTGGAAATCATTAACTTCCCATGCAGTATGGCATCCTTCATGACACCTATGTCATCAGTTCTACCAACCTTTCCACCCAGACCTTTCTGGAGACATTGGAATGTCTTGTGTCTTGTCAAGGGGCGACAGCTCTTTCTCTTATCTGTTCATCCTGCCTTTGGGCTGTCTCTTCTCAAAACTTTTCTGCCCTGGATCTGACAGTCCCAAAGGTGACTGTGAAAGTGTCCTTTCCCAAGCGTAACAGGGTTGACCTGAGATGACAGGAACTGGAGAACTACAGAATACTTTAGGTTGGAATGGACATTTGTAGTTTTCTGGTGCAAACTTTCCTCTCAAAGCAGGATTACTATAATGTCAGTTTCCCGCAGGCGGTGTGCAGCTGAGTTTTGAGTGTCTGTAAGAGTGAAGATTTCTTAGACCCTCTAGTCATGCAGTTCCTGTCTCTGACCTCATTGTGAAAAGCTTTTTCTTTACATTCAGGGAAACTTAGAAGCAACTTTTGTGTGTTGTATCTTTTTCTTTTGTTGGGCACTTCTATGAAGAGTAGGGCTGCTGTGATGAAAGCATGATCACACTGCATCATTGCTATATTCTACCATTACAACCTTGGAGACAGCAATTGGGTTGCCACACTTACATTCTTCTGAATGTTGGACAAACAGAGCACGGGAGAGACCTTTTGTTGGAGCCAAAGGGCTGAGAGGGGTGAGAAAAAAAACCCTGTGTTGTAATGGAGAGAGGAGAGATATTTTCCAGCTACAACAAATCCAGCTACGACTGGTGCCTTGAAGAGGAGAGACGCTGCTGCCCCAAAAGTGGAAAAGATCTTTTCTTCTTTCCTTCTGAACTTTTATTGCTTTACCATAGGAGAAATAGTTAGAATTGTTGTATATAAATATATTATAGTATTTATTGTGTTAGTAATAAATTTCAATATAATTCCCCATGTTGAGTTATGCCTGTCTGAAACCTTCTCTCTCTTACATTGAGGCAAATTGTGGGGGAGCTTGGAAATTGGATTTTTTGGGAGCTTTCAAACCACGACAGCCCCTTAACCATCCTCATATTTTAGTGGTCCTCTGTTGGAATCACTCCAGTCTGCTAATTTCTTCCTTTTAGTGGAAGTACTGTTTTATGTCTACTTCCTTGTACAATGTGGTTAGGTGCCTCGGATAGCCTAAGTCTGATTCCAGGAGTACAGTGCAGAGACACCTGGGCTATTGGAATACACTGGCCCTGGACCAGCAGAGCTTTTCCATTTGGATCATCTGCCTCACTGCGACACAAATCATGCCTCAATCAACAATTAATAATGACTGCCATAAACAGTGAGCAGTAGAGAAGACATTCACATTGTGAAACAAGTAAGGAAACTGATACTGACCTCTGTATGAAGCATTTTGAGGCCAAATGTCAGATTACGTGTTAGTTGAACAGTACTGATTATGCTCTTAAGAGTATACACAGTCTAATATTCCTGGTGACATTCATATGAGAAATATGTTGAATTTCATCCAGCTTACAGAAAGTGTCAGTAAACATGTTTAGTTCAGTTTCCATAACTCACATACCACATTCTGCTTCAAATTTACAGAATTAAAAAATACGATTATAATTAATCTGTCTTTTTATCTAGTGTTTTGAGAAGCACTCCTCAAAAAATCACAGCTGCTTGGGGAGAAAATTTTTGATTAGTTCCCCATGTTAAAATTCACTAGTCAGAGTGAGATTTTCATGCCATTAAATGGATGACTGAATGTTTTGCTATAACCAGCTGATACCTTGATGACATGCTATTTCATTTCCTATGAAGTATATGCAAGGACCTCTCAGCCACACCTCCTGACTGACCACGGGTGCCACATGAACACACAGATACAGTAACACAGTTAATAGAGCTGAATGTACTTGCAGAGTAATTTCTGAAACTACATGGATGGAGTAGAAGGATCTTGACTGATATTTTTTTCAAAAGTCTGTCTCTCTTAAATGGTAAACAACTACCAGTTGTTTCAGCAACAGCTGAAACTGGAAGATAGACTTCATGGTCATCCTATAAGCAGCACTATACTATGACTAGTTCAGTGAAATTTAGAACTTACTTAAATGTTTGAGCTAATCACATCAAACCTTGGCAACCAATCCTCTTGTAGAAGCTTGTAGAATGGTACTGCATTTCAGCGACCATCATTTGTAACAGAAGTATTTGTTCTTTAAAATGCAGGATCAAAATAAATAGAATAGAATATGATGTTTCCAGTGAAACATTCATCATTGACACATGCAGTGTTACATGGCAGATCAACTCTACACAAAAATTATCTAGGTTTACTTAAACCCCTAAAGTTGAGGCATTGAACTTCAATGGTGTTGAGAAAGTTTCTTAAATTACCAATCTCAAATAAATGTCAGTGCCACCAGTTTCAGAAAGATTAGCTTTGATTGGGTCAAGAATGCACAAGTACATGATCACTGCACCCAGCATTTTGAGTTACTTCAAAAATGAATAAGCAACTTGTGAAAAATTAAGAAGAAAATGTTTCAGGAGTACACTGTAGAACCAGGTTCCAGGGCAGTGGTAGAACTTGAATCTAGTTTTCCATGATCATCCTAACTAGCACACTGCAATACTTCATACAAGGAAGCCAGAGAGGGACTCTTCATCAGGAACTGTAGTGATTTGAAAAGGAGTAATGGGTTCAAACTGAAAGAGGGGAAATTTAGGCCAGATATATGGAAGAAATTCTTTACTGTGAGAGTGGTGAGGCACTGGCAGAGGTTGTCCAGAGAAGTTGTGGATGTCTCATCCCTGGAAGTGTTCAAGCCCAGCAACCTGATGTAATGACTGCCATCTCTGACCATGGCAGGGGTGTTGGAACTAGATGATCTTTAAGGTCCCTTCCAACGCAAACCATTCTATGATTCTATGACTCTAACTTAATTTACTAAAAATGACTGAATGAAACCTTTGTGATTCTATTAATATTACCCCATAGTGATGGATGAACACAGATATGAAATCACAGTAATGACCTCCAGAGTATGTTGGTTGTGCTATTGTAAACATCTTGTGTTTACAGAGGTATTGATTACACTGACGAAATAAATTGACTTGCATGAATACATTCTGGGAAACAAGAATTTAAATTTCTAGTCTAGATATTCAGCTGATGAATATGGATAAAAGCTCATTGATTGCATCTAATTCTCATCAGCTAAGGCTTTGACCCTCCATATTCACTGCAGTGAAGGTATAACTTCCTATTCCTAAAAAAAAAAAAAAAAGAGAGACACTGCTACAGATCCCAACTATTCCTTGTATGTTAAATCCAAATCAAGGTCATACAACTTGAAATACATTCATATCATATTGCAGATAAAATCATACAGGCTAATTTGAAATTATGATTAATTTCAATTGATTTCTGATTCTACTCTTTCAGCCCACATTTACAAAACAGAAAAAATAATTTACTATAGTACCTCTGTGTCCAAGGGACTTAGCCAATATTAATCAAATACTTGATATTGTTGTTCCTTTTTCTACTGGATGACATCTTCTTTGTTGACCAATCCAATTATATTCAATAGGGGTAAGTTAGTCCCCTGAAATAAAGATGAAAGGAATGGACTCTTATTACTTGAGTCAACTGTTTTGGGTCCTGTGTAATACAAATGCAGCATAATTGCAGACAAATACAGCTGTTGGTAGTTGTTTGATGACGAATCATGCAGCTGTGGATAACAAAGCTCTTTTTACTAAAAAACAAGATGAACCAAGGCTAGTTTAATATCTGTCTGTGTTCATATATGTTTTGAACTATAGCTATGATAGGAATCTTTCTGGAGTTGAAATATCCTAGTAAATATTTTATTCTTATATTCAGGTTAAAAATTTTGTAAAGTTTATTCTCATATAAAAATTCAATCCACCATATTGAGACAGGCCTCCTGTGACATTTCTAGCAAATACTATATTTCTTTATAGTAGTTCAAAAGAAAACTCTTAAGAAAAAAAATACCTCTCTGTGCAGTTTGAAACCCTAGGGTTTTTTCCCTGTAAAGAAGCTTCCAGAATTGGTCGACTCCTATTAAGATTCAATGTGTCTCCTTGAAACTGTCATATGAAATTTTTAATATAGGCCTAGATGCAAATATGGAGCTGGGCACTTTAGGTAAACCTAAGGCATAGTGAAGATATCCAAAATGTAATAAAGAGCCAAGTAATGCTGTTGCAAATACCTGTATTTTCATGGGATCGGTTATTCAAATGTTCAGTGTTCTTCTAGAACCATGTTTAACTTTTTTTCCCACCGCATTTGAAAGATAATTTTTTATCCAAGTACCTTATTGCTCCATTTTACCCCTAAGCACTTTTGGCATCTCTTAATTTGTTAGATATACCCAGAGCTTGCCTAACATAGCAACAGCATTCAGACAGTTTTATATAGCCAAGGAGCATCAAGTCTTTCAGCAAAATGCTCAAAGATTGTACCATTTGTACAATGAGTGAAAGACAGGTATTTCATTCCCTTTTAGCCAGTAAGAGTTCGAATCTACTCTGTCCAGCCTAGAATAAAGGAGATAGGTGTTTGAAGAGGCTAGATTGAAGAGGTGCTATGCCTTCTCTGCCTCTGTTATTTCTAGAGACTCTGTACTTCATGTTAGGAATCTTGTGTGCGGCCAGAGAAGCACAGAAGTGGGAAAAAAAAATAAATTCTGGCTTCCATTTTACTAAGGACTGTTTGATTGCACTGTAGGATAATTAAGTAAAATATACAGAAAATGTTAGTGCAGTCAACAGTTTTCTCAATCTCAATCAATTCTGACATCAAGGCAAAGAGGACTCTAGTTAGCATTTTCCAGTCAATAAATCTTGTACTTTCTGCCACATGATTCCACAGCTTCAAGGCAGGGGAAAGTAGAGTGGTCCTAGTGTTACAGAGCAGAATAATGCTCATACAGAGAAACCCAGACAGCACCCTAGGGTGCACGAAGAGGAGCGTGGCATAAATGGGATGTGAAGTATCCTTCTGTTTTACAAGGGTCCAAAGTTCTAAATGGAGAACGTATGTTTATTGGAGCACACTGAAACTCAGGAAAGATATGAATGAGTTGAAAAGCAACTGGAACGAGGGAACAAGGGCCAGAAGGAATGATCAGACAGCTAAAATCACATGTTCTGTAGTGAAAGATTGAGCTCATTTTTTTCTGCAAAGAGAATACCATGGGAGACCTGAAAACAGTCTCCAAATATGAGAATAGCCAAAAAAATGATTGGGTTTAAATTGTAGCTAGGGAGATATAGGTTAGACTTTAGGAAAAGTTTTCCAAATGCCAGGATAATTAAATACTGGAACACATTTTCTAGGAAGTTGTAGGATCTCAGTCATGGAGGATTTTCCATGAGCAGATCGGACAAAAATTTTAAGTATAACTGACCCCACCTGTGAAGAAGGAAGATAGACTAGAAGACTTATTGACCTCTATATGATTTTAATTAGATGTGTTTGATTTAGGACTGACTTAAAGATGGATGGGATAATTTTTTTCATGAATAAACAGAGGCCTTGGATTAAGACCCAAATATGAAGATAACTATACGTAAACCATGCAATCAATATTTTAAAGATTTTGCTATTCCTAGCATAGCATTTTTGTTACTGGCATTTATAGTCATAGAAAATTAAGAAGATTACCTATTTTTTTAATCTTCTGTAAAATTTTCCTGCCCATTGAAAAGAAAGAAATATTCATACCTCTTATAAAATATCCTCAGTAGAGGTTAAATTTTTGGTAGAAGTTAATATTTACAACTATTTTCTGCAGCAAACCTGCAGAGTTGTTTAATTTCCTCTTGTTAACACCATCAAATAAAGCAAACAATAATATTCATGCAAAGGCAAACAAAATAAATGAGTCAGTTAATTGTAAAAAGAACACTGACCGATTAAAAATTGGTCTGATCTTCAAGAATTCTCAGCATAACAGTAGTAATGTTAATAAAAATAGTAGAATCATGACAAGTATTCATTAGAATTTGCATATGTGAGTAAGAATGCACTTAATTACCAATTGCATTCTGCAAATTATTTATAAGCTGTAAATCAAAGCAACAAAGAAGAAAGATCTAGGGAGCAAGGGTTCTAAAAATATTCTAATGCAAATGTTCTTAACAACAACAGATTTGAGAAGCTGTAAGATCTTTCCACAACCAAATTATTTAAAAGAACAAATGACATTCAGAAATATTAATGTTTGGCATATAGGCATTTACCACAGGTAATGGAAAATTATCTCGATTAGATCAGAATGGAATTTTATATATAGAAGTACATGTGTTAAAATATGTCACTTGAAGGCAAAATATCATATGCAAATTAAGAATGCAACCGGCAAACTGCAGGTGTAATAAATTTCACAGATTGTGTAATTTTCATGCAGGTTTTTCTAGCCACCGTCAGCACTGTTGTTTAAATGCTTGTGCAAAGCAGTCCCTGCTCTGCCACGCTGAGTCAGCACCCCAGGGCATTCTGTCTCACTGCTAACCCAAATGGGCTGAAGGAGCTCACTTGCTCACTGAAACCCTGTCCTGAGGCTGGGGTGGATGGAGAAGCTGGAAGAAGAAAAAGCAAAGGGTAAAAGGGAGAAACATGAACCAAGGAGATACTGCTGTGCTAAATGTTGAGAGAAGAAGATGAGAGAAGATATAAGTTTGAGAGTTGAGGAAAGAAGGGTAACAGAGATGAAAGACAAGGGGAGTCTCTGATGCAGCTGATCAACTTTACTTCACTGCAGAGGAGCTACTAAGCACTTCATGGAACATTCATTTCCCAGGTGCAAACCAAAGTACAGTGAATATACGAAAGAATGATCAAAGTCAGTATTTGATAAGGTAACCATAAGAAGATCTGAGAAACAGCTATTAAAAAAATAAAACAATAAAACCACAAAAAAAACCCACAAAACCAAAATCCACAGACTTTTGCTTGTTTGTTTTAAGCAGGGAAAGGCCATTCCCTAGTGGAAAGAGAACCTCTCAATTTTCTTGATCATCTGAAGGAACAAGAAAGAAATTCTTTCATTATTCACTGCTTACAATTTTTTTCTAGATTGCAAGATTTTTTCAGGGAAGCCCATGAAGGCCTTGAACCTGAAGTTTTCTTAGGTTCTTCATTCTCTAACTGCTACATCCACAAATGCTTGACCTTATGGACATTTATAGCTCACATCTGTCACTATAGACAACTGCCCAAATATCGACTTTGCCCAAATTGGACTGTTCAGATTAAAATGCAGTTAATATCTTAAGGCAGAAGGACTAGACATTTATGTAAAGATAAGTAAATGGAAGAATTTGCCTGATGTTACTATGGAAAGGAGATGACAAATAATGGGATTATTACTACTTAATAATGAATATTTTCAGTATTTCTCAATGCCTGTTCTTTGATAAGTCTGCACAGTACATAACTGAAGGAAATTCCACAGCTGAGTACTATTATGTTTCCATTATTTGTTATTGTTACCAGCAGTAAGATAAGATGTTCAGATTCCACTTTACTTGCAAAACTTTCAGAGCTGATCTTACAAGACAGTTACATAGAGCAATAACAGTTGGACGAAGCCAGGGAAATATTCATGTAACATTTTCACTAGGTTCTTTGCTTCTCTTGATATAGAGCATACACAGCCTCGAGGGTGCTCTTGATTGTTATCTCTGCAGCTGAGTGATTTTTGGAGGTCTCACTGAATACAAGGGTCACAACCCAGAATCCTTTCTTATCTGTTTTAATAAAAAATGACAATGAACTCTGCAATCCTCCATTGTCCCCTCAAGCAAAATGAAGGTGAATGTCACTCCTGTCTGTACAGCCAAGTTTAATTGCAATATTAGGGTCTACAGCATGAAAATTCACTCCATCAAGGATTTTAACAAAGTCTGTGGAAGTACTGCAGTTCAGTTTGCACATTCTCAGCTTTACTAAGTGTTATTAAAACCACCAAGGAGATTTTTGCTGTTTCAAACTGGATTGTGTATACTGTTTACAGCTCAACTCCATAAGATGTCATTCAAACAGTGAGTTATTTCTGCATAACGAAAGTTCTTTTTGACCATCTCTCAGGAAAACAGACACCTACAGATTATGTGACATACTGAATAGGACTGAGTGCACCTTCAGCAAGTTTACAGGCAACAGAAATCCAGAAGGAGTGATTGATACACCAGGCAGTTTTTCTGTCTTTCAGAGTGGTCTTTCAAAGAGACTTCAATAGGCTGGAGAAATAGTAAGAAGGAACTTCACGAAGTTTGACAAAAAGAAAAGTCCTGCTCCTGGGGTAGAATAACCCCAGGATGCCTGACAAAAAGTGTACAGAGTTAGCCACCCACACTTCCCTTCAAATGACATTTATGGTCAGGTAGTTTCTGTATGATAGTTGTATTAATCCTTCCTCAATCAACAGTTCTTTCTTCCATCCATTCAGCTGTAGTGTAGGATCAGTGATTGAGATCAACTGGAGAATTATGAAAATCACCTTTTTGACGGGAAGCCTGTATCTATTCATACTGAGTTTCTGCAAGAACTCTTAAGCAGACTCCATCTTAAGTTGCCACCCCTTACAGCATTGAGAAAGTGGTTATTAGTGGGGTGGCAAGATTTCATCTGTGTGGTTGTCCCAGCTGAGAGTACCATGGCTTCTAACCTGCTGCCAATCAGTTCAGTCCATTTCCTCACAAAGTCTGGGACATTATGTCCACCCTATATATATATATATATAGTACTTCTCCCTTCTTGCTCTTCTTCTGATTCCAGGACTTATATATTTATATCTCAGTAAGGCATGGCTTGCTGCAGCTGGAAAGGTTCAAAATCAAAGGGTTCAAGTCCCTTTCCTCACCATCTCTCTGAATATGACAGTTACACACATTAACACTCTTCATATATATATCTAGACAGATAGATAGATATGAGAAAAGATCTTAGACTCTCCTGGGATGAACAGGATCTAATGTGCAGGTCTTCTCCTCTCAGGGTGATTAAAAACTGGGGGAGACACACTGTTTTTTTATTAAGAAAGCCATTAAAAATGTTCAAAATCTATACAAACAGATGAATTCAGGTTTAATTAGGTGCAGTTAAGAATATGTTTATGATAAAAATGGTCATGTTAAAAATGTATTTCATAGGACATGAACAATAATATTTTCTTTTTGATATAAACAGCTCAGATAATCTGGAAACTACTACACTGAAGAGAATTCTTCAACTAGAGATCAAAATTTTTACTCCAAACTTCTTTACTTTTAAAGTATCCAACACTATCTTGATTGACTCAAGTCCAAATGCTAAGAATACTTTGCTAGTCCAGATCTTCACATGCTATAAATGACCAGCCTTTACAATTAAGAATTTAAATGTAAGAATATTATGGAAAAAGAATATACAGCTGTTCTCCAACTCTGCTCAGTTTGATTTGCTAATCCAGGAGAAGGAAATTAAATCCAAAAGGCATTTAAAAAAAATTAATCGAGCCTGTTGTCAAGCAGAAAGAAAATCAAGTACCAGCACATCATTACTGGAGAAATCGTGTGCTACAAGTAAATGAAAAAGAGAAACCTTAATAAAGGTACTTGAAAAATGGGCAACAAAGACTTTGCACTTCTTCTGCTTGATGATTCTTTAATGGCTGCAATCCTGCAGGATCGCATCCAGGAAATAGAAAAGAGTGTCAGTCTTTTGTCAAACAATTACTGTGTAAGTGGTTAAAGAGATAAGATTATAGTAACTGGGGACATCGTAATCCATTACTTATAAGACTAATTTTGTCCTTATTTTCTGGGATCTTGTTTCCACAGCTAAAGAATAGCTTGATTTTTCCTGTAAATTTAAAAACCAGACAAACCAGCAAACAAAACTTCCCCATCCATTGAGCTGTAGGAAAGTTCATTGGTGTTACACCTGTCCTCCCTTCTCAATGTCATCTTCCTTACATTTCCATAATGCCTATTAATAAAGTTTGATCCAACCTTGCAAGAAGTGTTATGTCCGATATATAAGATGGGCCTCTTTTAAACCTAGTGTTCAAAGTAGTGATTAAATGCAGCTAACAAATTGTGCCAGACTCTGGCAAAAGGCTTTAGAAAATGCTGATTTCAATAGGAGTACTGAAAGAGTGCTTTTACTCAATAACTAATTTTTTAATCTACTTGGCTAAAATCCCCATTTAAGAGAAAGGAGGACAGGTGACTACCTGTCATATTGCACAAAGTTTAGGTCAACAAGGGAGAATTTAGGTGTCTAAATCCTGCCAAATCATTGAAAGAAAGTGGCTTTTTTGGTTCCTCCAGAGACAATGGAGAGCAATAGGAAATGGATCAATTTTACCTAAAGTTAGACTCATGACACTGCCTTCATGAAGTCCCTACCTTGGATGATCTGCCTTTCAGTCATGTGTTTTTCTCTCATCGATTGTGAAGAGAACCTAATCAGACATGACGACTTTGTTCCTTCAGGTCAAGAGTCTCAGAGTGGGTGGGATGACTAGACCTGGATTCATTAATAATTTGATGAAGAAAGTACTGTTCAAGAAAAGTGAGCCAGGCTGAATGCTGGACACAAACTGCTTCACTGTGGGCTGAACTAGCGCCCAACAGTTGTTGTTTTGAACTGCTCCAATCAGCTGGGGTGGGCCAACATTAACAGCATGGATTATGAATCAGCTGGTGCTAACTTGTCTCAGAGCCAATGATGAGCTCCTGGCTCATCATTTTTTCAGCATAAGGGCTAAAACTCAGAATACCTAAGAGTTTAACTATTGTCAGATTTGGAAGTCAATTTTTTTAATTACTTTTAAATCTGTCTGTCCATCTCAGTTGAGAGTCCAGGGAGCCTGAGTAAAGGATTTGTAACTTATTGTCTTAGTTCAGCATCTGAAGTTACTGGTAACTGGTAACACCAGCCCTGATGCGACTGCAGCTCCTGAAGGCATCTGAATATTAGATTTTAATGGAGGTATATACGCTACAACTGCTGCAACATACAGCATAGCAACAGAGTTCAGACTGAAAGCCAGGCAAGTGCTTGAGCATCTGTTTTGCCAAAGTCAGTTTAAATTTAGGGCACGGATGTCCCCACAGCCTCAGCAGCAGCAGTGATGTACCTTAAATTTCAGTACTCCATTTTATGCAAGCGACAACTGAAACACACATAATTCAGCAAATAGAAGAGACAAGAACAGAATGCAGAAATCCCTGGTCTGCCTCTTAGTCTATGCTATGTATTTCCTGAGATATGGCTTTGTGACAGGTGAAAAAGAGGCACATCATTTTCATTTATGAGAGGCTGTAATCAGAGGACATTGCAAATAGCCAAACACGCTGCTTACACACAGAGTGCTCCCATGTTGTTGCAATCACTGTCAAACTATGCTATTTGTATTTCAGAATGAGGAAAATAAAAAGAAGAAGAGGATAACATCAGATAGCCATGGACAGAAGGGTTCTCATGTTCTGTTCCAAAATCACACAACAGCTTCCCCCCAGAGCCAGGGAGTCAGGAAGCGAGGGAAACTTAGTGGTTTCTGTGTACTGTGCTCACCTGGGGTCTCTTCCAGACGAGAACATATATATCTGATGCAGATGATATTTAATGTTGTTCCTATGTGCTTAAAACAGAGACTATCACCTGGGCATATATCTTTTATTATCGGTAAGATTCTTTTGACAATTTTCAATTACATTTTAAACTTTTATTATATGTTAATGGACTATATTAATTAAAGCAGACTGCAATGCGCTAATAACGATTAATTCAACCCAGAGTGCCTTAAAGTGAGACTTTATGAGAGCTGAAATTCTCCATGGATCTCTAATTTACATTTACAACACAAGGAACTGTACTTCTGGACCCTTCTACTTGGCATTCTCATCCAAACCAAGGCACTAGCATGGGACCAGGACAAAAGAGGTGATGAGAGACTAGGGTGAAAAATTACAATGTTCTGAAGTATTAAGAGAGGCAGTATCTTTCATTGGTCTCAGTGGATTAACACATGTAACCCCACCTGCTAATATATACAGTTTTTAGAAAGCAGAGCACAAAATCTAATAGAATGTGCAATCGGTTATTGGTGAAGAGCATTAGCTCGATAATAAACACACTGAACGTACCTACTCCCCCTGGGAAATAGCCTCTCTTGTTGTTAGTTCTTTTGTCATTCATGAGTAATATGTATTTAACAGAAATCTTAGAACAGGAAATGAAAAACTGAAGATGATAAATCTGTTCCACTTAGACAATAATCACATAACACTGTGGCCAGTTAGTTTAATTTATAGACACCATTCCCCCTGGAAATCTTAGGTAGAGAAATTAAGAAAAAAAAAGGGCAGGGGAGGGAGACGAGGAGTAAAAAGATAAAAATTGGTACAAGGTATCTCTTACCACTGGAGCAGTTAAATGGAAGAAAAATACTAATTAAGATTTCATTGCTGCAAAACAGTATTTACAGTAGTAGAACAGGAGTTTTTCAGGGGTTCACCCTCAGTTCCTTGCTAGAAGCTCCACACTGAAGTGTGACTTGCTTATATTTAACATGTCATACCTCTCCCCCTCTTCTTTCTTTTTATATTTTTTTTTCTGAAGAAAAGTAACACTTTTGGACACCTGTGGCCCCAAGAGATTATTAATCCATAAACATTTTGCTCTCTTGCAATCTTCCAACCTGTGTCAATAATTATAATGGCTGACGTGTATTTGTGTGACTCTTAAAATAGAATTAAAACGTCTCTCCTTATCTGCAAATACAACCCTTATGTTCATACTATTTGGATAATATTCTTCTCTTTGTAGCAGGTACCACTACGTATCATACTTAAATGTCCTGCAAATCTTCCAGTAATTATCAAGGTCTAAGCTCTGGTTTCCTTACAAATATATATTATATAGCTCAGAGGGAAGAATTGAGTATTTACTTTTCATGGCAAAGATCCTGGGCATGAAGTAAAATTATCAGTTTTCTAAAGGATTTTCTTCCTGGTTTTTTTATGACTAACTCTTCTAAATAGCTTAGATCGGCTGTAATGATTAGTTTCCTATAAGATCTAGAAATGGATTACCTTAGATGAGGTAAAAAAGAAGTATTTTTCCTGTTCTCTTAACACTTTGTATACCTCGTATGTATAAAGATTACAAAATGTACACTGGTGTAGCCAAAATTAATTAACCCATTTAAAAAAACAAACTAACAACAAACAAATCAAGCACCAAAAAACCAAAATACACAACCAAAGAACCCCAAACCAGTGACCAAAAAGAAGGAAAATGTTTTTTATCTCTGTTTGAAAAGAATTTTTTGTTAACAGTTTGTAGATCGAGTTTTCAACCTGTTTGTGTCATGTTTGGAATGGTGATCCTTGATCTTCTCTGCCAAGAACAAATAAAGTTTATACAAAACAGATCATCTACAAAAAAATTCCATACATTTCTTTGATGTTGTATGATTGACTAAAAAAAAATTAGATTCACTAACTGAAATTATAGGAAGTGATTTCTTCCTGGAAATCTAATGAAATTTGAATTTTATATATACTTTACATGATTTAATTTGAGATTTAAAAAAAAATGCCCCACTGTTAATGTATTGTAGTTATATCTAGGTATCTGATGCCACAGTCTTGCTTCCTTTCTGATTTTGTGAGTCTTTGTTTTAAACAAAATTCTCCCACAACTGAAAGGTTCATATATCCTCATAAAATCCATGGACACTCCAGAAGCATCTGACAGCACAAAAGACTTTGCAGGTTCATTCAGTAAAGTATGGTATACTCCTATGTGCATCTTAAAACTTTCCTACTGAAATTGCTACATAGTAAGGTCCAGACCTGGCTAAGAATATAAATCAAGTAATCTGTTATAAGTCTCTTAATTACTAGCCAATATAGCAATTCAAGAGGAAGATTTATGGAAATGCAAAACTAGGTCTACACCATATAATTAGCATATACAGATATTTTATTTTGTCATTTCTGTAATTTACTTGAAGCTTTATAGCCATATTTTATTCTTTAGCTGGCTTTTTCTCAACTTACTGGTAAAACTGCTTGATACTTGCAAACAAGGTAGCATTTTCTTCAATCAGGTCATCAAGGAAATATTTATCAGCAAGTCTTAGTTTTCGCTCTTCCTCACAACTTTTTTTTCCTTTTTTCCTTTTTTTCTTTCTCATTTGTATTTTTTCCCCTTCTTTAAAACTGTTTCTGTACAAGGAAAATAAAACCTTATGTGAAAACACTTACTGAAAAAATTCAATCTGCGGGTGCATAACATGGAGACAAAAGATGTTATGGCTACTATAACTCACATGCCAAACTTTGTGAACAAGGGGGATCCACAATAAAGTCAGGATGGCTTTAAGGTCAATGCACTGATTTACACAACTGAAATTATACAGACATAAGGAAGCATTCCTTTTTTTTCCATAAAATTGCTTGGGTAGAGTGAGATCTCCTGAGAGATTTATGCAGAGTCATATCTCTAGCAAGATGAAAAGAGCATGCTGTCCTCAGAATCAAAGCCAAGGAAAAAAAAGAAAAAATAAGTAGCAGAAAGGACAAAACACCCCATTATTCATGCAAGTACTGTATGTTGAAAGGAATTTCTAGACCTTTGAGTAAGATCTGTAATACATAAACACATATATATTCTGAGCAATAACAGTTTTTGCTTATTTAAATTGTCCTATTTTTTTATTTCTAAAAAAAAAATTATACATTTAAAATCTTCTCAAGCACATAGTGTGCCAGCACCACAAACAATATATTACATTAGAGATCCGAGTTCTTATTTCAAACTGTATTTTAATTGAGCACTGTCATTTGCCACAATATTTTGAGATCGAGAGCCCTTAAAAACTTGTATAGAACTTTATCAGACACCTTGATAAAGCACTAGCTTTCAGAATTTTGTGCTGGGGCCTGAGATTTGTTTTCATAAAAAGTAAAAGCAGGAGTGCAAAGAAGTAATATGTTGATGTAGTTTTACAGATCTGTACTGCATCTTCCATTGTATTTTATTTTGTAGTCCTTATTTTTCCCCTCTGCCTGGTATTTCTTGACAGCATATACAAGAAATGAATTTTTGAAAGACTGTTCTTCCTTTGGGCCTCCATTTCATTGGTCACGAGAAAATCTGCACTGCAAGGTGCTTGATGGCAACTATGAATCAGATCATTTGACCTGCAAATTTTCTGACTTGCACCTCCAATGTATTTGGAAGCACAAAAATGCAAGTACAAATTTAGAGAAGTGAAAAGACAGGTCTCAGCTCTTTAGATGTCAGAGAGAATAAATATATAATTCCTTTTATATGACACACAACAATACATACTGCTGACACATCTTAAGGTATTGCCCTTTGAAAATTCATCTTCTCATGACCTGCACGGGAAATAAACTACACAGAAACAGAACAGGTAGGGAGAGGGAGGTTTCAGAACTAAATTCCTCTTTGTGTTATGTGCTTAAGTGTGTAATTAACACTTTGTCAAAAAAGGCTTTTTTAGATCTTGGTTAAGTATTCCTGGGTTGGGTTTGGTTTGGTTTGGTTTTCTGCAGTTTCTGCACATGAAAATGCGTAATCGTAACAAGATATAAATACAGTAATTAAGTTTACTGGATGAAATTCAGCTTGAGGTAGCAGGCTGGCAGAACCCTTTCTCTACCAGTTAAACTCTATCAAGCAATGACAAAAGGCACTAATGGCATGTCTGTTTAGGATTTGTCACATGGCAGATTAGCCTGGTAAGGATTCCTATCTATCACAGGGGGGTATGCCCGAAAAATTTCAATGGGTGGGATAACAAGATCAGTACTTTTGCAAACATAACCATATCACAAAGTAAACTACTTTCCAGGCAGACGTTGAACGCAGGAATTATGGATGCCCCGTTTAAACAGCGTGATTATCAGAGCAGTTAATGATACCATCTAAAAGAAAATTATTTATAGAACCTGTGAGAGGAGTTTTGCCACACATGTAACTGGCATGTATACACAATAATATGTATAAGCAGTAATACACATACGCAAAGAGTAGATTTAAATTTCTAAAGCCCCAAATCATGGCTGTGCATTTTGACCCCGTCTGTGGAGATAGCTACTTACCCCTAACACTTCTGAGTTGCCCCATTTTACCTAGGTTTCAGGAAATGATAGGAGTTTCAGTAGTCTTTAAAGAGTCCTTTGTACCAAATTTGATCTTTAGTTTTCTACTGGCTTCTAATATGGATTAATTGCCAGTCTGCTCTTCATGGCGACAGAGCCCTGTGGAGGCAGTAAAATCTCACATAAATCCCTTTGACAGGAAGGGAAAGGACAGGAGGAACAGAATGCCATACCATCATGAGAATAGCCAGAAGAGCTGAATTAGAATAAAGAAGAAGAACAGCAGTCTCTCCGAACCAAAGATTCAGCTATATCTCCTTTTATTTAGGAACAATGCTCCAGTTAGTTTTACAGCGAATGCTGGAAGCTGCTGAGTTCCTCCAGACTCTGTTTTCTTTCCTTATGAATTATTCTGTCCACCTTTATAATCCTGCACTCTATTCCTACAGTTAAAATATTTTGTTCCTGACTTAAAAAAAGAGGAAAATATTCATGTGCAAACACAAAAAGACAAGAAATTTGCATTGATAGTATGTCTCCAATGATTAAACTTCTAAAAACTATAACTGTCTGAACCAGCTGTATGTAGATTATTAGCATATCCTTCTATACAGCTGTCTAGAAAAAGTTTGGCAGTTTTAGAAAAAGCCATATTTGCTTTGTCTCTGAAAATGTTTCTTTAAACAGATTTTTCCTAATATTTATCATGTTAGAAAATGATGATATATCAAGATGGAGATGGAGCTTTTACTATAACAGACATCAGTGGGTTTTCTATACCATTGAATTTTCACTCATTCTTCTCACATATATCTGTTTTGGCTGATGAGGACTTGTGTTGTCTACATTCCGGGCAGTGTAAAATCACGTATAGCTATACATGTACTTCACACTTCTGAGTATGTTTGTTTGGTTCTCTCATGCCAAATACTATGATAGTTAATAGACATGGATGAAAATACTATAGATGTTCCTAACTGCTATCTCCTGATGCTAATATTTTGAGTCTAACAGGATGCTAGATGACAAAAACACATTAAAGTCTGAGCAACTATTGTTATTTTTTCCCTCTAGCAACTCAAAGTAAAATTGAGTGATGTTTACAGATTGAAAACAGAGTATTATGACAATCTGGAACAACTTAATTCAATCCAAGCTGCAAAAGTGAAAAATTCAAGAAATCTTGTCTTTATTTCAGTTTTTATGAATGTCATTGCTTTCCAGTTTGAATTCAGGCTTGGCTTGATATAAAGATGTCTTTGCATATGATCTGCTTTGGCTGAGAAGGACTTTTTCTGTACTTCTTGTGGTTTAGGAATGGTACTCTCCAATTTAGTTCTCCCACCGAGACTCCCCAAACCACACTGCTGTTAGCCTACCCCCCCGCCTCCTCTTCCACCCCGCGTCCTCCTCCCGTGGGTGGCCAGAGAGGAAAATTGGAGGCACGAAAGGTAAAGGTCATGGGTTGATATAAGAACAATTTACCCTTCTCAGAAGCCAGAGTCCCTTCCCCCACTCTGACAATGGCATGAGGTGGTATCCAGTATCTGGGTCCTGGTCATGTCCCCTCAGCCACATCACCTCCCAGCTATGGCAAAAAATTAACCCCACCCTTGGCCAAAACCAGGACAGTACTCTGTGGGGTAAGTAAAAGTACCATGTGTATAGAGTTCAGTTCTGTATGTTTAACACTATTCATTAGCTAGGGCTTAATGAAATATTAAGATGGTGAAAGGCCTTTTGATCTTGCTGCATAAGCACAAACATCTATCCAGGATGTTCTTTTTGAGGTACCCTAGGAATGCCACAGGAATGAGCCACCATGTTCTGCAGCAGATCAGCACTTCCGCAAACTTATAACATCTCCTCATAAGGGCACAGGAGCAGCCAATTCCCAAATGTCCAAAGAAAAGCAGGCAAGGAAGAAGGCCAGCATGGATGAACAGGGATCTTCTCTTGGAAGTAAGGCAAAAAGAGAAGATGTGTGCACAGTGGAAGCAAGGTCAAGTGACATGGGAAGAATATGGAGATGCCGCTTGCCACTATAGGGAGAAAATTTGTGCAGTCAAAGTTCAACTGGAGTTGAAGCTGCCCAGAAATGTAGGTGACAATAAGGAGTTTTTTCAAATATATTAATGGAAATAAGCAGTATAGAAATATCACTGGCCCTTTTACAGGATGAGGATGATCACCTCACAAACAGGGACAGAGACAAGGCAGAGGTGTTTAACACTTTCTTTACCTCTGTCTTCAATGCAGATGATGGACCAGGGGAGTCTCAGTGCCCTGAGCTGGAGGACTATGAGTGCCAGAATGATCAACTCCCAGTCGACCCTGAAATTGTCTAGGATCTGCTGCTCCAGCTTGATCCCTGAAGATCTACGGGGCCTGAGGATATTCATCCAGGAATCCTCAAAGAGCTGGCTGATGTCATCCCAAAACCACTCTTAATGATTTTTGAGGAGTCTTGGGAATGTGGAGAACTGAAGGCTGGCAAATGTTGCCCCAGTTTTCAAGAAGGAGGACCCCTGAAACTACAGGCCTGTCAGTCTCACTTCAGTGATGGATAAGATTATTCTGGGGAGTATTGGAAAACACCTGAAAGACAATACTGTCATTGGTCACAGCCAACACAGCTTCATGAGAGAAAAGTCCTGCTTATCAAATCTGATTTCCTTTTAGGACTAGGTAACCCATCTACTTGATCAAGGGAAGTCGGCTGATGTACTTAGAGGTCTGGGCAATCACCAACCATATGAAGTTTAACAAGGGAAAGTGCTGGATTCTACACCTGAGATGAGGCAACCCTGGATGTTCATACAGACTGGGGAATGAGATACTGAAAAGCAGTGCTACAGAAAGGGGCTTGGGGGTCCTGGTCGATGGCAAGTTGAGTATGAGTCAGCAGTGCCCTGGCAGCCAGGAGGGCCAACCGTGTCCTGGGGGCCATCAGACAAAGCAGCACCAGCAGGTCGAGGGAGAAGATTTCCCACTCTGCTCTGCACTGGTGAGGCCTCAGCTGGAATATTGTGTGAAGTTTTGGGCACCACAATACAGGAAAGATATTTAGCTCTTAGGAAGTGTCCAGAGGAGGGCAACGAAGATGGTGAAGGGTCTTGAGGGGAAGCTGTATGAGGACCGGCTGAGGTCACTCGGTCTGTTCAGCCTGGAGAAGAGAAGACTGAGGGGAGACCTCATTACAGTCTACAACTTCCTCATGAGGGGAAGAGGAGAGGCAGACACTGATCTCTTCTCTGTAGTGACCAGTGACAAGACCTGAGAGAATGGCCTGAAGTTGTGTCAGGGGCAGTTTAGGTTGGATATTAGAAAAATGTTCTTCCCCCTGAGGGTGGTTGGGCACTGGAACAGGCTCCCCAGAGAAGTGGTCACATCACAAAGCCTGACAGAGTTCAAGAAGAGTTTGGACAATACTCTCAGGCACATGGTGTGACTCCTGGGGCTGTCCTGTGCAGGGGTAAGGGTTGGACACAATGATTGTTATGAATTCCTTCCAACCTGGCATATTCTGTTATTCTGTATACACAATCATATCAAACAAATCAAATAATTATTAGAGGATTTCAAATGCTCAAATGAGAGCAAGGTGGCAAGGAATGCTTAGGAATTTCAGTTTTGTGGAGAAATGTAGAAAATCCAGCAGCTCTTTTTCATGAAGTGATACCATTTCTGATGATGTCAAAGTCCCAGTTTCCAAGAAGCTCACTGAAGCTCAAGTACTCTCTTGGCCCTAATGCTGGCCATTCTTGGGTACAATTAAAGTTCTGAGGCAGACCTCTCAGTGCTAAGACTGCAACTGAAGTGCCCACGTAGAGCATAAGAGGACTTAGTTTTCTAGCTATCAAAGCTGGCACATCCCATGGGTATGAATTAACTTCTGAAAAAAGAGAAAACCACATTTTCTTTTCCTGTTATTTTATATTCTCAGTCACTTAAAGATGCTGTTGAAAAGGACAATTGGAAGCCTTCAGCAAAGATGTATCCTTGAAATGTATCCTAAGAAAAGAATACTTAGCAATAATACAAATATCATAAGACTAAATATTTCTCAAAGATGCACATGGGTGGGATGGGTCACTGTATAATTTTGTGTTTGCATACATGTGTATATGTATACATATATACATCTACATATGTATGTGAATTTGAATATGAACTGCATCATTATTTTGAATAGGAGTTGGCATTGAAGGAGATTAGTGAGAACTGGTTTTACAGATATATAAGCTTTAAAAAACTTTGTCTAATCTATATTATGCTAAGCAATAGGCAAAAAGGATAATTCCTTTATTTTAAATAATGTATTTCTACCTGCTTTACTTGCCTTATATCATCTTCTTATTGAAAGAATGGTGACATATCACCTTACTTCTGTTCTACCACTTAGCTCTAATGAGGCTGGGCAGATATCATGAGTTCAGAAGGATAAATGAAGCTCTGAAAAGTGGGGGGGTTTTTTGCATTTGTAAGACTAGATTGAGTTCATGGCCTTTTCCCTTCTAACCCTCAATGTAATTTAAATCCAATTAATTCCCTTTCTTATGTATCGTTCCACTTACAGTAGATTTTCTAGAAAATGGGTTTTGTCCTGGGTTCTAAACAATAACATGCATGTGTCTTCATATGGAGATAGATATACAGTTTAAATGAAATTAATGAACACTCTGAGATTTCTAAGTCATAGTCAGCAAAATAATACTTTTACATTCATATTAAAGTATTCTACTCTGAGAAATGTCCTTTCCTCCCTCTCTCTATCCCTTTCTCTTTCCCTTTCCTTTTTCCTTTCTCTCTCTTTTCCTTCCTATTAATTTTTATTTTATTTATTTTCTTTTTATTTTATTTCTTTCAATGTTGTCAATGCAACTTTATTCTAACTCTTTAGCATTTGGACAAAGGCACTGAAAATTACTTGCTATCATTCAGCTGAAGTCATTCTATTAAAAATAATGGTCGAGACTGATGGAGAGAATAGCTGAAGCATCTCAACTGAGCTGTTATGATACCAGGAAGCTTGAGGGATCACAGTTAAAGCTGTCCCACCTAAGAGATAGAAGCCCTTCCTACACGTTGGTGAGCAAAGGAAGAATGTTTATATGTCCATCAGGGATCTTCTGTTTGCAAATAGGAGCTCCACAGGTTGGACTTATTATGGTCTGCTGCAGTTTTGGTACAAGGGCAATCAGTACTTACAAAATTAACAATGACAATACAGTATTCCCTAAAGACTGCTGATGAAACTGCATGGTTATTCATTATAGAGTAAAAGGATATGGGAGAAGTATTTAGTTGTGAAAAGATGGGCATATGCTCTTCATTGAAGGAGTCTTTATATATATATATATGCCATGCAAACACAAATCTTATCATAGAATTATTAAGATTGGAAAAGACCTCTAAGATCATTGAGTACACCCATTACCCTGGCACTGCTATGTCACCAGTAAACTATGTCCCCAGGTGCCACATTCCCTAGAACGCTTCTAGGGATGGTGATTCCACCACTTCTGTGGGCAGCCTGTTCCAATGCCTGACAACCTTTTCTGTGAAGAATTTTTCCTAGGTCCAATCTAAACCTTCCCTGGTGCAGCTTGAGGCCGTTTCCTCTTGATCTGTCCCTAGTGACCTGCTAGAAGAGGTCGACATCCATCTGCTACAACCTCCTTTCAGGTGGTTGTAGAGAACGATAAGGTCCCCCTTGAGCCTCCTTTTCTCCAGGCTAAACAACCACAGCTCCCTCATCTGTTACTCATCAGTCTTGTGCTCCAGACCCATCCAGCTTTGCTACCCTTCTCTGGGCAAGCTACAGCATCTCAATGTCTTTCTTGTAGTGCGGGTCCCAAAACTGAACACAGGATTTGAGGTGCAGCCTCCCCAGTGCTGAGAGACTTACTCAGAACCACATCAGAGACTTTCTTGATTTATTGCAGATAGACCAAGAAAACACTTTTCCTGTTACAGAGAGATCTTCACCAGAATCCCAGGTCCTAATGTACCTGTTGACTTACTTAAGGTACAGTACTAGAAAAGGGTATGACCTCACTAGAGAAGGGGAAGAGCTAAGTGACAAAGCGGGGCTTTCTGCTACGCTCCAAAGGTGGCCCCACCAAATGCTGCTCTCTCCAACACAGCCTTGGAAAGTCCCAGCTTCATCTAGACTGAACTGTGAGTTTCTGTGTTAAGACGTGTTACTTTTATGAAGGAGAAATTATTTAGACTAGTGACTATCGTTATCTTATGTTCAAGTCCCAAGTGATGCGAATTTTGCAAAAGAAAAATGTAAGCATGTGGTTGTAGCAAAAGAGCAAAACGAAGGTCAAATCATCAGCTATTTTGAATTCCTATTCCATACAAAAAGTATGCGCAATCCGTTGGACTATGTGTGGAAACCAGAACACCAATATGAGGTATCAAGATGTTTGGAGACATTGATTCCACTGAATGTTCTTCTGATGAAAGCCCAATGAATTTTTAACTGTTTTTTTTTGTTTTGGTTTTTGGGGTTTTTTTCCACAGTGAAAGAGTATCAGAAGGAGGAGGAAAGAGAATTCTAATTTTGGGATTTGGACAATGCTTTCTACAAAAGCTCTCTCAATTTTAGAGATATTTGAATCACCTTCAGGCATTAAAAGGAAATGAAACCCAGTCTTCCTGCTTTTGGACAAAGAGTCAAAGCCACAAAACCTTATATAATTGTTCTAAGACCTTCCTCATGTAAAGGAAGGCTTATTATCCCCTTACTGCACATCCCCTATTAAATAAGATATTCCATACATTTTGGAAAGGATGGACTTCAATATTCCTTCATAAAATAAAAATAAAGAGAGAGAAAGAAAAAGGAAAAAAAGTTGCTATCCAACCAGCCTCCTCAGGCAAGATAGCTGTGAGACCTAAAAAATTTCCATCTCTCCACTGCTTCCATTGCTTAATGCTAGACAAATTCATATTTTTATTTTTTGAGAGCTAAATCTTCCCTCAGGGACTGTAAATGCTTAACATAGGGTTCTGGACTGTCATCCATGAGGCAGAGTAGACATTACAGTGTTTGGAATTCTGTCAGTAAAATCTTTGTATGGCTTCTAGTTCTATATTAGCTGTTCTGTATCACAATGGATACATCTGTCCATCTGGAATAAATGACTTGTGGAAGTCCCTTCCAACCTCAACCACTCTGTGACACATGAAAAACTACAGCTGATTCTCAAAAAAACCCATAGACTGAAGTTCAGATAACTGCTCCACCTTTTCTTATTATCTTTCTATCTCATGTTCTGTGGAGCCAAGATCTAAAACGACACAACTTAGCTGAATTTTAACTCTATAATATTCACATTTAACAAAAATGTGATCAGATTACATAATTCATTTCTTATTCTCATTCTCTTCCAGTGAAGTACCACGACTACCCCTAGCCTCAAAGAGAGCATCTCTTCCAGTCCTGCCATATAAAGCAGAACAGTGAGGGACTATACACATCCATTACCCAGCTGATCTGTTGAATGTTTAAACTAATTATTAACAATCTTAAGAGAGAGGGGAAAAAAACACAACCCACCATGATTCCTCTTGTCTTTGCAGTAATGAATTGGAGCAGACAGATTGAATCTACCGCCAAGGTTAAATCCTTTATTTTCAATGACACCAATTATTTTGAGCACAAATGCTTTAATTATCTCAAGCAGGCAATTAATAATTTGAATTTTAAAAAATCAGGCATCACTATGAAACTGTCCAGCATTCAAATTCTTTTCTCCTTAAAGATATAAGCCACAAAATCTTTTAAAAATTTTTTACAGCTTTCATTTTCACAGTCAAAGAGCTCAAGAATTTTCTAACTCTCTCTGTAACCATCATTCAATTTAGTGCCAAAGGAGATATGTTGACGAGAGGAAAAGCTGAGCTCCCTGATTCATAAGAAAACAGTAGTATAAAGGTAAACTAGCATGCTTGGCATCTCTTTGGTTCTATATTATGTAAGAGCTACTTCAATAATGTGTTCCCTGCGTTTGACATATGCATGTTCAATAATTTCCCCCACAAGAGCAGACCTTCTGTGCATAACACCTAGTACATTCTGTTACCATGCTTCTTAAATACTTGCTAAAGGATCTATGTAATAAGCAAGTCAAGAAAAAAGAAAAGAGAAAACAGGTGATGAAAGTTGACTAAATGATGGTTGCTTGTGAATGAAGCTTTCTTCTTATTTTTACTGAACCGTCTGTAGCCAAATTTTGTGTTGATGATTGGAACACAGAAGAACTTAATTTCAAACAGCAGAACAGTAAGCTGGAAAAAAGTGAGCCTCCACCTGTTAAAACGAACACAGTTTTATGTATCAGCCTAAGATTAAAATAGTGAAAATGTCCTGTGATATATCTACCCAATTAAATGAAGGAGGAGGCACAAACACGAAATCCTTTGTGACATATTAGGTGATCTGCTGCAGTCCTGTGACAGGAAATGAACCTGCTTTTATAAATTAGCTTAACTACAAAGGTTTCAGATGCCATAAAACTAGACCAGTCTTTTAAAGTTCAGCCTCTGTAACTACCTTGATAGCCTGAGGCAAAGGTCTCCATAGGTTTGCTTTGTCTGGTTAAAGACTAAATTCTCTTTATTGGTTCTAATTTGTTGGTACTAAGACGCAATATCCAAAATAGTTTCAACCAGGGATAAATAGGACTTCGAAGCTTACTTCAAAGCCCAAAGGCAGTAGGAGTACCTTATGGTTCTATAGGAATCAGTGATTATATCAACACCTCAGACTGGTGTCTGTACTTCTGAAGTCATCTGTTAGGGCAAGGGGGGCAGCAAGGCAATTTACTATTTCTGGTGAGAGAAAAAAAGTGCATTTGACCCCATCATCAGGTCTGCTTATCTTTGATAAGTCACTTCAGGCCCTGCCCTCTGGACATGTTAGTCTTCAACAAACTCATTGTTTTGTTGTTGTTGTTGTTTGTCCAGACAGAAAAAATTATAGTAAGTTTGGAATCAATATCTACCTTCTGGTTCAAAGAATTTACAAACTCCAAAGATTTTAAAATGGGAACTGGTAGTGCTGTATATAACCAAATAATGGATGTACTTTAAATTTACAATGTCACTGTCCTTCTGTGCTGTATCTTCTGTGTCTCAGCCATACAGAAACAGAACACTCTGGCTTACAGAAGCATATGGGACAAAAAGTGTAATCTTTTACAAGATCCATGTCTTTGTGACGCTAGGACTTCGGAAGAACCATTTGTAAAAATCACTGAAGGCCGTGCATGAAAAAAAAACATTTGTAGAAATTATACTTAAGAACTTGGAACTTGCTTTACACTACACTATATTCAAAGGCAACAACAGCACAAACAAAAAGTTTACTTGTCCTTCAAATCATGACATTTTCTTTGAAAGCAAATAGCTTGTATAGTAGTTAATTCATATTCTAATACTGTACATCTCTCTCACTTGTGATCATTTACTAGACAACGAACTTTTCCTTACATTTTCTTTATATTTAACGATTTTGTTCTGTTCTGAACAAAGCTAAAGCTCCAGGGAGTATGATTCAGTGGACAGACCAAGTCCAACATTAGACTGTGGCTGGTTTACCTTGTAAAGGCAACACCTTTGGATCACAAAGGTCCCCTAACAGGTAGGTGGCTCTAAGACATAGGGTCAAGTATCATGGGTACTTTCTAGGGCAGGAAGCTTTTGTCCTTTCCTTCCACATGCAAATGGGATGATATTTATCAGCTGAGCAATTTGGATTCCCATCTGTTGTCCTGAACACCTTTGCTATCCTAAAGTCTGTATATTTAATTTAGGATGGAGAATCAGTCACAAGAAGTAAGGGCATTACAGAATCCCAGAAAATCTGCCTGTAACAGATCTTGAAGATTGACCTAATCTATCCATCTGTTTCGATGTAGGATCTATTATATCCATAGCATTCTTGACAGATTTGTAACCTGGTCCTTAAGTTTTCTGACAAAGACCTTCATGGACAACATATGCTACTATGTCTGTATTGTCATTATTAGAATGTTCTTCCTTATTCATATAATGCTTATCCCAAATCCCCTTTGAAATGTAAGATGATTACTTGCTGTATTGTTCATAAGCTTGGATTGCACTTTAAACAACAGTCAGAACAATTACTTTATGCTTTTCTATTCTGCAGAAGCCTTTTACAGAATTGAACATTACTTTTGTGGACCCTCTAGGTCTTATCTTTTCTGAACTAGCTCTTAATGGACCTGGCATAAAGCCCTGCAGAGCCTAGCAGAGATGTTTTGGTTCACTACTGAACACTGGACAGCAACAGCTTCTCGTTCAATGAGATTTTCTAGCCATTTCACAGTCACACTACAGAAGTTTCATTCAGATTATATTCCTTACGTTGCTTATGGGAATGTTACAAGAGACAACAAAACTTTGGTAATAAAGAAGTAAAAAGAGTTAAAAACACTTGACCTACAAATTTTTCACCAGGAATGCTGGTAAGTTCTTTTTTTTTTTTTTTTCAATTATTAATCTGCTAAAGCCCTTCTTGAAGGCAAAGAGAATTTTTTCCTTTTTGAAGATAATAGTATCTACCTCTTCTGTTCCTAACATGGACTAAAATCTTCAGGAGTGGTTCTTAAGTTTTGTTTTCCCTGTCTAACTATATGAGTATTGTAGAATCATTATCTTGCATATAAGTTAAACTATTCTGACAGACAAATGTGTAATAAAACACTTGCTTTTCCCTTGTTTAGCTATGTAGAAGAATTTGCAAGGAAAATTCAATCATTTTTTAAAATCTGCAACTATGTCATCTTCAACTTATTAGGTAGTTTTTACATTGCTGCCTTTGATTGCCCTTTGAGATAATGACTCAGATAACACATATACAGGGAACACCATAATGTAAAAATAGCTCCCTAAAGACTAAAAGCAACAACGATCCCAAATCTGGCTAGAGGGCTTTGCAGGCCAGTAGCTACCCACTGTCCAAGAAAAGAATAAGCACAGGAGGTAGAGCCAGGTACCCGGAAGCCACATAATTTCCGATGATGTAGTCATCTGCATTCTATTAGATGGAATTAATGATTCTTAGTACTTACTACATCTTAGCTATTGTACTTAAATTTGCACCATCCCCCACCAAACCAAACACAAACATCTGGTAATATTGTTTTTTTCTTGAAGTTTGAAAACAAGTAATGGGAAGAGATAGAGACTAGAAGTCAAGAGGGCATATATCTTTGCTTCGGTGTTCATAGAGAAAGCTATTAAGTAACTGAAGCATCTCATAAGCCACCACACTTGCAGTGGCACGTTGCATTGGAGCTGGTTACAGTAAGCCATTCGTTATCTCAGGAGCAAACTGGAGGTTTTGCAGCATCATTTGTGTTGGATATATATAATGTAACTATAATTCTATACACTAATCAGATTTCTCGAGTATACTCCAACATTTACCATGACATCTTACCAAGATTTTTCTCCAAAGGCTTGAATAAACTATTGTTAACACTGTGGTCTTGAGAACTCAAAACCACTTCTTTCTTGAATTGATTGTTCCTTTGAAAAACAAAATCAGAAAGCTTGAATGGTTAAGCACAATTCCCTGCTTTCTGACTTGAAGTACAACTATTTGAGCATCTTTCATTTAACAAAAAGACCAAATACAAATGTATTTGGTCTTTATTAGAAATGTCCATATTTTACAGTATACAGTTTATTCACCTCTATACTTTTTTTTTTCCCCAGAAGTATTGACTTCAGGTTACTAATCTAGAGTTTATCCTTTATCATCAAAGTTATGACTTCTGCTCTCCCATCAAAATAATCTGTGCTTGGTTATGTTACAGTATTGACCTGTATATGTATTAAGGAACCAAGTTAGAAATTTATCCTCTTGTTCAAAGATGTGCTGTGCACATACCTCACTACCCTTCACCATTACCTTAAGGACAGTTTTGGCAGCTAGTAATTTGGAAGGTGTAATTCTTCTAACAGTCATGAACTGATAAATTGTAGACTACAGGCTACAAGTTCATCTACTTTTTTTTCAAACATGGATATATATTCCACATGTGATTTAAATAGCTCGAGCTAGAAAAGTCAGGAAAACATATATTTGAAAACTAGTCAGCTTTATGCCTGTATTTCTGCCTCTGTCACTTAGTAGTCCACACCTGCTCAATTTTCTAGAGTTCATCTGATATGTAAACAATGACTCATGATTTTTTTAGGGTCAGTTATTAACCCAAAGTACAAAATAACCCTTGTTTTTAATACAAACTACAGTTTCTTGCACTTTTCATGGAAAATAATCTTTGTTTTCCATGAAATAAAATTTCCTTGTAAAATTTAATTATTTTTCAATTGTAGCTTGATCACTTTGCAACACTGAGAAAAGAACTAGAACTTTGTAGCACCTGTCTGAGGTGTAGCAATTAAGTGGACATTGGTTTAAGATTTGCAGAGCCTTTTTTAAGTTTCAGCTTCTTCAATCTACTGCAGTTTTTCTGCTTTAGTTACACTGTGAGTCTGTCTAGACAGAGTATCAGCAATCTCAGCACCTCGTGCACATGCTCTGCCTGCAGATCATACTACATCATGCACAGAAGTTGTCTCTGACATCTCACCAGCACGCCATCTACATTTTTGCTATTTGTCAAGGATAAGACTCCTTTGCATTTTGCATAAACTTGCAGCAATCTAATATGCACAAGTATTTTTACAGGTTTTTCTTTAGCCACTGGCAGTGAGTCATTCCTTCTAAATATGAGCATGCAAAGTCACAGCATCATTAATGTGTCAGTAGTGTATTCAACAGCATTGGAGAACCATCAATCCTCTACCTGCATTCTGCAAAGTAAATATAGTGCATGATTTATTATGCCTGATTCTCAATTCTTTCTCCCTCACTTCTGAGCCACTGTGCCTGACGCTGCGTGTCTAGTTTCTTAATTCTAAATTTCTAATAGTCTTGCTTCATTCTAAATGTTGATGGGAGTATTTCCATATTTAAGGCAAAAATGTAAGGTTCAGGACTGTATGGTAAATCTACATTTTATTACAGTCTTAAGCTATGTTTGCTATTATCAGTCAGAGCAGTTTTTAAAGGGATGTAAAACCCAAACCCTGCAACCTGTTAATTTTAGGCAATAGCAAATTAAAAAAAAAATCTTAAACAGTGGTTGTTTATTGTTTTGGTCAGAGTTTTACTTATCACCATAAACCAAGAATACCTCAATAATATCTTAGTATGTAACTCAATTCATATTGACTTAGGAAATTCCTTTCCTTGGCAGCCCTTCACAAATAAGTACATTTATTGTAGTTATCAAATAGCAATTCACTGCTAAATTTGGAAGTATTTAGTCTTTTCTGACTGCCCACAAGCAACAAAGAAGAACGTCAGGTGAATGTGTGAAAATATTCAGTTATCATTTTAAATTTCTTTTTAATACCTGAATTTTAGAAATTGAACACATACAGATGGACTTCTGCATTTCAGTCCTAATCATATTATGATGAAAATATGTGATGTTTTAAAAGTATTGCTCTCCCTCTGTTTTGTCCTAACTCTGCCTGAGTTTAATACCTGACAAGTGATTAAATGCGAAAAAATTTTTTTAAAAAATAATACATTTTACTGTGCACTCTTTTATCTTTTTGATGGATAACAGGTTAATGCAATTGTGAAATTCAAAGCTTTCTTTCTAGCACAATTAAAGCACCAGTTACTCAACAGACTTTTTCACTGGAATTATACTATTTGAGAGGCATTTGGGGGTTTTTGAAGGGGTTTAATTGAATATTCTCAGAGATTGAACATTTTTCCTGCTAGAAAAGCATACCAAAATATCACCACCTAGTAATAAAAGAAAAGAGTACTTGTTGTTGCTTGTTTGTGACACGGATCCTGGTATCCATTTATCTCTGATGTGTCTAATTTTGATTCTGCTGTGGACTGACGACATAAACCAAGCACAGATTCTTTCAAAACAGAAAGATTGGTGAGAAAAACTCTTCATGTCACTTAAAAAGGTATTCATCTCACTTAACTTCAGACATCTACATCTGAGTTAATCACTGCATACTCACTTTACAGTCAATGGAGAGAAATAAGCAGTTTTAGGATGCAATTCATCTGCCCTATTCCAGATAGCTGCTTTAGGATAGAATTAATCACCCTTTCAGGCTGTCTTCTTTTCATCATTGACTATAAAGGTAGTCCACAGAGACTAGATCGGGTATAAATGTCAACCTTGTAGACATTTATGTTTGATGAGGTAAATCTTGCCATCATGGAGAACTGATTACATACCTATGGTACACAAACTGAGGTAAAATAGCCCTATACATCTGTGGGAATAGTAAGTTTGGCTTTATTTTCATTCTAGCCTTTCTCAGTCTGCTATTCTGGAAAGAGAAGCTGAAGTTCTGACTCAATGTGAGTATCCATAGTAAGTTATTGTGATGACTACACACACCAGGAAATGTGTGTGTGTATATGCAGTTTAATTCTGTTGCACGTAGGTTTATACATGCAACTTCTCAGATGGGAACCCCAGATGACAATCAAGAAAGGCTTTATTAACAGTGACCCTCCTCATCCAAAATGAGCACCCAGTCAATACTAACACAGCATGGCATGTGCTGGGATGCTGTGTGTGGCCATTCTGGTAGACGAACAGAGACGGAAGAGCATTCAGGTCAGTGGGAACCTGAAGATTGCTATGTTTCCCCACATTGTCATCTCTCTGTTGACCAGGCACAGGGAAATTGCTAGAACTTTGAGGTGACAGTGTGCTGATAAGGCTATAAAAGCAAATCAAAGCTAATAGATTGCTCCTCTTGTTTTGAAATGTTATCATATGCACTCATGGCTCTGGTTTTGCATAAAAAGATGAAGGAGCAGTGTTTCTTAATTACCTAGAAGAAAAAAAAATTAGCCAATATCATTTGCATGAACAACATTCTCTGCATAACCATTTCAGTTAAAATCCATTAATTATTGGTTGAGTGAGTAACAGATTGCTGTCACTCTTTGCATACAAAAAAAGAATTTAAGTTTCTTCCATCAAAGCGTGGTCTTATACTATACAGCATTGGGATTTAGATGAGAAAAGTGAAGAGAGAAAGGGACTTCTAAATTGCAAGGTGCATGTACTTTTGTTAGTAAAGGTTCTGCTCAAGCACCCTGTGTACCACTGAACCAGTATAATATGCAAGAAACAGGAAACTCCAGTAGGCAACACAAATCCTGGATGAGCTAAATGAACACCTTTGAAGGTATTTGTAAATGCTTCTATACCTATTAAGATGCACCATACTACCGTCTGCCATCCTGCCCTATCGTCTGCCCATATCAGGTGTTCTCATGGAATATACCATAGCTCCTATTTGTGGTGTAAAGTTGTGTTTTTTTCCTCTTTGAAATTTGTACATGACTGACTGTACAGTTTACAAGGAAAAGAATATGCCTATATACCTATAGCACAAGAAGGTCTCACACTCTCGTTTTACATTGCAGACACAGATTATTCTTTTCTTATTGACCCATTACAGTGTCTACAGCTTCCAGTTTCATGAAATAAATATCCAAATTAATTGTGATGAATCCTAACTTTGTAGATTGCAACTACAAAGTTAACTTTAACTACTAGTTAAAGGAGGTACCTTTGGTTTCAAATACTTCTGATGGGGGTCAGAGACACATCTTTTCTCTTTATAAGAAGGAACACTAGGTTTTGAACTTGGCAACATGCATCAGAAAAGTTATACTGTTCTCAGTGTCTTTCAGCGTAGTGTGGGTTTGTAACCCTCCCTGAGAGGGAAACGGAACTAGGATAGATCACCTAATGTATATTTTACCAATAAGCTATTTTATACCATATTACATCAGCTCAGATATAAAGAGATGAGAAGGAAACAACTCCCTCTTTTCTCTTCCGGGACAGTTGCGCAGGATGGACAGCTGTTCTTTGGAGGAGGAAAACACCTCGAGCGGGGAAGTAGTCTTTATTGCAGTTTCCCCTGTGTGTATAGTGCTTATAGTTCCTTTTTTTTTCCCTCTCTGTGTAAATATAAAACCACCTTTCTCGGCAGTCTGGGTTTTGCAAGTTTGTTTTTGTTTTTTTTTCTTTTTTCTCCTCTTCTTTCCCCCCTTTCCTCCTCCTTTTCCCTCGGGGGGGGGGGGGGGGGGGGGTTGGGCGGAGTCTCGGTGGACACTGGGCGTTCAGCCAAGGTAACCAATAACATTCAGACTGAAGCAGCTGTCAGTAATGGTCAGATCATAGGGAGATGCTATTTCATAGCCTCTAAGACACTAACATGTTTTGATCAGGAAGAATTTTGCTTTGAGTCCACTTTTGTGTTACCAACACTATGCCTGCATAGAGCTTTTGAAAGATATCTCCTTTATCCTCCTATTGGCCATAAAAGTGTCCTTCTTTTGAAAATATGAATCCTAGGCAGTAACCCACACAGAAACTTAGAATCTTTTGAAGGAAGGCTTGAAGTTCTGGAGTTTTTCATAATGTTCAGAATGGGAGAATCACAAATAAGCTAGATAATTTGAATTAATATCTGGCTTCCACTTTTTTTTGAGCAGAGAGTCAGGAAGGGTTAGAGTCTATTACATATGTAATCCACTTTTTTCAAAGAAGGATTTAATGATAGGCTAGAAAAGCTTCACATGCTGGTGTTCTAAGGTTGCATAATTATAGACTTACCCAAGGGGCCAGAATAGTTCCACTTCAGCCCAAGAAAGGACTAAAAAATACTTTTTTTTTTCTTTTTTAAAAACTTATCTAATTGTTAAAGCCTCAGAGACCTATGTGGATTCACAGGTGAATCTATTTTATCCAGCATCATGAAAATAAATATTAATCATATTATTATGTTTTCATTAAGGCACACAATTAAGTTAAGCACAGAAATGAGCCAGATTCTTGATCTCACTTTTTGTGCTGCTTTAGTATCATAAATGGGCTATAAAGTCAATTTAACAAAGCAGATGAAGATTCTCTTGAGGAGAGGAAATATGAAATGGAAATATGCCATTTCTTTTGCAATACTGATTGGATTATAGCTGCATGGCTCACAATGCTGCTGTGTTACAGTGAGCTCTTTGAACATAATGGTCCTTTGGAATTAGACTCACAAAATTAGGCCTGGAATCAGCCCCAGGATTGCTATACAATAATAGGTCTTTTATGTCTTACCACCTGTGTCCAGTGTATATGGGCACAGCTGAGAAGCTGAACCAATGTATTTAACAACTATTTACACCACAGCCCCATAAAAAAGCCAGCAGCCATCGTGCTACAATAGTCAGACACTCCTATGTCTGAACTGTGTGTAGACATCCAGTTTAGCTGCACATCTCCTAGTAACATACAGATAAGATACTCATTTGGGAAATACATGTTTTTCCATTGCCAGATTGATTTGCTTGTTGCTTTTATTCCTTTACCAAGGCAGCCTTTACTGGTCTGAGTTGCTATGAGGAATAATTTATTCTGCATGTGACTCAATCAGGCTTTTGATCTTTGCCTGACTGCAAGTACACAAGATGCGGGCAATTACAAGGGTTCGTTGAAATTTGCATTTGGGGAAAGAAATGCAGATTGTAACTGTTTCTAATGTTTTCTGCAGCTTATGTGACAAGCCCCTCAGGAAACAGTGTTTTGGATGCTAACTCTCTTGTTACCATATTAATTGCCTTTGTCATGACAGTTTTGGCATCTGAAAATGGCTGGGAACATGCTGAGCTCCCCAAGAGACCAATCAAGGGCAGGGGAAATTGGTTTATTGGTTCCCAAAGCAGCCTGAGCTAAAGGTGCCGCAATTCAAGCATAGTTTTGAGTCTCCTAGCTTGAATGAGGAGCCAAAGACACTTCAGGCTAAGGAAAACAGAGCTTTCATTTAGAACTGTGAAGAGGAAACTGAGAAGTTTCTTTCTCTGCCAGCATGACTTCTGCAGTTAGCTTTTGTGTGCAAATGTGTGTGCCACAGTACAGAGGATACGACCAGGAATCAAGGTTGCTAGAATACAGTGAGGTCATGGGCTTCCCAAGGGGGAACCTAAACATCTTTAGTTTTAAATGATTGGCAGCTAAGCTTGCTGAAGCACATGCTTTCAATCAAAATTTTCTCTGTGATCAAAGAATATGATTTCATAAGGATAGGCTGCAAACTGGAGGACAGGGATCAAGGGATAAATATCAGGGGATAAATAACTATGAATCTTATTTTAAGTGATGCTGGATTTATAATGTAAGAACTAATAAATGTTAACTTCTGGTTAATTTTTCTTTCTTTGAGAAGAGTGGCAAACAGCTGTTATGCTGTAGGTGAGAGACTAGGTGGTAAAGGGATAGTCAGGATGGCAAGTGGTGGGGCAGTGAGGAGAGACAGAAAGAAAAAGAACATAGGAGAGGAAGACCATATGCACATTAAAAGCCAAAAGAGTTGCCATAAGAAAAAGAAAGGGGAGAAAAAAGCTCCTGATTCCATTACTTCAGTTTATGCCTAGAAAACTCAGATTCAGTAAAAATCTTGTGATGCAACAGAATTATGTCTATAATGTTAAATAAGGTAAGAAAATCCTTTTGAGCATGAACAGAAAATACAGAGAATGTGTGCAACCTGACTCTATTAACTTTTCCATTTCTCAAACAGAAAAGAAGACATATTTTGAGGTTTTGATGACATATACAAAATAATTTTTTTGACACTTAGTGAAACTAGTGAAATGTTAATGTTGTAGGACCAGAACAGTAAGCTTATTACAGACAGTCTCAGTGAAGAAGGGGTAAAAAAGAAAAAAGAGAGAGAATAAAAAGGGAGTAAAAAAGGGTAACCTTGATTACTAGTTTGGTGTAGGCAAAATGTAAGGGAAGAAACAGAAATTAATATGTTTGTTTGATTTTTTGTTTGTTTCTTCCTGTTAAATAATCACAAACCTTTCTTGGTCCTTAGGCATAGCCGGTCAAAACAGGTGGGTGGGAAAAGAGCATTGAGAAAGCTATGACCTCTCACATTGCACTACCCACCACATCAGACTCTGCTATGAAAGTCTATATCCCCTGTAACAGTGGCTCGCTTATCTCCCCGTGCAGCACTCACTCATGCTGTAGCTCGTGCATCTTTACGTACGCACACTGGAGGTCACAGAATATATCTTTTATGCCCTGAAGCCCTTAACAGAAACTATAAGTGCTTCCATACTATGGACATGTCATAGAATAGCATGGAACTCTGCAGAAACACGATAGGGAGTACTGTGCCTCTGGAAAGATAATTCAATATTTTAGAAAGCAACAAAATGGTAACTTTTACAGCAGAACTTGGCCCTAGCAATCAAACGAAAGGGATGAAGCAAGACACTTCCTGTTCTCTTCTTCCCCTTATTTAAATGTATTTTTTCAGCAAAACAGAAGCTGTGAGTCAGGGAGAGGCACCAGAATCAGTAGGATTTAAGTGAGAGCATCAGGACGTCATGACAGATTTTGAGTGGCATTATATCTATTATTCACTACTTACTCACATTCAAGTCTATAGTTAAGAGAAGAGATTTGACAGCAAGACATGTACGTAAATTGCCCATCAGATGATATAATCTACTACTGAGGCAACATTTTCAAAGGCCCAAAATATGACAGAGAACATAATATATCCTGCATGCGAAGTCCATAATTGTCTGAAATGCATGCTCTGAACTTTACAGCTCTTTTCATCTGCAAATTTCAAGAAACTTAGAGAACACTATATGAACTTTTAAAACAAGAAATACTTTATCAGAGAGTATCCCAGCAGTGGAGAAACTTTCCTGGTGGCAACATCCAAGGATTTGTCAGGAGAGTAGTTAGATAGGTATAAACTTAGTTTAACTACTTGTAGATTACAATGCTACCAAGACATCAATGGTTTTTTGTTCAAGCGAATCTCAAATTGTATCTTTACTAGGTAGCTTAACTGACAAAATTAGTTGCATTTTCTAACACTACTGGTAGAATATATTTTCCTCCTTTTTTTCCAGCTGAAAAATAAATTAATAGGATTTTTTTGCCTTGAACAGACCTTCTAGAATAAATATATCTGATGTCCTTGCTCTTAGCTACAGTATAGAAGAAAATAGTTTCTTATAGCTATAAAGAAACTATTAGGAGAAACAGTTCTTTTTGATCTATGACTTGACTCCTACTCTAGCACAGTAAATATATAGTTTGCTTCTTCCTCCTCTACCAAAGAGATAAAAAACAACTTCCAAATTTTTCACCTGTATTTCTTTTTTGACTGTCAGAGAGATCATTGCTTAGATGGGACTAAGTCTTCTTCCTCTCTAGTTTCTAGATTAATTGCTACACAACCTATGGGAATTTGTACATAATATAGGACAATGGTAATAAGTACAGAGAAAAATATTTTAACTTTTTTTCATTGTAGGGGCCAATTCATCTTCCCCTCTGCATTATTTAGGTGCATAGACCAATAATATCAAGGACAGGACAATGACCTATCTAGTACCGAACTACAGTTTTCATGGACTCCCAGTTAGTGAGTTCCTATCTTATGTTCTCTTATCCTGTGTGTCTCTATAATACAAATAATAATAAATAAAACCAACAGTCATCCCCATCATCACTGAGAGCACGAACTGTGGCATCTTTTGATTCATCTTTTGCATTTATTTAAATTATTTCCTCACTAGCCTGAGGAAAGAACATATATATTCTTTGAAATATTTAACCAGGAGGTCTTACTCAATATTTAGTAGTACAGTACCTGATGCACCTTGTGTGACAGAACCGAATGCATGGCTCTGTACCCAGATTTCAGAAGGAAGTATGACCAGTCTATGAAAGGATTTATGATGTGTCCAGGGAGAAAGATGGACTTAAGAAATAAGGAAATTAGCTTATACATGTGAGACAGTGCCTAGTGTATCACTTGGTATAGCTCACAACAGACCTATGCATTCAAGGCATACTAATGGAACTTACACAAGGGTTTGTTAGGCAAAATGAATTTATTCCAGGGATTGCTGAGGGCTAGATAAACATTTCTTTTGAATCTTTTTGCAAACTCTCTCTAAGTCACATCTCACATTAGCTCACTAGCTGTACGCTGCCTGATTTCCCTTCCCTTTATGTATTATAATACGTATTCTAAGTGAATAACAGGAATATTTTGACCTTAAAGAGTTTTATAAAGTTGGAGAATATAAAATATTTTTATGTAATTTAATTAGGTCAAACCCAAGAAATTTAAAAGCAGATTACAAACAAAACAAGTGTTTCAGGCTTAAATAAATATTTCATTCCCATAATATCCACTTTTTAATCCCATTCATAAACTTGAACACTCTTATTTTAACAACTGCATAAAAATTCAACAGAGAACAATATTTAGCAATAATTAATTAAAATTTTGCATTTTCATATCTTTAAACATGTTTTCTAAATAAAAAAAAAGGCAACTAAATGAAAATAAATATTATTTTGAAAATAACTCTTCTGTATTTTTTCAGAAAAAAACACTTTGTCCAGAAAATTAATTCAAATTTCCAACTAAGAACCACGAACTATAAGATAAAGACAAGATTTCTTCAACATCTTGCTTAACAACTTGGATGCAGGACTTGAAGGAGTACTAAGTAAGTTTGCCAATGACATTGAGCTGGGAGGAGCTGTCGACTCCCTCAAGGGCAAGTGCTGGATTCTGCACTTAGGACAGGGTAACACTGGTTGTCTATACAGACTAGGGAAGGAGAGGCTGGAGAGAAGCATTGCAGAAAGAGACCTGGGGGTCCTGGTCGATGGCAAGTTGAATGTGAGTCAGCAGTGCCCTGGCAGCCAGGAGGGCCAACCATGCTCTGGGGGATATCAGGCAAAGCATCACCAGCTGATCAAGGGAGGGGACTGTCCCACTCTGCTCTGCACTGGTGAGGCCTCAGCTGGAATATTGTGTGCAGTTTTGGGCACCACAATATAAAAAATACATTAAGCGATTAGAGAGCATCCAAAGGAGGATGAAGAGTCTGGAGGGGAAGCCATATGAGGAGTGGTTGAGGTCACTTGGTTTGTTCAGCCTGGAGAAAAGGAGACCTCATTGCTGTCTTCAACATTCTTACGAGAGGAATCAGAGGGGCAGGTACTGATCTCTTCACTCTCATGATCAGTGACAGAACTTGAGGAAATGGCATGAGGCTGAGTCAGGGGAGGTTTGGATTGGATTTTAGGAAAAAGTTTTCTACCCAGAGGGTGGTTGAGTACTGGAACAAGCTCCCCAAGGAAGTGTTTATGGCACCAAGTCTGTCTCAGTTCAAGAAATGTTTGGACAATTCTTTCAGGTACATGGTGTGACTCTTGGGGTATGTTGTGCAGGGCCAGGAGTTGGACTTGATGATCCTGATGGGTCCCTTACAAGCTAACATATTTTATCATTCTATGAGTCTAAGTTGGTGTCGCTGGCTATGTTAGCTCATATCCTCCTAAATTTGATTATTCATATTCATATGTAAACAACCATGTTTCTAAATTACTTTTACTACAATTATATCTTTGCACGGATTTAATACTTTAACGTTTGCTAATATTGTACACAGTCTTGAAAACTAATCTGAGCAAAAACTATAAAAAATCCACCGAAAAAATCATCTTACACAACCCATAAATTCAGGATTGTTGTCATAATTTGGAGTGTCTTTAGCATATCGGGTTTCTTCAGAGCTGAAATTTTTGTTTAAAAAAGTCATACAAGAGGCTGTGGCTGTTTTGTTAAGGGAATGCACTTCTAAATATATGTTAATGTAATGTTGATTTTATGAGTCACTGACTAAAATAGCTGACAACAGTTAGTTTTAAGGAGATTCATTCTGAGGCAGCACCTAGGAATCCCAGGCAAAGGTCAAACACAACAAACAGTAGATAAGACACAATTCAAACACAAAACAAAAGATGGACACTGCCCTACTTACTCAATTTGCCACAATACCCCTATAAGAGAGAAATTTTATGCTGTTCTACTGCATATTGTTTTTAAACAAATATCTAGCAGCAAACATCTTGGAAAAGTGGGGTTTCCACAGTGTTTACCTGAAAAAGAAGAAATTATGTAACAGTTTAAAAAATGTGAACAACTCTTTTTTTCAGATTTGTACCTAAGGTTGAATAAAGCACTGACCATCGCTGCCTTGAGTTTTCACAGGAAACACAGGACATTCTCCAAATACTGCTGTAATATGAATACTAAAATTAAGCATCTTTACATCACCAGAGACTTAACTCCTTTTATTTAAATACTGTCAGTCACACATGAATCAGGATTTATTCCAGAAACTGGTGGTCTGAAGTACTCATAAGCAGCCTAGAAAATGCATATAAGAAAAGGACCATTGTGCCTAACGTTACCTTTTCTGAAGCTGAGTGAGCAGCACCATATGTAGTCAGTGAGGAAAATAAGTAGGCACTCCCAGAGGAAATTTCATGCTATCCTGAAATAGCTGTCCAAAACTTGTAGGATGAATCACTCTCTCTCTTGCTAACTCTTTCTCAGCTGTAGACTGCAGTCTTGATGGCTACCTTAATCTTGGATACCTAACTTTTAGGTAACCAAAGTTAGGTGAGATGGATCCTGCCTTCACTATGAAGAGGAAGAATATTTTTTATGGTTTTCATAAAGAAATTGAGGGACAAAGAGACAGAGCAGTCTGACAATGAAAAATATTTTAGAAATGCAATGTTTTTAAACACCAAGAGTAGTCAAAAGTAGAAAGCCAGTATTATCTATAGCATATCACTAAAGATAGGAAGGGTTCATGGCAATTGTGTTAGTGGAATTGCCTGAAGAAATTTCTCTTACGTTATATTATCTACCATAGAATATAGTACGAATAATATTTGGCAAAATCCGCCACAGACTTTTAGTAGCACCAGCTCAGACTGTATCTGAAACACTACACTGACATTTAGAATGTATATGTAAAAATTACACCTCACCCTCCCTCAAGCCCTAAAATCACATGCAATGCATGATTTTAAATGTCTATAAAAAGGGTAAATCAGGCAGTACTTATGTGCTGATTTCCAATTAGACTGGAGGAGGTCAGAAGCATTAAAATCCACCGTGGAAGCAGCCTTAGCTATACCATCCATTTTATGTGTCTGTTGAAGAAAACAATGTGCTGTATCCAAGAGCACTTTGTCCTGAAATGACTAATGCTGCTGCTGTAGTGTATTTGGAGGAGAGCATGTTAGGCATAAAGAATCAGGATCCTCAGCAAGAAGCACAGCAAGAAATCAGAGAAGTATATTCTAACCATAGAGGAGAGACAGTGGAGATGAATAGGATACAAGCACTGAATTCTTCACTTTTGCCTCAGGAAAAAGAGATAGGCACATAACAGGTATGTGCTCTGTTAGTGGCTTACTGTGTTTACAGAAAAAAATATTATGGATTGGGGCACTATTTGGGGTGCTAAAAACTCGCTCTTCAGATGTATAAAATATGTTAAAAAAACCCCAAGAATTTAGGTAAATATCTTTAAGTTCTGCAATCTATATTTTCTGTGTTCTACTGTTTCTTTGATTTGCTGCTGTATTTTACCTGGAGTTGCAATGCAGCAGCAGCAGCAGTTAAAGAAAAAGGTTTCACAGAAGTACACAATCACAGAATAACAGAAATGAGGGTTGGCACAGACCTCTGGAGGTCATCTAGTCCAACGCCCCCTTCACAGCAGGACTGTTGCTGTAATAGTCAGCCAAATAGGTCAGTGTTTGACTAGACTAGCCAAGTCTTTCATAATCGCAGGGACAGTTATAGCACAGTTTCACTGAGTAGTCTTTCCAACTCTCGTAGGATGACACTTTTCCAAACTTTCAGTCTGAACCTTCTGAACCATGACTTGTGTCTGTTTTCTTACCATCATCATAATCCACCCTGCATCGTGTTCTTCCTTCCATCACTCCAACATGAACTATCTTTTACAAGGGTTCCATGTAATCTCTCGGTTTTCCATCTGGAGTAGGACTCAGGACTCTTATCACTTGTGCAACTGTTGTTGGCTTAAATAGAGACATCAGACTGCTCCTGAAATATTTAGGAGATACAACAATAGAAAACTATTTTTCACAGTTCAAAGTTCTTAACTCATGAGAAACTCGGTGATGATTTTATGACCTAATCTTGTTTGGAGGATGAGTGCCATGACTGCATAACAGTAGACAAACTTCTAGACTTCCTCATGCCACCTTATAAGTGGTAGTGTACACAAAATTCTTCCTCTGTTGTGCCTTTAAAATATAGTTCTGTGCTCCTTTATCACAAGCATGGCTTTGCCCTGCAGGCTTTGTTTTATTGCTCATTTGTTTCCTTCTCATCCTCCTCATTTGTTTTCCTGGCTGTAGTCTTATCCTACTTACTCATTTGTCTAAGTAAAATTGTCCTTGACTGTTTCTCTTTCCTCACTGCTCACCTACTCCAGTGAATTCCATTTATCGTTGCTCTATCACTGGTCACTTTGCACAATGACATCTATGTAATATGCAGTATTCATTAATAACTTCCTTGACTACTTTAACAATGGAAGAAGATGGTTAAAGAGTCTTTTACAAGCAGTTTAGAAAAACACTTGTCTACATTTTGATAAAATAATGAACAGATTTTTCTTGACTCAAGCAATAAACAATAGTTAATAAAAATTAAATGGAAGCAAGTGTCAGCAGTCACAAGTTACTCTGGAACGTGTTTGTCTTTATACTGCCTCTTATTAATGATATTCAATGAGTTTGCTCACCTGAAGACATAACCATCCATGCAGTTATCACCACTGCATCTTGAAAATTTAAGTGCTAATTGTAATCTCTAAATCAAAATCATAGCCCTGTTCAGCTACACAAATAAATCTTTTGGAGGTAAAAAGGACAGAGATACTGCCTTATATTACTGTCCCTTTGGTCAAACACTTTTTCCTCTCCAAGGTTTGTTATACACTGTCCAGAACTGAAATGAGCACACAGATGATCTCCTGAGAAGTCTGCTAAAGCGGATTTTCATAGCAGATCCACTAAATCAGACGTAAAGTCACTGCCCAGTCCTGACAATAGATCCAATAAAAACCTGTGTGTCAGGAATCAGTGAGTTTACATGTTCTCAAAAAAATGCATCACTGAAGTCTTTGGGTAGACTACCAAAGAGGTGGCCTTTGCCACTGATGAAGGATAAACTTGGAAACCTCTTGATCTTTTTGTCACACTTGAACTCATGCGTGATAGAGTATGACACACTGAGTGTGTAACCTGGTTGGTTTTCAGCCTCATCTCAGGTTTTTAATCACATTTCTTTTCCTTTTCCTCTTTCTTTCTCCTTTCCAGCGCTACACTTGTAGTTTCACACATGAGAAATGCAGGAAAATGGATGCATTGCCATCAGCTCCCTGACTTGGGCAGTTAAAAGATCAGATGAAACAGATATGCAGCAGTGGAAATTTGTCTAGATTGGTGTCTTTTAGTCACCCTAGCAGGAGTCAAGCTACAAGGAGCTTCTCTAAGGGTGGAGATTTTTTATATCCATAACAGACTGACATCACTATCACAGATGTCCCATGGTCTCAGAATAATGTGTTCAAGAATCCAGTAAAGAAATAATTATAAGGAAACAAATTTTGTTTTCTTAAAACCAAAGCATTCAACCAAAAACCCTCTTAATTAAATGCTATATATAATATTATATTATTATTATATTACATAATATTTATTATATTATATTTATTAAATTATAGTGGGGTTTCACAGGGCTCCATCTTATGCCCTGTGCTTTTCAATATTTCATAAATGACTTGGACAAAGGACTGGAAGGGGTACTAAGCAAGTTTGCAGATGACACAAAACTGGGAGGAGCTGTTGACTCCCTCGAAGGCAGGGAGGTCCTGCAGAGAGATCTTGACAAATTAGAGGACTGGGCAACCACCAACAATATGAAGTTCAACAAGGGAAAGTACTGGATTCTGCACCTGGGATGGGGCAACCCTGGAAAATGAGATACCGGAAAGCAGTGACACAGACAGGGGGGTCCTGGTCAATGGCAAGTTGAATGTGAGTCAGCAGTGCCCTGGCAGCCAGGAGGGCCAACCGTGTCCTCAGGGGCACCAGGCAAAGCAGCACCAGCCGGTCGAGGGAGAAGATTTCCCACTCTGCTCTGCACTGGTGAGGCCTTAGCTGGAATATTGCATGCAAGTTTGGTCATTGCAATATAAGAAAGATTGTTCTCTAAACTATTAGAGAGCATCCAAAGGAGGGCAACGAAGGTGTTGAAGGGTCTTGAGAGGAAGCCGTGTGAGGAGCGGCTGACCAAGTGACCACTTGGTCTGTTCAGCCTGGAGAAGAGGAGACTGAGGGGAGACCTCATTACAGTCTACAACTTCCTCATGAGGGGAAGAGGAGAGGCAGACACTGATCTCTTCTCTGTGGTGACCAGTGACAGACCTGAGAGAATGGCCTGAAGTTGTGTCAGGGGCAGTTTAGGTTGGATATTAGAAAAATGTTCTTCCCCCTGAGGGTGGCTGGGCACTGGAAAAGGCTCCCCAGCAAAGTGGTCACATCACAAAGCCTGACAGAATTCAAGAAGAGTTTGGACAATACTCTCAGGCACATGATGTGACTCCTGGGGCTGTCCTGTGCAGGGGTAAGGGTTGGACCCAATGATTCTGGTGGGTCCCTTCCAACTTGGCATATTCTGTGATTCTGTCATCTCAGAAAGACCCCTATTACTTTGAGACTTGTATCCTTGTCTCTAACTATTTTCTTTCTGTGAAATGCTCAGTAACAATACACCCTGCATTCTCTTTGTCTCTCCTTCTCAAGAGTCTTTTCAACCTTTTGCAATGCTGAACTGAACCAATACACTGGATTACTTTATCCACTTATAGATTGCTTATCCTGGACAGGTAGCATTCAGGACTTATTTTTAAGTTTCCGTCATGAAGAGAACCAGATATTGGTCAGATGCTTTTTAGTTGCTATCTGATTTATCTCCATGGAATGGACAAGTCTTGCTTTCCTAAATGAAGTCAAGACCAACAGGAACTGACAGTTTACTTGCCGACAATTTCTGTGCTGACCTTTCTGACATGGCCAAGATTTCTGCCTCTGAGGAACATGCTGTCTACTGATTTCCTTATTTATTTCTATCCCAGACACAAACCGATCCAATCAGAACCTGTATCTATAAATCTGCAGGGAAAAGTTTTGGATTCTCAGGCTCTTCTTTACATTGGGTCATGTTTATATTCTTTCAAATATATTAATCCAAAAAAGTAATTTAAGTACCTCTTGCATTTAGGGCTTGTTTACACATGCAAATATTAAGAAATAATTACTCAGCGATAGCTCAGAAATGCATGACTGGCTTATAAATATTTTCTTATTTCAGAACTAGGGAAATATTACATGATAAATAAGAAAAAGATACTTTTTAAAACGAGTTCCCAGTGAGCTGTTGTAGAATGCCTATTCCAGTATACATTAATGTTTTCTGATGGTTTCTAGATTATGCACATAGTGGCAGAAACATCCCATGTTGCACCACATGCTAGTTGTGTTATTTTTGGCTACAACTATTGAAACAAGGAAAATACCTTCAAGAAATGATTCATATTTTAGAGGACAAAGGTTTTTTCAGATTTGCACAAAAGGACCTGGGGATATTGCTGACACCTACTTGAACTAGAGCCAAAAAAATTGTGTCCATGAAGCACAGAAGACTGAGGCATCCTGGGCTACAGTTGCAGGAGTGTTGCCAGAAGGTTGAAGGAGATGATCCTTGATATATACTCAGCACTGGTGAGGCCACACATAGAGTTCTGTGTCCAGCTCTGGGCTCTGCAATAAAAGAGAGATGTGGATATACTGGAAAGAGTTCAGAAAATGGCCAAAAATATGATTACAGGACTGGAGCCTATGTGTTATGAGAAAAGGCTGTGAGAGCCAGGACTGTTTAGCCTGGAGAAGAGAAGGTTTGGGGGGACCTCTCTAATATATATAAATACCAGAAGACAGAGACAGGCTCTTCTCAGTGGTGCTCAGTGACAGGATCAGAGGCAATGAGTACAGCTTGAAACATGAGAAGAGCCATCTGAATGTGAGGAAATACTTCTTCCTTTCTAATTCCTTGGAGATATTCAAAAGCTGTCTCAACATGATCTCGAGCAACCTGCTCCAGGTGGCCTTGTTTGAGCAGATGACCTCCAGAGATGTCTCCAACCCCAACCATTCTCTCATTCCATGATTCTGCTCCTAAAAGTTGCATACCTCAGTTAACAATGATGAATAGGAGCTCCAATCTGAAAATTATAAGACCTTTGTAAATTCGACTCTTTGGCTTGAAAAATTTTCTTTATGATGATATTAAAAATATTATATGCAATGTGTGCACTGCATTTCTTTATATGTCTCTTTATTTATATTAATATCTGCATATATGAGAATAACAGAAAAGCAACAATTACTTAAAAGATATGTTAAAGTGTATTACATGTGATAAATACATGTATTGAGCAAAATACAAAAATCTCCATGTATCCACTAGCTGACAAACAAAAACCAAAACACACTTACAGATCAAAATAGAACAATAATCATTGAGACAATAGGAAATTGTGAGTACACATCAGTGGACGTAATTTAAAAATACTCATTAAACTGTTTTTCACTTCAGATAAACTAACACACAGGAAGTAGCAGACAGAATCTAAGTGAGAAAATATGAACGGTAGGAAAGGGTAACATCTGATTAAATAAGTATTGGGTTGTGATTTTTTTAACATTCTGATACAGAGATAGAAGAAAATACATGAAAATACATTTTATGGGGTTTTTTTAAAGGCAAGCAATGATTAAAGATCAAAGTGATTCTACATTGCATTTAAATTGGGAAGGGAGTGTACCTTTTGTATATGTATATCTATATATAAGAACCCTCAACATACTTACCACAATGAAATTACGGTCCTGATATGGAACTTTAGTAGCAACAGTAATGAAATCAAATGGCAATAATTTATGCTTTCAGCAAAAGTAGAGTACCCTGTCATTAAAAAATATGATTTGTAAATCATGTAAACTCAATGGGAGTGAATGGGAGACTCACCTTTATCATGAGGTCTTAGCTACACCATAGTAACTATCCTAAAGACCAACAGTAGCAGTTTAAAGTCAATCCTCTATTTCACAGAGAGCTAGATATAAAATGAAAACAGTCATTAAAATAAACTGAATAATATGTGATGTGACTTTAAAAAAATTTCAATCCAAGCACAAGTGCTTTATTTCATAGAGCAATTTGTTCTTTTTTTTGTCCGAAAATCTACTTCTAGAAATAAAACCATGTGTAAAAATAATTCTGTCAGCAAGACAGAAGAAAAACATATCTCAAAACTGCAATTACTGAAAATGAACTACAGTCACTTTACAGGCTTAAAGCTAACTGTCTTTGTTTTACTCTTTCTCCTTTTAATATCCCTGACCCAAAGGAACTGAACCAAGATCAGCTCAGAAGGAATAAACATTTCCTAAGAACCTTTAGATTTATCTGATACAGCCACTTTCCAAATTCCAGCACAAATCTAAAACAATTTAGTCAGCATAGGATAAATGCCTTTCGTGATAAGCTTTCACTAGGAAATATCTAGAGAGAATGAAATTAACTTTTTTTGTTGTGTCTTTGGATTAATTATCCAGTGAACACCTATTGACTGAAGGTTGAGCTTTTTTTTACCTCTGTTTCAATGAATACTTTCATTCCATTCTTCCTTGTAAATGTTGATGAAGCATTCCCTAGGGCCTCAGTTCCTCCTACCTAAATTCAAGGGCTTTGCAGAGATGCTGTTTAAGAAATTGACAGTCTAAACTTTCTTTACAATCAATGGCGAGAGATAAATGCCTCCAAAGGGGTTTTCAGTCTACATCAACAGTTGGAAGTGCCTTCCTATCCCTTGTATAGAGAACTTCAATCAGCTGCAATCCCATTTAGACATCTTTTGTTAAGACCTAGGAAGTTTATTTCTTCCATCGTTCTTCCTTAAATATTTTCCTTAAATATTTACCTACATTGTTTACATTTTTCTTCTCACTTGAAGAAAACCAAGTTCTGATCATATGTCACTCATTTACTTTCTTACAGCCATACAGATGACCGTATTCCAGCTCTCCACATTGATAGAGTTTATGCTTAAGCAATATTTATGTAATACAAACCATGCCTGCTTCAGCACCCTATTACCAGTGAATAAATACTAATCTGGCCAACACTCTCAGCAAGTTAAGCTGCAATACATAGTAGTTTTTAAGTATTATAGGATTAATGATTTTGGACTGAAATCTAGACATAAATAGCTTTATAACAATACCAGCCTGTATTGCAGACTGACTACAAAGAGTAGATAGTAGGGAAAGGTTATGAAGTACTGTGCCTAAAATCAGTAGGTATTGAGAAAAAGCAACTAGGTTGCATATAACATGTACAGAGTATTATGTTGAAAGTATATGTAATTTTAGAAAGAAAATGTAAAAAAAGTAATTGCAGTCATCCTGTACTTCGGATTAATAAAAAATATGAAAATTGCTAACAAGTATTTTCCTTTATTTTGAAGATTCTGCATTTGACCATTAATTGCTAAAAAATAAGCCTGTAGTAAAAATTAGAAAAAAAAAATCAAAGAATAAAACCATATAGTGAACAACCATACAGAGAACTGGTAAGAATTTTTAGTGTTTGATCTTAGAAGTATTATGTGAAATTAACTTCTGTTTGTTGTTTTTTATGCTGTTTATCACCATTATGTCTGTTTTCTGTCCATGTAAAATCAATAGTAATAAAAAATTATTATGAACTTCAAAGATTTAAAAAAGAGGAAAAAAACCTGAGCAACATTTTGCCTAGCTTCAAGTCTAGGTGTGTAAAACGATGCTGGAGAGAAACAGAAGACTAACCAGTTACCCTTCAGTTGAATGCATTGTGTTAGCTACATAAGTTGGAACTGCTATATACTTAGTAATCACTAAGTAAATCCCACTAAAGTCATTATTTTTTTCATTTGTGTTTTATTTCAGTTCTCAAATCCTCAGATAGCTCTGCTTAAAGAGGTTGTATTTCTGCATAGTTCTGTTTTGAAGATAGTGGGCCATCATACAAATTAAAGCTTTGAGGCTTGTGAGCCCTCCTCTTCTGCCACAGTTTTATCACACAATTGCAGCTAAGTCAGCTAGAGTTCAATTCATGTTATCCAATTTCCATCATGTAATTTCAAGATGATCAGTCAGTCTCCTTCTGCAAGAGAGAGAACTAGGCATCCCAAGGAACTGATTCATCCTCTTGTAAAACAGGTGTTCATATCAAGAGATATATCTAACCCCCAAAATTTATGAAGATCTCTCAGTTGGTAATAGAAGTATCTGCACAACTAACTTAATCTACATGGGTAGTTTACATGTGAGGCAAATAATTAAAGATTTTAATTATTTACGTAATTAAAGATGAGATTTCTAGCTGTCTTTGAGATTTAGGCATCTAAATTCTCTAAAACTTCTCGAGTTTTTAGATACCTGATTGATTTGTCTTGTTTTGACCTTCACATTACCATCTTCCTGGAAATAGTAGCACTTACGTCCTCCAAAGGAATCTCTGTTGTGAAGTGCATTGTTTGTGAGGTGATCAAACTCCATGATAATAAGAATATGATAAGACATCTTATTTTATGTTTGAAAACTACATCATGCACAGTGGGAGCTTCTGAAGACTAGAATAAACAGCAGTAACAATAACTTTCCTAATCCTTTCTTAAAATCCATTTCTGTAGTATAAATGTGGGATGACCAATATTATCACAATTTAGTGGTATTATTACAATAAACAAATGCTAAACATGGCTTTAGTGTATAAATGCAGAATCAAGAGATTTTTTATACAGCATGTAAATATATGTCATATAAAAAAGCAGAAATAAAAAGGTGGACAGGACAAAACTGGAGTGATCTTAAAATCCTGAGCTGTTTGAGACAGGTACATCAGTAACAATGCCACTAGAGCTTTCAGAATGCATCACAAGCCTGCAAAGTTTATAGTTTCACCACATGCTGCAGTTTATTATTTCAGGAGTGAAATCTACAAACATAATGAAATTGAATTGAATATACAAGGCTGTATATGTACCTTGAGGGCATTTCAAATATTCACACACTGAGAAACTGTAGAGAAGGAATATAAGGATAAATAAAATGTAGCAAATAGAAGTAAGCACCAGAAAACAGAAGAGAACAAGACTGGAGGAGATAAAACTGGTAAAATAACAGGATGTTTTAGGGGTTTCTTAGGATCTTCTTTGCATGCTCTTTCACTGTTTGGTTGGATTTTAGAAGCATGATTTTTTTTCACCAGAAAGAGATTATATAAGCAATATTAAAATATCTAAGCAGCCCACAACTGTAAATTTCTCTACTGACCACTTTCTACTCCAGCCTACTGCAGTACAAATTTCCTTAAAAACAGATTTGGTAAAGGATATAACTTTTGGAGTTCATGTAATTGAATGGAAATACCTAGAAATTTTACAGCTCTTTGGTTGAATACAGTATACTTACATGACGGGCTCAGTTATCACAGTCTCAGAGTCCTGCTCAGATGAGTAGTCCTATCGTCTTTGATAGAGCTTGGTGCCAGGTGCACGAGAAGCTTCTGAATTAGCTTGTCTTCAGGTAAAACTTTATACGACCACTCAATAATTAATGGTTGTCTTATATCTTAAAATGTGAGTTGATGGGTTTTTTTTCTTCAAAGGATTATTTCTGTCATGGCAAGTCATCTTCAGGATAGAAAATCACAGAATTATAAATTGGAAATTAAAAAATTGGGAGGTTGAATTAGATATCACCTTGTTCCTTATGTGTCTAGATCTAAAGTTCCATTTGTTCAGGTGAAGAGAAACCTCAGATAACCTGTGCTAGGGTTAAGAAGGGGTTTTCTTTGTTTCTCTTTGTGATTTTCCTAAGAGAAAGCAATTGGTCAAAATTAATATAATGTCTATTGTCATTGGGCAAAATTCCACTCTCATACCACTGTCTGTATCTTAGGGGTCACTTTTACCATAGAGATGATTCCTAATCACTAACAGCTACTAATCAGTGTGTTTTCCTGGTCTTGGATAGTAATATTGCTGTGCAAGTGGAAATCAGGTTGGAGGCTGATCTTATTTTTTCCTATTAAAATGTAACTAGAAGTTCAATAAGGCACTTCAGGAAAATAGTCTGCTCTGCTGTGAGTGAAGCAACATCATCCCAGTAAGGCCTTGCTTATGCTGCAAATCTACAATTTATTATGAGTAGCTAATAGCTACGTTAAAAAGAAGGGAGCCATGATAATTTGGAGGGCCAGTGGCTCTCAGCATACGGTGCCTGAAGCTTGATCAGTCTGGTTCTGAGTCAGGGAAAGGATAAGAAGAGTATCTATTTTCCCAAGAGTGGCATGTCCTGGGATTTGTAGTTGTCTATAAGCTGTATGTTTCCAATAAGTAATAAAACTGCTTCAGGCTGCATTGCAGAGCTGCTGAATGTGGGTCACATTCTATCTACAAGTGATAATTTGGCCACTCTACAAGTTAAATATTTATTTTGTAAAAGTCAGCTTCTTACCATTTCCTCTTTAGTTTCCAAGGGTTCTTTTGATGGTATTAATGCCATAAGCAGAACTAAATATCTGCAGAATTATAGCAAGTTTCTCTATAACATTTCACTTGAATCTTATTCTTTCCTCAATAGATTAAAAGGTCTTTCATCTCTCCAGTTTTAAGTAGTATTTTCCACAGTAGCAGGGAGAGGCCACATGTCTGCTAGTCAGTTTGCTGACTGTTTCAATACTTATAATTTTGTAATGCTCTCCCCTAAGGCTGTTCAAGGGTGAGGCACAAACCCTGTTCCGATGTCTGATATTAGCTCTCCAAGACAATGTGTTGATTCTTTAATTTTTTCTTTCTTCCAGTCAGCTCACTGAAGATAAAGGAAGACTGTGCTTGTAGTGTCACGGGATCCTGGGCTTTTAAGGCAAGATTTTTTTTACAATTTTTTATTTAGAGAACTTCTTCTAATGTTAAGAAGTAAGGCCCCTCAAAAAGAAGAGTAGTAAAAGATAAAAGACTAACAGTTGTCATGATTTCTGCTGCCCTAACTACAGAGGCTGTTTCTCATGGCCGAAAATGCTTAGGATAAACTTGCTTTTTCAATATGTATCATGCAGATGTATTGCAGTTGCTTCACAATTGTATTGTTCAACTTTGACAATGCATAACTGAACTAGAGATGGTAACATCAAGGTACTAAAAGACTTCAAATTAGCTTGTTGCATACCACTAACTCTATCATAGGTATTGGCTTTTTTTATTCATGAAAGAAACAAGAAACTGGAAAAACTGTTTGCCTATTTATGGACATTTTTCTTGGATAAACTAAGACTGTAATACCAAGGAAATGCTCATACCAAATAATTTGTGTTTAACATGATGAGGCAGAAAGGCATCTTTTTCTCATTCTTTTCTGGGTCTCCAGCAGCATAGCAATCCTTGGATTGGCTGGCTTTTTTCCCAATTTAGAAAATTTTACTAAAGAGAAAAATAGACAAATACAACATCTTTGTCCAGGTATTTCTAGCTGTCTAGATAAAAGATAAGTTAACCCTGGAACTGCATAGGTGTAAAACAACAGTGGTGTGACCTAATGTATGGAACTGAAAGTTATTTGAGAGCTTGATACCATGTTAATGTGGTTCTGGGGCATTGGCTTTGTGCTAGTTTTGGCTGGGATAGAGTGATTTTCTTCGTAACAGCTAGATTTTGGATTTGTGCTGAAAACAATGTTGATAACACAGAGATGTTTTCATTACTCCTGAGCAGTGCTGACACAAAGTAAAGGCCTTTTCTGCTTCTAACCCCACCCCACCAGCAAGAAGGTTGAGGATGTGTAAGTAGTTGTCAGGGGACACAGCTGGGACAGATGACCCCACCTGACCAAAGGGATATTTCATACCATATGGTGTCATGCTTAGCATATATACTAGATTGGTAGAGTGTCCACTGTGCCATTCCTTATGATTTCTTGTTAGCAGGACCCTATGGTCCATAACAATCTGTGTCCTCAAACTGCTTCCTCCTACTTTTATCCTGTCGATAAATATGACTGTGAATGATCACTTAATGGAGATCTTTGTTCAGTTCAGAAAATGTCATCTAAGTCTGTTTGCTCTAAGGGTCTGATTATTTTCTTAGATCTTGTTTCATCCTGCCTCAAGCGCCACTGTTTTATCTCCTTTGCAATGAATTTGATTCCCAGCTCAGTGAGCCTCTGCAACACCTGAGGATAGATTTTGGTGTTTTTCATCATGGAGACAAGCTCCCTGGACTGTATTATTATTCAGATCCTCAAGACGGGCTGTCCTGCTGGTCTCAAGCCTTTGCTTGCTTGAAATTATTTTCTAGTCAACAGAGTAAGAAGCATAGTACTGAAAGAAGGTTTTACAGAAATCCTGCAATAATTACCCAAGTGGATGCTGGCATTGCATCCTTAGAGCAATGCATCCTGATTAGGAAATCCGCTAAGAAACCCTTTATATAACCAAAGAATTCCATGTAAGGCTCAGACATATAATACAGCATAGCAATGAAATAGATCTACAGTGCAGGTGCCTTGTCTTATACAATTTGGGAAATAAGTATAAATCATGACGATGTAGCCAGATATTATCTAAGGAATCATTCATTAATACTACCACCAGAAATTTACCATCAGAATGAAATTTCCAGTGAACCATAACAGTTTTAGTTGACAGTAAAGCCGTGTAAAAAGAGATTTTTTTTTTCCTGGAAGTTGAAAGATGCACAGCACAATATATAAATAATGATTTATTGCTTATTAGTTAAAGAATGTGATACTAAGTCCCAAAGAGTTTACTGTGTCATGCTCTGCTTGAAATCAAGTGCAGCACGAAACACAGCATGATTAGATCAATCCTGTGCCTGTATCTATCTGTCCATCTGTATGTGTTATTTTCATATTTATGAAACATGCATACATGCACTCAGATTCTGTTTCAGAAAATTGCCAACCACGATTTTTATCGATAGGCTGTTTTAATGCTGTCTATGGTCACAATCCACCCTGGACTGATGAAAGGTTAGAGAATTTGTTCTTAAATGATTACAGAATCACTTCAGTGGAAGAAAGATTTTAAGGATAGAGACTGTGGTCTCTCTTCAGTCCTGGAGGTTTCTCTAAGTCACTTACTGATTTAAACTCTGATTTTGAAAAGGCCAAGCAGGAGGGGAATAAATAGAAAACTTTAGGTCCTGTTTCCTAAGGGATACATATTATCATTATTGACCTGTGCAAGGAGAAGTAGCAGCCGGAGGTGGAGTTGCACACCGTGTTCCCTGGCATGCTTTTATTTCAATTACAAAGACACCTCTCCAGTTATCAATGTTTTTACCTAGCAGAGCTTTGACTTTCATGTTTCTTTTTCAATACAGGTCAAACAATCAATGTAGAAATACTGTTCCTCCTCAAACACTTGAGTTCTGTAGGGTACCACTGTCACCACAATCATATCCTCTTTAATTTTCAAATCAGCTTTGAATTTGTTCCAGCATTCCCTTTAGTAAATTGGTTTTTAAGAGTAAGTGGCTTATATTGTCTACATTTCTTCAGAAACTGCCTTGCTTTGGCAACTTCAAAAAGTTTGAGAGAAGAGACAAAAACCACTCTAGATCGTTGCAGAGATAGAGCATCATCTAACATTTATTCTTTTGGTGGTATTAAATCTCTCTTGATGGCATATACTTACACGTACACACACACACATTCGCCTCCTTTTTTTTTTCCAGTTAAGTGTACTTTACAAGTTCCTTCCTTACAGGATCTTTCTATCAATTGCAGGAATTGTCTTAATTCTCATACTACTTTTTCCAGCTACTTGTTTTCATCAGCGTCACTTACATCATCATCATTCATTTTTGTACTTGGCTACTTGCACTTTGATCCCTTAATGTATTTTACAAATCTGCTTTCTCTGATGTTTTTCTCTGTTCTGTATGAAAGATAGCCTCTTTAGAACACCATTCTTCCTGCCTTTCCTATTCTACATACACCTCCTGTTTTCTATCAGTTGTCATTTTTCCTTTGTAGTTGCCAACTTCCTTTAACAATTCAACCTCTCTCCTAACCTTAACCTACTTTGTCACAGTAAAACTAAAAATTTACAGGTGGAAATACATACAGAGAATGACTGTTTTTCTTATTTGACTGGATATTAAATAATAGATACTAGTATTCTCTTCACATTTAATACTTAGCACTTAGAATATTTTCAGAGTATTGTAGAAACTCTGCACCAAAATAATCCATAATATAATTTCTTGGAGTATGGTCCTTTAATTACTTAATTATCCTGGTCACTTGCTGCCATAAGTAAGTACTAAAAGTTAAGGCAACTTGCCTAAGGTACAAAGCAGTAGATCAGTAGCAGAACTAGAAGAAAAAAAAATCAAAACCAAAACAAACTAGTTCCTGGATGCAAGCCCAAAAATTAAGTTTCATACAATGTGTATTTCTGAATATAAATAGATACTGATTCAGAATCTCAGTATTAAATGTTGTAAGGCATGGATTCATGTTTTGCCGGTAGGAACTGGAGTTTAGTCTGTCTCCTATGTTTTAGAATCCCTCTTTTACTAGGAATGCATGTCTGCAACAAGCAAAAAAGCCAAGTGTTAATGCTACAATAATTAATGCCATAATATTGCCTCATGATATTTGGAAAAATGAATGTCAAAAGGGAAAATTAGAAAAGCATAGAACACTTCAAAAGGTCCAAGATGAAGTGCTTCTAGCCAACATCAAGTTATCCTCCACCAAAAATACATGATCAGCACGTGTAATAGAGATTTTTCTTGGCAACCTTATTTAGCTTCTTCCTTACCAGAGTGATGCAGTCACTGAGACTCATTTTAGAAGAACATAATTTTTATCCTTCAGCAAGCTATAGGAACAAATATTTGAGACAGATGACCACTTCGCTTCACATTCCACCAAAAAAAACCTTGATGATAATAGAGGGGAGAAGACCACCCACTGCAGTCTGAAAAATGTGAATCTAAAATACTTCACTAAATTTTTCAATGGTATTTGCCACAGATAAGATGAGAACGAGGGGCACCTGTGGTTTCCTTTCCTGTAGCCCAGTCTAGTCCGATGCTATTCACAGGTCATTCTTTGAATGACTGACAATGAATTTTAAATTCCCATTGAGCTAAAATCTTGACATTTAGCACATTCATTCTTTATGAGATCCTGAAGAAAATTCTCCCAAGTGCATTTTCAATTTTCCATTGCAGGTTCCTAAAAGGTAACTGGCCATTTTTATTAGCTGCAATCATTGTCAAATCTTTGTAGTAGAAGGTAACAGTTAACCAGAGGTTGGTTTTAAGAGACCTGTGTGGAATAAGAAGTCATACCATCACTAAATTTCAAAACTATATACATATTTTTGGCACTAGAGTTTGCTACATCTCTCATTCATGGAAATGAAAGTAATTTGGAGTTACAAGTATCAAATTGTAGGACCCAAAAATGGACGTTTTGTTCTTTCTTTCAAATATTCAGACTAAATTAAAAATTATCCAATTGCGATGCCCAGATGAAGGAGGGATTCTTCTTTGCATGAGCCAGAATTAGACTATTAGATATGTGATCTTACACTGTGTGTGGTATTTCTATAATCTTTAAAATAAATATGAAAAATGGTTATAACAACTATCATACCAAATTAAAACCACTGAGTGATGCTGAATATTTCATTATGTTGTGATTTCTGTTTCCCAGAACAACTATATCACTGCAAGGAAAAATACTGCAAAATGTTCTTGAGTACTGGAGCTCACCTAGGCTAAGTAACAGTGCACAAATGTTAATTCTGATAATCACAATAGAACAAACAGTTCTTTAACATATGTATTTTACAGAATAAAAGGTTCACAGAACATTTGATACTAAAAGGCATTTCTGGAAATCATCTAGTTCAACCTCTCTCCTCAAGGCAGGAACAGTTGGAGTGAGTTGCTCAAAGCCACTTCTGATCAGGTTTTGAACATCTACAAGCTGGAGACTTCACAATGTCACTGGACAACCAGGTTCAAGTTTTCAACCATCTTCACAGTAAAACGTAAAATCACAGAATGGTTTGGATTGGAAGGGAGCCTAACAACCATCTAGTTCCAATTCCCCTGCCATGGTCAGTGACACCTTCCACTAGATTAGGTTGCTGAAAGTCCTGTCCAACCTGGCCTTGAACACTTCCAGGGATGGGACATCCACAACTTCTCTAGGCAACCTGTTCCTGTGCCTCACCACCCTTACAAGAAAGAATTTCTATTGCTATTAAGGAAATACAAATCTACCCTCTACCTCCATCTCAGTATTGAGAAGAAAATCGTCTGAGACCTCAGGCTCTGTGCTTTTCACCCTCATCCCCACAGTCATGCATTCATGCTGGAGATACACTCCACATCTCCCTGACAGTATCATTGGTGCCTGTGAAGAAAAGCACCAAGGGGTGACAGTCGAAGGGCTGGACAAGCATCAGCAGCATATCCGTAACATCCCAGATCCAAGCACCTGGGAAACAGGAAGCTCTACAGGGCAGCAAGCCAGGTGGGCATGCAATGTTCTCTGTTCCCCTGCAACAGCTGTCACTCACCCTTTCCTCCTGCTGCTAAGGTGGGGCTCAGGTTCAGCCTGTTTGAGTGCTTCACTGAACACAGCTCCCAACACCTCACCTGCTACCAGGGCGCTGATCCTGTTGCATAGCTGCAGATCTTCAAGCAGGACACTTTATAACAGTCCTCTAAACAAGAAGAATGAGATAGATTATGTGCAACATAAAAATCCAGTAGGAAAAACTAAACCCTAGGGAATATAAAAAGAGTATAATATTGACATGTTGGCTTGTATACACAGAGATGTTTCCTGGCATAGATACAATAAACTAATTATTCTGCCGTAGTTCTATCAGTCTTAGCTCTCATGTGGACATTATGTATGCCAAAACTGTTATTTTGTCCCAGAATAATTACTCCAGAGTAATTATTCCAAATAAAATTACTATTATTTTGAAACAAAATGTCCATGCAGATCTTAAAGTAATATAGATATAGCAGCATAGATCATAGATATGCCAGGAAATACCTTTTGAGGACAAGCCCTCCAGTAGTAGCAAAGTTGCTATGAGTTGCAAGAATTTAAGATTTTATTTTATTTTTTGGTTGGTTGGTTGGTTTTGGTTGCTTTTTGTGGTGGTGTTTTTGTTTGTTTGATTGTTTTGCTTTGTTGGTTTCTTGTTTTTTGTTGTTTGGTGGGATCTTTTGTTGTTTGGAAGTTTTTTGATAATAACATAGAGATTTGGTTCTGTGGTTCGTGAGAATGACACTCTAGTGTAACTTGGATCATTTTCTATGATTATCTGTCTGTGTCCTGAAATGCAGTTCATTTGGAACAGGTGGATTTACAGATAATTCCCTAAATTCATTGGAGTGGTTATGAACTGCATTATCTAGAATCAGGCAAAATATTGGACCTTAACAAGAAATAACTGACCACTATTAATGCAGCTTAATCTGTGACAACTTTTGGGATCACAGCCCATGAGAGATATCTTGGTTAATGCTCTGAAAGGGTTTTCCTCCATATTACATTGCCTTATTCCTTTGTCTATTGCCCTCTACTACCTCCTTCTTCTGTTGTCCTCCTGTCTATCATCTTCTCTTTCTTTCAGCCAATTTCAGTGTGACTGGTGAGGCATTTTCGTATATGGTGCACTAAATGTAAACAGCCATCTTTAAAGTCCTAGGCTTCTTAATAAAAATGACTTAAGAGGGAAGGGCAACAACCTCACATTATCCTTGTAGATGTTTATTTTGTTCTGAAATAAAGTAAACAATGTTTTAAGAACATGAGATCCTCAGAAAAGCATTTCATTGATGTTATTTGATAGTTCAGCTGATAACAAACCAATTGGTATAATTTTAGTACCTACACAGATATAAGTCAATTAAATGTACATGGCTTTTTCTTGGCATTTCAGCTAACCTGAAAAAGGGTATTGTCTCCCACAAATACTTTAACAAAGGCAACCTTTTACATTTTCTTGAATTGTTTGATACCTTCAACTTTTCTTAATACCGACCCATTTAAAACTCATTCAAGGGTAATAATCTTTTGTTCTTTCAAGGATACCTCTACATTTTACACAGTGTATTTTTCTTGTTGATAGATGGAAGTACTCTACTCCAGGGATTAAAGACAGAACACACTCTCGGGCTTTTAAAAATTCTTTGCTGATATAGGCATTTAACAGCAGAGCTAACAGCCTGATTCTTCAGAAAAAAATTCATGCAAACTTACTCTTTGCAGGAGGGTATCTGTCACTCAATGCAGTGAGAGCAGCAACAGCTTATTCTGATCTGATCATTAGCAGTGAAACCAGTAACCCAGTTCTGCAAATTAGCACACTGAAAAAAACAGTCTGAGGAGCCAAGTGGCTGAATAACTTCCTTGAATTTCATAGAACGCATTTTGAGCTTGCTAATACTGGTGCAGTGCAGCATTTAGATATTATAATATCACAAGGAAAAGAGAGACCAATAGATCCACTAAAATGCCTGACAGACAAAAAAAGAGAAATGTCTGAGTTGTCTGATAATCTCATAGAAGAGTAAAAATCAAGTAAGCAGGAGACATGTAATGTTTTAAAAATTTCAGTCAGTTGTACATATAATCTTGAAAGCTCTTTAGATTCATATTAAAAACTTAAGAAGGAATAAAACATTGGAAAATAGCAAAATGTGTTAAAATTCTATAGCATAGTCCTAATTCCAATACAAATTTCTGTTAAAATGTCTATTTCATTTAAAAATAATGTCTGTGGATTTCCAGAGGTTTTAAAAATACTTCATTCCTAAAAGACAGGGTTCTAATATTCTAGATCAAACAGGAGAACGCATGCTACCCGTCATTACTCAGATTACTCAGATTACTTATATTCCTAACCTAAGACTAATACTTAGGTCTCCTATATAGCCAATGGAGAGAGATGGGATTTCCAGTTACATTTCTTTCTGTGTACTTTGACATCTATCTTGATGAACTGCCAGCCAGAGAGCCTAACCAACTGTTTTGGACTTGGCATCTAACTTCTAGATATCCAAGGTGTGCCTGAGATGCATCCTTATCTAAGGCTTCTAAGATATTTGCTTTTGGTTCTGAGAATTTATAACTTTTTTTTTTTGCTGATCTCCCTCAAATACTTCTTGCGTGATCTTTCTGTGGATCAATTGGCAGTGTCACACAAGTTTATGGTTTTCATGGATAACATAAAGCTGCTCCATCTTTTGCTTCAAGCACCAAATTAGGCAGTGGATTACCTGTCAAAATGTACCACAAAGAAAGCAGAAAAGCAGAACTATCAACAACAGTCTTACTCTCTCTTCTCCCTTCCCTTCTCAATTAACACCAGGGTCAAGATCAACAGTTCAAACAGAAGGGATTATAATTCGCTCCTTTAAAGAGAAACAGTAGTTTTAGAAAGAAAGATATATTATTGATTTTCTTGAGATTTCTTAAATAAATAGTTTGTTAGTTGCAGACTGTTGTTCCTCAGTTTTCATATAGTTAAAGCATATTCTGTTTGGACTCAGTGCTTTATGAAAAATTCCCTATTCTGCAATTAGTTCTCGAGAAAATTTTAATCCTGGTTGCATTTTTGTGAAGATGAAAAAAATTCAGACAGGATACTACAGGAAACTGAAGGAAGATATCCTGGCTCAGGGTTTTATTCCAGTTTGCATTTAATCTGTGTTCTCTGATGTGGTTTATAGCAACATAACGTTTGGACAAGTAAATCTACTGCAGCAAATTGCATTGAAACATTGTATTAAATTACATTAAATAAATTATTATTATTGTTGTTGTTGTTGTTGTTGTTGCTTTTTGCTGCTCAAACAAAAGATTGGGTATTAAAAACATGATTCCTTTACAAATTCCCATTTTTTGCTTAGATATGATGTTTTAAGAGTCTAGATTTTTGGCTGAGTATGAAAAGAAACGTTGACTTTTTAATACATTATTGGGCACTAGATAGTTCCTGCAATCATAAAACCCACATTCCTCATTTTTTTGCTATTGTCCATTAATATATGATAGTCAAAATATTTTTTCACTGCTTTTTTCACTTCTTTATTGTCATTAAAACATCAGTTACTAACGTCAGAGCAATGGCCTTAAATTTTAAGTTTAAATTCTGTTTCAGTTTTAAGTGATGATCACTGATTAGTAACTCAGTTACAATTACTCTTGCACATGATCTTATTCTGTAGTCAGCTTTAAGAAAGGTTTTGTTGGACACTCTCTTTTCCTAGGAAGCTGAAATTAATTCTTTTCCTTATATCAGTCCTATAGTCTATGATTTCAGTCACCTTCTGCCCTTCTATAAAATTTGCCCAATTTCTTCAGAGTCCATCTAAACTTCCAAGTCACAACAGAAGATAAACAATTCCTATACTCATGACCTAGAAAATTATTGTGTTTTCTTATTTCCAAAACACTTACCGTAAAATAATGAATATGTTTCATCTTTGATTCTTAGAGTCACAGAGACTTAGTATTACCCCTATAACACAGAGAACCCAGCCTATATACATCCATGTGGTTGTTCCTCCTCAGGAGCAGAACTTTGCACTTCCCCTTGTGGAATTCTACGAGTTTCCTGTCAATCCATATCTCCAGCCCACTGAAGTCCCTCTGGATGGCAGCACAACCCCCTGGTGCATCAGCCATTCCTCATAGCTTTGGGTCATCGGCAAACTTGCTGGAGAGTACACCCTGCACCATCATCCAACTCATTAATGAAGATGTTGAACAGGATTGGACCTGGTAACGACTCCTGGGGCACACCAATACTTACTGGCCTCCACTAGACTTTGTTCCACCAATCATCACCCTTCAGGGTCAGCCATTCATCCAGTTTTCAATAGTCCTCACAGTCTGCTCATTCAGCCTATACTTCAGTGGCTTCTCTATGAGGATGTTAATTGGAGACAGTGTTCAAATGAAATTACATATGCGGTTTCAACCTCAACCAAGCAGCTTATCATCTTCTACTTTCATAACCAAACAAGAGACTTTCTAGCCCAGTAGCTCAGTCGCTCAGCTGGATGATGGAAAAACTTGCAATCTGATTCCTTTTCTCAGAAGCATTTGCGTATTGACATTAAACAGACATTGAATAAATTACTTCGGAATGGTTTCAAGTTTGCTAGGTAAAGCAAAGCAAATCTTATTCAAGTTTAGTGGACTGTTCATGCTCCATCAAATTAATGACAAAATCCTATTTTTCACTTGAAGAAATGAAATCTTTTCCTAGAAACACATGACTGCAGGATTCATTTGGTTCTGCCCTACATCATATCAGACAAAACTAACATATAATCTGCTTTATATATGACCAAGCATTTGTAACTCCAAAACTCATTCAGATGTGTAACCTCTTGCAATATAGTATTATAGTACATTTACATTCAGAGAAATGACCCTTGGTATGAAACTTGTAAGTGTAAATGTTTGAGCAAAATGTAACATCTGAAATCTATATATCAGCTTTATGAGTGAAACTCTGATTACTGTTGTCTTTTCTTCAGATTTCAGTTGTGAATAATAATACCACATTAGAAAATTTGTGTACATTTCATGAAAGCACTGTTGAGGCCACACCTCAAGTACTGGGTCCAGTTCTGAGCCTCTCACTTCCAGAAAGACATTGAGGTGCTGGAGTGTGTCCAGAGAAGGGCAGTGAAGATGGTGAAGGGTCTAGAGTGTGAGTGTATTGGCTTGCGTGACAAGGTTCTGGTAGCAGGGGTCTATGGGGTGGCTTCTCTAAGAAGCTGTTGGCAGTTTCCCCTATGTCCAACAGAGCCAATGCCAGATGGCTCCACAATGGACTCGCTCCTGGCCAAGGCCAAACTCATCAGAGGTAGCAGTAACACCACTGTAATAACATATTTAAGATATTTAAGAAGAAAATAACAGTATTGCACAGATGTGATTGTGGCCAGAGAAGAGAGAAGCGGTAATATGTGAGAGAAACAGCCCTGCAGACAGCAAGGTCAGTGAAGAAGGAGGAGGAGGAGGTGCTCCAGGTATTGGAGCTGAGCTTCCCTTGCAGTCCATGGTGCAGACCATGGTGAGGAAGGTTGTTCCTCTCCAGCCCATGGAGGTCCACAGGAGAGCAGAGTTTTACCTGCAGCCTGTGGAGGAGCCTTGAGTCGGAGCAGGTAGATGCCCAAAAGATGGTTGTGACCCCGTGGGAAATCCACACTGGAGCAAGTTCCTAGCAGGGCCTAGGGACCAATGGAGAAAGGAGCATATACAAGAGCAGGCTTCCTGGCAGAACTTGTGACCCCATGGGAGGGACCTACACTGAAGGAGTTCATGAAGAATTGTAGCATGTGGGAAGGACTCATATTTGAGGAGTTCGTTGAGGACTCTCTCCCATGGGATAGACCCCATGCTGGAGCAGGGGAAGGACTCCTCTCCCTGAGGAGTAGTAGTGGCAGAAACAACATGAGATGAAGTGATGGTAACCCCCATTCTCTGTCTCCATACACCGCTGTAAGGGAGGAAGTAAAGAATAGTGAATAAAGTTAAGCACAGGAAGGAACGGAGTGGGGGAAGAAGGTGATTTTAAGATCTTTTTTTCTTCTCATTATCCTAGTCTGATTTTGATTGGTAATAAATTCAATAGATTTCCCCAAGTTGAGTCTGTTCTGCTCTTGATGTTAATTGGTGAGTGATCTCTCTGTGCATTTATTTCAACCCAGCCCAGGTCAAACCACATCAGTAAGTCATATGAGAAGCAGCTGAGTGAGCTGCGATTGTTTAGCCTGAAGAAAAGGAGGCTCACGCTCTACAGTTACCTGAAAGGATTTGTAGCAAGGTGGGCGTCAGTCTCTTCTCCCAGGCAACTAGCAACAGGACAAGAGGAAACGGCATCAAGCTGTGCCAGGGGAGGTCCAGGCTGGACATCAGGAAAAATTTTGTCACTGAAAGGGTGGTTGAGCATTAAAATGGACTGCCCAGGGAAGTGATGGAGTCACCATCCTGGAAGTGTTCAAGAAATGACTGGATGTGACACTTGTTGCTATAGTTTAGTTAACATGGGGGTGTTCAGTCAAAGTTCGGACACTATAATGTTGGAGGCCTTTTCCAACCTTAATGATTCTAGGAAGACAGATCCTGCATGTTGAACATTAAGGTTTGGAACCACTCAGAACCCTACTGAACTAATTTGCCAAATATTAGAAAACTATTAGATTGAACCACATGAATTCTGTATTTTCCAATGAAATTAAATATATATGTCTGATCGACTTTTTTACTTTTCAGGTGTTTGTATTTCATATCCATTTTATTTTTATACTGTGGTTATATATTATTAAAAAAAACATTAACTAAGCCAGCTTCCTGAACAGGACACACTAAACAACAGGGAAAGGACCAGCAGAATTAGTGTGGTTTCCCAGAATAAGGGGTCAAAAACCAAAACAGATATTTGAAAATTTGACTTCAGACATGTATACCTAGACCAATCAGCCTAGATGCTCTTGAAGTTCAGAAAAGTTTTTCATATTACTTTAAGTTAGATATCAAAATAAGTCAGGAGAATTATGCCATAAATTGTTATCTCCGTGATAACAGCTGAGTGACCAACTGAGATGTCAATGTCAAAGCTTTATGCATCTAAAACTAAGCAAATGAAATGTGATGAGCCATGCAACTATACACATCCCTTATCTTAAGGAGAACGACTTAAAACCCATTTGCTCTTAACGTGTTTTTAAGACTGTTCCCTGTTTTGTCAAGGAAAAAAAATACTTTAAATTCTCAAGCTGCTGATATTACATGCCAACATGTAATATTTACATGCCAAAGACTCCTAGTCAATCTCATCACTTCTCGAACTTGTGCTCTAAGAACTTTAAGAAAGGGTTGTTCTTTGTACTGTGCTTAACAGTACGATATGTGCTCTTATGCTTTTTGATAATATTGTAATTGATCATCATCATCATCATCATCATCATGGCTAGGCTTCGCAAACGAAGATTTGGGTAGGCTCTATCCACATTTGCTGCAGGCACGCTGGTGGCTTATGAGGCCAATACGTGACAGACAAATCCGATTGCAAAAGGCACAGCAGAAAGACTCCTTAGATGGTGTATTCTGCAATACACGGTTCTTTCTGCGTTGCCTTTTTTCCTCGAGGGTGATCCTGCGTGTGTTCTCAAAGGAGACAGCTGCGTTATAGATGGTGTGTCTCCAGGCCTCCCGCAAATTCGTGAAGCGTTCCATATTTTTTCTGAATCATGGGTCATCTACCGCCACCACCTGCATCTCTTAGAACGCTTCCATCAACGCTGCCTCCGTACAATTGTAATTGATACATAATAGGAAAAAAGTAAATTAGCGAGGGAGGAAACCTATAATTTTAACATTCAAAGAAGGCAAGGCAGAGTGTAATGAAAGAACATGAATGTGAGCATGGGACCTCCTTTTGAAAACACTGCATGCCAAGCAAATAATTTTCTTCCCATTTATTCTAGCTATTAATATTTCAGTCCTCCCCTTTCAAAGGACTGCACCTAGTTCAACTCTTTGCCATATGCCCATGGTCCTCATAGTGCTCAAGTGTAAAGCTTTTCTAATCAAGCAAAACCATATAGCAGATTTTTTGTCTTCTAGGGCCTCTCTCTGCAGTAACAACACAAAAAAAGCAGTCCATTGAGTGCATGATTGAACAGATGCATTTGACTATTCAGCTTGCTGGAAGAGATGGGGTGGAAGAATACAAAAAAATGAAGGGGTTTTGGGCACTGGCTTTAATCTGTGAAGTTTAATATCTGCCTACAAGAAAGACTTCCAAGACAGGATATTTTGTACTACATGTACATAAGTACTCAATAGATAAAAGTATACAGGGAAATTAGGTGTCAGTTAACAATTTAAAATGGGAGGCAGACGCTCATATTTTCAAAATGTTCCACAAAGCAGGAAGCATGTGCTTGTGAAGGAAGATTGCTGTCAAGGGTTTCTGTTACAACTACTGCAAGAGCATTTCATTAAACTTCTGAAAGCAACAACATAGGAAGACAGTCACAACTTAGAAGCCTCATGAGGAGTTGTGATATCCAGAACAGAAACTGGGATATTTTTACCTTAATAAAGGCAGATATCTGAAAAAAGCACATTCATTTTCAGAAAAATAAGCTGGATATCTGAGCAAGTGTCCAGTTGAGATCTAGAGTAAAAATTCTAATCAAAGGAAAGAATTTGAATGTCTCAAAAAAGACTGGTCACATAAAGACCTGGTTTTTGAATTAGTTTTACTGGTGGAAGCTGACATGACTGTGCAGTAAAAGTAATGAAATATGAGAATCATGAGAGAAAATCCCCAGTAGTGAAAGAAGAGTCTTTACGATCTGGTCAAGGACACGAAACTGTACTATAAAGCTTTTAAATCCATTCTGAAGTTTTTCAAACACCTGGGGTATTTACCTGTAAGAGTTTTCTTAACACTAAACCATGGTTCAAATATATTGCAAAGCTGTTTCATATTTAATTAGTTTGCTGTGCAATTCTTCTAATAGAACTGAGAGAAAGGTTCATTTTATTGAACTTCAGTCAAGCTTGTAGAGAAGTGACTTTAGGAGATTAAATTAGTCATCTATGCTTTCTCTGAAGTAAATGGACAGAAATGGACACCTCCAGAAGGCAATTCATTCCAGCCTAAGTTAGCTGTCTAAAGCTGTTTGGATGAATCACCTTTTGGCAGTACCTCTCTCTCTTATCTCTCTGTCTGTTTCAGAGGGCACCTAGTTAACTTCAGATGGCTACTAAATTTTCAACTCACTCTTTTTAGGCAAAATAAACTTTGCTAATATTTATATAGAGCTGCTTTGAACTGAATAAGCATACACAGGATAAGATTTTTAGAGTTTTTAAACAAAAGGGAGCCAAAAGGTCACCAAAAAAAAAAAAAAAAAAAAAAAAAAAGGCTCAGTTTCAGTGTACTTACTCACTTTTGTAACAGGGTAAATCCCTACAGCTTTGACATACCTGTGTCTGGGACCCCTGATCAGACAGACCTCTTTCCAATCAAACCTGGTTCATGAGTTTTCCTATTGCAATGGAGTATTGTAGAGAATCAGGGCAGCAGTCACACATTGCTCTGACATCTGGCTTTCCACAAAAAAGACAACTGGAAAACTGCAGGTAACATGCACTATGCTAGCATTTATACAAAATTTAAACTTAGAGCAGTAGGAAGAACTGAGTCTCACAACAATGACAAAGAAGTTGAAAGAAGAAAGAAAAAGCCCTCTGGAAGCAACTAAAAAAAATCTGTTTTAGTGAACTGGATCAGAAGTAATAAAGACTGCATGTCCATTTTAATTTACATGTAACATTGTCCTCTTTCTATGATCAACAGTAAAAGTTTCATTGCATTGGAAAATGACACTGTCCTCCTTAATAATTGCTTAAAGCCATTGGAACAGGACAAGTACAGGAAAAGAAGTATTACTTTATTTCCTACAATGACTCTTTAAGTCAGAAAATTACAGTTGTTTTTGCAGATTTTAAAACCAATTCTGTTCTTATTTAGAGGAACACTAGATCAGAAGAGCTCCATTTTTTATCTGAGGAAATGTTTTGTCTGGACCAGTCTGTGGTGTTGTCTATTGAAATGCATCTGTGGTGATCAGAAATTATGTGTGATTACATACGTGTATTTTACATTCACCTAACTGATTCTTTTTCCAATTGTACGCATATATCTCCATCCCAATCTCTTTTTGTCAGTTTATTGGCACATACAAAGACTTTTGATTTTCCAAATACTGACACTCCTGTTAGAATGTGAATTCCTTTCCATGAACATTGAGCTATTCATCAACAGAAACTTTTCAAAGGTAGGTATTTCATTCAGAGGAATTCCCCCTCTTTAACTATCTTGAGACAGTAGAGAAGAAAATGACCTTAAATCCTACTTTTCTCTTTTGAACCTACACTACCTTTGATGTTACACTGAGAGATAAGAGGAAGGGATGGTACCCCCATAATATAAAATAATGTGAGGTTGCATAGGTGTGCCGGCAAACAGGCTGGGAGGAAAAATTGACTGGACGACTGTAGATAGCAGATTCTTTGCTGATTTGGACTACTAGTTAGTAGTCATGCTGACATGGATTCCACTCTAAACCTATGCATAGCCCACATGACCCCTGCCAGACCAAGATGTAAACTTAATCAAATGACTCCTGACAGAGTTATAGTAAATACAGCCCTTTCCAAAATCTGACCGCATCCCTCATTCTAACCCTTTCATGGATGCTTCAGATCTAAACCTCCAAGGAAGGAAACAGTGATGGGAAGAGACGCAAAAGGGTGTGAAAGACACCATTAGTGTGGACAAATCAGTGATTTGATTCATAAATTGGAACACAAGCTTGGTTGTTTTCTATTTCATAGAACCATGGGATCATAGAATGGGTTCAGCTTGAAAGGGACTTTAAATATCACTCAATTTCAACCCCCCTTCCTTGGGCAGGGACATCTTTCTGTAGATCAGGTTGCTCAAAACCTAATCCAGCTACCCCTAACCCATCAACTCTTTGCCAGACAAATTAACATTACTGAGAAACTAGTGCTGGTGAGTGGATCCTGCTAAAAAAGCCTACAAATGAGGTTCTGCTACTTCTGATTCACTGAAGTGTAAATCCAAAATGGTAGCTGCCCAGGCTACCTTCAAATCTACACTACCCACTAATCATAGGCATGGGACATCTGTCACCCAATATATGGATGATAGGGGCAAAGTTAAACCCTGTATCCCTCCTGTACATAAAATTAATGTGCATGCATTGGTCCCAGAGGCTGGAATCCAAACCTTAATTGTAATCTTATCAGTCCTTGTCAGATTTAGATCTATTCCCCATCCAGCTGTTTCTGCTATCCCTCATATGTTCTGACACTCCACGCTGGTCTGCTTTCCAGATATAACCTGTCAGATCCTCCTAAAAAGCAAGTCTTCAGTCCAAACCAACTCCAAACACAGCCATGTAGCCTTACTATAAGAATTTTCTTGATAAAATTTAACTTTTAGTACTTTCTTAGTCTTTGCCTTCCTCCTAACTCAGCAGCAAGAGCTGTAACACAGAGATCTCTATTAGACCCTGTCCTAAACCAGCCACATTATCCTAAACATATTCTAGTGTTAAATATATTCTAGTATTGAAAATGAAACATTCACTCAGCAGAAAGTTTTAAAGGAATTTAAAATTTTATCCACATTTTTCAGAAAACTAAAGATGCCAATCTATAGTCACAAATTATCACAAATCTTTAATAGGGATTTACCTATAAGGGATGCATTTTTTCAGACGACACAAATTGTTTCACCTAAATACCATTTCATATTGATATATAATATAATATAATGGGCAATGTAAAGGGTGCAGCAATCTGATTAGTATAATAATACTGTGAAGGTCTTCAAGTGGCCTTTCCACAAATGATTTGAGGAAACCTGGGAAACTAACAAAAGCAGAACTGATGTTAATAGAAGAAATAGCTACTCTTTAGTTTATGAGTAAAATTAGTTTTATCTCTTCCCAACTGAATATGTTACCCTGTTAAGTTTGATCAAACTGCTTATCTAGACAAAGATTGATTACCAATTAAATATTGCATAAACTAATAAAATGATACCTGAAGTTCATCCAGATGGCTCTATTACAAACAATAATCTCTGATATAAACACTACTTGGAAAGATTATATTGCTCAAATACTTCAGAAGCTGCAGGAAGTTTTAATGATATCTTGACAAAGCAGGAAATCTCAGTAGATATATATTGAAACTTAAGGTGACCTTGTAAATAGTTTATATAAAACATTTTATAAAACTGTTGTTTACTGACATTCTACTTTTTCCACCATTTGCTGTCAGGTTAGATCCAGTGAAATGAAACTATATGAACAGCCATCCTTCAAACACTAAGTTCCATCTTTTTTCCTGCCTCCCAGGGCATGAAATAGCTACCCACCACCTGCTGCTCACAGGTTGGTTTGTCAGGTTGCAAGTCAGAATTGATACACACTGATTTTTTAGTGCTCTAAACTGTATTATATCTCTGCAGTGCTTAGGATAGCCCCTGCTGCCCGGTGTAGGCCTGCAAGCATCCCTAGAACTAAATTAAAACAAAAATAATTCTAGACTAGACTGTCTGTGTTTGAATTTTACCATATGTCATGCAAGGACTTTGAATGAAAATTGTATATTTGGGGCAAGTAGCAGAACAGCCAAGGGCATATTCATTAGGCATCTGCAGCCAAAATTATTTTGGGTTCATTGATTCAATGTTTTTCATGAAATAATTGTATGTGGCTATTCAGACTTAAAAACAAACATTTCTGTTTTCAAAAAAGATGACAGATAGAAAGGAAAAGAAATTATTCATGGAACTTTCTCTTAGTCAACATCCTCCAGGTGCACCCCATATACGCACTTATTAGGTGTGTTTTCTTTTTTTTTTAATTATTATTTATAATCAATTAAAATAGCAATAGTATTTGTTTACTTAATTTTTTTGAACACATGAGCTGGAAGTAAGTACAAAAGAAATAAGACTCAACCCATATAAGCAATGGGAAAGCTTTCAAGCTGTGTTTTTCTCATCACTTTTCACTTGATGGAAAGAAACTAAATTCTTTGACCTTGGGTTAGCTATCATAAAATGTAATCAAAATTCTTTAAGCTCAGAAAAAAAGGTTCTAAATAGGTTAGCAAGCTAAGTTTACCCCATTTCTATGACATATCATGTCCTGAAACAGGTCATATTCCCATAAGAATGAATGAAAATAAAAACTTTTTTATTTTAGAAAAAATACAGGTTAAGAGATAGTGGTAAAATAATCACAAGACATGCAGCTATTTTTTAGAAACAGTGAACAAAATTTCATAAGTTTCACAAGGAAGGATATAGCTAAAAATCAAATTTACAGAAAATACAAAATATATATAAAGAAAAAACTTCCTAAATTCTATTTCTATTTTAAGAAATTCATGATGTTGATATGAATTGCATTGTTAGGAAAAATATTTTTAATGACACATTTACCCAATATCAGCCCAGCAGTGATGGCCATCTCCAGAAGCTGGCACTCTGGCTGTTTGTGCCCTTCGCATTACTATTTCTGCTGATTTGTTTTTGTTTTGTTTTTACCCTTAAAATTCTTTCTTTATTGACATGACTGTCAAAAAATTCCTGTAAATATTGATTTCTCCAGGACAGCAGAGAAATCTGGTAGATCATTCAGCTTATAAACACACACCAAAGGTATTAAAGGTATTAAATGTTGTGGTTTGCGAAACAGCAGGAAAACTTGATGGCATACCTCCATCCTTTTCATTAAAAAAAATGCAACAATCAAATACCACAACAACAACAACAACAACAAACTCCAACCTTATTGGGCAATATTTATTTCTTTTCCATATTTTTACTGCTTTTTTTGTTTTCTGTCAATGTTGAGATCTCAAACTGCGCTACTTTTAGCACCTGCTGTACATACAAATAATTCATAAATATATTTAAAATTTATTATGGTTTTATTGACCTATTTATTGATCTAAAAGCCCAAAACAAAACCAGAAACAAAGACCCAACAACGGCAAAAAACCCCAAACAAAACAAAACACATGAAATGCCAGTGCTGCAATAGGAGAAACTATTTTCTCGGGCTGAAACTGATTGAAAGCATCCTCTATATAAAAATGAAATTCATTTCTGTAGATGCAATGATGCTTCAGCATTTGTCCAACATCTCAGATTTACTCTCCCAGATAACCTCATATTTCACCCCACAGTCCCTAAAGAAGCATCACTTTAAACAGGGCCACATGGAAAAATGCACTTCAATAACATCTGAAGGTCTTAGTCTAGCTTCAAGGGCCTCTAATCTAAATGAGTGATGTGCCTATAGGGTAAGCTGCATTTATAGTTATGGAAATAGGGAGGAGCAAATGTAAGGGAAAGAATGCTAAAAAGAAAATAAAGACAGAAAAAAAAAAAAGGAGAAGATAGACTGGAAAGAAAAGGAGAGCTGGGAAAAAGAGAGCTAAAGAGGAGGGGAAAAAATAACAGCAACTACAGAATGATGGCAATAAAGACAGAGGGATTTGCAGATAAAGCCAGAAGATGCTGGCAGCCATCTATCAGTCTGCCTTGATGAAACAGGTATTGGAAATTAACTCAGGAACCCTATGAATTACATTCAATCCATGCTCTGGGCTAAGCACTTGTCAATTTTAGCTGCTATTGCAACCTATTACTTACAGACTACATGGCTGGCAAGCTAATGACACTAGAGAGTGTTAAAGAATAGCAGCACAAACTGCGTACAGCGATGCTTGTCACAGTCTGAGCATATCTTCCCACTGTTCAATATGAAAACTGAAAGCCCAAACTCTTCCTTCCTCAGTAAGTACTTAACCTCATATCACATTATTTCACATAGGAGAAAAGTACACATCTGAAGAATTAATCAGTGATCTGCCTATCCACAGAAAGCTTTCGAAAAGGTTTTCTGAGCATTGTAAAAAAGTACTTTAATTAAACTTTTCTTGAACCTTCTTCCCCCTCCCCATAGGAAATCCACTCTGAAGCAGAGCTCTCGAAACAGACAATTTTTTGGAGATTGATGATAAAAAAGCAGACAAATATGCTGTCCCTGTAAAATTTTGGCTTCTTATGTATACAATGTACTTCTTTTTTGTGGATTGGGATGTCCCACCTGACTAATGCTTGATTACTTAGTATTCAACCCAATCTTCCAGGGAAGGTTCATTTAATTTTATATCTACAACTCCAAACACTAATAGTTGTGCACGGAAATACTAGAAATGTATTTTATTAGAAATTTACCCAGACAACATACTGAAACTGCTTTATTGTATTTTTGGCTAATAAGTTTGTCTAAGAGTGAAATATTTTAATAAGCAAGCACATTCAGAGTAAATGTCAGACACTTTGATCCTGCGACTAACAGCTGCTGCTGCTGTTGGTGGAGAGAGAGGGAGAGAGAGAAAGAGTACAAGTACCAAAAAAACCACAGAGAATGCCAAATTAGAACAAATGTTTGTCAAGTAAAAACGGCAGCTTTTTGTCTGATGGAAGAGATCTAATTAGAAAAGTTACAGAAAGAATCTCTCGAAAGTACCAGATCCATTTTCTTCAGATAAGCTAATGAATCTCATTGAACTTTGCAAAGAATTGTTGAACCAATAGTACAAGAGGGAAAAAAATGCAGAAAAGTTACTGCAGCATCCCTTGGAAATGAACTAACCAATTAAAAATGTGACGCTCCATCCCAGGAAAGGAGTAATATGACACCTTTGCTTACTACTTTTCCTTTCATTTCGGTGAGCAATGGACAGATAAATGCTTACAGAAAGAAATTACCTTTGTACATTGTTTCTCTTTTACAGCAGACTGTAAGTTCAAAATTTAAATCACTTGTTATATGTGCTAAGTCACCTACATGGTACATTATCTATCCAGTTTGCTGTCTAATTCTATCATGGGAGTTTTTTTCCCCTAACAGCAACTAAACAAAAACCTATTAAAGGACATAATATCTTGCTTTAGACAAGGGCATCTTGAATGTTTTAAGGAACACAGTAAACAAAATTCTTTTAACAATGAAAAAACAATTAAATAAAAAAAAAAAGCCAGCCCAAAGGAAAATGATTATGTAGAAATTCAGGGTAACTCAAAAATTCTCTTAAAAAAAAAATATTTTATTTTAAGTGTTATTGGATAGTTTTATGCTTCATTGGTATTCTTCATGTGCTTCTATCCTTGGTTTTAGCATTTCACAGTATATCCATGTTTGGCACAAAGCTGGAGGCCTGGAATTCAAGTATACAGAATCTATGGAATGGAATCATAAAGCACCTATACTCCTATGCCACCAATTAACCAAAAACACATTTTTTAACATAAGACAAGCAAATAAAAAGAAGATGCATCAAAAACAGACAAGTAAAAATATCAGTGTAAGTTAAGGTTTAAAGATCCATAGAAAATTGATGTCATATGGATTTTCAAAACAGAAAAGACAAGCCTTTAAGAGGTACTTTTCCACATTTGCTTTCAGTGCATCTTTGCTTTAAGGTTTTGGAATTGAGCCTTTTTGTATGGGGAGGGGGGGTGTCTCAAAAGGTTCATTGAAGTCTATGGAGGATTTTCTTCCTGTATATAGGATGTCTCTTTCAGAGGACAGAAAAGCATGGATAAAGATAGGATTTTTAAAGTTTTGGTATACATAAAAATGAAATGCTTATTTTAGCAGGGGGTACTTCATTTAGCTAACAAAAAACATTCATTGTACTTGGTGGAAAGCCTCCTACTCTGGAAGAGTAAGCAGGAGTATAGCTTGAGCTCATACTTCTCTCCTTTTATAGTAAAGTATGTAACATTTTAAAAAAAGATTCTTTTAATATATGTGGTTTCAAATACTAAAAAAATTATTTGACTTTGCAAATATACACTTCTTTTTAGAGTATGGGCTTATTTTTATGAACGTTCGGAAGATTGTTAGTGTTTGTACCAATACTTAACAAAGAAGTACAAGCAAACTCTTCATCTTCCCCATTACTGCCCTTTTTTCCCTGTCATCTGAAGTATCTATATATGCATAATATATTAAAGACACCTGGGTTAGCAGTTAGAATATATCTTTTGGATATTCATTCCTACAGAATATACAACAGTAGATACAGCTGGCAATGATACTAAAAAGTTTTTAAAGTTAAAAGACATGCCTGACCCCTGAAAATAATGAAACACAAATAGATTACGTGGAAAATCCATGGTTCATATGGATATGGAAAAAAAATTTTGGAACCATGGAGCCATTATACAAACTACTCCCACAATGTCATAAAGCCTTGACAACAATATGACAGGTTGATGAGGGTCAAACCGGTAGAAATATGTAGCCATAACAGTGCTAAAATCTAAATACTTTCTTCTCTTGCTGAAGCGCTTTTTTTTTGAACATTGATTTTTGCCCTCAAATGGAAAACTACAGACAAGTAACATCTCCTGAATGACATCTTTCTGAGGTTTGGACCTCTCTTTAGGAACACAAATGGCTACATTTCTAAAACGTATGCTGGCTATTTTTTCTCCAATAGCATTATTTACAGTTATTAATTACTGCTCTGTCAAGACCAGGACGTACAGGAATGCACCACATGATCCAGCATCTCAGATTTTCTTAATCCTCAGCACATAGAAGGTGTCCAAAGGCTAGTAAGGATAAGAAAACATTTTCTATAGGCTAAATTGGTTTAAGACTTTGTAGGTTTTTCATTTAGATCATGTCTTCCAGTAAAGAAACATGAGAACCCTTAATAGTCTCTATCGCGTTTGTTCAGAGACTGCTTAGCCTGTTAGCTGCAGAGAATAACAGTATACCAGTTTTTCAGCTGTGATGGGAGTGAAAAAGATTATTTGTTTCTGCTATGGTGATGATGTAAATACTCCCAATTCCGTTATCTCTTTTCAGTACACAGATACCTAATAAAACCATTTCTGACCTACTACATTACAAAGGGAGTCGGGTATCTAGTGCAGTATTGCACCACAGGAATAACAACATTCCAAAACCACAGATGATTCCAGTGGTTTTGCTTTCTGTAGGAAACTAAGAAATCATTAAGTTTTCAAAACCTTTTTTTTTTTTGGTAAATAAGAATCTTTGCCTGGATGAAGTGATAATCTGATTAAGTGTTATCTCCAGTGTCCCGTAAGTCAAGACCATTTCTACATTTTGTATGAATGATACTAGAAATTAATTGCTATGCAGAGAGGATGTGTTATCTCTAGGCAGAGTGCAGCCTCTGATAATGAGTCTGGAGGAGTCATTGCCATCTTGGGTAACTAACTGATGAGTTTCTGTAGAAACCCTAATCATACCCTTTCTGTATAATGTTCCTACTGCTTAAGATTCCACCTGCTCAAACACAGCTCAAAATACTGAAATTAATGGGAATCTTGATTACTCCATGGGAAGACAACCAATGCATTGCAGTGTTAACTAGTTTAGATTTTTCCTGTATTTCCCATTTTTCCTATGTACTATTAATGTCCACATGGAACTGTGATCAACATTAAAAAGCTGGCATTCACTATGTCTTGCTGTACTACTGAATACAGACACTGAATGCTTCCTATGGAAAAAAAAAAAAAAAGAAAGATATGTATCCAATATGATAAAGCCATGTGGGGTTTTTTGTGATGCAGAAAGCCTCTTCAGGTCTCATCTCTGCCTTAACCACCTTGGATGTGTCTCAGCTTTGCACTTGGATGTCACACAGCTAAGCTACACTCCAGCTCCCCTTGCAGCCTAGTTGCAGTGAGGAGAGAAGCTGGCTGGACAGACTTGAAAGAAGTTCCACTATACCCACATTAATTCCTCTATCTGGTTAACTGAGAAGACCATGAGTGCAGAGCTAACCATTGCTTTACGATCTAGATACAGGTTGTACATGCCAGCTTCAAAGACAGATAAATAACTATATTTATTTTTAAAAATAGTGAATTAAATGTAAAACTTGTAGCCATATTTACAACATAAGAGTTACTTGGATCAAAACAGGAATCATAGCTGTAGAATTGGTTCAAGATTGCCCTTTTCAAAATTTGCTTTTAATGTGTATTTACCTTAATTGAGCTAAACACAGTTATGACATATTTTCAGTGTAAAGACAAGATGGTAATCTTGCTATTTAAATCTAATTTGCAAGTTAGCATTTTCATGAAGTAAAAAGTGTATTTTGTTTTCTATACATGTGACTATTCTTATGATTTAAGTGAGGTAAAATATTAGACTTGATTGAATCAGCATTTTTTATTCTATGTATTTCTCACTACTGTAAGTTTCTTTCGTTTGCCTTGAACTGAAAATATTCATGCTGACCACTGAGCTACCTCTGGTCAGCCACAACAAGTTTAAGTAATATTTTACCTTTTTGATTATTTACATTCCTACTTGGCTCACTTCACTTAAACCAGTCTGTCTCCTTCTTTTCATCTTTCATGCATGGCCACAGCTTAAAATGAACTTGCTACAGTTCTTTATGCCTCTGTGAAATATACCTATAATTTTCCTTTTATAAAAATGGAAGCCAAACTGGAAGGATATAATGTGTGATAAATTGGTATATTTTTCATTACTAAAGAATGCGAACTACTTTCTCTACTGTATATTTAGCTTCTTTTGGCTTTGAACTTTTCCACTTCAATCAAAGTGCAATTTTGAACAAAGCTGGTTTTTAAGTTTTATGGGAGGTTGAGCTAGATTTCGTTTTTCATTATAACTAACTTTCAAGAGAAAAGATATCAGCAGAGAAGATTTCATTATCAGGCATGGATCAAAATATATATCAAAAATAACCAAAGGTACACATATATGCATATATGTTGCAGGAGATGATTACACTTTTGTGTCACAAAAGAAGTGATTGCAAGTAATGCTTAGAGACTTACTGTCTTTGTATTGTATTCCTTCCCCTTAAACTTTTGCTCTTCCTGCTGCCACCATTGAGATAACAGCAGGAGCACCAGCAGAGACAAAACACCGCCTGGCTGCTGTTGTCATTGCTCGAGTCAGGGCATCTGTCCATCAGAGAAACAAATGTCAGTAACTTTCTAAATATAAAGTGAAAAAGTATCTGAAAAATGTATATTCACTCAGTTATTTCTTGGTTTGATGAAGTTAATGCATTTGAATAATCCTGAAGTATTAATGGACTCCTACTATGCTCTACAGTTCATTTATATGCTACATATAGCTGCTATTTGCCATGTTATTGTGATGCCTGGAGCTATCTTTTGTCTTTTCCATTTATTGTCTTTTTTCTTATTTGATCATATTTTCCACGTTGAATAGGATAACATTTGACGTTAGGATGGGCTATTCCATACACTAGAAATTTTATGTATGGCACATTAATTCTATTTCTCCATAAATTCACAGTACAAACCTCCAAAGCTAACCTCGCAGTATTAGACAGTTTAGGAGAAAAAAGCTGGCGATGGCCATGTTTCCTGATTTAAGAGAGATTATTTTTCTTTCTCCCTACCACAATAACAGTGCAGCAAAATGACCTATTTATCTTTTATTGTCCAGCTCCTGGGAGACAGGAGATGTAGGCAGAGTGGAACTTGCTTGTCCAGCTTATGATTTTTTCCACCTTGTCTCCTGTGGAACAACAAAAGAATGAGTCCAGCTGGGATCTGCATCTACCCCATTGTTCATCATTTCTCATACCCTCTGGAATTAAGCTGGTTTTGTTCCAGAGATGAATTCACAAGCCTTCAATAAATGAAATAAGATACTGAAACTGAATTCTAAGGAAAAAAATATTATGTATAGCTCCAAACCATGGGAGAGGGGGAAGGGGAAGGGAGAACAAACTTAACTGTGAATTTCTCCAAGTTTGTCTGACACACTTCTTCCCTTTCCTATACCAGCTCTGAGCAGCAGACTTATGGCATAGATACAATTTAAGGAAGAAATTTAAAAAAAAAAAAAAAAAAAAAAAAAAAAAAAAAAAAGCTGGAGAACATGTAGTCATTTGTAAGCAGATGACAGAATAAGATAGTTATTTGCACCTTTGCTGACAAACTCTGCTATCCCCTTTCTCCGGGTGAAGAAAATGAGAAAAACTAAAATAAAAAAAATCACTTCCTACTCTCTGAGCTTCTTGGAAAACTGAGCATTAAATGGAACTAAAAAGCATTTGCTACAAAGATATATACAGATAGCTATCTCTTTCTTATTTATTTTAAAGCATTACAGATGCATTCAGAAGACAAGTCATCAGTCAACAGTGACAGTCAACTTGAAAATGTATAAGAACAAATTGGGCCTTAATTTTTCTTGACTAAGTATAGACATCTATCATAACTAATGCACTTCTAATAGCACAGCATTTTTTTCCATTAAGTAATCTCATCTATTTTGTTATGTGTCTTAAACCTAATTAGAAAGTAACAGTCCTAGCAGTTATATGAGAAAAGGCAATATTTCTTTTGACCAATGTAGGTGAAATCTACTGCAATTAAAGTCATGGCAAAGTTTACGCAAGAACAGAGAGATCATATCTTTGCTAAATAGGCTGTGAAGTCCTCCTACTTTTGGTACTTAATTACTGGTGTCATGCTTGTAATAGCGGCATCTGTGCACACTCAACACTCTAATGGGCAGCTCCTACAGGACTAATGAATTTTAATTGATGGCGTTTAGCGTGGCTTTTGGTTTGTGGTTCTTGTAGAGGAGGCTACGCCCTTCTGCTCTTCTGTCCCCAAGTGAGCTGCGTCTCTGTTGGGGAGCTCATAGATACAGATGGTCAACAAAAGGTGAAGAATGCCAGAACCCTCTGGGCATCAGTTGCTTTTCAGTAAATATAAAGCTTGAATTGCTAATCAGCTTCCTTTTTTTTCACCCAAGCTGTTTGCGCTGTGGGCTTAGTGTTAATCTTTTTTCAAAAGATGACACATTCCTTTTCAATTAAAAATATGCTTCCTGGGTTGACAAATCAGAAGGCGACTTTCTTCCCAGCCTCCTCATAGGTAGTTTTAAATGTAGCATGCTTTGTCAAAGGCAAAACAAAAACACCTCATAGTGACACAATCATTTTACCCATTCCCACAGTTTTTGCAAAGGACTGGAAACAAATACATCTAAAATTGCAGTTACCTCCCTAAGCGCTGGTTTTTCTGTACATACGGTTTTTTTCCTCGCATCAAATGTTTAGTCATCACACTAATACTTCCTTCATTCGTGGTTACAAGAAGATGCAATAGCAGGCAAAATTTATTTTGTGGAAGTATCATTATCTTTTGCTTGGTATAAAAGAGTTCTAAAAGGGGTGGGGAAATAATTTGAAAAAACAATATGACTGGCATGAGTTTATTATTCAAAAATTCCTCCTTCAGGAACATCTGGATCTTTAAACTCCCAATACAACAGAGGATAGAGAGAGATATGCTATAATCAAAATCTGGTTTATATAGAAATTAGAAATTGTCCACCCCCTATTGGCTGATTAACAGAGCTGTTTGTTATTGGTTTCAAGACAATTGCTTGCCTGCTTTCCTGTAGCCTATCCACCTAAAAGTAAAAATCAAAAAGTAGGAATGGGGGTGTGCTGTTTGTAAGTGACATGTCTGAACTGCTGTCATCTGCAGTCCTTTTTTGCTAAAAAAAGTTCAAAACAAAATGAAATACAAAACCACAATGGCCCTTTCCTTTAGGCATAATCTCCTATTTTTTAAAAGACAAAGAGCTGAGGAACTATTTTTGACTGGAAGATGTATTAAATATATTAACTAGATATCATTATGAATGATTACTTCAAATAGTCATCATTTAGTATTTTTCAGATGAAAAGAAGACTAAAAGAGTTTAATGTGGCAATTGCTTGTTTGAATACTGAAATAAACAATATTTATATTGCTTTCCAAAATTCATCTGCTTTATCTTTGCTAAGACAGTTGTTCACACCAATTTTGATCTACAGGAAGAAGTTGTAATGCCAAATACATGCATTCAGCTCTTTAAGAAGCTATACCTTTTTACACGTGACTCCATTTCCTAGAAATAAGGCCCATGTCCATCAAACCTTAAGTACATATGCAGTCATTCACTATGACTACCGGAAATAATTATATAATAAGCTGCTCCAGAGGATTCGACAAAAAGAAATGAATCACTAAAAAGAGCTGCTTTTTCTTTGCATTCCAAGCTCAACAGTTAAAATATGAAAGGATTTCTGAGAAGCTGTCAGTATTTGGTAACAAGGACATATCAGTTAAAGGTGGTATAGTTTTATACAAAAGATGTTCAGGATCTTACACCTACTGACTTCAACTTGCAATTAAAACTTTCAAAACAGCCTTTAAGAATGATAATTCCATACTTTACATTTTTCAAAGAGCAGATCTTAATAATTTAGTCAGAATTTGGTGGGTAACAAGAACTGCACAAAAGCTGGGGAAAACAAATCCCTATAAGCTTATGAAAGTTTTTAGAGAAGTTAATCTTTCATCATGTTTGTGCATATATTGGGCCATATGTGTTAATACAGAATTTATATTCTAGGGAATTATATTCCCATTAGGAATCAGTATATAGCAGACAGTTAAAGGATTGTTTCTGAGTATTCACAAGATGAAAGTCTCTTAAAATATTATTGAAATATATACTTTTATTCAAACATGAACATTATGTATTTGCTCTGACCAATGAACACCAAACGAGCAGTCCTTAGAGTAAGCCACTCACTACAGACCAAGATTTTTAATTCAGGAATTATCTATGAAGAATTTCATATGAAACACCAGATTTGTTAAAAATGCTTTCCATAAGCCTGCTTTAATATCTTCTGTGCCCAAGAGGGTTGGTAACAATATGTGAGGATCACAGCTGGGGTGATCAGACCTTTCGGTTACCAAACAAACTGTAGTTATTGCATTTGTAGAAATGGCACTCCATTTATCATGTGAGTTAGAATGCCAATAAGTGGGCAGGTGAAAAAATACAAAGATGAGGTCAATGAATGATGTACAAAAACCCAAGTGAGTGCAGCAAAATAATCCCCAATGCAGCTGAATACTAAAAAGTGAGGTACATGGTGGGTTTCATGGCAGCATACCAAGTAAATAATCTCTGAAGTGGCAAATTTCTTAAAGAATTATGTATGTCACCTTCAGATAGGGTTATACTCTGTTCCCTGATCATTGTGCAATAAGCGAAAAAAAATATCTGGGTATTGTCGTCATTATTTAACTTTGAAGATACTAAAAATATTTCTATAGCAGATGGAAGGCAGTACATCAGACCACCATCAGATTGCTCTATGTTACTGTCACATACACATACACATACAGAGATACACAGAAGAACATAAACCGCAAGATATCTGAAAAAATTTACAGATATCACAGAATTCTGAGAAGCCCTTCAAACCTGCTCAGAGTCTGTGCTTACCATGAACAAAATACAAATCTGCAGGGGGGATATTTTTCAAAGATGAGCAATTATTCTGCAAAAAAAAAAATAAATCTAAGGCTTCCTATTACAGTTAAGTCAATATAACAGTTCCCTGGCAATGAAGGAACAGCCAAGTCTCCCAACCCAGCCCTTTTCCTGATCATACAGCTCTGTATCCTCTTTTTAACCCTAATAGCACATTAGCTATTCAAGCAAGCCAGAATAAAGAACTAAACCAGCAGAAAACTATTTGCATTCCCACTCCGCCCTTTTTATTTCTGGCGATGTGGGAATAGGTGACATATTTTAAATGTATTTTACATTTCTGAGTCTATTCATTATGTGCTCAGACATCCAACACAAGACAAGTATGAAGGGTGTGTCTACTCCTATACTCTCTATAGTGGGAACTATTTGTTAAATCCTGATAGCTGGAAGATAGTACTTAACTCAGAGATTTTCTGAAAAGGAAGAATTCTGCTTGAATTTGCTAGAATGACTACTACAAGGACTTTGTGTAGTCCTAAGCTTAAAGTACCCAGAACTAGGCTGAAAAAACCTTGATAAAATGATGAGTGATTAAAGAAAAATAAAGGGAAGAAAGGCCATGTTGTAATACACTTGCTTGCCATGAACTTCCATCTGGATAGACCTCCTGTATAAAAATTATGCATCATCCTTTCTCAAAGAATGTATAGGATAGATGTGTAGATGATTTCAGTTGTTATTATCATTGGTGATAAGGAATTAATTTTGAACCCTATTTCCTTTTACATGCATTTCTTCCTGTGCTTCAGTAGGAAGCTGTCTGGATCTTGTCAGGTAGAATTTTTGCAGCCTCCTCTAGGTGTTCTGCCACTAGAAGGCAGCCCTTTTTTAACCTAGGAAATAGCCAAGAGGTATTCCAGCTACCAGTGAAACAAATCAATATCAAATCAGAGCCCCCTGGCACGCTTTCTACCAATGACTACTGCCTGCTATTTAAGTCTCCTGAAAGGGGGTTGCCTGCTGTAAATAGTTTCTTGGAAGATCCTCAATCGAGGCCCAGTGCCAGGGGTTTACCCCAGCCTTGTTCTAAGCCTGGACCCATGAGTTCACCTGTCTTCATGAATTCAGAAGTTTGGAAGGCACCGGTATTATTTAAGGCAACAGTTTAATTTACTTTAAACATCAAAAACAAACAAGCATAATGAAATCCACTGCAACGGTAACTTCATGCACACTTACATTGAGTAAATGTATTGATCACCCTTTGCAAAGTTGTACTTTAATATGTTGTAAAACCTTGATAATACAGTATAATAAATAAAATGGGGGAGAGTTAAGTGCATGATATTAGATCAGCATATTCTGCAGCACAGATATGAAATAGCTCAGGGCACTTGCTTCCTAAAGGAGCATTGACTAGCTTCCATATGTTAGTCCAGTGATCAATAGACAGTTCTATCCCCAGACCTTTGTTCTAGCTCTCAGTAACATGATGTTATCTAATCCATGTCCCACCCATTATCACTAATACCAAGGCTAGTGTAAATTGGCATGCCTCCATTGCCTCCAAGGGAACACTGTTGAGATGCTCTGGGCCAAGCTTCTGTTAGGGTATCTGACTCCCAGATTTTCTTGGTACAAAAAAGGAAGTTTTAGGGTCACTAAGGAAAAATTGTAAAAACAACTTCTCTACAAGCTGGTAGAAATATTTTCTTCAAATGAGATGAGCTCAAAGTAAATAAATGGAGGTTTTTTGGTGTGTAGAATTTTGAGAGATGAACATTTTACATTTTACATTTCTAGTTTACTTCCCTTTCTCATCTGCTCAAAGTCAAATAAATGGGTTTTTTTGGTGTGTAGAATTTTGGAAGATGAACATTTTACATTTCTAGTTTACTCCCCTTTCTCATCTGTTGTTTCTGTGCTTCCCACTCCTAGGATCTATCTTTCCTCTTCTCATATCAGCTGTTCACTGGCAAGAAAAACAAATTTTCCAAGTCCTTTGACTACCCAAAGCTCTAAGAAGACATTCATGATGATGATTCTATGTGAAATACCATATCTGAAAAGGCATTTGTGAAAAACATAGCATGATTCTGAGATTATGTCCTTTGCTTAGGACATGCAATTTCCACCCACCTGTGAGGTCTGTAGTTTCACGTATTTTCAAGCAATTGACTGAGCATAAAATGAACCTTTGCTTGAAATTACAAGGTTTCTTCTAGAGAAAATATAGACTAATATGTGCTCTATAAAACTCTTCAAGAAGGAACAGTGTGACACGCACAGATGATCAGTATCAGAACAGAGTGTAAAGTATCCTTCCCAAGCATTCACCAGCCCACAGAGGTACCTTTCGACTCAGCTTCTGCTTTGCTTAAACCATGAGTTTCACAAAGTAGTCAGAGACACCAAAAAGTCAGAAGCACTAGCTGTGATCACCAAATCACCATAAGGCAGAAAAGGATGAGATAATGTTTTGTATCACTGCTGATCTAGTAAGTCATCATTTCTGCACCATCCAGATGGCAGTAGGGAAGGAGTGACATCTTCACGCTGCTCACGCTACTCGGGGCACAGAAGAACTGAGTTATCCCTCACCTGGAGCAGAGCACAGGGACATGGCACATTGTGTTCTGGCATCTGACAACAAATAAAACAGTTAACTCAAGTTTGTCAGTGTGACTTGATGCAGCACCCATATGCAGACAAAAGTTTGCACAGAAATGCTATGGCCTTGGTACATCAACTTTGATGGAGTAAATCCAAACCGTATTGTTGTAACCAAGTGAAGCATCACATTTCCATGGTGCTGAGACTGAGGAGCAATTGATGTCATTTCTAACGTACCATTTTGGTTTTTAAAACTAATTTTTTTCCTGAGTAGTTGAATCACTATATTAATTCTGGAAACCTTCTGCAACAGGATGCTATTTATATATCTAACAATCAGAAAAATCAGTACAGACACCGAGTAAAACAGACACAGTTCAGAAGTATGTGCTGTTTAGTTTTATTTTGGTGGCATGGTGTTATTTTTTTAACAAACAATTAAAACAACTGTGTTTCAGGGTCTGAGCATAGAGACTACTTAAATGTAGATCCTTTGGGGGGAATACAGCAGCTCTGCCCTGAAACTCATAGAGAAACGAAGGTGGAAGATGCCTTTTTGACAATTAAAGTGTTAGCAGGAAGAAGACACAGACAAAATCTGGGGAGATATGGCTATTAGAAAACCTGCAAAAATCTCACGCTTGCACGATTACAAGGTAGTATTGCTGTGAAAGAGACTAAATCAATAAAGAAAAAAGGGAGAGAACAAGAAAATACTGCATTTATTTCTGTCTCAGTTGGTGTTGGTGTATATAATGCAGAAGCCTGGTCATTTCAAATGTTCATCCACATCTTACTGGACTGCATCTGTTTAAATAAATAGAGAATTAGTAAAGAAATACTATAAATAAATAAATAAATAAATAAATAAATGACAAATAGGGATCCATTTAATCCATTTTTGCCAAGGCAACTTTATTTAGAAAGCTGTTTACCTTTCTGAAAAGCCTCATTAGGCATAAAAACAAAGAATGAAGTTGATTAATGTGCTCTAAATGTGATGTTCAAATTGTAATTTTCATATACGTAAATGGATGCTTCTGCCATATTTTGTTTGATAATTTACAGTGTTAGCACCGTCCAAACTACTAATCAGTTTCTTTTTATGAAGACAGCTGCAGACGATCCTTTTAGAATGCTCATTTTCATTAGCATCTTCGCTCACCAAGAGCTAGGGTCTTTCTCACAGATAACCTCATCACTTTAAACTGGGCTTGGGGAAATTCTATTCACTTGAATTCAGTTGTTTGTGGATTGTTTGTTGGTTTGTTTGTTTTTCAGTAGGGTAATCTGAAAAGAAGATGAAAGAGCAGTACAAAACCCCCAAGTGGATGGATTTAAAAGAAAAGAATGGCTATAAATCAGCCAGTTTATATTTTTCTCTTCTTCCTTTTTTTTTTATTATCATCTGCTGAGTTGGCAGGAAAAAAAGCAAGTTGCACAAAGGTAGCATTTCTCTAAGTACTGTCTGTATATTTGTAGGATGGTGACATTAATACAGATGAGTTCTAGCATACCACTTTTCTAGTAATTCTGTTCTAAAGCTCTTTTAATGCAAAAAGCATTGCTACAACCATGTGCACTGAGGCAAGAAGCAGAAAAGACAAACAGATTAAGACACTGGGTTACCATGTATGAAAAATCATGTTTAAATCAGAAGTAGTTATAGCGTGCTATGCTATGTTTTACAGAACTGCCTCAGTTTCTCCCAGCAGTACTAAATCTGGCTCAGTGGCAGCATTAGTTTCTGTTAATTTGTAATTTTCATGCTCCAGCGACAGTATTAATTTTTTATGCCATTGTAAATAGTAAGTAACCAATCAAATGGTCTAAATATATTCATGTTCTGCCTTTGCACATAGGTATGAGAAGATTAGACTAATTCTGCTGTACAAGAAAACAGCCTCTGGTAGCACTGAAAGTACATTTACTGTTGCAAGGAGGAATTATTTTTCTCAAAATATTTTGTACAGGACCACAACAAAATTAGAGTACTCTCCTAACTTTAATGTTGCAAACAGCAGCAATGACACAATCTAGCAGTTGTTATAACAAATCCAAGTATAAGGGTGTTAAATAAACTCTGACAGTTTCAGAAATCAATCTGAGAACAGCTGACACATGTTCAGGAGTCCCTGGAGTATGTCCACAATGATTAGAGATCTGAATCCACTTTAATGTTGTCTTTCCTAGAAATCCATGCTTATACCCATAAATTCCAATTTGAGACCTTTCCATCAAATTTTCACATCTCTTCCATTTACTCTGCACCATGCCTTCTCTTCCCATCTGCCTCCTAATTGTCCCAGCTGCATACAGATGCCTGCCCACCCTGATCTAAGTCGCTGAAATGATACTTAAGGTCAAGCAAGCAGATTTGGGATCCCTCTTGTGGAGAAAGAGCCACACTGATGAGACTATATAAGCAGGACAGGATTTTTTCCAAAAGGAACAATAACATCTTGTTGTTAGGCACTTTGAATATCAATTTATACAGTTACTGCAAGAAAAAAACCTTTGCATTTGTGAACTCTGTCATTCTGCCTAACTTCCATGATTCATTGGCTCTATGTGATGTGTTGATAAGCAATTTCACAGAAGAATGAGAGACAACAATTATGGAAGCTGTGTCTTAATAAAAACTGGAGTGGGGGAAAGGATTACAGAGTATTATTTAACTGAGAGGATATATACCAAAATAGCTGGCATAGAAGGCAAGAAGAAAAGATTCCATAACAATTAGTGGCGTGAGTGTTGCAATAATGTGACATTACTGTAATAAATGTAAATGACAAATTGAGTAAAGGTAATAAAAACACTTAGGTTGGCTACTAAAATGTAAAAGAAGCACACTGCTCATGCAAAATGGCTTGTTTTAGACAACAGAACTGCCAAAGCAGCTGCCTTTTCAGGTGCATGAGAATGACGCTCTTCAGCCAAGATATGTAGAAACAAGACTGTGTTATATAGTGTATGTTATCTGTGATAAACACAGCAGGCCAGGATGAGTGAAAGAAGAGGAAATAGAAAATGCTCCTGGGTCATAAATGATTATCACAGTTAGAGTGCTGAGGGCTGATAGCCACAGAGGTATTGGAGTTAGAGAGGCAGAGTGTAAGAAAAGAAATGAAGGAATACTGATAGCTTTAAAGAAACACAGCAATGTTGGCGCTACAAAAGCCTTAGCTGCTGATTTCCGACTGTTTTATTTGCATTTCAGATATATAAACAGTTGTGACTGCTAATTGTCAATATATAATCCTGTTACTACTACTTCTGCCTGTGGGGTCATCCCAGGCTATAGAAAAAGTAAATTAACAGAAGGAAAAGAAAAACCAAAACAAGCAAAACCCAAAAACAAGTAGCTAGGCAGTAAGTGATAATGAGAATCATGGCAAAACTGTCTTCATTTGGCTTTAAAGGGACTTTGACAGCCATTTGGTATCCACAGAATTAATTTCTCACGTCGATAAGGCAAACACAGCATCTGATACATGAGCTGTATCAGTGCTCTTTATAACATCTGTAAAGAAGGTATTGCTCATCCATTCCTTGTGTTTCACTGATTTACCTCACAAAACCCAAAAAAGTGTAAACATAAGCTATGAATTGTCTTAGTAGGGAGAAATGTTTTAACTGAATATTGTGAAAATCTAGACTACTTGGACTGATATAACAATTACATTTTTCTACTAATTTACCTATTCTCAAGAAAAAAAAAAGTTTTTTATATGAATAAACACATTACCAAATGTACCAGAAAACAAACTGAAGTATGCCAAAATGATGATACCTAGTAACATGAAACAAAAAAGCCTCTGTATGCTGGCACATTGTATCTTTTTTGTGGGGAAGTTCGTCTAGTCTGAACTCCACCAAATGAGTTCTGTTTGAAAAATGGTTCACTGAAAATAAAAACATTATGGGCATATTATATTTTTACCTGTAGTCACTAAGAGGAATCTCATCTTTTCAGTGAAAAGGCACATAGATGCTCTGTAAGAGATGAAAGAGGGTTTAAGTTTATAGCAACTTTTGCTTGGAGTGACAACTGAACCCAGCAAAACAGATTTCATTGTTAATTGTCCCTGTTGATGTCTAGGGTTTTAATTATATTATTATCAAAGCTTACTTAGAGCCCATATGGCTTGCTTTTTGCCCTTGAGTGTTACTTATATAAAAGACAATCTAAGAGAAAATTTATTTCCATTAAAATTTTTTGCAGTCACATAATATAGTAACTGCAGTACATTTTGATGTCCAAAAATCACAGAATATGTTGAGTTGGAAGGGGATGATCCCACAAGGATCATTGAGTCTGACTCCTGGCCCTGCACAGGACCATCCCCAAGAGTCACATTGTGTGCCTGAAAATATAAAAATATATATGATCAGATGATACTGGAAAATTTCAAGAACTAACATTAAGGAAAACCACTCAGAACAAAAAATTGGGAGCAGAAGTTATTACACCTTGATGTAAGTAACCACCTTCATAGACACATAGGATAATTTCATACAGAAGAGGCATTTGAGGGCTATCTAGTCCAAACCCTGCTCATAGCAGAGACAAATTCACTTAGAGCAGACTGCTTGCTCACTCATCAGCTGAGTTTTCAACATCTCCTTGGAGCAGATTCCACAAACCCTCTGGGCAACCTCTTCCAGTGATTAACCAGCCTTACAGAGGACTTTTTTTGTGTTTCAATACAGATGAAATTTGCCTTGCTACACCTTGTATTCACTGCTTGTTGCCTTTTTGCTCTGAAGTCCCTATGGCTACTTTTTAGGTAGCTGTGTATGGCAACTAGATCCCCCTCAGCTCTTCTTAAGACTGAACAAACAGAGCTCTTAGACTCTCAGTTTTGTTGACTTTCTCTCTTGTTCATATAACAGTCAGATTCTTCAGCCCCCAATCACCATGGCAATTCTCTTATTGACTCATTTTACTTCATCAACATCTACCTTGTACTGGGCAACCCAGCACTGAATGCAGTAACCCACTTGTGGTCTCACAAATGTCAAATAGAGGGGAGTGAGCACTTCTCAAACTGCTGGTTGTGCTCTTCCTAAGGCAGCCCACCATCCAGCAGCTGCAGGGCACACTGCTGATTCACAGTTACATCCTCCAGGACCTCCTGCTCTTTACTGCAATCCCTCCCCTCCCAACTCTACCATTTCCCTAAGGCTAGAGCTGGTTACCAAGCTGTAATGGGGCATGGGGTTATTCCATCCCAGGTGCAGGACATTACATTTCCCCTTATGAACTTCCTTAGGTTTTTACCAATCCACTTCTCTACCCTCTCAAGAGTTCTCTGAATTTCAGCCTTGCTTTCCAAAAGTTAGCTGTTTTCCATCACAGCCTCTGAGAACACACTCCATTCCACTGACTATTTCTATTATATACTTTCACCTTCAGTGTTGTGTGCCCCCAGGTATGTCACTCATGACTACTTAGTGCTGAACTCTAAACATTGACCCACAACCCTTTGAGCCAGATGAAGTCTCTACAATTTGAAAAAGATAATATAATCCTGATTTTTATCAAAGACTTATACTAAACAAGCTGAATGAGGACACAGCAGGCTAACGGTAAGGACTAGGAACAACTGACAAAATAGTTGTAGGTCAGTAAGAGTATCCCCAAGGAAGAAAAAAGATTCTGTTATTCACTTTAAAACTGGATAAAGCTTGAAATCTTATAGACTTCTAGAGAGTTAAGATAACAGCCTTTACCCAAAAAGACCCAGTTTGTGTGTTTGGGTGTTTTGTTGGTTTTCTTTTGCAGTAATTTTTCTGTTTGTTTGCTTGCTTGTTTTTTTTGTTTGTTTGTTTGTGGTGGGTTTTTTTGGTTTTGAGGTGAGGATGTTTTGTTTTTTTAAAAGACAGCTAAGTCTGTGAATGCATTTCTGCTGAGTTTAATAGTCTTACCTCAAAAGAACAGAACAAATTTCCCCACCTTTTAAAATGGCTTTTGAATCAATAAACTCATTCATTTCTCTCTCCTAAGACTGGTGTAACCTTCCTACCTTTTATGATTTCTATACTCAGCATCACTGGTCCCTCCAGCACAGATCCCCTCCCTTTCTCTTCATCCTCTCTCCATAAATATAAACTCAAATGCTACCTCATTCAATGGAACAATGTAGACTCCTCTAGAAAACTGCCTATATACTTCATCATAAAATGTCTAATAACATTATGACAATAAAAGTGGTTACAGTAGAAAAGGAAGATTTCATGTTCTTCAACTTACCCTTATAACACATGAAAAACAGTTTAATTTGTAGCATAAAAGATTTAAAGTGAGAAATTAAGAAAATGTTCCTTATTAAGTACAGGAAGAAACTACCTAAATTGTCAGCCTAATTCTTAATTTTTTGTAAACAAGAAGGTGATGAAGAGAGCCATCTGTAAATATCTGAATTATGCATATTTCATATCTATTTAAATCATTATCTAGTCTCAAGATAATGAGAGGGGATCTGTTTTGCTTGCTTATCTGCAAAGACATATCAACGAATTTGTGTGAACATGTTGAATTCCAAAATATAATATCTGGAGAGAGGGATTTGAGCAGTCTCTGCAAAAAGCCATGAGCTACGAGAGTTGGGGAAAAAACCTCAATGTAAGAAGTAAACAAGATACCATTGGTGTGACATGCCCTGCCCAAGTCAAGAGTGTCCCACCTTGATTTCATCAACCTGTACAGGATCCTATTATGTTTTATCTCTCCTTTTGTGCCCTATGTATCTTGTGTACTTTGCAATCCTGAATACCTTTCTCCCCCCATGAAATCCCCCCAGATAAAGTGGGGTTTTCCTATGATGTAATTGTAGGACCCTCAAGATTTGTCAACCTGGGTTTTTCCCTTACTTCATCCTTGTGAAACCCCCCAATTGTAACAGAATGAATATGCAAACCCTCATGAATATGCAAACCCTGTTGAGTATGTAAACCCTAAACCCTTTATATATGAAGTTGTGAGTCCAATAAAGTATTCCAGTTTCTGCCTCCAAACTAGGATAGTGATAGTTTATTGACTTGCTACATAAACATGCAAAGAAACCTCTACCAAAAAAAAAAAAAAAAAAAAAAAACAGAAACAAAACACATCCTCTACCCTCTGAACTAAATTACCAGGAATATAATTTAGTGAACAATACTAATAGAGCATAGTTTTAGGGCAAGAACTTAAAAATAGTCCAGATGAGAAATTTAGGAAGGCAGGATGTAATTATACAAACTGGGCTTTCATCAGGACACCACTATCAGGACAAGCACTATTGTTCTGGAAAAAGCAGTGGAATCTCTAATGACCAAAAGTGGCATAAACAGTGATTGTTCTCAACATCTGCCATGCAAGTGTCTTCCCATGTGCTCACACGACATTGGCCTGATGGCAACTCAGAAAAAAACTGCCCATGAACCTCTATTAAATTACCAGTGAAACTGGATGAAATGTCACCAGAAGAAACACAGGATGCGAAGGAAATCTGTTACAACTCTCATTTGTTTTTTCTTCTTTGACTGTCAGTTTAGGGAATACAAGGAATGCTGTCAGTAAGCATGGTCATGGAGAGTTCAAGGCTCCTATATATTCTGCAGAAAGATATTTGCACAAATGTTTACACTATATTTGCAAGCCATTATTTATAAGATTTTCAGGCATACAAATAAGGACAAGAAACAACTCCATGCAATTTATGTAATCATAAACTACTATTGTGAAATCTTACTCAAGGCAAATATACTGAAGTCTGTTGACATAAGTTGATCAAACAGTTCTCAACAACCAGATTTCTAAAAATCAAAGTCTACTTGTGGGTAATTTACAAGTAGGAAAAGGTCATGCTTTGTTGATAAATGATTCATTATACATAGCCTGCTCAGTGCAGCTCATTCACTTCATTAATAAGCAGCACAGATGACAATCTAATGTTTTTAAATTTCCTTTTATATATACCCTTTCAGACATATAGTTTTTATTTCAAAGTTTCAGGAGTCTTTCTAGCTATGTTATTGATACAGTGCCCAATGTTTAAAAAATTCTTTTTCTCAAACCTAAGTCCTCCACCATCTGCAGGCATCTACACAGTTCTCTTTTAGTAAAAAAAAGCTAATAGTAAAAAAAGCAGATTAATTAGAGAAGAGGCAACTTCCAAATCCATGGATTCAAACACTCTTCCCCTAGTTCCTTCACATTTAACCCCCAGGATCTAGTCTTGAGCACATCATCTAATTAGAGCTCATACAGCATCAGAGAGTCAAAGTGCCTTGGACATGTGCTCTTTCATTTTGTCTAAGTTTTGATTCTTCAGCACTGGAGTCTACAGAAACACTTTCTTTGACACCTACAAAGACTGTACAAGCCCATGGTGCTTTATAAGTAGAAGATAGGTTTAAACTTATATCTCAAAATACAGTAAAGGTTTTTTTTTCATAAGAAGCACCATTTACTGAGAGAGCAGCTGTGTACAGCACTAGATCAAGTTTGAGTGGTTTTAAGAAGCCACCTCATGTAGAGCCCATTACAGTAATCCAATTTTGATGGATGAAATCCAAGCATACATGCTCTCCTGGTGATTTCCTCCCCTGAAAATATTAAAATACAATGAAAGAATTACAGTATTAAACAAATTTCCTTTTTTATATTCAATAGACATTGAAATAAGAAACTTCTAAGTGCATGGCAGAGCCCTTATACCTTAAGTAAGTGGTACAGTGTATATACATAAGCAGCTCACCACCAGCGAGACTTAACAAAGTTATTCTTAATAGCCACTCTGAGTGCTTTGCCTTCATGAAATACTGACCTTTTTCTACCTTATAATCAGCATTTATGGATGGCATGTCACTCTGTGACCAGTACTGTACCACTTCTGCGCTCTGCATGTACCATTTGTACAAAAGGCCAAAGGAGTTTGCTCTTTTTGAAATGCCATCTGAAGAAACTGGGCAATTATATGAAACATTCTCTATAAAATAAACCAATTCTTATTACCAGTTTTGCACTCTGAAAGGGACACTTCATGCTAATAACTCCAAGATCCTTTACTGTAGGTATTTCATCAGAGGAAAACAGTATTTTGACAATAAACTGAGAAGCAAGCATGAGGAGATTAAGGTGCACAAAGACTAGAATTGCTACTTCCCTCCCATGGGTACAAACTATCAGAAATAATCTTGAGGATTTCAAGAGTGGTGAGTGATTTTTCCTGCCATTTTTTCTTTAAAAAATAAGAGCACCCCAAAAATTACTTTTTTAAGAGATCTTTCCCCATATATGGCAGTTGACATGTTAGCACATCTTAGAGCCAGATTTTTTCCAGCCACTTTTACTCCACAAAATTGACAGCATAGATTAGGAAACCATAGTACCAATTTAAAATCCCCTGAATCTCTAGCAGAAGTTGGGTATCTCATCTCATTTTAATGAGATATCCAAACATTCACCAGTAATTCAACAGTTACCCTTTCTGAGACTCAGTTTCTCCTTTAAGGAAATCTGCCTGAAAGAACATTTTGCTCTAGCACCTGTCGCAACCATCACAGGATCAAAACATAAGGTTGGTGAGTTGTGCTGGTTTAAAAGTTAACCAGCAGGGGAAATCATATTTCATGTTGGATTGCAAGAAGATACACAAAAGGAACACAGCAAACGTAGACAGAATAAATGTAGCTGCCCTCCTTTAGTAGCCCATAACTATATTATCGAAGTCACAGGGTAAAATAATTAAATTTAATAGAAGCCACACATGATTTGAAACTGCTCTCGTGTTAGGAGTGCAAGGGCAAGCAATTCACTGCACAATTCAACTTCAATTATTCAAATTATTCAGTTGTCCCATGGTAATCAGATATAAGAGTTTGCATCATGTTAGAAGAAACAGGTTTGGGGAAACATATTCTACATACACAGTATGTAGAATTATATGCCATAGAAGGAAGACAGATTGAAGAAGTTTTGATGCTCAGAATAGCTGAATTGGGTAGAAAAGTTCATGAGAAAAACATTATAATAGATTCAGTTTTGAAAATTAAGATATGGGTTAAACTGGTAGATTTTGATCAAGCATTTATAGGTTATTCACATCTGTCTATCAATAAATATTGCCACTGTGTTTCCTGAATAGCTTAAGACAACATTTAGAGGTCAATATGCAATTGAGCTGTAATGCACTCTGTTGCCCTGCAGGAAAAGGGAAGGAGAGAAGGAGCATTGGGCTGCCCTGAATGTCTTTTGACAGTAAACAATTTCTGCCCCTCAAGACCATGATAGTTATAATTTGATAGCTCCAATTTTATTTTAGCACTGGATAGTCTCTCAATCTCTTTTGTTGCTTCGTTTCAGAGTGATATGATCCACATTTGTATCCAAACATTTTAGATATATATTTTCATTGCATTCATTCACAAGCTAGCTAGGAGCTGTCATCCCACTTGGCTCCTAGCTTCCCGGTCATCAACAAACGCAGTCTTTTCAGAACAATTTCTATCAGAAACATTGTATCCCAACGTAAAACAAACAAGCTTTAGTGTTCACTTTTACAAACAGAAGAAAAATCTACAGATTACTCATTTGAAATTAATAACCCCATCCTGCTTATGCAGAATGGGGTTATTAATAGTAGACAATTACCCTTACTATTTCAAACTACGGGAAGAATGGGATAGTGAAAACACTGATTTGCACAATATCTATTCTTGCACAGCTAAGGATTGCTCCATAATTTATAAATCATCACACAGTTTGACTGAGGATTTTCAAAAAGATTTGGCAGAAAATAATAGGTGGGAAGGATTATTGAAATACTGACATCTTGAAATACAGAGTTGCCATCAAAAAGTTTTATCTCTACAGAGATGACACTCATCATATAATTTAACTCTAAATAGTATCCTTGAGATGTATTTTAATGTTAAGATACAGAAAGCTGTCCAAGAAATCCATAATAAAAAAAGAAAGTGTAGGTGGAACAATAAAAGATGCAGTATGGTAGACCTGTAAGAGTACAACCTGTGTTAAATATTTTTCTCTTCATGTATAAAGCAATTCAGGAAGAATGGAAAATAATAACTCAGAGTACATTCATGTTCATACATATTTGAAAAAAGACCATGAGAAAATAAAAAGCAACATATAAGTCTATAGAAAATATAGAAAAGATTTTAAGGTAAATTATCTAAATCTGCAGCAATATCTGATAATTTCTATATAAAAAGAAAATGTAGATATTCAGGAAAAGAGTGATGAATAACCCTCTAAATACTATATGTATGAGAAAAAGAAACATGCTATGATGAACTACTCAAAGGAAAAAAAGAAAAAAATCTTGTTTCACTTATCAAATGTAGTGTTTAGTCTCTTGCATTTATAGCAATGGATTACTACCTAATATTACAACAGCCTGTAAAAAGAAATTTGAATAAATGAAATGTATATATGCTTGTATTGATATATTGATGTCAAATACAAAGTAATAACACTCTAGTTATACGACTATAAATTATACTTTAGCAAAGTAAACATGAAAAAAATTCCAGAAATACTATATCGTCATACACCTATATTTTTAAATAGTTTTTTATTGCAGCACATCAAGCATTTGTTAGTGCAATGCACTTTGAAGCCTACAAAGTTTCAGGATGACCAATGATTGTATCTTGCTACTATGCAAAGATTTGACATACCTTTTTCCACTATCTTGCACCTTTCATCATCAGTTTTCTGCATTTTTACAAGGCAATGGTAAACAAATTTTAAAATTACACTATTCCATCTGAGAATATAGAAAAAATAAGAACACATCTACCAAGGAGAAGATCAGAATTCAGATCATGTGGAGCAAGAACCAAGTGCAACGCTTTGTCTTCTGATACCCTGTATAAAAGGACAACTTAGGTTCCTCTACTGATTTCATGTTCTTAGCAAAAAAAAAAAAAAGAATTTAGTGTATTGTATTGGTTTTTGCTGGGGTAGAGTTAATGTTCTTCACAGTAACTAGTATGGGGCTATGTTTTGGATTTTGCTGGAAAGCATTGATAACACAAGGACGTTTTTGTCACTGTCGAGCAGTGCCGATGCAGTCAAGATCTTGTCTGCATCTCACCCCACCCCACTCCACCAACAAGGAGGCTGTGGGTGCACAGGAAGTTGGGAGGGGACATGGCAGAGAAGACAGTTGACCACAGATGACCAAAGGGATATTCCATACCATATGGCACCATGCTCAGCATATAAAGCTGGGGGAAGAAGGAGGAAGAGGGGGACATTTGCAGTGATAGCATTTGTCTTCTCAAGTCACTTTTCCCTGTGATGAAGCCCTGCTTGTCTGAAGATGGCTGAATACCTGCCTGCCCACTGAGGGTGGTAAATTGCTTCCTTGTTTCCTGTGTGGTGCTTTTGCTTTACCTATTAAACTGCCTTCATCTCAATTCATGAGTTTTCTAATTTTTGCTCTTCTGATTCTCTCCCTGATCCTGAAACTAGAAAATGACCAAGTAGGTACATGGGGCTTAGTTGTCAGCTGGGGTTCAACCACAACATGTAAGCAAACTGGTAAAGGGACATCACATAAACACTTTCAATTTAGTTACACTATTAATAGTTACTTCATTAAGAAAATCATTATTACTTTTGTCATGCCTTTCTTAGGGGCTTTATTTATTTAAAAAATATTTAAAATATTCTATATGCCTTTCTAATTGAGTCTTATGTACATTTTTGGCTGTTGACTCCTACACTGAGGCCAGTAAAAGTGTTTTAAAGAATTTACTTTGCTGCAATGCTTGTGACAGACAATTTGTTGCAACAGAGATTTCAGCATTTTGTGAAGCGGCTATCAGAACAAAGCAAAATATACACAGTCTTAGAGATACTGTCTTAAAATCTGGCACCATGTTCAAAGATTGATCTGTATAATGCATCCTGTCCTTAAGCACAACTCTGAATGTCAAGCCCATTAATTCAAAGCTCCTTTCAAAGACCAACCTGGATTCTATGCTTTGTTGGTTTTATAATGAAACTCTTTATAATCAGAACAGGTATTGTAACACAGCATTTTGCTGTTTGCTGCAATCCACTATTACCTCAAAGAGATATATAGGGAGATATATCAATATGTCAATTACCCTTAATTAAATGAATATCATCTCTTTAGAATAAGGTCTTTGCCAATATATGAAAAGAAGTGCTGCAAGTTGGCTAGCCAACCTTTCATCAATTGGCTGTTTGCTGACAGCTCAGTGGTACATGAATGCAGAGTCAGAATGTCATTTACTAATATATTGGGAAAATTATTTCTGGCACCAAACTGCATCTGCATGTTATAAGAAAATGTTTTTATACATTTCTACAACCAGAGTAATGACACCAACAGAACAAATCTTGTTGTCAATTCTTGTATGCATGTCACTGCATTAGTATAGCAGCGAAAATAGTTGATTTGTCTAAGTAAATCCTAATGAGCAAAACAAGAACAGCAAATTGATAAATTTTGAAAGTCAGTAGATAGCATTTACAAAAGACCCTATGTAACTTAAAAGCTCAAAGCCATTAATGAATGGAAAAAATAAAGACTTCTGGACATATCTACCTAGTGGAGAGAGATCCCTCAATCCTAAGAGCGGCAAGACTGAAAATTCATGTTTCAGCATTTATGTACTGAGTAGTTAGTTCCAGCCTTTCCTCCTCTCCTTGCAACCCCATTCCTAGACAGTGTATATGGCTTCAGGCCTATGAATTCTAGTGCAAGACCAGGCAGCTAAAAGTTCAGGACCCTGGGGTCTTTGGAACAATTTAAAAAATTTGAGTACCTAAGTGAGAATTTATGGATAGAATAAAGAATATCTCCCTAGATTCCTTCACTGGGGAGAAAAAGCACTTCAGGAAGTCAATCTATCTCATTAAAAGCAGTATCATCATGGTGTCCTTCTTCATGGAATACTAAGTTTGTTGCAATGGATTTTTGACTTCTGTGTCAGTTAGATGGTGTGAATTTTCTGTAGATATCCTGGGGCAAACTATCAGCTAAATTATTTTACCCATTTACCTCCCATTTGGATGCGACAGTAATCTACCTTCCTTCAGTATGGATTCACCAAGGGGAAATCATATTGGACCCATCTGAAAGCCTTCTATGATAGCAGGGCACAGTGGGTCTACGAGGGGAGAGCAGTCAGTGGATGTTGTCTACCTCAAGTTCAGCAAGGCTTTTGACACTGTTCCCCCATAACATCCTCATAGGTAAGCCCAGGAACTGTGGGTTAAATGAATGGACATCCTCTGGATGTCCAAAATTTTTTCAAGTACTATTATACTATGTACAACCTATATTTGATTTCTAATTTTTCTTAAAAGACATACCGTAGGAAAAGATACAAATAAGCATTTGATTTTGAATGTAAGTAGGCTCTTACGTGATAAGTTCTTTTTTCTTTCAGATAAATTTGTAGTAAATTCAATACTTGCATGAGGATTAGGGCAAATGCTACTGAGTTTAAATTATTTTTTTCTGCACAAGAAGTTGTGCTGAACTAGGATAGAAAAAAATATCTTTATTTCCCTGTATTTTTGGTCTATTTCATAGGAAAAGTTTTCAGGAGAGCATTTGGGATTTCAACCTGCTAAATCATTGACACATCTCATAACCTGTTTCACATGGTCAGATTACTAATTTATTTCATAAAATACAATGAAATTTCACTTTGAAAAAATTGAAGTTCTCAAATCTGAATTGCCAGACTTTCAGAAAGTTTCTGATAACTACTACACCAATTGATTGGAAAAGCCAGTTACACCAGCACAAATGCAAAAGCAGAGACACTGTTTTCAATACAAGAAAACCTAAGAAAAGGCTGCCCAACAGCTATCTTGCCATTATTTTTCATCACTTTGAGCTTGCATTATGTCTGACGATAACTATTTAAATCTTTGCATCTCACTTTCAGTAGGTTCTGAGCCATCAATTAGATTAGTTTACAGAAGACTAGAATTTGGACCACCCTACATCCTCCTGGTCTCAGTCTATGCAAAATGCCTTTAATGGACAGCTAATAGGCAAAAAACCAATCTGTTACTTCCCTTCCTATTTGAAGGAAGGTTAATAAGCCCAGGAGACAAACAGGTAATTTATAGTTAAACATTTTCCTTTGATCTGTATATTGCTTTTTCTATTTTGAGCTAATTTGTTTAAGTACGCACAAAGGGGGAGCCAAAGGAATAAGGTTTTTCTTTAGGCAACTATCCAGGAAACACAGTAGCAGAGACATAATTTATTATTGTTATTATTATTACTATTATTGATCGATTTCCAACTGATACACATAATTGACTCAAAATAACAGATGATCTAAATTAAATCTGAAATATTTGAGCATGCTTGATATGGGTTTTTAAGTGCTAAGAACTTGAATAGTTCCAACTGCTTTCAATACCACTGAAAATGTAGGTAAAATTGTATTATGGCTTCACAAGTTATTTTGTGTCAGCTGAACTTCAATAACTGACAATATGGATGCTGTTACCCCCCTGCAAATATGAAGAAAAATGCTCTAACTTATATCTTCTCTTGTTAATACTTAAGCAAATGCATTTCATATTACATTTCCTGTCAGTTACACAGCCAAAGTACAAAATAATTACCTACATCCGATTTAGTCATCTAGACGCCTTTTATAAAACACAGGGAGAAATGGCAGCTGTGTGGAGTGATTCATCTCATTCTAAAATAGACAGTTAAAGTATATCAGAAAAAATATGCCTTAAAAGTATCTATTTCTTTTTTACTAGGGAATCTACCAGTTTAGATGCAGTCATCTAACCAAATCTGCACAAGACAAACAGCCACAGTTACAACAACTCAGTTTACACATGGCAATTCGTGTCTGGCAATAATTTATTTGCATGTTTGAGCTGCAAAGATTTTTTCTATGTAAAGACAGAGAAATGTACAGTTGGCTCAAAACCCTTATTGTTTATACGTATACCAGACCCTGACTGTGAAACATAAAAACAGGATGAATCAGGGGTTAGAGAACTGACAGTGACTTCAGTCCTTCTGGTGATCCAAGGATTCACAGCTCTATGTCCTCCATGATAAGTGAGACCTGTGAGCAGAAGAAAACCCCAGTTGCAGCTTCAAAAATTGTAAGGTCAGAATACACACTGCTTTTAACTGAATTCAGCAGGAAATATGCAATGGTGTAAGCTAGTAAAATAACCGATTCTGATCTTGCCTATATTATACACTTCTAAGCTTTCTTTTATATTTAGGAATTGGGAAAGGTTGAACAGCAGAATAATGTGAGAGACTGAAATTCGTTAATGGCTTAAACACCACTAAAATCACTGAAAGACTTTTGTCCACTGTAGCAAACTGTGCAAAGAGTAACTGCTGATCGAAGCCCACCCCTCCCTGCATATGCCTACTAATTTGGACAGTGACAGGGAACTTGATATAAGATAAAGTTGGTACTATTGTCCAGTTAACCTAGGAGAAGAATGTATCCACAAGTGTGAGGGACTGGAATGCTGACAGCTCAGACAATGACGATGTGCAAAGCAACTGCCCACGTGCTGAGGGTGTACACACCTGACATCTCAGGCTACAAGCTGGGTGTTGGACAAGAAAAGGAAAGAGGAAAAATCCTGTGTGGTAGGGTAGGTTTCTTTGTCCTTACACAAATGACTCAGCTGTGATAACTACCTTCTGGGGAACTACCAGAACAATTCCCACTGAATAGCCTGAAGATATTCATCACTGCTGATGGGCCACAACGGCCCATAAAGGACTCAACTGTGTTGATATAACAGCAGCTGTAATGTCCTAGAAGGTGTCAAAGACTCCTGAAGTGTCCTGTGATCTAGTATTACCACATCCAGTATGTAACTCCACACTCCAGGGGAGGTACCATGGGTGTTTCTACCTAGCCTAACCGTAATAAATACACTTGGGCGTCTTCTCTTGGCAGCCAGGGCTTCTGCTCTCACCATACGGCCTTCTTCCCTCACTTCCCATACTAGCTTCTTCTCTCACCACACTGATTTCTACCTTCAGCACATGGGTTTCTTCTCTCACCATAGGGGCCTTTTCTCACCACTGCAGCATTCACAGACTACCCTCAGCACACAGGCTTCTTCCCTCACTACCCTGGGCTTCCCTTGATGGATCCAGACTGAAACCATCACTTTGACAAGACTGGAACTTTCATCACCAGGGAGGCTACAAGAAGAGGATCAACAGGATGCTGTCAGAATCCACAGAATGGTGATGTTTTTTCTCCTTAATCTGCCTCTCTGCCACTCTCTGTCTCTCTGTCCCCCCTCTTTTTCCTATTTCTTTCCATCTCTCTCTACCTCACATTCACTGTTAAATAAAATCCATACTATTGACTTCAGCATATGGTCTCATTTATACCTTAATTCAGGTAGAAGTATCTCTAATAATTTAAAGAACCTTATTATAAGAACTAGGTATGCATCTAGGCATACATACTAGGTATGTACACAGTACTATGACAAAGAGGATCAATTACAAAACAAAAGAACAAACGTTCCTAAGGAACAATCACCCATCATCAGTTTAGTTAGCCAACTTTACTTATTATTCAAAACTCTGTTCTAGCATAGAAAGATTTAGTCTTGATGGGTCAATTTCACACTGGATCCTGACTTCTCTGATCCAGGACTTTAATGTGTATAGTGTCTAGACCAACATTTTGTCAGGATGAATGCTGTCACAAGTCAACTATCAATGAATTTACATCAGTTAAAAAAGGAATATGAATTACAAGGTAAAAAAATCCAATACTTCATATAAAAATATATATAAAATGCTCAGTTCCAGATAGCTTAGAAATTATTCAAAGTGGTTTAAAAGAACATAAATAGTACATGATTTATCTTAAGAATTAAAATATCTCCTTCTTTGCTAAAATAAAATTGCTGTTGATGTCTCATCTAAGACTGTGATTAATGGTATTCAGAAACAATACTGCTGAGGTATAATATGTTTTGCAGGGTGGATCCTGGATCTCAGTTACTTAGGAGATTATCTGCTAATTGCTATTCTTCATTTGAATTCATAACATCACCACTGTAGCAACAGTTACGTTGCATCTAATGATGCACTTCATTATAACCATAAGTTTTTAGAGGCTTAAAACTTTGTATAGATTCTCTGCTGATAAAGTTATTCTTAGTCCAAAAAAGACATTTTGGAACAGTCTGACACAACACCATTTGACTGCTTAGGATTTGCATGTTCAAAAATGTGCTACTTCTTTTACCTCCTTTTAGATGACACATTAACATACTTGTCATCTTATGGTACTCAAAACTCCCCAGACTTTTTAAGGCGCCAGCTTGCAGTTCTCAACAAGTAGAAATGCTTCTGACACATTTGGGAGACTGCTTAGAAAAAATACAGGTTTAAGTGTTGCTCAATTAGGGAAAAGTCAGTGATACTTGAAACTGCCCGAAAGGAGCAATGATGCTGAAGAAACTATCAAGATTTGTTATATTTTCCAGTCAGTCAAAATGGACCAGACCATTGGCACAGGAAATGCTGCTTCTTCCTTTTTCCCTTTCAAAACAAAGTAGACATAAATTTGTTTATACTGGCTGGAAAAAAATATTTACCTGTCTTAAACAATTATTATCCTATAAGGATATTACAGTTACACAGATGACCATGCGTATCAACATCTGACACTTGGCCACAGCTCAGTGGGCTTGAATCTAGGCATTCTGCAGTGAAATATGCATCTAGACATCTAGCTGCTACTCTCACGTGATGCTCAGTCTAACGGTTTAGTGACAGTGTCAAACTAATTAAGCACCTCATAAAAACAGCTGTAAAATCAAATCTAGGCTCTTGAACAATGCCAATGAGGCACGGGCTGTCACCTCCTCACATTTGCTCAACAGAAAACCAAAACCACTGATGTCAGAGTCACTGGGAATTTGCAGATGTAGAGGGAAAGGACAAAAAACAAACAAACAAACAAACAAACAAAAAACCCACACAAAAACAAACAAACAAACAAACAACAAAACGAAAAAAAACCAACCCAAGAAAACATACTTGGTAAGATTTGTTCTTCCAGCACATGCTGAGTCTTCACAAAAATGAAGTTGTGTACACCACAATGAGAAAGAGTGGTCACAAGCAAAGGCCATAAGAGGTATCCTCCTTGTCTTATGAGGCCGTCACTCCAACTGGCATATACTGTGAAGCAATAACCAACAACTTGGTCCCAGAAAAGAGGGAAATAAATGGTGTTGAATTGGATTTGTCTCCTCAAAATGTCTCAAAGAAACTACAGCAACATCAGGCTGAGCAGCTGAGCCCTTGGATACTGCACTCAGAGTCTCAGATAGAAAGGAAAGATTTATTTCCATCTGGTAACAATGGTGCTGATGTTTCGCAGAGACCCACTGGGCTCACCCACTTCTGCAGCAGCACCTAGCAATTCTAAAACTAGATGGACATAATGAGTTAGCTTAATTACTGGTCTGCTTATAAACTTAAAAATTCTAGATTATGTTTATGTTGTTATTACAGTCATTTGGCAAAAAAAAGAAAGATGAGGGAAACTGAACCTTTAAGAGGCTAACATGAGCCAAACTGAAGCAGTCACTGTCATCTGCTGTCTTGTTATATTATTCAGAGACTCCTGTTATGCAGTATGGATTGCCTAGGACTTGGATGCTGAATGTAGCAACTCTCTATCATGATGCTTGGCACTGAGTGACTGCTGAAAAACATAGCAACCTTGGTGGTTGACAACCTCTATATATTCACAGGACAGCTACAGTATGAACATACAAGTTTTTTCACTCTGCCTCTGACAAAATATCGCTATAATCTGAAGCTTCTCATACGTATAGAGCAATATTGGAAACTATTCCCATTAAAATGCTTGGTTCTCTACAGGCTGCAAATTATTGAAAGCAGTAGTAATTTGAGAGAGACAAATACTCCTGTAATTTTGCGTAGAGGTTTGAGACAGCATGGTAGGGCAGAGAGGCTCCATCCTTGCAGTCATAACCTCTCAGCAAAACCAGAAAATTATGAGGTGCAAATAGGATTGTTCGTCACACACTGGCCATACAGACTTCAAAGAATGCACCAAATTTAGAAGCTGACCTCTGAGCCCTGAGCTTTTGTAGTTTTCACATCAAGAGCAGATATGCCTGTGAAATATTTTGTCAATTTTTACTGAAAATCTCCAATTGGAATTTCCAGCTAGCTGAAAATATGAAATTTGATATAGAAATTTAGTGTCTTGCTGCCATTTTTACTCTAAAACTTACTGGTTGATCACTGCCAGAGACTGGATTCATATCTCACTGGATTGTTTAATTGATGGGTTGAATAAACCATATTGTCGGGGGGGGGAGGGTGGGTAAAGGGCTAGGCTTAGGCCTGCAACCAATAAGGCCATGTCCATGCAGAGCACATGGCAGGGAAAGCCATGTGGCTGGGCTCTCAATAAGGTCTGCCTGGTGGCCCACTGGAGCCTCTAATTGGCTGTGGCACCCTTCACTTTGGCAAAGGGGACAGTGAGTGGCAGTGAGCCAAAGGTCCCGCCTAGAAGGAGTGGCCACAATAGGCAGAGTCTGTAAACAGACATGAGGAGGGTCTGTATTTCCCTCTTGGTCTCTGCCCTCCTGACCTGTCAACATGTGACCTCCAGAGCGGTTAATATGTCTCTCTCCTCTCTCTCTTTGTTCTTTCTTCTCTCGATCTCTCTTTCCTTCCTTTTGTGGGCAGTTTAAACACCTATTGTTCTGTATTTTATTTAAGTTGTATGGAGTTTTTGTTTGCTGGGTGTAACAAAGGTCCCCTAACTATAGCAATGCTTTCTAGTCTCAGTAATCTGTTGTAATGCTTTGGGGAAGTTGCATGTTATTTCTGTAAAACTCTTTTTTTGCCAAAAAGCCTATTTTCTCACCAAATTAAGGAAATCTCACAGAGAAAAATGAGTTTTTCTCCAGACGTGAACTCAAGGTATGAAAGAATCAAAGACTTTGCAAGGGTTCGTGTGGCAAAATCTCATGAAGTCTAAAGTTAAAGTCTACACCCAGTAAGAGCTTGGAGCTTCTGGACCAGGGTGTAACAATCATTGTTTGAAATCTCCCACAGTTAAACAATTCCACAGTAGTTGATCTCTTTACATAGTGCATTAAATGCCTTTAAACATGCAAATGTGGTTCCGGTTGCACATTTGCTGTTGTTAAGCCGTAGACTAACAGTTTTGTCATAAAGAGCAGACCTAGCTAAGAGATGAGTAAATTGCAGTTCCTGAATGTTACACAGTCAGTGTATATAATACGTAAATTAACAGACTCAGTGGAGGAAAGAGCTGTTTGCATTATAGCTCCTTTCCCTTCTTTTTTCCCTTTCGTTCTAAAAGGCATGAATAATAGACTTGAAACCAAATTTAATGTCTGGAGAAAGCACTCCACTATGTTAACCTAGCAGCAATAAGAACAGTAAACAGCTATTATCAAAATAATCCTTCAGGATTATTCGGAGCATAAGACAATTGCTCTTTTGAGGTAAAAGCCTCACTCTTTACCTGCCTTCCTTTTTTATTTTTCCTAGACCCAGATCTAAATTGATTTTCTTCCAGAGAATAACATGCTTTATTTCACTTTCTAGCTCCGATGAACACAAGCGCTATGTATACTAACTAGGTTTCTGTGTCAAGGGGCACCAAAAATATGCTAGTATTGTGGAGAAGACATATGGAAAAACCTTGATTTGGCAGGATGTTCTTGTCAATAAAGAACAAACAGAAAGGACCCACATGGAGGCTGAAAAGCTTATCCAAAAAAGGTATCACATGGAACTGTATTACTTTAAAAGCTCTAAAAAAAGTCTCAGAAATACCTAGCAGGCAAATGAGGAATTTTTCTTTTGCTTGTTTGTTAGGGCTTTTGTTGTTGCATTTTACAGCATAATATGAAACCTAAGAACACATTATACTACTTTGTTGTAGATTTTAAGACTTGGTAAGTGTCTGTCTTTTGCATAAAGCTATTGGAGGAGGCTGTGCTTTCTGGCATAGCTTGCTACTCTTTGATAGCATTTTAAAAGCATACTTTGCTTGAACTATCAACACACAATAATTGTTAGCTTTATGCTCCACTAGTTACTTTGTTATGTGCAATGGAATAATTACTATGAAGTTTTGTATTGTGGCACTTTTGTCACAGTTGCTTATTAGATATGAAGCCTCATTTTGAACTTTTTATTTGCTTTCTTTGGTGTCCCTTCCATTGCATTCACAATGTACTGCAATATAATTGGAAATTGGGCCAGAAAACATTAAAAGAAATTTCATTGATTCCAGTCATTAAAGATTTACCCTTTCTCTCATGTAAGTGGGGTTCTCTACTGAGCGTTTATTTGTTTGATTTGTGCTTGAAGCATGTGTATTTTTAAATCCATTTCATGAAACCAAGCACTGGGCAAAAGTAGAATCTAGTGGGTTTTTCTTGCAGTCATCTCAAACCATTAACATTATGACATAGATAATGATGTACATCACAGGAAAGGGTTGAAAAATAAAGTGTATATCCAATATGTAAGAAAATATTAAGTACTAAAATGGATTATTCATAAGCTGATGTAGAAGGGGAAAAAAGTATATATATGAACTCTTGTTTCAGGGAGCAAACTAGGCAATTAAAGTTCATCCTAAAAATTTAGCCTGTGCTTACTGTTTGTTGATTTTTGGGGCCTAGGAAGCAAAATGTACACTAAAGTTGGGTGAGAATTCATTTTTTAGAAAACATATGTCTCAGTCATGTTTTTCATTAAACTAATTGTTTCTTTGATCCTAAAATGTTGATTTCTTTGGTCTTAATTTCTTACAGGTTAATGAGCAGATCAGTCTGCTTACTGAACTGACCGATCTTCCAAGGAATTGGGTTGCTAGCAGGAGCAGTGGAACAGCGAGGACAGTAGGACAATACTCCTAAGGGGACTCTTGACTCAGCAAAGCGGGTTTGGTCAAAATGCAAATACAGGTCTTCTGGGATCAAAGGAACTCTTCAACGAACTTTAGCGTGCCTGATAGGAAGGAATGACTATGGAGGATATGACTTCCAGGTAGTTCTGGCAGCAGAAGCACACACAATGAGCCACAGGCACAGTCCCCAGTACCCAGTGCCCACTGGAGCCACCACCGTAGCACATCACAGACCCTAATGAACTTGGAGCTTCTGCAGGCAGATGCAGCTCTGCAGGCCTGGTGCAGCAGGGATTCCTGGTGCTTCCCACTGATCTCAGGGCTGCTGACAGGACGTGAACCATGGCAAGACTCTGTGTCACCAAGTAGTGGAGCCGTGGGAAGAGGTCAGCAGGCTACACAACATCAAGGATGATGTGAAAGAGATGGACTGGATCTTCTTTGTTATCTTGCAGGACATGAGAGCCTGACTCCTAGCTGCAGAGAAGGAGGGACACACAGAGCCTGTGCCTCTTGAATTGGGAAAGAGAGATTTCCAGGATGGTGAAGATCGGGAGCTCAGGACTTCTCTCACGAGGAGGATGACTCCTGTTCCACCTGCCAATCTGCAACTATAGATCAGTTACAGTAAACACTAGGGGTGGATAATGAGTCCAGTATTTTTTAATGTTTGCCTTAATGACCTGCACTATGGGACAGATTGCACTGTCAGCATTTTCACAGATTACAGAAAACCTTGTGGGAGTGATTGATGTGTAAGACAGCTGTGCTGCCATTTAGGGGAACTTTACAGACTGGAAAAATTGTTCAACAAATTGAAATGATGAGTCCTGAGGAACAATCCCATGCACCAGGAAAAAACTGGGGGCTGGCTGGCTGGAAAGTAGCAATGCAGAAAATCTGGGGATCCTGATGGACAAGTTCAGCATGAGCCTGCAATGTGCCCTTGCAGAGGACAAAAACCTCCTGGACTGTGTGAGAAATAGCATCATCAGCAGGTTTAAGGAGGCGATCCTTCTCATCAGCACTGGTGAGACCATACCAGGACTGTGTCCAGTTCTAGGCTCCCTAATTACTAGAGAGACAGTGACATACAGTAGTGAGTCCAGCAAAGGATCACAGAATCAGACTCACAGAATGGTCGGGGCTGGAAGAGACCTCTGGAGATCATCTAGTCCAACTGCACTGATAAAACAGATTCACCTAGAGAAGGCTGCACAGGATCATATCCAGGTGGGTTTAGAGTATCTCCAGAGAAAGAGAATCATCAACCTTTCTGGACAGCCTGTGACAGTGCTTTGTCACCTTCACAGTAAAGTAGTTTTCCCTCATATTCACATGGAACTTCCTGTGTTTCAGTTCTCGTCATCATGAAGATGATTAAGAGAGGACACCAGATAGAAGGAGAAGCTGAGAGAGCTGGGACTGGGACAGAAGTCTGGAACAATGTGTATAAATACCTAATGGAGGTGTGTGCCTGTATGTGTGTGTGTAAATAAGATAAAACACAAGAAGCAATGAGCGTAACAGGGAAACAATCTCTACTCTGAAGATGATGAAACACTGGAACAGACTGCACAGAGAAGTTGTGGAATCTCCATGATTGGACACATTCAAGCCCCATCTGGTCATGATTTTGGGCAACTTGCTCTAGCTGATCCTGTTTTGAGTGTTGAATGAGATGTTCTTTAGAGGTGCCTTCCGACCTCAAATATTTTGTTATCTTGTGAATCTATCAGATTTAACAGAACTAAAATATTTCTTATGTTTTCAAAAGGAGCAATCCACAAATCCATGTGCCTTAATATTTCCCTATTATCTTTTCTTAAAAACCAATATTCAGCTTCTGACTTCACCTGTTCACCAGGTTTAGATAATTAGTTGTCTCTGTCATAGCCTGTGAGGCAAACAAAATAGGTTTGATTAAAAAAGATTAAAAAACTATAATAGACTATCATTAAAATAATTTTCAACTTTTTCCTCCTTCTTGATAATTTTTAATTTTTTTTTGTTACTAATTTCCCCTCTGATTTTAGTTGTCACAAGTTCCAATCTTACAGAAACTGTTTCTGCCCACAACATATTCAAAACAACCAGAACTGGAGCAGCTCAGTCCCTAGAACTCCAGGTTCTCCATTCCCTTGTGAGAATCTTTGAGAAATATAAATTAAAATTAGTTTCAGTGCATTGAATTAATTATTCCATTTATTGGTTATTATCTTGCTTTGTGGTTTTACGTGCCTCTGAACTATAGATGGAATTAGAAAAGAAAAGAGAATCAGCTAATTGATCTTGGGCTTCCAAAAGAGACAAAAAGGTTTGAAAGATGGGAAGAAAGTAAAATAAAACTTGATCAAACTAAAAAAAAAAAATTAACAAAACAAAACTTTAAAGAGCATGCAGCTGTATGAAATATAAATTTAGTTTATGTTTATGCATTGCAATTTTTCAGCATCTGCGGGTATATCTGTATATGTATATGTAGAAATGTATATGAAGAAATGTAATGCATTGGCAGAATATTTCATGTTTTATAGCACTCCAGAGATTATTAATATAATATTTAATTCAGGAAGTTGCAATTGCATTTGCTAAATTATTTCACTGACCTTATTCTACACTTATGTTGGCCCACAGTGGATGTATGAACACTGCCAAAAATTTTCAAACAAAAATACAATTTACCAGTCATAGGAGACAAAGATAGTTGTTCAGAAGTAAGCACTATTCAAAACAAGCATCAGGGACAGAAATTTAGAACTGGCACATATGAAGATAATTCTTATACTCACGTAACATATGGCAAGTGTTCTAAAATGCAGTATGGCAAATTATGATCTAGCAGAGATTTTTGGTAGTCATTCTGTATAGAGTAGCACCAAGCTAGGCATAAGACCCACTAGTTTGACACATGGCACAGCATTAAAAAAAATGAATTCTATCCGAAGAAACCATGCTACATTAACACTGCCAAACTGCATCTTGACTCTGTGCCATACCTGTTAAATCTTAGTTTGGCCTAGGCTGGCTCTAGGCTAAAGCTGGACGTGAATTTTACAATGCGCATCACATGGTGATGTACATCACGGGCTTACTAGCGCTGGTCTCCACAGTCTCAGACACCTCTTCTCATTTCACAGTGAAGATATGCCATGGAACAACAAGACAGCTTCTTCTTAGACCAATATCTTACCAGTTCTGCTCTAGGTTATATACGTAAGTCTGTACTTGATAATGTCCCCTCCTGTCAGAAGCAAGATACCTGTATCACCATCTGTAGAGGTCCTTCCCCTTAAGGGTGGGTCGTCACACCATCTTACCTAAAATACATAGTATACCAGTAGCATTACCTGTAATAAGATACATTGAATTTAAAAACAGAAGTGAAAGGGGGTTATATCCATTTCTAGTTAAATTGTATTGATTTATAAAAAAAGAAAAACCAGCATCTCTGGATACTGGGAGACATAATGATTTATGCAAAATACTGATAATTTTAATGCTGTATATGCATGTTACATAAATTATAGTAGGCCTGCAAGATTTTACTAACAGGATACACATCATGTTTTGAAGTCTTCTTGTAGTCCTTCTGATTTTGAAGACATCTATCAATAACTCATTTTTTTTTCTTTAATTAATATTTTCTATTCATTTGAAGAGGTCTAAGGCCCAGCAAAATTGTGGTCTGGTAAGAGCTGAATTAATAAACACATCCAGAACTGACTATGTCCTAAAATATTCCAAACCTAACCCTCCAACATTTAAGCACAAATGAATGGAGATGCATCTAGATGATCTGGCACTTTGGCTGCAGTAATTCAGTGAGATGAGATTTAATGAAGACCAAGATAATACTCAGTACAAATGTAAACAAGAAAGCTTCTCTAGTAAGTCATAATGGAAGAGATTTAGGAGCATGCAGAGGGTGATTGTAAATAAATCAAATTAACTCCCAGTACAATGCATTTTGAAAACTTCCACTCTGGAATTTATATACATATGACACTATTGTAGAGCAGAAGAAATTAGTCTTGAGGTTCTATTTTGCTATTCTTCTGTAGGTACTTAAGCACAAAGAACACTCTGTACTCACAAGTGTCAATCTGTAAAATTGTTATATGTATTCATGTCCATTCCAGGAGAGTAAGTAGTTTCTAATGCTAATTTCCACACAGCAGTGGAAAGTATTAAAAAAAAATAAATCAGTTTACAGCATTTTTTGTTTCCAGCATGATACTCACGATTCAGAAGTGGATGGAGTTTTGGTTTTGGTTGGGGCTTTTTGTTTGTTTTTTTTTAATTTAATTTTATTTTTATTATAACCCAGACAGATTAAAACTAGCATAGTCAGTTTGTTACAGGCTTTGGCTAGAACTTTGAAGTCAATCCACCTGTATATTTTTCTTGAAGTAAGCATGCTAAAACCATCAGAAGAACTATGGTAGCTAAGGTTACATTTGAATGGAAGTTAAAATAATATAACTAGAGTAACATATTCGTGTATTTTTAGGGCGGGCATAGTCTTCTCTGTCTCCTGTGGTCTTTTACTTTAAATCAGACAAGACAGAACAAACAAGCAGTATTTATTCCCACTTCTCAACATCTTTTTAAAAAATCAGAGCAAATGAAAATACCTACATTCCACAAGCAGTGACCAAATGAAAAAAAAAAATAAAAAAACCCACGTCAGTCAGATTAGTATGCTGTCAAGCCAATCTGCTTCCTCAAGGTGCTTTCTGTTAGTAGCACATTTCCTATCTGTTAACTGGGTCTAAACAGCCACTTCTCTGGGCAGTCTTGAAAATGTAAACCACATTCTCCCAAAATCTTACATTCCTCCTATAGCTGGAACATCCCTTTTCTTAAAATATTTCTATCTTTGTGTTTCCTGTGGAGATCCTTAATAGTAATTTTTCCTCAGTTCCTGCGATCAGTCACTGTCTCCTACTATAAACATGGAGATTCCCACAGCCTTCTTTTAGATGCTCTTCCTACAGGTTAATTTTGCAATCCAGCCACTAGAAAAAAACGTGATCTCTTTACGCACTCCCCCAATAACTTTTTTTTTTCAGGCAACTTGAGGATAATTCAGCTGTTCTGTTTTTCATGCTTATTTGAGAATATAAATGAAGTGCAGTCTGAGAATGCTTATTCTTTTTGAAAACAATCTAGGATAATTGTCTCAGGCTTGGACCTCTGAAGCTGGGTGAAATTAATCTCCTTGTAGCTTAACTTTTAGTTCATTGCATAGTAGCTGTGTTATCCAAAACTCAACTGTTAAACTACACAGGGAGGAATATTATGCTTGTTCTTCAGTTGCTCCACACTTTGTCAATTGACAATCAAGTTTTTCCTTTTCCGTTTTTTTAAACTAACATTTTAACCAGTTTAAACATGTTTGCACCTCTAAATGTTTTTATGCATTCTTTTCACATTTATCAGTGTGGTTTATGAATCATGATAAACCCTTGGATATAAATATGTTATCACCTTTTATTTTGTAATGAAATGAAAAAGGATAGGTTTAGATTAGATATTTGAAAAAAATTCTTTACTTTGAGAGTGATGAGGCACTACTAACAGGTTGCCCAGAGAAGTTGTGGATGCCCCATCCCTGGGAGTGTTCAAGACTAGGTTGGATGAGGCTCTGAGCATTCCGATTTAATGGAAGGTTCCCTGTCCATGTTAGGGAGGTTGGAACTAGATGATCTTTCAAGTCCTTTCCAACACAGACCATTCTATGACTCTGTTGTTGCCTAAAGAGACTGTGGAGAAAAAGACTCCAGACCAATTTAGTGTATAAGATAAGATGAAAAGAGTAGGTCCTTTAATCAACCTGCAGGCCCAGGGAATACACAACATGCACACACCCAGACAGTGGTTCTATGATTTTATAAGGTCCATCCAATCTCATATTTATCCACCCCCCCAGCTCTACCCAGTTCTGCCCCCTGACATGCCCCTTCGGGAATTGGGTTTGGGGTCTTTGGGACCCCTTCTTCCTCATCTTCATCTTCTTCATAGCACATATAGTCCTTGGAGCTCCTCCAGAGTTTTGGGCTTAAAGCTTACTGTATCTGTTTGATATCTCCTGGTCCAGGCTTAGGATGCTATGTTCTTAAACAGAAGTGTTTTTCTACAATTCTACCTTGAAAGGAAGACTAAACACGCTAATGGAATTTAGAGGGATTGATATGGATTGGGGTAACAGGGTTGGGTATGTGTAACTATTATGCTACAGAGTAAAGGATATAATACAGCTACATTAAAATCTACATTTACTACACAACTACTTCTAAAATGTACAAAAGTTAAAGAAATCCAAAAAGCTCTGAGGCATCATGTGATTCTACAGTCTGTGATGAATCCCAGTTTAAAACTCTGAGACTCTCCAATAGAGAGAGGCCTAAGGAAATTTGGAATCAAAGAATTAAAAAACATTCCAACAACATAAAAACCTGAAATTACACAAAGATAAGTGCATGAGATTATTTTTGAAATACATACGTACTGTGAGCTATGTGTATAAAGTATCCACACTGCAAAAGTAATGGAGTAATTAACTACCTTCAAAAACAAGCCGAGTGGCTAGGGAAAACAGTGCACATGGCAGGACATAGTACTGGTAAAAGTCAATGTTCCTGGACTGGAATGACCACAAGTGCACTAGCCCCTTGTATACTGACAGCAATGAAGCTCCTCACTGCAAAGGAATCCTTGCTAGAGTGAGGGACTGAGTCTCTACCTGAGGGTTCCTGAATAGACTGTCCTACAACTGGCTGTTTGAGCAACCTGATTGAGTGGAGGGTGTCCCTGCCCATGGCAGGAGGATTGGAAATAGCTATTCTTTAAAGTCCCTTCCAACTCAAGCTATTCTATGTTTTCATGTCACTTTCATAATGCTGGAAGTTGCTTCTAGGGAATTTTTGCTCTGAAAAAAGTGAAGGTTACGTCTCCAGTTGCCTAGATCTTTAGATGTCAGCCAGGGCTGCTTATAAAGCAAGAGCAGCTCACTGCTTATTTCCATATGAATTTTACTAATTCAGTATACGCTTAATGTTGCATGCATTTATGCCTAACATGTGTACAGCATATGCATTGAAAACATTGGAATCAGAATCAACACATGCCTGGATTGCTTTTGGAGGCACATTTTGCAACATAGGACCAGGGTTTGGCACACTATAGGTCAGTAAAGAAACCTGGCTAGTGAGCCTGATCCTTGGGCACTGTTTAAGGTCGAGTCTTTCCCTGGCTCGCTCTATGGACATTTCAAACTGCTCTGTTGAATACAGACCTACCTTAAGAGGTATGTCTAGATGCTCTATGTTGAGCTGATGTAATCCATCTATATATGCCATATGGAATCAAGGCCCAGGTTTGATTCCTGACACTCTCAGTTGCATGTTATAGACATAAATCTGTCACTTCAAATGTGACTGTGTCCCTCTGCATAGCAATCTGCTCTGACAAGGGTAAAGCAAACAGAGTGAGAAAGCTAAGAAATATTTCAATCCTGTATGCTAGGTTAGGCAGGGTTTCCTCTTCTTGTCGTCTTGCTATCTGGATGTCTTACCATAAAAGAGAGTAAGGTGCGTTAGTAAAGCACAGTGGAAAGGATGAGCAACCTGGTCACTGGCAGACAGAGAAGCTGGCAGAATTGCAGCTGGAAGACATAAACTGGATTTAGCAGAATTAAGAGCAGTAGCAGGCAGAGACATATCCACAGGGCAATAGTTCATGAAGCAACAGAGAGCAACACAGGATGATAATCACAAGAACCACCAAAACAGTATGTGTAATTGCTATTGTATCTCAGTTTTTTTAAACCATCATTTTTTATCACAGCAGCAGTGTCTTGCAGGGAGGCTGCAGATACAAGAAACACATTTCCCCTGACCTAGCTTAGATGTCTCAGATACTGACATCTATCTACACTGCAGGCACCTACACGTGCATTGGTGAACTCTAACTTTACAATTAGCTGAGGTAAATGCTGTTTTGAAAAACATACTCTTCAGCCAAAATAGGCAAAATTTGGTGAATTTAATCTAATCTAACTAAGGCTAAAGGAAGCCTTACTTACGTAGAAGTAACAACATGATAGAGGACATAATAAAAGTAAAGCAACTGTCAATATGAGAACAGAACCTCATTTAAATAAAAGGAGACTCTAGTCTGGAGCAGTAGACAGATACCTGTTGAAAAGTTGACAATTCTTCCATTAAAACTAGTAGGTTTTATCTTTGTGTCTGGCACTGTGCATTACATTTATTCTGACAGAAGCTGAGATATTGAGAGTATGCATAAGATGATAAAATAAAATCCAACATCAAGATGAGTTGCTGAAAGGAAAGCTTATTAAACAAAATGAAATCCATCTTACTTACTAAGCAAGGTTTGAATGCAAAAAGCAATCTAGGAAAACATTAAGGAAATAGGTTAGCTTTCTAGGAAGTAAAACCATAAGTACCCAAACAAGAAGAAAAATAAGAGTATTCCTAACACTGCTGCCACAGTTTTTTCAACATGTGTGAGTAGGTTTACAATATGTTCTTCTGATGTGGAGTCAGGAAGGAGATAAAAAGTAAGATGATGAGTGCAAAGTAAAACTTATTGTGTGTGAGATGAATGCTTTACCTTCCTCCCAGCAGTGCAGTTGAGGGTAAGTGCAAGCAAACAGACTTTATTCACCTCTAAATTGATCAGAAGACAGTTTATTTGTTTATTATATTCTAGGAACACATGCAATTTAGATAATGTACCTTTTTTTGGTGGTTGATTTGGTTTTGCTTTGTTTGTTTTTTTAATGTCTTTAAATTTGTGCCCTGGGAAAGTGCTTGTCTAGCAAAACCTCAAGGAAGAAGTGTCTGGAGGCTGTGAACCTCTGCATGAAGTAACTATTTGCAATGAATAGTTACTGAGGAAAGGCTACGTGCAGTGGTCCTAACTAACAACTGGTTGATAATTCTGTCTGGTTATTGGGGATACCCTTCACAAAGTGTCCTTTTTTCCCCCCGATATTTTTTGTACAATTCATGTAAATCTCTACTTTTAGCAGCATGTAAGGAAATTCCCTGAAGTTATAGGAAATTACTAACTCAAGAAAGAAGCAGCCCTCAAAAGAAGAGCATTCTTACTGATTTCTGGTGCAAGGATTTAGTCCATTTCACGAGAAAACAGTTTGATTTCTTCAGCAGTATATGAAAAATGCTGGGTTAGAGAGAGAAGGTTTCTCAGATTGCCTAAAACATTAGTTTAGACAGAAATTCTTACCTGGTATAAAGAAAACACTATTGTCAGCACATCAACAATAAATGAAGTTTAATAAATGATACTTTCAAGAAAAAGTGGAGTTGAAAATAAAATAACTTCAATAATAAGTTTAAATAGTTGTACATTATTTGAGTTTTTGTTCATATATTAAAGTAGGCAGTAACAGTAGTTGTATGTGGAACTATTTGTTGTCCAGGATGGGAGTTACAAGAGTAGGCCATGCAAAATGAGCTATATTCATCAAATGAAACGTCAAAGTCTACTGTGGTGGTAAATCCTCCCAGTACATTTGGTTTCATGACTCCTCTGATTACTTCCGAAAATCCTTTATGGTCTGTTACATCAGCAAAACACAGATTAAGTGACATTACTGGCACACATTGACCTGAAGGAATTTAACCTCCTCAAAGGCGCATATTATGTAAAATGCATGAAACATTTCTGTTGTCTTTTATGTGATTAATTAAAAATAAATTAGAAGCTACATTAAAAAAATTAACAGAATATATTTCTCTGAAGTAATGGATCCCAATTTTAGCAACACGTGCTGTTTTAGACTGCTCAAGATTATTAAAGCTTTCTTGTTTTTTGGGGTGGTGAGGATAGTGAAAGGGAAAAAGAGCAACAGTGACTGAAAGCAAAAAAAAATAAAATCAGAATTTAAGCCAGAAGTATCTGCTGAACTCCCTCCCAGGTGTAATATTCAATCAACAGATATTTAATCTATGTTGGTAACATACATTTATTTTTGTTATGGACACTGCTGTAGCATGAAATTGGAGGAGGATTTCCTTACAGCTGAAATGTATTACAATACTTTTGTAATGAAAAATGAAGTTCCTGCTAGCTGGAAGTTTCTTCTTTTTTATTATTATTCTGTTGTTCAGGGACAGACTAACACTATTGCACTTCCAGTGTTTTCTTTTGTAAGAAAACCCTTGTGGGTAAGTGCAATGTACAAATACCATTCTTGAACTCCAACTTCATATGTGGAACACCAAATTTTTAGGTCATTTTAGGGTTAATTTCCTGGCAGCATGTGTTGTATGGGAAACCACTTGGTTTCACAGCTGCTTAAAACCTAGACACCAGTTATACTGTTTGTTATGCGAGGTTTCTTGTGTTTCCCTACTCCTCAAGGAAGAGAAGAGTGCTGCGGACAGGATTTCCCAACTACTCTGTGAGGACTCAGCACAGAGCAGTGTATAAGTCTCCTCATCCTGTGAAATCTGAAACTCTGCTTGGTCCCTGCAGAAAGGAACAGACTAATTGACCCATGAGGTTGATGGTGATAACCACATGCCAGCATTCCCTCCTCATCTCGCATTACGGGCAAAGCAAACTGCTGTAAACATTTCCAGTGTTCATTATTTATCAATTATAGGTTTTATGAGGATTATGCAAAAGAGAAAGTCTGATGAACCAGGAAAGTCCTATATCATCTGCTCAAGAAAGTCAGTAAACTTTATCTGCTTTGTAATACAGAGTTTTACAAAATCCTGGGACAATATGCTGATGTCTGGTTAGATCTTAAGTACTTGGGACGTGTCAGGACCATTCTTCAATTAGCAAGATTTATCTAGCATTATGGTGAATTCCTTATGCTTGATTGCCTTGAAGTTTTTGACAAAACAATGATATGTTTTATTATTTTTTTAAGTAATGTTTTAGATCATTTGTATTCTGTAGAAAATCTAGACAATAACTACTGAGAATCTCAAAAAAACCCTAAGAGCAACCTCTTCTACAATTCCAAAGGTTTATCTGTTTCTTTGCTACTTTTCAGAACAATGCAAGACATGAAACTGACTAATGATTTTGACACACTTAAGACTGATAATTATGAATTCCACATACTATCACAGCATAAAAGAAACATTTTTTTAAAGTTGAAGAGGTCACCACCTTTCTATCCCAAAAAGCACTTCCAAAAACCACATTTCATTTGGTTGATGGGTTTTTTTCCTTTCATTATTCACTATTGTACAGCACTTTGCTTCATTTCTGAATTCCATCTCTCCCAGATGGTTGTTAATTGATAGAAGATGGCTTTCACATTTACCATTATAGCTGAAATAATGTTCTGAAATTCAAAACTTAAATATTAAAACTACACATTAGGCAAAAATGTCCAAAAGGTTAGACAATGGAATAATTTGTCAGGGGAGAAAAAGTTGAGTCATCATTACTACTAGAATTCAAGAACAGGCTAGATAAAAGAGATTATTAGGAGATTATAGTAAAGGGCAAGTACCAGCTGCCCTGTGTTGCTTTCTGTTTTCTAATTCAGCATGGATAACATATTGTGCATAACAAGGATGATCTGTGATACTTCATAATGCATAGCATGCTATATTGTGATATTGAAAATAGAAGAAAAAGGAAGCTGGAGCATGTGACAGGCCAAGCTATAAATTAATATATGCATATGTATGTAATATATAGTTTGTAATATATAAAACCTATATTAAAAAATTACACTCTCCAGTCTTGAGTTTTTACAATGATGGTGCCTAATATTGCACAGGGCACCATTGCCCTTTCCGGTATGCAGTAATCTTCACATACATGCATTCAGACAATTTAAATTAAATACTCTTACTCACTCCTACAACCTTTATGTTCTAAACAAGTACAGTGTGTGGGAGAGAGACAACTTTCAAAGATATACTGCGCCTGCTGCACTTTTAATTAATTTGTAGATTGAAAAGAACTGCAAGGGAAATATATGGGTGAGGGAAGACAGGAAGTACTAAAGGAGTTTTTACCACTTTATTTATGTAGTTTATTTCAAATTTTGTCTCATAAGAAACACAGAGCTCATTTCATCAAGGAGAGCAACTATACAGTCTCATTTCAACATATGTCAGTGTAATTAACAGTGTGTTTTCCAGAAAAAAATGAGCAGGATTTTACTATAGTTTCCTTATGGTGACAAGCTTTCTTCCCCAGCTCCAACACTGATCTAATTAAAATGACTGTGACATTTCAGGACTCCCCTTTTCTTTAGGTATGCTACCCAGATAATACATCTTAGTTTAACATTGATTATTAGTGCTGATATTACAGTGCCCACTGAATTTGCATTAGCCTTTGATTGTTACAGATTATTAGACCTCTGCACCACCTTATGCAATACTATGTAACGGAGCACTGCCTCCAGCTTTTCCAGTTAATAAAACCCGGTTGAAATCCCTCCCTCATCTAGCAATAAATCCTGTCTATATCGTCAAGCTGAATACAACGCGTTGGGGGAGCGGGGCTGGTCAGGCAGGAGCATCCCGGGAGCAGCGGTGCCTGCAGTGCGGGTGGGCAGGCAGACAGAGCCCTGCTCAGGCACGCAGGCGGACTGCCGATGAGACCCAGCGTCTGGGAAAGCACGGCTCTGGAAAAAGAAACCTGCGGTTGGCCAAGAATCCTCTAAGATTTTATGTCACCTGCAGAGAGTACATGACAGCTTTATTAATGCTAAGCATTTTGAGCCTGATTCACTGCCACGTTGCCACAGCTTCGTGCTGAGGTGGCCCCGTGCAATGGTAAATCAACAGGCGGCGAAAGCGTGTCCCGCTCTCAAACGGCCCAGAGCATGGGGACTGTGTCCTGAACCTTTTAGGGGTTCTTTATTACCGAACATGTCTAGCCGTGAATTTTGAGTAAACACCACCTCTGCTGGGGCTGACTTCCTGGCGTTAAGCTGAGTTGTAGCCCTTAGCTTTTAAACTGGAATTAACGATAGAGCTTCCCTTCCAGGAAGTTAAACAATATTTCTGGTAAATATTTCTTTCTCGAGAGGGAGCTATATGACTCAGCTTTAAGCTTTTTTATGGAAAAAGCCATCAGAACTTTTATAAGTGGAAAATTTTACATTAGCTGGGTTCTAGAGCATTCATTTATCAGCACTCATTTTGGATATGCACAGTTTTATACAGACACATATGAAAAAGTCTGCATACAAATTGGTTTTGCATTTGATGACTTTTTTGGACAGAAAGAAAATAACATACACAAACAGCATTTGTGTGCTCAAATTAAGAATTTGTCACTGCTTGCTTTCAAGTTCTTAAGCATGAAAACATTTTGCAAATGACAAGAGGATAGATCTGAATTTCCTCACAAACACTGGCTTTTTTTTCTTTTGCTTTAGAATGCTTTCAGAACTTAACTGTTAGTGTTCCAAACTTTTCTAATTTATGCCCAAGATAAATAATAAACACATGATTTCAAAAGAAACACAGAAAACACACAAAAAAGTGACAGCAAAAATGAAAAGTCTGTCAGATAGGATACAAACATTAAGTTACAACTTACTTATGGAAATTTGTCCTCTGTCTCTACACAATTTACCTAAAAACATAGGTTCACAGAGCTCTTAGGACTTTTTCTCCTGTAGCTCAAAAAATACTCAGAATAAAATATAATAATAGAAATATAGAGAGATTATCTTAAGAACCCAGGTGCTTATGACTACAACCAACAGAAATAATGTCCTTTCTGTCATTGAGATTGCTGAGAGGACTATCTCCTCCTGACGCTGATTTATTTCATTTTTTAAACTTTTTTTAACTGTTTGGCACAGTTGATTAGAGGTGAATTTCACTTTCAAAGAGATGCTGGAGGCACCATAGAAAAGTTCAGCCTCAGCTATACTCCACTTCATAGAAATATGCTTACTTCAACATATCACTACTATGATTGTCCATATAATCTTATTTGTGTCTGGTTTTCCCCAGACTTTCTTTCTCCCTATGCTTGTCCTTGTCTATACTTTCCTATGAATTATGTACCAGTGTGGCCCTGATATGCCATGTGAAATTCTCACTGAAGTTGGTGGGATGGTTGGTGGGAAAAATGGGGACAGACTTCTTAGCAGGCCCTGTTGTGATAAGACAGGGAGTAATAGTGGTGAATGCCTCATCCCTGGAAACAAGGAAGGTCGAAGTGGATGGGGCTCTGAGAAACCTGATCTAATTGCACATGACCCAGCTCATTGCAAAGAGGTTGGACTAGATGACCTTTAAAGGTCCCTTCCATGATTCTATGATTTCTCTGCATAGGTCAAGCAATCTTATTAGTCTAAGTTTATAAAGGGTCTCTGAAGGCTTGTAATTCATTGACAGAATTTGATTATGTACTGACATCATTCTCTTTCTCAAAGAGGAAGAAGCAACTGCATATCGCAAGGTATTCTTCTTTACCTCACACTACTATACATTTTGATGTATATATTTTACAAAAAAATATAAATCATACACTTCAGCTAGGACACCAGTAAACCAATAAGTAATTGCTTTCTTCATTGTTCTTGCTACCTTACACATAATCTGACATGTTACTGCTACTCAAACAATGACAATGCAAAGGGCGGAATTAAACACTTTTCATTGTCTTCACATAATTCTATTTTCCATCCCTTTTTAGCTTTTGCAGATGCAACTCACTCAATTTTTGTGTTTTGCAGCAGAGTAATTTGACATTCATTCACAATCAAATGTCAAATGTACTTTATGTACCTGCTGTATAATTATACAGTTCTCCTAGGTATTGGAAGAGTGTGTATAGTAGAGTAAGTTTGCTAAAAATAACATATTTAGAGCTCCTAAACTTTTCTAGATTCCCTTGACAGTTATAGACCTTTCAAGAATATTATCACTCAATACTTACTATGGCTTTTTTTTTTCATAAGTTGTTTTTATAGGATACCAAGAGAAGCTCAGTTATCTTATAGTTCTGGATGTGGAATACCCATAGGACTCCTGAATTACAGTAAGTTAACCAGAATTGACACTGAAACGTCAGATCCACTACTTCTTCCCAAAGTAGTAGTATTTTATATATTGTAACTTTTTCTAGCACAAAGCTAGAACTTACGTTATGGAATCTGCCATGAAAATTTTACTGAAGGATTTGTCCACCCTGGAGAATCATATTGTAGAAGACTCAACAAACCACAAGCAGGAAAAACAAAACCATCCAGGACTATAATCATTGTATTCAACCTGCCAATTGCTTCTTCCACGAAATGTCACTTTGCTCGATACTGGTATCAGAACTTCCCCTTCAGCATCAGAAAATACTTTAACTTGCTTACCTACTGTGATTGAAACAAATCTATTTACTTCTTACAGTTTGTTTATGCTCCAAAATTCACTGTGTGCTATGTGACGGAATAAACTAATTTCAGTGTAAAGTACTGCCTTCTGTCAAGAGTTGCACCCTAGTTATAATATTTTCTATTGTCAAAGATCTGTGTCTTTCTTCACATGAAAGCAATTTTGTAAATAAAATTTTAGTAAGAGTCAGTGCTGTACCGGTGAGGTTTTTGACCTGAAAAATAGATGCTATGAATTTTGGATAAGAGGGAAAGGCAATAATTTGGCCTTAGAATTCTAATGAACTGTATACTAAAACTGAACTACATAATTAACCTTGAATGATAAACACAGATAGAATTTTTTAACTCTCCAGCTTTTCCTGCCTTAAAAATGATGAGAGTTCCAAAAGGACATCAATATTTTTCCTTCTATATTAAATCCACATTTTTTTTCAATTGAAACAACAACTTGCCATAGAGAAAACAAAATATAAGGTAAAGAGGGATAGGCAGGGGAAACAAAAATGTTTCTTTCTGACAGATTATTAGCTCCTCTCTCTGGAGGAGAAAATGCTCATTCTCATGTATAATTTAGCTTTGTCATGAATTCTTAACAGACCTGTAAATTGGAAAATCAACATCTACTCACTGGTAACAGGTGAAGGACATGCAGGCTGGCACCAAATTTCCATCAGCCTTAATATGGAAAAAAAAGGTCTTATCTTGTTGCCTGTTATTGTAAACATGTCCTGCAGAGAGAAACTGTTTGAATTTTTTTTTTCTAAGTACATAATACATACCCTTTACAAACATAGTTCCCTCTAGATTTTTCCATTTGGTATCATCAACATAAAAATTAAGCTGTGGCATGCAAGAGACTAAAAAAAATTAACTCCTATCTTCCTTCTATAATCTTCACAACATACAGAACTACAGTGTAGCATAAAGTACCTGCTCATCCTTCATATTTATTTGTGTAGAAATTAGCTGCCATCCAAAGACAGTAATTCTGAATAGACTTTACATCCCTTTTGTAAGGTTCTCTTCTGACTCATACAGAGCTGCTTTGAAAAGGAATAGACAGCCTTGATATTGCTCTAGACCCAGATAGCAAAACACACACACTGTATAGAAGAAACAAATGTACTGTGAGCATTAAAGGGCAAACTACCATCCACTCAGCAGATCTGTGCAGAATTTTTCCTAGTGGTTTTCATGGAGCGACACATTAGCTAACAGTCACAATCTAGCCCTGTTTGATCATTAGCAAAAGCAAGAAAGAATGTTTTCTTTTCCGTACTTCAAGGTACTACAGTTTTTTTCAGAAGACTTTGGAATTCAACCACAAAACAGTCTCAGTTTAAATCTCCAGAAGACAGATTTAGCATGGGCGTTAAAGATTTCAGAGCTACTGTGCAGACGAGAGGTACTCACGAGATAGCCCCACATGCCTTCATATGGAAGTGTGCTTTTTCTAGTGTTACACAGTTGATTTGCACCAAGGCATAACAATTTCAGCCTGCTCTATTCTTGCCTCTCCTTCTTTAAATGTAAAAATTAAAATGCTGCAGGACAGAGTGTGGAGGTTATACTCTCACAAGCAATTACAGCGTGGGTGGTGAATTTACTGCAGCAATAATATTGTGGTCAGTTGTTTTCTGTTCTAACATATGAACTTCTGTGGAGCACCTGGCCTGTGTCTGTCTGAAAAGTTCTCATATTTAATTTTCGAACAGGACTTATCATCTGGTTATGCAGTGAGGCTCAAATCATAAATCTCCTTATTCAGCAGCTAAGATGTGGTTGGGTGACTCTTAGATAGCAACATCTGCTTACACAGCAAATGAGAACTATCTTCCAATAAAGTGTTGTTCTGCATATCTCAGGGTACCTAGTGTCATAAAACTCACAATTGGAATAAATTACTTATTTCAAAGGTAATTTATGTAGATGACAGACTGGTCATCATGTGATTTATATTATATGAGTCTACAGAATACATGTATTGTATTTACTATTTATTTTTCTGGCTACTGTTTTCATATAACTACACAAGACATTTTTCCAAGCTCTTAATTCCATTTACCATTACTTCAACCTTGCCTTTAAGGTCTGCACCCCATTAAAGACTGACACAAATCAGCTCACATAAAGCAATTCCAAAGGAAGAAGTAATGTTCCTAATGCAAATATGAGAGTGGCTATGTGTACAAAATACAGTTTAGAATATAAAACAAGTCAAAAGCAGTATCTTTCCGTGGAAGATTATGATAAAATATAGCCTTGTTGGATTTCTTCTCCCCCATTTTAAGTTTCCAATAAAACTATCAAAGTAAAATATAACTTCTCTAGAATGGGACAACTATATGTTAAATAAATTGTAATTAACATTGTTCATATCTTTATAGGTCTTTTGATCTCACCAGTTAGCCTAAAACATCCATAGTATATGTTTAGCCAGATTATGATACCACCTCCAAGATACACTTTCCAGGAAACAACCTCTGGAAGCATATGGTTTCATAGAATGGAATAGCAAATTGATGGTTCAAGACTCATGTTTTCATGATCCCCGTGCACATCACTTTAGAACAGAAATATTTTCAGCCAAACAATTTTAGATATTCAGAGAAAAGAACTGAAATTTTCACAAGAGCCAACAGACTGGGGGTTAGGTGAGAATCTAATTCTTCTCAAAATTCATTTCAATAGAAAATTCTTGACCAGCCCTATTAGAAAAGATTGCCTAAAACAATTTTATTAAAGACAAAGTTAAAGAAAGCAATACCTTTATTAATAGTTTTAATAAATAACTAACATATATAGGTTGCCATCTCAGTACAAACAATGTAACAATTAGAATAAAGATATTATTTGCTGGTCTGTACTTGAAGAAGCACAGCTGACATCATCTCTTGGAGCAAAACCAATGCTAGTAACCGAGCATATCCAGCGATTGTTTTTCAAGCATTGGGCTAACTTTTTTGTGTGGTTTTTTTTAGGATCCTTATCAGGACTGTTGTCAAGAATTTGAACTCTAAACTACCAATAAACCTGTTGTTTACTAAACTGTAATTGAAGCACGCTACAAACTTATGCAGATGTATCTGACAAATTCATCCAGAGTTAGTTCATGACTTGGTATGTCCGTCGATGATAATATTCTTTCTTTTCACACCATTCAAGAGAGTTATAGCAAAATTAAATACCTCTCTTTTCACTAGGGAATTTTTCATCTGCTGATTGTCAATATTGAAAGTCGGTTTTGTTCCCAAACACTCATTATTCAGTGATGACTGTAGTTTCAAGTCCATTCCTTTCTTTTTATGTGCATAAAGAAACAGCTAGAAAGGTTCAGCTTGCTAGAAGTATCCTAAAGCAAAATCATCCATTCCAAATCAATGATGAGATACACAGTGCCCAACACCTGTTCAATCAGTGGGAAATAATTCAGCGCAGGTGTTAATGGCAAGCCCAGTTTGCATAACTGCAGCTTCATGCCCTGGAAATTCAAAAGGTCATCATCAAGATTTTACAAAGACAAACTAATTACCGAAAAAACTTTGTAATTATTACATGATAAAATAATGTTAACAGATACTTAGATTTTAGACAGAATTGAGTTAACTTGCGTGACACAATTATTGAAAGTGAAGGCCTCTACATTTCCATTTGGTGCATCCTTAGTTGATTAATATGTAAAAATAGTCTACATTGTTGTCTGGAAGTTAAAAACAGTGTTCTGCCTAAATTTTAATCAGTCTGGATATAGCCCATTACTTCAGAAAATTTGCATATAATTAATAGCAACAGTACTTTTAAAAACATGCAATAATAAACCTACTAAAAAAAAGTACATTCTGACTTAATCTAAGCAAATTTCACTTCAGGTTTCAATTCAGGGTCATCAAGTCATCAAGCAGGTTGCTTGCTCATTGACCAACTGACTTTTAACGTCTGTTAGGAGGAAAATCCACAACTTCTCTGGGCAACCTCTTCCAGTGATTAACCATCCTCACTGTGGACTTTTTTGTTTAAATCCAGGGTGAATTTGCCTTGCTGCATCTTGTGTCCACCACTTGTTGGCTTCTCGCTATGTACATCTGTCAGAAGTCTCCATGGCCACCCATTAGGTAGTTGTGCATGGCAACTAGATCCCCCTCAGCCCTTCTTAAGGCTGGACAAAGCCAGCTCTCTCAGACTTATGTCACCTGCTCCAGCCTCAAGCCACCATGGCTCACCAAGCTGCTGCACTCGCTTTGTCTGCATCTGCCTTGCACTGGACAGCCCAGCACTGGATAGAGTAACCCACCCGCGGTCTCACAAGTGTCAAACAGAGGGGAGTGACCACCTTCCTCAAACAACTGGCTATGTTCTTCCTAAGGCAGCTGAGCCTGCTTCAGTCCCAGGGCACACTGCTGACTCACACTTAAGTTATTGTCCTGTGGGACCCCCTGTTCTTTACTGCAAACCCCTCTCCTGCCCCCCCTCCCCAACTCTACCATTTCCCTGAGGCTACCTCCTAGGCTTTACTGGGGCAACGGTCTATTCCATCCCAGGTGCAGGACATTGCATTTCCCCTTATGAACTTCGTGAGGTTTCTATCCATTGTCTCTCCAGTCTCTCAAGGTTTCTCTAAAGTGCTTGCTCTTTAAGGTATTAATTGTTCTACTCTTTGGTGCCATCATTCAAACTTGCTCTAGGTAAAGAAATGAAGACTGACAAAATGGAAGATCTTGAAGTGCTTAAACAACTGACTGGAAGAAAGAAAACAAGGTGAGAATATTTAACCATTACTCCTCGTTAGGTCCCATAGGAATATATGTTGAAGTCTGTGCTGCGCAACTTATCCATTACAGGACTGAAGAGGACGCTAAATAGTGAAAAGGTGGCATTTCCTATGAGCACTGAGTTACCTGCAGTAATGAAGATACTGCTCAATTATGGAGAATTGTAATCCGAATTATTTTTTAAAGAGGCAGGAACCCAAACTGCAAACCCAGAGATCATTAATGTGCATAAACTTATGGATATATAGAAAAAATACTAAGATAAAATAATTTATGTTTAATAACGACTAATGATATTTGGAAAAAGGTTATTTTATGACGAAAATTAATTTTGTTAGAGTTTTAGATTATAAGGGTGCTCAGAAATTTTTCAGTATGTGATGGAAGTTTTTATTGATTTTAATGTCCTTTACCAGCTAGTATAGCTACCTGAGCCAAAGTGATCTTTAGATCTCTGGTTTGAACAGTCTTATATTCAGTGTCAAAAAAGGCATTATACGCATAACGCTATCAATGCTTTTTAAAGTAATGTCATACAATTATCATGGGGTGCATTCTAATGCATATAACTCAGTGATCTAATTAACGTTTGAAGCCTTCTTTTTTAAAAAAGTGCCAATGCTGCTGATGTAGTTAGCTGAAAGCTGCAAGTGTCCTTAAAGCCAAGCCTGAGAAGTTCAAGATCCATTTAAAGAAGTATGATAGCCATTTTCTGTCTTTTATTTATCCTTTACCCATAAAGCATGTCATTCTTATCCCTCTTATCATTAGTTATTACTATATTCATCCATTGCTTTTTAATGTATTGCCATTAAACTGGATGGCAAACAATGGGCAGGGAAAATGATATGGTCAGTGCCCTGGGGATGTAACAGTAATGGATGGATGGACAGTAATGATTCACTTACTGCAATCAGTGCTATTCCCAGTCAGTTTTGTGATGCAATATTAGTTCCATATGAGATATCGGATGAGAGGAAAAAAAAATAGAAAAAGAGATTAGTCTACATAAATGGGAAGGAAATAGCAAATACTTGTGGCTTGAATCCTTCTGTTTATTGATGTTTTCTAATATTCTGAAATAGATAGTTGAAAATTATAGGAAGCATTATAATGGAAATTAACTTTTAAAAAAACTCAAGGTCACTGTAGACAACTTTGAAAGAAAATTATCTCTGTCCTCAATGCATTTACCACAGGTCTCAAGACATAAAAAAGAGAGGCAAAACAAGCAGGTTATGTTCTTTCATCCCAGATAAGGGCTGAGTCTCACTGGACCTGGAAGAATTTCTATATACTGTGTTGATGTATTGAGAAAAAGTCGTTTTTATATAAACCTCTGAGATCAGTTGAGGATGAGAATAACGCCACTGAATACAGTAAAATTACTTATGTATTCCAGACTGCAGCTACTCATAATGCTCTTCTAGTAAGGACTTACTAAGCTGGTTTAAAGCATGGTGAAGTCCATAGGACTTGCACAAGTTTCATTAGGGTTCTGCATAGGCCTTTTCTTCAGATTTTTGGCTTCTAACCCTTATATGATGATAATGCATTAACTGTTCTTTACTTCAGTTAGTTCAACTACTGGAAGAATAAAATGCTGTTTATTATTATTATTATGTTTACAATAGGGCACACTGTAAAACACAAAGATGAAGTAGAACTAAGTAGAAAGTTCAGAGATTAATGAAACGGCTTTATTTAAATGTTCATCTCCAGAAGAACTTTATAGTCGTTAGAATGTTGAAAACGAATTAATGCCTTGACACGGTATTTTTCAGATTTCTTTTTCTCTTTCAAATGCATTTTTCTGCTGCCATATCTGATGAGAAAGCTGGTTTACAAACATTTTCTGGAAGAATTACTAAGCAAAACCAGATTGAGCAGAAGGTGTTGAGAAAGGCATATATCTTTGACTGATAGAAGAATGCAATGGTGAAAGAATAATAAAGAGAGTTTATATAGCAGCATAAGAAGGTTTTCAATTGCTTAATAAAAACAGTTTGTTACTATACACATAACAAGAAACAGAATGCTATTTTAGCTTTATGGAATTTAATTTGCTTGTCTTCTGAAAATGGGCAAATATAGCAGCTGTTTCCAACCTTCAACTTTACAAACTTTGCTCTCATCTAGTAAAGCATTCTGCTAAGTTCTTGAAATTAGAGGTAAAGATGTAATTTCTGTACATGTTAAACCACGGAATTATGAAGAACATAATGACTGAAAAGTTTAAAACTGTATCTAGTACACTTCTTACAAAGCTTAAGTGATGAGTGTAATTACATTTTTAAGTTCCATATAATACTTCTAGCATACACGTATGTATAGTACACTTCTCTAGCTGAAAATTCATTCTCTAAGCCTTTGTGTAATCTAAGATTTAAACAAAATGCAATTTTCAAGCAAACAGTATAAAAGTAATCAAAAAATACAGATGTAATCTAATACAGCAGAACTAAATGTAAAGTTGTATGCCAATAAGGCATGTTGCAGTGGAGGGAGGCCAGTTCCTCTGTGGAAGATAAGGAGAAGCATGGGCAAAGCAACCATCTCTGCTGAAAAATGGGTTGCTACTAACAGTGCTTTAACCCATTTTCCTAATAAAGCCATACCTGATGATTGGTGATTTTTTACTATAAAGATGGTGCAGTGAATTGGTCCAAATAGTCAAGTTCCTTACCACTTTATCATTTATATTACCATTTTAATTCAAATCCATAAGCAGTTATTTCCAAGTTAAACTAGATACTTTCTTTGTCGCAGAGTAAAGTTATACATTCACTATTTTTCTGCTTTGGAACTGATCTTTGTCTCTCATATGAGTTTCTTCTGGATGTTTAGGGAATGCAGAAGGTTATGCATTGCCCTGGAGTTCAATAAAATTTGGACAGATTTATAGATGAGTGGCATGCTCAGGCATAACACAGACAGAACACAGCTCATGTTACTCCCCAAAATCAATCAGTTTGAAATCTCTTCCTTTCCTCCCATCTCTTATCAAGAAGAAACATCCCATAGAATCCTCCAAAACCTTGGAATTTTTCTGCTCCATTAAAATCTCTAGACAACTATCTCTCACATCCTGCATGTATCGAGTGCTATTTTTTATGTGAGTGTGGCCAGTGTAAGACAGGAAGAGAGGGTCCATGGAAATCTTTGTTTAAGACAAATAGTAGTGCAGTCAAAGCAGTTGACTGCAAAACATGTTTATTTCTGCTAGAAGGGAAATTAAAAATTGTCTGTAATTCACAGTAATTCACAGGATTTGAACAGTTTAGGAGAAGAATTACTGAGCCAAAATCAAGTATCAGTCTATGAGTCAGGATAACAACTCCAAAGGTAAAGCTATAGTGTTTGGTTTTTGTGAAATGATTAAACTAAGTTAACTCAGAACAGCATCAACTGATCAACAGGATCAACTGATGCTCTTGCTTGAGTTTATTTATTTTTTTTTTCCAGATGGGGTTACACTGGAACATAAACAAAAACTCTAAATATGTCTTTCTAGTACTCCAGTGTAACCCAGCACTGCTGTCATAGTTTGAAATTGGCCCCCCTTGAGAGTTCGAGGTGATTCAGAGGTGATTGGGTGCCAGGACAGTGCTCCCTGGAGAGCCAATCACCACTCATGTTGTTCGCTTCTGCTCAAAAATCATATATCACAGCACCAGAAATGGTTGGCATTGCAGTCTTGGTTGTTTTGCTGTTGGTGTCTGCTGTGTGTAGGTGGACAAGGCCAGGGGGTGGCTGGGCTCCCTCTCTTCCCCTCCGGGGGGGAGAGGGGAGCCCTGTGACCCCCCGACTCAGCCTTTGGTTAGAGTTAGAGTCAGCATTTGGAGTGTGTTCTGTGAAAGAAGGATTTCACAGCACCTGAGGTAAGAGGGAGGAGGCTAGGCCTTCTTCCCCCCCCCGCTGCAGCTGCAGGATGCTTGGGACTGTGCATAACTGAACCGAGCTGCCTGTGGCCAAGGCTAGGGAGCTTTTTTTCCCCCCAACTGCATTTAGGCTGGTGGGGGGTGGATTTTGAGGCTCAGCATTTGAGCAGAGCCAAGTGGACAGGCTGATAAATCAGCTCGGTGCTTGGGAGAAGAATCCCAGGCAAAATTGGAGACGGGCCAAGAGAGGCTCGGGAGTTGCCTGTCGAAGCTGACCGGAGGCAGCCAAAAACTGACTTAGGGGAATGAAGATTCCAGAGCACAGACGCTTGATAAGCTACACTGCAGCAGCCTACGAACCGAGGTGGGACACTGAGAGGGAGAGATCACCAGCAGCAGGAGAGCAAGGACTCAAAGCTATGTTCTTGGACTTCATGAGGAGGAGAGACTACAACAAACAACTGCTGGAACTTGGTGAGGAGGGAGTGTTCAGGAGCCCAGAACACTCCCACAGCAAAAGACTGTGTTACACATCAACCTTAAAGGCTGCTCCTGGACTAAAGTTAAAGGAGGGGCTTGAAAGGACTGACTGATAGTAATGTAATATATATATGTGTATATATAGTTGCCTTTAGTTTGTATAGTATTTATTTGTGTAAATAAATGTATATGCTTCCCCCTTCCCCTACAGAAGCCTCTGGCCTGAAAGTTTCTCTCCGGTGTTAGGATAAATTGTTGAGAAGGGGTGGGGGAAGCCTAAAAATTGGATTTTAGATTTCTAATGTGGTTCAAACTGCCACAACTGCCCACTATACTACATACCATGGGACTTTGGGTCATGGGAATTTTTTTACTTCAAACTAACATTACTGTGGAGGGTTTTTTAAGGGCTTTTTCAGAGTGGATTCAAAGTAACTGGCTTGCACATCTTAGATCCCTGTAAAAAAAAGAATCTTCTCTGCCACTGTGCTACCCAAAGGGCCTTCTTGTTCATCCTGGTCTCTCCAATAGACATTGCTGAGATATTTCAAGCAAAGTCATCCCTGCTTTGCAGAAGGATCCCTTGGAAAGATATAGAACCGCAAAAATGTCAGGAAGTTATCATTTTGCAGTAAGAAATAGGTTTCACACCACTGGTCTGCTTATAATTACAGTGATGAGACTCACACAGTTACCTTCAAATCACTTTCATCACATAGTTACTTGATCCAGCCAAGGACAGTCTTGTTCTCTACAGAACAGTCTTGTTCTCTGCAGAACTGAAAAACAAGAAACAAGTGCTCCGCAAATACTAAAAGTATGAAGCTAGGGCAGACAGCAAGTGGAAAAAACAGCAAAATGCAAATCAGATAGTCTTCATCCCCAAATTTCTCCTCACATTATCAGATCAATCTCCACAGAGGAAGCCACCTGGTACTCCATATGCAATCAAATTGTATCAGCTCTAACATTAATTCTTACCCCAATACTTCAATAATCTATAAGCAGAGAACATTCTTAACTCTGGACTCCTCTCATGCCTCTCCTAAAATAAATAAATAAACAAATAGTTATAGCTACCTCCTGGCTGAAAAGGCTTTTAAACTATTTTATTAGTATTATTAATATTACTGTTGTTGTTATTTTGTTTGCTTGTTTGTTTTATTTCATACCTAAACTGTTAGCTCAAGTTAAATAATTTTAAAGGTATGCTGCTGATGGTGATGTGATATTGGAGAAACCATCACTGATGGACTCAGAACAACTACCTCCACTAAAGTCAGCTTCCCATCTCTGTTCTCCCTTCATCTAAGTAGGAACAGTAAGTCCATATTTTTCTGCCTATTCTTACTATTCCAGGTCCTGGAATAGTAAACAGCAAAGCCCAAAATTAAATTTAAACCTCCCCTATTGAGAAGCTGAGGCCTGGAATTCAGTTTAGTGTTCTCTACTGTTTACAAGGAATCTAGATTCTTCCAGTATCATATCTAAAATATGTTTAACTAAGTTGTTAGTTGCTGATTTCAGGTGACTGTTGATCACACTGACAGGAGTAAATAGGCGATTGGTAATCAGGAGCTCAGGACATTAGAAGAAGTCTAAGAATGACTGCAATTATGTAAAATCATGCAGAACCAATAATAATGAAAAATAAATTGTCCCCCCAACCCAAATGAACAAGCATAAGTGGAAACAAAATGGAGAAAGAGAACCATACATATTAATTGTATGCACCATCTAATCAAAACCCATTGTCTTCTGCCAGCTCAATCAACAAATTATTGTAGAGGATAATGTTACACTTAGGAACTTTAAATGTTTATAAACAACCCAATTACTATGCTGTAGCGACTCGTTTTCAGATGCAATCGGGTTTAATATTTTATCAGAAGAACAGAAGGAGAAATTTTTATAAGATCAAACAACTACATTGAGGAAGACATTTAGTAACGTTGAATAAAAATGTTAAGTTTCAAATTAATGCATGTAATTTTTGTTAGTTTCTCCATAATATACATAAATAAACAAGAAGTTGCCAATCTTAAAAGATTGTTCAGAATGCAACAGTCTTAAATACTGAAACCCAAAAAGCACCCTAAAATTCAAATTGGCATATTATCAGTCAGCATTTGTGTAAACAATCAAGGTGTACCAATCAATTGTAGGACAAGATATTCAAATTCAACCAATGTGTTCTACCTCAGTAGCCAGTGATGAAGCTCCCACTGAATTCACTGAAAAAAGCAGATGGGCTTACACTGACAGCTTTACCAAATTTCTCTGAAGTGTGTTTAAAAGCTACAAATATATCTCTATTAGATGCAACCCAGCTTTCAGGTACATTTAAAAGCCATAAGTGTAGAAAATTTTTTCATCTCCAGTTCCTATGAACTTATAACTAATTTAAATGAATACGTATAATTGTGTATGACTGTGGTCATTCCCAGCAAGACTAACACATGCCTTGTATTCCCCTTGGCAGTGGCCCTAAAAACAACTTATCATTGAGGACTAGGAAATCCTTTTCGATCCCTTCTTCGTTACTATTCTCTTCTCTTTTTTCCCCAAGACAAATTATATAGTGACAAACAGAATTATTCAGGAATTGTAAAGGTCTATCATGTTATTTAAACACCGAAGAGAGGCAGAGTTGTCTAAGCCTTGGAATGACAGCTGTGACTCCTGGGATTTGTTGCCAGCTCTAGGAATGGCTTGCTCTGAGGGCTTCCCAACTTTTCTGGCCTATCTTTAAAATGGAACTAACATTTTTTGATGTAATAGAGTTAAGCATTTAGACATAGAGCTTTAATAGCATTAAGAATCGCATTTTAACTGCATAGACCAAAGAAGAGAGTTTGGAACTTTCTTTGTTTCCTAGAGAGATGCTATAATGCAAATTAAACCTGATTTTGACTATGAATCTGAAACCAATGATAGATGGAAAAATCTTGTGGTCAAGGGATGTCCATGTCTAAATAAGCAATAGTAGCCTACAGTTTCTCATTAATCATAGAGTTACATGATTAACTTTTCACTTTTAATCTTTATCTCCTCAAAATTTAAGAAATATCAAAAGATAAGGATCATATGAAATGGGCCATATTATTTTTTTCCCCATAAGTATTAAGCAATGTTATTTTGAGGCCTAAACAGAAAGAAGAAAAATAATAAAAAAAAGAAAAATAGAAAACACAGCCCTGTGATATCAGAAGTGGACCATTAGAGAGGACTAAGTCTATAGAACCATTTTTCAAGGTATCTCCATGCAAAATCTCTTATGCTGAATTAAAATAGAATCAAAATTGTGCATAAAAGCAGTTTAAGTGATCCAGGAAGTATAAAAACTACTTATATGTTAACAGTAAAGACATCTTTCCAATGCAATAGAATCCACACTGCATCATACAGCATCTAGCAGAAATAGAAGTTTAGACTTGGGAAACAAAGTAGTACAGAGGAGACATGGGATGTTGTATCAAATTATTTCCTGATTGTGGAAATTTCCTTTCCGAAAAGATACTGCTATTCTACATCGTATTATGGACCTTGTTCGGCTTGCTCAGGCATTTTTACACTCCATTGTATAGAAGCCAATGTCCTTAGAGGAACTTGCTTTGTGTAAATAGAAAAATGAAGACAGAGAAGGTGTCCCAGTTTGCCACAGGTGTATATTTTTATTTTAACACAAGCAATAAACCAAAGTGCCTGAAAATCTGTATTAGAGAATGCAGACATAAGCATATGCCCATAATGATGTAAATGGGCCTGAAAGGCTTGTATACAGCTGATTTTGGAATAACTGTAAGGGACAACACAAGGCAGATAATCAAATAAACTCACAGCATCAAATTTAGTGTTCTAAATGCAATTATGACTAATGGAAACGCATAGGAGCCTTCTTAAGGCAAAGAGTGAAAATGTAGAAAAATAACAGATGCAAGTGTAACCATTGTATATGCAGTATTGTAATATACTCTTAATAGAAATTTATTTCATATTTTTGTGTGTAGTGATGTGTGTAACCCAACATAGCACATAGAACCCCCCAAAAAAGGATAAGACAAACATATTAAGTCCTCACTTCCTATGTAATCTGTGACTAAATGTGAATGGAGAACAACTATCCTTTTTTTTCAGCACATGAAAACTAGAGATATCAGGTGAAATGACACAGCAGTACATTTAATGTGAAACAGAATATCTTTTTCAAACAGAGAGACTCATTGTCACATGATTATATGGATGCTAGGTGTGGATATAAAAAATTAAACAAATAAATGGAAGGAGAGATCATCAATATTTACTAAACATAAGAATCTTAACTGGCTCAGAAAATCCCCAAATTATTAGTGCTATTTTGGAATTCCATGATCAGTCTGTAGAGAGAGTATGAGGAGACAGGACCGAATTTCTGAGGATATTAGGATCAAATGCTAAGTCTCAAGGGGTGCATTTTGGGCAGAAGGTCTGCAACCACAGAGGCAACAAGTAACCTCAGCAGGAGGTTACTAGGCCATATTCTTGACAGGTCAATCCCAATGTTTCTCTTCCTTAGGAATTCCTTGATTGCTTTAAGGAACTTCACCAGGACTACCTATCTCCAGGCAGGCAGTTTGAAATAACACATTGAAAGTCTGTCACTTTCTTTTGTGAACTTCACTTTAGCTTCTGCATTCATTTCAGAAGAAAACAAATTTTTATTTCTTAGTCTCAGGACCAAACTGTAATGTATGGCCAAAACAGTTAAATATCAAAGACTGACTTTAACAAGGGCAAGGGGACTATTAGGAGATCCAAGGGAAAGGTAAAAGAATTTATTCAAACTTAAAATAAACACCAAACCACAAAACCCAAGAACCCTCCAGATTATATTTGAAATTTAAGATAAAATTTGAGCTCAATCTGATTAATTTTCTTATCTGAAGCAATTTACTGCTGAAAATAAGTGGTTTATAGTTGAAATGCCAGCAGACATAAAATTCTACAGATAAAATTGGTAATGCCATAATATATCATGGTTTTCCATTCAAAACAAATAAGTTCATGTTGCTGTGTTGCCCAAATGTAATTTATAGTAGATCTGTAAATTCTAAGGGGGAGGTAAATAAGGATTGGTTATAGCACAGCTAATTAGTAAAAGGTAAATAATGAAAACTCATGCCTACTTTATTGCTTTTTTTCCTTGAAAATATCCTGAAAATGCTGACATTTCTTCGCAGAGATTTATGTGTTTGGAGGCTAACTGTGTTTTCTTCCTGTGTCTGTACTCTTTCCTTCACAGCTGTCATAAATGTTCTGTAGCACTTCAAATTTTATGACACTAATTACATCTAAAATGATTGTGTAACTAATATGAAGTATATTGTAAGCTTGTGCACAGCTAAATGAACTTCTGGAGATATTACAATGCTTCATTGTTTGTAAATTATATAATTATACTGAGTTACACTGGGTCTAAAAAAAATTTCCACGTACTGTATAATCCCTGAACTTACTTATTGAGTACACATATAGTACTGATTCGCAGTTCATACTGCTCAGTGACATTGGAATTAGAGAAGATGTGGATCTATCTATCAATCCACTTCAGCATTTTATCAGTGAGTAACATATTTCTTATAGTTAGAAATACCAACTCAAATGTATTGCAAACTGTTTTTCAACTACAATTGTAATTTACTACATGTGCATTTAAAATGAATGATTTGTGCTCAAATTATCTTTAGAAAGAATTAAAAGAAATTCCAAACTATTCTATATATTTAATTCAAAATATTCTGTTATTTCCCAGAAATGCAACATATATTCTTCTTTTTTGGCAGTTAATCACAAATTGCACACCAGAAAGACAGATATAATCACATAAAAGATCTCTTTTATTCCCAACTCATTGTGGCACTCCACCCTTCAAAGCTATCTATGCTTCGCTTCTCTGAAGCAAAGAAACAGAACTTCAGTACTTCAGCTCTCAGACTGTTTCTGGAATATTCAAGTTTTTGCTAGCATCATTTTGGGATCACAGCCTAACATGAGACAAACATTAAGATGTAAATCTATATTTCCAGAGTGGAATTGGCTAGTTGCAAGCTATAAGTAGAGTGTGTTATAAACACATTCCAACTTCCTATTTTGTACTCCAAATTTTCCCAGGTTTTCATATATTAAAATATCAGAGTACTAGCAATCATCTGCCTGTAATCAGTAACAATATTTGGGAATTTTCTGCTCTGAGTACCAGTTCTTCATGCAAGAAAAAGATATTCCCTCTGCCTTGAGTACGACATAAAAGAGGGGGAACAAGTTGGCCTGCAGCAGCCCCTCTTCTCTTCAGACTACTGTGCTGTTGACAGGAATGCATTGTCTTTTGACAGAAGAAGAAAAGAAATGATGATAAAGGCAGACACACACACAAAAAAAAAAAAAAAGGGGGGGAGGAAATCCCCTTTTGGCCTTTCTGAAACAGTAATCTTTGCAGGGATGAAAGAGGAGATATCAGCCTGCTTTCCATGAAAAATAAAACAAAGGCATGTGCTACACCAAACATTCCTGTACCTCTAGTGGGAGGTAATTGAATTAAAAATACCCACCCTTAGGTGAAAAAAGTTCCTCTACCTGTATTTGTCGACCTAAAACAAAGGCTTCTGGCTACATGACACAATTTCAGGAACTACTTTTTCCCCCTTGGGCAATATTTTACAGCTGCAACCCCAGGTGCTGGAGCGTACAAGGAAGATACCAATAATGAGACTTGTAAGGGTCATTTCCAGGGATTACAAATGAAAACTTGACTGGATGGGATTTATGGAAAGGCAGAGTTCAGGCTGTAGAACTGGGAACATACTTGAAGACAAAAGGAAGGAGAGTCAGATGAGAAACCACAGAGGAAGGCAGTATGAAAGAAAGGCTTTTCAGCAGAAATAGGTAGGAAGTCAGCCAGCCTACCAGAAGGAAACTGGTTAGTAGAATATATACAAAATGTAAGAAAGGATGAAGAAAAGAGACAGAAGTGATTATGCCTAAAGCATTGCATTCAAGAATTAAAATGAGGGGAAAAACACAGGCTGTGTAGGAATATTGGTTAAAGTAATACCATATACTACCATCACTTTTTTCTTTCGAGAAATATACTGGCTTACACTTTTCAGATGTGTTTTCTCAATATCTGGCACTTACAGATCCTTGAAGTTTGTGAGGAAATATGTTTTAATTTGCAACATTACTGAACTTTTCTCTGGTTGGGTCTATGCACAAAATAGTTTTATTTGTCAGTTTTTTCTGACACCCAATCTGCCTTACATTTAGTGGATTCCCTCACATTTTGTGCAAACACTAGATCAACTTCAAGAGAAACAAGTTTTATTCTAGAAAATGAAATGGTTAAGGTCTTGATAGCAAAATGAGAAATAAGTTTTCCATAACGGAAAGCAAACAAATTCTAAAAAAACATGCTTTGGATAAAACTCAACAGTAAGGGTCATTTTAGCTGTTTCTCTACCTCACCTAACATAGCATTTGGGTAACTTGTCTGTAACTTAGTAGGGCTGGATCATCTCTCTGTTCAATGTAGGCTGCACATTTTTTCTTTTTTCCATTTATTCTGCTTCTTTCTTTACACTTTCCTTGGTGTTTTGTAATCCATTAAGAAGATAGCAGAAGTAATGGAAATCTCTTTCATAAATATGGCTGCAATGGCTAAAAGTTTTTCCCTTTAAATACAAACAAAATTTTTAATGCATGCTCTTAGGACTCACTAATTGCAAATAAAGTGATCTTCTTTCTCTTTTGAAAGATATTTTCAGTCCATCAGATAGCTACACTACTTTGCAGATTTTACCTCTTGGAAAGTTTGCATTATCCACATATTTTATTAAAATTAATCACAGTCTCGTTGTTATTTCTTCAAAGGCACTACACAGAACATAATGGATTAGCTGTCAGGCTTGTTTCTTCTGCACTCCATTACCTTTTGTATTTTCAGGACCTCTAATATAATATGAAGAACCTCGCTCCTGAAGAGAAAAGAAAAGCAGGACATTAAAACACTCCTATTCCAGTCTGAACATTAGATCAGATTACTGACAAAGAGCCACACTCTGCTGTTGTTAGGGAGTAGCCTTAAGCAATAGATCCTTGGTCATCTGCTTTGCTTAATTTTTATCTTGCTCCCTGGTTATGTCTTACACCACTCCAACTGGTTTTCTGGAAGACAAACCTATTAAAAAGAGAGCTAATTGCCAAAAGTGTGATTGCAAGTCAGTCTTCTTAATTGCTTGGTTTCAGAGTCAAGGATTGCTCTCTGATCATCTGCCATTTAGCCAGATTGACATAGCGGCTGAATGAAGACTGAATGAAACAAAGGGTATTTAAGAGATGTAATGGTGTGCAGGGAACACAAGAGACAAATTAGAAGAAAACACTAAAGGTAAGTTTGTTGTTAGAGTACCCTGGAGCCTCTTGCTAGCTGTGATAAAAGTGCAGAACAGAAACATAAGCTTGACCTGCACAAAGCTTGCAATCTAATTTATAAGACAATTACCCAAAATAGGATGTTGTCAGACAGCAGGGGAAGAAGAAAGTGAATCCTGAATTGATGTACTGGAGAGCCTAATTATTGGAAAGCAATAGATAGTATCTGTATTTTCCAGGACCTTAAAAGCAAAGGAGGTTTAAAAAGAAGGAAAAGCAGTGAAAAGTCAAAAGCAAGGAATGAAAAGAGGAGAAAATAAGAGGGGGCTTAGGACTCATTGTCCTGAACTACATTCACAAAAACAGTTCCAAAATCAAGGAGTACTTTTGTCCTCAACATGGGACTTTCTGGCCGTTTGTGTTATTTTATGTACCTTTTGTGATTAATTCACCAATTTTAAGTTACTGAAATTATCAGTAGGTTTTACTAAATATTTTCCTAATTTTTTATAGTTAAAGAATCTCAAAGAATGCAATAAATATGTTTAGTAGAACTAGAACAATTAGATGTAATAAATCTTCTTATGTGAAGTTAAAATCTTTATGCTGTTGTTAGAAATAATTGCTTCATTTCAATGGAAAGATGTCCATCCATTACTCCTAGTGAGATTCCGGGATGTTTCAACACATATTGAATATGCAATTTTCAAAATGTCATTACAATTACGTGAATAATGAGGACTCTATTTGCTGTGATTTCTGTTGCTATTAAACTGGCCTTTTGGTCTCTAAAGGAAGCTACATAATATTGTTCTGATTTTTCTGATTCTCAGTGATAGGAATAGTAGATGTTTCTGTTGAGCCATCTGAAGGGTCATGAATATACTTGAAGAAGCACCATATGAAAGCAGAATGCGTTGTGATATTTAATAGAAGAAGGAAGGTTTCAAGTAAAGCTTAGCAGTGTTTGGCAAACAATCTCAACCTCTTTCTTTAGAGACAAATGTAAGCACTCATGTCTCAATCCAATACTCTCCTTATTCCAGTATCTAATCTCTAACAGTAACCAATGCTGAGGCATCTTGAGCATTAACAAGAAAATGCAAAAATATATGCTTCTACTCATCCCACACTTTTGCAATCACCAAATGAACAAAAAGCACCAGCTGTGAACAGACTGTGGGCAGAAGCTTAAAACCAATGTCCTCAAGGCAGACAATATTGTATGACCAGCTAAATAAATAAAAGATGAAAATAAGGATCTGCTTCAGGAATAGATTTTAAGCTTCTTGTGGAGAAATATCCTAAAGCTTGTATTACCTGCTGTCCTCATACCCTCAGTGGGTGCAGGAATCATGTGGCAATCCCATTTAAGATGTTCTACTGTAACTTCATTTTGATATGAGAAAGAAACTTAAACTGATAACAACAATTCTCTGGAAGAATCTCCCTCTCTGCAGAGAGAAAATAAGGTAAAAAAGCTCATTAAGGGTCAACATAAAGACAGGGAGATCACCTACCAAGTACTGTCATGGACAAAACAAAGGACTTAAGAAAAATTTGACATGAGGCTAATTTAATTGGATTTGTATGATGAGAAACAAAGTTAAAACAACAGTGGGCACCACTGAAAAGAGTCTGAGCCCATCTTCTTTACTCTTCCCCATCATGCAGTTATACAAATCATAAGATCTCCTCTGAGCCTTCACTTAACTTTGTACATCAAAGGCTCAGGTCCCTTCACCATGTGTGTGGTTTTTCACTGGACTATGCTTGTCCAGATTATGCTTGTTTTGCTCTGGGAAACCCGGAGCAGGACCCAGCATTCTACAATGTGTCTCATCAGGGCTGAGCAGGGGCGAAGAATCACTTCCCACCACTCTTTTTTTGTCCTTAAAACAAGAGTAATTTCTGGTCTCTTATAGACCTCAGGAACTTCCTCCAATTTCCATAACCTTACAAAGATAATCAAGAGTGGCCTTGCATTGACATGAGTCAGCTCCCATGGCCCTTTTGAGTTCATCCCGTCAAGTTCTATGGACTTCTATACATCTAGTTTGTTTAAATAATCCCTAACCTGATCCTCCTCCACAGTGAGAGTAAGTCTTTGCTGTGGACTTTCACACTGGTCTCAGGGACCTAGGATAAGATTAGTATTACTAGAAAAGACCAAAATGAAGAGGACTCAAAGTCCTTAGCCTTTGTACATTTCCTTTGTCATCAGACCCCTTATCACCTTCAGCACATTTCCCTTAATTTTCCTTTTGCTGCTGGTGTACCAGTAGAAACCCTTCTTATTGGTCTTTATGTCCCTTACCAATTTCAGCTCAAAGTGGGTCTACTTTGGCTTTCCAGACCTGATTCCCTCATGTTCAGACAGTGCCTCTCTATTCTTCACAGGTCATCTGTTCCTGCTTCTCCCTCTTCTACATTTCCTTTTTGTGTGTGAGTTTAGTCATCATTTCCTTGCTTATCCATTCAGGTCTGCTGCTGTCAGTCCCGCTGAACAGCATTGACCGTTTTTCACCTTGAAGGAGGTGAACCCTGAATATCAACCAGTTCTTCTGGACCCCTCTTCTCTCCACGGCTGTACCAAGTTATCATTAAAGCAATGCAGAAACCTCATGGATTACTTGTGCCCTGCTGTATTGTTCTTCCAGAAGATAATGGGCAGCATACACCACCTTAGGTTTCAAACTTTTTATATAAACATATATATATATATATATATACACCAAAAATATATACAAAATAGATTTATATATTTATGTCTGAAGTTAGACAAGACAAATAACGCTTATTTGACTGTTACAGGATAGCCTGTAATGCCAGAAAATCCATAGAGCTGTTATCAGTTCTATGTTCTTATACAGGAAAACATAATAAATGGAGCCACTGTCCCTTCTCTTTTTCTGTCTTCCCCTCACCTTCTGTGACCAGATGGAAAAGAACTGTCAGAAAGCACCAAACTACTGGTCATCTCAATTCCATTAAAAAACTTCAACACCATACTTGTTTATTTCCAGGGAAATAATTCTGAACTATGTTATACTCTGGATCAATAAAAACATCAGCCTGAAGTTAAAAAGCTGTAAGCTATTTATCTCCTGTACTCTTCTGTAAAGGGTCTGAGGGGGATACACTATTTTGACATATTGATATTCACTCCAAAAGCTGAAATATATTCATAACGATTGTTATTAATTCTCATTAATTATTCATTTAATGACTATGTTATGAAGGGAAAATAAAGTACCATTCAACCACAACAAATCCAGCTCCAAATCTCTGAGTTACATTTAAAATATGAATCTCTTTCCCCTGGGCTACAATTGTAGAAGCTGGATAGCACTTTGATGGAAATCATCTGACTTTTTCTCTCTTCCTCAGCTGGCCAGCAGTTTACACAATCTATAAAAGTTTCTTAGTTTGCAAATACTATCTGCGCCACAGAATCAGCTCCTTACAGTGCTGTCTTCAGTGGACAAATACTGCCAATATTTGCTAGTTCAGAAACTCAAGTCCAGTCCTTAAAAAAAAAAAAAGGCTGTAGGGATGAAAAGGAAGTACTAATGATTCATGGTTGCTTGTGCTCTTAAATAAGGGGTAAAGGTAGAGGGAAGCTTGAGGTTTTCATCGATTTATTCTGTCTTGAGTCACTACTGTCAATCAATAACTAGGTATAGTCAGGCTAGTATTTCTGTGTGCTCTGAATATAACTTGGTTGTGAAAATTGCTATATATTATAGGTCTCTCTTCCCTACCAGTAAGCATTGAGTTCTAATTCAATGCAATTTCAGTGTTATTCAGCCCCAAACACAATACGAATTGATGATCTGCTCTTTCACCTATTTCTGTTCTTTGTGACAAATTGATCTGATAAACCAGAAAATTAAACTGTGTCTGGAGGAGCCAGACTAAACTCCACAAAAAACAGAAGAAATGGGATAAATACTTATTTGGATCAGACAAGCATTTTGCTGAAACTTTAACTATAAATCATAGTGACTAATCATACATGGCAGTGTTCAGAATGACATGCAACACCCTGTTAAACATAGATGTGAAAAGGAGTCAGTACAAATTCAAAACAAAATAAAAGCTGGAGTTATAAACATGAAAAGAGTGTGATTATCCCTTTAATTGTAACCTACCCTGAAATCTTCCACTGAATTAATGAGGCCATTCTGTCATCTTTGCCAAACAATGAAGAAAAAAATAATAACAGCCATAACACAGCAGAAACTAGAAATCATACCAGTGACTTAGGTGACAAATTTCACACCTGAAATAACAAACAACAAGAAGAGTGAACACTTTGAGAACATCATATGTACTGTAAATTGTTTGCTTATAAATATACTTAGACATAGCACCAAAAGAATGGATAAAATGTGTTAGAAGTTGCAAAACCTCAATATGGAATTATTTATGTATTGTCAAAGCACAGAATTTTCCAAACTACTAATATCCCATGAAAATTAAAGTATTCCTGAAAAGAGTGACAAATGCAGTACCTAGCTGGTTACTGAGGAGGAAAATACTTCTGTTTTACAAAAATTACCCTTTTTTCTTGAAGAATCTTACTACGTTTCTCTTCTGTGTTTCATAAGGTATTGGGGTTAAAGAATTTAGGGACTCCTTTTAAAATTATTTAATTCCAATGAAAGACATGAAGTAAATGTTTAATTGCACAGTATTCTTCAATTCTATTGACTTCAGAACTCAGCTCTGGAAATATGCAAGAACGGTAAATCCTATCTCTTTTTTCCCCATGGGCCCTTGCTGAGGCTTGCCCAAATAAAAATGTCATCTGTCTTTTATATCAGGCTAGAGAACATGAAAATCAGCGCCTCGGAGTCTGAGCTTTGACTGCATTCATTTCTGCTGTGAACAAGCACTGTAACGAGTTTGCACTGAATTTGGACTACACTAATCTAGGAAGAAAGATTAAAAATATTCACCTTACTGAAGCCCTGAGTTACACTGCAATAATTTCATTTTTAAACCATGTACTGCAATTACTCTGCATCATAGATGTAGCACTGGAAGGCTAGCTATGTTTTGATCCTCCTTACTGCTCATATGTCTTTGACTCTCAGACAGATATTATTCTCCTGGTATCAGGAATTTTAGAAACAAAACGAAAGGATGAGCCTTTAAAGGGTTCTAAAGAAAAGCTAAGTGTCTGCTCCTTATTTTCCTTTAGGCCTCTATCCAAAGCCCACTGAAAACAATGTATAGATTCCTAAATATTTCCAGAGTATAGGCTCCTTTAGACCCTGAGATTAGCTCAGCTGATTAGAGCATGGTGTTAATGATGTCAAGGTCATGGGTTCAATTCCCATATAGACCATTCATTCCAAAGCTGGACACAATGATCCTTGTGGATCTCTTCCAACTTAGAATATTCTGTGCTTTAGTGCTATACAAACTGTGAGATAGGGTGAAGTAGGGTGGGTAGAGCCTTCCTGTTCTTATTTGAGAGGAAGCCAGGCAAACAGAATCTTCAGAATTATGTAATATCAAATATAACTGGAAAAAAAAACATTAAACAAACAAGCAAAAACCCGACTTACAAAATGCAGTAACACATTGTTTTTAGGATAAGACAAAGTTATAGGTGTACATTAATTGTCACTCAGAACATTTACTCATCCACAGAATTCTAACAAATGAGGATATTGCAGTTTTTTCAATCCCTCCTTCTAAGTAATCCAAAAAGACTAGAAAAAGCACAGAAATTCAGTACAGAAATTTCCTGAACTGCCTTGATGAAAACAATCAACTTCACCACCTCATTCCCCCTTCACCACCTCCCAAGAAAAGCAGAGATTTGCATGTATTTTGCAAAGAAGGTTTTTCTCACTATCTTTAAATCAAAATACAAGGGGGGGGAACAAATTTTTTTTTCCTTTTTTTCACATCAAGAGAAACATTTTTCTCTAATCACCCACTGGTTGAAATACCGAGAACTTGTTTGTTCATGGTTTTAAAAAAGCAAATAAATAAAATGTTTAGTCAATAGGAGTACTATAATTTACGAGCATTATGATTTGGCATAATTATATCAATCAGTCACACTCTGCTACTTCATATGAACATATCTGTTGGGAAAGGCTTTGATACACCCTGACATCTGGAGCTGAGAGAAGTGTCAAAATCATTCTGCCACAGAGGTGAAAGTGAACGTTCATCTGTGACATAACAAATAGAAATAGACAAGCACAGAAAACAAGACACACAGCTAAGTGCTTTTACATAACTAGTATACTATATAAGCCAACTAACTGGTGGCATTACATTCTACAAAAAAACAAAAGGAAGGCTCTGTATTAAAATGGCTCTTTGCAGGTTCAGAACTAAGTTGATACGTGGAGGAGACGCAGTTCTATTTTTTATCCTGAGAGTGTAGAAAGGCAAAGGAGGTGATACAGCACTCTTTTCTGAAAGTATGTCTTGCTCTTAAGTTAATATGGGAAATATGGTTCATGGTAGTGTATTTATGATATGCTACATAGCCATTGTTTAAAGCAGTTTGTGTTGCAAAAGCCATTCAAGTGGAATGGCTGTATTGCTTTCTCTGTACACGTGATCTTTGTATTTGACAAGTTCAGCAATAAATAAGAGCAAGTATGTGATTCACAAATTTAAAAAAGCTAGCAAAAATCACAAAAATGTCATTTCAACTGGAGTAAATGTAAATTTTCCTACTAAATGAAAAAGATGGTTACAAATACTACAATAACAATGAGTTTTCAGATACTGTAGCCAAAATATTACTGTTGTACTTGGTGACTCTCTCACAGAAGATTGGCTATGATGATGGCTATGAGACCCATGATGATCCTGTGTTAAAGTACCTTGAAACCACAATTCTGTTGTACATTCCCTGATGACAGGAACTTCAAACACAGCAACTATGAAAGCACAAATCTTTTCTCAGGTCTTCAAGCAAGTATGAGTAAGACTCACAATAAAGATAACTGACCAGCAACATCTCATAAAACTGGTGAGCAACATCTCAGGAAAACAGGAATGACAGGAGAATCTATGGAGTTGTAAGCAATTCTGTGTCAGCAAGGACCAGAGAACGTTAAGTCCTTGGAGGAGATGACAAAGACAAGACTGACCAAAACATTACGCATCTCGATGAAACTGCTAAGTTTCATGAGACAATCTGCAGACACCGCTTCCATTCCAACCTCATGGCAAACAGGTTGTTCTTTACACAGAAACAATAAATGCCTTCTTCCAAAGGCAGGAAATGCTCACTTGTCAAATTAACCTGTTAAATCTTCAGTTACCATATTTCTTAGGATGCATCAGGATCAAGTTGGAGTGCCCAGCTGAAACCATAGAAAGTAGGGCATACAAATGCAAAATATGCAAATACACAGGATTGTTTTTGAAACTGAATGCCATGACAGTAGCTTGTATGAGTTCCTATACATGCTATAGGTAGTAAAATTCAACAGCACATATTAAGCAAAAAGGAGATTTTTCCTCCTACTTGACCAGAAAACCACGAAGTCTTGGAATAGGTTTAGTCAGAGTGAAGGGGCAGATTTCTGGCTTAATCAGTAAATTTCTTGCAGAGTAAAATGGGAAAACAGATATCAAATTTTTCCTAATATCCAATCTAAACTTCTCCTAGAGCAATTTAAGGCCATTTCTTCCTGAGCCTTGTCTTCTTCAGGCTGAACAGTACCAGCTCCCTCAGCCACTCCTCATACATCAGATCCTCCAATCCCTTCATCATTCTTGTGTCCACTGCAGAGGACACAAGTTTCAAAATAAGGATCTCTGAATACTTACAGGAAACAATTGTATGAGATTTGATAAGGTGAAGTGCTGGGTCCTGCACTTGGGTCACAAAAACCTCATGCAACACTACAGGCTTGGGGAAGAGTGGCTGGAATACTGGACAACTGGATAAAAATAAGAAAAAGACTTCCTTTATTTTCAGTGCCTCTTAGTGAAGATCCATGGATTGTTGGGGTCAGATTCACTTGACTTATATGTTAGCTAGGTTTATCAGTCTATTCTACTGACTGAAATGAAAATGAATATGAAAAAAATGGAAATGTAAAACTGGAAATGGAAACAGATTTTTTCATGACTGTATGAAAAACTGAAACCCTGAGAGCTGCTGAGGGTGGAAAATCTGCGAGACAATGTTGTAAAGATTTCAGGATGGAATTGAAATTTTAATCAACAATGAAGATGTAAGTGTGCTTTTAGGTTACTTGCACTAGTGTAATGCAATAAAACTGAGTGTTAATCAATCAAAAAATGACACTCAGCTGTAATTTTTAGGTACGTTCTGTCTCAACTGCATGCTACTCTGAATCCTCTCCTGTTTAGAGACAGTAAATACTCCACAGCCTTTTAAATTCATAGATCTGTGCCTGATATGCACTATTTTAAGATAACAAACTCGAATGTACATTTCTTTTCTTATTGTATGATTTTGAGGCAGAACATTTTCCTAGTCTAGGACTTGAGCATTCATTGAATACAGTCTTTGAGAGAATTACTCCTTCAGCCTGCATCTGGGTGATACAATGCAGCAATTTAAGAGCTGGAATACCATATCTAATCCTGTCTCTGAAATGGCATACTTGCACGGGAATAAAAACTTGTTGAAGAGTAGCTTGAATTCTGTGACCTATGTGGCAGTTAATCTTCATAGTCACTGGAGGCTATGATGGGGTCTTTACTCAAAAGATCCTAGAGTCATAGAATTGTTTAGGTTAGCAAAGACCTTTAAGATCATCAAGTCCAACCATTAACCCAGCACTGCAAAGTCCACCACTAAACCGTGTCTCTAAGCACCACATCTACACATCTTCTAGAAACCTGCAGGTGTGAGGATTCAACCATTTCCCTGGGCAACCTGCTTCAAGGCTTGACAAAAATTTTGAAGAAATTTTTCCTAATATCCAATGTAAACTTCTCCTAGAGCAGCTTGAGGCCATTTCTTCCTGAGCCTTGTCTTCTTCAGGCTGAACAGTACCAACTCCCTCAGCCTCTCCTCATATATCAGATCCTCCAATCCCTTCATTATCCTTGTGGCCTTTGCTGGACTTTCTTCAGCTGCTTCAAAACATTGAGGAATCAAAAACCAGACACAGCAGTCCAAATTGGCCTCACCAGTGCTGAGTGGAAGCAAAGAATCATCTCCCTAAGTCTCCTGGCAAAACTTCTTCTAATGCCCTGGATATCATTAGTCTTCTTTTCAACAAGGACACATTTCTAGCTCACATTCAAATTGGTGTCCAGCAGGACTCCCAGGCCTTTTTATGCCAAACTGCTTTCCAGAGGTGCCTGGGACAGTTCCTCCCAAGGTGCAAGACTTTGCCCTTCCCTTTATTGGACTTCATAATTATCCTTTCAGTCCACTTCAAGTCTTCAAAATTTCTTCTCTAGAAATTGGTGAGAAACTGCTACCACCAGAGACAGTAGAAGTGCATTGAAGAAGATAGACATCACCTTCTGTATCAGTCTCTTTTTGTCCACTAACTTAGGAGATCTATCTATAGCATTATCTAAAATTGGTCAGGTAAATTAAAGTCACCCATTCATATCCATAATAAAGGGACTACAAAAGGAACTTGTGAGACAAGTTCAGGTATAGGCATTACGCTGTACTATCTTTTGCTGGACACTGCATTCGGCCAAATGTATCCTATCACAGATTAATTCCTAGTTTAATGTGACCTAGCAGTACCTCTAGGACACCACTTGTGACATCACTGTCTATCTAAGGAAACAGTAATGAGATTTACAGTATTGTGGGGCTTAAAGACTGAGGTGGCTTAATGAAGGTGAATGAGCCACGAGCCCAGGGTGACCCCACCATGGGCAGTGCCACAGTGATGGGACACAGGACCACTGGGTCTGAGAATGACAGGCAGAGCAAAAGAGATAATAGCAGGGAGCATTGATAGCCCTTGACAGAACAAGTGATGCACCAGAACCAGGTGTTCCATCTGAAGCAAAAGGAGGCTGGGCCAGAGGCAGGTCTGAGGACAAGGTTACAGCGTATATCTAAAGGGTCCATCCAGGAGGCACAGCTTAAGGCAGATGCACCTAAACCATACCTGTACTGAAATGGTCCCAAGTATCAGTCAGGATCCCAGCTGAGGCTGCTTGGGGCCATTAGAGTTTGGCACAAAGTCAGGGTAAAAAATTGCCATGTCATTAAATGCTTTAGGGTTTTTAAAAAGAAAAATGTAGAATTAACAGGAATTCATAATTGCAATGGTTTGGGGGCAAACATGCACTTGTCATACTGCACATAATTGGAAAAAACATTTACTTATTTAAATTTTTTTCAGTCCAAACACAAATCTGCATTTATTTTCTTCTTAAATTTGAAATCCATTTCCCTGAATTACCTAAATGGAGATAGAAAAAGATAGAATCCAAGGTATCAGATATTTTTTTTATCTGACAGGTTTAATTACCTAACACAAATATTGTAATTTATAAGCTCTTTTAATAACGTGACCTTCAACTGTTCATCAGGGAAAAACAAACACTGTCGACAAAGACATTTGTTCTGAAATGACTATAACTAGTGAAATACGCTCTGTTTAGGAAGCATATACACTGTATTTCCAAAAGAAGCATATAATGTTTTAATTTGGCAAAGTTTTACACACAACGTTATCCTTGTATTATGACTGACAAAAAATGTATTTGACATTTGTAATTCTGTTGCATTGTGAATGAGGAAAATAAGGTAGCAGACTGAATTTCATATTCATACATGAAGATAAACAACAGTACTTTGCACTCACATGTTATTTTTAATTTTTTAGATGCTAAAGTTCTTTTTCAAAACACACAAATTTATATTATTATTTTATAAATGGCAATCCAAGGATATCTGAGGCAGAAAGACAGAATTACACAAGGTCACACAGATGTTTATGGGAAATGTATTCAAGTTTGTGAGATCAACAGAGGAAGAGCAGAAGGTAGTTCTTGTGTTAAGCTCCACCATATTCTAGCTGGAATGTAACCTTATAGCAGGTAAACAACAAAAATGTGCTAGGTTTTTCCAGTAGTGAGTCTTTCAAGTCCTCAGAGGTGCAGCTATTAGCTAAAACATAGTTTCAAAGAATAATATTGGTTGTAACATGACAACATAAAGTTCATGTTTGATTTACTACAGAAAAGTTGGAACAGGCAGTTTTCACACTTTCTTTTGAATGGTCAGTTAATGACAAACATTAAAGGGAATCAAGTCCTCTTCATATAGCCTTTAGTTCTTCATTCCTGTTTAATAGTATTTAGAGTAAGATAACCAAAATTAAAGCCTCTTTGGAAGGCAATTAGGTGATGACCACAAAAGTGATCTGTTTCTTCAGGACTTTTCTGCAGCATATTATATATTTGGTGAAAAGAGAGTCTATGGGAAGACTGGGAGGAAATCTTGGAAAAGTACACAAACACTCACAGTAAACCTGCAGTAAAAGTACAGTTGTCAGCCAACCACTATCATACATTAGACAGTGCAAAAGGAAAGATCTTGAAAGTATGGCAAAAGTTAAGGACCAGATGCCCAGGTATATCAAGGTCTAGACACTCTTCGTCAGTTTCTTTTCTCCAGACTTAGAAATGCATTTTGAGGAATGGCTACAAAAGTAGTTCCAGCATGGTTTTAGCTCCTTCTTCCACACTTATAGCCTCTGAAAATTTACCAGTTTCTATCCTAACAACAGAGAACATTGTTGTTGATTTATTGTCTTGGATTTTGAGAGTACTATGCTTTCAGAAATGTCAACAGACAGCACCACTGAGTGCATTACAGTTTCAAATAATCCACCTATTTCTAGCACATTTTCCAGGGTCAGACAGCAATTGGAGCTAGTCTAAACAGTCAAATGAACTTGTGTTTACAGATAAAATGATACATAATGCATGCTTTGAGATGTTTACTCTTAAAACTACACTCTCAAAAAGTCCTAGTATAACTAAAAGAGTTAAATGTATGTATATGTACATTATATATACCTCGCTGGACTTTACCCAGAAAATTCATCCCACCAAAGTCAATAAGGCAAACACAATGAGTCAGTAAAACAAATGATAGTGTTGGACCATACCACTCAGACAAGAGGACAGATGACTGAGGCAGCCAGCAGTGCATTCATTCTCTTTCCCCAGATTTTATTTTAGTGCTTTGATTTTGTATACAAATTTAAAACTGAAATATTGTCCTTGGATATTTTGATATAATTTATTGTAGCAAACAGAAGCCTCATTTAATTGCAAAAATGGCAATATTTCTCTAGTGGACCTACTCACTATACCTAGATGAAGGGGTTTGGATTATCATTTGCAAAGTTTATCAATTTTTTTAGATTTAGAGTGTTATATACAATGGATATCATTCATTTCAGTTTCCACTATTTTGACAGATAACTCCTTTTCCATTTGTGTCAAGAAACATTCAAGTTTCCTCTGACCTATTTAAAGTGACCAACATTGAGGTCCTTGTGTGTTGTGTGCTATTCATAAAAATCTCATGCGAAGGCTAAAGAACACTGTTGAAAGTTACTGTGTTCTTCTCCCTGTGGGTAAGCATCCAGATGGTTACCTGGGGTTTATACAGGCCTGCCTGGTCAAGAAATCAGTCAGAGAATCTTAAAAGAATGTGTGTGCTTATGTGATTTCCAGTACATCCTATTTTCAATCAATTTAATAAAAAAAAAAGTTGCTGTGATGTAAGCTCACAGACTTGAGATTTCAGAGTAACTCACTGACCCTATTATCATTTTTTTGTGCCATGGAAATATTTTACTTCTACTTCACAAAAAAAATTAAGCATTTTGCCTGTGCACAAACGAGTATGTAACAGAAAAGTGGGAAGTGTAAACACATTTCTCAGTTTTCATTAACAACTAGAAAACAAGCCTGCAAAAGTGTATCTGTCTAAAATAGGTTTTGTATTTTTATTTTCCTTAGATTAATCTCTAGGGCCATTTTAATCTTTGGTTTTGTTTTTATAAATGGGAAAACAGTTACTAATTCGTACTTTCAAAAAGTGAAAATATTGTGGTTATTGTAAATACATCTTGGGTAATAAATGGTGAGGGAAGATACTGAATACAATAACCCTTTCTCTTATGGCTTTTCAGACAGGATCCACATGTCTATTCCCGCACACATCTATTAAAAGTCCCCTTTAACTATGTGGTACAAGTAGTTGTAGGATAGCCGTGTTGATGTCCCGTAAATTACTACTCTGACCTACAGATGTCAAAGAGATTTTGTCACTGCTTTGAGTATTGGAACTTCAGTCTTTGTCTTCAGAACCAATATGCTTTACGCATCAAGACCTGTGACAGTTTAATACACCACTACCTTTCAGCTACTGGCAAATGAGGTTACAGCTGTAACCGCAGGGTCACTTCTCTATAAAGTCTGATTGGTGTTTTGGGCCAAAATGCCAGATTTGCATGAACAGATGCTGATATTAAGGCAAAAGTTCCCTTTTCCTTATCCTTTAGGAGGGCAGAATCCTGAATCAAAAGGATGGTCAGGGAAAATAATTACTTAAACCAACAGAACTTCACTGTAAAAGCATTGAGGCGTAGAAAAAGCAATTTGTTATTAAGCAATATGAGCTGCACAAGTTAGCCAAGCTTTCTTTGATATTCCAGTTTAGTTCAGTCAGAGTTTTAAATTATATTTATTTACCTAGCATTTATCTAAATGTCAACAGGAATTCTTACCTTTCCTAAGTGTTAGGTAATGCAAATTACTTGAAGAAAAATTTCCCCGAATTTATTATCTAAATTTTCTCCTCTTCTCTTTCTCTTTGCAAATTAAATTCAAATCTTTGCAGAGATTCTTGTATTTTTGCACTGGAAATAGGACAGCGATTACATTAAAACCCATAAAATTTCATAAATTTTTCATATTCCATTTGTTTTGACCATTAGCATAATAAAAAGAAGAAAAAATCCTGATGATATTTCTCAAGATTTTACATCAGGATTGGATAAATTTACATACATCTAGGTTAAAGTCTTTGCTGATTATGCAGACACTTTGTGTAGATTTCTCCCAGCCCTTACAATATATTGCACACATCACATCTCTAGAGATTAATGTTTTAATAGATTTATCTAAAATAGGTCAAATTATAAGATATAAACCAAACAGTCCTTTGGCTATATCTATAACTTTCTGGATGATCTCCCGTATAGATCAGTAAAAGTAATCTTGTAAAAAGAAAAAAAAAACACAAAAAAAGTTTGAAGCAGAGGTATAAATCCATGAGGCGTTCACAGATATTCCCAGATCCATGGGATTCTTACTGCTGATAAGCACATCAGAGTTGACTAGCAATCTACGCGTGATAGCCTCAAAGAACAACATTTTTAGTAGTTCTAAAGCAATGGTCAATCATCAGAAATCAATTCTGATCTTATTTGTGATAGAAATAGGTATTGAAGGAAATAGAAGAAAGTAATGTAGCATGCTTTATGAGTTATTTTTGTCTTTTTGTTTTCCTTTTCCCCATGGATGATCTTCAACATAAAACAAAAATAATGCCTCTTTCGACACTGAAAAAAATTTTACCAAGCATACAGGAAAGCAATCTAAAAAAAAAAAGAAGCTGAATAGATGGGTTTGAGACTTCATTCCCTCTTCATTTCTCAGCTTATTTTTCTGGAGTGGTGTACTAGGTCTTGTTGGCATAGAGTTAATTTCCTTCATTGCAGCCCAGGTGATGCTGGTTTGGATTTTTTATTAAAGGAGTGTTAGTAACACACCAGTGATTCGGCTGTTACTGAGCGGTGGGGGCTTGCTCTCTTTCCCACTCTCCCTGCAATGAGTAGACTGAGGGTGGGCAAGAATTTAGGAGGGGATACAACCTGGAGAGCTGATGCAAATTGATCAAAGGAATATTCTTTGCCGTATGGCGTCAAGCTCAGCCATAAAGGTCTTGGGGAGGGGTTTTTTTGTGGGGGGTGCTAGTCATTGCTCAGAGACTGGATGGGCTTTGGTCTGCTTGTGGGAGGTGGTGAATGACTGCCTTTGAAACACCTTCCCCCCCCCCCATTCCTTCCTCTTTCCTTTGCTTATTAAACTGTCTTTATCTCAAACCGTAAGTTTTCTCACTTTTGTTCTTCCTATTCTCTCTTTCATCCTGCTGGGGACAAGGTGTGAGCAGGCTGCCTAACTCTGCATGCTGCCTAACTGCTGGCCAGGGCCAATCCACCACAATTTGTATCGGAGGAGTTTAATTGTCTTTACATCAAATAAGTCCTTTCTTACAATCTTAGTTCCTCCACATCCCGTACATCGGTCTGTGCTCAGTGTTCTTTCATTTTCAGCTTTGTCATTTTTATCCCTAGTGCATGCTAAAATTTGATACAAAATTCAACACATCCAGCAAATCTAAATTCTGCAAAAACTGTCAGGAAGCAGAGATTACAAGGATGAATCTAATCTTATAATTCTATTGCCATAGTCTAGGAATATCTTGCAAACCGTGTTCATTTGTGTTTTCAGAGTGAAGTGCCATTGCTGAAGGGTCAGTAACTTAATAGAAGAGGCATCAACAGTCAGGACAAAATACCTCAGAAAAAAAATGCTATACACCATTCATATGATAACAAATATAAAGGACAGTTTAGGCTTTCACTTTGAAACCAATTTAAAGAAGTACTAGAGAGTGCTGGATTGTCTCAAAACCTCTTCTTGTAAAAGCCATTGGATTTCAGATGAGTGCAGGAAAACACATATACACATAGAGATAGAGAATAATTGGGTGAATGACCCAGGACAGTCATTCACCTTCTTTTCAGGGAAACCCACAGCACCTGAGCAAGAGAGCTATCCATCTTTTTTTTTCTGCTATGATGAACAGTAGGCTGTTTCTAGAAAACTACAAAGAGGTGCTTTTAATACCTTTTAATACCTTAACTTCACTAGCAACTTTTTGATGAGAGCATCCATTTGGAAAATGGTATTTGTGAATGTTGATTCTCTGCGTTAAAGCTGCCACTGACAGGACAAAAGAGGTTCATCCATTGAGAATGCAAAGTTGCAGAATAATGAACTGTGTGACCTTTCCCTCCTATGTTAAAAAATCATTTTCTTTCATACTAGGCTTCCTGACAGAAGATGTGGCACATTTTTTGATTTTCCTGTTGATTACCATAAGAAAATACAGAGTTTTATTTTTCTCAATAGCTGAAATCTGGGACAAAACATTTAATACCAACTGGTAAATGTAGAGCAAAGGCATTTTAGTTGGAAAAAAATCATATGGTTATATCTTGTTCATATTAAAAGATTTTTCTACTTACATATCTTTATTCTCTTCCAGCCAGAAACCCCTCCTTTTGTGAATGCTTTGCTTCTAGTAGTTTAAAAAATCTTAAAAATTCTCTTATTTTTTCTACATTTTCTTTCAACTGTTTAGAATTTAATTAAAAAAATCCAAAAGGACGATAATATTCTTTAGAATAGGCAGTTATAATATTGCAGGATAGTATTTTAGTCAAAGAAAATAGCATATCCAAGATGACTTTATAGGTTAGTTTTTAATTAGAAAAAACTATGCCATGTCTTGTACTTTAGACTCCCTAGTATGAACAGTTTCCACTAGTTTGCTGTAAACCATTCTCTGAGTTTATTTATACAAATGCTCATTATCAGATATTCTGTTTAGCAACTTCATGATAGTTTCACCTATTTAAATTTAAAACTATGATTTTTTGCATTGACAGTTGTCTCAGATCCTTATTCTTAACACTCTTCATGCATCCCTAATTCTTTTCATACAAGGTGATGAAATACCAAATGCAATACCTATGCAGCAATGGAAAGCACAAAAAAGTTCAATATCAAGGTAAAACAAAAGTGTATTTACCAGAATGAATATTTCACAATTTTGTCAGAAACTGACTGCTGATCCACTCCTACCTTCCCCAGAATTTTAAAGAATCATACCTGTGTTATACAACTTCTGGAAACTGCCTCTTTAAAGTAAATTTCCAAATCATGAAATTTGCTTATTTAAGAGATGTACTCGCCCTCTGTGTTCTCATGGTTGAAAAGCCTAATGGAAAGCTTCTATTAAGATCTACTTATCCCCTACATTATTACTTGTACAGCAGTATAAATGTATGAGACATTTGCAGATTAATAAAACAAAGAAGAAGCTTACAACTTAAGGGAAAAAGCTTTTTGACTTTACATCTTGTTCTAGCAACATCACTTCCACATGTAGTCAAAGGAAGGACAGTTCTCCCATTGCCTATGGGGAAAATGAGCTTGTACCGCTCAACTACAAGTAAAGGCTCTTCCTCTATTGCCACTGGATTGTCAATTTGTGGGACAGCATCAATGTGTACAACCCATTTATTCCCTTCATCCAACTGCAAAAATGAAAGGGAAAGGTTTGTCTTATAGTCATACCAAAGCATATGTAACCTAAGGCCTTTATGTCACTTTATTTCCACACACACATTTGTCTAGGAAAAAAACCTCTTTAATCTTGCTTTAATTCACTTAATTGTTGATGGTTCAGAGCTTCTTAAATTCTTTAAAGAATGGAATACCATTTTTATCTTCCCAATACAAGGCCCAAGCATAAAAATATCTTTTCAATCTCAGCCAATGAATTATTCATGATCCCCCAGGCGGTGTGCTCCATATCATGAAATAAATAACTGTATTTGATAACATCATTATCAAAGAAAGCAGTTTTCTTGATGTGAACAGAGGATTAAAGATAGACTTATCAGTGCTCTTTTCACTATGATCCCTGTCCACAGTACCAAGAGGAGACCCATATCTGCAATCCTGTCTTGAGAAGTACTTCTAGTGGGGAACTTTCAAAAGGAAATAAAGAGGGATGAAGATTGGAGGACCTATCATGATTCTTGTTTCATCCTCATGAAGTACTACAGCCATTTCCATTAGGACGAAAAAAAGGGTACTTTATGAGTTCGTAAAGTTTTCATGGTTTAATGGACAGGAAGGGTTGTTTTGATGCAAATTTGATGGAACCAAGGCTGAAATTGTGTATGCGGACACCTCATAGAGTGCATAATTTGGAGTGTGGGCACAAGACCCTCTAGCACTTAGCACTTTAGGCATGTGCAACACACAATTGGGCTGGTAACTGGTTCACACTTGAGAGATGAGATGGGGATGTACTGTCCTAGAGATGTAATAAAGTGCATCAGGTGAGAAACTAACCCTTAATACACTGCATCAGTCACTAATCAGTTAATCAGTATTTCCTTATAATATTAACATTAAGATGAAAGTTTGCTTTTCATTCCCTTTTAAAATGCATCAGAACTGCTTTCCTTTCATGCAAGAATTTTTTTTTCTTTTTTGAAGTACAGAAATGAGAGACTGGAGGGAAAGACACCCTTGGCTTTTTACCAGTCAAAAGGAACCAAACTTGGTTGAAAAAATAAGAAGGCATTTCTGAAGAAGGGGGTATATTAATTACCTGATTAAATTCAGGTAATTTAACATATCTCTTTAGCCATAAATAAATGTACACTTCAGTTAAACAGGTACTTAGACACTTAGAAAAAATTACCTTTTTCCAAATATGAATATATTTACAGATGAAAGCTAGAAAACTGGGTAGGCAGAATGACAACCTAGCTGAACAAATGTCAAATGAATTCAAAGCTGTTTGTAATCAAAAAAAGTGGGTTTACCCATCTTCCTTTACACTTACTATGTCTATACATTCTGTCCAAGGGTAGGAAGCACTAATAATAAAATACAGTGATCATCTGTCATTTTTTCATTCTCGGTTTCTAGGTTCTCATGATACTACAGGATTTCTCTCCTGCATCCTGCTCAAACAGACAGAAAACACTAGCAACAGATTGAATGTTTAGATGCATATTTGAACATTTTGAGGTTTGGAAATAAACTAGCCTACAGCTCTGAGTACCAGAATCTGATCTCCTAAGTCCCAGAGTACCTGCAAACCCGTTTGAGATCAACAATGCCTGCTGATGTCAAACATATCATATAAGCAACAGTATTTCAACGCAATACCCATAAGACTTGATCACGAAGACTTGTGTGATAAAGTGGAACTTGGAGTTTAAATGTTTAAATGCAAGTACTACAATCCTGACAAAAAAACCAACACTGCTCTTGTGTGACTTAGTGGTACGGACTGTGCAGTGACTTCCCTGTTATTCTACAATGTTAATACATTTATCCAAAGATCAGTGAAGGTAAAATGCATAAACAACTGTTTGAATAGAGTCTTGAACAAAGCACTCTTTCGTTTAGGTGAACGCCTAAATCACTGAGCTAGAGTGATGCTTGTCTTGTGTTAACTTTTAATACAATATTCTTCAGCTTTGTGTTGTGCATTCTCACAGTTTCAGTGAGAAAGATTAAAATGTGCCATTGCCTAGAATAACTTGTTGGTTTAGTTAAAAGATATCGTGGAGTTAGTCATACCAAAGTGGGAAATTAAGCCAGTTCTATTCTCTCTGGGTGAATAACTTAATTGCATAAAAGATGGGGAGTTGTCGTGCCTTGAATTTTTTTATGGATCTAATCAATGTTATTAAACTACTCTCTCTTTAAATTTTTAATTATGACTCAGTAACAGTAAAGATCCAACCAAGTCTGTGCTTGCTTTTATTATCCTTAGGTCCCTTTCTGAAGAGAAGCAAAAAAAACCAAAACAGAACAGGTATCATTAAAAAAATAATGCCTGGACAGCAAAGGGTAGGGGGGGAGGAAAGACATCATGGAAAGGACTTGTTGCTGACAGGAAAACAGGTTGTAATGCAGCAAGTGCTTTGGCAAACCACGAGGACCACATGGGGTGTGTCAAAATGTACCCAGCAGAAGAATTCTGTCTGCAAGCAGCCTGCGCACAGGCAATTATATTACAGACATTGGCACCAAGGGACAAAATCAACCTCAGAGGAGTGAATCAAATAGAACTCAAGACACATGTTGTGAAATTGCCCCAAGGAATGGGCAAGCAGCCAATAAAGCATAAGGTAACATGGTCAGAAATGAGTTGTGGCATGGCCTAACATATGGGATGAAGAAAAATCAGAAGAAGAAACTCCTTCCCTGCCTCAAAGTCTTACACAAAGGATAAAGTTATGTCCTATCTGTGTCTTTCTCTAAGTGTCCCAGTATTTAGAAAATGCTTATCACAGAAATCATTCATCTTTCCATTGAAGTAGTCCTGAAAGCACAGGGCTCCATAAAGTCAATTAATGCCTGTAGTAAGAATCTAGCTGTTTTAAGTATATCATCATGGAAAATACATGGAGAAACTGATTGAATGGTAAACATCCCCTATTTGTTTATAGTACCTATTTAAATTTAGCAGAGGCATTTCATTATTTTAGAACTTCAGGACTGTTGATACTGGTTAATTCTTCAAAAATTTCTGTAGTTTCAAATGAACACCATAAAAAGAAAAGATTAAGCATTGTATTTAAAACCTATACAATTCTTCATAGATTGTAAATTGTAGGTGCTCTTTCAGGGACAACTCTGTAATGAGAGAATACTATGAAACCATAACTTCTTATCCTTTTGTTTTGTTTTTTCTTTCCCACATCTATATTGCAAAATCTTAGTCTGGACAGATGAACATTTTTATTCTATATCAAATATAGATTCAAATGTACCTTTTTGTGGTTTTTTTCTCCCAATTTCTTTACTGACTAATGGATAAAATACACTAGGTTCATCAGAAATACTGGCATAACTATGTCCTACTGTTTAGTAAGGAAGCAAAGGTTTCAGAGGGAATAGCAGAAATAAAAACAACTTATGCTTTATATGTGTAGAGGTTTGGCTTAAACAGAATAGAAAACAAAAAACTACATTTGTCATCCAAGTTGCAATAAAAAGATGGAGACTTTCTAATTTCACCTATGGGCTAAATGGGCCAATGTCCAATCCAAAGCTCTCAGGAACAACTTTAATGCTGCATACGGCATACCTCTCCAAGTTTAAGGCTGCTTACACTGACTGAACTGTCATTTTGTGAAAAAGTAGAATTAAGAACAATATACCAGAAAACTTGTTTGCCTTTAAAGTTATGTTGTCAGGCAGTGAAGTGAGGGGAGGGAAAACAGCAGAAGGGAACCATTCCTTCATTATGGAAAAGTGAAAAATCCCTTAAAAATTTCAAGGCAACCAACATCAAGAGCAGAAAAGACAGGCTATGCAAAGACCAGCTTTGCATAGATTCCAGGCAGAAGCAGCAATGTTTTCACCTAATATTCTGTGTGTCCTAGAAATGGAATCATTGCTCGCAACAGTGGCTGTGTTCTGCATGCAAGCCATAACACTCCTTTGTACAAGGTCAGTTGCTCTTTCTAATTCTTATTATTCTCAAAACAGCAGTCCAGCTCATTGATACAGTGAAAGAGTAATGTCAGATGATTGGCAAGTGTCTCACCAGCAGGAAGTTAGCTGATAAGCTTCTTAGGCAGTGAGCTCTGGTAAGCAGGAAGCACTGGAGCCAGCTCAAGGAAGTTGCCCTTAAAATTGCTTTGCTCAGACCTCAACCTCAGCTGCCTAATTAGAAGTCGTTGAAAGGAAGAGTCTCTGGTGTGTGTTATTCTATAGACAAGACTGAGGAAATGTGTTGCTTGGGCAGCAGTAAACAGGGAGATAAATGTTTAAAAGGCACCATAAAAAGACATCAGTCAGATCATAAGTGTAAGAGTGGAAAAAATAGACTAATATAAGTGTTCACTGAAAGGTTTTGAAGCAGCCTGGGACAGGTCCCAGTGGAAAAGCAGCAGGCAAACAGGCAAGCTATGCAAATGAGTATTGGCAATTTGAACATTTCCTATTTGTGGAACCCGATCAGGCCCAGTGAAAGTAATGCTGCATAATGAGGACTATGATATTTCTCCACATGATCTGCGGTATAGGAAAAACACTGAGAGACCTTTTCTTTGTAGTAATTTAATCATATAGACAGGCATTCTCATTCTTTAAGGAAAAGACAAAGAATTTTATTAGGAGCATTAGGTGGAGCTAATGATGGGATGGCAGTGTGAACAGAGAAAGGCTTAGAGATGTAAATGCATGATCTGTTAAGGTCATTAAAATAACATTCGCCTGAGTCTTCTCTCCCTACCCTGCATTGTCATAAAATTATGAATCTCTAAACTCATGAAGGCACTTTTTTTAAAAGCTTTCTCTGTATAAGTATTTATGTGTGTGTATACATATATATATATGACACACTCTATTAGATTATTCTCAATATAATTCAAACGTGATTATGTTACTTAGAGTTCCTCTTCCTTCACACATGCTTACTGCCATGACACACCCCTTCACCCCATTAAGAAATCTCAAAGAGCAATTTCTTGGGGTTATGAACATTAGCTAGCTAGGGCTGATTTTGGAGCTTCCTTCTGCCTGTGACAGAGACAGCTTTGTTGCTAACACTAATAAAAAAATCATCACATGCCTAGTTAAACATCCAAAGCACACACCATTAAGTAGCTTACTCTACAGTGCAAGCACCCACAGGTAACACCAAATAGTCTTAATTATGCATTTTTGTCTCAAAGCTAATTATTAGTGTATCACATAAGTCCGTCATAGATGCCACTGATGTCAGGTCTGTCTTATGGTCGCTAGCACCCATTTTGGCTGCACTTAAGTCCTTTGAAGATATGTGCAGCTTCCCCTCCCTCTGGACTGCTGTCTCACCTTTTCGTATAAACAAGGGGACTTTTTAAGGGAGAACACAACTACCATTAGGCCCAGCTCCATTAATTCTGTGGCACTGATATCCACAATCTTTGGGAGAGGGTCAGCTATCAAGCCCTCCAGGATCCTTCCTACAACTGCGGTCTAGGGAATAGGAACTTACCATATTTAGTGAGTGTTTGATGAGAATGCAGGAGGATGCTTATGGCATGCAGTGGCTCCCTGGGCATTTGTGACATATCAGTGGAGTTGGCAGCTTGCATTTAAAGTGTTAGTGCTCCCATATACACCTCCTTTTTTACTCCCCTGCTGATGGCACAGACACATTCTAAAGCCTTTCAAGGTTACTTAACTTCAACACATAGGCACAGCAGGGGGAACTAAAGACTGGAAGAAGGACTTATCTCTGAATTCTCATCTTATTGGGGGAGATATTTAAGAGCTGTAGACATATACATGTATTTATAGACATGCATATATATATCTATAAATAAAAAATAAATGTAACAGAAAATATGCATCATAAATGGAATTTCATAAGACAGTCCTATACTGTAATTTGTGGAGTATATGTCACAGACACAATAGAAAGTTAAAGCTTAGAGGCATTATGGGCTGTCATGTCAAATCATACTTCGAGAGCTTTAATATGTGGATTAGGGATACATTAAGCCGTACTCTCCCCTGACTATTATGTCAATGGGACTTTGCATATTTGAATAATACTACAGTGTATAATCCTAGTACTATACCATGCATGTAGGTCCAGGTATACCTGAAATATGTAGGAAAAGTCCAGGTTCTTTGCAAAACATTAATTATTTTTAGTACATTACCAGAGGAACATATATCATTGTTTTATAAACTCCTTTTATACAAAAATTAGCAATCACAAATGTGCACTGGTGATAAAAAAAACTTTCTGTGTTTCAATAACACAAAACATTACAACATTTTTCCCAGTCTGTTCTCTTTTAATTTTCAGTACATTGGAGCTGAAGATCCGAACACAACTATACTATCTTAACTACTTCTCTTTTCCTCTCTGCCCTCCAAATGGGTCCTTGCTGTTCCCAATTACTGAACTGTCCTTCCATCTTCTCAAGGGAGATTCAATCTTTCCACATCTCTACCTACTGATGCACCTTCTCTCTCAATCAGTTATTGAATTTCATCACCTCTCTTCCACCACAAATTCGAACTCTCTACAAATTTAGATAGCACTCCCCTGCACCTAACTTACTTCGCCTCTATTTACTGATTTGTTTCTTCCAGTGTGTCAAGAATAGGGCATACTTTGGGGAAGTGAACAAAACAAAATCAGAAAGGAGTTTCTAGTGAAAAAACTTTATTTCTGTAAAACTGATTAAAGATGGTTATGTTTGCATTAGTTTCTGATAGGCAATAGAAGCATATCTATGAAGTGTTGCTGAAACCTGATGTTCATACTATATACATTATGTTGGAGATTTACTTCAGACTATTTCTAGCCTTTCACCTTTTACTGACTGCCACATAGAATTTGGAATTATTTTGATTAATTTCATCCTAAAGTAATTCAGTTTGTGTACTCTTATTTAACTCCACATTGCAAACCAAAGTGGGTACAGTTGGAAGGTTTGCTGCGAAGGTCTTCCTTACCTGAGTTAAATGCTAATTTAGATGCACACATATCAAAGATGGTAATTTATTACCAGAATCACCACAGCTAACTTCAGGCACCAATTGAAGTATCAAAAGATTACAAGTGTAGTTATCCTTCTCTTTTCCCAGCTGAGAGAAAAAGAGCTTTCCAGAGGAGAAATCAGTATAGGGTCCAGTAGAGCATGTTAAAACTTGTTATTGTTTGATGTAATGAGCTTAAAAAGATTCAAAGTATTAGAGGTTTATAGGAACAACATGAATATCTGGAGCTTACGTCTGAAATAAAGCAAGATGACTTTTAATCTTGAAACAATCTGTAACTTTTAGGAAATATATGGGACTTGTATGGAAGACTTATACAAGGATTGGCTGCTCCAGGATTCTTAGACTTTCGTATCAACAATACATTACCACTGCTGGAGCTGGTTCTGGGCTAAAGAGGGATCATAAATCTGATCTCATAGTGAAATTCTAGTATATATGTCATCTCTTGAATCTTTCAGAATTAGAAGATCATTCTCAGCCTGAATCTCAATCACAACTCTGCAGCAAAACCTACCTTCAGAAAGAAAATTTCTTCTATCCCTGTTGTTTCTTTCTGTTTCTGGTCTGGTGTTTTGGCTTCACATCTCTCTTTGGTTTTATTTTCTTATGGTATCCACAATCTTCTGTTTCCTTCTATAGTCCCATATTTATATAAGCATCTGTTGAGGTTTCTATTTTTCTATCACTCCTCTAGTTTCATTTCTCTCTAACTCTGCATTTTCTTTCTGCCTTTTTCTTCTCTTGAGAGACACTGTCGCTCTATGTTTACTCTGTGGTTTGTGCTATAACATTCTGTAAAGAAAAGAGAGACACATCTCTGGAGTGCTTGCTTATTTTTGAAGCCATGAGGCAGCATCTACTCTTCTGCAGTTTTAGTGTTTTGCCTTTTCAGAGATACACTTTGCTTCAGCTAACTTCAGATAACACTCAACCTCTCTATCTAAAAAGCCACAAGCACACTGCCTGTGATACCAGTGCTCAAGTTCAGTGATTGGTTTTTAACAGCAAATGAATGGGGGTGGTTTCCTTCATGCTGTCTTGAAGGGGATCACGAATTTAAATTATGTTTTTACTACTACAACAAACTATCACCTTGCCTATGCTTTCCCGCCCAGAGAATCAATTAGCTCACTTTCAATGGAGAAAACTAAATAAAGTGTTTGTAAAGTGGATGACAACAGAGTTTAGGCTCAGGGTTTGAACATCATAGCAATACAGACAGTGAGTCTTCAAAGGGGCATCAACTTGCAAAAATGATTCACAAAGTAGTGGAAAATGCACTGATATCATCACCTCATGAAGAGGCTCTTAAGGAGCCGCTATGTAGGTTGAGGTAAGAAGGAGATTACAATGGGGAAACAAAATTATTTTTGGTTATATATCACCACTATATTCCCTCTAAAAACTGCTTGCCATCCTGGATGAGTATGTATAAATCATCAACAAATCCTAAAGGCTTTTGTAATGAAGAATTTTTTTAAATACCAGCCCATGTCTAACTGGTCTGCTAATAGGCACCTCAGGTGACTGGATATGCTTTGGCATACAGTATTATGCTTCACAACGTGCACTCCTGGTTCAATAAATTATAACCGCTTGTGTTTTGTTGCTTTGTTTAATTAATTTAAAAATTCTTTCTAATTATTAATCTGAATTCTTTATTATTTTCCCTTTGCAATGGATGATTTAACAAAGCTTTCATGCCCATTCCCATCCCCTCTGACTTCATGTAGAAATAGAGTCTGAAGAAAGCTGAAAGCTTAAACTTTGATGCCTAACTGCCTGTTTTATTTTCTGGTACTGGATTAGTCAATCTGTTATGTAAGGAACTTAGATGAGTACTTTCTCTGTGTTCTCTAACTGGATAAATAAATTCAATATGGTTGCATGGGTTGGTTTGGGGTTTGGTTGGTTGGGTTTTTTGTATATATTGGAAAAAAAAGTATCATAATAAATCAGTTTTTAAGATAGTTATGCTGTAGCTTTCTTTTCCCTCCCTGTGGAGATTAAGACTTAGTAATAGTTTAATAGTTTAAAGTTCTCTGTCCAAAACTTGTCCCCTGTATGTGATTTGAAGCCATCAAACACTATAAGTTTTGAAGCTGAGTGGGTTTTTTAAGTTTGTCTTTGGTTTTGGCTATTTTCATAAACATTGTAAATTTATTCCACCAAGTCTCTATAACCCTTTAAATTACAGAACAGCAATGAAATGTTCAGGCTTCAGGAGAAAATTGCTCCTGGGGAAAAAGTCAAACCTTCTGCACTATTATATGATACCAGAGTTTAATGAGTATGTAAAGTATCAAATTAAAAAATGTTAGCAGTTTATTATAGCTGAGCAATCACTGAATGAGAAACAGGTTTCCCTTTCATTGAGCATTAAGGACATGACCTGAGGCTGATAAGCATACTGCTACTTTAGATTCAACACTTGATTTAGTGCTGGAGTAGTTGCCAGCCAAAAATCAACCTAGGATTTGTTTGTTTGTTTAATCAATAATTTTCCAAGCTGTTTATAGGAAAGAAGTATTGTAATGAATTAAGAAATTAACTAGGTTTAACTTATTCATCACCCACAGTTTTACTCCAAGCCACCGCAATACAAATCATCCTTTGAAGACAGCTAGACCCCATACAACAATTCCTTATGATTGTATATTTCACCACAGTTCCACACACTTTAGATGCCCATTTGTCTTCTCTGACACCTGTTCCTCAGTGCCTGTAATATTTGTTGTGGATGGAGAAGTTACCACTGAACCAAGGGAAACAGAGGCATTGCCCTTTAAATCCTATGAGCTACCCAGGGCGTCCTTGCGGCGTTTGTCAAATTCTTTTTGTGTGTCAGGTCTCCCAGCTATTCTCTTTCTGTGATCCTGGGTTTGACTTTTTGCAAACACCTGTCCCCAGCATCAGGACAAACTCCTGTGTGAAGGTCTCTGCCTAGTCCCATGCCTGCTGCAGGACCACAGCTTGTACAACCACCATCAGTGATCACAGCAGCTTCCACACAGCCAAGTGTGCAGGATAATTTTTGCACCACCAAGGATGACTGGGATGACTGGCATGTGCCTAAGTCCTGACTTATGGGAGGTTGAGGTGTGTCGAGGACGTACTCTTGAATATAACCCTCAGAAGCATTCAGAGGGCCACTAGCCTTGACAGGTCTTTGGCCATTAATCCTTGCACTGCTGTTTGATAGAATTGGAGGCACTCGACCACTCTGAGCAGTCTCTTCTGCTCAGTAACAGGCCAGGATGTACATGGGTGGGAGACAGTGAAGGGAAAAAGGGCCAGACACAGCCTTTGGATGGCTGGACAGGACCATGGGGACAGAGTCTGGACCCACAGGGCAATTGCTGAGAGAGCTGTGAAGCAGTGGGGCTGAAGCTGGGCTGAGATGCAGCAGACAGCAGCTCCCAGGGCCAGGGGTGGCCCAGGATCCCACCTTGCTGCCCAGGAGCCTGACCTCAGGATCAACAGTGGAAAAGGGCCACTGTCCACACTGTCCCTTGGCTGTGGCAGCCAAGCCTCACAACAGCAGGCCCACAGGACCCACAGTGGTTCCTGGGCAACAGTGTTCCTCTCCATCCTGCCTCCACAGGCTTTCCCTGCCACTCACATGTTTTAGAGAAAGATTGTACACCATACATCAAAGTTATCGTTTTATAACACAAGCAAAATTTTGAGTTAGCAAAGAATAACAAAGTATAAATAGGTCTACAACAAAATCAAACAAGTAAGCAAACAGACGTTTCCCTTCCACACAGGTAATTTAAAGATTTTGTGACAATTCAATTGGAGTTTAGAATAACCAGGACAAAGCATCTCTAACACATTTTTCTTTCAATTAATTTATTCTTAATGCTAGGAACTGATGTCGTTTGTAATACAGTTGCTTTTTTTTCTGCTCGTCTCTAATAGAAATGTACTACAGAATGAACTAGAATAGAACCAATATGAGATGCATCATCTGGAAAGGTATATTTATGAGAGAGACATTAGCAAGCAGGAAATACAGATTCTGAATAAAATTATCATCTCAGTCTTAATTACGTTTATTGAAACAATAGTAATATTCTTCCCATTTCTTCGGTTTCATCCCTGACTGCTGCAATCACAATAAGCCCACAGTACAATTTGTTTGACCACACGTTATTGCATTTTCCATGTAAGTAATCCCCGTTCTGTCACAATGTCCTTCCTAATGCACTCTAATAGAGGAGTAGAAATGCTAATACAGAGTCATGCAGCAGGTGATGGTAGCTCTTCAACTTGCTTCTTGTGATTTCTGGTCAGTTCAGCCTTGCCATTTTCCACGTATTTTGTTCATTTTTTCTTCTGTTCAAAATTGCTGCTTTTTTGGTTTAATCTTACTTTTCTCCTGCTCACTGCAGTTGTAGATGTTATCATTTATAATACAGAAGTATCCAGAAAACTGAGACAGAACATGTATCCTAGTGGTTGGGTTACAGAAACCCATGAGAAAAGGGTGTTTGCAACCAGGAAAAAAAGCATCCAAACTTTTTCTCATGGTCCTGGTGAAACAATGTTTTTCCAATGAGAAAATAAATGGTATTTGGAAACTAAGATATCTTGGTAGCTCTTCACTCTCCACCTTTTCAAAAGAATTTGGCCAAAGTTCAAGCCTAAAATAAAGAAGTACAAATTTATTTCAAATTTTTTTTGCAATAAGCATTCAGTATTGTAGGGGTTTTGCTTCTTTAAGTCAGAACTAAATGTGTTTTGACAGAACACTAGCATTCTTCCTTCCCCCCCCCAACCAAGCTCCCTCCCAAACTCCCTTTTCACAGTCTGTTTGAACCTGGACTTAAATTATGCTGTGTGTGGGATTCTGTACCCTGTCTTCTGCTGTGGTGGCATAGAGTGGTATTTTGACTCATCCAAGTTCACACACTGCATCCTCAGACCATACTGGACCCTTTTGGTCTTTTTATATAAATGTACCACGAGTACACTACAGACAAAAAGCACTACTTTAGGCTTTCTTTTTCTTCCTTCCCATCTGTGTCAGCCACAATCCAGCCCACTTGTTACTCAGAAACTGCAGATAGTGTTTTGTTATGCTTGGGTAGCTTTAGTACAGCATTTTTCTTTCTCTGATGCTAGTCAGTAACTTTCTCATAATCAATGAATGTCATTCACATTGGCACGTTATTTTCATTCATCTTTACCAAGAATTCATTAATCACTGGAGTTCTCCATAAAACATCCTGATTAATAGCCTCTCTGCTTTTTGGTTGAGTAGAAAATTTCTGTTGTAGTTGGTGAATTTCTCAGTCATTTAAGCACAGAATGTTAGAAATCACAACTAAGGGTACCACCACACAGGCAGGATAAAAACCACTTAGGCAAACACTAGAAGAATATATAGAAGAATATATACTGACTCTTGCAAAAAACCACACCAACAAACAAACAAATAATAAAAAAGAACAGTCTATGCAATCATCTTCTCATATTGCTTCACTAAACCTTGGCTTTCAAAAATTTCCCCAGTATCTAAGCTAAGTCTTTTCAGAAAATTCATCTGGTTTCTCTCTTAGACCTTATGATCACAGAGAATCATTCACTGTCATCATTATAACAGTTTTTATCTAATGAAATAAATTCATGTCTCTTATTCTTCTATCTGATAGACTGAATAAATGCAACTATATCAACCTTTCTTTTTCTTCATAGGTCCCTTTTTCTAAACCTTTTATTATTCTTACTACTCTCAGCAACTTATCACAATCTTCTCTAAACCATGTTGTTGGACTCTGCTCCAGCCAAGGATCCACTAAAGCCAGGAAGAGCTAGAAAAAAAATTGTTTCCTATATATTACATCCAACAGATGTCTTGATTCATTCAAGAATGAATCCTTCCTGGTTTGCAACAGGATCACAGTAATGGCTTCTATTCATTTTAAGATCTGTGATAAGCATTTTATCTTTTCCATCTAACAGCCAGCTAGTACCTATTTCAAATGTATGCATCTTATTTCTCCTTTCTAAGTTCAATGCTTTGCACCTGTCTAAAATCAATCACATGAAATTCAAAGAACTTTTCTCAAATCCTCATTTTGACCTCCAGAATGTGTTTTCCAGGGTGAATTCTGCTATTAAGTTTGTATATATTGCATGGAATGTTCAAAGATTCTTATACTGGAATAATACATTGATTTTCAAGAATCCAATTTAACTAGGTTTATATGATTTACTGGATCTTCAGTGATCTTTTGCAAAAAAACCTGTTGTTGCTGGTGCATTAGTTGTTTTCTCAATTGCCATTTCTACAGACTTCTGCTCTGAAAAGCCAATCACTGTTGATTTTTGGGGGGTTTTTGGCAGATTCTTTCTTCAATTCAGTAGACTATGTTATGTGAGATTTCTGTACTTGCCATTCTACATTTCCAATGAAATAGAAGGGGATATACAATCAAGTCCATGAGGGATACATCTGTTGTTGCCTCTTCATCTGTTTCCAGCCTTACTCCAGCAACTGTTTCTCTCCAGAGTCTCTTGTATGCTACTGATAATGTATTTGCTGATGTCTTCTGCAACCACCTTTCCAAGTGCTTTGCACAGTTCAGTACATTATACCATCTCTGGTTTCTTGGTTATCTAACCAATATCTTGGCTGCTACTTCCTGTGATGAATCAACCTTTGCTCACATTATCACTTTGCGTCAGGCATTCAGACCTTCAGTCTGTCAAAGCTTGGAATTTATTCAGTTCAATGCTAATTTCTACCATACCGAGCATTTCTAATTGAATTTGTGATGCTTTCTGCAGATTAGTTTTCCTTTCTCCCACTTCCATCTTCGTGTTTGGCATAGGCATATCCAGCAGGAGGACTGACAGCATATAAAGACCAATTACATACTTCTACAGCCTATTGCAGCTTTTCACTCTGCTCAGGATACAGAAAGTTAAGTGCTGGAATAGCTTGAATAAGTCATTTAATATCTATGTGCCAAAAAAAGAAGGATCCAAGGTAAGTGCACCAGGGAATGACTCCAGTTTACTACTTGACTTCCAGAAAGGGAAACAGAATGACTTCTGAAAAGAGATTGCTTTGAATGACTGAGTAAATTAGAAATTGGAAAGATGATAACGGAAAGATTTAGAAAGTCTAACAATGCTTTGAAATCCTCCTAGTGCTGCTGTCACTGCCATAACCAGCCTGCTACTCTGCTACTTTGTTAAATCAGCCTTTCTAAATGCAGTATTTGTCAGTGACACTACTTGCAATTTGGTGCCGGTTCAATACTTAGCAGAATAGGTAAGGACAGCAGAAAAGGCATTTGCAGCAAGAAGTTTGCTTTCCATACCAGATGAGGAACCCCAAGGTTATCTGCGGTATGTCAATACATGTGTTAATTGTCAATAAAAAGAGGCTAATGGCACAGTTCTTTACAAAGACACAGAAAGAGGGGCAGGAGCCAAAAATTCAGGAGGAAAAGAGAGACTTGTGCACAGGTAGACTGTGAGGGTATAAAAGCCTAGGGGTTTCTTGGTTGGGGGTCCTCCTCGGAGGCACCAGCTCGGGCTGTTTCTGTGTTATGTGCTGCGAATAAATGGCTTTGTGGAACGAGACATCTGAGACTCTGCCATGGGAAACCTGGGGCCAAACTGGTAGGGAAACCTCATCTGAATGTGTGAGTGGGGTGTGTGGAGGGTCAAGCCAGGCACCATCAGCTCACTGGAGAGGGGCTTTGGGCTTTGGGCTTTGGGGCTTTGGCCCCAGCAGTGACAGTCTCTGGCCCTGGGAGTGTGACTGACAGAGAGTCTCATGAATGGTCAAACTGGGTAGTTTCCTTAACACAGAATGATTTAAAAAGCACAGAGGGCCATCCAAAAGTTGGTTTGATGTTTGAAAGTAACACTGATCAAATGGATGCGACAAAAGTGCATAAAGTGTTTTGGCTATCTTAGGTTAAAAGTAAATGACACTACCAGCAGCTTCTGTCAACCACAGATGATCTCAAAGCATTTTATATATTATGTATAGCAAGAACAATCCACCCACTACTGGAACACAGTTATCTCTCTAGGAGAAGTGTGGCATTCCGTGATAGTGACCACATGCTCTGCCACAATAATTTGATGCAATTGCAACCCTGAACACTTATATCCAGCAAGCATAAGTATATAAAAAAATTCTCTACAGAAACAAAAAAATATATAGAGGGACATACATAAATACATCTAGAAGGAGATGAGGGGAAAGGGTGTTTTAAAAATTTAACTTCTACATTAATTTTTTCTTTTTTATTGTTTTTCTGTGGAAACAAGATAGGTAAGCAAGACTTCTAAAACTTACATTCTCACTTCCTCTACTCACATCTGTGTTACTGTGATTTTACTCAGGTGGTAAAAGGACAGCAAGAGTTGCCAATAATTAACATTTTTTCTTCCTCTCTTTTCCTCCTTCCCCCATACTGATACAACAAAATGGTTAGTGGCTGTCCCTGGTGATCAGAAACTATGAATTTTCTTGCAGTATTGAAAGAATCAATTCAAGTCCTGAATATTTACCAATTGTATGGATGTCATAAAGAGCATCTTAAGTAGATCTGATTAAAATTATCTTCATCTTATTTATTGCAATAGCCTTTGTTCACAAAAGACTCTTGTGATGTCGAGCTATGTGAACTCACGAGATTGATGTAGAAAAATTCTGGGGTGCATTCTGCAGAATTTTCATGTAATTCACACCTACTCTTTCTTTTTGACCAAATATAGTTTGCAGGTGAGAAAATTTTTTTTGGTGAGAAGACAAGATTGTTTTATATATTAATACATGAGACCATTGGTTGTTAAAAAAACCCAGGGAATACGATTCATGGCTCTGTGATTCAATGCAATAATACTTTAGTTCCATTGATTTCAACACCATTGTGCTGTTCAGTTGGAAAGGGCCCATTTATGGCCCACGCATAACAAATATAACTTAAAATGACTCTTTCTCAAATTTTCCTTCTCTGCAGTCCATCATTTATATGCACAGTTATGTACTGTTTATACATATATTGTACACAGCCACAAAAATATGTTAAAAGAACTTATTAGGCTGAGTGCTCAATCACTCAAAAATGTTGGATTCGAGGTTACTACTGCAATGTTCATTTCATCCCTCATACATATGCATTGTGTTATAATCTTTAATTACACCATTATACAACGTATTTTCCACAGGACCTCAGCCTCACTACAGGCCATGAATGTATGATACTCACTTAGTGATCAATATGATGATCAATATTTTCTTTTACCCTCATTATTCAGTGAGTGACCCAAGGCTTTACTTCATACAATTCAAACCTTATGTCTGCATAGGAGCTATGATTAATTTTTCACAGGCCGCTCTCAGAAGTTCATGATGAGGGTATCCCAGTGCTTCATTAGTATGGAAGTACTTAATCTACAACTAAGCTACAAGTAACCTAGTGGGGAATATGGTGATATTACTCCTATTTTGAGGACAGGAAACTGCATATGTGGTTTAAGTGTCTTGCCCAAAATTACATGGATGCTGTGATAAGGGCAGTAGATATCAGCTATCACGATAGTATTTAAGCATCATTGCTTCACTGCCATTTTATGTTTCCTCCCTGGAAGTCATTCACTGTATATATTTATTAGGGAATTTGACTTGGTGTTTGAGTAAGTGGACTTCTAACATTTCAAATATTTTCAAGATAGGAAAACCATTTCTCTTTCACTTTATTAATATACCCTGACATTATCTTAGTTGGTTAGAGCATGGTGCTAATAATGCCAAGGTTGTGGTTTTGATCCTTGTACGGGCTATTTGCTGAAGAGTTGGACTTGATGATCTTTCTGAGCCCCTTCCAAATTAGAATATTCTGTGATTCCGTGGAACACTATACATGAAAATTATTGTCAGATGTTAAAATTCCTAGAATAGATGGAAAGATAGGCAAATACACCTAAAATAAAGTGTTAGTTTAGGTTGCAGTTTCTTCCGGGTTTTTTAATCTGCTAAACAATACAGCCTGCATAAGTGATCTAAAAGTAACAAACACATCATGATTGCAAGGATAGATGCTTAAAAATATATTTTCTACACATCCTTTAAAAGCCTGCAGAAACCTGCAGTTCTGTCTTCCAAATGTGTAAGTTAATTGCTAAAAGTTTCCAGAAATATATTAATAATTCAGTCTCTGCCTTTTTCTTAGACTTCTAATATGAATTGGATCTCAAATCATACGCAAGTCATATTTCAATAGATTCAGGAGTGGTTTTTATATACTACTATGCTTTTCCCAGTTTATTGCACCAAGACACAGGGTTTTCTATGGATAGATCAACTCAGGATTGATACAATCAGGAAATTTGACAAATTAATTGCATTTCTTTTATGAATCCTAAGAAGAATATCATTAGGGCAGTAAAAAGCTATGTCCTATAGAGCTTGTGCATGTTTACAAGCTTTTTCTTTGGAGAAAAGCTGTGTGGACAGACTGTTACAGAGTTACCTCTGAGACAAGGATGAGTTCTAAGTAATATAAGACACATAAATGTACATCTATGAATCCATATATAGGTATGCTCATAAAAGAAACATGGTTATAAAAGTTAAATAAACATACATTGTTGCTGACTTAAAATCTTCTCAAAAGCATAGTTATATCAGGTAAAAGAATTTTCTTTGTATTTTCTGTTGAGGACTAGTTGAAGGTCAGCTATTAATAGTTATTACAAAACAGATTTGTTTTATTAAATCTGTTGTACTGAGTCTGTTATTTATTTAACACTTAGGTTTATTTTCTTCAGTTATCTAAGCAGAAATAACCCAATGGCACTAGTTACACAACTTCTCTTAGTATTAATTTCAGGTTGGTGAGAAAGCTGACATATGCTCCAAAACAAAGTGAGGTTTAAAAAAACTCCCACGAAGTATTATTTGGGTAACTTATTGTGTAGAACACTCCCTATGGTGGGTGGCTCATTTCTGTTTATGCTGTAGCTGCTTTCATGTTTTTTGCCAACAGCCAAGTAAAATAAAAAAAAAAAAAAGAAAACTACAAAACACAGAAGAAAAGAGCACTGCTCTGTCAGAACTCTGTATAAGGCAGAGGTGTGTGCCAGCACACTCTGTAATGCAGAGGTGTGTGATGTTACTGGCAATAGCATCCGGCTGCATCCAGCTCCATCGTTAACCCTCCACACTTTAATTTCCGTGAAAGAAGTATCACCACCACTAAACCTGTTTCCCAGAGGAGCAGCTCACAAAGTATAGTTTGGTGCTCTTTATGTTTATTTTGCATAATTTCTTCTTTCCACCCTCTACTTCAGTTACTTAAACATCACAGCCTCAGCGTGTTGCTACAACAGAACAGCTTGATTGAGTTTCATACTTGTGCCGCACCAGATTCTTATCCATATATTTGAACAGTGTTCCAGAACAAAGATACCATCAGCTAGAATTCACATTGTGATGTGCAACTCATCACTCTGCAGAGGAGGGAAAAAATGGGTTTTGAAGATTATGCTTTTATGATAACTGCATTTGTGTTTTCTAGCATCTTGGATTTTGCATCAGGCTTTTAACAAAGTAAGTATGATGTTAATAGCATCAGTACTTTGCAAAGAACCATATTTCTCCTGTCAGTACTATTTGTTGTCTTAAAACTTGTTCATCAGAAACTACCCTCCAGTGACTGAGCCAAAAGAAGTCATCCTAAGACCCTATACAACCCTCACCGTTTGAGGCAAAAGAATCTAATATTCTTTTCCTTGGAGAAGGAGTAAAGTTTTCCTAATGAATGCACAGCTGCCTGTGGATGCAGTTCAAAAAGGACTGAGGAAAAATCTGCATCCTGTTAATGGTTAAACTCCACTCTTGCTCCCACACTCACTAAAGTTCTGAGTGATAGGCCTATGCTCAACAGTTTGAGAGAATCTTAGAGAGTAATCAGCTGTACAGAGGTGAGATGATTATAGCAAAAAAACCTATATTAATTTTTTTTAGGTAAGAATAAATAAGGCTTAAAATTCTTATCCTTGCATAGTCTTTCCAGATTCAGTTTCCCATTCTTCCACTAATTTTCCATTTACATTGATCAAATGGCTTAGTGTAGGAAACTCAGAGCATATAGAACTGTTGACATTGATTTCAATGGAAGCAAGGCTCATACATGCTTTCAGAATCCAGGCTTTCATCTCCTTATATTACAAAAAGGAATTATAGCACAATATAATTATAGCACAAACCACCTGCCAGCCAGTGTCACATGGAAATGATACATCCCCAGAAGGGATGTGCCAAAAAGTACTAGAAGGAGCTACCAGCTTGTGTCTGAGAGTGGTGCAACTGTGATGTTGTAGAACCCGCCAGTTGACGAAAACAGCCTCAGAAACACCACTGTGCCAATACAGTTTACATCACTTTCCATCATTTTGGCTAATTCCAGGGTCTGCACTAGTTCTATCTTACACAAGTGCTCAAAAGTAGCAAAACTTAAGTTTTGTATTTATTAGCAGAAACAATTCCATGACAGAATCCTGGAGGATTTGCCTTATTAAAAATAATGTTAACTGCTACATTTCTAGTGTAATTTTCCTCTCCTCATAGGCAGAAATAATAGATAATAAAAAAATTAATTCTTGAAGTTCAGGTGTATTCTGATGTTCATGCCAGTATCTGCTTGTAAAATTGGTTTATAGCTGGGAATACTTTGACAGTGCTATAAAAACTGATTTTCTGGCACTGCATTAGTTTGTTCCTGGAAGAACTATCTTCCAAGGTACAGTACTTAATATAGAATAAAGATTTTCAAAACGCCGGTTCCATGGGCACAATTTAATCACTCAAGCATTCAGCTATTTTAAACTATAAATATGTATTTTCAGAACATGTATATAATTCAACACTATACATATCTCTGAAAAAAAAAGATTAAAAGAACTTGCACGATTTTGTTTTTTCCACAGATAACTGCCTATTCACAATAACAGTTCTTAGAAAACTCAAAAATGTGTAGATAATATCACCATGTAACCTCTTTCAGATGAAAAGTAAAGTACACTTGTTCTCTACTATAAACTCATGTAGCATAGTGCACATATTAAAGCAAAAGCCACTTCACTACACATATGATTTTTGGCTCTGAGACAAAATTATGTGAACGATAGACCACATTTGAATTCATCATCACATTTCTTATTGGAAAGGCTCAAGATGAATGTGGTATAAAAACCTGAATACGTTACTACAGTAACTGTAGCTCTATTCTGGTGGGAGAGGAATATTTAATTGCAATCAGACACCAAGGAAGAGACAGATCAAGAAAATTTATACTTGAATTGAGTTTTTAAATTGATGTAAATTTCATGACTTACAGGTCAGATCATGTCTAGGAAGTACATAGTTAATGCTTTTAGATGTCTTTATGCCCACTTCTTCCATGACTTAGGAGCATCTTCCATCAATACCCAGAATGGTCAAAATACAGATATGTTGCATCATACTTTATCTGTAGCATTTCTGCCTAATATATGTGCTCTAAAGTAGTTTTCTTTAGTAGTATCTGCACCATAGTTCATTTCAGCTCTGAATGGAAGAGACGGTGAAATTTCTGATTTTAATAGCAATGGCCATGAAGCATTCAGCTATAAAGCACTAAAGTTAGCTTTGCATCCTTAATATTTGTTTGCCTGTGAGTGGGTGTATAACAGAAAAAAAAAGTTATGAATAAAGACACTTAAGCTGTAACAGTGTAACAGAATTCTCTGGTTTAACCCAAGCTGCTAGCCCAGTATTCAGCAGTTTGTAGACAGAAAATTGACTCAGATAGAAAGTTGATAATGGAGATGAGTATCAATCACATGGCCTTGCTTTTTTCTGAGAAATCATTTGAGAATCTTGTTTTCTAATCACAGGATGGACCAAGATAAGGAAAATTTTATATAATTTAATTTTAATATTCTGTCTCTTACAGCCAGAATTCTGTCAAGCAGTGCTTGTCCCAAACACCACCACATGAAGTTTTGAAGATACCTGAAGTTATGTATACTGTTGCATTCATGTTAATTCCTGATTGGCTGGGGTAGAGTTAACTTTCTTCACAGTGGCTAGTATGGGGCTATGTTTTGGATTTGTGCTGAACACAGTGGGGGTAATATAGAGATGTTTTCTTTATTGCTGAGCAAGGCTTACAAAAACCAAAGCCTTTTCTGCTTTTTGTACTGCCACACTGGCAAAGAAGTTGGGGGTGCATGGGAGGTTGGAAGGAGACACAGCCAGGACAGGGGACCCAAACTGACCAAAGGGATATTCCAAACTATATGACATCATGCTCAGTATAAAAAGTAGGGGGAAGAAGGAGGAAGCAGGGGATGTTTGGAGTGATGGCATTTGTCTCCTCAAGTAACCATTACACATGATGGGCCCTGCTCTCCTGGAGTTGGCTGAACAACTGCCTGCCCATGGGAAGCTGTTTTGCATCACTTATGTGTTTGGCTTTTGCTTTCTCTATTAAGCTGTCTGTACCTCAACCCATGAGTTTTCCAGCTTTTACCCTTCTGATTCTCCCCCCAGTCTTATTGGTGGGGGAGTGAGTGAGCAGCCATGTGGTGCTTGGTTGTCAGCTGGGCTTAAACCACAACAATGCCCTTCCCTAAAACAAGTGCTCAACAAAGCCTTCTAATAACATAGTTTTAAATCTTGAGTAAGTTCAGATGTACTTTTGTTTTGGACATCATCATACACAGGTCTTTTCTTTTGGGGCTCCTATTTTTCTTAAAATAATGAAAAATTAGTGTTAATATCTCTAGTTTCTGTAAAAATTTCCCAAAAGCAAACCATGGTCTGTAGGACAAATTCTAAAATGCCTATTCCCAATAGTCAGCTGTTTCACTCTCATTCAAGTGAAGCTCTGCTGCAATACACCACACAATTTGTATGGACTTTACTGTCACTACTAAAATGTTCTATTATGCATTCTGACTCCCTGGTGCGTCTAATTGTGTTACACTGTCAATTTTATGAAACCTACTGTAAAAAGCACTTTATTCTTCTGTCTTTTCTGTGATATTGTGCATTTCTTTCTTGTATTAAGTGTTTGCTAGTTTCCTATTAGATGTTTTCTACTTTAATTAGGTGTTTGGAAGTCTTCTGGCTTTAAGCTATGTAAGCTATAATCAAGCTGCAATGCTTGATTTTGAAGTTTTTTCTAACAAATATCTAGAGTGTGCTTGAGTAATTTAGGGAGAGTGCATATAACTAAACTATGGAAATACCATATGCTAATAGCTTCCAGATAGAAAAGACATGCTCAAATGGTCATGAATTTAAAATACTTTGTCCATATTTTTCTCTTTTTTTGGAAAATAATTATTCTCAAAGTAAACCTAATCTGGGTTGCATCAGTGGATGTATAACAGTCTACTTTAAAAACATTTATTTGATAATTATATTTATGAATATAAATTTCCAAAGCTTAGGTAGGTATACATTTATGCCTTTTTTTCTTTGTCCACATACTTAAAATCAATATGGCCAAGGCTGAGATGTTGTTTCAGGGAGTCCTTGTATCTTTTCTTCAGGGCTCCTCTCCTCTGCTCACACTGAGAATTTTTCAGACTTTCCTAGGCAGTGTAGAAAGCTATTCTTTATATACTCTGACATATTTTTTAAGTGTAACATGGAGATGTCATAAAAAACTTTGATTCTTTTCTAGGTTGGTTTTTTTCTCTTTAATAACATTCTTTATACTAATGTGGACAAAATTCAACTTTATATGAGAAAATACAAGTGGATCTAAAAAACATGAGAAGGTTTTACATATTAAATTCAATATAAGAACATTGTTACATTTGAAAAAGGTCTTTTATTTTTAAGGCAATGTGTTATAAGAAAAGATAAGCTCAGATATTTTAAAGATATATAGAAGAAATACCTAGAAGAAAACAGGAAGGAAAAGAAGTCAATGGCATTTAAAATATGAAATGTATTTTACTGCCAGCACACAGATTAGCTGTGACAGGGACATCTAAATGCATCTTGAAGAGCTGTACATACAGAATCATTAACAATGCATGAGGACATCTTCTGTTGATCCAACAAACCTATGAAGAATGCTATAATATATATTCTTCTGTAATGTCTCAGGATTGTCAACTCATGAATTTTTTCTAACTCTCACAATAGAATGTGTTGCTGTTTTTTAAGCCTAAACTCATTTTGTCAGATAATTCAAGTGTCTTACTTGAAAAGTTTATCATCCTTGAGTTTGTAAAGAAAAGACGGTAGGTCTATAGATTCTGAGAGTTTAAAGTCAAAACAGCAAAGATCATCTTCAAATTAATACTATTTTGAACTCATTTAAAAATCATGAATTTTTTTGTGTTTTCATCATATTTTTGAATGTTAAGAGATGGTAACTTTTAATCTACTGATATATAAATCTACTAATTTACACTTTGACACACAGTCTTTTGAAGAACTTTCTCACAAAACACATTATCTATGGAAATCTGACTCACGTCAAAGAATAAACAACCTTCTCACATTATAGAATATAATTTAGATTGTACTGAAACCCTCCTAAAATCAGAAGCCATACTACATTCATAGTTTCAGCCTAAACCAGACAATTTAGATGCACAAATTCAGAGGAAGAAAGGCAGCTTTAAATGACCACTCTTTCAGAATAAAAGTATTATTTAAAAGGCTTTTAAACAGATTTTCAGTGGAATATTCTAGATTTTTTAAATGTTCTGTAATGTTCTGGAAGTCCAAACCCAAAGAATTTAGTTTCTTCTACGTCTCCCACTTACTGCCTTCATCTATATACACTGTAAGTTTGTTTTTCAATGGGTTGTTTTTCAGAATTCCTTTGAGAATCAAGAAGTGTCTCTGCAGTATTTCCAAGAAGAATAAGAAAAGCCTTTGTGATTACCCCCAAAAGACCACAGAGAATCTGCTGTACGCACAGGTTTAAATCATCTAGAAAAAAGAGCAGAGGCAGTCACACAGAATCTGTAGTCAGTTAGCATAAGCCATCCATCTATTAGTTCTCATTCCAGGCAAAGGAATGGAAGGGTGGAACCACTCTTTGTCTGCTTGGCAGTGACACAATACGAAAGGTAATGTGGGCATTATGCCTTCCTTGCTCCTGGAGTTCTCTAATGCAGGCAGGAAGCCAGGAGAACATTCCCAGTTGCAAAAGGATTATAATCCAGCTTGCAAAAGAGCCATAGAGTCTCTGAAAGATGTCTTTTGCACATTCATGGCCTTTGTCTCTCATCACTGACTGAAATCACATTTCCATAATACATGTAACTGAAACAGAGGTTATAAAGTACTATGTGCTTGACTGGAGGATTTCTAGAGGGCTTTCAGGTCTGGTTCACAGTAAAGAGTTTAACTACAATACAAAATGCAGAGTCACCCAACATCTACCATTTCTGCTCAAGTACTATCTCAGAGAAAAAGTGTCTTGCAATCAGTCTTTGTATTTTCATAAACTGTTGCTTTTCTCTCTGCCAGTGATGCTGACCTCTTCAAAGCTGGTCCATGCTCTGTGGGAAATCAACTTCAGAGATTAGAGATCCATTTCTATTTTGGATGGCAGAGATTCAGATTCGAAGGGACAGAAAACACTGCATGATACAGTCAGATCTCATTGTTTGGATATGCAAAATTTCATTAAACATCAGCTTCCCCTACTTTGGGAAAGGTGTGGACAAAGGCACTGAGATGGAGGCATGGAGAAGAATGCCTCATGTAGTGAAATAGCTCAATGGGAAGTATTAGGGAAGTCTGACCTACAGAGGAAACCAAATATATTTTAGCGTTTTCCTATGATGAGGTTTGAAGAATGTTCACCCATTTCAAGGGTAATTTCCACATGGAGTTAAAAGCACTGACAGAAAGATAGTCCATGTTTAACTGAAAACCGAGGCCATTAAAAAAATCCTTTAATCTGAGAGGATCTGTCCGTCTTTGAATTTGAGTAGACTATTACAGCCCTCAACTACAGTAGCACAAGTATGTTGTTTACTGAATATTCATGTGTTAATGACTGGTTGTTCTAAAATTTTACTGAAATACATTTAAAAGTCTTACAGTATCAAGCAGAAATCTTGCCTTTCTCAACCAACACTGTTGCCAAAGTCCAGAATAATTCATCAGAATCATCTCTCAGAGACTTTTTTTCTTTTATAAATTCTCTCAGGTTTTTGGGCAGATGGATGCAGTTTGACAAAGAGGTATCAGTTTCTCTTCAGAAAACATTTGAAAAGAACTATATACATCAACATTTTTCAAAAGTATCATTAGAGGTATCATTTAAGTGTTTGCAGAGACACTACAGAGACAAACCAATTTTACAGAAAGGCTAATTCTGTCTCTGACAAATTCATTTGAATCTAAATATTTTTTATTGCCTACCAAACTCATTGTGCCAGTGATTTCTAAATACTTAGCCATATGTGATTTAAAATTATACCCATCATTGATTTTCCCTTTTCTCCTTTTGCAGAAAAATAAAAATCAACAAAAATTAATGACGTTTTTCAATTTCATAGAGAAACGAGCGAGAGAGGAATCTACAGATATTACTGACAGTTACCATGGCTACAAAATGTGTTTTCTTTCATCAAACTCATTGTACATTTTCTAGTGTGAGACAACAAAACATAATTTTTCTATATCTATAAAGTCCACAGTTTGAAAAAATAAGAAAGACAGTACATAATTAATAGTTCATATTACACTCAGGACAGTAAAAAACCTGTTATATTCAAATGTTTTCATGATATAGTCCAAATATTTAATATTCAGTATGATCATCCATCAAAAGATCTATGTCAGATTAAAAAAAAATATCAGTATAGACAGCAGATGAAGTTCTAAAGATTAAGCACATGAAGAGAGGAAGGAAAACAAAACCAAGCAAAAGCAATGCAGGAAGCAACAATCATACACACCATCTCCAGCCAATAAACTGTCAGTTTCTTTTTCAAACTCAGTCTGAGAAGCTGAGAAATTAGCTTCAGGAATAGCTTTGTATCCTCATCATTTACTAGATAAATATCTATTCTTGTTTGAGAAAATATACTGCAAAATAGCCAAATGAGATTCAGGAAAATCAGAATTTAAAAATACCTATGTAACCCACACTATATTAAGAAACACAAAACTCCATTAAAAAAATGTATTCAGTTTTAAACAACTGTTAGGCAAGTTCTATGCTGATCCCTGTTGCCCTTTAGTACTATATTTTGAGACTGGTGTCAGAAATATTTTATGTATCAAAAGGTTTTTATTCAGCTCTCAGTAGCAGATTAAACACTATGTCAAAGAAAGTCACAAGAAGTTTATATAGTATTGCCTCTAATCAATTTAATCCGTTCACGTGGACTTCAGATTCTCACTGAAATCTCAAGTGTCTGCTTTCAGTATTGCTCATTGGAATTTTGTTCTTCAGTCATTAAGTCACATTACAGACTCATCATTTCCACCTTTCTCTGCTGAGTATCCATCAGTATCCGCATTTCGTTGTTCCTCCATTGCTTCTACTTGCCTTTCAGCTTTCATTATCCTCATTAGAAACACATCCATATTTTTGCTTTCATCTTTTCCTTTAAGGAGCTGAAGGATGACAAAATAGTTTTCAAAGGGAGCTGGGTCGGAAGCATAAGACATTTCTGATGAGATTTTTCTACCACGCAAAACAGAGCAAAAAAGAAAACAAGCGGAAACAAATTAGACCTGTGTAAAATTAGAATTTTTTTTCCTTTCATAAAGAGTTTTCTAAGAAAACACAACTTTTTATGAAGTTTGGTGAATAGATTGGGAAATATTCTGAAAAAATATATTCACAGTAACTCCATGGTTCCAGTGATAATTACAATGATTAAAAAGCTTCTGGGATGGAAACTGTATGTCCCTATATATCTCATTTAGCCTATTGGATAGTATTATTTTTACAAAGGAGTCTTAAAAAGATCTTACTAAAACTGAGTAACTTTTACTTCCTACCAATAAGGCTAATAATTTTGTTCCTCTGTCAAAACATGTTTGTAAAACTTGTCAATTTCTATCCCTTGCTATATTGAAAATGAAAAAAGAAAATAAATTCTATGAACACACATGAAGAAAAAATGTCTTTTTTCATGAGTTCTGTATAAGCATGTTTTGTCAATTGTTTCACCAGTTACAGCAGAGCTGTAAATCTACCAGTATGTGCTAGCTTCAAAAATCTCTTCATTTTGCTCGTAGCATCAAAGTGCAAAGCCGGATATAACTCTTTATTTCAATCTCTTCTTATCTCCAGTAACATCTTTGCTATTCACAAAGTGAAAGAAATAATCTGCTTTTCTTACAGAAATAAAAAAATCTGCTTTAAAAACATTGCTAATAATATATTGGGACCTTTTTTAAAATGGAAAATCAGTTAATTAAATCAAAAACCAATAGAAAAAAGATTCCAAAGAAAGACTCTCATATAGAACTGAAGTATATAAAAGTTTGTAAATGGGGTCTCCCAAATCAGACATGCTAACTGCAAGACCTGTCCTAGAACAATTAAAGTATCTGTAGTGTTAGGCCAAAGGTCGAGAAGCAGGTTTATGGACTTCAAGTGTGGACTTCTGGATTATGCACGTTCCATTTTTGATACCTTCAGTGCCTCTTTTTTTTTCTGTATCTGCCCCAAAATAGAAAATAGTTCAGCACTCCTTTAGCTGCAGTGCAGGTGCTTCTTGATTTTGAAATGTCTATGAGTACCTTAAGATATAAAACCTTATTCAAAATGCCACAAGTATTTTATGATAGTAACTTCAGACATTCCCCAGTTCAAAGAGATTGTGTACAGTATTCAATATATGAGGAAAAAAATTCAATATGGGGCATAATAAGTAACATATACAGGTAAAATATTTCATGTGCATAGGTGGTTGTCTCAAAGACAATGAATCTGATCCCTCAAGTCTCTTAAAGGCAAAAGGTTTTGAATTTTAATTATAGTATAATTTCATTAATTATAATTTTAATTACACTAATATTATAGTATAGTATAATTTAATTATAAATTTAATTATTATAGTATAAGTATATTATATTTATACTACATTTATTTATAGTATAAATACCCATATACCAATAATATGGGTATTTTTGGTAGCTCCCCTAATTCTCCACTATCCCAGGATTAGGGTCTTGATTATCTACACAAAAATTTCTATACATCTGTATTGTCAGTCATTTTTATGTTGGCTATTGTCAAATATACCCCAGTTACTAGAAAATACACAGAAAAAAAATTATATCACCAGAATGGGTTTTCAAGAAGTTAGAAATGGGGGAGAAAAAGTAATAGTAGCTACGTATGGGTGGGGTCCATAAGAATGAAAGAACAGTCTTCCTGAGGTCATAACAATGGTCTGTCTAGTCTGCCCTGCCTCTGACTGTGGCCAGAAAAAATGCCTATGGGAAAACTATAAGAAAAGGGGCAAGATTAAGTTGATATTTCTCTCCCATAAATTGTCCAAAATGTCAGTATGATGATGTGTAGGAGGTTCCTAAGCAAAATGTTGCATCTCCATTGTGGATTTAGTAACTACTGCAGAGTTTTCCCCAGTTACTTTTAACTAAGCTGCATTCCAGAAATCCTATGAAAATGAAATCTATGGTTTAACTTTAAATTGTATGAAAAGCTTTTACTTAATTATGATTTTCCTGATTTCCTGTGTCTGTATGATTCCTCACTTCAGTCAATCATTTTCTACTCTGAACATTTAGGACCATCTTTTGCTGCCATTTTTGACATCTTTACTGAGAAGAAGGAATCAAGACTGTAAGAGAATTCAAGAGAGAGGTGTACTGTAGAACTAATCAGCGTTCTAATTTGATTTTCTATTTCACTGTTTACTCTCTTTTCACAATTTTCAATTTTATTTTTGTTCTTTGTTTGACAATTCGATGTATATAATGATCTGCTAAAAAAGGCTCTTTTCTGGGCATTTTTACCTGATTTAATACCTATTGTTGTTTGTAAACTCTGAGTTGACCTTTCCTTTTACATGCATCATTTTGCATTTCTAAATCTTGAATTTCATCTACCTTCTTATTGGCTGCTCCGTACTGTGAAATCTTACTACAGATTCAGTCAATTTCAGTTTTGTTCAAGCTGAAGAGCTATATAACAGCACCAAATTTTAGGATCTTGATATTCACTCTCTATCCCAAACTGTATAATAGCATTTGAGAAAAGCCAAGAACCAAGACTTGTGGGATAACTATATTACCTTCTGTGGTGGTAGGAAAACAGGTTTCCCCCTGCAGTTATAAAATGGTAAAGCCCCAGGGGGTGGTGACCCTGGAAGTTTGGAAGTTTTATCCAATGAGTGCTTCTGCGAAATATAAACATACCACAAGCAAACGGAAGAGAAAGTTAGTTGTTGTTTGGTTGTAGAAGTGGTAGCCATGTTCTGACACCACGAGGAAGGGACTCGGAGCCCCTTGGGGCCTCTGGGGCCCCCCAGCCCCTGGCTGGAGGGGCTGCAGGGACTTGGAACAGCGGAATGCTGGGCTAAGTGCCTGCAGCCCAAAGCTAAAAACGTTGTCTCCACCGTGAGTGAGCAGAGACAGAGCAGCGGCAGACGCAGCGTCCAGAGGCTATGGCTAAAAGCCAACAGATAAGAACTGAACCAAGCAGCAAACGGTATGCAGCAAGAGAGAAGACTCCTGGAAGGAGAGCCGAGAAAAGAGAGTCAGCAGCAGAGAGACAGAGTTTGGGGTAAGAACTGAACTAAAAGACCCCAGACTCCTTTGAGACCCCTCCTGGAAAGGAGGAAGATGATGGACTCTTACTTGAAAGAGCCTTGGAGTTCTACAACACTTGCAGGAAGGAGCTAGAGAGCTCCGAGAGGAATGCGGAGGGGGTGACCTCGGCCACCACTGTTGCCTAGGTGGCAGCCTGAGGCAGAGCACAGGAGCTCTGCAAAGGGGAATTTGAATCCCCTGAAGATAAGGACCGTTGTGAAGACCCCTGAGCTTCGTGATATGACGTGGTGATAGCGCCCTTGTCCTGGGAAACGCAGCCCACGGAAGACCCCTTGCTTGGAGACGACAGGGCCGAGGGGGCTTGGATATCCCCCTCGTGAGTGCTGGCAGAGATCCAGCCACAGCTGCTGCATGCATGAGAAGAAGAAAGGCTGCTGCCTTAGAGACTACTGCTCTGACTGGAAAGGATCTTTCCTTCTTCCCTCCTGGACTTTTATTTGGAGGGAAGAGATCTGATCCATTATAAATACTTATGTCATGGTAGAGATAGTTGAGATCGTGTGTGTAATGTATTATAATATTTATTTGTACAGTCATTGTAATATATTCCCTTTCCCCCATTCTAAGTGTCGTGTGATTGTCTGGAAAACACATCTTATACTAGGTTGAAATGTGGGAGGGGGCTTTGACTAGAGAATTAAATTTTTAGGAGCTCTCAAACCATGACACCTTCCCTATTTTAGCAAGTAACCACTTAAATCTACTTTTAATTTCCACCCTTTAACCTACTATTGGTCATGAAATTTCTTCTTACTCATTGATAATTTTGTTTCTTTACAAACCAATGGTGAAGGATTTAGTTGATAGGTCGCTGAAAATATATGTAGGGGCTTTCAAGCAGATAACATGTACATGTTTAGTGACATTTAGGAAGAAATAATACATCTACTGCATTTGTGAATCACAGACTTCCTTATACAAATGTCCTATGTTTAGTCATAGTCTCATCATTTAGTGTAAGTATATGATGTGTCTATGAATGATATTATTTAATATATTTCCTTTAACGTTTGCCTGAAATGGCAGTCAGACATAAAAATCTTTCACTTCACAGATGTTTTTGGTATCCTTTAGAAAACAGTCATTACATTAATTTATTCATCTGATACCAAAGACAATTTAAGCAGTAAGCTATCCACTACAAACAAGATCAGTAATTTATATTTGATTTCCTTTAAAGCTCTTAGGTAAAAGTAATTTCATCCTGACAATACGTAACTGTAAAACCTTTTATACTGACATTTTTGAGACAGTTCCTTAGACTTGAAAAAAAACTTCTTTAATGGCCATCACTGTTAATACCAATGCAGAGAATTCTTTTATCTTTTATGCAGTGGCTTTATTGTCTTCTGATATTGTTCCTTTTAGACATCAATCTTATGTTGGCTATACAAATGTTGTTGGCAGGGTTTCTGCTTCTGATATGTTAAGTAAATGAAATATATTATTAATTTTTATGCTGTTAGCAAATTGTTCCACAAGATCTTTTTTGGCCTACCTTATTGTGTACTTAAATCTTTGTTGCCAAAATCTAGACAGCTTTCTCTCATCATTTGGAGACAGCTTCTGCTTTTCAAATTTAATGACTTCTCCAGCTGTCTTCTTGAAATAAAACCAATGGTACCCAGGAATGCAAGTCATAGGACCAGGAACCAAACAGAGAAGAGGGGTTTGAAACAAGTTCAGCAGAAAGGGGAGAAACTGATCTTCTGAGCTCTTCTTCAAGAACTGTTCTGCTTTTCTCTTACAGTGATCTAACGTAAAATGCATACACTCTGCCAGAGGCAGGATCCAGGACCTCAGTTTGTCCTCATCCAGGTGAGGGCTGGGCTTTCTTCTAGCCTTCTGTTTTCTACGTGGCCTAGTGATTTAACAAGTTCTTGTCCCTAGATATCAATGCTGTAAGAGCTGAGAGTTATCAGATCCATAATTACGGGCATCGCTTTAGTCCTTTTCTGTGCAGGTGACTGACAGATTATTGGAATATATCTTCATTGCCCACTGACTGGAGAGGCTTGGCAAAACAGTCTATATACAAGCTGAGAGAAATACAGACTGGATGTTTTACAGATGAGCATTTTTGTCTTCTATTTTATAACTTGGCTTGATCTACTTTACACTCTTACTTTTGGTAGATTGCCATGGTTTTTATTTATCTCATAGCATTTTGTGACTATAAGCATGATTTTGAACTCACAGTGACTTATACTGGGCAAATTTTCTCCTTTGGGAGTTGTAAATACTCTATTCACTGTATTCTTTTAAGGTGGCTGTCAACCTAGGAGATGACAGGGAACATCTCTAGAACTAAAGGCTGTAGTTTGCTTTCCCATGACAAGCAGTGTCAGTCAAGTGAAATGGCCTCAGTTCACCTTCCATTCATTACTCTAATTCTTAGCTAATCGTTTTGATGCATATCTTTTTTTCCACACAATTAAAAATAGGAGCAAAAAACTGTGCGAAAGTCTTTCTTCACTTTTAAACCTGCCACTCTTCAGAAAGTTAGAGGCTAGATTTAGTATATAGTCAAACCTGCAATAAGGTTTCATGCTCCTGTACTGCTGTTTCAGTTTGAATCAAGAGTAATTTTTAAACAAAGCTTCCCATTGTTCTCACTTATCACGTTTTGTAACACAGCATGGAGCAGTCTCAGCACACATAAACCAGGACTCTTTTACACTGAGGCTAAACTGAGGCTTTCAATGGACTCCAGGTGCAAATGAGCCTTCAAATATTCATGCATCAGGCTAGTCTGAGTTAAAAACCTTATAAAATGTGTATTGAATAGGTATCAGGTCCTCAGACAAATGGTTTTCCTCTCCTTATCCTTGCCTTTGGTCCAGACTTCTTAGTCATGTAGATGGAAGAAATAAAGGAATTGGTATTAACATTCTCCGTACTAGCAAACCCCTCTTCCTAACAAAATAAGTCAAAAGCTTAACCATGATAGATTAAGAAACATTGAAAAGATTAAGTAAAGTTTTATTACAAAATAGCTCTTTTTAAATTGTATATATAAAATAAAGTTGTTGTGCTCTAATACAGTTGATAAAAGTCTATTACAGACACAGCATGATTAGACCAACATTTTTGTCTACAGCTGCTTACGGCTCAGTGTTGTATAATTCTGCATCCCTCTGGGCATCCAAATATGAAAAGAAAAAGATAAACACCCTAAATTCAAAATAACATTTTTGTACATTGCCCTGATATATGTACTATTATGCCAAAGAAAACAGTTCAGTTTTCATTTACATTTTAAAATGTATATAAAAACAACTGACATTCATATATAATAATATGTTCCAAGATTTGAAACATCAACCAAAAATTTATCTTAGTATTTACATTCTACTGTGCATGCAACTAACCTGATCTCCTTTTTATTAGGATTGTCAATGATTTTTTACTATTTGTAATTGTTTGACTTTTTAATAAGCATAATTTTATTGCTGCTTGCCATCAAAATAACTGAGATTTTCTAAGTTTCCCTTCTCAGAGTCGTGTAAGTTATATAGTCAATAAAATACATTTATCTATTCTGAGAATAACAGAATAAATATTTTGGTGCTGTTGTTTTACAATACAAGCTACTTGCCTGAAATTTTTCAGAAAGTAAAAGGTTTTAATATTTATCTTTCAAACCATACAGCTTTCTAAACAGTTTTGTTCTTCTGCAATTACTAGACACTCTGTTCAAATGCTGTGCTGTTTGGTAGCCTGGTACAAAATCTATGCAGTTATTCAGAACTCAGAAACACCCAAGCTTCACAAATATCCTTTTACCACATAAAACAGTACTTCCTGCAAATATTTCAAACAGTCTATCAAACAATCCAACTTACTTTTGTAAAATATTCTTCATGGGAAAATCCTAAGCACAATGTAAATTTAATATAAAACAAGACACAGTAGATATTTTAAAGGATAAATCAAAAAGAGTGTTAAATCTGCTTTTCAACTGAACTGTGATTTTTGTAGAATCCTAGAATGGCTTGAGTTGGGAGGCACCCTAAAGATCATCTAGTTCTAACACCCCTGCCCCCTTTCACTAAACCAGGTTGCTCAGAGACTCAACCAGTCTGGCCTTGAACACTTCCAGGGACGGGCATTCACAGCTTCTCTGGACAATTTGTTCCAGTGCTTCACCATCCTCACAGTAAAGAATTTCTTCCTGATACCTAGTCTAAATCAACCCTTTTTCAATTTGATGCACTTCCTCCTTATTCTTTCAATACTTGCTCTTGTATATAGTCTGTCTTCATCTTTCTCGTAAGCTGCCTTCAGATTCTGAAAGGTCACAATTAGGTTACCATGTAGCCTTCTCTTCTCCAGGCTGAACAATAAGAATTCTCTTAGCCTTTCTTGGAAGGAGAGGTGCTTCATCCCTCTAATCATCTTGGTGGACCTACTCTGGACTTGCTCCAACAGGTTCACATCCTTCCTGTTTTAGGGACTCCAGAACTGGATGCAGGACTCCCGGTGGAGTCTCAGGAGAGCAGAGCTGAGGGGTAGAATAACCTCTCTTGACCTGCTGGCCACACTGCTTTTTATGCAGACCAGGACACAATTCACCATCTGGGCTGCAAGCACACACTGCTGTCTCATGTCCAATCTCTCATCCACCAGCACCCTCAAATCCTTCTCGGCAGGGCTGCTCTCAATCTATTCATCCCCCAGCCTGTATCGATACAGGAGGCTGCCCCAGCCCCGGTGTAACACCTTGCATTTGGTCTTAAACCTCATGAGATCCCCATGGGCCATTTCTCGAGCTTGTCCCAGTCCCTCTGGGTGGCATCTTCTCTTTCAGGTGTGTCAACTGCATCACTCAGCTTGGTGTCATCTGCAAATTTGCTGAGGGTTCACTCAGTCCTTCTGTCTATGTCATTAACAAAGATATTAAATAACCCTGTTCCCAAAATGGATCCCCGAGGTATACTTGTGATACTTGTGATATCCATCAGGACTCTAAGCCATTGACCTCTACCCTCTGGATGGGACTCTATGAGATACATCCCAGAGTCTTGAGGAAATTAGCTGATGTAGTTGCCAAGCCACTCCCCATGATATTTGAAAAGCTATGGCAGACAAGAAGAAAGTACCTGTTGACTGGAAAAAGGAAAACATGACACTCATCTTTAAAAAGGGTAGAAAGGAGGACCCTGGAAGTTACCAACCAGTCAGCTTCACCTCTGTGCCTGGAAGGTCACGGAACAGATCCTCCTAGAAGCTTTACTAAGAGACATGGAGGACAGGGAGGTGATTCAAAGAAGCCAGCACTGCTTCACCAAGGGAAAGTCCTGCCGGACCAACCTAGTGGCCTTCTATAATGGAATGACTACATCAGTGGATGAGGGAAGGGCTACAGGTGTCATTTATCTGGATTTTTGTTACGGTCCCTCACAACATCCTTTTCTTTAAACTGGAGAGAGATGGATTTGATGGGTGGACTCTTAAACAGGTACACCTAGATAACAGCCATGTCAGGAAAGGGACATGGAAACAATTTAAGAGATTACAATTTAAAATTTCTAATTTCTTCTTTTAGACCTGATCAGAAAGAAAGTAGCCCCAATGTAATCCTGAATTCTTTAACAACCGAGACAGTAAAAACAGAGTTAGTGCTGTACAATCAAGACTTTTAATGGAAGTTCAATAACACCAAGGTCACAGTCGTTATCTGAGGAAGTTAAAAGAGCTACCACTTGCAGATATGGGCATGGATTATACCTGAGATATCTGCGCTGAAGAACCAATCAATAGCAACTCAGTTTTATCCTTCCTAAATTAAAGAAATTTTGATGACACGTGTGCTTGAAAATTACAGAAGTCATACAAAAAATTACACAAGTCATCAAGCAGCCTCCCATGACCTCAAAGACTGGAACAAATGTTCCAGTGTGCTATCAGCACACATGACACACCAGGCCATGACAGTGAATAGAGACATTCTGTGGAACAAGCAAATATAAAGTAAAAGAGAATCCCAAAGAGATGGTGAGAGTCAGAGGGGAAAAACAGGAATGCTGCAATTAAGAAAAATACTAGAGGTTAGTTAAAATAGTAATTCCTTAAAGCAACAAACTGCCTTTTCCAGAAGGAGAATCTAAACCAGGTCAAGTTAACAAAATAAAACTTAAAAAAATTGTGGTCCATAGTAAAATAAAAAAAAGAAAATATTTTTTTGTTAAAAAAAAATCCTTACCTCAAAAGGAAATACATATTTCATTGCCAACCCAGAAAAATACCAGGTTAATGAACATCTCAAATACTATAACTAAACAAGGTTAAATAATTAAAATATTGCAGATACTCTGCTGCGCAGATCTTCTTTACCCTTGTAACTATCTTTGTTCATTTAAAGGCTTGAAGAATGAGGAACTAGCTCCTCTGGATATGTATTAATAACTTTAATGTTGAAATTCTGTAGCCTTCACTCTAGAGGTGAGACTAGTCAAAAGAGTTCCCCCACTGGCTTTGAATCCAATGAAGTAAAAGTAAGATGGATTCACTAGATAAAAAAAATACAATCAATTAAAAGACAATAAAGATATTTCCTTTATGAGAATATTCTAACTATTATAACATATAGTTTTGCAAGCATCTGGCTTCCATCATATCTGTCTGTCATATTTTACAGTCCAGTCTTATAAGTAATAAGCAGGGTTGTTATGAATTGCTAACAGGATTTAGATCTAATTCAGACCTTTCAAGAAGTAAGGACCAAATCTGGACTTCCTAAAATTCATTTCCTTTCAGAAATGGGAAAAGAGCAGCAGCAGTTAGCAGAGCTTCTTAGGACTGGTGTCTATATAACTTACATTTAAATTACTGTTAACATAACTCAGTTGTGTGATACTTTGCTTTAGCCTGAGAACTAGATGTGATGCTGACTGCATTACCTTGTGTGGGACTACCTATAGACATTGCTTCACATTAACCACTCTACATGATGAGCTTCTTAGATCCATAAGAACCTTACATTGCATTTTTTGGTGATATTCTTAGGCCTTCTCCTTGCAGTGATACCCTACATGTAAACTGTGAAACCACGGAAGAGAAATGGTCAAAGTTTTGGTTGCATCCAAAAAAAAACCAGGAGCAGCTGATGCAGCCGGAGTTGTTTAGCCTGCAGAAAAAGAGGCTGAGGGGAGACCTTACTACTCTCTACAACTGCCTGGAAGGAGGCTGTGTTTGATCCCTTCTCCCAAGTAACAAGTGATAGGACAAGAACACCCTCAACTTATGCCAGATGAGGTTTTGATATAGATATAAGGAAAATACTCTTCCTTGAAAGAGTTAGCAAGTACTGGAACAGGCTGCCCAGGGAAGTGATTGAGTCACCATCTGTTAAGAGTTAAAGTACACAGTTACCTGCCTAAAACATTGTTCAGGCCACAGAAGGGAGGAATTTGAGACAGGAAGGTGCTAATTCCAGGCCTGGCAGAGGCATGATCTGGTTATCACATTCTGGTTAACGCATCCGGACAAAATTTCCTACTATGGTAAACTGTGGAAAGAAGCAACTGCTCATACACATATCACTGGTCAAACAAAGTTCATCCCAAGTTATGGGACAAATGGCACCTGCAACCACCAAAGGCCACTGAATCCCCCCTGAGTACATCTCTGTGGATACCTGGAACTTGGACTGTATAAAAGTGGTAATGCTGTCTGGGTGTTAGGTCTTGCTCTATCACACCTAGGGGAAGGTCAGCAAAACTTGGGAAGAAGGATGTATTGCTGATAGTGGATACAAAGAATGCAGAATTTGCAGGCTACGAGAACATTTGGCAGAACTCCCAAGATAAAGAAGAAACTAATGAAACCAACTCAGGAACTGTACTGAATTTAGCTCTGACTGGGTAAAAGTTGATTCCAGCAGGAGAAGGTCATGACCACCAACTCATTGCCCGCCAAGCCACCCAAGAAACCCAAATGAGGGTGTGAATTAACTAACATAAGAAGACAGGGAATAATTTTACCAACAGAAGATAGATTACTAATTAATAAGAGAACTATGTAACTTATAGCCAATGAGTACTAATTCCTTTGTTTTCTAAAATGTATGAATAGTGAAAAATTTTGCATGACCTCAGTAACCCCTACCACCAAGAAGCCCAGGATGAAGAAGGACCAATAGGATCCACAGTCGATCCATAGTGACTATGTCTTGCTTGATCCCTTTCCTTCTCTCTCCCTCTCTCTCTCCTCCCCCCACCCTCCTTCTCTATTTCTTCCCATCTCTCTACCTCACATTCATTGTTAAATAAAATCCCTACGGTAGACTTTGGATTATGATCTTGTTCGCACCTTAGTTCATGCAAAGGCTCCTCTCGTTAAGTGAATTGTGACATCTTTGGAGGTATTTAAAAGACATGCAGATGTGGTGCTTAAGCACATGGTTTAATGGTGGACTTGGTAGTGTTGGATCAATGGTTGGACCTGATGATCTTAAAGTTCCTTTCCCACCTGAAAATTCTATGTTCCTATGATTCTGTAAGTTTTTTCTCTTGCTACAGCCATCTACATAAACAGAATAACCCAATCTGATTCTTGTGAAGGGTCTACTATTCTTCTTTTCAGTTAGCAACCACATCCCACATTTCCTGCAGATTGTTAAAAGATCCCTTTAGTCTCAGAGCCAGTCACAGACTTGTTTTCTAAAATTCAAGTTATTCAAGAAACAGATAAAATATACAAGCAGTAGAAGTTATGAATTGTACCTTTTTCAGGATATGCAGCACAGTCCTAAGGCACATATGCACGCAAAAGTGGTAAATGTTCTGAGACTTATAATTAAAATATCAACATACTAAAGCACTGTGAATATTAGTTTCCTGGGTGCTGACTCTAAAATAGGACAGAATTTTACATGACTGATGCAGCAATATCAAAGCTGAATAATTCTTAGATAATGCTGACAGTCAAATATTAAAAAATAAAATTTTCTTAGAAGACGGTTATCTTCTCCTATTTGCATTCTGATTAGAAATCTAATGTCTTCATTAGTCACAGATATCCTGCTCTCTAATATTAAGAAATTCTAATATTAAAAATACATATTTTGGAGTTAATCCAGCAGTTTAATGCAACAATGGTAGTGAAAAAAATGTATTTTATATACAGAATCACTGCTGGAACATGATGGGGTTTTGGGGGTTCTTTTAAACAAACGCTATAGAACCAGGCAAAAAGAAACCCTGAGCTCTGAATTTGTTCTGACTTTTCCCACTGATTTCCTTTCAGTCAAATATTCATGTGTATATGATCTGAAGAGTTTAGCACAGTTCACCTTAATTGACATGTTTTTATCCTGCTATTTGATGATTACCAAAATAAAAATTTAAACAAGCTAACATAGAAAATCCTTTCATGGTAAACAAGCACCACTGCTGCTGGCAAGCTGAGGCACTTGAAGCATCCCCCTTGAAGCTGTGTATGCCTTGAAGGTGTCCATCTGGTTGCTCAATCTCTTCTTAAGGAAAGAACTCATGTCTTCTCCCAAAGGAAGCCCTGTTCAGTTGTTAACAGCTTTAGAATAATCTCCTCATTAAGTAAGAGTGTAACCTGGTCAGGACCACTTGCAAGGCAATAACTGTTCAGTTAAAATTAAAGAAGATGTTTAGTAACATTTAGATCTTGGTTAATTGGGGATTGGATGACTGAGGTGTTTGGTAACAGAAAACTGAATATTTCATTACAAATCCAAAAAATTCAAGATGGTTGTGTTAAAAAACTCATTAGCCTCTAATAAGCACTCAGTGACACTGCTACATAATATTTGCAGTGTCCAAATTTGCAACATGATACAGAATGGAGCAGTTATCAGTTCAGAAATTTGTGATATAATGATAGATTTAAGCAATCATCATGCCCTACTAGTATTAGTAAGACTCCAAGTGGACATCAAATGCAAATGGGACATTAGGGTGTGGGGGAAAAAAAGACACAATTTAAAATCAAGAAGAATAGAGCTTTTTAAGATGAGACTGGATGTGGCACTTAGTGCTGTGGTCTAGTAACTGCGGTGGTAGTGAATCAAGGGTTGGACTTGATGATCTCAGAGGTCTTTTCCAACCCAGTTGATTCTATGATTCTGTGATTCTATGTGGAACTATTAGAATTACTTTCAGTTCATTTCTCCGGTTGCATTTCTCAAACCAGTCCCAGCGGGACTGATATTCCCTGAACAAGCTCATTTCTTGCCATTTTGGCACATTTACCACAAAAGCCAAGACTAGAAGGAATATGAATATAGAACTACCACCTTGCTAAAAGGTCCCTTTGTACCAGTATGTATGAAAGGCTACATGAGGGAAGCTTGTTAGCTATTGCTCATTCTCTACCTGTGCTACTTCTATAATTTAAAAAGTGAAGTTCCATCTGCAGAGCCATCCATCTGGTGTAGCACAGAAGCATTAAATTCAGAATGAAACATTAAAACACAAGAGGAAGGTGAGCACTGAACCCCAAGGTAAAACAGGAGCAGTGTAGTCCTTATGGACATGTAGGGTACAACACTTATTTGCCCTCAAATTAAGTCAGAACAGACCTTTATTCCAAAGGCTAATGCATGACTTGTGGAAGAAGAGAGACAGGATATGGGAAAGTTGTTGTTAAATGCAGGTATTGAGCCCCTCTGCATTTCTGTTTCATGGGGATTGAATCCAGAATTAACAAACAGATGTCCTTAAGATCTCATTTTAAATTTTCTTCATTGGGTTTTGTAAGAAATATTTGAGCAGTTTTTTTTTTTCTGTGTGTCCTTCCTAGGTCTGAAATAGTGACAGTACTTATTTATCCCTTTTACAGGTGTGCAACAATAGAATGACTTAGTTAACATTTCTACAGCATTCTATCTAAATACACACACAGTGTTTTACTGACTTATAATTAAATAACATTTTTTTAAAAAAAAGCATAACTGTTCATAGGCAAGGTAAGATTTACTACTGTACCTGTTGTTTGCAACACAAAATAGAAGTCATCTGTCCAAGATTCTGAACTGACATTTCAGAGCTCACAGTGCTTTGATGTTTCTCTTCATAATATATTTACTGAAAATTTGTATTACTTCTTAAAATCCTTTACAACAGATGATATTTAAAAAAATGTCGCTAAAAGCTGAAACAAAAAAGAACCTACACAAAGTCTCTTTTTTCTCTATTACTGCCAGTTGGTTATGTAGCTGAACTCAGTCAACAGTTATTTTGAAAGGCAGAAAAGGTGCTATATGATAGGAATGTGAAATAAACAAATAGCATTTTAATTTGATACAATGGGACATAATGCTTTTGGGAAAAATCATGAAGATATTTTATGAAGAAAGGAAGTTTAATTGAGATGGCACTTATAAAAAATTTAAATTCACAGGGAAATTATTTATTCCCCAAATCTTGATAACCATATCAAGGTTGTATTTAAATTTCATTTATTTCTACAAATACAACCAAAAATTAAAAATATGAAGTGTAACAAGAAGGGATTCTGTAAGTACATAGGTCAGAAAAAAAAGTCAAAGGAGAATATAATCACCAACAGACAAGGAGGGAGAACTGGTGACAATGGGTGTGAAGAAGGCTGAATGCCAAATGAGTTCTTCACGTCAGTAGTCTTCACTGGCAGCCAGACTTCCAATATCTCTCAAGTCCTTAAACCTCCAGGTGAGAAGCATAGTCCCCCCATATAGTCCCCCCCAGGCAAAGAGCTGGTTCAAGACCACCTGATGAAACTGAACAGGAACAGGTCTATTGGGCCTGATGAGATGCATCCCAGGGTCCTGAGGGACCTGGCTGATGTTCTTGCCAAGCTACTCTCCATCAAATTTGAAAAGTCATGGCAGTCAGGCAAAATCACAATTGTCTGGAAATATCACTCCTATTTTTAAAAAGGGGAGAAAGGAAAACCCAGGGAACTGCAGACCGGTGAGCCTTGCCTCTGGGTCTAGGAAGATCATAGAGCAGATCCTCATGAAAGCAATGTTAAGGCACATGTAAGACAAAGAGGTGATACACAACAACCAGCACAGCTTCACCAAGAACAGATTGTACCTGACCAATCTGGTGGCTTCTATGATGGAGTGACTGCAATGATCGGCAATGAAAGACCAAATGATGCCATCTAACTAGACTTCTGTAAGACCTTTAACACGGGCCCACCCAACATCCTTATCTCTAAATTGGAGAGATACATATCTGATGAGTTGGCTATTCGCTGAATAAGGAATTGGCTGGATGGACACAGCCAGAGAGTTGTGGTTAATGGCTCTATGTCCAGGTAGAGGCAATGACAAGTGGTGTCCCTGAAGGCTCTGTGTTGCAACTGGTTCACTGTAATATCTTCATCAATGACACAGTGGGATCCAGTGCACCCTCAACAGGTTTGCAGATGACGCAAAGCTGAGCAGTCAGTTGACACAAGAAAAGAAAAGGATGCCATCCAGAAGGACCTGGACAAACTTAAGAGGCGGGCCCACAAGAACCTTATGAAGTTTAATAAGTTCAAGTGCAAATGTTGCATCTGGGTAGGGGTATGAGTAAAAACTGGGAGAAGAAAGAACTCACTGACAACAGTCCTACAGAGAAAGACTTGGGGGTTCTGGTGGATGAAAAATTGGACGTGAGCCAACAAGTGTACGGTCATGGTCCAGAAGGTTGGCCTTCTAGACCAACATCCAACCTGTACCAAAAGGTGAGAGTTGAGAGAGGTGGTTCTGCCCTTGTGAGACCTCACTTGGAGTATTGCAACCAGCTATGGGGTCCTCAGCACAAGAAAGATGCGGACCTGTTGGCTTGGATCCAGAGGAGGGCCATGAGGGGGATCAGATGGCTGGAGCACATCTATGAAATCAGGCTAAGTGCTGGGGTTGTTCACTCTGGAGAAGAGAAGGCTTTGGGGAGACCTCGGGCAGCCTTTCAGCACTTAAAGGGAATTTATAAAAATGATGGAGAGTGGGCAGACAGTTATAGTACAAGGGGTAATGGTTTTAAACTAAAAGAGGAGAAATTTAGAGTAGATGGTAGGAAGAAATTCTTTACTGTGAGGGTGGTAGGAAGAAATTCTTTACTGTGAGAGTGGTGAATCACTGGAACAGGCTCCCAGAGAAGCTGTGAATGCCCCATCACTGGGAATGTTAAAGGCCAGGTTAGATGGGTCCGTCGGTAACCTGATATAGTGAGTAGCCTTCCTTCTGACAGTGAAGACGTTGGGATTACATGATCTTTAAGGTCCCTTCCAACCCAAACCGTTCTACGATTCTATGAAAAATAATAAAAGCAACCTCCAAAGGTTGTGGAACCTGTTCTGAAAGTGTACTTAAAAAGATGAAGCCATCTTTCTCTGTATTGACCATAAGGAGAGTGTAGGATTCATAAAAGTTCTAACTCACAGTATTCTCCATAAAAATCCACCCCTCATACACATATGTCTCTTTGATCCTTTCTTGGATTCTTGTTCCTTTTCCAGTCCTGTTCACTTATATTAATAAAGAAGTAAAGATGTCCAATAGATTGAGCAGTGATCAAATGACAAATAGAGAACACTATAAGCTAGGCTGTTTTTTACCACATGACATAAATAATTATTGGAGCAGAATATAGACTATAATGTCTTTTTTTCTGCATTTTGGACGACAAAGCATGTTAGACGCAGTTAGCAACATCTAGAGTATCTTCCTATATTTGCAGTTCACAAAAAGGAATGACTAATTTTTAGATCCCACCAGGTACAGTTTTCAGCCCTCTGAAGATCAAACCATTTATTTCTTCATCTGAGAAAATCTCTAGGCACTTGAGGAACTTTAGAGGGGAAAGCACCTTCAGATACACATACACCTCTCAAGCACTAGACAGAAGATTGGGATTTTTATGTGGACTATCTTGATGTCCATATCTCTTAATTGACCTAAGTCAAACGAGGACTTCTAAAACACACTGGGAACCTAATTACAGATTTTTTTAAAATCTGGCCTAAGTGACCTCTTCAATACCTAAACCAAGTCTGAGGCTAAACAGGGAAAAAAACCTCTTCTACCTGAAGTTCTAGTTAAACAATTAAGTTGCTAAACCATCTTCCAAGTTCTAAACATCTGTAGAAATTTTTTTCATGAATTTCGGTTCTGCAACATTAGTTTTTGAAAAATATCTAACATTGTTCTTTGATCGACAGATGCAGTGCAAAATCTAGTCTGCTTGCTGTAGGCCTCAAGAAATCAACTTTCTCACCTCTGAGAAGTGGTTCTCTTTCATATTTTTCCTTAAGTGGTTTTATTTTTCTTAGCTTCATACTGTGATGAAAGTTTTAAAGGAAAACCAATTTATGAGTGGCAATTATATATAGCTATATTTTCTCTTACCACATAGCTTTTCTTATTCATGTTAGTTATACAGTACGCAGATAAGCAATAGAATTAAAATGAATAAATCTTTTGTTGATCTTGAGAAAAAAGATATTATTGGTTCATTATGAAAATGGTGCTTCCTTTTAAAATGTCACACATAACTGTGCATAACCAGACTCAAATGAACCAGTAAATGGATTGGCGTTAATAATTATATTGGATATGCATGCAGTTTCAAGTATTAACTAATAAAAGTGATTGATAGTTTTTAGATAATTGTATTTAAGAATGTGAAAGAACTTTTAACAAAATGTGACTTGTAGCTTTTTTAATAAGTTAATTAAATACTTGTTAAACATAATAATTTATTTTATTACTATTGTTTAATGAATAAAATAAAATAAAAAGAATAATCTGCACTTTTTTATAGTGATGCAGTGTCACAGGCCTGTAAACATGAATCTTAAGTCCTTGTGATTGTTCTTGTCTTCTATCCATACTATCAATCTGATTTCTAAAATTCTTTCTGGATTCACATTCATTAATCTACAGTAGCAGTTTTGCCTTTACGTCTCATCACAGTTTTTTTGGTAAAAATCTAAAATAAAATAAAGTGTAAGAAAGTAAAGTAAAATAATAATAAAATAAATAATATACTAGAATTACAAAGTAGCTTCAAGAATACCTGAAGATTCACCCGAGATATTTTTAAAAGCTGATGATGCTTTTTATATTGTAATAAACAAAATCAATTTTTTTACCTTGGTTTGTTGTGAGCTATTAAGTGTTCATCTTAGCAATGTCAATTACTGAAGCAATTATTACATCAAATAATGTCTCTGATTTTCAGGGACTGTGGCATATTGTTATAACACTGCCTAAGTAAAGGCAGAAAGGGAATGGTCTCTAAAATTCAGTTAAACATACAACAATAAACCCCCAAAACCTTTTTGTGAACAGTAATGGTCAACTGCTATATATCCATTAAAAGAGAAGGCAAGAGATCCTTTTTCATAAGAAACTAAAAAACTAAGTGTCCCTTACTAGCTTTGGTTTATAAAGGATTTAAAATACCTTAAAATGATTGAGAGGAGGTAATGCTTAGGAACTTTCCCCTCCACAGTCATCAGTCTGGTTAGTCACAAATTAAGGCTGTCTGGACTTCTTCAGTTCAGTGATATGATTTACATAAAATGTGGGTAATTTTTGAAATCCTGTAGCTCCCTAACGTGCTGTGTGTCTAATAACTGTCCCTGGAGAAGCAGGATGTGACCCAGTAATCTATTATCACCACCTATCCCTGTATTTTAATGTTACAAACATACTACTAAAGAAACACACTAGTCAAGTAGCAAAATGAGGCATTCAGAAGTTATGAAGTGCTTGCATCTTCATTCATCTCTCTTCACTTTATACTTCACGATGCAGTTCATAATTATATGATGAGATAATATTTTTACACAAGTTCATCATTTCAAATATAGAATGGATAATGCACTGTAACTGAGAAATTGAGCAAAAAGCTTTCACTAAGCTGTTTTTGGTTCCTTACCTTTGGTGCTACTGACTTACATAGGAGACCAAGACTTGGTGTCCACTTTTCATAAGGAACATTTGAATATCTGACAGTCACCTCTAAGATCGGAGTCAGAACCAGCAAGCTATGGAATATTTGGGAAGGTTAAAAGAAGCTTTCAGTATGTCTTCTTGACACAACAATTCTGATAAATAAAGTCATGAGAGAAGGGGCGAGAATTTACGTGAACATCTTAGCCCATTGGCTAAAGAATGGTTCTCTCACTTTATTATTTCAAAGAGCACCAAATGATTTTAAGTGGGGAACAAGAACTCCAAGCACTGAGCTGGAAATAGCTATGTTTTAAATATCCTATAAGCAAAAGGTAAGGCATTCAACAAGGAATATTTAAATAATTTAAGACATTTATATTTGAGGAATATAGGGACATTTCTTAATATTTTATTGTTTGCATACTTTTTATTTAAAGAACAATAGGAAACTATAAATATTTTCCATTCTCAAGGATGAGAGATATGCTATTTACAACCTACTTGGTAAGATACTTAGAAATATGTTGGGTAATGAGGTACTTAGGTTTCAGTCTGCCTCAGTGACTGTTCAGATTTTGTTTAGGAAAAAAAATCAAGCAACCAAATCTCTCCAGAAAAATATCAGTGGCAAAATTTAGGCTGAAGAAAGTGGTGTCTGGTGACAAAGCAGACTTTGCTGAAGACATCTGGTAGTGGAGCTATCTTCCAGAGGCAGCAAAGTAGTCTATGTATCTGACTATCTTCAGGGAATGATTTTCTCTTTACCTTTTTCGGGCATAGGAGGGCAGAAGGGAAAAAGGGAACAGAATAGAGGATATACTGGTTACAGTTTTTTGCCTACATGCTTTTCTAAGGGGAAAAAAATATATTTCTCTCCTCCCAAGTAAAATTCTCACTTTTTAAATGAATAAACCACATATCTCTAATAAACCTCTGACTTACCTGTCCCCTTGAATTAATAGCATAGTTACATTGTTTTGCAAATATTGATCACATTAAATACACGTTAAATACATTCAAAATAAAACCAAGCAAACAAACAAACAGAGTGAGAACCATATGTACATATATAAAGTTGAAATATTTTAATTTTATTTTTCTTCAGATTTAGCACTAAAAGAGCACTTCTATACATTTTTGAGTGTTTGGCAATAATTATACTCTTATTAGTAACAGTACATACACATGACTGAGATTATCTTAGTTGGTTAGAACATGGTGCTAATACCACGCGGTTGCGGATTTGATCCCTGTATGGATCAATCACTTAAGAGTTGGATTTAATGATCCTTTTGGATCCCTTCCAACTCAGAATATTCTGTGATTCAGAATACAGTAACCTTGCTGAACAACAGCCTTAAATTCTCAAATGCAGGCAGCAATTTTCCCCAACTTACCAAATGAAGAAAAAAAGGAAAGTTCAAAGAAGGTTTCCACATCTTACCCCAATGGACAAAATTTCACCCTTTTTCCAAGAAATGATTAAACAAATAGATTTGCAATATTGTTGGATTACCACCAAATTTAGATTATTCCAGAAAAGAAACATAAAGAAGAAATTCCAGATTCCTAAGAGATATGGCCATTTCTTCCTCAGTAATCTGTCTGTACTACACTATGTGTGAGGTGCTTCAAAAACCTAAAGTGGCTTAGCAACTTTTCAACAGCCTCAGAGTCAGCTACTTGCTTTTTGATTTCTTAGGAAAAGATTTAACTCTTTAGTTAATGCTGTAATTTACACTTTGTTAAGCACATGACTAATACTGCTACTTTTATTATCAGACATATCCCTAGTTTATAATAGCTGATTACAGGTAAATGTCAGACAGGTTACGGATATTTTAACAGAATATTTATATTTCATCAAAAAACAGCAAACATATGCCATTGAGGTTAGGATGAGCATTTCAAATGTGCAAGCCCAGAAGAATCAAAACACTTAAAAAAGTTTGAACACTGGACCTGCTCTCTCTTATTTAATTGTGTGAGTTGTGAATATGGGAAAACACTTATACAGCACTTAAAATAGTCAGACTTTTAATAACCATACATATGACTAAGATAAATTAATCTGATCAGCTACTTTTATATAAATTTAAAAAGGTCACTGAGAATTGCACTTGTCTGATAATATTACTTCTTTATTGACCATTTATCTACACAATTTACATTCTTGGTTTTTACTATTTATAATACAAGATCACTGAGCCATTTTTTTATAATTTGCTGGACAGAACATAAATAAAAAGAGTCAAATATTTATTTTATGATGGTTTATATCACAAACAAGCACAATAGTCTTTAGCAGAAATAGCTTTAGAGATTCTGTGAAGAGGTTATACCATATGGGCTGAAGGGAAATTTGTTACTGTTGCAACAAAGAACAATGACGTGAAAACAGATTTATCATTTTGGAGTAAGATCAAGGACAGCTCTCTGGAGATTTTTTTTTCCATTAGCAGTGCATAATGAAAAGGATTTGCATTGTGGGAGTGCATAAAATATCTCTACAAATATAGAGTGTAGATCTCCATAAAAGTTACAAACAAAATGGAGACTAAGAATATACTATAAAAACTTTTAAGGTTTTAACCCACAAAGGGTATCTCACCTTATTATTTGCCAGCCTTTAGAAATTAATCACTGTATAATCCTGTAATTGCTTTACCTGAATGATGTCATTCAGCAGTGTTGACACATGACCACATTTAAAATAGACTCATCGCTATGAAGTTTTTGGTTTTTTTTATTTTCTCACTTACCTTGATAAAGCATAAGAGTAAAATGTTAACATGAGTCTTGAAAGATCAATTTCCACCTTGTATAATGCATTTGGCTCAGAAATGACATATACTTGGCATTATTCCACTTCATCAGTGTTAATCATATTTTCTTTCAGCTTATCTTCAAAGATTTCTTCTATCTTATACATTTGGTGCTTCTGGTTTCAAAGTACTTTTTTATTTCCTTATCTTTTTTTTTTTTTTTTTTAGTTCTTCATTGTTGATTATTTAATTTTTTTTAACATTGTTAAACAGGATTTTAGAAGGTATCTCCTAAAAGAAATCTAATCTATAGTGTTCACCTACAAAGTATATTAGATCAGCCTGTACTTTTGTCTACAGAAAATATAAACATAAGAGTGGAATGGTTAAATCGTATTTCAATAAGGATTCTTGCTCCAAAGTCCAGAAGGTCTGTCATTATTAGCAGAAGTATGGGTAGCAAAGCAATGAGGGAATCAGAAAGGTAATTTTTAGAGAATGTATGTTTTGAAGTACTGTACAACATCCAGTAGAGTGCACAACAATTTAGATCTCACCCAGGATTCTGTGGAACATAAATACCTTTAATTTTATGACGTGATGTATGTACACCAAAATTCTTAAATGTCAATGTATACAGCACTTTGTAAACAAGAAACACAACCAGGAAGTCTGATTTGTTTCTGCAAAAATCCCCAGGCTTAAAAGACTGAAAAGGGAGAGCTGCCATCTTCTGTCTGAATTGGAACCTCTATAAGGAAGGAATATTTATTTTTAAGTAACACTCCATTGAATTCCAGATTTAAAGAAGCCTAGTGCTTATGCAATTTGGGAAAATTAGATATAGGGACAGAGGAATATTTTCTTCACATTAGAAAATAACAAGTGAATCACATATAACCAGAAGATACACATATACACATAACCAAAGCTATATTTCACCAAAGTATTTCAAACAATGATTTGCCATGAGTGTATAAATATCCCTTCTTTCTTTCTGTTTCAAATACCTACCTTTTATGCTTGCCACAGCTGCCTCAGAATATCCTAATTTTCAGGAAAATACAGTTGATTCAGGAGTAATATACATAGTTTTTTATGAAGTATAGGGTTCAAATAAAATAGATTTGAATGAAGACTTCAACAATATTGAAGTTCACCAAGGAAAGGAGAAAGCTATGCTTGTGCATGTGTTTTGAACTGAACCAAAGAAGCATTATTATTTCTGTCACAGAGTCATAGAATCGTTGGGTGGTTTGGGCTGGGAGTGTTCTTAAAGACCATCTCGTTCCAATACTCCTGCAATGGGCAGGAACACCTTTCACTAAACCAAGTTGCTCAGAGCTTCATCCAACCTGTCCTTGAACAATGTTATAGAACTTTTTTAATACTTATTCGTTAACAAGTTGTTACGTATGAATAACCCATTAGCTAGAGGGCAGTAGGCATTTCCCTCTAGACCAGAGGGACAAATAACTTTTTAATTTCCAGCTAGAAAACCTAACTTTTTTGCATGCAGTAGGTACAGACTGTACTTACCCTACACTCATCAATCAGTGAAGAAACTGGTACTTCCAGGAAACAATTCAACCTAAGATATGAATCCCCCAGAATATTTCTAAGAGTTCACCAATCTCAAGTGATTGCAGAGATCACAGAAAGGGTGACATTTTCCACCTAGATCTAACATGGAAGGGATTATTTCATCCATGAGGCTTTCAATTCTCAAGAACTACTTCAAGCCCAGTACACACCAAACAAGCGCTCCTTCCAAAGGAATGTCAGAAAGTGACGTGAGTGCTGGGGCAAACATTGCAGGCTGTAAAAGAAAGAGGAAGACATGTAGTAGGTAGTTTATGAAGCATAACTGAAGCCCTTTCTTAATTATTCTGGAGGGAAAAAATAAAAATTTTGCTTTTGCTTTAGGAGAGAGGGAGAGGCTATGTTCATTCATTAATTTTTACAACATGGGACATTGGTCTTCCAAGTAAATAACAGGGTTTCAATACTGCTGACACACAGATCAGATCTTGTCAGCAGAAGGTATGAGATGACATAGCAAACTTCAGTGGTAAGATTCTTAAAAGTATTGAGAAAGCTTATTAAAAAGACCAGAAATATATTATGTATAAGAGAATAACAAGTTTGTTTCCCAATTGAAAAAGGTTCTCTGGGGCATTTTACCCCCATGCTGTCCTTCCATATTGGAAGGGTTCCTCTTCAGGAGCCACCATTTTGCTGTGTTGTATTAAAATCTACTATTTTGTCAACGCAGTCATAAAAAAAGGAAAATTGTTATACTGGACAAAAATTGTTACAGTGACCATATTCAAAATTTATGGCACCCCAAAATTTAAGGAAAATAAAAGCAGTCAGTTTAGGTCAGGCCAAAAATTCACCTTGCCCAATATCCTGTCACTGAGATAGTTTTGTTGCATGTCAAATCCCTGTTTAATGCCTAGGGAAGAATGTAAGAAAGGGAATGACATACAAGATACTGATACAGAACATATCCTTTTCCCACTGAACTCATTTCCTCATAGAACACCTTTTTATGATGACTCTTGAATAATTTTCTGTACAAAATTCCTAAGGAAAATCATAGAAAAGACAAACCTCCTATATATCACTACATTAACAAAGATGTGTGAATTAAAAATCTGATTTCAGGACTATAATTTTCTTCCAAAGGAAAAAAAATCCAAACTAAAAAAAACCGCAAAGAAACAAAACATCACAAACACATAGCCATCTGTTTCCCATTATTATTACTGAAAAACAAAGACTACAGTCTTTACATTGCGTACAACTATTACTACATGGAATAGAAAAGGTAGATCAGGGAGATAATGACAGAACATGACTTAAAGAAGTACTATGATTTGCTCACTGTGATTAGTAAGATTTTAGTTATTATTTATTATTTTAGTTATTATTCAGAGAAATTGTACGTACCTACAAAAATGTTTGCAAATCCCCAAGGTTTCATTTATTTCATAAAGAAATGGTGTGTAGCTAACAGTTTCTAGAGTTTCAATTGTAAATATTTGGTTAAAATCTGTTAGACGGGAATCTGGCAGGGCAAATAATATTGTCTGACTTGCATCGATGTTCTCGCTTTTTTCTACTTTTCATTCTTTTCATTTAAAAATTTATAAAGGGTTTAATTATACCTCACAACTTTGGATATATAAAAGGTGATGAAATTATGGTCAGAGATGCTAATTTTGTATGAGTTTGGAGGCATGCAATAATTGGGATTGTCAGATAATCAGAATCTAAGACTAAATCTGAGGGAAGGAAACAGAGTCCAAGAAAACATTCAACATCTGTGTATGCAAAGGACAAAATTTGTCCCACTAAAAGGCAGAAGAAAACACCATTGATACCTGAAATATGTTAAAAGGTAACAAAGATGTTAAATCTTTTCTCTATGGCATTCTGCAATGCTGGTCACTGATGCCAAAAAATCCAGTACGAAAAACTGCTCAGAGACTTTGGACCTTTTGAGCAGCAAAGGTACTTATTACAAGGTTGGGAACAACCGTGGTTTGCACCACAGAAAACTTGCTCAGATGTATCACACAAAATCAAGGTTTTTATACAATTTTCATATATTATTCTTATACATATTCATATGATTGCAACATCTATCTATACATATTAATGATATGTGGAGTATAGGCAGAGCTCAGGTGGAGCTTAGGACGGTGCTTTTCTTGGTCCCCAGTTTCAGTGGCGGTTCCGGCCTTCAGCCCGGGTTTTGGGGTCTTCTTCTCGTCTTCATCAGTCTGACCTCTCTACTTTTCCATTGTTCTCAACCTGCTCACTGAAGCTTGGAGAAAGCCTTGGCTCCAGACCTATTTCTCCTATTCAAATATCTACCTTATCTTATCCTAATTTATTACCACTAGGCCTATTGTATACTGCTTCTAGCATTCTTCTAAGTTTTGGTCCAGTAGGCAGAACAGAATGAGTCTTGGTAGCTCAGGTAGAGTAGATGTTAGGGAGCCTATCTTAGTTAACTCCCTTAGGCCTGACTCTTGTTTCATCACCTTGGAGAAAGGTACATACCATAAATGGATAGGTTAATTTACTGATAATATATTAAATATGGTAACAATACCGATAATAGTACTTCCATAATCTAGTTTAGAAGAATGGTTTGCTCAATGTTGTTACTAAACTTCTTACAAGTGAGATTTCCTAGAATATTCTATAATCGTAATATTCTTTGGGAGGCTAAACAAAGATATCCACTACAGTTTTGTCATAATTGTTTTGCTAATGCCTACTATCTAAGGGACCAAGGATTATGATTTTATCAACAACATTGGTCAAAAAAAGGCTAGTTTCCCAAATGTATACTTTACTTCCACAACCTTTTTCCGTTATAGAATCGAGGCATCAGAATTCTAGTGCAATCTGCCCAACTGTGCACCATTATATAGTAATAATATTTCTGTTTTCTGTAATATATGGCTGCATTCTTTACCCACAGGTGCTTCTTTACCCACAGGTCTCCAGGTATGTACAGGATCTGCTAATTGACACCAGTCTTAGATGGATAACCTAGAATTTGAAAGGTAATTTTTAATTCATATTTTGCATGTTCTATTCAGACAAGTAATTATATCAGGTGAAGTCTAGTGAATATCATGAAAAATCCAGACTCACACTGCCCAGACAAATAGAGATGTCATGATGAAAATGGAGTAATTAATGAAGTACCATTTACATTAATAGCCCAATTTATATACCATACCAGGCTAAGTTTATTGTGTTACTTCACTAATTCTCTGCACTGATTTCATTTGGGAAAGGATATTTTTTTTTTAATTTTGTCGGAGTTTTTGTCTGTCATCAGCTCTGTTTGCAGAAAAGAGAAAACGTATCTGAATGTAGGTGATGGACCCAAAGGGACTTCCTTTATAAAATGTCTTTTTACAATTACATGTACTGTGGATATTCTTTGATCATCTTTTTATCCTTTATAAGATATTTTACATGACATTCATTCCTGGACAAATTATGCTGATTTCCACTGAGTCACACTTAGAATGAATTTGACCCTTTCTGTTTTCCTCAATTGTCACTTTAACTCTGAGCCATTTGTTGGATTAAAAGTCTTTTCTTGATCTCAAAGCTCTTCTAATGCTATCTGTGACTCTGTTTCTTAATTATGTGAAATGTAATCACATTCTATTGACTAATGTTCTCTGTGATGCATATTCGTTATGTAGTAAGCCTATTAATCTCATGGTAATTTTCCATGTTAGTGTAATTTCCTTAACCACATAATGTGTACTTACTTCTTTCTTTGTAACAATTAAGAATTTTATATGGTGTGTATGTGGATAATATTAGAGTTCAACTTTTTGCTTCTTTAATCTGTATTTGACAAAAAATATCATCTCAAACTTCTTTGAAAATAACTGAGGAATTATTTCCCCAAAAGCCTGCTTAAAAGGACCACATTGACCAGGATTATAAAACAAGCTATGCTTTTGAACTAAAAATCTGAAACCTTTATCATAATATTTCTATTTCTGCTGATCACCTGAAAATGTGCATATTTCACTACAACTGTATCTTTTTTGCAAGTCCTTTCAAATTCAAACATAAAGGCTGAAAAACACTACCTTACCCTAGGTCTATGAAGCAATTCTTCCTTGTCCCTATTTTTATTTTTTTATGTTGGCTTTGATCCCTTGCCAGCCATGCCTTTCTTGCTCTGTGAGGTCTTTTTTGCGTCTATGTCTTATAAACTTCCAACTGAAAAAGTAGAGAGCACTGCAATAAGAGGAACAGGGAAAAACATAACTAGGCAAAGGACACACACAAAAGATCCTAGAGAAAGAGGCAGTAATCAGAGATATGTTCTGTAAGAATCCTTATTCTACCTGCTAACTTTTATCATCAAGAGATGTCTTGAGAAATCCTACACGGTAAAGTGTTCTCACTGGATATTCAGGTCTTCATCGTATTTTTCCAAATACTGCTTTGCCACACATAACATTTCTCACTTTTATATATATTTTTATGAGAAATAGTGCTAGCCAAAAGTACACAACTATGTAAGATAAGTTAGATATTAATGTAAAACATGAAAAAAATAGTCATAAAGCAAACATAAACAGAAATTCTTTGAAGAATGAATGGTTATTTTAGAGGGCATGATCTGTCTCTCTCTACACAGCACTAAAGGAAAAATAGAAAGAAGATCTAAAATAATGTCTGATTGGTTATTTCTAATAGCCTCAGAGCCCAGGTTTTTTCATTGCTTTGCAAAGAATTATGGGACATTTATAACCTCTTTTGCTGGAAGGCATAAATATTTCCTATATACTACTATTCTTTTAAGGCAAAGTCTACCATGTGGCTCTGCAATATTTTAGACCTCTACAGGGAAAGGGAATTCTTTAGTTTGACCTTTCCATGAATCAGTATGAATTTCTCAGAAAATTACAATTATGAAGGAAACATTACAGTAAGAAATCAGGATCCACTTCTCTCCTGGAAGGCAAGAAAGAAAAAAAGGTTTGGTCTACAGAAAAAATGTCCTACTCTTCACCTCATTAAGAGTTATACTCTAACCATCAGAGACTACTTTGGTTTGTGAAACCTTGGGAGAAGGACTTTTGTTATACACATGCTTCCTCTTGTTGCATTCTTCAATATCGTGACTATTTATGCTTAGTAATAATTTAAATAAATCAAACCCACCATTTAGCATCAAACAAGTAGTGAAAACCATTGTTATAGTGATAAAACATAACCTAGTAGTGGGCTGAATTGTCAGAAGGTAAAGGGAAATAATTATTGACATCTCTTTAGCACTTGTAGTCCACATTTGGCTTTATTTAGCAGTGAGCCCTTTGATTTAACAGAGGTATTGATGAAGTGAAGATAATACAACAAAGCAGCACTGAGTACGAGACTGGAGGACATGTCAGCAAAGGCTGAAAAACCTGAATTTGCCTAGACCAAATAGAAAAGTCTTAGGAAAGATCAAATTGCTCTTCTCAACTAATAGTGAACTACAGAAGAGACTGCAGCAGACCCTTTGCAGAGATGCATCATGAAGAAAAAGAAGCCATGATCATAAGGTGAAGCAAAGTAGTTCTCACTAAGGAAAACAAATTTCATTATGGGAATGCTCAAGAACAGGAATGGAACAAGTTGCCCAGGGATGCTGTTAAATGTCCATCTTGAGTTCCAGGTCCTGAGCAACCTGATCCAATTACAAAACCAGCACCACTTTGAGGAGAAAGTTGGACTAGAGCATCTACAAAGGTCCCTTGCAACCTAAAATATTGTATGCTTCCATGAAGTATGAGGATCCACATTCTTAACACCCCAAATGGCCATTTTGCTAACATTCTCATTAAAATGTACTCTTCCTTCAGCTGTATTACCTAATAATTCAGTTGCACAGCTCTCTCATTTTTTTCACAGTACACTTCAATACTGCAAAACACCTTTTTCAGATCTAGATTGAAGCTTCTCCCCAACTTCATCAGTTGAAAATTGCACGATGAGCTACAAAACACAACTTGCTCATTATTATTTTTGTTAATTAAGGTCTTGGTTATACAGTTTATGCACAGCCTCACAGTGGAGCCTTTGCTTCCTGGATCTCCCTGATCTCCCTGTTCACAGGAGGAATTTGCGTACTGTTAGTTATTCATATACATTTGCATTACACCTGCAGCTTGAGGCTCTGTGGTGCAAGGCTCTGTGTGAATACACACTCTTGAAATGATCTCTCCCACTCACAACAAGTTAAAAGTCAGAGGAGAGAAGACAGACAAAACTTATGAGAAGAAAAGGAAAGTAGAAATCTACACATGGGAAACTGTGTCTGACAGCAAAGACATTTACACAGGACATATTTTGGAGTCAGACAGGTTTTATTGAGGATATTCTTAGTGATTTAATCACAGGACCATTTCTTCTTTTCTTCTGCCCTTCCTCATGGGATGCCAACTGGCTTCTTCAGTGAAGGAAGTCATAGCTTCTATGGCTATCCTGCACTAGCTTACAGGAGTGGGGATGACTATTCTCTTTGATTGTTTCTGAAATAAATTCCAGTTTCTGGCAAATGATGACAAATATCTTTTTGCCTCTGTTTATTAATCACAAGTTAGGCAGAATGGTATCTCCTGCACAAGACACTTACTTATCTATCTACATCCTTCCTTAGGCAATGGTGAAAAATAACACTTAGGAGGCAGTTCATCACAACTAATTTAAACCTCTACATTAGAATAAGACAAATTGGATCTGTCTTTACATATACCACAAAAACAGTCTTGTTAGGGTATCTAGTATAGAAATAGAGTTTACAGGTGAATCTCACATTCCAGTTAGTGGATTGTAAAGTTAGTGATAAATCTACCAACCTAATATTCATAGGAAGTGGCTGGCTATTTCAGCCAAGGTCTGTCTATTGGCTCTTACTTCTGGGACCCAAACCTTCTCTTTACTCTTTCAGGTAGACTGCTCAGTCATTAAGTATGTTGACCACTTTGAATAACATCTCCTCTATGATAAAATATTCCAACACACTCAACAACTTTAAACCACAAACTACCTTTAAGATTAGGTACATGGTATAGTGCATAATAAACATAACTCTTTATGGTAGTGACAAATCTCACACGGTATGGTCACTTCTGCAGTGGCTTAACTCAAAATAATGGGTTTCAATTACTTAACCAATTTTCATGCAGCTATCATGCATTTTTACTAGCTGGTTATCTTATTTATGCACACAACATCATTCAAGTTACTATCACTATATGAATGACATATAGCTACTCGTGTACCATGTTATGAAATGTTAGATGCAATTATTTCCATGTCATCCTCCTACAGTAATGCAGGCTGTGTTGATTTTGTTAACCCAATGAACAGAAATCTTCCTTATTCCACTGGTTATCTTATCAAATAATCATCACTTCACTGACACAGCTACATCGAGTAAGTTTTCTGATCTTTAGCCCTACATGGTATTGTTTCAACCCAAAATAATATTATCAAGTTCAACAAAATGAAAAGCACCACAACAGAAAAAATGTCAGAATAAGCATACCTACTAGTTTTAGTTGATGATGGTGATAAAAATTGCCTAGTTGACTTCTAAAATCTTCGGTGCTGTCTTCATTTATGATGTTGATGTAAATATTAATGTTCAGAACCATTTTAGGAATCTATGTCCAAAACCTCAATTCAAAACATTCCTCAATAAAACTTGAGACTCAACAGTAGTGTACAAACCTACCGATAGTCAAATCTCTGTCAGTTATTTACCCCTTGGTCACCTTTAACCCATCTAATGAAAATGTATTCCAGAGCCATCAAAAAAAAAAAAAAAAAAGAAAAGAAGGGGTTTTCTACCGTTCTAGATACAGTACCATAAGTGAAGTGGTTCTTTTTTAAGATGTTACTTATGCACAGATAAGGCATTTTCCTATCTCTCTTACCTTCGTAGCCCAGTTAGCTAATTGTTCTCCAAGACTGGTTTTTTCATAGGGATTCCTGCATAGTAATCAGAGGATACAACTTTAGGTTACAAGACAGTGACAATAATATACATGTAAAATGTAGACAAAATATATTCAATTCTTTCTCTCTTCCCAGAAGAAAAAAGAATTGAGACATTCAAGGTTTTTCTTAATAGGTTTTTTTTTTTCCATAGCAAACAAATTCCTAACGAAAAGGAAAGTCTGTTTTCAATTTTATTTTGTAAGAAATTCCCAGTGAACAACATGATTGTACCATCAGAATCTGGCGTCTCATGGACATTAGCATGGAGTCAGAGTAGGAAATTAATCAGCTTTTACCCTGCTCCCTAGCCCATCTATCCCAGTAGAATAGTTATAATCTCTGCCATCTAAAAACCTACTCCCCTTAACTTCTGAAACTTTTAAATTCCAAACTAATTGAGGGAGAAAACTTTCACATAATCATCTAATCCTGGAACAGCAATGGCTATCTGCCACTTAAAGTAGAGTTTGACAAGTACATGCCATTACCAGAAGAACTCTTGAGACTTTTGAATGTTAGAGTAATGGATATGTTTAATTACTAAGGTAACATGAAATAGATGAGAGAAAAAGAACTTCATTGTGCGGAAGACAGCTTCATAACACACAGAATACAAAGTCAAGCTTGAAAGGATGACCTTTTCCTTCTGAGTTCACTGACAGCGTGGAATAGTTTGAGAATGGAGAAAAGTAAAAACTTGGGTCAAATAGTATTATGCTTTCCAGCGGGCAAGACTCTTGTATAGAGAAAGAGAAGAGTTATATAAAGCAGAATTGCAAAATTAGTAGATGAAAGATATATGAATATGTCTTTATTGTAAGAAAGGAGGAACTCAAATGGGACAGGTGTTTACTTCATGGGATAAAAAAGAGCAAAGCAAATCACTGCCAACTGTTGAAAGGATTGCTGAAGGTTTGCAGCAGCATGACCCTGCCCAAATCAGCCAGTCAGGAGAGCATCCCTAGAGCAAAAAGTCTTACGAAAGGTAAATCCCATATAAAAAGTAGGAAATACAGAACTCAGAGAGCAGAGGGGAGTATAGCAGTTGTAGGTTTGTCATAGGTATGGTATTATAGGTGAAATGTCATTCCTGAATTTTCTATACAGTATTTCTAATGTTCAAAGTCATGACATAATCAGAGCCACTAGAAAGTGGCCATTGTTTTGTTTCACAGACGTTCACAGCAAGACCTTGTGTATTGGAAATGCTCAAGACTAATAATGTCATAAAACCCTGCCCTTAGAGTACATTGGACTGGGAGCCCTTTGAAGCATCGTAGCACATCCACCTCACTCCCCACCCTTTTTTCATAAAAATAAATTTGGCGTTTCAGAAAAAAAGGGTTTGTGTTTGTGAAACATTGCAGTTGCACGAAGTTTCATGTTTGGATTGATAGGGGACCAGAACCCTGGAATGATAAGAAGACACTAGTGATAAGAAGATCAATTTACATGTGGCATAGAAACAACAGATCTCTGTAAGATCACTTGGTGTCTGATGGAGCAGTTAAAAGCTGGGTTAAAACTGACATTCCTGAAAAGGGAGATCAAACAGAAAGGTTTAAAAGGTAATAATTCATTTGTTTTCTGCAAGCCATGGTTACCCTCAGAAAAGAAGACAGAGGAAACTTGCTGGTAACAGCTGGTCTTGAATCACTTAATGTCTGTAGTATTTTGCAGTTAATTCAGCCTGATGAAGCTCAGGTAGAGTAGACTAACTGCAGAGATTTAATACAGAGATTTGAGAAGTGTTGCTCATTACGTAAAAATGAAACATATCAGCAATGCATTTCTAAGCAGAGAGCACAAAAAACCTGAAAACATAGAAGTGCTCATGTGTGAAGAGCTAATGTAGCAATCCAGGGACAAACTGAATCCTTGATAATATCAGGTCATGATTGGAATCTGGAACAAAACAGTCTAGAGGAGAAATTAATGTAAGACTCAGATTTGACTCTTGACCAGTGGTTATAATTTGTCTAGGAAAGAGAGCTACACAGACCAGACAAAGCCATGGTCTGTAGACAGTCCTCTGAGACTTGCAGACATGATAGTGAACCCAGAATACTGCAAGAAAGAACACCTGAGGCAGAAATGCATCCAGAGGTCAGAGTATGAATCTATTGAAACAAGAACACGATGGCCCACATGCTGTGGTAAACAGCTGGAGTCAGCTGAAACAACTGAGCCCCAGGACATGGCAAAAACGGAACTAATAGACTCACTGCCATCTGACAGCAGTCATCCTTATTTCTCACAGGAAACACTATCTCCACTCCTGCATTGTACCAGGACTGCATACAGGGCATCTCTAAGATTACATCACACATTCCTACTTGGTTGTAATTAGCAAGTGAGTCATAGATATTTAAAATTTTTGCATTATGCTACATTATATGTTAACTACTCAGCTACTGTTGTTAAGTTCAGCTAGAAACAAAGGAAAGAGGGGAACAAGTCTTTAAGAAACCCTAATGCAAGTTACTTAAAACTAGATATAAATATAATCTCAATCAATAAAAGGTTAAGCAGTTGCGATTTACACATTGAAGGATCCAGATTTAACTGCCTAACTTTCAGTGAGGTGATGCTCAACCTGCATACTGGCCCTGTTTAGTTAATCAATGCAGATGCAGATAACTAGACTAAACAAGTACTCATGATCTGAGGAAACTCCTATCTTTAAAAGGTTGTTTCAGTCATCTTCACTTGTTTCTGAGACCTATACTTTCTGGTTAAGCTACGGTCTGTGAAGAAAGGTGGAATACGGGCACACACTGAGAGATAAGAGGGCTACAGGTTAAGTGTATCATTCTCACAGATACCAGCATCTGACAGTTAAGGAGTACTTTGATCTGCACAAGAGCTAGACAGACACCACATAAGTTGTGAAAGAACAGGCAATACATGCACTGACAAAAATTGTTTTAGATAGTCCAGGAGGGCTGCATCTACACCTCATTTCTAAAGATGGATACTTTTTTTAAGAAATAATTTGGTGAAAGATATCTTTGGTGGTTGAAAGAGCATATCTTCGGTGCATTCTTTTTCTTCTTTTTTCCCATTTCTCTAAGTAAGTATCTAAAAGATACCATCAGAAAGTATCTTTGAAATTAAAAAGGTACCTGAGTAAACTTAGAAGTTTTAAAGGTCTTCCTTCAAGTGGGTATGCTTTCTTGAAGCTTGAGGTCTGTCAAATTTTGTATGGTATGATGAGGAATACCATGTAGAAAATGACACATTCTCAAATGAAAATTAAACCAGATCTAATATAAAGTCCTATACAAGACACACAGTGTTATAAACATTCTTAAGCTGTATAAACTCATAGTCAATCTACTTCTCTCTCATATTGTTGATATGCTTTGATATAGATTTACTCTGATTTACCATGATCCCCAATTCATTTTCAAATCTATTCTTTCACTGTAATATTTTGAGAAAGAAGCAGCTTTTAAAATATACAAGTGCTTAGCCTAGCTGTTAATTCATTCCTGCAAAAAAGAAAGCCATTACAAGAAGACAAGACCATATATGAAAAGTAAATATATCATCATGGTTATGCATCTCAAATATACAATGTATGAGGAAACTACATTCTCTATGCAAAAGAGACGTTCTGCTCTATAATTTCAAACTGAATAATTTTTTATCTTTCATTTTGGATAGCTTTTATCATATTCACACTTTTCTACTTTGCTAAAGAATAATGAATGACTTCAAAAGGTTATATTTTTAGTTGAAAAGACTTTAATCTGAATTTTAATTAAAAAAAAAAAAAAGAAAATGGAGAAAGGGGGGAAATGTATGACAAATTTACAACACAACATGTCCTCCTGCCTCCAGTGAACACTTGTTTTCTAGTATGGTGTAAATGGCACAAAGGTATACAAGATCACTTTTGGTACCTGTGAAAACTGTATAGAAATATAGTTAACACCACATTATAGGAAAAGAACCAGTAGCAGTTAGATTTGTCAGCTAGCACAAAGAAACAAAACAATGCTTACTAGCTGTCTCAGTAGAGCAGATAGCACATGTCAAATGCTAAGAAGCAGTCTTCCCCAGGAGGAATTTTTAGACAGTTGAATCCACAATGCTATGGCCCGTTTATAGCTGCTTTTAGTTTTGTTTTCATTATAGAAACAGACCACTTTTACACTGCTTTAGTCTCTTTTATAAATTATTCCTCCAAACACTTACACGTGAGTAAGTTTATGTGAGTCTTTCTCTCAGTAAAACTCTATACATACATACATAATTATTTGCAAGAACAGGGCCATTGAACTGTGCGTAGAACACAGCAAACATTATGCTCTGCTCACAGACAGAAACTGAACACACAACAGAGAGCTAGAATAGCTTGTCATTTGAGAGGAATAATGCCCCAAATCCATGCACAATATAATGAAAATCCTCTTAATATTACTAAGCACAGTATGTCTGCTTATATATTGCCATGTGAATTAAAAGTACTTTGTATACAAAGCCCCTGAATGCCTTCTAGATCTGAAGTAGCATAATCCTGATCACAAGATTGATTGTGTGCAGAACTCTACAGTTGGAAATCACCCTGGCTTCTAGTGAATTGTTCACGGTCCATTCAAGATCTGAAATGACAGTGGTTATTAAGAAGTTAATAATGAGCAACTGTCTGATTATTTTGAAATGAATATTTCCATGCTATTCAATCTCTTCAAAACATCTGGGACTTAGAAAAATATACTTTTTCAAACAGGTAAACTTTTTCAAATGTTTCTCAAATGTTTGCAGAGTTATGGATTCTTTTAATACAAGGATTTTTCTTGTGTCAGTATATCATTAGAGAAAACCAAAAGCTGACCAAAGCTTTGCAGAATCTTTGAATGAAACCAACAGTTAGCCATTGTATAAAAAAAATTAAGTAGAATTTTCAACTGGCTGAATGACATGCAAACAACCAGAAGGAAGACAGAACAGAGACAAATTTGAATGAGGGACATGAAATCAATGGAGAAAACTGTGCTTCTTGTCAAAGAAGCCAAGCTATCATTACAATAAAGATGACACTGTAAGTAATAACACGTAGACCTGAATTGTATATGACTGCAGATTTTCAAACCATGTCTCCCACTGGGTTAGAGAAACAACATTCTTAGAGTCAGAACAATGTAATCAGGACATGACGTGGTCCACTGAGTTCAAGTAGAAAAATACTGCAGACCTGTTGCTGTAAATTGTAACTGGTAATAAAAGGAGTAGACCTGTCTGGACTAGAGAAGAAATTACATATAAAAGTCTGCTAAAATGTCTAAAAACCACAGAACCACAATTTTAAAGTAAAGGATGAATAAAATATAGGCAATATATCCTGCAAGGATGTTCTGAAATGTATTTTGAACGCCAAACCACTGCACTGTTTGGCAATTACTTATTTAATAAGCAATAACTAACAATAAATGAACATAAAATGTGTGATACTGAAGCTGTTTGTGAATTGTAGCTCTCCAGTGGCATCATAATATGAAAAAATTTCCCGTAACAGCAACCAGCTACATCTTTTAGTAGTGTTTCTAGACTGTGGTTCTCTAAAAAATAACATTTGGGTTAAAAAATCTCCTTTTGTACTGGTGACCTGCACAAGCCTACAAAAACCCAATATTTTGAGCACTTCATTAGCACATTGGCTTCAAACAGAGCCACTCTGTCCTGAGCCACTCTGTCCTTTTCACCCCCAAAGTGCTGAATTAAAACAAGAGATTCTTTGCAATGTTTCCTTAAAATAAAACAAAAGTATCGATCCATTAGTCTTGGACCTAAACTAATGTCATCATCTGCCAGATAATTCTATACAACTTTATAATCACCGCTGTAATTAGTGATGTTTTCTTTTGTCTACTGCACGGTTCAATTATCACACACTGCAAAGGAAATAATCCACTTTCACTTGCAAGGCATGTCATTTTTATACTTGATTAAACTTTTGGGTGATATGGAAAAAATATCCTTTACTTTCTAGTTTCTATGTAAAGGATAGCTATTTAGTGGAGAAGGATGTTTGCTTTGTTTAAATAAACCCTTGATCAAAGGCATTTATTATACATTTTCAGAAGAGAAGTATCGTGAATTAAAACAATAAATAAATAAAGAGAGAGGCCAATTCAAGAAATAAACTCTGTGACAACAGCATACTGGTAGGCAGGCAGTTTGAGATATTGGGAAAAGTTTTGATTCTGCATCTGAAAATAAATATTTACATTTGTGATAAATGTATACCTGAGTCACCAAGGGATACATTTCTCCAAGTAAAAAGGGGGAAAACCCTCTTAATAGTCACACCTTCAGTTAGCAGATTTTAGACTATAATTCAACATGATGCAATGAATAATTCTATTTTCATGTCCTTAGATAACAAAAATTTCCTCCTACAAAATATGAGGCAGAATTTCGGAAACTGTTTGTAATAGCAGAGAAGTCTACCATGCAATTTATTTGACTGATAACCTTCTAGTTATGGCTGAAGTAAAAAATACTAGCAAAAGGATTGTTTTTAGGTTAAGAAATGACACTATTCCAAAATATCACTCATTTCACAAAATGCACTGAGAGATATCAGAAGGTAAAATAGATAAATAAATAAATCAGGGTCTTCTGCTTTCTATCGAGAGTTCAGTAGAAGTGAAGTGACATTCATGAATTTTTTTCATTTTCAACAGTTTTGAGAGTGTCAACTCTGAAGTGATATTGTGTAGAAACCATTATAGTACATACCTATATATTGAAGTATAATATATGATGTTACATTTCTTATATATGTATATATATATTTGCTTGCTTTCTGTTTCATAACTGAATACTGCTATTGCAGTATTACAGATTTGAATTATTTTTCTGCTAGAGTAATGATGTGACTTTTTATAGTGGGGTTTTATTAAACACATGCACATTTATACAGCCACTTCATTTAAGTTCCTCCTGGGGTAAGTATATAACACTAAAAAGAGTATTCAAAATGGAAAAGGGTTATCTATTCTTGTTAGGAAAAAGTAGTATGCTGCAAGGATTTTTTTGTAACATCTACATAAGTTAGAGGCATTTTGCTAGTTTAGAAGCAGAAAGCATATTTCACTATTTAACCAATGACCCCGCCACCCCTGTTACATATTCTGTGAAACTTTCAAACACTTCTGTCATAATTTTTGGTTACCTTCTGTCCCAAAGCCAAAAGCAGCTGTGATTAAAGAAGTCTTGTGGCTTTTACTCAATTTAAAATAAAATCAAAATCTAGAAATCAGTGACAGAAAGTGATTGTTCCAGCTGTTGAAAGGTAACTGGATTAGAATAATGAGCACATATTTCTCTGGTAATTATTGTACTTCCCTGAAAAGACTATTGTGCAAAGGTAATTGTACTGGAGAGTTTCAAAGATGTGCTTTTATTTCCACAGCTAATGTGTTTTACAAAGTGCAGTGCTAATGATATTAATTAATTTTATTACAAGGAGATGAAGGTATATTTGATAAAATATTTTATATATTCCCACATCTGATCTGTGAAACAATACTCCGGGATTTTTCAAGAGAAAGGTTGAAAGAATGGGTATACAAATATTTATTGGGACTATACTGTGTGGATGCCACTTGTCTAAATAAGGCAACATTTTTGACTTGGGGACTTGGGGCTTGTGAGTCTTGTGTATAAGCAGCAGCACCCTCAGATGAGTGCCTGTAGGCCCTGGACTTGCGGTCTCAAGAGTTTTGATATCACAGGCATGACGCAGTTGTTGAAGTTTCTCTTTTACTGCCTTCTACCACAGTATCAAATTAAGTACTGAAATGGTCTAAGTCTATACAACTGAGGCTCTGCAAACCTGTCTGGGAAGATCTACAGTCTAGATTTAGGATTCCTGCTTTTTGACCTGTGAGTAAAATGGGACACAAACCATACTTAAAGTTAGGCTCACGTTGAGGTTAACCACGCACTGCATAGACATTTACAGTCTATGTATACACTAGGGGACCTGACAGCTCTTCTGAATTCCCAGATCTGGATGTTCACTTGAGCTTTTCCTAGTATTCTGATGGCTAAAGGCTCATGCCGATTCCCACCTCCAATCTGCTACCCTTCACTGGCCTGAGAACTTCACGTTCTAATTTTCACAGGACATGAAAAATAAATGATTGGAGAAGTGGCAGTTGTGGCAAGATTTAATCATGTGCATAATGTGAAGCCTAAATAAGCCATTGCCTTGTATCCCAATGCACTCCAGTAGCTAGGTTCAGATTAGCAGTAGTGTGCTTTCTTTGTAGTAAACTCTGCTGATTAAACCACAGTCAGGCTACCAGCGAGCTGTCACTTGTAAAACAGCCATTGGTTTCTGGTATTATACAAAACTAACAGCTTAGAAGCCCCAGGAGCAAAGAGCATTTAAACATTGCTGACATTCACCTTTGGATATTCTCCTGAGTTGCGCCAAATTCAGATTGACTCAATCTGTATGTACAAATCCAGGAACCATATTTTCTCTGCAATATACTGGGGAAAATATATAAACTTTAGTAAAAAGAGGAGATACTATTCTCCTAGGCATGGCTTTAACTGTCCGTGTAGTGGTTGTTAGATAAGTTGCTGTTAGATAAGTTACTTTCTCAGTTGACACTGGATGTAAATATAGATAAATAGAGAGAAAAAAAAAAAGACAGTTTTTGAACTTCTTACCAATCTGCTACTGAAGTTGCAGTTATTTAGGAGTTTCAGATTTTATATCAAAGTCAACAAGCAAACTTTTAATATCAAAGAGTTATATTGGAATAGGAAGAGAGAAGTATAACACTTTCTTTGCTTTTTCTTTCAGTGCACATTATCCCTTTCTTGAGTACATGGTTAACAGCACTTAACAAATATCTGCAAATCCCAGTGATTTGGAAATTTTTAGCACACATGATTTTCCATTGAATATTTTTAATATTTTTTACTATTTATCTATTTTTTTTTTAATTTGAAATATGCATTTCATCCCCTCAATGAACAGACTTGAATTAAGTGACTAGTCATGTAATGTGGACAGTACGTGGTAATTGCGGTTAGTAATTCAGAGAAATATAGGTTTCTTGATCGTACAGTAATATGATAGATTAGTAGCTGTTTGGGTAAATATGATGACCTGGATTCTCCTATTTAAGCATGATACAGTTTAGGTATCTGTATCTATTTCCTTTTAAAGCTGATGAGAGACAAACAGCAGTTTAGAGTATAGTACAACAGACCTGTTTTAGACATCTAACTCAGGATAGTGCTTTAAACTGCTCCTTAGAAGTGTTTATTTCTCTTGGATGATTCACTGTGTCTTGCACATTTCTGCATATAATCAGCTGAATTTCACTCCAAGGTATTCTTCAAGCATTGTCTCCAAAGCAAAGCAGGCATAAGCTGTAAAGCAGACATCTCCAGAAGAGTCACCCTTTTCCCAAGTAGTACAGTAACATGCAATTTCTCCATAATTTTCTCAACATCAGGGGGATGGTTAGGGGAAACAGATATGACTAGACTAACAGAATTTTGTTGACCAGGAATTGTAGGACTTCTAATACCTTTTTTTGGGTTTTGGCCACCCCAAATGTAGTCTCTCTGTATATATCTACAAGATATCACTGGCAAACTTTTTAACCTACCAGAAAAGAACCCATCAGGGCGGGACTCTTCCTCATATGTTTCTATTTCTGCCTTTATAGGTCTTGAAAGTACTTTAACATGACAGTGAGGGGATCCTGTTAAGTTAACTCTATATAAGAGCCTGAAGGAAAGGAGGAGATATGTGAGTCTGTCTCTTTCCAGCTCAAAAAACCCTCTCTGTACCTAGAGAATTCCCAATTTATAAATGTCTGTTAGCCAATCGCACCAAATTGGGCAATTTTAGCACCTTTTTTGTTACCAGCAGGGAGAATCTTGTTTCATTCTTTGAAGAGGAGCTGTAAGTAAGCAACTTACCTCCTAGGCAGGGTACAGCGTCAGGGATCATAAGTGGCTGGAGGCATCTTCTGATGTGCTTTCAGTCAGCCAGCAGACTTCAGAGATGGACAGGCTGTTAGATATACACCTGTCATCACTGATTCCCAGGCTTATATCAAGGTAGCTCCTCAGGCAGCCCAGAGGTTTCCTGGATTCAATTCTTAGTTGCTTAGCTGACTCCAGGTCCTATGTGGGAAGACATAGATCCAACTCTAAACCCTGCATCCCACTTTGTCACCAGGAAGACAAGTTAAAGTGGAAATTTATCAAATCCTTATTTTTTATTTAGCTCATTCTTTTTTTTCCTGTGGCTCAATACACTGTAAATTATTCCCTCTGACCGCCCCAACAGAAGATAATAACTGGCAACACTGACTGAGTCATGTCAACATGTAGCTCCTTCATGTGAGAATATCTGGCTGATTTGGCAATCCAGTCAGAAAGTGCCTCTATTCCTGCTTTTTCAAGTCTTCTTAAAATTGGATAATACAGTGGACAGCCATAACAGGACATCCCAAATGTTTGAATTATAAATAATTATGAAAGTAAAAAAATCTAGTCAGCAAGTTGTTTGTTTGTTTTCTTAGGAAGAACTGTTTTAAGCTCCTGAATGCAAAGGTAAAAAGGTAAAAAGGCTGTTTATAGTCTGGAATTCCACATCTCACTTTCCTACAGGTAAGAGCACTAAATGTGTTTATTCTCTGTTATTATTAAGGAATAATTTATGCAACTTTTCACTCTTTTATGGGGGATGTAGTAGGATGGAGATGTCATAAATACTAAACCTAGACTCAGTCTTTGAAACAGGAGATCAGAATCCAAACTGAAATCTACTACCAAGTGACGTAAGTCTTAAATCATAGGGTAAGATCCTAAGGATCACAATGACCCCTACTAAGATGAGGTAAGGGCAAAAATATTGATCAATAAAAAAACCCAAATGATGAAATTTGAAAGGGCAATTCTGTAGATAAATGTCGGGGGGGGGGGAAATCAGAACAAAATAAGTGGGGCCTCTGTTGTTGTTTTTGTTTATTTACTTATTTATTCATGTATGTGAGAAAACAGAAAAATAGATGTCTGTGGAAATGGGGCTAAAACCTGTTATAGTGCTAAAAGATCAACTAAAAGTCTAGAAATAAAAGAAAAATTAACAAAAAGTGTTGATCAGCTGGAAGGCAAGAGGACTCTGCAGAGGGACCTGGACAGGCTGGAGAGTTAGGCTGATTCCAACGAGATGAGATTCAACAAGGTCAGGGGCCGAGTCCTCCACTTTGGCCACAACGACCCCCTGCAGCGCTACAGGCTGGGCACAGAGTGGCTGGAGAGCAGCCAGGCAGAAAGGGACCTGGGAGTTTGGATTGACAGGAAGCTGAACATGAGCCAGCAGTGTGCCCAGGTGGCCAAGAAGGCCAATGGCATCCTGGCCTGTTCCAGGAACAGTGGGGCCCACAGGTCCAGGGAAGTGATTCTTCTCCTGTACTCAGTGCTGGTGAGGCCACACCTGGAGTACTGTGTCCAGTTCTGGGGTCCTCAGTTCAGGAAGGATATTGAGGTGCTGGAGCAGGTCCAGAGAAGAGCAACAAGGTTGGTGAAGGGACTCGATCACAAGTCCTATGAGGAGAGGCTGAGGGAGCTGGGGTTGTTCAGCCTGGAGAAGAGGAGACTCAGGGGAGACCTCCTCACTCTCTACAACTCCCTGAAAGGAGGTTGTAGCCAGGTGGGGGTTGGTCTCTTCTCCCAGGCAGCTATCAGGGAGACAAGAGAACATGGTCTTAAGCTGTGCCAGGGGAGGTTTAGGTTAGATATTAGGAAGAAATTCTTTACAGAGAGGGTAATCAGACATTGGAATGGGCTACCCAGGGAAGTAGTGAATTCTCCGTCCCTGGAGGTTTTTAAGATGAGACTGGATGTGGCACTTAGTGTCATATTCTAGTAACCATGGTGGGATTGGATCAAGGGTTGGACTTGATGATCTCAGAGGTCCCTTCCAACCTGGCTGATTCTATGAATTATCCCCCACTCTTTACAGGTACTGGGCATTGCCACAACCCAGGTGCAGGACCTTGCACTTGGCCTTGTTGACTTTTATGAGCTTCACACAGGCTCATTCCTTGACCTGTCAAGGTCCCTCTGAATGGCATCCCTGTACCTAGAGAACTCAAATTTATACCTAAACTTTCTTACAAGTATTTTTATATATACATATATGTGTATATTTATATATATATGTATGTATGTATATATATATAAAAATATATATGCTCAATTTTAAAACATTTAAAGTATTACAGAAAAAAAAAAGAAATCTACCTAGATGTTCTTTATTGCTGATCTGTGTCCTCACCTGGACTTAAAACACTTAAAGAATTTATGCTTCACTAATAGGGTTGCTATGGTCCCCTCCCCCCTCAAAAAATCAACGAGTCATTTAATCCAGCAACTTCTGCCAAATCTTTAATAAGATGGCAAGAATTCCTCATAATGAGAACAGATGAAAATGAAAGAAAAACATTTAAAACTGACTTCTGGCAGAACATGAGATTTAGCACAGAATATGTTGAAAGACAAAGGGAAATTAAACACAAAACACCTGGTGCTTTGTACATTTCAAGAGGTAAATTTCACCAACAACTCAACTCAAAAGTAAAGTGAGTGTTGTCTACCTAAAACACATTGGCACCTTGTCCTTCTTTTTCCTTTATTGCCTCACTTTACCATTAGTGGGACAGCACAGACAAGCTTCTTCAAAGCACTGGGTGTTTTGATAGGACAACTCTCCATAGTGCATTTTGAGAATTGCAGGGAATACATGTTGTGAAGTAACTGAAAGCCTATTGGAAACAAATTACCGTTCCTGTGATCTTAGACAGAAACAAAATAGTATGGATACAACGGGAGATTAAATCTTTCATTTTTCACATTAGGAAAAAAAAATTTAAAAAAAAAAGCAAGTCACAATATTTTCAGCAAAGTTTTCTCCTTTTTAAATTTTAGGAAAAATCCTTGATCTATATATGACTTATATGGGACATGATGTTTATGATATTTTGGGGAAAATCTGTGATGGAACAGGCATATTCACTCCACTTAGTCCAGTCTCCTGCCTAACAACACAACAAATCAACTCAAGTCAGAAAGCTTTTATACTCCACCTAGAAAATGTTTTTGGCCAAGACATAGAACTATCTTCCAATTTTACAATTTATTTACTATCTTAATTTGACATCTTTGGGTTACTTTAACTTTCATAAAAAGAAGCAAATTGCAGGTATTAGTGACACTAATGCTTTGCAAATGTGCTAAAGGGTACAAAATGGCACCTTATATGCTGCTTTCAGTATTTCCTACCCATACAAACTGGTCAAGCAGTATGTTGACCTATCTGGATGATCCCCCATCCGGAAATAATTCTAAGCAGAAAAGAGCCAAAAAATTAATTTTTATTCCCGGTCTCACCATTTTTCGTTTTTGTAATGTCCCATCCATACTGAGGTCACACATCCTAGGGAATTGCTGCAGGTTATATCAGCTAATTTTTATCTTAATTCATAACTCTTCATGTTGTGGATTTTATTAGGGTAACTCTACAGAATTCTGATGAGAGAGAGGCTGGAGAAGTAGTAGAAACTTTATTTTTCTTCTTCTGTACAACAGAGTCCACAAGTAACCAGTGGGATTTATTCATATGGTGTGCAAGGAAATCTGGAGAGAGAGTCACCTTTAATAGGTTATGTGCTCCCAACTGAATATCAAACATCCTGTTGGCATCATCAGTCATGAAAAAGGTATCTTTTCTCCTCTACTTGGAGCCTTAATTTCTTTGGAATAATAAAAGACCTCCTACCATCCTTCTCTACAAATTCTATCTTTAAGCTCATAAGTCTACATAGACTAGGCAGTGGGGATTTTGCTACTCTGGGAAAAAACATGCATTCTTTGGCCTTGAAACATAACTTTTTTTTTTTGCCTTTATTTTTTCCCTTTTTTTTCTTGTTTACCTGCAGACAAAACAGTATCACTTTGTGAAAACATTATAAAAGAAATAATTTCAGGAAGCATCTTGTCATCTACAAGTAGAAAGATTCACAGCTCTTTTAGCTGCAGGTCAGAGTGCCTTTTTTGAAACCTCTAATCTATTAAACACAAAAGTACCTCTACATGAATTACTGACCAGAATACTGTATGCATCTCTTCAACATCAGCATCAGGTAATCTGAAAATTTTTCTCCTTTTGAAATAATTTCCGGGTTACTCAATTTTAAAGGAAAGTGACATATATGGCAATACTTATTTTTACATTAGTGCAATTTTCCTTGAAGGCAAAGGAAGTTCTGCCCACCTACACAGAAGCTGAATGTGACCCATAGTGTTTAGTAACATTTTTTCTTAAAATACCACCATCAGCAACCAGAGATCCTCAAATCATCATTCTTATATTTCTACATTTACTTTTCTAAAGCAAAAGATGCAGTATAACTGAAACTTACTGATTTAGGCAAACACTTTCCCTTTTCTTTGTTTTTCTACATGACCACAACATCTCTCATATGTGCTTTCAGCAAAAATTGGTCAAAATTAAGCATCTTTTTCACCTGTAGAAGGGGTCTTGAAGTGGGCAGAAAGGGGAATACTTCATTGAGTAATGAAGTCACCTCCTGTCAGTCCTAATTAACCCTGGTCTATAGGCAAGGTTTGTACAAAGCTGTTGAGAAATCAAGGATTTCCTGGACAAACAAGTCTTTCTGAAAGATACAGAACTCATAAATTTCTCCCAAATGTGGATGAACATTATCTCTGCTTTGACAAAGTTGGGGGTTTTTTTGTTTGTTTGTTTGTTTTTGTTTTGTTTTTTTTTGTTTGTTTGTTTGTTTTTTTATCTCTTTTTTTTTTTTTTTAATCTCTTCCTGTTACTATTCATGTGAGAAATCCAGAAGTTTTGGGATTTTGATTTCTGATGCTGCATGTGATCTGTACCGTAGTTTTGGTAGAGTACCTGTAATCATGGCATTTGTGAACCACACAGCTTTAAAAGGGAAAGCATAAACACTTGCTTTGTAAACTCCTCTCCATCTCCAAATTGGAAAAGTGAGAAAGACAGCAATCCTTAGCCTTCCTCCAGGGAATAAGTGAACAGACCCCTGCTCCAGAACACTAATAGTAACAGACAGGTTGACAGTGTCATCCTGGTTTTTATCAAGCCCCAGCTTTATTGTCTTAATTCCTTCTAGTGCAAATGCCCACAAAAGAACTTTTGACATTTCCACCACCCACAAAATAGCAGTTTTGTTCACTGGGGTTCAGGAGCCTTGTACTCTTTGTCATTTTCAGTAGATCACATAGAAAAAAGGAAGACTTATAAAAACAAGACGAAGATTTAAAATATATGGATAAAAAGGCAGATCTTTTAATTTTTATCACAGGATTGAAGTGTACCTTTGTCAGTTCTCAGAATGATTAAAACACAAATAAGAGAAGAGTGAGTCTGGATGTCTCCCAAATTTTTGCGTTAGAGCGGGAGAGGTATCACATAAGCCCCTCATAGAGGAGTTTGGAGACTCTTCCAGTCTGCCTTTTGTTCATGGTGCTGTAAGCCACCTTTCTTCCCAGTCAAGCTAGGCTTGGGCCAGGTCATAGAAAGTACCTTAGTGGAAAAATAACTCTTCAAAAAGATCAAGCAGGGAAGACTGAAGCAGGGGATGGGAAAAATTTGCTATTGAAGAATATGAAGTTGAATTTAAAAAAAAAATCTTCTAATCAAGTCCACAAAGTAAAAAACAGGTGTATATTACAGATGTGATATGAAAATACAGAAAGCAAAGATGCTATTTCCAGTTTTCCTAAGAGTTCCTATGATACAGGCTCTATTTATTATGTAAATCTCTTAGACAGAGCTGGCAGCATTTGGCCATTTCACTTGTTAGACCTTTGCCTCACTGTTAAACAGGAAATCAAATCAAGAGACCTCTTTTCATCAGTTTTGACCCCTTTCTTATGCAGGCACATATCCACTGATTTGGGGGATTTTGTTTTAAACACAGAACAAAAGTAAAACCATAATATCTTGGTTTAAGCCTATGTAAAGGGGCTTTTTTATTCTATTTCCCTTATGGTTGTTTTATCTATTTTTTTTCCTCTTTTCCTTTAGAACTAATATTTTGTGGTATGCTTAAAAGACTGCTATACTCCTTGGGCAGACAATCAAAAAATGCAATGGATTTTTTCTGAAAGTCTTGCATGTTATGCACCTCAAGGATGTATTACTGGGGATCAACCTTTTTCTGCTTTAGTACACAAATAATTGCATTATCCCTTTGTTATCAGGCAAAGGAGCAGCTAACAGTTTAAAGTTTAGGGTCAAGGGAAACCTATTTATGGCTTTTTGGGTAATAAGATTAGGTTAGAAGAGTCAAGTGAATATTCATTAGTTGCAGGATGAATACTCCACATGCATTTTTACATGCTTCCAAGTCTAATTCATTACTAGTATTGACATAGCAATCACATTGAGGGCATTATTTCCTTCCAGACAAAGGAATAGTTGATTTGTTATAATCCCTAAAGTGTACCATCAAAACTTTCTAAAGGAGTGACTCCTTCAGAAATCTAATAGAATTAATGCTGCTTTCTGCCTCTGTTGTTGCTGAGATTTCTCTACAGTTTTTAAAAAGAACTTACAAAGAGTGAAAGTTGTAATAATTAACATAATTTTATTAAGTAACATAATTCCATTTTTTACAAAGTTTGATTGATGTATTCATGTCTGCAACATTTATATCTTAACAGTAAATCATAAGACTTTTAAAAGCCTGAAAAGGATTGCCCAGGACGTTACATAAGATATATAACTGAAGCTTAGATACGTAAGTTCTATCAAAAAATTCGTTGCATTTGCTTAGCATCTGACATTCCTCATCTCTTTCAACAATTATCATTTTTACCAAATGCTTAGCCAGATTTCATTAGTACAGCCCCTGTGTTATATAGCAAAATTTCACTCCTATACATACTTTTTTTATTACAAGGGTTAGGCAAGGAACCACCAAACAGTACACAGATGACTACATAAAACTAATATGTGATGATTGCAGATGAAAAAGTCTTCCTTTCTCAGGAACTAAAAGTAGATTCACCAGGATCTGTAGTAGTTGCTGACATCATCAATCTTTCATCTTTGCGTTCCAGTCATTTCTATGTGCTCTCTAACTCTTCACATGTCCCAAGCCAAGGCAGTATGTTATCTTTTTAGTGCTGAATAGACAGGTAGAGCCCCTTTCTGTTCTTACCAATCCATAAAATAGAATCAAAAAGTCAATAAAGCCAGACCACTCTCCATTGCTTTGGAGATGAACAAAACACAGCAGGTACTTTTGCTTCCCATTTTTTTAATATGAATTCCAGTTTAAATGTTCAGAAATATTTTAACACTAAGTATACAGCAAACTATTTCTAAATTCAAGTGAACATAGAATCACCATACACAGACAGTTCAAAAATTTTAACTCCCTGAAATCAATGAAGGGCTAGTTATTGAATTTCACAAGACCAGAATTTTGTCAATTACATTTTGCCATCAGTTTAACAGCAAAGGATTAATGAAATTCCATGGAACATGCAGATCAAAATTCTTCAGAGATTTGATTAAAATCTACTTTTTAAAAATCTATTACATCTCACTTAAAGACACAGGTGTCCTTGCCTAACATTTCCCTGCTTATATTTTATTCAAGGACCTTTCTATTTTTCTTTTCAGAATTGTGCTACTGAAAGCATTAATTCCAGAACAGATATTTTTGGGAAAAGTGTGTGTTTTTTTTTTTTTTATCTGGATTAAGATAATGGCCAGAAATGTTCACTCAGCCACTTTGTCTACATCTCCACAGAAGATCCATACGTCAAAAGTTATTTGACATAGAAAGGCAAAAAAGAAATGAGAAGGAAAGTTATTTTTTAATTGTGCATATAAATTCCATTAAGTAAGCGCCTTGCATGAGCAACATTAAGTGAAGGAGAGGGAAGGACATTTTTAAACACAAAAAACCAGATCCTTTCAATAAGGAAAATAGGTATTTGTAAAATACCTGATTCATACACTATGGAGAAAGTTGTTGATTATATATCCCATTGGAATGGTGGAATATATTTCATGTTTGAAAATACCTATGGTTTTGAGAACATTCCTGGTTATGGACACGATCCTGTGCCCATTTGGCCTGTGTCCTCTGACTGGAAAATTAGAAATAAAGTGCCTTGGCAACAGACAATCCACCGAGTGATTGCAAAATGCACAAGAAACCTATTACATTTATTGTATATTTTTTTCTTTCCTACCATTGAGAAAGAACCCAGATCCTTTCCAAAACTGACTAAATGTAAGTTTTCTCATTCAGCAGTAGTGAAGAAATTAAACTACCCTATGGGTTACTTCATTGACTTCTTTATCACTTTTAAGTTTTATCATTGTCTCATAAGACAATTTTTCAGTCCAATGTTTTTGTCATACTCTTCTTCAGCTACTGAAAATCAGGTCATCCACCGCACAACTTGCTGGCCAGATATACGGCTCAATTAGCAAATTTTACATACTGAACATGTATATCACTTCATGTAAACACCAATCTGTAGTACCTAAATACACCAAAAATAATTTATTCTCAGAAATTATCAACCTGATCTATAGTATTAATGCTGACACCATTATACTGACATACAGTATACAGACAGAAATTTCACATAAAACTCACTCTGGGTTACAGTGGCCAAAACAAAAGATGATTAAATGATTTTTTTTTTCTCCCCCTATTTTATTTTCTTTCTGTTCTCCAAATACAACCCGCAACAGGATGAGAAACATAGTCATTTTTTGGTATCTGAACCAAGCATCTTAAGAGCCCTTATCAAAAGGATGACTTCTAAACCATTCACTCCCCATGCAAGAGCCCAACAAACCAGTGTAGAAACCCTGTAGGAGAGGAAGCTACTCAGCAGCTCCTCAGGCCTCCTACTGGAGTTAATAACTTGAAACAGTATGTGCAGCTGTTGTGAGACAACTAAACAGCTTGGATACATAGTGAGGCATGAGAAATCTGGTATTGCCAAAGTAAGTGAAAGGTCTAGACTGTTATTCTCCTTATGGCTAACTAGAACATTTTTAGGGGAGATAATATTTAAAACTAATTTTGAAATATTTATTAAAAACAATATTTGACCTTTCATAAATTTCTTTTGTATATCAGGTCTGTTTTTGAAAAGCTTTTCTTCAAATCTTACTTAAATTTTGCTGTGCTGAAATACAGTGAAGCTTCTTTTGGTTTACATTTGTGTAACTGATATCAGCATCAGGCACATTGTCTCCGTTGCAAGCAAGTCATGAATGGCCATTCTTCATGGTCATATAAAATGATACATAGATATTGGTAGAAAAAGAGGTCTCTTGGCACAATCATTACTTTTTCCATTTTCTGTCGACAAACAAACCCATAAAACAGAACTGACAGATGTTATAACCCAAGAAAATGAAAGAGAAAACCCCAAAGTACAGAAGAACTAAAGAAATTCTAAATAAAGTAAGACTGGGACAACCTTCTGGAATACACCTGTTTGTATTCCAGGATTTGGAAAACATAAAAGCTATATAAAAAAAAAGTTATTGCAATTGCTTTCCTTGCTAGATCAGGGTGCTGCAAGGCACAGCAAAAAGATCCCAAAACACTTGTTTGGTTGCGCAATACAGTTTCCTTCTATTTGTGATACATCAGGCCTGTATAAATCAGTTCATATTAATGTGTCTTAAGTTTTATTTTTAAAAAACTCAATACTGATTTTGATTTTTGCAATAGCTGAGTATATGTTTAATTATACTCACCATTCTCAACACCTAAAATAAAAATGTGCACTTTTCTACATACCAGACCATTTTGTGATTTAAAATTAATATTTAATAGATTTATAAAATTTATAATTTAAAATAACTAAAATTCTCAGAAACCGAAAGTTTCGTTCTTTTTTCAAACTATGACCTGAAATTCAGCCTATGTCACATCTGACTGTAGCTGGAAACTTCTGAACTATCAGCTCTTAGGCTGAAGCTACCCTCAACCCAGAGGAAAAACAATGCTATTCTTTGAAAATAAGCCTTTTCACAGAAATATGTACAGGCTAGAGAGCTTTACCAGACTCTCTGAATTGAAAGTGGTTTCAAATGTAGTGATTTCAAAGATCTCAGTTAATAGATACCATGACTCAGGCTGCAGTTGAAAATTTTGGTTTCAACATTGCTGGAGGTTTCAGGAATGTAGGAATTAATAATGGGTTGCATTGAATAAAACACAAACAGCACACAAAAATCCTCACACCGAAAAGAGTTTCTTCCTGCTTTTCCCCAATCCTGGGGCACATGTAGCTAAGGGAGACAAATGTAACTCTTACTACCACCAATGATTAGTGTTTCACAACAGCATCAAATCTCATTAGTAAAGCTGAAAGCTGGCTTCCAGTAGTTTATACTGGATTTTTCTCCAAGCTCTGCAGTTCTATAATTTTCTGACTTTGGACTTCTTCAAATTCCAGTACTGAATCTGGTATTTTGAAAGGATATGTGTACATACATATACACATCCATTTCTATTTACCTGTGTTTGTGGACATCTGTCTTAACCAGTCGTTCTGTCTACTTAGCTGTTTATTTGAGTAGTGACAGTAATTGGAAACCAATATTTTAGAAATATAATTGCAAATATAGAATTGACCAAGCAAGCTGTCTTGTCCTTGTACAACTGCCCACTGAAACATAAAACAGACATAAAGCCCTTCCAAGTAAAATGCATACAGAGCTATTGGAAGGTTCAATTAAAGTTTTTTAAGTGCCTTAGGATGCTGAATAAATTGGAGATAAGCACAGGAGAAATGGTGCATATATGTGTTTATATGTGTTTCAAATCGGTCTCTACAGCTTTTAGACTTTACCTGTTCTAAACGCTTTGCAATAGTTGAGTAACACAAAGGAGTCATAAACCTGACTTAACCAACCAGTTAAGCTACATTAGTGGGTACTTTGTATCCTTGTAGTGGATGTCTTGGGTCATCAGATTAATTGACAGCAGTTGGAGTAAAGGAGGGAAGGCAACCTTTGAAATAGGTGAGATCCCTTAAAGCTTGATCTCCAGTCAATTACATCAGTACTAAGATTCCCATTTGTCTTAAACTGCTGATCATAATTAGTCTAATTTAATGGATTGCATCAGCCATTTCCCTTGCACTTTAGTCTCTAGTGTTGACCTGTAAAACTCTTTGTTAGCCCTTTTTCTATTTAACAACCAGGGACTTCCATGTGACTTAAAACACACAGCATTAGCTACAGTGTTTTTTAAAGGTAAATACAAAACTATGGTTGTGCTGGTATAGCATATCTGTAACAAAATTCTGAGCCATATTTTTCGTTGCTTTCAATGACTGATGATGCCTGAGTAATTCTCTGTTGCTGATGATGCACTTTGAATTATTTGGGTGTTGTGGTAGTTTCAATGATGAATGCCTAATGTCTTCACTATAGCTTATGTTCTTTCTTATTCCCTCTCTGTCTCATGGCTGCGACAACGTCCTTTGCACAGGCCTGCCAAAAGATTAGTAAAGCTGACACTGGTCTCCTCTCCTTTTCCTCTTACTAATCACTAGAATCCAGAAAGCTTCCTCAGAGCAACATAAATATTGTAAGACATAAACAAGCAGAAATTATGAGACACATTCTGGTCAAGTTTCCATAAACTTCAAAAATCCCAGTGTTGGTTTCTGCTGGGGATTTTTAATGATAATATCCAGGCTCTAAAATCTCATGTCTAATGTGTTTTTCTTACATGCATCACCTTAATTCCCCTTAGCCTTTTCACTTTCTCCCTGCTGTTTTGATATTCCATATGTCTGAACCAAAACTGAAGCTGCTAAGCATGGTTTTCTATAGTATTTGTTAAGATAGCTACACTAGTTCTTATCTTTAGTATTTCATTAAGAAACTAAATCCAATCTTTGTAATATTACCAATTTGAAGGGTTTTTAATATATAAAATTAAAGATACAAGACACTGTAGATGTGGGTAAATGCTACAGAAAAGCCAGATTACTGACTGGCAGTGTTAGCTTTCAAAAACAGTGGGGTTTTTGTTTTGTCCTGGGCAGTTGCTCAGCTGTCAATCAAAAATCTTGTTATACATGAATCTGATGTCAGATCAATATCTGACAAGATTTTTGACTGTCAGGACAAATTGTTAGACATGGATGTAGTGCCACATCCATGTATAACAAGGCCCATGTAGAACAGCTGTCAGTGATAGAATCTTGTCTTTCATATATTACCATAACAGTTAGAGCAGCTCCCTGAGACCTCATGCATTAAGTAACTAAATCAGAGCCTGAATTTATCTGTAATTATGAACAAAACTCAGTAAAATTACAGGTTTAATTGAAGAAGTGGAGAATCCATAGCTGTTTGTGGGTTTGATTCACAATTGTAAAAATTTTGTGAGTTTTTTTCTCTCCTATGGTCACTTCAATATAGCAATATTCCTGTATTACTTTCCTCCCATTAGAGACACAGTAATGTGTGGGATTTTTGTTAGTGTGTCTAACCAATGAAACATCCTACAAATTACACAAATCCTGACAGCTAGTAGAATAGGAAGGGTGATAGCAAGAACTGAAAAGAGAAGGAAAGGAGTGTGTGTATGTTACACACCTAAATCCCAAATAAGATCACCATGAAATACACATGAAGCATGTTTAAAATTCATCAACTGTACAAAAGTATTAAGTTGTGCCGTATTTACTTGGAATTCTAGCTTATTCTCTAGATTCACCTCTAAGGACACCAATTCGTTGGAGTGATTTCTGCAAAGTTGACAGAGATATAGCTTTGAGACATTGTGTGGCAGTAATGCCCACAGTTCAGATCAGTCAGCAGATCAGAGTGTGTTCAAAGCAGCCCAGAATCTTCAATCTGCACAGAAATGAGGAACAGGCACACCTAAATCTGTAAGGCAAAAGAAGTGAAGGAGTCTGATAGAGCAACTAATTTGCCTAAACATAGGCAATTATTTCATATCGTCTGAGTTACTCCAAGGTACCTGAGGTATAAACCTGGAGCTGAGAGCCAGAACACATGAGAATCCCATGCCTTTCTGATGCAATAGTTGGAGATTAGGAGGAGTACCCTATGTATCTAGGGAGTCTCTGGATTATTATAGTGAGCTGGTGAATCACACCCTGGCTCTGCTTCCATTTCTCTACCTGAGGCTTTTCTACACCACCTATTGCCATGGCAACTTAACAAGGACAATCTCCTTTCTCTGAACACAGACCATAAAGAGCAATATCAAATACAGACTACGTCCAAGTTGCTGACATTTACATCTTACTAATATTTAAAACCTACAGTGATGCTGTATTCAAGAAGAATGCTTTCCTAGTATGTGTGCATTTCACATGTACACAACCCTTTTCTATCCTAAGGTATTGTGGCTGTAAATCTGTGTCCTGGTATCCACTTTTTCTTTTTCTTTTTTCTCCAAATATGTCTTTTGGCTTTTTGGTGTTTTACTTTCTTAAAAGAGACAGAGCTGCTGGTGACTAATGACTCAAACATTTGACCACCTGCAGTGACCACCCAGGTGCTGTAAGAGACTGGACTATTGGTGATGATGGCTCAGTCAGCAGCGTGCTTTCCTAACAACGTGCAGAATGGCCACCCAGGCCAGGGCCATCTGACACCTCAGGCTACAAACTGGGAGTTAAACAAGATAAGGAAAGAGGCAAATCCTTTGAGATGGGGCAATGTTTCTTTTTCCTTACACAGATAACTCAGCTGTGATAACCCCCCAGGAACATTCACACCCAGCCTGAATGTTTTCATCTCTTGTTGATGAGCCATAATGGACTCAGCTGCACTGACATAAGAGATCACTGCAACATCTTAGAAGGTGTCAAAGACTCCCAAAGTACCCTGTGACTCACAGTATTCCATCATGGGGAGTGTAAAACTCCCCACCCCAAGGAAGGTACTGGAGGCATTCCCACCTGAACCTGAGTGTATATAATTCTGAGTTTTGGGGCTTTTCCTACCTCCTAGGGCTTTTACCACCACCTCGATGGATCTGGACCGCGACTACCGCTTTGATATGACTACAACCACTACTTTGACCAACAAACATCGAAATTGCAACAGCCATGTCTTGCTGGATCCAATGGGTGTGTGGCAATTCCTTCCAGTCACCTGCGGGTGTCCGCAGCCCTGCTCCAACTGCCTGTACCAGCACCACAGCCTCACTCCAGTGCCACACAAGGATCTGCCAGTATCAAATTCCAGCTATCCGCTGTTTCCTGCCAGGTTTCCTGGGCATGGGGGAGGAAAATCACATGGAAGGATAGCTGTCTTGTCTATGGGTGGGGAAGGTGGCCACCATCTTGATTTGGTCCGCTGGGCAGAGCTTGGGAAGTTTCTCTTCATCAGTTAGTTTAGTCCAGTTTTATCAGTATTGTTATTCGCATTTATTCTTGGTAAAGAGTTACATTTTCACTTACATCTATGCATATTCAGTCTCTCTCTCTGTATTGGAGAAACCAGGGGTATTGAATCCAAAGCAAGAGACTTCTGTCCAAGGTCTCCACTCCTCTAAATTTTCTCAAATTGAGACAATCTGTTAGCTTTAAATTAGGTATCTTTGAATCTATCACCAAGGCAGGATGAGTTATTTCATACTCCAGGTTTTTTTGAAAAACCTAAAGTCACTTCACTTCACCAACAGAAGTAATTAATAGAATTAATCATTTCTGTTGGTGAAGTGACTTTAGGACTGAAAAAAAAAAAGGAAATCTTTCCAAACTCACAGTAATACTATAAACTCAGATTTGGATGAGAAATGAAGTATGCTTTACCCAAACAGTATTGTGAAGTGTCTTTAAGTGGATAAGTATTACTTTTAATGCTAGAAATAAGAAAAGTCTTTAAAGGTAATACCTCTTCTCTTATAAAGGGTAATTTGATCTCATATTTGCTCATATTTTATGTCTCTATACTTGGTTCAACATCAGATCTCATTTGTGCTTCATTGCATTTAGAAGACAACTCACTACATAGTGTTTCTTGGCACCAAGAATTTTAATCAAAACTGAATACAAATACAGACAGTCAAATTTATGAAGTCCCTCATTGTACAAACAAGCATACCTATGGAAGATCTACACCAAAACAAACTAATTCTGAAGGGATAACTTGATCCACAGTCATTTGATGACTGAACATTGTTACATGACTGGAGGAACACTAGGCAATGAAAAGGCTCTGATTCCATAAAGATAAAACACAAAGACATGTGGGGCCCTTCCTTTGTGCCTTTCAGTGTCAAGACCAGGTGCATTTGTTCTCAGATCTTTAAAAAACAAAAGGGCAGGCAGATAACCTGGTAAACACAACTTCACTTAAGAGACCTACATTTCTTTGCAGGATTACTTTACAGTAGTTGTATGCTCTCAGTTTTGCTTTACCTATATTTCTGAATACTATACAGTTTAACACTTTCAGTTTATTACTCTACTAAATTGTGGAAGATACATTGACAAACCTATTTTCAGTTACCATACCTTGTACTTCTGTTTGCTGACAGTATATTCTATTTTAGCAGTTGGTTATGAATTGCCTTAAGTCATCTGAACTGCATGATCCAAAGATGTTCATATTTCTTTCCTCTCCTGATGGCAAAGAACTACTTTCCTTTCAGAGTCTTTTTTTAAAACTATAATTAGTCTAGAGTCTTGCTTCTACCCTCATTCGTCATTCTCTCCTATTAGTCTTATCACTCTGTAGGGCTTGAGAGAATTGGCTAGTAACATCACCAGTAACTCAAGTTTGAAATAAGGCTATCAAAACAGATAGGCTTACATGCCAACTCCTTGGACAAATTGTAATTGTAAAGAATGGGGCAAAGTGGTAATGAAAGGAAAAGTTTCCACCTCTGGGAATCCTGCTGTGCTTCTGTCACTTTTCTATATTTCTACAGGCAATTTTCTGTATCTCAACAAGTAGAAGGCAAAATCAAAGATAAGAAATTTCAGTTAATATTTTAATTAATGCTAATGTTGTCCCATGTTGGTTATTATACTAAATATTTATTACAATATTTTGAAGTAAGTGTTGTTGTGGTTTAGGAATAGTATTCTCCAATTTAGTGTTCCCACCTAAAACCACACTGCCGATTGCTCCCCTCTCCCCCTCTCTCCTTCCCCCTGCAGGTGGCTGAAGAGGAGAATTGGAGGCACAAAAGGTAAAGATCACAGATTGAGAAAAGCACAATTCCTGGAAACAGCAAGGAGACAAGAAAATAAACAGTAACAGCAACAAAATTAATAACAGAAGTGTACAAAAGAGTGATTCACATACAAAAATGCTCATGCAGAGCCTGTGAGCCAACTGTAGCCACTCTACCCTGATCACTGTCTCTCCCAGACAGAATCAATACCAGAAACCACGCCCTCCAACTCGGAACCAGCGCTAGTCAAGCACTCCCTCTGACTCCGGAGGACACCACGTTTACTCGATAGGAAGGAACTCCTTCTCCCTGGAAGAGTCCCTTTCCCCACCCTCAGCAATGGTGTGAAATGGTATAGAATAACTTCCGTGACCTGGCCGTGCCCCTCCTGGCTACTACAGAAATTAACCCTGTCCTGTCTGAAACCAGGACAATTGTGTTTACAGTTCTAAGCTCTGATATATGAAACTGATGACTTTAAAGAGCCTTCTTTTCAACTAAATTTTCACTGTCCTTTTTTTTCCTTAAAAGTTATTATGTTGTCATGATCTGCAGCTTTTAATGCCACAAAAGCACAAGGCAATAGGAATAGGGAAGTTAGAAAGTTTTTCTCTCTGATCTAGTAGTTAAGAAAATACAAGAAGCTAATTGCTATGTTTTTTGTGAATTAAGGGTGCCCTTAAGCAGCTGAAGCTCTATTAATGAATGTGATGAAAATTATAGAATCACCCATGTTTGCAAACAAGCTATTACTAAGTTAATATTTGGTATTGCACTGTCTTAGGAAATCAATTTTCATGTCACAGAACAACCTCAGATCTTCTGAAATTTAAGCATCTCAATCTATCAAGAATTTTTACTTTTTAGTTCTTTGATTATGAACAAATAAAGGATCTGAACTATTTTTGAAGCCTGAAAGAATACCCATAGTTGCAGAAAATGAATGTATCAGCTTATCCAACATGTTCGTAGCTTATATCTTCCAAAGAACCACAGAAAGTTCAAGATATGGATTTTATTCTTCAAATATTAAGGTCACATTTTTAGACATCTGTAGTCATATTCAGAGAAACAGACTGTCATCACTTAAAACATGTAAAACTTGAATGGTTGAATCTAAGCTAGATTTCTCCCAGAAGTAGTAAAGAGAACTGTCATTTCTGAGGTGTGAATCTTCTGACCAAATGCAGACAAGCTAAGATAAATGCACCTTAAAAGTAATTACTTCTCTCCATTAACTACGGAGATCCTAAGCTGACTAGCCAAGGTGACCAAATGAATCAGAGCACCATAATACACCGGAAACTAAAAGCTTCACCCCCACAGGATCATATGAAACTCCAAATCACACCTGGAGTACTGTGTCCAGTTCTGGGGTCCTCAGTTCAGGAAGGATATTGAGGTGCTGGAGCAGGTCCAGAGAAGAGCAACAAGGCTGGTGAAGGGACTCAAGTCCTATAAGGAGAGGCTGAGGGAGCTGGGGTTGTTTAGCCTGGAGAAGAGGAGGCTCAGGGGAGACCTCATCACTCTCTACAACTCCCTGAAAGGAGGTTGTAGCCAGGTGGGATTTGGTCTCTTCTCCCAGGCAACTATCAGCAAGACAAGAGGGCATGGTCTTCAACTGTGCTAGGGGAGGTTTAGGTTGAATATTAGGAAAAAATTTTTTACAGAGAGAGTAATCAGATGTTGGAATGGGCTACCCAGGGAGGTAGTGGATTCACCGTCCCTGGAGGTTTTTAAGATGAGACTGGATGTGGCGCTTAGTGCCATGGTCTAGTAAACACTGCAGTGTTGGATCAAGGGTTGAACGTGATGATCTCGTAGGTCTTTTCCAACCTGGTTGATTCTATGAAATGTTAGAATTAGGTATTTAGGTTTGTAGTCAGTACTAAGAGAAAGATACATCTTGCAGTTACGCTGATCAAGACAATTGCCAGGAACAATCATTTACGAACAAGACATGTTTGAACACCTGCCCCTTTTGGGGATATAAACACCTCATTCAGTGTTTCTCATTAGATTTGTGTTACACTTTCCTTCAAAGTATAGCCACTAGGATTTTTTCTGTACTCTGAAAATCATTCATACATTCACAATAGCACAATCTCGGCAGATGCATTCAGAGATTTCCCACACACACAGTTGGAAATATTTAGTTGAGTGGAAATACAAGCTTGAAGAGTTCTAGAACTCATGTCTCTTGCTCAGTGGTGACTGCTCCAGATATTTGTCTGCTATGCAGAAATTAGGCAGAAGTAAGAAGCTGCTCCACCATCAGATTTGTTTTGAAAAACTGGGCTATTGTCCAGCCTGCCTGTCCACCAGACCTGCTCCAGTAACTTAGACAAATTTAGGTATCCTCTTTAGTAAAAAGATGTATAACAGTAGACTTTAGAAGAAAGCTATACATATAGTTCCACCTAACAACATACCTCTGTGTGCATGGAAACCACAGGTTAGTTCACATGAGTCATACCTATATTAGCCAAACAAATGAGGTCAGAACTGTTCTCTGACACTGAGTCCAATAAGCATAGGAATATTAGGTAGAATTTTTAATTGCCTGAAAGAGGATGCTTGACTCCAGACTTACTTTTGTGAAAGATGCTCAGCCTCCCCTAACTCCTAAACAAGCCTGGAAATTGTATGGGAGAGTGGTAATTTAGTGTAATTGAGGTACCATTTTTTTAAACAATAATAATTAAATAAGAATACAAATTTAAACAAATATATTGTGCTCAGATGCTAATATCAACACAACCCAAAGAAAATTTTTGTTGTAAAATGAAGAATCACAGGCATTTGTGTGATTGATTTGTTCCTAAAAGTGATTTTATTAGCTGTTCTTTTGCATTTAAAGATGGGCTATTAGAATCATTTTTCTGGACAGCAAATTGTCTCCTCCATAATTTGAAAAAAATCTTCAGATTTCACCAGTAAACCTAGATTTCTGAAATTATTTCACTCAACCCCGAGGGAGATTAAGACACACTTACTAGGCAGAATGAGACTGAAGAATAGCCAAGAAGAACTTGTTAAAAGACATTTATGAGCTTAAGACATACTGAAAGTCAGTTGTTCTTAGACTGCTAAGTTGTTCCATTTGGCAATAGCAGAGATAAAAGTGGATTTTATCCCTACACCTCTTTGAGGAAGAGAATGTAGAAAAAGGAAGGAGACATCAACATGTGTAGATGAACATGAATGAAACCATGAGATTAGAAGACTCAGTATTATGCTAGAGTCTGTCTGTGAAGTATAGAGAGCCTTAATTAGCTAAGTCGTCTGCAGCAGCCCATAAAGCATAGTTTTATAGGAGTATGAGATGACTATGTCAGTATTTATTATTCCCTATTCTGTGTATCTCTCTTATTTACTTAGATGGCAAAGTCTTTGGAACTGACATTGTCTTTAGGCAAAACCATAAAGAACATGAATAAGAATGTTTTCATACATGAGCTTTCCAGTACAATAAAATGTGCATTGGTATGATTAAATATTAAAGATAGAAGACACTGTTTCAAGTAATTTGTATACATGTATTTATTTTAGATCTCTCATCCATCACTAGCTGGAAAGCTTTCAGACACATGAAAAAAACTATTTTTTTTCATTACCAGTTATATCTTCAGTCAAATTTATTATCATTTACACTCAGAAAAATATTATCATGGCTGGTGTTGCTCCAAACCCTCTCTATGCCAGGACAAAGGTCTAGGATATTTTGTACCATGGAGAATTCTCAATATCTAGCTGAGAAGGATTTCCAGGTTACAGAATCTGAGATATCATCCCTCAAAAACTGAGAAATTTGTGATAACCTAGGTCCTTCAAAAATATATGAATGGTACTAGAAGTCTTTTCAGCCCTGAAGTAGGAAAAAGTAACAGTAACCTCAAATATATTTGCTTCTTCTTTCAGCCTCAGGCTAAGTGTTTTAAGGAACTTCCTACAAACATTGCACTGAATTTCATCTTAGAATTCTGGGAAGATAAACTTGGGGATTATTTTTTTCTTATGAATATGAAATACAATGTGTGAAGTAAATCCTTATCAGAGTTATGTAAAACCTTAGAGAAAGTATGACAATACCATCCTTCTTTCCTTATCTTCAGTGTTGTAAACATTTTTCAGAAATAATATTACACATCAGACATGGGGAATAGCAACATATCCAAGTAGAACCCTTCCAAAGCTATTCCAGGGGGCTCTCACAGGAGCTTTAATGACCTCCACTTATACAAATGGACTACTTAATGCAGAAGAAATTATTGCTTGTATGAATGAAAAGGAGACTTTGACAGACACAGTCATTCACAGATTCACCAAATGACTAATAAAAATCACCTTTGTGTCTGCTTTCTTCTGTGAATTACTGATGCTGTCGGAGATAGAACAAATTAGTAGGTTATGAGGAGAGAAATTCAAGCTCTGATGAATCAATTAGGTCAACCCTAATATCCTGTTGGGCTACAGTCTTTTTCTTGTCTATTTTTCTTATGTAACAAAGAACCGTTGGCAACAAGAGACTTGACATCAACTATTTCCTTCAGTATATTCTCCTTTCTTCCCTTCAAAGAGTCTTTATCAATAAGGTACAAGCCAGGGGTCTTAGAGGTAAGAAAAGAAAAAAATAAAATAGAACAGAAAGCTGAATGCACCTTCCTAAAGCACACACTTTTTAAATACTTTATTTCAAACAATGTTTGGACATACAGTGGTCTATTAAGAGGGGTGGGCAGCAAATGAAGGAGGAGGGAGAATGAGAAAGAGAGAGTGAGAAGAAGAAGAAACAGGAGAAATTGAGATAAATGCCAAGTCAGAGAAAGAGGTAAGAAAGAAAGAGAAGGAGGAAGGGAAAGGAAAAGAAAAGCAAAGAAAGGAAGACATGAAAAAAAAGAAAAAGAGAGAGAGAGAGAAAAAGACAGAGAAAGAAGGAGAAAAAGAGAGAATGGGCAGATTCAGCACAAAATGATAGTACAACCATAATGGCCCCAAGCAGACAAGATTCTTTATCAAGTTGAAAAAAATTGCAGTTGAACATGGAAAATTCAAATTAAATATTTAATGAAAAGAATATTACTTTGCTGACTGAAACAAACTAGACAGCACAGCTAAAAATCAAAGTCCTGCTACCAATTTATGCTTTGTCATTGCCTTAAGACTACCCACAGAGAGTACTGATAAATTCAGGTTTTATGGGTTTTACCTTTAACTGCGAATTTCCATACTTTGGTAATTGAAGGCCAGCCAGTAGAGTTCTTTTGATGTCGCTTTCTAGGTGAATCTCTCTAAGGCCAAAGTTGATTTTTAATGGAAATACAATTTTATTTCTTTAGGAGCAAACAAAATGTTGTAGATAGCAGAGCACCTTTTTAAGCATGACTAAAACGCATAGAAAACAGACAACCCAGTGAGGACCCTGAGATTAGCTCAGTTGGTTAGAGCACTGTGCTACATAGTACACAACCACCAAGGTTGTGAGTTTGATCCCTGTATGGGTCATTCACTTAAGAATTGGAATCAATGATCTTTGTGGGTTGCTTCCAAATCAGAATATTCTGTGATTCTGTAATCCACATACATCTGTTAAAACTGCTGAAATGGAATGGAAGATAGGCAAGGGAGCACAGCAGAGTATGGAAAATCAGCAGGCTACCAACAAGGCTGAAAAATGCAGGCATTTTTTTCTTCCTTTTTTTTTTTTATTCTTTCTCAAGTACTAACAGTAACTTCAGGGAGAAAAATAATAAACTGAATCTAAAGATATATTAGATTCCACTCAGTTGGATATTTTACCTGAGAACACATGTTGGTTGTGTATTTTGAACGAGGCTATGATTTGACATAAGAGTTGGGATTGTTCCATAACATCCTTTTTCTGATATACTTTTTGTTTTTTTAGAACAACTGTCTTGACATATGAAGCTACCAGCTTTTATTCCAGGCAGCATTAATTCCTGCCGTATCCTACACCAGTGGGACTAAAGACACTGTTCTGTGTTCAGAGAGCATATAGGACAACTAAGCCCAGACTCTCATCAGAGACTGGGAATTTTGACGTGGAAGCCACAAGCTGAAGTGCTGAAAGAGAAGATTAACTCCTTAAATACTTGGATATAAAGAAACCTGATGGAAATAACCACAAGAAAAGGGACTTTTATTCTTTTAATAGAAGATATGAATGTATCCAGAAATTGTTTCTAATAAGAGTAATTTTTCTTTGTGCATCCTTTTTTTTTTTAATTTACCTAAATTTAAAGGGGTCTTAAACCATGCTCTTGTATGTGTTCTTTGTATCCTATTCTTGGTCTTTTGAAGTACAGTTTTATACTCTTTACCCCTAAGAATAAATTGGTATGGGCAGTCTGCTTAACAGCTACACATTACCTAATCTTTTTAATGAGGAAAATTAAATGAAAAGGTATTTAAAAGGAAATTATTTAAATTTTGAAATGGTTACCAAATATAAATGTTCAATAACTACAGTTTAAAGCAATTAGGAGAAGAGGTAAGTATACCCATGTAATTGATTTGAATGCACCTATTCTTTTGATTAAAATTACATATTTCCTAAATATTTACTCCTTAAAAACAAACAAACAAAAATAAAAACCACAGAAAAAAACCAAACCAAACCAGCTAATTAAACAAACAAACAAACAAAAACAAAGAAGAAAACAAACCTCCCTTATTTGAAAAGCTGCAAAAGCAGCTATAAAAAATATGGTATTTTTGGTTATATCCATCCTAGTGAGAAAAAATATATCAGTGTATTAGTTTGAATGGTAGCCTTCAGAATGTTTTATTCTTTACCTATAAGTCTCTTCCTGGCTGTGCTGACTCTCCCAGTCAATGCTGAGACAAAGAAAAGGGAACAGTACATGTCAGGAGTGGTTTTCATAGTGGATCTCGATAGGATCTCTGTTTTGCTTTATGGATCTAAGTAGCATAATCAGTACCATATCATTCAGTCTCTGCTTTAATTTCTAAGAGGTTATAAATGTTCCTACACTGTCAAAAGCAGATACTGGTCCCCTACTCTTCTGTCATCCTCACTGCACAAATAGTAATTCATCCAGTCACCACTTACCAAATCATCTAGTTCCCTTTGGAACAGGATTGGGCTGAATTCTGAGAGGCTAGTTTGTTCCAGGAACAATTTCCAGAAAGTACAGTGGAACAGGCTTTGAATCGATCCCTACCAAAAAATTTCTAGCACTATGCCCGAAGTTTTATATCCTCAAATAATCTCATCTCTCATGTGCCATATGATAAGGTATGCATAACTTGTATCAGTTTCATGACTTAAATGTGTTCTGCAAGTTGAAGCATAGCCACTAGGCCTCCTACTCACCTGTGCTTATGCACATACACAAGAAATGTTTATCTTAGGTTCAAAGAACTCAAGGACCAAGTGCTTCGTGGAAAGAGCACATAAAGAAAAGGTGCTCAAGAAAAGGTGAGGTGTGACCAGAGTGGATATATCACTGAGCATCATGTGGTAGAGGAATCAGAGATCACTTCTTGAGTCTAATGGTTTAAATATTGTAGTTGTAGGCTATGTCCCTCTTGTCCCTTCCTGCTGCCACAATGGGTAAGGATCCCATGGCAGCAGGTGGACTTGTATCCCCTTTTTCTGAAAAGAAAGCTTAGTTTATCAAAGCAAGCTAAAAATTTTACGTCAGCTGGAAATTAGTTTTATTCACCACTAGTCCGAATTCAAACCATGGTCCTACCATGAATTGCTAAGTGATAAACACTGAGAATAAACAAGTTCATGAAACTGTTATTACATTTTTTCAGTAAGCAGAGAGTGAGATCAGTGTTAGGTATTTTTAAAATACTCTCAGAAAGGTTATGGCCCATTATCAGTGTTCTGAGAATTGAACTTCTCACAGCTTTCCTGATATAGAGCAGAATATGATTATGTAATCTAATCTAATATCCAGCTGCTTCATTGAGGCAACAAGTACCTTCATAACCAGAAGAACTGATGAACCCAGTCCATTAATGAATTTGTGTCTCAATTTATTTTGAGTTTTTATCTTTTACTACGGCTATAGGGCCTAAACCTGATCTTTGTTAGTCTTATCAGACTTCTTCACTATAGAAACTTTGATCAAAGTGTAGAATTTCCGGTGCTTATTAATGCATAGTCTTTGATTAACTACTTTCCCATAGCTTAGGACAGTTACAGTGCCTCTATCCTTTGTGCAAAATATGTATTGAGGGAAGTTGCAATCTTGTGTAGTTTCCCTCAGGGACAGCCCAAGTAGAGACTCTTTCCTCAGTTCTGTTTGTGAAAAACTACCTTCTTTTCTCTAAAATCTGTTTAAAACAGGCCAAGAGACTCATAAGATTTTAGAACAGTATGGATACTATCCTCTTGTCCTGTCTCTTCATTCCTCCCTCCTCTCTCATGTAAAGAGCTTGATCCCACAAGATTCAATTAGGAAAAACAGGCACCGAATAAAAAAGTAAAATTCTTATTCTTCTCTATCTCACAAGTCCAGGAAAGTGTGCTTAAGATTTAATTCAAGAAAAAAGATTTATGGATAGCATTTATAGAACATGTGTGTGAGAGACTTGAGAAAAAAGTGGTTTAACCATGTTACCCAAGATAATATGAAAGTATCCAAGACAATATAAAAGTATTTATTCAGCCTCTTATAAGACCATGAAATGTGTTTGTACATATATATATATATAATCTAAATATTTTAGGGGATACTATAGATGTGATTGGATGCTCAGACATGAACATGACAATCCAGAGACTTGAAAGCTCTCTATCCATTTCCTCAGTTGATAGAGGAGCTTGGAGATGAAAAAATAACATTGGGAAAGGGGATCAGATGTTGTATTGCAAGGAAGCCTGAGAAGGATTAAATCAACCTCAGTAATGTGCTTCAGCTGAAATGCTAAAATGGATACATTCTGAGCTGTATACTACTTAAACTGTTTAGCTTCATCTTATAGGCCAGTCACTTCTTTACATCCACGTTTTGTCTTCTAAAAACTGTCCTAGTACGGAAGTTCAATCAATAAATAAACCCACTCTTAATTATACTTAAACTAGCAAAAAAATGAATAAATCTAAAGACTCCTTGGTCTCTCTGCTATAGCCACTCCCACTGAGCAGTCTTCTTCAGGGCTCTGAAATCCCATGCACCTCTATGACAGTACATAAATAAGACTTATTTGCCTTATCATGTCCATTTCCCCAACTCACTGCAGTCAAGAATGCTTTGCACTACTCCATTCACATGATTTGTTCAATGGGTAGCACCTATGTCATTTCTGCCTTTCAGAGACTTTATGAATCTCCAGACAAATTTTTTTTTCACTCAAGAAGGATTGCTGACCCTCAGTTTTTTGCTTTCCTTTTCATTCCTTTTTAGACATTCTTTTTCACCCTCTTCAGTAATCTAAAATTCCCTATCTTTTTATCTTTCCATATTATGATCATAATTTCTTCTCTGCCTAGCTTTGTACCCTTCATTGTCCATTCTCAGTACTATCAGAAATTTTAACTTCTTAGAATGTGCTTTCCATCATTTTCTTTACAAAGGAGCTTTCTATTCCTATCTCTATCTTGGGAGATATCCATCTGTTCAATGCTCCTGAGAAACAGGGCAGAACAAAGGAGAAGGCTTTACTCAAACTGATGGGGAACTGAATATCTGCAACCTTTGGTCAGGTTGTTTTTTTAATTGATACATCATTCAGAGGTATTGGGTTCTGCCTGCACAGAGAAAAAGAAATACCATCAAGCTGACAGAAGGAATACCTTTGCTTTTACACCATAATAATGCATTTCAAGTGTGTTAAATAAATTCATCTAACAAGCTCCTTAGTCCCATTCAACTGTCCCTTCAGAATCCATAAACAGAAGTGAATAGCCTTACCCACTTTCGGAAAAGCGAGATTAAAAAAGCTGAGACTTCAGTTAAAAGCAAGAGGAGAGGGAGAGAAACAATACAATTCCTTTGCTAAGCTATTTGTAAACTGAGAATCAGATTTAGGGATACTAATAAAACAGTCAAAAGTACATGTGGAAAAATAATAAAAATCATTAAGACAATAAAAAATTTAGGTGTTTTATCTAGACACTTTGACAAATTTCACATTAAGAATTATGGCACCAGTCTAGCCCTCTTGTCCGTTCATATGACTCTTCCTTTATCTTCTCAGGAGCACTATACTAAGCATTAAAGGCATTATCAAACTATATCACACATTATCTCTGTGAAATACTATTGCAGACCCAGAGAGGCAAAGAGGTGAGAAAAAGCACAAAATTCAGTTTTCCTGGTGCTTCAAGTTGGTGATGGATACACCTTTCTCCCTTTTTTTTCTTGAACGATCCTAATCAACATCACTTTACTTCTGTAAGACTGGGGACCAGGCTGAGGGTGCTGAGGTTGCCATAAACCTGGAAAAACAAGTTAGGCAGTCATATTATAGTAGTGTGTGTTAAGACCAAGAACTGAACATACTGTGATAAATAATCATATTCTGAATATAAGCTGTCTACAATTTAAGCACAAATGTGGTTGTATATTACATAGATGTATTTAATCTGTGTTTACACTTTCTACATTCAGTATTAATGTTTAACGATGAGCCAAACGGTTCAAGGGACACACAGTCACTGGTCCCATGCACCATCTGTGCTCTGCATTCCTTTTGTGACTTCTGCATTATCACAGTTATTCCACTGGCAGCATGGGTGAGAGCTAGGCTGCAAAAAAGGCTGATCTGGTCTCTATGAGTTGCTGTCACACCAGTGATCACATCCTGTAATCTTATTATCTTCACCATCTCAGTGGTGACTCCATACTGAGACAAAGCTCAGAACTGTTACACTGGTTCCCTTCTAAGTACAAGCTCCCCTTTGTTTACAGAAATAGCTGAAAGGAGGGATTATAACTCATAACATTCAATCTTTGCTAAAAGAGTAAGGATCAGAATTATGCTGATTAATGCAACAAACCTCAACCTTCTTACCCTTTTAGTCAATGACAAATTAAATTTATGTGAAATTAAATAAATTAAATCAAAATCAAGACTGTATCTTTAGTGTTAAAACAAAACATAGAATCATACTCAAACATCAGTACTCTAAAAATGAATAAAAATGGTTCATAGTGACTCAAAGCAAGAGGCAGACAACATGATAATGAACACTAGTCATCACACATTGCCTTCTAACAAAACTCAAGAGGAGAATTTGGTGCCTTATACTGGGATACCGGAAAGAGTAACAAAAGGTATTCTACAAATATATAGGTCAGAAAAGAAAGGCCAAGGAGAGTGTAAACCTCTGAAAAACAAGAAGGGAGAACTGGTAATAACAGATGTGGAGAAGGCTGAGGTACTTACCGAGTTCTTCACCTCGATCTTCATTGGTAGTCAGACTTCCCATGTCTCTCAAGTCCTTGAATCTCCCAGTGGGGACTGGAAGACCAAAGTCCCATCCACCATAAGCAAAGAGCAAGTTTGAGATCACCTGATTAAACTGAACAGGCACAGCTCTATAGGGCTTGATGACATGCATCCAGGGTCCTGAGGCTGATCTAGTTGCCAAGCCACATTATATTTGAAAAGTCATGGTGATCAGGTGAAGTCCCCAGTGACTTAAAAAGTGGAAACATCTCTCTATTTTAAAGAAGGGGAGAAAGGAAGATCCAGGGAACTACAGACCAGTGAACCTCACCTCTATGCCTGGGACGATCATGGAGCAAATCCTTAAGGAAGCAAGTTTAAGGCACATATATGCAAGATGATGATCCCAGAAAGCCTGCACCAAGGGAAAATTGTGCCTGACCAAGCTGGTGGCCTTCTACGATGGAGTGACAAGGAAAGAACGACTGATGACATCTACCTAGACTTCTTTAAGGCCTTTGACATAGTCACAAACAAGGGTAAGCTATTCAGTGAATAAGGAATTAGCTGGAGGGTCACATCTAGACAGTTGAGGTCAATGGCTCTACGTCCCGGTGGAGACCACTGAGGAGTGCTGTCCCTCAAGACCCTATCTTGGGACTGGTGCTCTTCAATATCTTCATCAATAACACGGACAGTGGGATTGAGTGCACCCTCAGTAAGTTTTCAGATGACAGGAAGCTGAGTGGTGCAGCTGACACAACAGAAAGAAGGGATGCCATCCCAAGGGACCTAGATGAGAAGGGCACCCATGGGACTCTCATGAGGTTCAACAAGTCCAAATGCAAGGTACTGCACCTGGTTTAGGACAATCCCCCACACAAGTACAGACTGGGAGAAGAAGTCATTAAGAGCAGCCCTGCAGGGAAGGACTTAGGGATTCTGTTGGATGAAAAGCTGGACATTAGCCAACAGTGTGCATTTGCAGCCCGGAAAGCCAACTGTGTCCTGGGCTGCTGCAAAACAAGCATGGCCAGCAGGTTGAGGGAAGTGATTCTGTCCCTCTACTCTGCCCTCTTCAGACACCACCTGCAGTACTGCTTCCAGGTCCTCAACACAAGAAAGATATGGACCTATTAGACTGGATCCAGAAGAGGGCCACAAAGATGATCAGAGGACCACTCCTCTGAAGACAGGTTGAGAGAGCTTGGGTTGTTCAGCCTGGAGAAAGGCTATAGGGAGACATCTTAAAGATCTTTCAGTGCTCAAAGGGAGCTTTATTGAAAAGAGGGAGATTTTACAAGAGTATGAAGTGATCAGGCATGGTAGAAGAGCTTAAAACTAGGAGAGAAGAGATTTAGAATAGATGTTAGGAAGAAAATCTTTACTTGAGGGTGTTCCATTGTTAAGACAATGGAACAGGTTGCCCAGAGAAGTTGTGGATGCCCATCTCTGAAAGTGTTCAAGTCCAGGTTGGATAGGGTTATGAGCAACCTGGTCTAGTGGAAGGTGTCCCTGCCCATGATAGAGAAATTGGAACTAGATGTTCTTTAGAGTCCCTTTCTACCCAAATCATTCTATGATTCTATGAAAACCTATAACACAGACTTAGAAAACTTACTGGTTTTAAACAAGATGAGAAGTGTATATTCAAATCCAATCCATTTTCTGGAGTCTCAGTGACTAAGAGATGGTTTGGAGAAGAGCTCTGCCTACTCATAGTTTGCATTTTGGAATACTTCCTTTAGTCATGCTATTTAAAACCACGTAGACGGATGGAAGCAAAAGGCAAACAAAAGGCAGATGAAAGAGGCAGTCAAGGTAACTCCTACATAAAACAAGTTAAAAAAATGTGAGACTGGTTATGTTCACTTTTTGACTCAATAGAGTGCGCACTGGTATCTTTTGCCTTTCCACAAGTTCACACAATGCTTGCAGTGAGGAAATTAATTTTACGATCTGATTATTGAAGCTATTCTACAAAGAGGGACTAACAGATTTCAGCCTATTATTGGCGCACTAAGGCGGGAGGAGAGTCATGGGTTCTAATCCTTATTCCCTGGACTGGGGCTGTATTTTAACCTATGTGTATTTAATGTAGCAGGTACAACTGCAGCCAGTGCTGGGATTTGTAGCATTCATGCAGAGTATGAAATCTCTAAAAAACATCCCAAATTGTAAGGAGACTTCTAAATTACAGGGAAACTCCAATGAGGATTAAGTTCTGTTCTCCTTATTGTGCCATTTAACTGGGTGAAGACAGACAAGAAAAGAGTATAAAAACTATAAGAGTCTACTAAATTCTTAAGCAGAATAAAATCAATGTATTTCAGATAGGTGATGGGTTCATAATTTTCAGTATCGGATGTTAAAGATTTATCCACCTCTTTGGGGGTTTTGTCCTGGCAGATATGTCATCAGCTATAATTAGACATTAGAAAGAGCTGTCTACCACCCCTGGGTCAAATCCTGAAACCTTATCTCAGTTGTCAGACCAATAGATTTACTTTTAAGAAGTGGATTGGAAAATTTCTGCTCCTAGTTCTATGGTTCTCATTCTCTTTCTCTCAGAATTAGAATTTATCTGAGTAATGTTGACGTAATCATGAATAATTCCCACTGAGAGAACTACTGACATTCATTATGGTTTTCTATTCTGAGACTACTTTCTTTTTCTTTTTAACGTTAAAAAAATGTACTCTTTTTTTCCCGAGAAAGGCTAATTTGATTGGTATATTCAAGAAAGGGTCACCGATAATTGCTCATAGAAGTTCCATCTCTCACAAATGAGTGTTATCTGAGAGTTTCTACGTTATGTAAATATGCAGCGTCACAGTGAATTTTATCTGTGATTGGATATCGCCAACTGTTATCAAACTTCTTTCTAAATATTTTGTTGAAATAATGTCCGAGACGTTACAGTTTTATAGGTTCAGTGGTAATGAATTTTGACAGATTTGTGACAGCAAATCTCAATTTTTCTTGAAGAGAGACTCAGATGGTTTAGTGTGAGGGGCTCAGAAATCAACCTGTGCAAAAGAATGATGGGGAGTAGTAGAAACAGTAGCTTATGCCATAATACAAAAGTAACCCAGTGTAGCCAGACCAACACAACTCTTTTCCGTTCACTCAGCCTTTCCTATCAGCAAATACTATATTTGTTATGAATCAGTGTTATGTACTTCTTGCTCTCCTCAATGTGCACAGGAAAAACTATCTCCCACCTGTCTGGGTAACAGCCAAAGGACAGACAAAAAAGAAGAATAACCAAATATGCTATCATTCTAATGCCATTGAATATGGAATGCTTCTACAGTAGAGAAGAGTTGGAGTCAAATTTCTGGAAAGTTTCAGAACCATAGAATCATAGCATGGCCTGCTGATCATGCTTCTTTTTGACACAACCCAGTTAGCTTTCTGAGCTAACTCATAGCTTTCTGAGCTACGAGTGCACACTCTCAGCTGGAGTTTAGCTTCTCTTCAGCCAACACTCCCAAGTCCTTCTCCTCAGGGCTGCTCTCAGTCCATTCTCCACATAACCTTATACTTGTGCTTGGAATTGCCCTGACTCTGGTGCAGGACCTTGCACTTGACCTTGTTGAAATTGATGCCTTAAGCCCCTACTAGTTTTTTATTTTTCTAATTTGTAGGCTTTATAAGTTTTATAAATAGTAGAAGTAGATTTTAAAAGCAGCAGCCCTCATTCCCTTTCCCTGTAGTACAAGTAGTTTACACATTCCTTAACCCTCTTACCCCATTCTATGCTCCCCATATCAAATCTACCCCTGAATTCAGTGGCAATGTTTAGTCTCTTGTCAAGGCAAGGCCTATACTGTCTAGAGAACACCCATATCAGGGTCTGAACAACAAAACGGAGTCAAGAACTAGGTGACTATGTACCCTTTGTGCTCTGAAGATGGTGAAGATGATGAAGAGGTGGTCCCCAAAGCCCCCCAGACTCAATTCTAAGGGGATGGACCTGGGGCAGATCAGAGCAAAGGCTACAGGGTGGACACACTTGGGATTGGACAGATGGTATTATAAAATGTAACATCTCGGGCACCGAGCAGTGCGTGTCTTGTAACATCTATTGCCTTGGCACAATTAAACCCTTTCTTTATCTCACCCCTAATTAACTGCTCCTGAGTTATTTTTTAGCATCAACATTCCACGGCATCAAAATTCATGAGGTTTACACAGGCCCACTACTCCGGGCTGTGTAGACCACACAACAGAGCTTGGTGTCATCAAAAAGTAGTGAGAGGCTCAAAGGTAGTTGTCTGTGATTTAGATATCTAAGATCAGTCCTACTTAGATTAATATTGCTGCAAAGAATGAGTAACAGTTTGTGATATCCATCTACCTGTCACCATAGCTGAGTATAGTAAAAGCCAGAATTAGGGCAGAAAAAGCAGAAAACATTACCAGCAACAGAATACTCAGACAGGCAATAAAGCAGAGGATATCACTTTGCAATCCAGTAGAAGGGAAAACATGAAGGCATGGGCTTCAACTCAACTATCTTTTGGGGTGATCATCTGAGATATTTGTTTAGATTCCCTCTACAGTTAAAGAAGAGAAAGAGACACTGCTGTGGCATGATTCTTCAGCTCTGTTTTGATTCAGCTTAGTTTAGGATGAGACTAATCACACCCTAGAAATGCCTACATTACTCTACTGATCATCCAGAGAATCTGTCATGATTAGTTAAGAAGCTGACTCTGCACTAGAGATAACTAAAACTAATTGAATTCAAACAAGTTTCAGGCCACAGCTGGCCATCAGTTTCCACGGCCTGGTTTCTGGTATCTATTTTCTGCCTAAGCCCCATTTAATGAGTCAGTCGCTGACTTTTCTTCCAGACCTAGAATGCCATGACTTTCCTGCCATACTCAAAATCCTAAGAGAAAGTCTTCAAAAGATGGAAATGTTCTAATCTTCTCTGTGGAGTACAAATGTTAAAGTAACTTCAAATCAATCAACTCACAACTGAAGGTAATACAGTGCTGAATAAATGAGTGAAACAGCACAGCACCTGATCGCTGAGCCTTCGGCTAACAAGAATAACAGGAGAATATGGTTTATCCCTGTCACAAGCCTCTGTAAAAGAGAAAAGGATCTGACACATACTTATTAGTTTTTTACAGCAAACCAGATGAGAATTGGAAGTAAGGGCCCTAATCCAAGTGCCAAATGTAATCTTACATTACACTGTAACTCAAATCCCCATTCTATATATATTGTACAAGTCTGTCTGCTGAAAAAACAGCTTGTGTAGCAGAAGAAAAAGGTAGTGACAGGCTCAAGACAATGTTACTTAGCATAATCTCACTGTTTCTCTAACGTTACTTAATGTCCACAAAGAAGTAATTTTAAACCTAACCTGTCTGCTTCTGTTAATTTAATTTTAACAATAAAAGCTCAGGATCATTTGTCATACATTTTAAAAAATGTACACAGACTGGCACTTATAAAGAAGTTTGAGTATGAAGCACGTATCCTTGGATCTCTTTTCTTCACTTGAGAACAAGAATACCAGAAAAGAGGTAGTTTCCCCAGCAAAGCCAGGCAGTTTTCAGACCTAGTATTTCAATGAGCACTTCTTTTTTCATCATGCTGGACTAGCTTGCTTGACCATGCTGAGTATTCTTCCTTGTTACTGTGTATTTTTCACAGTGCTTCCAAGGAATTCATTATTTTCCTCTTTTTTTCTCACTTAAAGATGACACTGGATGGCTAATTAGAAAATGTCTCACATCTATCAGTTGACTTAATTTAGAGTAGAATAAAAAAATGAAGGTATATCACAAAGGCCCTGTAGACAGCTTACAATTAAGCTCTAAACATTTTATACTGCAGCAGGTTGTACTTCTCCATCTTGAGATAATGGAGAAAAAAGGGTTGTGGGTTTTTTTTGTTTTGTGGGGGTGTTTGTTTTTGTTGCTGTTGTTGTTTTGTTTTGTTTTTAATCTTATTATAAATGACAAAGTCCAATCCACAGACGGATAAGTTTAACTAGCTGGAGTTCTAGAAATGAGATATAATTCTTGTTTTTGATGAGTCATAATTTTCAAGGGAATAAGGTGTTTGTAACTGGAATGGACTAGCTCTTGAACTTATCCCATAGGCCGTTTAATTTATGGTTTTCATGCCTTTTAGAAACCTGGAGAAAATTGATCTGACCTCTACAAAGCACATTTTCAGTATATCCCATAAGACAGCAGGAAAGAATGTAGATTAAGAATGCAGTTCCAGGACCTTGCTCTTTAAAATGCTTTTAAAACTTGTCTAATTCATTCATCTTTTAACCAAGATGAAAACAACCTGGTAAGGCACAAATAATGTTAAATCAATGCCAAAGTAATCAGGGATGAGACCAGGATCAAAGTTCTGATCAACCCACAATTCCATTTTAAATAGTACAAAAATTTGTTTACTTTTAGAAAAAATAAAATAGCTAGAAAAATAGAAATATGTCCCTGAATGAGCTAATGCATCTCACTGCTAGCATTAACCAAATTTAACTCACTGATGAAATGACACCTGGAGAGAAAAAAGCCAAACGTAATATTAGGTGAGGATATGACCACTGTGGAATTAAAAGAGAATTAAAGTTCTTGAATACAAAACAGTACTTAAAGAGTTCAAATATCCATGAGAAAGACAACAGGGAGGGGATATGTGTGGAAGGGTGAACAAACATTCTAAAATAATAATTATGTATAGCTGCTAAGTGCCAACCTTCAAAGTGCTGTGAATGTCTTACACTTGCAACAAAATATTAGTGGAAAGAGATAGCAGCATACAGATCTTCAGCAAATTCTTTAGACTTTAAGTCTCCATTGATTTCAATGGTCTTTCAGGGCAGTACAGTAGCTGGGCAATCATCCCCAGTGTATCTTTGAAGTCTGTTTGAGAAAACAGCAAAGTAAAATTTTCAGAGAAAATCTGTATTTTCCATTAACTTTGACGCTGATGGTTCATGCACAAGAATTGCCAGTGATAAGGAATGGGATAGTGTGCCAAAACTTGAAGAAATGAGCACTAATGGGATCTCTCAATGTGCCTCACCAGGTGTTGGCTACAATGCACCACACCTGAAATGTTTCTACACTAGTGCGTGCAGCAGGAGGAACAAACAAGAGGAGCTCGGAACTTCAGCCCAGTCCCAGAGATTTGACATCATTTGCATAAGTGAAACCTGGTGGGATGAGAGCTGTGATTGGAGTGCCCTGTTGGATGGTTACAAGCTCTTCGGGAGAGATAGCCAGGGTAGAAAAGACGGAGGGGTGGCACTGTATTTAATAGAAGGGTTAGAATGTATGGAGCTCACAGATGACAGTGGCACAGTTGAGAGTTGGGTAAGAAACAAGGGGCAAACAAATACCGTGGATGTCATCATGGGAGTCTTATAGGCCTCCCAGCCACGACAATGGTGCTGGCAAATTAGTCTTTGAAGATCTAAGGGACACTTCCAAGTCAACTGCCCTTGTCCTCGTGGGGGACTTCAACTTGCAGAAATTACCTGGGAGCATCACACAGCTGGTACAATCTAGGCCAGAAGATTCCTAAAATGTCTGGATGCCAACTTTATGGAACTGGTCCTAAGAGAGCTGACTAAGAAAAGTGCTCTCGATCTGCTGCTTGTCAACAGAGTGGATCTTATCAGTGGAGACTGGTGGCCCTCTTGGCTCTAGTGAACACAAAGTGATTGAGTTTAAAATCTGTGTTGGCAGGAGGAAAAGTGTCAACAAAACCTCAACTCTGACATGAGAAGAGCAGACTTGAGGCTGCTCAAGGAATTAATAAGTAAGGTCTCCTGGAAAAATGTTTTTGCTGGTGCTGTGGTCCATCACAGTGCTGGTCACTTTTTAAACATCACCTCCTAAGGGCACAGGAGCAGGTGATTTCCAAATGTTGGAAGTCAAGCTTGGCTGAACAGTAATCTTCTCTTGGAAATAAGGCAAAACAGGAAGGTGTATGCCCCATGGAACCAAGGTCAAGTGACATGTGAAGAATTCAGAGATGCTGCTTGCCACTGTAATGAGAAAATTTGTGCAGCCAAAGCTTAGCTGGAGTTTAAGCTGGCTTTTCAAGAAGGTCCAGAAGAAGGACCCCAGAAACTACAGGCTTGTCAGTCTCACTTCAGTGTCTGGTAAAGTTTTGGATAAGATTATTATCGGAAGAATTGAAAAACACCTGAAAGACAATGCAGTGATCAATCACAGCCAGCATAGCTTCATGAAAGGAAAACCCTGTTTATCAAACCTGATTTCCTTTTATGACAAAGTAACCCACCTAGCTGATCCAGGGAAGCCAGTTGATGTAATCTTTTTGGATTTCAGTAAAGCACACAAAATGTCCAGCACACAGCTGGATAAACACATCATGTGGTGGGTGAGCAATTGGCTTGCGGGTCGAGCACTATTACATAGTGAATGGGGTAACATCAGACTGGTGACCCGTCACTAGTGGGGTTCCAGAGGGCTCCATCTTAGGCCCTATGCTCTTCAACAACTTCATAAATGACTTGGCCACAGGACTGGAAGGGATATTAAGCAAGTTTGCAGATGACACAAAACTAGGAGGAGCTGTTGACTTCCTCGAAGGCAGGGAGGTCCTGCAGAGACACCTTGTCAAAGTAGAGGGCTGGGCAATCACCCACTATATGAAGTTCAACAAGGGAAAGTGCCAGATGCTGCACCTGGAATGGGACAACCCCAGATGTTCATACAAACTGGGTAACGAGATGCTGGAAAGCAGTGCCACCAACCAAAAGGAACCTGGGGGTCCTGGTCGATGGCAAGTTGAATATGAGTCAGCAGTGCCCTGACAGCCAGGAGGGCCAACTGTGTCCTGGGGGGCATCAGGAAAAGCATTGCCAGCCAGTCAAGGGAGGGGATTGTCCTTCTCTGCTCTGCACTGGTGTGGCCTCATCTTCAATATTATTTGCAGTTTTGAGCACTACAATATAGGAAAGATATTAAGCCATTAGAGAGAGTCTAAAGGAGGGCAATGAAGATGGTGAAGGGCCTTGAGGGGAAGCTGTATGATGAGTAGCTGAGGTCACTTGGTCTGTTCAGCCTGGAGAAGAGGAGACTGAGGGGAAACCTCATTGCAGTTACAACTTCCTCATAAGTGGAAGAGGAGGGGCAGGCACTGATCTCTTTGGTGACCAGTGACAGGACCCAAGGCAATGGCCTGAAATTATGTCAGGGGAGGTTTAGGTAGGATATTAGAAAAAGATTCTTCACCCAGAGGGTGGCTGGGCACTGGAAGAGGCTCCCCAGAGAAGTGGTCACAGCACCAAGACTGACTGAGTTCAAGAGGCATTTGAATGATACTCTCAAGCACATGGTGTGACTCTTGGGGATGGTCCTGTGCAGGGCTAAGAGTTGGACTCAATGATCCTTGTGGGTTCCTTCCAGCTCAGCATATTCTGTAATTCTGTGAAAGTTCCCAGGCACGTTCAACCTATATTGACATGGTCAATACATCCTGCAGTTGATGCATATGCAGTGCTTTTTACTGTTACAATTTACATTAATTTTAACTGGTAGGACAGTCAACTGACTACCCCAAAATGACTTGAGATACAACCAGAACATTGAAATGCTTCTAGAATTCTTTGAAGTAAGTTTTATATGGATTTTAAAGGGTGCCATTTTAAAACTGTGTTAATCATTAGCACAGTCAAAAACAAAATTTATAGTTGCCCACTGTACCCACCACCTACAGGCCTTATCTGTTGCATCAATGGGAGAACAATGAATAACCATATTCCTTGCACCATTTACCTGACTAAGACTTGCATAAATCCTTGTAATATCAATGAAGGTCATCGTCAAGTATCAGAGATTCTCACATTTTTTAGATTTGTCAGTAGAGATACCTAAGGAATATTAAATACCCAAACCCTTCAACTACCATTATCCTTATTAAATAAAATCCTTATCAGCTGTATCTTTACTACAAAAGAAATTACAAGCACCAAGACATATCCGTAGCATAAATCTGTAGCACTACCTTATTTCTGCAAAGGAATATTAATCAAGAAGTTTTAACTTTATCAACTGCACAAAGGAAAAGGTATTTTCTATTACTTATTACATAAAGCTCAGTGGGGTAAAGAAGAACAAATCTTAAGCCTTCAGACTTTAGCCGATGCATTATTTTTCCAAATTCACAATACTTTTAAAATACCTTACATTTCAAATCAAGGAACATATATTTTAAAGGGGATTTACACAATAAAACTAACATCTGTCTGATTTTTTCATGTCGACATTGCTTGTCTTAGAATATAAACTGGTACATTTATGCAAGAAGTTAATTTTTAGTTAACGATTATAGTTCTGTTGGTATTTATTAAATCAAAGGATCTTTACAGTGAAAATGTGAGCATTTTTTGTAAGACCAGTGACCAATATTTAATTAAATTTATGTAGAGTGCAGTATAATGATTCAATTAATTTCTATAAAAGGAGGAATCAAAAGGAAAAAATGTATGCATAAATGAGAACAGGATTTCAGCTTTACAGTTGAAACAAAAAAAACCAAATTGAGCCAAATAGTTGAGCTGATTTTCATTTCACATGTTTTCTGTCAGACTACAGATCTTCAAAAATGTAACATTAATTTTGTGAATCCTGCTTTTAGAGCAGTTTTAAGGGCACATCATAGTAGTTAATATTTCTAAACCAAAAATATAAAATAAGACTTCCAAATCAAACTGCAGTCCAGAAAGTTTTATGCTAGACTATTGTCCTACCTATTGTGAGTGCACGTTTTACTTGTATGACATGCCTGTAATATGACCAAAGGCAAGTTATACAATGGCTTTTTCCACATCACAGAATACTTAACGAAATATCTTGACATTACTAGATGATGATGTAGCAACATCTATATTCCATGACACATCTGGAGAAGCACAAGAGTGTAAAATAAGTCTCACTAGTATGTACAGCATGCTCTTTCTTGGTCTCCTGTAGTACCATCCCATGTTTTGAACATGCATTTTCTTCTTGAACATAGTTTCACTTGATATGGAAACCTAGATGCAGGACAAAAAATATAATAGCTCAGAAATTTGAGTTTTCATCAAACTTAAATGATTATTCAGTAGTAAGGAAAAAAATATGCCTTTCTCTTCCTAAGGTCTTCTGAAACTTGCCAATGCATTCAGATCTACAGCATGGCAGGCAAAACCATTTCTTCTCACAAATATTTTCTATTCCTTTGACAGTGTCATGCTGTGTAAAGCTGCTTGGAGACAGAATCAGCAGGGGAGCCCTGGCTAATCTTCTGTGATGCCACTAGCCATGGCCAATTCAGGAAAGAGTAAATGTCCTTCAAAATGTCAGTCAGAAATGGTGTCAAAAATTTATCCCCCTACTACAGAATAGAAGAAGATAATATTTGGCCACTATTCTTTACATAATAAGTAATATCTTGTCTATCCAGAGAAGAAACTGGTAGCTGCAAAATCAGTGTGCTAGGAACAAACTGGAAATATGAAGTGGTAGCGAAATACAGGTGATTCCTAAACAACATGCATTGCCAAATGTGCTAATCTCATGTATCTTCCAAACTTTGGAAATAGGCAACTTCTGTGCCTTGGGCATCAGACCCAAACCATCTAGTAGCAGAGTGTGAGTGTTTGTGAGTCAGTACAGCATTCCTATACCCAAGAAAAAAAAAGTAATTAAAATAAAGCCAGAAAGAGATTCCACTCATTCAGGAAAGGATCTTACTAAGTGGCACAAAAAAAAAAAAAAAAAGATGACTCAGTGACTCAGCGTGTCCAATACAGCTAAGCTTTTAGAGTTTCTCATCATGGTAAAGAGCAGTACAGAAAATCTTTACGTTGTCTGGAGGAGATGTGGACAAAAAAGTCATGATAACTGTGTCTATAATAACTTTTCACAGGGACAAATATTAGCACTCACTTAACAAAAGTAAAATCATGGAATCTGTGACTTGACTGTGTTAACCTTGATTTGGTAAGACTGTAAAAGTAATCATTATACCTCCATTCTTAGTAGCTCTTCTAGCTTGTTCTACAAAGGTTAATAATGCTGTCCATATGGCACTGGCTTTCTGATAGCACAGATTTAACATGGATTACAATCCAGGAAAAGAAGTTTCTTTAGGATTTTATTTAGATGTATCTTTAAACCATGAAAGAGTTCCAGTCTCCAAATACCCCTTTATATGTTTGATACTAACCTGCTGCCTTCATCTCCTAAGCAAACACTAAAACAATGAGAGGGAGTATAATGGCCCTTGTTGTCCTGATTAGCTGCTGATGAGCAAAATGTAGTCATTTATTCTGGCCCTCGATCTTGCTTTCAAGGTGGGGGGGGCTGGAAATATATGGTCTTCAAGGTCCCTTCCAACCCAAGCCATTGTATGATTCTGTGAATGAAGAAGCAGTAAGAAGTACAATTATTCCAGACAACTCACTGTAAGTAAAGATTACTTCCACTTCACCTTTGTCCATTCTGTTCTTTCCTCCTGATTTTTAGTTCATATGTTCTTCCAATTTCTTCTAGCTGTTGTCCATCCAAACTCAGTTTTATCAATTACATTTATACACCCTACTGCTTAATGTTTCTTTTTTTCCCCATGGGATAATGAGTATTTATTACAATACCCAGTAAGGCAGAACAGAAAATATGGTTTTGTCTCTGCTAGGTAGGATTTTTTCCCAAAGCTTTATCTGCCTGAAAATTAAGTAGCTGTTCTCAGGGTACCGTTTTGCTGCACAATGTTTTCAGAAGCAAAGCCAGATGTTGCCCTTACCCCTATTACTTCTCCCAACTCAGAAGTTTGTACATTCTTAGCACTATCACAAATCACAGTTGAGGGGACGCACCATAACACAGTCAGACAAATGATGTCTAATAAAGAGAATTCTATAAACAAGAAACAACAGAAGACTCATTGAGTTATGGTACATGGAAAGTAATGTGCTGTCAAGGCAGTGGAAAGAAGGGGGGGGAAACTGGTTTTTGTCAAAAAAACGGCACCTCTGAAACTGTACCTTTAACTACATACTCAGGATCTATAGGACCTAACTGGAGAAACAGATACCTCTCACTGACCACTATCCCAACTATCTCTAGAGATACCTACTGACTATACAAATCAACTTGAGTAAAAATGTATAAATTATTTTTCAAGGCATTTATTCAAAGAATTTGGAATTCATCACTCCCATTTCAATACCAGAACTGAAAGACAAAAAAATACTGGAATTTCACAGAGAGAGTACTTTGTTATGTGTCTTGAGTTTATGCACCATAGGAAAACTAAAAATTTTCTGATATAAATAACAGTTGTATATCAGTGTCATCAGTACTACTCTATAATCCCCGACCTTCCCCAAATCAAGGTTATTGTGAAATGATTATTTTTATAGAAATAATTTTTAAAATAAAAGGTTATTAATTACCCATTCGCTAGCTCATTAATTGAATTGGAGGTGAGACATTGAGCATTTAGGTTTCATACTTTTGTTTTACACATTCAGGAAGAAAGAGAGTAGAAAAATGCTACATATATATCTATACATACATACATATATATATTTATGCAATCTTGTCAAAGTACTATACAATCATGACAAAACAGTGAGTGGTTGGCCACAGTATGCTGTGCTGATTTAAAGGACATTCAACTCAGATACCTAAGACATAGCAGACTGGGAGATGCAATCAGAAATAACAGTTTCCTTCTGAAAAATGGAACTTCCATCCAGTACAAAATGCTGGGATTCTGAAACAAAGTCATAGTCAAAATGAGGACAAAACATTGAAATATCTTGGGAGTTAGTAGGTCATATATATTTCAATTCTATCCTTAATTTTCTTTAGAGAAAGTGACATCTCTGCATTATGTAAAAAAATAAAAGCTGACATCATTCTTTGCCCAATGTTTGTCTTTCAAAGTGACTGCTTTTGTCCACTAGATCTGCTGGAATTTCTGCCAGTATTACACTGAGTTTTATTACCAGCCCATAGCTGCTCACTTTTTTTGGTACTGTTCTCAGTTCTTCTTCTTCAAAAATTTCAATACAAAAACACTCACTAGCACTAGAGGATGATAATTCGGGAGCAGTGTTTACTTATAAAGAAATTAAATAAAAATTAATATTTTAAAAATAATTATTTGTCTATATGAAATATAATTGTTAATTTAATTGAAATTAAACACTTTGACATCTTAATGAAATTCTTTCAAAAACCACAACATGTTCACATGAATTGTTGATTTTTTCAACCAAGCAATTCTAGAAATGCACATAGAATCAACACCTCTAAACTCTTTATTCTTCCTTGGACAAAGACAACTGTAGGCTGTAACAGGTAATCATAAAAATCAGAGAAAGGATTGTATTGGGAGGAGTCTTAAAGATTATCTAGTTCCAAAGGTCGAAGACAGCTTTCACTAGACCAGGCTGCTCAAAGCCTCATCCAACCTGGCCTTTAACACAGGAATCCAGAACTTCTCTGGTCAATGTGTTCTACCACCCTCATAGTAAAGAATTTCTTCCTAATTTCTAATCTAAATCTACCCTCTTTCAGTTTAAAGCCATTCCCCCTTGTCTTAGCACTACATGCCTTGTTAAAAGTCCCTCTCCAGCTCTCTTGTATGCCCTTTAGGTACTGGAAGGTGCTGTAAGGTCTCCTGGGAGAAGCCTACAGAAGAGAGGCTCTTCTCCAAACTGAACAACCCCAATTCTCTCAACTTGTCTTCATAGAAGAGATGTTCTCCCGGCCCTGTGGTCATCAATAATAAAAATTCTAAATGTTTTTTCTGAAAACTGAAAAATTGAGAAGAGGATTTCTTGATTTGAAAGGCTAATTACAAATATCAGAATCTCGCAAAGATAAAACACTATTATACACAGGAAAGGAAAAATAATATATTTCTGTAGGAAAGGAAAAATAATATATTTCTGTACAAAACTTTGGTAGGGAGATGAAATGGAACAATTGATTATACCATTTCCCTAGCGTATCCCTAAAACTCTTCCTGAGGTTTGGAGGAAGGCCTCCTTATAGACCTAGGAGGACATAAAAGTCAAGAAAGTTCCCTATCGAAGGTGCCTGAAAATAACAGCACAAAAAGATATGTCAAGCTGCAACTCTCCAAGTTCTCCAGCTTATATACTGTAGGATATACTGCACAGCAACATTGCCCTACAGCAAGAGATCATTTATGGCCTGAAGGCTCCAGCAGCCCCAAGGTTAAAGCTTGCAATGGAAATGTGACTACTTTTGCTGGTGCAAGTTTATATATAAATAAAAGAGTTTTAGTAAATATTCCAGATTTGGTGGAGTGCTCAGTTCTAATAAAAAAATCCATATAAAGGAAAGACTGCTGGTTGGCCTACCGAACACTGCCAACTAAACATCTGAAAGTGGGAATCAGTCATGACTCATTTGGAGCTAGATGGAAATGAGAAAGCAGCACAGCTGAAGGCTTTTTTCAGACCTAGTGTAGCCACAGATTAATAATTTAATTTCCTTCTGGCTCTCTGTTGCCAAGGAACTGATGAGCTTTGACACTACTCCCTTACCAGAATTTCAAAAGTCCCAATCCTAGGAGAAGTACGAGTCAAGAGCTCCGTAAGTTCTAAGTCACTTGAATAGTTTCTTTCCCCTAATGTATTTTTCAGCAAGAAGATATAAAGTTACTGTCATCTAATGCTATTAAGTCATTTACACGATTAAAAAGTAATTATGAACAAGTATTGTTGGATTTGATGAAAATATCCTGTATCACTTGTCATGCATAATACATAGTACCTTTGTTACATAAGAGTAAGAGTTTTGAAAGGTGAAATAAAATGCAATAATTTATGTAATTAAATATAGACAGGAACACAAAACCAGTGTGAAGGTACCTATGGTTTGTGACAGGCAGTTTGTGTGTCAGCAGCAAGAATAAATTTAAATCATGTTTAATTACCAAATTTAGAAGTTCTCAATTGCTTTTAGAAATTATTAGCACATATATCCTACTAAGTAGTATTTATTAATGAAATTTAAAAACCTACTTGACTACATATAACTTAAACATTTCTTTTAAAACTCAGCTATTCACTGACTACACACTGGGCACTAGGAAATAAAAAAAAAAAGATTTTTACATTAATTAGAGTGTTTTGATTAAGAGTATTTAGTCTTAAGGTGGCTGTTCTTCAATTTCCATGCACAGAAACCTTTGAATTTAAAAAAAATCCAATGATCAGACTTCTTGCCTGCTCTGAAATAGCTGAAGAGCCAAGATTGGCAGCTCAGGCTGGGGCTTCCTGAAAGAACATCTAGGATTACTGACTAAACGGAAAGCACAAAACATCTGTAATCGTGTGTGTTGGTTTAAAGGTAAACCGGCAGGGGAAATGAACCCAACTCAAAAGAGAGATTATAAGTCAGAATAACAATTTAATAAAATAATACAAGAAGTACGATTACACAGACAAACAATTGGTTTTAACCCACAAAACCCAAATGTATAACCCAGCACACTGGGGCATGAATAGAGTGGTGTTCATTGGGCCCCCTGAGTCCAAAGTAAAAGGAGAGGGGAAAACCTGTTGGTGAGAGTGCTGTTGTAGTCTGGTCAAGAGTGGTGGTTGCAGTCCAGTCGAGAGTGGTGGTTGCAGTCTGGTTGAGAGCGGTGGTCTGCAGTCTTCCTCTGGATCCCAGGAGCGGTTAAAAAGGTTCCAAGACTCCAAGATCATACATCCTCCAGTTCAGGCAGGAATGCCCAGCACTTCCCTCAGGGCGGGGAGTTCCACAATGGGTATGAGGACAGGGGGCACCCTTCTATCTTGCAGGCTTCTTAACACCTAGTTTATAGCCTGAGGAGTCAGGCTGCTCTGGGCAGAGGGTGTAAATAGTCTATTGATAACAGTTTCTGGGAAATGGCATGGAAGGCTATAGAATACACAGTTTTGGGTTACACCCATACAGTGATGAACTGGTCCCAGCTGTTCTAACCATGCACCAAGCCAGTCCTTTTTGGGGGAGAAGAAGACAGAGAGACAGTGGGGTAGAGGAAGAAATTTGGAAAATCATCTACTTGGGAGTGGAAGTCAGTGTATCAAAAGATGCATAAAAGGGAATTTTTAAAAAGGAGTTAGTCAAAATTCTGCCTTGGAGTTCACCATGTATCACAATGCTCTTTTGGCTTGCAGAGCTCTCCAGGCTTGCACGAGGCAGCTCACACCAGGGAGGCTCCTAATCTGGAAAGCATCTCCCTTTATATTTCTGGAATCTCAGGTACTTCTTCCCAGGTTGGCCCAAGAGCAGGTTTCTGGGGTCTGCCAAATTTTCAGCTAGGATGTGGATGGATTACAGGGGCCTGTCAAAAAGCATAATGGTTTCCTGAAGTGATCTGCAGCATGTTTCTATTCTTTGGAGTGTAACCACTGTTCTAATGGAACTTATTTGAAACAATATAGCCCATAGAAAATTAGGCAAGATGTGTAACTCCATCAAAGACGGTGCTGTGCCTAAATTAGGAAGCGCGATGAAGCAGACTGATGAGATCCATCGGTTTCATCAACTCTTCCTTTTTCACTGAGTCCTGCAGGTATTAATGGTACCAGCCTCTCCTCTCTTGGCACCCCAGCCTAGTTCAGGAAGCCAACTAATAAAGCTGGTTTCACCCTATACTCAATGTCTACTGCACGAGGAGCCACAGGCTCAGCAGGCAAAAATTATCTGGTTTGCAAAAGATTTAGTGTTAATACTGAAATTAAATAATGATTTATTCATTTATGTGAAATTTATTACATTGTATTTGAGATATAAGCACTAAATTTACTTAAGTAATGTTTTATTAATTTTAAAAAATTACTTGAAAGAGTAACAAATTCCACTTGCTATTTAAATAATTTAATTCCCTAACTGAGTAATTGTTTTACTTTACATTTCAAAAAGTATAAGAAACTCACTGTTATTTCATGCTGGGAAATAGCTTTTACCTATTAAAAAAACCACCTCTGGTTCAGAAATGTTTAAATGTTAAAGTCACTCAGCTGTCATGAACTCCTCAAAGCAGGGAGTAATAACATATATAAAAATACATATTACTCCATAAACCTCAAATTTTAATCATTGTTCAAGTATCAAATTTTATTTTATATGCTATCCTAATATTTACGTTACAGTTTATTTTACTGCAGATAATAAAAACTAACATGGAGATGTCAAGTGATATTCTTACCTTGGAAAAGAAGAGAGTGGAACTCCTAACTGTATTCAGTCCAACTCTGTGTAGGTTGAACTCTATGATCTCAGATGTCTTTTCCAACCTAATTGATTCTGTGATTGTGCAGTGAGACAATGTGAGAGCATCAGCCCTGCAGACATCCAAGCCACTGAAGAAGTGGGAGGAGATGCTCCAGGCACCAGAGCAGAGAATCCCCTGCAGCCCGTGGTGTGGACCATGGTGAGGCAGCTGTCCCCTTGCAGGCCCTGGAGGTCCATGGGGAAGCAGATATACACCTGCAGCCCATGGAGGAGCCCACACCAGACCCACGAGCTGTTTCATCTTATCTTCTTCCCTGTCTTGTTAAAGAGGCTGATTAAGAAGGCAACTGGTTCGGTATCTGGCTGCTGGCCAAGGTCAAGCCACCAAACTCCTGAGGAAGTTCCTGAATCACTGAATACTGACAGTGAATGACACAGTTATTTCAATCTGCTCAAGCCATCTCCTGTGACTCACTGTCAGACCGTTGGTCTGACTCATACAGGATAAATCACTGAACATTATACTCATACAGATGAAATTAAAAGAGAGGAAATGCAAATGATAACAAAGGAATGCCAAAGTGGCTTGCATGTCTTTGCTAGTCAGATTAAAGTGGAAAGCGATGCAGGGAAGTCAATACTGAGATTCAATATAAGGTAAGAATTATAGCTATATTCATTCTCAACACAGCAAAAGCTTTAGCCTGTTTCTACTAAACCTGGAAAGCCAAAAGCTAAAGGTTATCAGGTCTAATCCTAAGGATTTCAATAAATTGAGACAGGTAGATCTCATTTGGTTAAGAAGCAAAGTGTGCACTGGCGTAAGAAAAAAAATGACACTGATGCAGGTTAAATAAAGCCAAATAATGTAAGGTTTGTCCTGTAAAGGTATTTCAAGACGGCAATGTCATGCATACTTTCTGGCCTATTCTTTGAACTCAGAGGTGCAGATCCCCATGAATGAAGGACTTTAGGATGGTCTAGCTTACCAAGAAAAGAAAGTGCACATCATTTTACGAGCTATGCTATTGAAAAATCTGGGTTATATAATTTCTAGGGGAAAAAATCCTTCAAATATTATATGAAATATGAAAACTAAGTGGATTCTGTCTTCTAGATGTTACAGCACCTGAGCAGAAGGAAACCTTTCCTTTCTGCAGTTTGATAGGAAGTCAAAGGATTAATGCTAATACTGTAACAACAGATATGCATGAAAAATGTGTGCATTATCACTCTGCCCACTCCCCTCAATAAACTCCTAAACCAGCAGTCAGGAAAGCACCAGCTTGAAAAGAATGAATGACATATGTGCTGTGTTTCTAGCTGATAGCACAATGTCCAGGTAGTGAGACAATGACAAATTCCAACACATACTGCTGACAAAAATTATACATGTTAAAGCCAATTAGGACTAGAGTTCCAGTATTTTCTTGCAACCTGCAGATCTTGTGTATATCAACTTAATAGTGGATGCCTTTTGCCAGTAGTTCAAAATCAAATGATTGTGTGATATCACTTAACCCTCATCCTCTCAGTAAGTATGACTCACCATGATTCCAAAATCAAACAGCATGCTGAATTTTAAGCTAATTATATCCAACTAACCTTCAACCACCTTTTCTGTATACATTTTCTAGTTTAGTTTGGTGATGTACACAAAATTTAAGGAGCTCTAGGAAAAAAAATGAAGGAGCATTGAAGAAAACTGTGGTTTATGTTAAAGTCATTCCTGTGAACACCTGTGAAACCATTGAGTTTAATTGGACTACATCTGCTCCTGATTTTGTGAGTTCTGACTGCTTATCTGCCCTGACATTGTATTGCATTGTCTCTTCCTTCTTTCTTTCCATATGTCTTTTGGGGTATAGTTTATAAAGTATGACACACTTGAGAAATGAGCAACTTAAAAATCTGCAAGCTGAGTAAGAATTAGTAGTTCTCAAAGACAGACAGATTCACAGGCTTAGTTGGTATGGTTTCAAAAAGAATAACTCTGGCAAGGATGTGGCTTATATTGACCTCACAGAGACCAATAGTCATGGAGAATCATCAACAGAAATAGAAGAAATTACACTCTTAGGTGAAATGTTTCTGCCCCACAATGTAAAAACAAGACTCTACTTTCTTCAGAGGAATTCCATGCAGCATCACAGAAGACAGTACAAGGCCATATCATATCCCTGAAGTGAACACTATATCTGCTTATTTTATGCAATGTGGGTTATACTGATTCATTTGGTAAAAATCATACTGACTTCCTGGATCAGATTCTTAGTGCATCTTTATGAGCCAGAGCAGCAGTAAATCACTATTATCTCAATGGATTTGGAAGCAGAGAAAAAGAGGAGAGAGAATATTGCAAGTATGAACATAAACAAGACTATGGTAAAGATAAGACTTCAGTCCAACCCCCCCTATCCCGCTACTGCAGAATATTAAATAAATGTTCTTCAGTTTGAATGAAAAGATACCTGGACTCTCAGTTTTGCTTCTGCTCATCTCAGAACTGCCCCTTTCTGCCCCTGAGTCCCATTACAAAGGCTTCATTCCTAATAGAGAACAAACCCAAAATGTACTCCCATACCACACAAATATTTGGAGAAACAGACAGCTCATGGAATGTTGACAGTGTTATTTGGAGAGTAAGGTCAAGTTTTATCTACATATACTGTTATAGACTAGTAGATGGAACACTGCAGTAGGTGGAAAATTCAGGTTCATCATTCTGCTCAGCATTAGGTAGTTGATGTTCCCAGGATGTCTACAAAGTATCTTGATTAACAGGATGAGAGCTATACTAGATGTATCATTTCATAGGTTTCCATAAGCCACATTATGAATGGACACATCAGAATTACGCTATGAATTTAACTCTAATAATTGATGATCTCCCCAGAGCAAGAACAGAAGAACCTGTGGAACTCGGGAAAAATGAAAAATCATATAATTAAAAAATAAAAAGCAGAGGTTCATATTTATAATGAAGTTTGTTTGTTCCTATCAGGAAGATAGGAAAATGCAGACATTTCTTTATGCACGATTTAAAAAACATGTAGGAAATAAGTGGGGAAATCTCTCAGCTTGGAAAGAGTTCAGTTTTCTCCTGCCAGGAGTTCAAGAATCAGGAAGAAATTATTGCTTAAACGTAAAAATATTTTGTTAGCCATTTGTTTGCAGTACATGAATGACTTAAGTCATTTCCTGCAACACAGGAAAGCAAAAGCAGTATATTCTTTTTCTGGAAACCTCGTCTAAATATTTTTGTCCTTCAGAACTTTTCTGATTTGTCAGCAAGAACTATCTTCTGCTTAAATAAACTCCATACTTCTTCTTAGTGCCTCTTCTTTGTTTTTGAGAAAACTTTAATCTAAATTTGATCTTTAAAGAATCTAGGTGACTCTGTGTGAGCCACAGTTGTTAAGATGAGCAATACAAGTTTGAGAACAAATTTCCAGAGTGGGAAGGAGAGAGGGAAAAACTTGCAATGCATCTAAGGAAGAAAATGGTTTCTTTCACTTCATAATAACATTTTTTTTAATTAAAAATGCTATTAAGAGCACCCTGTAGTTTGTTTATTCTAAATTCATTAAAATTTAGAAAAACTATGTGTTTAAAATAACATGGACCCCATAATGACACAATGCCAACAGGTAATGGAATGTCTTCCTCTGTTTCCATCTACGGACAAAGTCATATACAATGTTTATCCCTCATTACTTCATTATAGTCTTTACATTAACATCAATCATCATAACAATAGATTTTCCACAACACAGACAAAAAAAGCATAACTTCCCATACCTGGAAATTTCTCAAGTTAAATGTGATCTGTTCTCAAATTTTAAAATAAAATTTTGCATTTTTTCATTAAAAATATAAAGATATTCAATTTAATAAAATGTTCATATTTAGGGAGGATAAATATTAAAAAGTCAAGAAAATTATCTTTTTCTTGACTAGTGCACTGGGAAGATGCTGAAAATATTAATTAGTCATTAATGTAGCTCAATTTGCAGTCTTAGTGCCTCAGAGACAAAAGGCTGCTAAGTGTTATTATTTGTGTAGTAGTAGAGATACAAGTCTCCATTTCAGGCTCCCCTTGTGCTAGGAATTTCAGACTACACAATAATTAAAAATAAAAAAAAGGTCCTACCACAAATAATCTTATAACATAAAATTAGACTTCAACAAATTACAACAGTAAAGCAACTAAAAGAATAGCACTCAGAGTAAAGCCGCGTTTTACAGCATTTTTCCTGAAACCAGTTGCTCACGTAAACACTGAATCAACTAATATCTCCAGACAGACAGGTCAGTCAAAGATCCTATGGCTTTCTTCTGTTCAAACATTTTCATAACTCCAGCAAGCAGAAGAATCTTAAACAAACATGAGCAGCATGCTGATTAATTACAACCTGTCATAATAAATAACAGGATCCACTTGAATTCAACAACTCATGTAAAGGAGAACTCCCAGTTGATTTGTGCAGATGAGAGAAAAGTTAGTGTTTTTTCTTTACTATTCTGTTATTCAGCTGTGTCCCTTCTTCCAGCCTGGGTTATCATCATACAAATCATATCTTTTGAGGATATATTTTGAGAACAGCTAGTAAAAAAACAACCCCTATGCTTGAGAAGTTTCCAACAAATAAAGAATCCTGACAAATTTGACAATCTGCAGGAGACAAAGCTGTATAGTGAAAACAATACCAAACTGAAAGGAAAATAAAAATAGCTAATGTGAAGAAAGAGGTTGTACAAATTTCTTACTGCTCTGCACAGTAAAGCTTTTGATGGAACAAGAACTTTATTCTTTACAAGAAAAATGCCAATTCTGTCGTATTATGAACCTAAATAAATGGTGTTTAACTAACGAATAGACTGTGAAATAAAAAGAATAAAAAAAGCTCTTGAGATTGGAATTTGCCTTTGTATTTGACTGATTCAACATTACATATGCTACCTTCTAAAATTATTTTAATTGAGAATATATAATCTTCTAGTGCCTTTTAGAAATTTTCTAAGTACAAAAAGGTGGAGTGAAATGTGCTGCCACCCTCCCAGCTGACACATTTTTCTTAAGGATTTTCTTAAGTACACTTTTCCCTGACTAGCTTTTTCAAAATAACCCTTGGCCACTTCAAACCGTATGGAAGCCAGTTTTGCTCATTCTCCCAAATTTATATGTTAAAGAGAGTTAAACATTCACTAAATAAGGTCTGATTAATTGTGTCCTACTGTAAAGCATCTCCCAAGCCATCAAAAGGAACGACAAGGCTGTGTCTAGCCCAGCCTCCCCATATTAATTATAATCCTGTGTCATCAATATCTATTCAAATTTTCATCTCTTCCCCACCTGAGCAATGAAATATGTACCTTCACTTTCTCCTTGTTTCTCTCCTTTCTTTTTTAACTTTTCCTCTGGAAGTTATACACGCATCTGTATAAGACACTGGATTATTATATTATTGGGTCAGAACCAACTCAAGTGTGTGTGTGTGCGCGTGTGCGGGGGAAGAGATAAGTCAAATTTCATGGAGGTGAGTTAATGCCGTATCCCACATGGCAGCCCCTGTGAGCCTGCTGGGATGACCCTGGAGAAGGTAGCTGAGAGCTGGAATCACGAGGCCTGGAACGCCTAACTCAGCCTTAGATTGACTGGCACACTGGGAGCACTGCCCCTCACCCTGCCCTGGAGCCCCAGAATGTCCAGTGGGCCAGGAGTCCTGCCTGTGAGGGGTGGCCAGAGCACATAAAACCAGCAGACATGGGCCTCCATCTTTTCCTGGAGACCTGCCACTTGTCTTGTGGAAGCTGGACTTGCAAAGGACTCTCTAATGGTAGCTATGATCTTATCTTTCTCTCTTCAGTCTATTTCTTTACTCCTTTTTCTTCTCTTAATCTCTTTTCCTAATATTTTGTGTAACTTAAAACCATTGGGTTGGATTTTGCTAAGTTGTGTGGGTTAGCATGTGCTAAGTCATAGCTTTGTGAAATGCTTTGTTTTGGTTTTATGTTACCCCTTTAAACTTTTGCCAAGATCTCTTATTTTCTCCCTTGTTTTCTAAATTATCAGTAGAAGTATCTCCTGAGAAAATGTGTGCATTGTCTTCCCTTTACACTACCTCAAGGTATTAAAGAACCAAGGGCTCTTCAAAATATTTGGTGCGTGAATCTTTGGAGGCTTATATATCTTTAAAGTAAAACTCCTGGATGAGCTCATAGCTCTGGACCATGGATCTTACAATTACTCCCAAACTAGGATTTCAGAGAAAGAGGAGGGAGAGAACACATCTCCATCAGGTTCTCTCTGTTCCCTTTTTTTTTTACTCTTTGAGATTAGCAGTTTATGTCTCTCTTCCATTTCTCAAAGTTACCTCTCAAAAGCTGAGGAAGAAAGGAAAATCTTGACTATTCTTCCCATCAAGGTGTGGAAGCAACCAAGAAGTACTGTACCTGCCTAAAAATAGTGAATACTGCCAATAAACTGTTCTTTGCAACTTTAGAGCCAGTACAAAAAAATAGCCTTCAAAGTATCACCATAAAAACTGTCAAATGAGCAATCAGTTTTAAGAAGTCCCAGGTACAACATTAGACAGACAATATAGCTAATCTTTGATTAACTAAACTGACTTGTTAGGCCTTTCTCTGGAGACCTTTGAGCAGGACTTCCACAGAGGCTTTTCGCAGGCATCATCTCCTCCCCACATCATGCTTGCTAGCTGTCAGTACCCTCTCAGTTTCTTGTCACTTGAACAACCTAGTCATATCTTTTGGGGTATCCACCTTTGACTCTTAAGTGCTGAGTAATCAGCACATAAGATATGGCGGGGGAAAAAACAGTTTTTCCCCCTGAAGTTATAAAATGGTAACCCCCCAGGGGGTGGTTACCCTTGGGTTTGAGCCAATGAACGCTTCTGCAAAATATAAACACATCACCCAGACCAGAAAAGAAGAGTTGTAGTTGTAGTTGTTGTTGTTGGAGAGGTGGTCATGTTCTGAGGCCACAAGGTGAAGGGGTCTGGAGCCCCACTGGGGGCTGGGCGCCCCCCCAGCTCCCTACTGGGGGGCTACAGGGACTTAGAGCAGTGTTAGACTGGGCTAAGTATCTATAGCTGAGAGTCTGGGAGTTTATTCTTCCACCGTGAGCGACAGCAGGAGCAGCGGCAGAAGCAGCAGTGTATGGAGGGCAGAGAGCCAAGAGATAAGTAGCAGAAACAGCATGCAGCCAAGGAAGACACAGAGATCTCTGATAGAAACAGAGCAGGACTAAGCTCTACAGAGAGAGAGAGAGTTTGGGTAAGAACTGAAACAAACTCCCCAAACCCCTCTGAGACCTCCTAGAGAGGAGGAGGATGATGTACTCTTACTTGAGAAGAGTCTTGGAGTGCTACAGCACCAAAAAGAGAAGAGCTGAGAAGCTCAAGGCTTCCCGGAGCTGGACTGGGACAGCCAGAAGAATGTGGAGGAGGGCTTCGCCCCCCCGCTGCTCTGAGACAGAGCACAGGAGCTCTGATAGAACTCTTGAGGCAAAGGTCTTCAACTGAAAGCTGCCCAAGACGTTCTGACTCAGGGGTGAATCCCCTGAGGAAGGGACCTTCATGGGATGTCTTACATCCCATGGGATGTCTTACATCCCATGATATGACGTGATGAGGCGAGCTTTGTCCCTGCTATGCAGTCTACGGAAGAGAAAGATCCTCGCTTGGAGTCGAAGGGCCAAGTGGGGCTTGGAGACCCCCCTCGTGTGTACTGGCAGAGATCCAGCTACAGCTGCTGCATGGAAGAAGAAAGCCGGCTGCCCTAGAGACACTGCTGCTCTGAGAGTGGAAAGGATCTCTTCTTTCTTCCCTCCTGGACTTTTATTTGGAGGAAGAAGAGATTTGATCCATTGTAAATACTGCTTTATTATGGTAGAGATAGTTAAGATTGTATATGATGTGTTATAATATTTATTTGTACAGTCATTGTAATATATTCCCTTCCCCCCATTTTGAGTCTTGTGTGGTGACTGGAAAACCCATCTCACACTGGGCTAAGATGTGGGAGAGGGGCTTGGACTTGAGAACTGGATTTTGGGGCTCTCAAACCATTACAGATTATTGTCTTAGCTTTCACTCCTTCTTTTCCTCTGATTCAGCCCTGAAAAAGGTTTCTGCTGCTATCCTAACCCTAACCCTTTTCTTATCCCTGAGCTCCTATCACATATCATGGGAAGTGTGCTGTTTGCCCAGCTTTCTCCATCTTCATCTCTGAATTGTCTGTAGGCAAACACTTCTGCTCCTATTTTCAGTTCTGCCCAGAAATCTTGCTGTATCCTGTATCTTACCAGGGATTTCTCTCCAGGCCTCACTGCGCTCCTTGGGTAAACAATTTATTCAGTGCAGTGAAGGTTTTTTCACTGCAGAAAGGGCAAATTGGTAGAATTGGTGGTGAGAAAAGAAATTATAAATTAAAATGACCTTGGTTTTAGTGTGGGCCTGTGACTGGGCTTTAGAAAAGAAATAATTTGATTATCATATCTTAATAGAAAAGCCAATTACTGTAATAATGAATAATAGTTGTGGCGAGGTGTTCTGGTAAAAAGAATAAATCAGAGTAGAAGAAAATGGTCATCATAAAAAGCAAGAGTTAAAGAGGAATTTCACTGGCAAGACTTAAAAAAAAAATCTGGTAAAACATATATTTGGCATATATTTACTTCCATTTGGTAACACTTTCCACTGACTAATAAGTGATCAGAATACTCATGAAAAAATTGCCAGTTTGACACAAAGTATTAAAACATCACTGCATGTCTGTCATCTACAAGATTATCATTGCCTCCTTTTATGTACCTCATCTACACCATTGTAGTATTTTACTGTGTCACAATGTTGATACATTCAACCTCAGAAATTATTTTCTGAATACTGAATATAAGCTTGATAGTCCAATTAAGAATGTAAATTGGCAAATCTTGTGTGAGTTCACCAAGTGTGGAATTTAAGGCAGGTACAATTATTTGCAGTTCTACTCAAACTTTTCCAATAATTTACACAAATCTATAGTGACAAAAAGAAGGTTTGACATATCTTACAAATTCTTTTGTCATTCTCCTCTTGGAGAATTGTGTTAAATCACTTTGGAATAGAAAAGATTTGAACCTGATAGTTCCTGTATGTTGGATAAGTTCCTCCTTTGCTGTGTCACCACAGGAAAAGTCCACCAGGCAGGAAAAAGAACAGAAACTCATACTGTTGTTTTTCCTTTCAGAATCTAGACCATTTTTGTCTTAGCTTCCACAAAAAGGACCCAAAATAAATCTATCAGTCCAGAAGAGACATTTTGCACAGCCCTAAAAAATTTGCTGGAGATAAACCCTGATGTTCCTTTTACTATGATACTTGAATGACAAGAAAATCCTTGCTATTTAATTCTGCTGAAATATTTTATCCTTCTTTTTTGGCCCCCAACACAATAAAGTTAATCTCTTTTGATTTTAAACTCCTCAGGATGGGAATTATATCTTCCTGTACATTAGTAAATCCACTGCACAATGGAGTTGAAGTATTCATGGGGTTCCTAAAAACAGTATTAGGGGAATTTTATAAGTTTTTTCATGACAGGAAAACCTATCCCCCTGTGCTGTCTTGCTGTATCCCCATTCTGAATTGTGGCTAGGACCACTGTCTTAAAACTACAAGAGTAATAGTAGTAATAATGAAAGAATTTAAAAACTATATTTATCTACAAAAATACCATAAGCATAATAGAAATATTCATACCAAAGATGCTTATGGAATACAGTAGACATTTTGAGACAGAGAAATAGAAGAGAGCACTGGAGCTCAGTTGTGACCCTTGTTTTTACTGCTCATGAGAACATGATTTTGAATAGGGCTGGTTTAAGAGACAGCTCAAGTACAATTAACGAAAAATACTAATAGAAAGCAATCAGACAAATATTTTCACAACGGGTAAATATTATTAATAGGGCCAAATATTATATATAAACACATTACTTTCATCTGATCTAGCAGACTAGCTAACAGCAACTAAAATAATTATAGGCTGAGATGCTTGCAGATAAACAGTGACCTCATTAATTACTGTGACGGAGATACTGGTAGCTCCCTGCAGTGAGTCATTATAGAAGTGCATCAAATAACAAACAATGACAGCTAGCTCATAGTAAGTTAAGTCTGACAGATGGTCAATAAATTCAGATCTGACACATTTTTGTAACTAAAAGGTAGGTTTGAAGTCTTTTGGGGTCTAACAGTGCTTCTCCAGAGCACCAAATCTGGGTCATAAAAGTTAACATCCAGATCAAGCCTTCTAAATATAATGGAAAGGAGAAAGAACCAAATCCTCCACTGAGTAATCAAAGTGCAGTATGCACGAGTTTCTAAATACCAGTGACACTTCCTCATTCACCACCGCTAGGAATGCTGCATCATTTCTAGTCTGCCACTGCACCATGCTGTGTACCACCACAATGCATTTTATGCTAATGTGATGAGATATCACACAGTTTGATATGATGTGGAACAACATACTGGTGAAAACTTATGGACCAACATAATTACTTTCAGATAAGAATTATTAACTCAGCTGGCAGAACTCTGATCTAAATGTGCATGATCTGAGGATAAATAAATAGATTAGATAGATTTACTGAGAACAATTTGCAAGAATGGATATTCTGTTCTGTCTGACTCTGCACACTGTTCTATTTAAAGTGCTTTTCCCTATACAGTAGTACATATATGTACTAATCTCCCTTTTGCCTTTTTCAAGACTGCCATCTTTTATTAATATTTACTTGTTTTCTGAGTTTTGCCCTTTATAATTAATTAAAACAAACACTTTAGGGTGTTTTTGGTTTTTTAAATAGCTGAATTGGCTATTACTGTGTTAATGAAATAATTCTCTTTAGAAGTAGCATTATTGAAGGAGTTATCACAAAACTTATATTTAAAAATAGATGTCTAGATCCTCAGCAGGAATAAAGCACTTCTAAACTCTGGAACAGAGCCAGTTTCCTTTCCTGCAATGTAGTCCCTGGAGTCCTCATGACCCGTTTATTGAGGGATTTACACTGGACCAGAGTCATAGAGCAAAAGAAAACTTGCAAAACATGTTTGCAAATAACAGCACTTTGACAGTTGATTTGGCTTGTAGTTGCTGGGCTTGTTCTTGCAAGCATTGAAGAGAGTAAGATTTTATTCAAAATTCAAATCTCAAAATGTGGACAAGATTTGTGCAAGCACAAATGCGTAAGAGAGCATATCAAAATAGGTACTCTGCTTTCAAAAACTGAGGAAGGGGAAAGGAAAGAGAAAGGTTCCTGTCTAAGCAAAGGAGGCTAAAGTAAACAATGAGCAGCAGTAGTGGAAGACACAAGTCATGGAATGAAGTGATACCACCATAAAATTTCAAGAGGGCCCCATATCCTGGAAGACCCTAAGGACCAAGGATACATCTGGTAATTCTGCTGATTACCTGAACACAACTAAGCAGTGACAGAATAGATAACATTTTGGTTGTATTTATCTTGGAGTACCTAACAGTACAGTGAGATGTTCTCTAAAAGCCTAAAGAAGAGACCTGGCACTAACACATTCAATATGAGACAAAGGTCACTGTACACATTTATGCTGCTAAGAATAGAGAATAACTGGTGACAGCGTGGCACTAAGTAAAGAGCAGAGTATTCAATCCATGCCCTTCTTCGGCACATATATAAAAGGTATCTACTCTTTGTAAGAGTTAGAAATAACACAGCAGCTTACTAAACAGCTTCCTGGGGTGTTTCAGTCCAGCTACAGAATAAAACAAGTGAAGAAAACACACATCTAGCTTCAACTTCCTCGTTAGAAATATTCTTCCTATGAATTTGAATATGACAAAAGAAAATTGAATTAATTATTCTAAAGCAGCTGATAAATGTCTTTAGAATTTCATCAGATAGTTGCTAAATGTGGCATCTGTGGAAAAAGAAGTCCCATGTTGGGCTAAGGAAAGTCACCAAAATATTTCAAATATCCTAGAGTATCCTATGTCTGTGTATTACCTTTATCTGTTATTCCCTCTGCTCAAAGAACAATCTGCTCTAACCACTCTTAATAACAACAATCAAAACTGCGGGTTTTTTTCTTCAGGCACATTACTTCAGAAAGCAAGGACCAAAAACATTGTTATCTGACATAGGCAACCACCCATGCAACTCAGGGAGAAAATTACAAATAACTTGTAGTGAACTGTTTAGGAACAATTGATAAGCAGCAATTTGTCCAAGAAAATGATTCATTCACCAATTATGAATAATCAGTGAAGACTATAACTCGAACTAGGATAATCCAAAATCAGATAAAAGAATAAAGTCACTGAAACCATAATTGTAAGTAGTGAACTAGAACCAGGTCTCCTGATAACCACTTATCACCCATTGTCACTAGCCATTGCTGACGTTTGCAGCCACTGCTTCAAAAAAGGAACCTTTCAAATGTGTCTGCTTTTGAAAACCACTTACTTGCTTTGTATTGTATATTTTTTCTTTTTCCGTTTGTTTCATTTGTGAGAGGATTCAAGAAGAACTATTTGATTTTAAAGGAAGCAATATTTCAAGGCTAGAATAGATTAATGAATAGAGAAAAAAAATAAGTCGCTTATCTTTTTTTTTGCTCATTAATCGTAGGCTTTTAGACTGCTTCTAAAAACAGGCGTTAAAAATAAACCAAACAAAAACTAACACAAAACTTGTCGCTTTTCCCCTTCTTATTGCCTTTTCTAAGCCCAGTAATACTTTCATAGGCTATATTGCAAAATAACTGTAAATGATAGAGTGCTTAAGGATTTCTTGAAGTAGATTGTTATGAAAATGAGTTGACCTCATCCCCTTTTGTCAATAAAGTAGGATATTACCAAAAGGCAGCTTTTGCAATTACATCTGAATTGGTTTTCAAGCTTCACAGAAAGGTCGATTCAAACAGTGACAAACATCACCTTGGTAGGCACCACTGCCTACCTCCAATTTGGGAAAGCTTTTATTAGCTCACACTCATGCTGAGGGTCAGCTTTTCAGTGTTCTTTTCTGAGAGACTGAGGCATGAAAGCTCTTGAAATCTCCATTTACTTAATGAAAATAATATTACTGAATGAATGATAATCAAGTGATGTTTTCATTATGCCAAGTAATTTTCTGCCAGTATTTCAATTCTCCTTAGCAACATGTATCTGTGACAGTTGAAACCCATAGGCTCTTTACAGCAACCATCTCTCACTTCTGCAAAGGGCGCCTTGACCATGGGAGGGTTAGCCATTTGAATGCACCAAAGTAGATATGCAGAGCTCTCTTTGCTACTTCACTTATAAGCAGAAATTTCTTTGCAATTTTCTATATTGCTACTTATTTCTGGAAAGTACTATGTCTTTTGATACACCTGTGTTGAGGAACAGAGCAGCAGTACAGAAGGAGGGGCTTGTATAGTGATTCCCACTGTCAGGGAGGGACAGGAGTGGGATGCTCTGTCATGGAGGAGGGGCTGGGAGTCATGACCTGTGGTAAGGCAGGCAGGGCAGACCTGACTGACAAGGGCTGTGGACCCTGAGGTGAGCAGAGCAAATATATGACAGCAAGCCAGTTTAGCCAACATCTAGCAGCCAGGCAAGTCCATGGTGATGAGACAAATTCAAGGTGAGGGCAGGAATTCAAATCATCGAGTCAGGAACAGTGATATGAATAGCAGGCCCAACAACTCAGGCAAGGACTGAGGTTTAAACACAGCTCTCGAGTAAAGAGAAGCCAGGATTCAGCTCTTTTCCCAAGTCTGACTCAGGGTCACAGCTGCACCATATCATAACTGGCTAGGAGCCTTCCTTTCAAATACCTTTTAGAGAGATACACATTATTTCTAACGCATCTAATGGATTAGAACCAAAGGAAGGTTATAAGGCATCCTAGGGATGGAAACAGGTATTTGTGTCAAAGAGAGTGTGAAGAGCATACATAAAGCTACAGGATACAAAAATAAAGCATAGGATTTGGAGAGTAATGTTAATGACAGAATACTGTTGAAAAAAAAAGCAAACACTGGAGACAAAACAGGACTTTTCATGGTTTTCATTGATTTTACTGAAAAGAAGTTTATCATTTCATCTAGTGAAAACCTGTCTGAAGCCAAGGGCTTAATTTCATGCAGAGGACTTAATAAATAAGTAGATTTGGTTGTAATCATAAGTATTTTATAACACATATTTGTAGGAATGTTTTGTGTGAATGAAGATATATTCCTAGAAGAACTTAGAAATCTTTTCTGAATTTAAATATTGTTTGGCTGATAGTTTTACCCCTGAAAATGTAAGAAAAACTTTTTGCAAAGAAAAAAAAAATAAATTCCAATAAAACCAATTTTGTTCCTATTTTTTTTATAATTATTAATCTAGAAATCTTTATAAATATATATTTTTTAAAATAAACGGAAATTTCTAGAGAAAAATAAAATTAACCTAAGGCAACAGAAATTTCCTGTTTGGAGTGACTTTTTTTTTTTTTTTTTCAGTTTTTTAACACTATAAAGAGCAGATAGGATTGTCTCATGCTTTTATCCAGAATTTTATGTTCAGCTAAAAATCAGTTATTCGTACTGATCCAGTAAAGACATAAATATATTTCATGAACACTATTTAAAGTAAGTATCAATATCTATAAAATCTTAAGATCTCTCTGTTTCACAAAATGATTTGCAGTTCCAGTCTTAAGAAACAAAAGCTTATGAAGTGCTAGGTATAACAGCAGACTAAGATTCCCTCATGAATTCAAGACCTAATATAAGCTTTCTGACTTTTCTAGTGTGTTTCAATTCTGAAAATACTCGGTGAATTATGCTAGTGCTAATCCACTGTAGGATAACAGGATATAATAGAATATGAAGAGATGCAATTATGGTTTTCTGTGTACAATACAATAATTCCAAGATACAAGTGCTTCATTTTACAGACTTAGACATTCCTTACTCACATAGTTTTAGTGTCTATTATGAGCACAGAAATGTGCCATAGCATAGGGTATACATCCATATCGCTGATAACACTATACTTTAACTGTTTACATGTCAAAGTATTAATGTAAACTCATTCATTTTCCAAGAAATCATGTTTGTCTAAGAAACAACTTTCAACTTCATGAGAAAACTACTTCTGGTGTATGAGATAATTTATTAGAGCTTGATTAGGTGCCTTTACATTACACTAAAATCCACATTGTAAACATATCAACATACTAGGACTGTTTGGTTGGGCTGAAAAAATTATTAAATCATGTTTAAGTTGGCTTATATTTATTTAGATAAAGATACAGGAATTTAATAGCAACCATGTCACAAAAGACTAAATAAAGTCTATTAAATTATCAGAAAAACTGTGGGGGGGTCATTGTTTATTTGAGGTCAAGATGTTAAGAATCATAATAAACACATATATCATTTGGAGTGCTGATGCAAATTTAGCAGGTTTTTCTGGCTCAACACACCAAATATTATGAGGCTCATATTCAAAAAATTAAATATGCTACTTCTTCCAGAAATACTAGAACAAGCCTGGAAGTCAAAGGGTTAGAGTAGCTAATATGACTGACACTCTTAATAGGACACCTCAAATGAACTTTGTCAAGGGTTTGGATTAATTAGTTAATGGATTAATTATCTAATATTTCACCCCAGGGAAGGTATTATTAGCAGAAGCATGGGCAATGTGTCTTAGGGATATGTAATAATTAATAACAAAGGTAAACAAGAAATGTCCTTTTGTAACTGTAGAAAATAGTAGGTGGCAGTAAAGGTAACTCAAAGAAAATGCAGGATTACCAACTGTAATGCACCGTTAGTGTGCACCAGCCCTGTCAGCAATTGTTCAGTGCTGGGAGCCAGCCAGACCATTTTGGCCAATCTCTACACATCAGAGTGCGATGTAATTTGGGAACTACCACATGACAATAAACATGGCTACACAGATACAATACAGCCCCTTTATCACAATGTTATTAGGTATTAAGAACCTTATGTGACAAAAGGAGAGAAGACTGTCTAGGGTTGCCTCACTACTGCCTGCATATATGAAATATGTTAGTATAATGTTTTGCTTTGCAACCTCAGAGAGATGAGTATCCTGTCTGAAACTGAATAAACAAACATTTCATTACTGTAATCAATTTTAATACATAAATCCTTCCATTTCTATGGTTAAAGAACTGATATGAGTCTGAATGATATAACTGAAATGCTTACAGCCTACACAAAAGCTCACAGGCAGAGAAGAAATTGCTTACACTGTTCTCGTGTATCTGCGAACACTGAAGAACTGAGGTTGATGCATTTAAAGCAGAAATATTTAAAGCTTGATAGAATTTGATGCATGTGCTATTAGTCTTTCTCTTTTCTTTTACTTCTTTGTTTCCTTTTTCTTTTCTGCCATGCACATCAGTCGGGAAGCTTTAGCATGCATTGAATAACACAAACTGGCCTCTGTTTTCTCTTGTTTCTCAGTATTACTCTTAAAGTGCAGCTACCTGTTGAGACAATAAACATGACTTCCTATGACTTTTCAGTGACTGGAGCTCACTTCTGAGACCCCAGGGTATAGTCAATCTAAAATACAGATATGAGGGCTGGAATTAGAAATTTCATGATCAGCCAAGTATACTTATAGCAGCTACATTCTGAAGGGGTATCCTTTCATCTATTAATTATATTCCACTTCCCACTTTCACCAATACTAGCGACTCATCATTTTACATATTTAATGGAACATGACTAAAAATACATCAGAAAATTAATCGGTATTCATACTGTACCAAAGAATTTTCAGGCTTACCGTTTATTTCTTTCGAGTTGGCTGCTAAGTCTTGGAAAACTTAGAAACAAAAGGAAAGGACTTACAAAAAAAAACTATTATGACAAGATAGCTGCAGGATATAACAGAAAATCAGTGTTCACTGCATAGTGCAGTTCAATATAGAAAGTAATTTCCCAATCTTTTTCTGTATCTTTGGCTGCCTACTTCCTCGCCTGTCATATATCACCATACAAATTTTGCAAAGTAGATTGCATAGTGACACTACCAACCTCCCTAGGCCTCATCTTTAAAGTTAAAAAGATATAGAAATAAAGTTGGAGAAGTGTGCTCATTTGTTTTAGATATACTTTAATTTTGCTGATCCCTCAAAATAAAGAATACAAAAAAGTAGACTCAAGCAAAAAAATTATGTTATAAGAAAAACTTATTATTCTATTGCAGTTTTCATGCAGAGTATACCAAAACCTAAACATTTATTTAAATAGGTATGTCCACCTCCTGTATCTGTGACAGGACATTCTTTTAAATTTTAAAATGTGCCTACTAATTAGCAGGTAAAACAAAACAGATTTTTTTTTTTAAATATTTGCTTATTTACTCATGAAGAGTTTTTGATCCTAAAAGCATCACTCATCTGACCTAGAAAAAGTAGGATTTACAACAGCCTGTACTGTTGTACTGAACTAAGACTGAGGGAAATGAAAAACTTTGGGAATTTGCCCATGGCGGATTTTCCAGTTTAGACTGTATCATGAAATACCTGGTATATTCATGTTTGCTGAAAAGGCTTCCAGTACGCATTCATCCAAATTGTGGACTGTAGAATACAGTATTGCACATGGAATGTATTTTGAAAATTGACTGAAAGTGAGCGAAGATTTTGTGCTTCTCTGAAAAAAATTTATGGGATGAGATGGGACAGGATGAGATAAGGTAAGAAGAGAAGTTACTTGAAAAGAATATAAAAGTTGCATAATCTGCCTGGCAGGTAGAAGGAAATAGACCATGAGACTTTGTGCATCTGTGGTGGGGAGGGGGTATATTGTAGTTTTAAATCAATGTAAGTTAAAAAAAATGTGTAGATAATGAAGATTTCTCTGGTTTACTAAAAGTGCATGATATCAAGATTTTCAGTCTGAAAGGTATGACCCCATCCAACAAACACTGATGACTGGTAGGAAAAGTTATTCACTAAAAAGCAGGCAAGGTAATATTTTTGCTAAACTTATGTATTTTCTGCAATATAAGTAAAAACATCCATAAGAAACCTTCTTAAGTCAGTCAGTCTGTCTACTTATCTAATGTTGAAGAGTTAAATCCAGCCTTAAATGCCTCTTTTTCTTTTAATCTAGAGCAATAGATATTACACAAAGATTAAAGCTTTAAGAAGTATGTCATTTTGTTACGGAACCTGAAGATCAGAAATCTCCAAAAGACCTAACCATAATGAACTACTATTTGGAGAAGAAACTAGAGCTTCATCTCTCTAAACACATTAATCCTACCTGTAGTACCAGACAGTTGCTTCCTCTTGCTTGCTCTAGCCCTGTGAATCCTTAATTACTGTATGCAAAGTGGAACAACTTTAAAAGCAGGACATCAGAAGAACCTTACCAAAAAACCCCTCACGAATTCAGTGATAAGAGTAGGCAAAAGAGATATCTTCAAAATCTCCTTCTCAGGGAAGGGCCAGAACTTGATTCAGCTGCATTAAGAGTTTCTTGGATAACTGTGGGGCGATCATGCTTTGTGTAGCACTATTTAAAGACAAAGTCCAGGTGCATTCTTCCAGAACAAAGCCACTTCAGGTCAAAGTAAAGAAGTTATGTCCATGAGATATTAATAATTTTAGACACAGCCTTTTGTAAAAAATAATTTCAGGAAGAAAGTCCTCAGAAATAATTTCAGTTTTATGGGATTCATTTCTAAAAGCACTTAAGAACTTTCACAAATGATGCTGCTTCTAGATTATATCCTGCAGTTGTTTACCTATTAAAAAACACACACAAAGCCAGGCAATACTGAACTGAGATAGTAAAATTAAATATAGCAGATGATGAGTCTTTTCAAGCTTCTAAAGTGTTTGGAAAAGGCCCCTATGATCATGTTACAAAACACAAGCCGTATTGGTACACTTCAGATGAGATAGAAGCCCAGTAGGGTATTTCAAGGCTGCATAGAAGAGACACATAGAACAGAATGTTTCTGGAACTTATGAGTCATTTAACTTGAAAAATGACATAGCTTTAACTTGGTATTCTAAGATAGTGCTCAATGGAAAACAGGATACAAGTAACACTTTAGGCTATTCTAATTCATACCCTTTTCAGGTATGAGCAAGTACAATATTTAATAAAAGGATGATAATCATGTAATTTATATCGCTGTTATTATTATTACAGGCTCAAATGACGTAGGCTTTTAATGTTTATGATGTAAATTGTCACCAAAGAAAAGGTTTTTCTTTGTGGGAACACTAGCACATTGTTTCATTTATTGCTAAAATTCATTACAATAATATACCACAAGCTTACTTTTTAATAGGGATAATTAAAAAAAATGTCAATCTAGTTACCTATTCCTAAATTGTTGGAGGATAATTGCTAGGAAAGTTGAATGTCTAAAGCAGGTTGTGCTGGAGGATTTTACATAGAAAACAAAACAATATATTATGGAACATGATTGTTCAGTTAGTACACTTAGCATGTAGCAGAAAACCTACATGATTATCACAAAACTGTTGAATGCATAAGAGCAAGATTTCTGCCCTAGAAAGTAAGTGTCACAGTTTGATTTTCTTTTTTTTTTTCCCAGTTACATTTAGTGCCCCCTTTTCTTCTCTCTTTATCGTTCTACAACATTATGCCTTCTCCATTATCCCTTATATTTCTACATACACCTCAAAAGGTACTGCAAAGGAAACTGGAAACTAGAAACAAGAAAGCTGATGCAGTATTCCCAACCTGCCAAATATTAACCTTTTCAATAATTTTTAATTAGTGTATGAAATTAATTCACCAGTAAATTTTATTGGAAGAGATATTAGGTTTGTGAAAATCTCAGGGATTTATATTCACTAGATTTGTTTTTAATTGCTTTTACTTTTGCACATGAACTTTAGGAGGGTTTGTGGCCAGATTTTTTTATTTTTAAATTAGCCCAAAATATTAAGTCAAACTGCCGACAAAACTCCCAAGGTATAGGTGATATTCACACTAAAATGTGAATTCATCTACATCTCCTCCTGGTTGATAAACAGAGTAATGTTTCTCTTTCAAATTATTATTATTGTTGAAATTCTTTCATTGGGCTTCATTTCAAAGTCTGTCTCATTGGCCTCTCTGTATATTAAAAGAAAGAGTAAACTGATAATTGGTCATCACTTCTGCACACTTTACAAACTCTGTAATATAAAGTCCACATCACTTAAGTAGATGAGACAGAGGTTAAGACTAAGGTGTTTTAGTGAATTATATGGCAAGTTTGCACAGTTCTAACACTTCACACTATCTGAGATTTAACTGTGATCTACAAGGCCTGATCAAAGGAGAAAATTTTAATTTTTTGAAATATAGAGATGCAAACTAGAATTCTGAAGAACTGGAGAACTGAGAACCCTTGCTGGTCAAGGTAACCCAGTGCTTATGTCTAGGACTCAGCAGTAAAACAAAAGGATAGGATTTAGGCTTTAAGCAAGAGTCTAAATGAATCTAACATGAAGTTACTATCTCCAGGGGAAATTTGAACAATTGGAGATATAAGTATGGATTATATAGATGAGACAAGAAGTAAAATAGTATCTTTTCCTACAAGCAGTCATGACCAACGCTTGCTCCTCAGTTATGTGTGTATGAATCAGAATTGCTCTTCACTTAATATATTACCATCCAAATGAGGCGTACTTCTGTTTGCAAAGAGACGCTTCATGACTTTAGTTTATTTGGATATTTCTTATAAAATTTCATTTTGAAACCTGCTTTTAAAACCATTTAAGTATCTATTATCTCTCAGCACAGCATATAAATCAGCTAATTGCAGAAAACAGTCAGTCCAATGAAGTCTTGGAAAATGTATTTTTCAATTAAGCATCCAATGATATCGCATTGCCTACTTAGTGTGGTAGGTGAAGAAGAGAAGAAATTAAGCTATGTTGACACACCCATGCTAATTATTCTCCCAGGACAGTATTTATTTGCATAGGTACATTAAAATTCTTCATATGACTTGCAAGCACTAAGTTACTATATTTGATCATGCCTTTGAAGCTTTTCATTAAAAATATTATCATTACTAATCATTTTCCCAGTGTTAGAATAGGATTTCCTTGCAACTTCACTTTGCTTATGTTGAAAAAAATCTAAAAACACACTTTTATGATTTTCTGTTGAAAAAGTAATAGTTTTTTCAAATAATCTTATAGGAAAATGAAAATCAAATTGGCTTTAATTGTCAGGAGTTGCTTGAGACCATTTCTTTGAAGACTGGTTGTATTCAAATAACTTGAAAAATGAGGGAAGTTTACCAAGGAAATGAAAAATCACAACAAATAGCAGATGCTGTCAGCAGAACGTCATAGATATTGAAGACTAAGAAAACATATCATGTGTTTCAGGAACTGTAAAGTGCATCACAATGCTGTCAGTTCAATCAGAAAAATGCATAGAAACCCTGGACATTTTGTGCCTTGTAATCTTCAGTTTTTAGAAGTTTCTCTGGGTTTTCAGGGTTAAATACTTTGGCAGCAACAGATTGTAAATATTTCTCAGCCGCTAGACAATAACTATTTTGTATGGAATATATGATTTGCTGTTCAGAAGGGGACCCATAGTAATTTTCCATGCAGTCAACCTCCTTATAACTAAAGACAGCCCCATGCACTGTTGTTATATACAGCTGCAGACACATTTCCAGCTTCCAATGCCAAGCTACTACATAGTCAGGGATCCAGAAGGGTGAGAAAATGAACATGTACTTCATGTCATCAGAAACAAAAGATGTTTCCTTAAGAGCAGATGAAATGCAAGATCTTGCCTCTCTGTAGCTCTCATATTTTTGCCAAGATTATCGACAGAATTAACAGATAAAAGAAAAAGCACTAGATAATAAAAGACATCCTCTCTACAGTTTTCTTATGCCTGGAGGATAAATTGCTCCAGTGGATGTCCTCCCTGCCTTTCATGATGAGGTCAAGAAACTTGCTGTCACTACCACTGTTGTGATTAATGATCTGACTGGTAGTGACAGTAATCAAACCATAGACTCTGGAGTACAGCTAGTTTGTTCTAGTCTCCCAGTGGCTTGAATCAGTACACTGGCAGGGGATCTATCTGCTTCTGCTACAGGCATCTCCTTGTGTCCTTCTTGAAGCAACTTTCATGAAAGTACAGGCAAAACGAGAGTGAGTCATGACAATTAAAAATAATAAAATGTAAAATTATATTTTTAAAAAACAAGTGGTAAAAACCTTTTTAACATTTAGAAGAATACTGCATAATGATTAATTAAACTATTAATACTATAATCCTCTTAAAAGCATAGAACTACTAGTCGAGAAGATTATGTGTATAACAGCTTTCAGTACAATGGAAGTGGTATAAGGGAAGAAGCTGAATTTCCTTCTGTCTTTCTCTTTTTTTTTTTTTGCAACAGATTTTCAGTGCATTCACTTTAATTGTATTTTAATAAATGTTCATTAGTTAAGCATACATAAATATCTGTATAAGGATATTTATATAATATAAGGATTAGTAGGCAAAAGGTTAGTACAAAAAATATCACGTTGGTTAGACAATGGTAAGAATTAAGGGGTTAAATTTTGAGACTGGGATGATGGCAAAGTCCACTGAAAATCTGAAGGTGAAGACAGAACACAGGAAAGGAGATGACAGCTGAAATTAAAGAGACTGATAATAAGGTTATACAAAAATAACAATGGAAAAATCTATTAAACCTTCTCTATTCTGAAAAATAAATTTTAACTTCCATCTGGTTAAATGCTATCTAAATTAATTCTTTGAATCACACAGGAGGTCCAGTAAAAGAAAATACTTATAATATTCTTGAATCTAGCTAACAAGTCATCTCCTATTGAGTTTCTCAGCATTTGAAGTTGTCTCTCCAGGCCTATCCCTTAGCAAGATATTTAGCACATCATACTGCTATGAGGGAAACAATGAACATTGGCATTGGCAAGTCAAAAAGGAGCACATGAAGAAAAGTATGCTGTATTTGGAGAAAGGGCAAATGAAAGATCACTGAAGGCAGCCTAGCAAACAGTGGGCTTCTCAGGCTGCTCAGCAATAACTTTCAGTTTTGTTTTGCAACTTTGTTCTTTAACTCAGTGAGTAAGACATGGATGACTCTCAGGCACCTGGTGTGACTCTTGGTGATGGTCCTGCGCAGGGCCAGAAGTTGGACTCAGTGATCCTTGTGCATCCCTTCCAACTCAGCATATTCTGTGATTCTGTGAAATTCTCAGTCATATTAAGAGGGAACCTGGCTGGTTTGTAGAGAGGAGCTGAGAGAGCTGGATTAGGCAGGACAGTGAGTTTTAATTGTGTGGAGACAGCTATCTTGCCTTCGTCTAATGTATTGGACTTTAAGCCAGATGCTGCAATGAAGGAGTGGTCTCTGCCTAAAAGACTACTCAGAGTGGAGAAATCCATAAGCTATGTAACCTACTTCAGAGAGCTGTGACTATGATTCCCTGCCTTGACAGAATCAATTATCTGCCTATTATTGTATTTAGTATACTTTATTTATTTATTTATTTATTTATTTAGACAAATAAAATTTAAAAAGCAGTTCTTACCGTGGTTTGGGGGCAGGGGGAAGGACCAAAAGATATGATATCCAGTTCTCTAGGTGTAACATTGTCCTCCAAAGGTGGACATGGTCCAATAACCGGTCTAGTAAAAAAAAGAAGTCTACCAGCAACAAAGATTTTGATGGCTTTTAATACCATGAAGTTAAAAGTGTGAGATAGATGGGTTTCATTCTAATTTTAAGCTCTTTTATTGTAGTTCAGAAAATAATTTTCTTCCCTCTCATACTATTTTACTTGAGCAATCATCTACCACATAGACAATGACTACCTTGTCATAGAATGGAAGAATATATGTTTCAATTTAAATTAATCTTATCAATAAAACATTCATGGAAAAGAGCTGAACCACATTTATTTGGTGCTAAACTCAGAGAGCTAAATTTTAATCTCATTATAATACAACTTTACAAAGTCTCTGTTGCTTAGTCTTTTTTGAGATGGAGGAGAAATGGTTGCTTTGTTTTGTTCTTATCTGTATTTAAGGCATGTTGAATAAGATGCACTACGTATTTAGTTTGTCTAGATAAAATGGGTATGGGGATCAGGAGGGGAGTGAAGGCAAAAGCAATAATAAGTTTTAATATGGATATGAAAATAACCTTCATTAAACAAGGATAAACAACATTGCTATCTAATTTACCCCCACATAAAATGCAAAACAGAACTCTGTATGTAATAAAACATTAGTATTTTTACTGCCAGTATTATCTTAACTAATCTTTTCTTACATTACTTCTATAGTTACAGTAATTCATCTGCATGAAATTTAACTGAATAAGGCTAGCTTTGCAACTGAAATTGCGCTGATTCTTACCCTTCTTCTATTCACAAAATCCTTCATTAGTATTTGCATATGTTCCTAAGATAGTCCCAGGCAGGATCAGCCTCCAGCCTCCTCAGAATGTCAGCAGCCCAGAACAGTTTTCTTCTGAACATCCCCTTCCTTTGTAATACATAAATACAATCTTCTGGGGCTCTGTAATTATCCAAAATGAGCTTTACTGTTGCAAATTAATTCAGCACCCCTATGATTTATCTGTTGTAAACACACTTTATAATATTTATATTCCTATTAGAACCTCCACTAATAATGAACCAACAGAACATAAATATTTACATGATAGTACATGGACAAATGCTTGATACCCTCATATTAGTTACGTTTCTTGTTCTCTCTATCATACTTGGAAAAAAACTAAACCTTAGCAATTTGCCATGTTCCCAAAAAAATCCTTTGAAAATGGCTCAGAACATTAACGGAGTTTCACATTTGCCACACTTTTCTTTAAAAGAATGTCATTCCTTCATATTTACGCAGTCTGGGTTATTGCTTCTTCACATTATGCATCATTACTCTGAGTAGGTGTCTTATCAGCAGCTCCAGTTGTTGTGGAGACGATTGGAATTAAGCACTGGAAGCTTTTTATTTATCTTACTTCCTTTATTCCTACAAGATTTTCAGCATATAAGCTTCTTTGTTCAGCTTAGAATTGGATACATTGCCAGGCATTGTAAAATTTACATCTTTCTTTTTTGTATTTGTTCTTAAATTGGATTGAAAACAAAGTATGGCTTTAATTAAAGCTCTGCTTAACAATAGACATTTTTTCCATACAGTGGAATGTCTGAGCAGTTGTGAGGATTTTGCAAAGGCCTAATAGGTGACATTCACCATTAAGCCCCAAGTAGAACTGCAATATACTTACCTGAGCTAAGTGTCTGAGTGACAATATTCGCACAAAGAAAACTGTAATAATGCTGTTGAAATACTGACTTAGCCAACAAAACCCACAGAATTTAAAGTGAAGGTTACTTTAAACTGGATATGATGTGTAATAACTTACAAGTTCAAAGGATAAATCTGGATGTTTAGAGAAGCAAAAGGAAAGAAAAGGAAGGCAGTAACAGAAGGAAGGTGGGAAAGCAGTTGACAGAAGACAGGCAGGAAGGTAGGAAGGAAGGCAGGCATGCAAGAAGGCTGGCAGGAAGGCAGAACAGCAGGAAGGCAGAAAGGAAGGAAGACAGGCAGGAAGACAGGAAGGAAGGCAGGAAGACAGAAAGACAGGAAGGAAGACAGGAAGGAAGGAAGACAGGAAGGCAGGAAGACAGAAAGGCAGGAAGACAGAAAGGCAGGAAGACAGAAAGGAAGGAAGGCAGGAAGGAAGAGAGGAAGGCAGAAAGGCAGGAAGGCAGGAAGGAAGGAATCATAGAATCAGCCGGGTTGGAAAGAATCTCTGAGATCATCAAGTCCAACCCTTGATCCACTACCACTGTGGTTACTAGACCATGGCACTAAGTGTCACATCTAGTCTCATTTTGGAAACCTCCAGGGATGGAGAATCAACCACTTCCCTGGGCAGCCCATTCCAATGTCTAATTACCCTCTCTGTAAAGAATTTCTTCCTAATATCTAAACTAAACGTCCCCTGGCAGAGCTTAAGACCAGGAAGGAAGGAAGGAAGGAAGGAAGAAAGGAAGGATATCTGAGGTCTACAATTCTTCAGCAAATCTAGTTTGCGTAACACAGACATTCACAAAGTTTGGGAACACGGAATTAAAAATCAATGTCAGCCTTTCTACCAAGACTGATTCTACACTAGTTATACTGTAGATGACAGAAGAATGAAAAAGAAAATTCAACCAAACTTACTGGTCAGATACATGCATTGTTTGGAAAAAAATTAAATGCCTGTTAAAAGCTGTTCAATAAATCTTCCTATTCCAAAGACTGCCTGAGGCCTCTTACCTGCCTTTTCCCAATACTTCACAGAAGACATCTGTAGTTCAAACACAAATTTGCCATTGCCTGATGAAACTGAAGATATTTGTTACTCAAAATAACTGCCAAAAATATTGTGCTTATCTAGAAGTGATAATGTGTGGGGAAAGCATAGACACTTCCCAGTCCTCACTAACAATGACCAATAATTATAGCTCTCTGGAGGGCTGTCAGGAACATGTAAAGCATCTGTACAGCATACTTCATTTGTGACATGGTTACATGCCACTAACTTAGTGGATCTGCTTTGAGGAACTGAGCAGCAGGCTCTCCTTGTTTGGGAAGAGATTGAGAATAGGAGAAGATCATACAGGATTCCCTGATGGGTTCAGAGAGAGAGAGAGAGAGTATGAAAGAAGTTACCCAACCAAGTATTACAACAAATTGGTTAATTTCTAATTATCCTGTAATACACTGCTGTACCTGTCAAAGAAAATATGCCCTGCAGGTGACTCAGCTTTCTACAAACACTGTTCCTGTTCCTGAGTCATTCACATCTGAAATGGAAAATAATAGGAAAAAGGAAATAGATGCTGAAATAAAATCTCCCGCAAGGGGGAATGAGGTGATACAGAAGCCCATGACAACAAACTGCATTCCAGGCTATGGAAAAAGTGTAAAGTAAAATCATTTTTAAAGTATTGAGTGCTTTTGTGGTCTGTAACAACTGCCTGATCCTATCTTTTTTACAGAAGTTATATCAAGAGTTGGTGCAGATGCTACAGTGAAAAGGCACATTATCATGACGATGTATCAAATGGACAGACTGCTCAGCAGAGTCATAGCCTCACTTCAGAGCAGGTCAGTGACCAGAACTGCAGAGACACCACTGAAAGACTGAGGGACAGGATATCTTTTCTCTTTCACTATTTCCATGGAAATTTCATGTATTTCACTGTTACATCTCTGTTTCAACAAAAAAAAAATTAAAGGATTTCAACTTTATGTGAGTAAAATTATCTGAGATGTGGGGAAAGGGAGTTTTACTACAGCTTTTCAGTCCATAAAAGTCCCAGAAGTATTATACATCAAGGAATAATATAACTTGGGAAATTAAGTTTCACTTAGCCACAATAAAAACAAAACCAAATGCACCTCCAAAAAGTAGAAATAGCACAAATATCTGATGTTATTTACAGTATTTTAGGTCATTAAAATGTGTATATGCTGCTTTTGTAACTACTAGTGCATCACTTCTACAACACTATATTAATTTCTCTAAAACATCAAGAACGTTTGCCTCTTCTCCAAAACTCTCCTTTCATCCATCTATTCTGTTATACTTAGTATAATTCCAAATACAGAAAAATAAATTTACAGAAGACTAACAGCTATCCTGCTCTTCATATTTCATGTTCTGTTCAGACAAATCACCTTGTCTTTCAACCAAGTATCTTTTCAGGTTGGTATTGCTGAAGTACCTAAGCAATCAAGGTCTGTGAAGCAGATAAAAAAATAAGAACTACAATGTTAGATTAGACTCACAGTTCAACTGGTCCTATATCTTTTCTCCTTACAAAGGCTTGAACCAAAGAAAAAACTCACACAGAAGTCGAATATCATATAATCTACTCCTCTTATATCTCCTCGAATTTCAAATAGCTACAGATTTTTTTAAACTCTAAAAAAGGTGAATACAGTGGTCACCAGGCTCACACTGATACACAAAAACAAGCAAAAAAGAAACATCTTTTTTTCCTTCTGATGGGGCTTTTCATTGGTCAAATGCAGTGAGAAAATATATCAGATTACACTATAGATAAATCAGATGCCAAATGAAATTTCTGAAATAGAGAATATTTTTAGATTTTATGACAGAAAAAAAATTATGGCTTTAAAATGGGTAATCTTCTATTTTACTAAATGTGCTCCCTGACTGAGACCTTGTACGCCAAGCTTCAGCCTGAAGCAAATTGTTATAGCCGAGCTATTAACTTCTAAAAATAGGGGGATGTAATGGAAAATTAAGAAACCCACTACTGGGCACAACCACAATACAGAGGAGGATGAAACACCACTCCTTTATTTTTTCTTCTTTACTTCATCACATTAGTGCAGTTTGTGGCACTGAACTGTGTCTATGCTAAATGCATTTTGTTTAGCTCTTTTCCTTCTAAACAGCAGCTTATGATGCTTATATTTAATCTCCCTCTCTCTTGTTTTTGAAGAAACTTAATAACAGTCAAATACTTTAGGTCAGGCACTTGCCATTTGTGACTCAGTACTTAAAAAAGGTGCTACTTCCCGGGGGAGAAAACAGACAGACTGGAGGATTGCAAGAGTGATCTGAAATTAAAATGCTTTGCAAAGGGAGCTTTTTGCATTTCACTTGAAGCCTTTTGAGAAATAGAATAGTAGAGTGAGCATTTTGTAACAAAATGTGCAGCAGTGATTTACTTTTCTGTCATGAACTGTGCATTCTCTGTGTTTTATTGCAGTGTACAAGATTTCTCATCATCATCTACTTATTTTACATTCTGCACTGTAAAACCAAAGAAGCATTGACTCATGAGTCAGCAGGTGGGTGCCCCTCTTCAGAGGTATTCCATGCTTTTTTGCCAAACCATTTAGCACATCTGTAGCCTTCACTAAATCATTTTTAAAAGTAATATCAGTAATAAGAGTCAGAGAGCCTTGAAAGGTATATGTCGTATGTGTTCTGCAAACAGGCTCTCAATAAAAATCTCCAGAGCTAGGAACAACAGTAAAAATCACCTCAAAGGAGCAGTAGAAAGTGGAGAAAATGGATCTTGGTATAAAGGACATGGTATTTATGGAGGTCAATCTGCATCAGCGTCATAACATTTCAGGGCTATTCAGCTATAAACACATTCTCATGAGTGGTGTGGGGTTTTAAGGAAGAGATCAAAAGATGAGCACTCACAGTGAGCATGTGTCTTTCCCGAACCCTAATAGATTGCCTGTCTACCCCACAGAGGGTTGTGTTGCAATCAGGGCAAAGGCAAGCTGGAAAACAGGTTTTAATACCTTCGAAGAACAAACTAAATTGAAACATTCGAGTCCCAGAAAATGCATTGCAATGCAGGAATTTTTAGAATTGTCAAGGGAACTTAAAAGCTTACCTGTGCTCCCGAGTAACCTGAGCAGTCCAAAGGACATTCCCAGTACACCTACCGGGCCAAGTCCTAATTCTGCAAACATTTTGCTGCAGATAAATACCTGTCCAGATGTAGACAACCTGTTAAAATCAAGTTTAAGTCTCTTGGAGTGTGGCAAGAGATTTGCCCTTATGCACAAGCCTACTATTCAGAATTGCTTGGATCAACAGGTAACTTAGAGTATCTTGCTTGCTTGTGGGAACAAGAGATTAGATTTTCAGAGCTTAAATGCCTAACTCTCTTTGAATCCTACTTCTAAATCCATCTCAATCCCTTTGGTAACACTTTGGTTATTTGACAAGCAGAGTAATAATTTGTCATGCCAGACTCTTCCCTGTATTTGTCAGAAACAGTTTTGACTTTTGAAACTGCATTTTCTGGATATTTTCTAGCTTTTATGGGTGCTGTTCTCCAACTGCTACCATACTATGCTTCCAATCATCTGGTCATCTCAGCAAAACTGCTTTATTCGCAGTGACATTATAAACTGTTTTCTCTTGATTTCTGCCTATTTAGTTTTGACAATACACAGAACAGTTTTCCAGCAAAATAATTTCCGTCTCTGTTCAGTCTCAATAATGTTTATCAGTCTCTATACCTTTTCTTGTTCTAGTCCATGCTGGCATCAGGAAGTTCCAGGGAATCTGATAGTAAAAAATCACTTCTTGTTATGAGACACAGGTTTTGCAATGTTTATAAAAATATTTGTTGCTTCCTATTTAAAGGAATACTGTCCAGAGCTTGAAATACTGGATATTGGGTTTCAGTAAGTATGCAGTGCTCCATATTTCAAGAAATATTATATTCTACAGAAAAAGCCATCTGACTGTCTACAGTTTCAAATGTTGAAATTACTTTGATTTCTTTAGCATTTTATGAGCACTTTGTGAATGGCTGACTCTTACCTGCTAGTCCTGTGAGGTCCAAAAACCAAAGCAGATTCAAGAAAACAACTAAGTGTTTTTATGGACTGAACACTAAAATACCACATATGCCTCAATACTGCAATGTGATGAATATGAGGTAAGAGACATGGAGACCATAAAATAATGCTGAAGAAAAAGTGTTGCAAAAAATACAATAAACATGAGGGGAAAAAAAAAATCCAGAAATCCTGGAGGGACAGTGAAAAGAAACGAGAAAGAAAAATGGAGAAAGTAGAAAATTATAATGTAAAGGAAAAATTCCATTGATTTTTAAATAGTTTTTAACTTGAGAAACTTCATGCAAGTTAGAAAACGTGCCTCAAATTCACCAGTGACAAAATTCTACAAGGCCAATTATAACATAGTAGTGTAAATCAGTTCAGTTAACTGGAAATAATGAATACAACAAAGGTTAAATTGATAAACTAAAATATAAATAGAAAATGTGTTTTGATAATAACAGGTAGTAATTGATAGCCATTTCCTTAAGAGGGAGGCCTGGGTAAAAATTGAAAAAAGTAAAACAATAAACCACTTTGTAGATACATTTTAAGGCAGACCAGAACTACCTGCTACATATGCACAAGAGAGCACTGCAACTTTATGGGGAACAGGTATTCACCTAAGATGTCATGTTAGCATACAAGACGTTGGTCCTAGTTAGTGCAGACAGAATTTGTGTCATGTCCTATTGTTCCTCTTTGCCTCCACTCATGCAACAGTGGCCAAAAAGATACAGGAGAGCTCCAGTTCTATGCTGTTGCTGTTCATGAGCATGACAATAAAAGAGCTCACTTCCTGGCAACTGATTCTGCTCTGCAAGCACAACATAAAAATTTGTTTAGGGGAAGAAAGAAATGTTCTGGAGAGAATCCTGGAGTAATACAATAGTGAAATAAATAAAAGACCTTTGAGACAAGATTTTCCTTCTGCTGAAGAGGAAATAGGATTATTATCAACATTTCTCTTCGACCAGAGAGGAGATGACAAACACAGAAGATTTCAACTTTACCTGCAGCTGAACAGCCTGTATTAACAGTGATTTTACTGTATAGAACTGAAATGACTGTGTTAGCCACTATTAGAACTATTTCATCATTTCAGGTCCTCAGATTGTCCCACTGAACACCTACTACTCTTCACTACATCCTGCCACTTTAATGCTAACTTTGGTTTTTAGACACAGTCTACTTCTCTATAAAACCTTGCAACTTATACCATCATTTACTTCTCTAGAAACCGAGTTCCTGACAAGACATATATCTTTTTTCACTGTCGCTATCTATATGGACAAGATATCAGCCAACTACAATCATCTCAGTGTCACTGAGCATATTAGCTACCTTCAGTGAATCCTGAAGGGAGATGGATCCTGTAAGGAGCACGAAGGCAGGCATTCATCGTCTGCAACGGCTGCCTGATGAGGAACCATTATGCGTGCTGAAGCCCTGCTTCTCAACAGTGGTCGACCATTACTGCTGATGGGAAGTAGAGAAGGTATATGTCGTATACCTTGTTATCTTTCGCTTTACTTTTGCACACTCAAGCTTTTGCTTTGCTTTTGCTTTAAATAAACTGCCTTATCCCAACCCATGAGTTGTTTTCCATCTTACTTTCTCCCCTTTCTGGCTGGGAAGGGGAGTGATAGAGCGGCTGGGTGGGCGTCTGGTGTCCAGCCAAGGTCAACCCACCACAGTCCTTTTGGTGGAGAATGCAGGCAGTCATGAGGATTGGGAGATGTAACAGGCAAAACAAGTACCAAACAATGTTAGAAAATTAAATGATTGTGGGAAAGTTTTGGTTTAATTGTGGTGAAGGTAAAAAGGGTGGCTTTTGTGTAAATTGTCCACTTTCATTTGGTGTTATGGTGATGTTATTTTGAGTTTTGATGGGGAAAGTTTTTTTTATACTCTGTTTTCATTGGTTGTTGTCTTTGTTTATGTAAGTGAAGGTTGTGTGCTGAATGTGGAATTTAAGATTCTTAAATATTTAAAGTTTATTTTGAATGTGGAATTTAAGATTCTGATTCACAGAGGCAAGGGGTGGAATGTAGTGGGTTTCTGTGGCTATGTTTTGGTAGCGGGGGTAGCTACAGGGGTGGCTTCTACTAGAAGCTGCTAGAAGCTTCCTCTGTTTGGTGGAGCCAATGCCTGGCAGATCCAAGATGGGCTTCCTGCCGCTGGCCAAGGCCAAGCTAATCAGGAGCAATAGTAATGCCTCTGTGATAACATATTTAAGAACAGAAGATTGTTGCGCAGGAAAAATTCCGGCCAGGGAAGAGTGGAGTGAGAACATGGGAACAACAATGAAAATACCCAGGTCAGTGCAGAAAGAGGGGCAGGAGGTGCTCCAGGCACCGGAACTGTGGCCCCTGCAGCCTGTGGTGAAGACAGTGGTGTTGCAGCTGTGCCCCTGCAGCCCACGGAGGACCATCGGGGTGCAAAGACCCACCTGCAGCGCATGGAGGAGCCCATGCTGGAGCAGGTGGGTATCCGAAGGAGGCTGTGATCTCATGGGAGGCCCAAGACGGAGAAGGGTCCTGCCAGGGACTTGCAGCCCATGGAGATGAAAGTCCATGCTGGAGCAGGTTTTTCCTGGGTAGGACTTGTGGCCCCTGGGAGGGACCCATGCTGGTACAGCTCATCCTTGAAGGACTGCACTCCATGGAAGAGTGAACCACAGGACAGCAGTTTCGTGAAGAACTATCATCTGTGGGAGGGACACATGCTGCAGAGGTCCATCAAGGACTGTGTCCCGTGGGAGGGACCCCAGAGGAGCAGGGGAGGACTCCTCTCCTTGAGCAGTGGCACAAAAAACAACTGACCGTAACCCCCATTAACTATCCCCCTGAACTGCTGGGGGAAAGGAGGGAGAACATGGAAAGAAGGAGGGGTGGGGGGGAGATGTTTTTAAGGCTGTTTTATTTCTCACTCTTTTGCTCTGGTCCTGTTAGTAACAAATTTAAGTAATATGCCCACTTTGAGTCTGTTTTGCCCATGAAGGTAATAAGTAAGTGACCTCTCCCAGCTGTTATCTCAACTCATGAATCCTTAGCTATAATTTTTTTCTTTCCTCTGTCCAGTTGCAGAGGTGAGCGAGAGAGTGGCTTTAGAGGGTACCTGGCATCTGGCCAGAGTCAACCCACTACACTATTGTAAACATTTATTTTCAGAAATAAATTCAAAGATTCTAAAGAGCTTCCATTTCATTACTTCTGACTAACAATTTTGCCCTCAAAGCACAAAACCATATTTCAGTGTATCAGTGACTTGTATGTTAGCACTTGGCAGAACTCAGTGATCTGCTGCAGAAGAGAGACCAGTCTCTCCTAAGAGCACAGCAGGGAGACCTTGGCCAACTCCCTCTCTCTAAGTGTAAAGAACAAGCAGGTAGAAATGCTGTGACATTTCTAACACAAGGATAAGCTTAAAAGGATATCCAGTTAGGTGTACAAAGCAGGTGTTTAAATCTCCATGTAACAGAGACAAGCACAATGTTTCAAGATTTACATTGTCTGGCCCAAGGGTGGATTTCTCTGGGTAATGAGCCCTTAGCATGCTTCTCTCTCACAACTATCGTCAACAGAGAACAGCACTATGATTACCAAGCAGCACTTCTTCTCTTAATAAATTCAAATTCAAATTCAAATCTGAGTGTTTTCTTGTCTTTGATCAAAATAAAAAAAATCTGAAAAACTCAAACACGAAAAAAAAACAAACAGTTGCTACAGTTAGTTTCATTAGGCTTAATAGTATTATTCTGTACCCTGACTAGGATAGGTTAAAGAAAATCAAAAAATTTCGTCCTGCTAACAAGCATCTAATTCAGTAAGCAACTTTATCTCATTAGAACTACATTTAAAGGTTTAGAGAAGCTATTAGTGATTATTTTTCTGCTGCCCATAAAAATATCTTTTTCTGTGAAAAAAAAAAACAACCGAAGTTTAGTTATCACCTCCTTCAGCATAAGAGCACCAAAGGAGGAAAACGTAACACTAAATGCAATAAAAAAGCAACAGTGTTCAGATAATATTGCAGCAGAAATCAAATATTGTGGAGCATGGAATTACACATCAGAAATCTCATATAAATTTAAATGAAAAGTTCTAATGGGAGGCCTTTTAATCTAATGAAAACATATGAATTTGCAAAGGACAATGTCTCTCATTTAAGCTATCAAATTTGATAAAATGATCTCAGAAAGGTTTAGGTCTAATTGTATTTTCAAAAAGTAACAGTTGACAGAGAAATGTAATAACCTTCTTGAAGAGAACCAACAGAAAAAATTAATTAAACTAGAATGCTACAGCAGGGAAAATAAGGCTGATATGTGATTTGTTTACCAGAGTAGAAACACATTCATCAAAGTAGCTATTGAAACATCAAACTCGTTTTATCAGTATTGTTTCTTCAGTATATCAAATGTTCAAGTATTACTTCTTGTAATACCTTTTCTTCAAGACTCATCAAGAGTGACTATCTACAGTTAATCCAACACATAAGTATAAACCAGTGTAACACTAACCAGTGACTTCCCTCAGATACACTCCTTTCAGTGATGAATATTCATATTAGTTAATTATTTAGACACTGTTTGGTAAGTGGTCTGGCATTATATCTCTTGTTCATAGCAGAGATAAATGAAACAATTTATGTTTGCATAGTTCTATATATTTGGATCCTAGTATTATTTTTTTAGGCTTTCTGGCAAGATTAAAAACCTGTTTCTAAATTGCTACTCTTTTTTTAAGCATGTGATAATTCCTGGTGATACTATAATACTAGTTGCCATGTTTTTTAAATAATTTCATATTATTTGGTTCATTTATAATGAATAATAACTAGGAAAGTGAACAATTCTGTATTCATACTGAACTGATTATGTGAATGTCTCCCTTTTTTTCAAAAAATTTGAAATTATAATTTTCCTTACATAAAAGGAAAACAGTGTTCCCTTTTAACATTATCATGTACTAGCTGAGTTGAGATTTTAGCACATATTTTTAATACCAACTACACTATTTCCTACTATGACCAGATGTATGTTGTCTGCTCCCAATCTCATATTATTTTTAAAATATGCAGGGAATGTTTGGGTTTAATAACCAAATTTGAAAAAGCACAGGCATTATCCACTTCTGTTCTCTAAACCATCTTAGAACTAATTTAATTTTGACTTCAAGCAGACTTCTGATAAAATTATCAATTTTAAGTATCAAAGAGTATTCTAGACTTATTCTGTTTGAATTGTACTCCAGGTCTTGAAGAAAGTTTTAAAGGACTTAGCTGATTGTAAGTCATTATGCTTTTCATGGGCAGTCAGAACAAACGTTATTAAAATGAATATCTCAGTAAGATTCAATTATTTATCACAGGGTTTGCTTGTAATAATACCACTTCCCTTTTTTTAACAATCTGACAAAAAACCTGTATGAAATAATAGTTATTCACAAGCTAGTATTATTTGGTTTCAGCAAAGAAAAAGATCCTACTTTTTCTCACAGATTTTTTTTCTTTTTCTGTTCTTTCTAAAGAGCGATTCGGGTTTTGTGTTGAAAGGGATGTTTCAGAATTACTTTTCCAGAAGGGGATGTAAGTAATTTGAAAGTAACTCTTTTTCCCTATTGCCTATAGCTAGACTCACTGAACACAGGTCTACAAAATTAACATTAACTTCAGGACTACAGGAAAAGCAGAGCCCACTATGTCTGATAATGCTATAATGAAACAATTGACATATGTTAGTTCCCAATGACATGTTGTCCAGGACTGAAGTAACTGAAAATGCTTTTTCAAATTTCCTCTACAAGTTATTCACGAACAACAATTAAACAAAATTATTGTATTTTTATAAGCAGTGTTCTTCCAGGATCTTAGCTCTTTTAAAACAAATAAATTTTATAATGCCTATTTTAAGTATGAAAAATAATACTTAAGCATGTGCTATGGATTCAATTACTCTTCATTGTATTTTACTAAATATCAGGGAGATTTCCTAGATAGTCCTGTTCATCAGATTATGAAAGTAGCCCATTTTTCTTAGCAGACCACATCAATCAGAACTCAGAAGTTCCAATCTCTACAGTTTTGTGACAGTTTTAATGGGCCCTGAAAAACATTCAGAAATGTATATAATTGTGTGAACAAAAGCTTGTGTAATCATCATGTCTAGAGATTGAATTCATGGAAGAAAACACAAGGTTGGGAAAAGTTTTTATACTCAGTCTATTTTTGGCATCCTCCTAGTATTCCTTTCAGATGTGAATTTACAGTCCTTACCACTCTTCTCCATTCCTTTCTTTAAGATTTATAATCTTAAGTTATTAACTCACCTGCTAATTGCCTCACTCATGCAAACATCCTTTAGTGAGGTGACATGCTGTCTCCCTAGTTCTGGTGATGACCCTGACTACTCCAACTCATCACAGCCTGTCTGAACTTACTGCTTTCTGTGAGATACAACACAGTTTTCCATCCCATGAGGTAACATTCAAACAAGATTTCAAAGCTTTTGCGCACACAAAATTTTACATATCTCTGGGTGACAGTTTGTATAAATACTTATTTTGCCTGCTCAACATTTTCTGTAATTCCTATTCTTCAAAAGCAGTTGAGGTGAAGCTGCCAGTTTATCTTTTCTTGACTTCCATATTCTGCATTGACAGGACCACTCTGAGAAGGGAACAGTACCTGTCCCAGAGGAGATGGAGGATTAGCAGGAGATCTTGCGGGTCACCAGTAGGATTAAGGAACAGAATGACCTGGGAGTGGAAATGCAGCCAAACTTAGGGGTGACAGAAACAAAGTAATATTAGGCATTCTGCACACGTTACTGTAAACCAGAAACTGGATTGATAATAATTCTTAAGGAAAGAATGTACCCTGCAAGCACCAAGGTCAGGGAGGAGATTTGTTTGCAATTTGTATTTTAATTTCTCATCTCTAACAGATCTGACTTTTGCTATTAGCTACCTCATACTAGTTTGTGTCATAATAAAACCCAGCTTTACAATTTCATGAATGCTGCAGAAGTAGGGCTGAGGTCATGGCACACCAAAGCTTCACACAGCCTAGGTTCCTTATACCAACCACAATTTCACCTGTCCCCTATTATGCATGTCTCCAGGTTTTTATAAACATTATTCCGTAACCTTTTCCCATATAAGTTTTCTCTCAGAAAACTTGCCAGTTGTGGACACAGTGGAAATTTGGCACACTACACATCCTCTAAATATCATTTTATTGAATAAAAGTTGTAGAGGGTAATCATATACACAGAAAAGAGATCGATAGCCAGGTACTGTGTAGGGTGGATACCTCTATACTCTAACAGAGTAACTCAAATTAGCATGGATTGTGTCTATTCATATCTAGCCCCAGAGCTAAATTTAAGTCCCTGGTCACCGCATGTTTAGCAGTGTAGAAACCGTTATAAAATTTTAGAGATCTAGCAGGGATCTTTTATATATTTAGACAACTACAGCTGAGCAGCCTAAATTTTTTTTTCTTATTAAGAGTTGAGCGTGATTAGTTTAGTTTCAAGGGAGATTTCTATTGTAAAATATTTGAAAATCCATTTTTAACATTTAATTCTCAAAAATTAATAAAATATTTGGCTTTTCTTATGAAATACAAATATGAATTTATAAATGGATTTGGAAAAATTCATTTAGGGAAAAATTGCATTTTATTTCCTTTATTTCTGTTCACTTTTAATTATTTTTCATTGGAACATTATTTGGATTTATGCCAAAAGGTGCAATATTGTGTACTATGGCATATGATATCTTTTGTATTCTGTTTTTCAGTTTTAAGATATTAGGACAAATTTGTCCTAGAATAAATGGAAACATCCCAATATCTAGATAAATGCCCTCTTTTCATGATGAGAAATGTATGTATCCAAAGTCCATAGAAATAAACAGAATTCTTGCAGTTTCTGTTGAGATGCCTTGAACAAATCAGAGAAGTGCTTCACAAAAGGAACTTTAGCTCAGGGAGAGTAATCTCCCGGATCTCCTGCTACAGCTAATGGAGAGACAACAGCATCTCTACAGGCAATTCAGAAGATTTTATAATCCTTAGAAGAGGAAGACTGGATCTAATTATAGATTCTGCCTTTCCTGCAGAAAAATCTATCTGTTCCTATTGAACATGTCGAACCTAGGGAGATTAGCTACCCAAGACAATGAGTAGTCTTCATGTTTACAACTAAAAGGTCAGACAGTTCCACTGTAACTCAGACACAAGGTGATCTAAAGTGTAAACTCAAATATTGGTATCTGTAGCAAATGTCTTGACTTATTTTTGCACTAAAAAATTTATAACTTGAAATATTAAGTATTGTTTTTGTTTGGACCTCAGCCAGCAGTGATAAACAATACATAATATTAATATATCAAAATGTAGTTTTATAGTAACATTGTATAGGTACACATATGTAAACTTTGAATTTTGGGAGAAAAAAACCTTTTTAACAAAAATTTTTCTTGTGCTGTGAATAATTTTTCATGACTTTTCCTTAGTCAAAGGAAAGACTTAAAGATTTAAATCTAGAGAGAAATTTTGGCTTCATCAAAGCAGGATTTAATGGGTAGGTTCAATAAAAGGAAAAAATGCAAGCGGTTCTGCTTTTAGATAATTTCCACTTTTATTTCATGCTCTAGCACTGCAGCAGTAACAACTACACCTCAGAAACCTCCATGAAAGAGACCCTAGTGTTGGAAGTTATTTTCTTACAAGGTGATAATTCCATTTTCTTTCACTTCAGCAGATAACTTAATAATTAGTTTGGGGTACATATAGCAGGTAATACCATGAATATTCTGTCACAATTCCATTCCCACTGTTCTCTGCCAACAACAAAGCAAAATACAGCCAATATAGCAGTCCTTATGAATCACTGAAGTTAGATGTGAAAAAGATAAAGAAATTCTCTAACCAGATTTGTTCCGTAGAGTTGATCCAGACTTGTTCCACAGAGTACATTTTTAAGAGCTAATGTCTCAAACAATGGGGCAACCGCAATTGCTCCTTGAGGTTATCCACAGCTAGATATGAAGCATTCATTTATATTTAACCCACATTTTCTTTTAATTCAACTGCTGTGATGGGTTGACTTTGGCCAGCTGATTGATGCCTACCCAGCTACTCTCTCTGTCTCAACAAGACAGAGGAGAAAGTAAGATGGAAAAGCCCATGGGTCTAGGTAAAGACATAGTGTCCTGGTTTTGGCTGGGTTGCAGTCAATTTTCTGCCTAGTAGCTGGTATAGTGCTCTATGTCGGATTTAGGATGACAATCATGTTGATAACACACTGGTGGTTTAGTTGTTCCTAAGGAGTGTATCAAGGACTTTTCAGCTTCTCATGCCCTACCAGGAGGGACAAAAGAAGTTGGGAGGGGACACAGCCAGGACAGCTGACCCAAACTGGCCAAAGTGATATTCCATATCGTATGGTGACAAGGCTCAGCATATAAACTGAGGGGAAAGATGTCTGTGGGTTGCTGCTTGGGAACTTCCTGGGCATCGGTCAGAAAGTGGTGAGCAATTGTATTGTGCATCACTTGTTTTGTATATTCTAAATTTTTAATAATTATTATAATCATTATTTTCTTCATTTTCTGCTGTCCCATTGAATTGTCTTTATCTCAACCCATGAGTTTTCACACTTTTATTCGTCTGATACTCTCTCCCATGCTACTGGGGAAGGCAGGGGTACAGAGAGTGAACGGTGCTTGGTTGCTTGTTGGTAATAAAAATAGGAGTGAGATGGAGAAAAACAAAGACAAATTTTAAAAGACCTTCCCTCCACCCCCTTTCTTCCAGACTCCACTTTACTCCTTCACCCCCCACTCCTCTAGCATCTCTCATCCTGAGCAGCAGAGGGACATGGGGAGTGGGGAATGTCCTTTCCTCCTCACAGTTTTCCCTCTTCCGTGGGTCCTTCATGGGCTGCAGTTCCATCAGGGTACATCCACTTGCTTTGCTGTGGAGTCCTCCATGCACTGCAGGTGTATATCTGCTCCCCCATGGACCTCTATGGTCTGCAGGGGGATACCCTGCCTTACCATGGTCTTCACCATGGGCTGCAGGGGAATCTGTGCTCCAGCACCTGCAACACCACCCCTGCCTTCTTCTTTTACCTTGGGAATGATCTACACGGCACTTCTCACTTCTCACTGCCTTTGCAGCATTTTACCCTTCTTAAATATGCTTTCCCTGAGATACTACTACTCTGGCTGCGGGGCCCAGCCACGCCCTGTGGTGGGTCAGTTGGAGACATCTGGAATTGGCTGGGTCTAGTACAATGCAGCCTTGGCCACTCCCCACAAAGACCACCCCACAGCCTCCACTTCCAGTGCCTGGGCACCTGCTCTTAGTACAACCACATGCCTTACAAGACTATAAAAGAATTTCTTCTCCTTGGTATCAGATCTTAATACCACTAACACCCATGCCAAAAACTTTGGTACCATGTTTATCTGTAGCATTTGGATTTCCTTAGTCAAAACAAACTTGTTCAGGTCTTTTCAATTTCCCATACAAAGGGAGGACTTAGAAACTTCCTTTCTTATAAACATCTCTTCTGTTTTTCCAATGCCCTCATTGTTTCTGCACTTGTAACTGAGACTGAAAGAATGGAAATCCTTGAACTGTTCATCCTTAGTATCTCTTGCTTGTTCCTCAGCTTACAGCAAATCACTTCTATCAATCTGAGTTTGTTCAGTAAGATTTCATGAAATTTTGATTCTGATACTTTATTAAAATCCTATTGCATCACAGCTGTGTATGTTTTCTGTAATTTTGTGCAAAATACTTTCTTTTCTAGCAAGTACATCCTTTGTATTTCAAAGATGTCTTTACTCTAGACTTCAGTTAGTTTTTTGATTTTGACATTCCACTTTTTTAGCAGAAGTTTCAAATAAAGAAACAGTGATTTCAGAGCAAGGCAGTAGTTTCATAACAGTAGGACTGGACACCTTAGAGACCAAAATGAGAACCATTCGAGGAAACAGCTCGTGAGAACAGAAAAGTATGAAAGCATAGATGATAAAAATCATCAAGATCCAAAGGAAGAAGAATAAAATTTTTGAAAACTTCCTTGTTTGAGCTAAAGAGTAGGCCATCAGTCACTTCAGTCAATGAAATGGATGAAGATGAAATTCATCTGGAAAAGACGAAGAAAAAGGTTGGAGAAGGCTAGATTATTCATGTTTTGCAACTAATTTCCCAGAATAATGCAATTCCATCTGTAGACATATAGAGTAATATAATGTGAAATAAAATAAAGAATACACTTTTACATTATGAATATGCCTAAGGCCTATTAAAGCAAAGCAGATGAGAGAAATCCATGAGACTGTATGTGATAATGTTTAATAACATAGGACTGTTTTTTGCATTGTCTTTTGCTTAAATAAGTCTACAATGAATATTTTTATGTGACTTAAAATAAATGAACCATGGTACCATTGATAGAAAAATTGATTAAGAACAGTACAACTACTAGTCATTTGTTGGATCTCCCAGAGGACTTAATCTGGTAAAATGTATCGTGGGTGCTCAAGTAAGGATTTTAGAGACAGATTTAAGGACTACAACACACAGGAGGCACTGTACCTTTAATGAACACACAGCATTAAGAACCTGTCATGTAACAGATGTAGAGCACACAACAAATACTTAGAGACACTATTCCAAAGAGAACAAGTCACCATATTTTTTTGTCCTCTTGATATACAGCTATAATTAGTCAGCCTACATTCATTTTATGTGACAAAGTCTGCAGTGTGTTTTCATTTGTTCCAGGACTAGTGATCAAACTTTGTGAACATCATTCTGTGCCTTTTAGTGCTTTACATGTAAAAATTAGGAAAACAGTCCATTTTCTTAAAAATTAAACAAAGATGTGAGTTAAAGGTGAGAGGCAGTTTATTTTAAGCAACTAAAATGGTTTTTACATGGTTAACTTCCCAGTTACAAGGGTAACGGGAGCAATCCTCACTTACATGATTTAACTTTCTTTGCATCTATGCAGCACAGGTCACTTGAAATCCAAAATATTGTACTGATTGCCTGATATACCAGCTACCCAGTAATCTGACATCACACCTGTAAAGGAACGTCAGTTAGACACAATGAAAGAATTTGGGTAGTAAGGAATTTTATACCAGTGAATTTTAAGAGAGTCACATGAGTACTTCAGGATCTAGAATGCATGTTTTGCTAAATAAGATCTTTTGCTAAAGATTTTATATTTTTATGCTCTGTACTGAAATTTAAAAATAATTTAGAATTCACCTTTATTAAGTTTAGAAAGTTTCCTGCCTCCCTTATGTATTCAGATACTGAGTCACATTTCCTTGTGACTGTAACTAGGTTGTCAGATCAACCAGACAGAACCTTCTCGTCTAGTTGCTAATTATTCTTTATTACAGTACATATTATTTCTAATATATATGAGCAGCTCTCAGGAGTTATAATCACTTTTATTACACTACCATTACCATTTTATATACCTAGTGGCCTTTTATAACCACAGGAGAAGAAAAAAAAAATTAAATCATGAGAAATATCTCAACAATTGTCTTCTTAAAGAAAAGACTGCAGAAACTTTTTTCACAACCTTAGAAGAAAATTTTTTGTGCTAATGGATGTACAGTCCAGATGTGCTTACTCACCCTCAATAGAGCCTCTGGCATTTAAATACTACATCTGAAGGACACAATTGGTTTAAATTAATGTAAATCATTGAGCAGTAGCAGTTTACAGGCTCTTTACACAAGGTACAGCAATTTCATTTTCAAATAATTTGACACTTTGTCTCATTACCTTTCCATCACAATGAAATTTACAGCAGGTGACAAAGAAGTTGCCTCATATACAGAAAGCATGAAATCTATATAATGTACATAATGATGTTAATAGAAAGTGTTGTGATAAAGTGATATTCAAACAATTGGATGAGGATTTTTCTATCTTCCTTATACAGTATACCCATTGCTTTGTACCATAGCTGAAATTATCCAGAGATTATATTCATTTTACAACCACTACTCAGCAGCATTTTGTGTGATTTGCTTTGCTAAGAGAAACATTTCTAACAAAGATGGACAAAATTTACAAATCAAAGAGAAAGCGATGACCTGTGTTGTCATGGCAAGGTGGCAAAGTAAGCTAAAACTGCATGAAAAGGTAACCCAGTAGTTTCCAAGGTGCTTCACTTCTGAGATCACAATTTTTCTTCCATTGAAAAAAATCTAGATTCACAATTACTTATCTAGTAGCAGAGGGATCTGTGCTGTGGTCTTCCAGGAACTACTTATACACACTATGGATAAAATATATTTTAGGCACCTAAAGGAAATGTTGAATACTGGAACATAAACTATCCTTATATGTTGATTAACTGTCTTTTAATGCCTTTTTTGTTGTTGTTTTGTCTTGTTTTTAATAAACCATCATAGAGTCAGTTTTAGTCTTCCATTTGGTAAGATAAATAACCTTAATATCAGGAGTTTTTCACTTTGCAGTGTTCTTCAATTGTGTTTAATTATTCCTGTGGTACTTCTCTGAATCCCCTCTCATTTATCTTCATGGCTTTTTTGAGAGGACATTTGAGAATTGACTGATATAATAATATGAAATTACAGAGATATTTTACCAATGGTAGTCCAAGGTTTTTGCTTTATACCATGAAGAATGAAGTATCCTAGATTACAGAAGACCACTTCAGATTTTTAATTGTTCCTGAATTTTATAAGTAGTTAAGGAGTCAGCCATCCAATTTACAGTGTGATTTGATGATCTGGTATTTGTAAATTTGCTCTCTCTGCATTACTGCTGAGCAGCATGTATTTGTAGATATTATTCTTTCCCAAGTTTACTAATGTAAACACTGGTTATCATACATTTTTCCCAAAGTTGTCTCTGACACAAGAAAATATAGAACTTTTCTTTTGTGTTTTTTAAGGAAAAGTGCTCCTGCCCTTATTATTTTGCCTAAATGAAATTTCCTAAGATGCATAAATGTTGATTTTAACATTCCAGTCATGTGAATCATCTCCTCAGGTTTGTGATATACCAACGAGGCTATGTTTATGCTCATAAATAAGCAATTCCAATTATGCTTGTTTATTACCCAAGCTCCTATCATTGGTGTATAGGCAATTAAAGATTAAAGAATTTCATCTGTCTTCATCCTTTGGTGTCTTGATTAATTTTGTTCTCAGCATCATAATTCTGTGCTAAAAGTTCATGTGTTTCCTCTTTTCACCCTTCTCTTTTATTTGATGCAATCCTAACCACTGCAGTATACTTCTTTGGTACTTGTCTCAGTGATGTTTTCTAAGAAACTTTAGAAGGTTTTAAGGACTTCCTAATGCCTATGTTAAAATTAATTTTCAGCACAGATTGCCATTTTATTAGCAGAGTTACACCTTAAAAGAAATCTGTAGGTGGTTGGAAGGCAACTATGCCATGCCTCTGTCTTTACATTTTAAGGAAGTAAATAATCTACTTCAATATTGTTCGTATTGTGCCACATTTCCTACCTTTTTTATCAGGATAAGTTCTAGTACTACAAAATATTTTCTAGGATCTAGCGATCCACTTTGAAGATGTGTTATATATTACCTTTCAACTAGGGTGCTACTGGACTGTGCTAGGACAGACTGAATCAGATGTCACTTCATATCAGCAAAGATCATGCTAAAATTCCTGTCACAGTAAAGCAAAATAAATTGTCACGTGGTGGAATGATTTTCTTTTGCCAAGTTATCAGGCTAAAAAAGTTGCACAATTCACAAAAACAATTATGTTCACAAGCAGTAATTCTCAAGTATGTAATTTATTAAGTAAGTTTTATAAATAATTCAAGTAGTGACCTTAATGAGTGTTTAAATGATCAAAAAGATAGTTCTGCTTAAGTAATGATATGATTTTATTGGCAATTGTTTTACCAGCACAAAAATTACTGAAATAGAAAACTTCCTAAGACAACTAATCAAACTTGAACAAATGCAAACACCACTATATTTTTCTGCAGGTAAACTTGATTGCTTTAGTCATGTAAACAGGATTTACAGCACATCTCTTGGGAATACACAGGGATCTTAATAAATCTCAGTTATGTCTTTCACAGGTAGCATATATTCTTAAGACTGACACGTATGTCCTTATTCAACTCCTGTAAAAGTCAACAAAATATCTTGTATTGTTAATGTTTGGGGAATGAAGACCTCCCTGTCAGTGAGACTCTTGCAGACATCTGACAAGATGTTGTGATTAACATTTTTCAGCTATCATAACCATGGGGTATAAATCAGTGAAATTTTTGCTCCTGACTTCACACATTATCTCCATCTTAAAAAGGTGTGATTCAGTTGCCCAACTAGAGTTAAACAATATCACTTTTGGCATGCTTTCATATTGTACCAGATCATCTGTCACTCCATAAGAAGGGCACTGAACCCCACTCTGTCAGATCTGTCAGCCCCACATGAATGTATGAGATACAGAAAACCTGAAATAGCACTAAATGCCTGTGTTTAGGCCACTGAATTTTACCCCAAGCATTTCTTAACTTGGGAGTGATATATAAGTGGTGGGGAAGATGAAAAACAATTCAATTTTTATATATATTGTTTCTTTTTTAGATGACTTAAGTATTCTGTGGTTCTATGAACTTGTCATTCAACCAAGCCTTCTTTTAAGTAGCAACCCCTCAGGTAAAAAAAGAGGAAATAGAATATCTGAAGAAGGAGATGCTATCAGGTCCGAATTTTATTTTCTATGCAAATTAATGTATAATATTTTTCCTAACTTTAATTACTCAAAAAATATTTAAATTTGTTTCTGCCTGCCACTAAATTATTGTACTCTGTTTTTCTGCTTTCTTTTAGACTTTAGCACAGTAAGTGGAGTCCAGAGAACTAGTAAATTGACCAAATGTAGGTGACTACTTTAGCGTGAGAAGACTTGGTCTCCACCGATTGTACTGATCGATTTCCATAATAGGAGATAAACACCCAGCTAACAGGTAGACAGAGCACTCTTAACCACAGCCTGGAACAGAATCCTTGTTTCAGCTGCCAACACATAGGTATTTGGTACCACTGGAACAACCAGAATATCTGAGACATTCATACTAAGGCAGCCAACATAACGCTCAAAGTCTGCACCTGCTGAAGGTCATCTAGAGCACACTATAAGGTGTCTCAGCTTGCCCTAGATGGCTGGGTTTAGGCAACTAAATTGAGCCTATTGGACTAAGAATATTGCCAGATCCTTATAGGTGGAGAAGAATACAGGCTAGACTAGATTTTAGTTCCATGATTATTACTATAGATCCTGAAGAAAACTATCTATCTTATGTCAACCCAGTTCTCTCCCAATATCTTATAAAAGTATAAAATTGACAATCAATATTCACAGGAGTTTACAGTGAAATTCTAAAAATAATGAAATGCCTGCTAGTGGATTTAATGAGGCTTATATTTACAGAGAAGCAGATTTTCAAAACAAAATAGAGTTTTTCTTTCATCAGAAAAAATATATTCCGGTGAATTGTAAAGATTCTTACATTTACAAAGATTCACTTGGAGCAAGTGGCGCTTATCAATAACAGCATGGTAATCTTACTAAATGAGTGAACTCAAAAGCATATCAGAATGTATTATTTTCATAATGCACAAAAGTTCAAATTAAAAGTAGTTAGAAAGAAGCAGAGTGAGTAATTAAAAACAAATAAGCAACTGCTTATACTTGTATTTATACTTATATTTCAGATACATCCAAATCTTTTCCAGTATTACAACAATGGTGGTGAGCTGAACACACGTGCAGTGCAGGGTTTTGAGGGATTAGTCTTCTTAGTCCAATCTATAGTGTTGGAAAACAGTTTTCTGTGTTACAATAAGTAGCACTTATTCTTCATGGGAACCCTAAGCTCCTAGGGAAAATCCTAGTATTTTTCAGGGCACTTTTAAAGGATAAAGGAGATGTACACAAAAATTTTGAATTATCTGTTCTTTGTCTCATATTGTTGTTTCATGACAAAGCCTTACAGAGAAAGAAGAAAGTCACTTTGCAGTCCTCCTGGGACACAGCAATCATGTATGAATCTATCATGGCTAGGCTTCACGAACGAAGATTTGGGATATGAATCTATAATGTCCTCTCATCCATGCATCACTGAGGAAGGAAAAATCAAAGTAAGCTTTCTCTTCCAGCCCTGCAGTGTGCTTGCTTTCTCTTTTTGCTGATTACATGCTCTCTTTACTGTTGAAATAATATTAAAAATGCATAATAAAAACTTAAACTATTTGATTTAAACCCTGCTGTTTGCCTTAAAAAACCTCTACAGAAATGGTCATCCACTTCCCAAAATAAATTCCCAGCAAACAAACAAAATCAACAACTGCTATCATGAATTAAAGAGGGGTTTATATTTTCTTCACCATAAAACAGGGAAAAATAAATCCCATCAGTAAGTAAATGAAGTGGATCTCAGTGTAACCAATCTGTGAGCTGAAAATTAGTTTAATTCCCATGGTAGGAAATTTAAGAGATTCATAGATTAGAGGGCCAGAAGGGACTGTTGTGATCAAATTTATAAACTTATGCAGAGATTTTCAAAGGCACAGAAGACATTTGGGTACCTAAATCCCACTGACTTACAAAAGAAGTTGAATTTTAATTAACTTCATTACAAAGCTCCCCTTTCAAGGAATAGTAATTTGACCAATAACCTAATCCTAAATCCTGATGCATAATAGTCAATGTCACCGATGATTCAATTATCAGTGTCTCAACACAGTCAAAATGCAAAAAAATTGTAGCACCCCCAGTGCCTGTAGTTTTTCCTCTGACATTACCTGCAGAGGAGCCAAAAGAAATCTGATTGCTAGACCTGTTCACAGACCTGTGCCTCCATGGTCATGCTGAAAGTACCTTTAGACTGAAACAGGAAACACAACCTACAGACAGATTCTATTAAAGGTAAGCAGAAGTATAGGCAAAATCCTACACCTTGAGGGAAAACATATCTCTTATTTAATTTGAAAAAAATACTTCTTCGCTATGCAAAATGTCCTGATGACATCACCACATTATGATAAATTACAGGTTTTCAAGCTTACTAGAGCATAGTCAAGATTCAAATTAGAAGGGGTTAAATGCATTCCCATTACCAAAAAGGACTCTCTTCGAGCAGGAAATGGCAGATTCATCAAAAAGCTTGAGGAAATTTGTTAATCTCTTAGAACAGACTGTTTCTCAATGGTCTACTTCCTGTATTTAAACACGGTTTATCTTAGTTTTAAAAATAGCATTTAAAAAGAGGAACAGAGGAAGTGTTATGCTGGGTGATCCATCTATCCCTAGTATCCTGTCTCCAACAGTAGTTGCTAACAGAAACTCTTATTTTGTTAGATATATTTGGTGCCTTCTAATTACAGTTTTAAAACTCTACTTGTGTCTCTCTTCCACTATGTTTTTTTTATGTTTATTTATTTATTCCAACATTACTGGCTATGCTTTCTGAAGTGTTGCCAGAAACACTACTCTTTTTCTTCTAACTTTGCTGACTCTGAAGAGCCAGTAGTTGATGCTTTTCTCCAGCAGTTACATTTTGAAAGTTGCTGTTGGTCTCAAGCATTCTCTCTAGTCTCAGAGACAGAGAGAAAACTTAAGACTGGCAATACTAATAGAACTGAAGTTTTCTTAACAGGGAAGAAATGTTTTTTAATGGATCTGCTGCTGCTGCTTCCTTCCCAAGGTGACTGACATGGAAGCTCTGACTGACAATATGCTGACGTCAGAAGAACAAAAGAAAAGAAATCTCAGCAATGTGCTTGCTATTGAAACATCTGCAGTATTGGTAAAATCTCAAAAGCTGAAGAGATCACAGGAATTTTTTATACATCACTCAGTTCAATCCAGTCTGGGTTCTTTACTTCTAAATACATTAATAGACTTAATCTCTGAAATTATAATTTTTACTAATTCTGGACAACAGCTACTTTATCTACCAAATGGAAATAAAGAGAAATTGATCTGACTGATTTTTTTGAGGGGAAAAAAAGTAGTGTAATCTTTTCTGAGACAAATGTTCCAGTCAAGTATCCTATTCAGAAAAGTAGGTGTAACTGGTTTCAACAAATCACACTTATGTCCATTCTGAAGTTCCAGCATATGCAAAATAACAGCCTTAAAATGGTAATGAAATTATTGGAAAGAGGTGGTGCACTTTTTTCTTTATCTGCTCCAAAAACCAGCCCCAACTTTCTCTATTACCACTAGCTGTAACAAAGATTAGGAGAGCATACTGCAAAACAGAAAAAAAGCCCTCTTTTCACAGACTTAGTTCTATATTCTTTGTAAATTTAGAATCAGTTTTCCACCCAACCCCTCTTTAAATAGCAATGCCTAGAGTTGGATAAAAAATTACTCCTGAATCTTGCAGGAAGGAATGATTTCTTATGTTCATTTAGTTAAGAACTTACTTCCATTTCATAGGGATATTTCATATTACTAATACCTTATTAGATAATTTCATTTGAATCTCCCACCACTGATTATTAATACACGCATTCCGTTACACACACCAGTTAATAGCCCCAGGCTGAATTTTCACCAGGCTGCTGTCACCTTTGGATTCTGTTGTATGAATTCAAAACCTTTTAGGCTCTCTTTTTTCCTGTCTTTTTTTTTTTTTTTCAGATTTTCTCTCACACTTCCTCAACATATCTCTCTCTCCATTCTTCTTCACCAAAGTGAGAGATAAGGTCCTGGATACACTGTCTCTTCTTTTGTCCCATCTCTCTTCAACCCCAGCCAATGGTGACTTTCTGTGGATACTCATATAGCTTAAGCATCCTTTTTCTCCAAGATCATCATACCTGCAGTAGTAAAACCATACAGGTCAGTCTGCACTTTAGGTAGTACTCAGTAGACACAAGTCTAAAGAAAATTAAAAAACCTCTCCCGGACTCCATTTACTTATTGCTCTTGCTCCTTCAATTGTCCTGTTACTCAAGGTCCTCCAATTTGCCTCTATTGAAACAAATTTAGGTTAGGTCTGTTCTCTCTCAGCTTCAAAATGCTTGCAGATACCATGGTTTGTCCAAGGTAGCTACAATTCCCCAGAGTTTCAACCAAACAGAGAAAGATTCAATTCTGAGAATTCACTCATTTTACAACAACGATAATATTTGCATGTTTAGACCAGTATCAAGCATCACACATCACATGGCTGATCTGGAAGCAAACAGCAACCTTCTAAGAGCAGGGATCTCATTCTCTCTCCCCTTTCCTCCTCCCTCTTTCTCTCCTAATTTGCTTTTTCTATCCTATGGATCAAAAGAACCTTGGGGCTTTTTCTTGGGCTGAAATACGTGCTTCCATGCACACCTTGATTAAAATACTATTGTGCTATCAGTGTGTTGGTTTTATTACTTTATACTGATGCTGAAACTTGATTTGTTAGGCCTTGTTTAAGCTCACCATATAAGTCGTTTTCTTTTGATCGTCTGACTGGTTTTCTTGAGAATCTTATTTTTCCTTGCTTGCTTCCTGTGGATGTAGAAGCCAATCTACCTCAAAGGTGACTGCTGTGCTTATTCAGCAAGATAATATTGCCTTTGGAATTAATTTCTAGAAAAGACAAGAATAGTCAGAGATTCTACAGATGTGAAGTTCAGAGGCAAACTCCACTTTTATTTTTTTATTTTGATTTTAAGAACAGAAATTCAGCATTTCTATTGTGGAAAACAGACACATAATGAATAATATTTATCATATTCTTTCCTGGCGAGGTGGGAGAAGAGACTATACTGATAGCAAATGCTGCAGTAGACTTTTTTTTAATCTTGAGAGATGATAAAACATCACAGTAACAGCAATGAACTAGAAAAATCTCTATAAAAGAAAAACAATTAGAGACAAATAAAGTACATTAAAATACATTACAATTCTCTTATTTTCATTTTATGTGTGTACAGAATGCACAGGCTGCAGTCAGAAAACAGTTGCAGCTCATTACAAACATGAAATAATAGCTTATTCTTAACCTTTTAGCAAGAACTTCATATATAATTAGTGTATCTGAAAAATATAATTCTTGAGATTAATTCACCATAATGAAATCTTCTCTCGTGTATTTCCACTTCTCATTTATTCACCCATAATCCTCCTATCTTGGTGTCGAAACAAGAAGAGGAGAAGCACCAAAACACAAATTAGACAGCGTTTAGGCACTTAATGTTCCTTTAGAAATACACTGTTTTTACAATATAATTATATCGTGATAAAACTTAGTAGTTTATGAAGTTTGAAGTGTTTAAAGATGTCTACATGGTTTGAAAGGAAAGGGAATTTCAGGTGTTTGAGTCAAAATTATTTTGAAAAATATAATCTGGAAAGTAAGTTAAGTTAATTTCTAAACTGTCTTTAATATGTATATTCCTTGATAAATAAATAAATAAACAGATAAAACTTAAAGTTTTCATCTTATATTTCATCTTATATCTTCAGCTTCTTGCCAGATAATAGAAAGAGAAAATATCGATTTCACATGTGCAGTGAATAATATTTCAGTGTTTTTGGATGCCTCAGGAAACTAAACTGGTCAGAAATTATACAATCAGTAGTCTCAATCTTCTAATTTCACACATTTCTTTTATTCCACAAATAAGTCCTTTGAAAGCTACAATTCTGTCAATTTTTTTAGTGCATTATCACAGTGGTCACCTCTTAACTACTGTGTATGAGAGAACCGCATCCAACAGGCATAACCTGTAGAAAAACCTTTTTATTTTCTAACAACATTCCTGAAGCAGATTTTACAGAGCAGGATTTAATGTCATGCTAAGGAGAATTAGCCTGTGTTTTGAATTAGAACATCTCTGTTATGGTTTATTCACAAGTAAGTAAGGTTTATTGCAGCTTTCAAATTCTGTTCTATAGAGTATTGGTAGAATTCTTATTAGTGGTGTAAGGGAAAAAGTTAAAAAAGGAGAATTGCAAGAGAGGTAAAATTGGGGAAAGGAAATTTGTGCCTGGTTGTGAAGGTTCAGCAAAAAGCTGTAGCTTTCTAAATTAGAGAAGCGATTGGAGTGATCTTTTTAGCTTTGAGATATAGCAGCTTCAGTTTTATTTAAGATCTCCTAGGTAAGAAGACTGAGAACCACCTCTCCCTTTTATGAAAGAATAAAGATCTTTTTCTTTCACTTGGAAAGGTTTCTTTTTCCCTCCCAGACGATTTATTAAGAGTTTACACAAAGACTTCAATCTCCTGTGAAGCCTCCTAAATTGTTCATCTTTAAGCATACACAAGGATGTGATAACCTAATATTTTTAATGCAAAAATATGCAGAAAATGCACTTAGAAATACCACAGGGACACTTAATACAGCAAAAAGAAATTGGAAAGACACATCTGCATTTTGTTTTTCTCTCACTTAAGCCGCCCTTGGAAATAGTGGTTTGGATATTATCCGCATGACATTCTGAATACCCTATGCCTTGTTAGTGAAATTTGTCTCAGACATTTTCCTCTACATCCAGTCTGACAGAACACAGGCCATCTTGAAAGTATCCTTTAAATAATATCTTTCATACATTGCTCTATTTTTTATTATTAATGTCTTTCAGGGCATGGGTTTGAACACAACTCTCACTAGGTTTCTTGGACAGAACTACTATTCCTGGAGTTGTCAGCTCCAGCTGTGCCACAGAACTCTAAAAATAAATGGATATACTGCAACCTGGTGAGACTGTTATACTCCTGTGGTGCTTGTTCTTGCTCCTCAGTGAGCTACACTGGTTCATTGGGTCTACACCGAAGAAGTTGCGCTCTGCTCTCATGTAGTTGTAGAGAAAGGTTTTGAAGTAGTAGTCTATTTCTTAGGAATGGGAAAAAAACTCATCTGTTCTTGTTAACCATGAAATAAAACACATTGAAGATCCTTTCTAGTCTGCAGCAGTTCTGCCATCGCATGGCACCAGCACAGGATATTCCTACAAAGACCTAGGTTGTGAAGGAATATATAATCAATTCATCCCTACAGATCAGTGGAACAAAAATCATTCAGTGAAAAACACCAAAGCATACCTTCCTTTTTTCCTTTCATATCTGTTAGTGTGCATCTTGCATGCGTGAGGCTTAGCCAGTCTCCAAATACAACTGCTGATGTGTCATTTACATAGCTTTCGTCCTCCCAAGCATCCTTCTGAAGGCATTTTTGCCATTTTCTCCAAACAATGTGGCATCTCAGTGTGGTTTTTCCCTATCAGAGGAAAGCAGCAACACCTTGAAATAAAATCAAAGCCACAGCCTTAGAATAAAAAAATTATTTTCAGAAATGTAAAGAGAGGACATATTAGATATATCCTCCCACTAGTTTAAAAAAAAAAATTAAAAGGAGAGAGGGTCTTAAATAATTTCAGCAAAAGCCAGTACAGTTAATAGGAAGCACTAACTCATTTGTCTGGAAGAGACAGACAGAGAAAGCAGATAGTACTAGTTGCCTTTATAAAAATAAATGTGTTAAGTCACTTGAAATAACCCTCAGTAGCTACAGTTTAAAAAAAAAAAGTACCAAGTTACAACAAAACCTAACATCTGTGTTAAAATTCAAAAGTTGTTTCAGGCTTTTAAAATTTTGTAATAGAAGGTAAGACATTTTATAAACTGTCAGCTCAGTGATTTGGCTTCAGCTTTATCTACTGCAAAGCAAGAGGTCAGGGTTAAAGTAGAGCCAGAAGCCTCCTGCCTTTGGGACCAGCAGAGATGAGAAGGATCTGCCCTTCTGGACTCAGGGGAGGGAGGAGGTGCAGCTCACTTCTCTCTGGAGCACTCCCCAAGTAGATGTCTAGCTCCAGAAATGACAATAGTAATTATAATCTTGAAGATGGCAGAATAGCTGAAACAGCATGGAGCAGTATTAAAAAAGGAAGAATCCTCAGGAGCTATTGAATACCCTTTGGAAGGCTGAGTGTGCTTGCTTTGGAAGTTTCCCTGAACGGTGAATAGAGGGATTTAAGACAGCAGGTATAAAAACACGTGTTGTTGGAATCTAAGACAGCAGTAAGCAAAAACTGTGAATCATCATTAGTCATTATAAGGAAATAAAGGGATATGTGCTGAATTCAGATGAAGCCCTTGACAGAGACGGTGACAGTTACTGAAAAGACAGCAGAGCTCTCAAGTCTCCCTTATAATGGTGGCACTACAATTGGATTTTACATGAAGCGTAGTCTGCTTGCTCCTTAGTTGTCATTTTTGAATCAGCTAGGGTCTGACACATTGCTGCTCCAACAAATAACTTATCATTGAGCTTACAAAAGGTTAAAGTTCTTTTTATTTATAGATCACAAAAGCAGAGCAGCAGTAAGAGGCAGTACTCACTATTCACATTCATTTCTTGAAACCGTGCCCCTAAAAGTTGAACTGCAAAACAGGCATTTAGCCAAGGATGTTGTTATTACTCAGCTGTTGTGGTGACTCTGCAAAGGTGTGCTGAACACATTCTCAGCTGCTCTGCTCCATGGAGGGCAGAGAAAGGTATCGTTCCCTCCAGCTCAGAAGCAATCCTGAATCTCTACAAAAGTAGGAACAGACTTACCTACAGGAGGCAAAAATGAAACAAACAAAACAAAAACCAACCAAACAAAAACAACACACACAAAACCCAACCAACCAAACAAAAAAACCCTCACCTGAACCTCAGCAGAAAACATGTTTTTGATCATAATAAGGTAACTATATAACAAATGTATTCTGAAGGTGGTTTTATAGAGAGTTGGTGCAGGTAATCAGAAAACATTTAATATTGTTCCTTGCTAGAGTGTGCACTGACCCTTACCTCAGGTTTCATATGTAAATGAGACTGTAGGAAATTAGCTCCAAAATTTTATGTGTTTCCTAGTGTAGTAATCACAAATCTTTTCGGGTTGGTCTCGCTGCTCCCCACCTCCATCCCATCTGTCATCTTTTTCCTCACTAATTTCTTCTCTTCCCCAACTTTTGTCTTCATAGAGGGATGAATGATGACTGCCTGTCTTTTTCTGGGATCCAGCTCAGCTTCTGATCCTCTCAAGTCTCTCCAGGACTCACAGCATCTTCTGTCTTTTTCCACAGGCAAATAAAAAAAGAACAAACAATAATGAAGTTTTTAACACTCCCAAGACAGTTACAGGTACTTACATCTCTTGTCAAGAGACTTCAATGTGAAGGCTGCACACAAAATGAGTAAGTAATAACCTCTTTTAATTGGATCACAGCATAAGACCAGGAGGAACCATTGTATTATTTTGTCTGACACCTCATATATCACAAAACATTATAACTTAGACCACTACACTTCATCCTATTTATACCTTACAAAACTCAATAACTTATATTTGACTAAAATAAATATTTTTCTAAAGGTATCTGGAGAAACACAGAAATGTAGAATCTCTCACTTCTTTTGGAAGTTTAATCTACCAGTTGATCATCCATTAAAATCACTGCTAAAACTAAAATTTTATTTCCAGGCTGGTTTTTTTTCTAACTGCAGCATCTTGCTATTGGTTCTTGTGATGACTACAGTTCTTTTATTTTTTTTTCCATGAGAGTAAAAAGCCCTTGAGTATGCAGGGTGTTCTCACAAAACAATATTTAAGCACTGTAATCAAATTGTTTGTATATCTTCCTTTTGCCATATAAAATTGTCAGAATATCTCATTGAAGTATACCTCTCCACAGTCCTTAAATCATTTTTGTGGCTTTTTTCTGCTTCACTCCAAGTTTTGTGCTTTGGGATCTCCATCTGGAAATCATCATTACAATTAACATTCACGTACATCACCACATTTTTGTTAACATGACATCAGTACAGGCATTCTAGAAATTACTACTAAAATCTCTGTAAAGTATTTTTTAATATAAAAGAATAATACAAAAAGTCAAAGAGAGGTAGCAACGGTTTTCTGATTTCTTACCTGAAAATTAAAGGTTTGAAAGACAGAAACAATTTTTAAGAGGAGACTCCATCTTCCACTTTAACAACAGATTCCAATTTATTTACGCATCTCTACTCATTCAGTATAATTCTTCTGCACACACAAACAGAAATACACATTTATGTACAAAGTTTAATTCTGAGGTTGGGAGGCATAATGGAGCATAATTTTATTATACTAGATATTTTTCCTAGAGGTGCATATTGATTTCACGCTGTCAAACAAACTGCAAAATACATTATAACAAAACAATTAAAACTGCTGATAATTATTACAATTAACTCGCTGCTTCGTACTAATGGAATGTTCAAGCATCCGAGCATTCCTGATTATCAGAAACTAATGGATGTTCAGAAGAGGATGTCATTTTCTGTAGCAATTTGTTCTTGGCCAATTTAATGTTCCCTCAAAACAGTTTTCCGTTCCCAAATGTCTCATTTGTGGCTTTGTGAAGGAAAGGATCATGACAATATTGTTTCAGTGCTTATTTTGTCTTCAGAAGTTTCAAGTCTGCTCACTTTGCTGTTATGCCAGGAGCATGTAATCCAAAATAAAAGAATTATAGAATCATTTTATACATTCATTTGTTAAACAGAACTGGAAGATTCTCATTTAAAACAGAGTCAAGTATGAACTAATTCTACTGAAGTGTAGGAGTTGTGGCTGAATGAAGAACACTTTATCTAGTTGTATTTCTCTATCACCTGTGCTTCTTAAGCTGTGTGAAACCTCCTTATTATATAGCTCTTGATCCCCGTCATGCTGCTGTAACATTTGTGATGCCATTCCAGTGCCTGATCATGATGCTTTTCTATCAAGGTTGCAAGGACAAGCTCCTAAATGGAGTTTTCCTATTCAAATCTGACGTACAGTAGTCCTCTGATAGAAAGGGCAATCTGGGAACAGCAAATGACAATCCCTTCAAGCTTACTTCTGTACACATGCATTTCTTGAACTTATTTGCCAGATGCTCATCAATTAAATGTTACCCTAAAGTGGAATCTTTTCTACAGGGAATCATACAGCTGATCTAGAAACCAATCAGTGTTTGCCAATTATAGTGGCAATGTTAAAACTTATGATACAATAATTTTCTTTATGAAATACTGTGATGCACTTTTCAACAGGGAGCACTGTGATCAAGGGTGGCATCAATTCTATAAGGAAACTGTTTTACAGAACATAACTTCTCCAGTGACTAACATAATGGAAAAAAATGTTTCTCAAAAGCTCAAAAGCAGTGTCAGCAAAATCATGAGACAATTAACTTCCTTTTTGAGATTTGGATTTCCAGCATCTTCATTTTGTCATTCAGAGAAATAAAATAATTAACAGGGACAAGCATTTCTTCAATATCACTCACGTGGTTTTGTGTATTAAACTTAGGGGAGAATGTCTTGTGATGTAAGAGTCTTACTGTCTTTCACAAATAAACAATATAATTCAAATAAATAAGCCATCACAGCCTTATGAGCCTTCCCATAGAAAACAAAAGAAAATAAGCTAGAAGAAAAATTTTATATTCTTTCATTAGAATTGTTTAGGATATGATACAGTCTGAAGAATAACAGTCTGTCTTTGAATTTTTAAATAAAATTCTCAATAAACTGGGGCAGAATTTCCAAGGATTATTCTAAGACCTTTAATCTTTTTTTAAAGCAGGAAATATATTAGTGTTTTGCTGATTTTTAAAGCAGGAAATACCTCAGTGCTTTGCTGAATCAGGGCTAAAAGAGCAATCCAGTCACACTCTGGGAGAAAAATATCACAGTGTGTAAAATATCCATAATGTGATTAAGAAGAAAAAGGTCATTTTGAAGATTAAAAATATTTAAGAGTTGAAACTTTAAAATATTTCCACACCTAGGGTAAGCAATATATTCCTTCACTAATATGTTCACCTAGTAACACAGCTTAGCTAATTACACAGCTTGAATAAATAGCTTCGTGTCACTGGGGATAGAGGTAAGGAGCAAGTAAGTCCATTCTGGATTTAAATGGCTGAACAATAGTTCTTACAAAACACCACAGCTGACAGAGACCAAAGGCAGAAGTCCTCATCATGCCATGTTTCTTTTACACATACCTGGAGAAGGAACCAAGTGTCTCAGCAATTCTGAGGTAAGCGTGTCATGGAAGGAGAGCACGGAGCACGCAAAGATTTGGAGGTGATTCTGCAAATAAATTGCCTGTTGTTGTTGCCTGACTATGCTCACTGAAAAAAGACTTTTTCTGTAAATAAGCAAGGCAAAAAATAAATACCTACCAGGAACTTCTCCTCATAATGGAAGAACCCATATCATCCCAAACATGGTTTTTTCCACAACATGTTAGAATCATGCAATAACATATTAGTGCCAAGAGGCATGAACACCTAATTAGTATGACCAATATGTGTTCCTATATCTGCTATACTTACTTAGAGTCTGGCATATTAAGTGAAATCACCACCTTTTAGTGACACAGAGGATTTGTGGTTATGTATTTGTTCTGCATTTAGCCAATAGAGACATGATTTTGACTACAGACTTTAGGTGCTGTCACAGTAAAAAACAATTTTTCCCCTATTTCACCTTAATTTTAAAATGGAGAATTAAAATACCAGTGAAAAAATCAGAAAAGGCCATAAGGCTTTGTAAGGACTTTGGAGTACTCTGAGCTAGAATACAAAAACCCTATTAGTTTCCTTTTCTCAAAACATAAATGTGGGCTAACATCTCTAGCAAGCATCTGGGAACAGCTGAATTGTACTGCAGTTTCTAGCACAGTGTTCTATGATCTTTTTTAGTACAGTCTCTTCCCTCCCACCCCTTTTTCAGACTCTATAGCCAGGCTGTCATAAAGAGTTCCTTAGAATGATTCACATTTTAACAGTACTATGGATATGTAAAACATGAATTAGACTTACTAAAAGAAATAGAATCAGAATGTAAAGTAGAGAAAATGCTGTTTCAAGGAGCTATGAAGTTCACTGTAGCCTCAGAACTGAATTCAGCTCTTGAGCTTACTACTTCATGGAAATTGCACAAGTTACCACACAGGGCAAATACAGATCCCACACTATGGATCTCTCTCTGCTGAATTCAATTAAATGTATCCTAGGCTGACAAGCCTGGCATCCTCAGACAACATTTGTGTTTGTAAAACAATCTTTTTTTTCTTTTTGAGAAACTTTCCTGTATAGTCCCATGAATCAAAGACTGCAGACGTAAGGTATCACATCTCAGTTTTGACATCTCAGTACCCTTCTTAGGCCTGAATGTTGTTATCACATTCAAGGATCTGAAATGCACATAACACACATTTTAATTCTGGCAGTATGACAAAGTAAACTAGGAATGAAAAGATGAAGACATGTCATCACAGATCCCTGGAAGAACAATGGGAGGCATTGAAGGTAAACACAGTAACACCATGTCTAAGCCCTAGATGAATTTCAGCTGGAAAATGAGAAAACGAGCACAAAGATCAATTGAAATCTCAGCAGAGCCATATGACACCAGAGAAAACATTCATTTCCTAACATCAAGACAGTTGAAATCAACTTTATTAGATGAGTTTTTAATTTTTCATTGTTCACAAAAGAATGCCCCTCCCTAAAAAAACAAAAAAGCAAACAAACACCCCTGGAGCTGTTGGCAGGCTAAGCTAAAAAGATTGCTAATTGTTGGTGAGGAAAGCTCTTTAATTTGGGCATTTACGAGGGAAAAAATAAAGCAAAGAATGATAGCTAAATGACTTCTTACCTTCTGTGGTGAATTTTAAACATCCAGAGAAATAAAAGCCTGTCATCACCTCAAGTAGTTTATGGTCAACCTTGTAGACGGGCTGAAGCAGTGTGCCATGAGAGTGTGGGATGAAGACAGAGAGTCAAGCTTTTGGCTTCCTCACTGAGCAGAGGCTCAAAAAGATCATGGAGGTGAATCACACAGAACTTTTGATAAAGTATTTGAAAAAGGGAAGTATTTTCCATTGTTCACTTCACTTCTGGAGGCACGCATAAAGCTTATTGGTGTCACCAGTGGGAAAAGACTTGCCTTTTCACCACAGGAGTGTTCATCTGCCATTTTTTGCATGGCCAAAATATTGATGACTCACCGCAGAACAAATGTGATGGATGCAAGAGTAATCAAGCAGATAGTGAACCTGATGAGTGCATTTCACATCTGAGGCTTGTTTCCCTTTCTCTGTCCCAGGCTGAAGTAGCTGTGAATTATTTTAATTAATCTGCCATAGAATGTCATAATGCCTAAATGAGTTCAAAAGTTCCAATATAATCCCTAGCTCATCACAAATATCACCTTCAGCAACAGTCATTTCTGTAGTCTTAAATCTGAGAGACACGTAGATAAGATGACAGGTGTAAAAGAATAAAATATAGTAGAAATCGATTAGAGTCAAGAAGTTTTTCTTCCTTAAGCAACATTTTTATAAAAGAGAAATTACTACAACAAGAGTGACTGTAATTTCCTTAATGACTGAAAGATCTACATATTTTCCCTAAAAACTAAATTTCACTCTTTCAGTGTAAATTATAAATAAATTATCTAGTTTTCCATGATTGCTATAGTTCATCACATTGAAAACTGTGGTACCTGCACTGAGAGAGATGCATTCAGTAACTCATGTCCTAAACAATCAGATGTAATTAATATGATAGTCACAATTAATATAATGTTTTCTTATCTAAGATGAAACAGGCAGATGGGGACAAGAGTCTCACATGCATCTGCTATCACATAATAGGAGCCCAGTAGGAGATTTTTTTGCTTGACTTCCTATTTACGTATTTCTTTAAGTAGAACCATAGAATTGTTTAGGTTGGAAAAGCCTTCTAAGATCATCAAGTCCAACCATAAATCTACCACTGCCACATTCACCACTAAACCATGTCCTTATGTCCTTTTAAATTCTTCCAGGGGTAATAACTCAACCACTTTCCTGGGCAGCCTACTACAATGCTTAACTACCCTTTCAGTGTAGAAAATTTTCCTGATATCTAATCTAAACCTCCCCTGGTGCAACTTGAGACTATTTTCTCTTGCCTTATCACTTGTTATCTGGGAGGAGACCAACTTCCACCTCACTGCAACCTCCTTTCAGCTTGTTGTAGAGAGTGATAAGGTCTCCCCTCAGTCTCCTTTTCAGGCTAAACAATCCCAGCTGCCTCAGCTGCTCTTTATCCCACTTGTGCTCCAGACCCTTCACCAGCTTTATTGCCCTTCTCTGGACATGCTCCAGCCTCTCAATGTCTTCCCTGTAATGAGGGTTCCAAAGCTGAACACACTATTCAATGTGTAGCCTCACCAATGCCGAGTACAGGGGGACAATCACTGCACTAGTCCTGCTGGCCATAATATTTCTGATACAGGCCAGAATGTCATTGGCCTTCTTGACCACCTGGGCATGCTGATGGCTTATATTCAAGCAGCTTTGTTGTGACCCAAGTACAACTTGACTTTGTACCTCATACCATTAGCCTTGGTCCATTGACTCTGCCTGCCCAGATCCCTCTACAGAGCCTTCTGAGCAGAGCCTTTTAGCACATCAACACTCCCACTCAACCTGATGTTCTCTGCAAACTGACTGAGGGTGCACTCGATCCCCTCATCCAGATCATTGATAAACATATTAAAGAGAATTGGTCCCAATACTGAGCCCTGGGGAACGCCACTCACGACCAGCCGTCAGCTGGATGTAACTGTTCACTACCACACTCTGGGACTGACCATCCAGGCAGTTTTTTACCCACCCGAGCATTAGACTGTCAGCTTCTCCAGGAGAATACTGTGGGAAACAGTGTGAAAGGCTTTACTACAGTCCAGATAGACAACAACCACAGCCTTTCCCTTATTCACTGGTCGGACCACTCTCACTGAAGGAGATCAATTGGTCAAGCAAGACCTGCTTTTCATAAACCCATTCTGGCTGAGTGCAATCCCCTGGTTGTCCTTTACATCTTGTATGATGACACTTATAGATGATCTGCTCCATGACCTTCCCTGGCACCAAGGTCAGGCTGACAGGCCTCTAGTTCCGCAGGTCTTCCTTCTGATCCTTCTTGTAGATCTTGTAAATTCCAGTCAACCGGGACCTCTAGAATACCAGTTATCCTAGCAAAACTCTGTGGAACTTCTTTTTTCAAATTGAAAAACAGTATCAGAAATACATTGTCTGTGTTTCATTATTAACTGAACTTCTACTATCATGAAGGATTCTTATTATATTGCCAAGAATGGTATTTTTTGCATGACTTGAAAAGGTTGACTCTCTTTTTAAGTGTTCTGCTTACAAGGATAGGAGGGAGAGTTTAGCACTATGTGGGTGTGACCAAACTGTGTATTTGACATCCTCTACAACATCTTTGGCAGACTTTCTCTTTAAGATCTGCAACCAGAAACTGAAAGTTGGCAATTTTTACTGCTGCATTTGCATGAGAAGGTGTGTGGGACCAGGGGTCGGGACAATGTGACTGCTTGGCACCGGGAGAGAGAGAGCCTGTCACACCACACCCCACCACCACCGGAGCCGCTACAACCACAGCCGTCACTGCTGGAGCCACCGCAAATGCTGCCGCAGCCCCAAAAGCCACCAGCATGGGTTGCCACCATGCAGCAAAGAGTCCCAGCCAAGCCTCACAGAGCCCAAAACCCCAGTAGAGATGAGCAGAGTAGTGCCAGTGCTGGAGGAAGCTGTGTGGCAGGGAACAAAGAACCTCCTGCGTCCACACCACCACTATGCTGAGACCCACACCAGCATCTCAGCAGCATAAATCCTTTCAGATAAAATAGTCTTTGAGGGTCTTTTTTGCTTTGCCCCTGTTCCCCATTGTTTTTCCCCATACCCAGGGAGGGCATTAAATTGCAAAAAACTTGTTTGCCACAGTACTTTCTTTGTTCTTCCAGGCCTTGTGGCGTGCAGCACAAGAACAGGAGCCATTTTTGTTTTACCCTATGGGTCGGGGGCCAGGTAACATTTTGCCTTTTTTGGTTTTTATGGTTAAACCATTTCCCTCTGTATTGTTTTATTATTTGCAAGTTTTACCTCAGTAAAATTGTGATGAACATTTTTAACCTCTCGCAGTCTTGTTTTCTTTGTTTTCCCCCTCCACTATCATAAGGGAGCAGCTCAAGCAGTCTTAACTTTTCTCTGCTGATTTTTTAAAACCAGCACAATAAGATGGAAAGATAGTGGGCTATGAGTTCTATATTTTACATCTGAAACCAGACTACCACTGGACTGCCCATCTCACTTCTATTTGAAAGCAGCAAACTTTCTCAGTCCAAATTGCACATCTAAACAGGGTATTCAGCAGCCTGAATACCTGTCTCCTGCTGTTACATTTCCAAGCCCATCTTACCTTTGAAAATTCAGCCAGTGGAGAAGGAAATATCTCTACAATCTTAATAACAGGTCAATTTTTTGAGCTTTCATTATATATGAAACTTACATCCTGTAAATCCATCTCCTATGTATATTTTGGATTTCTCTTTTATGTTGAAGCTGTTACAATTTTTTATGGAATAATTGACATTGGATTATAGCAACACTCAGAATGATCCTTCATTTCTGTCAGTTTTGAGATAGAGGACTCAAGCTAAGATCTGGTCCCAGATCATAAGTAATTCAGTCTCTTCTTTCATGGATTTTTTCTTTGTTTTTTTGATTATATTATTTTCTTCTAAATATTAAATTGCACCAAGATAAAGGACATATTATTTTTTATGCCAGTCTTCCTAGACAGTTGAGGTAGTGTAGAGGTAGAAATCCATTCTCTTCACTATTAGGTGTCTGCTTTCCTTCAGTTACTGTATCCTCCCCAGACCTCACCAGTCGTTATTTACAGTGAGGGCTTGTTTGGGTTTGTTTTGGGGTTTTCTTGGTTGGGATTTGTTTTTTTTTTCCCAGGTCGTTCCTACAAACAGGAAATAGATCAGTTTTGCATTATAGGTAGAAATGCAGCTGGTCAGCTATTATTATATATAGAAGGACTGGCTGTCAATTTCTGATAAATTCATGTAAATTTGTATTAATTGTGTTTTTGTAATAGGAATTTATGATAATAGAGCCTTCTATGGGGTACTACTATTAAAAACTCTTTATCAAGTCGTTGTTAGTGACACGATGTTGGATGAAGTGGTTGTGAGTGACTCAGCTGAATGAAGGTGAACCAAATAAAAGAAACTCTATAATTAAGGTTTTAAATTTAAAAGAGAAAACTTGCAAAAGTTGAATTGAATGTGGCAGAGACTTAGAATCTAAATCAGCAGCACAGGAATTTTCTTCAATTTTCATTACAAAGTAGAGAAAACTTGGAGGAAAGGGCCTCAAATGTAAGTGGATGAAAATAGTGTCTTGAAAAGTGAGAAAAACAGTAAAGCTGCAAAAAAAGGAAAAAAAGGGTTTAATCAGTAGCGAAAGTTATGTGTTCCAGATTGCTATGTTTAGAGAAGGAGTGAGAACTGCAAAAGTCAAGATAAATTAGATCTTTCAAAGGATATTAAAACAAATACTGAAAAGTTTCTTATTCATATAATTAAAAATAGATCAAGGAAAAAGATTAAATATAATATAGATATGACCCCAAAACCTGAATTAATACTTTGCCTCGGCTTTTAATAAATTTGATGGCACTAAGCATATTCGAAGAGGCAAGCTACCTTATAGAAATCAGGGTCTACAAGTGTAAAATTACAATAAATAAGGTGCAAAAAAAATCTCAGTAGATATTCAGTGTACTCAAGCTGGAGGACACTACAATCCATTTTCAGAAAAATTATATGATATCTCAGGTAATTCCAAGTGTTTCAGCTGAGTGTAATTGCTAGTTTTAGTCCATATAGTACCACTTCAGTTATGAAAATAATAGTATTTGAACACTTATTGTCATGCAATGATTTACAAGTAATTTGAAGGAAAGAATGAGTTAAGACAAAAGTAAACAGATAATAAGGTTAAAAACCCTGTGAGTTCATAAAAATTATGATGGCCAGGCTAACAGGCTGCCTTGATGTTTTTTGTAGATGATTTTTTTTTCTTAAGTGAATAGTAGGTAAATTAAATGAGGGAGAAATGACCAATGGAGACTTAAATAAAGAATTTGATACCATAAACATACTAAAAAATAATAATTGTATAGAGCAGAAGGTCTTGCAATTTGGGATTAATAACAATACTTTTACTATCAACTAGGATTCTATCATTTTGGAAGGACAATAGGGAAAGAACGTAATTCATTTGACAGTAGGATAACTATTGGCTACAGAAGTGAAGTGGCTGCAAAACAGGCATGGCAATCGGAAATGCAGGAGTGAGGGGAAGGCAGACCAAAACCTGTTTTTTTTTAACAGAGCCATATATGAGAGTTGTCATTAGGACAAAGCTGCCTCTGTCAGTGAAAAGGTTTACCTTTGGATTTTTTTGCCACATACACTTAACATCTACTAGTTTAACTTGACACTTAATAAAATTAGATATAATTTTGTTAAACAACCTTATGTGGAATAATATATGGAGTTTGTTAAAAATAAGAATACTAACCATTCCTGATTTTTCAGGTACTTATTTGCTCCTCAGAAATGGCACTACTGGAATACAAATACCCTAATAGTGACACAAAAAAAGAACATAATGACACAAACATATGCACAGAAATCAAAATAATATTTTGGCAATGGTTGAACATATATCAGCCTGGGTTTGATGTCAGTTTTTCTTCTGACTAGATCTTATTCATTGTTTCCCATAGATTAATATTTATATAGAGAATAAAACATAGCAACATCCTTATAAATAATAATTTTATTTGCTTCATCACTTTAGATTTCTGGAAAAACAAACCCCATCTATGAGGACACAATCTCTGCTGCAAAATTTTCAACTCAAGATTGAATTAAAAATTTTACTGAAGTATGTTGTGCAGAGAGATGGTTTCAAGACTCAACAGGCAAAGAAAACACCTTGACTGCTGTCACATTGGTTGGCCTTATGTTTCTTTATTAAGTAAAACATATCACACATATCTTACATACTTTTACTTTCACATTCCACATCTGATTCCATATTTCAAGAGAATTAAAGAAGAAATTAATTTTTAGAGCATACAGAATTCAAAACAGGGTTTAACAGCACTTGACCAACCAAAAGGGAGACAAGGTCTACCAAAATCCAAATAAAACCCATTTTTTCAGAGGGAGCTGCACTGTAATTATTTGCTCAGAAATAATTCATAAGTTAACGTTTTTCACTGACAATTTCTCTCAGGTGCAAGTCAGTAAGAAGAGTTCTGTTAAAACTTATACCCAAAGGCACTTTCAATTTCTGGAATATAAAACTGAAAAAACAAAGTGATAAATCTTCCAAATTTTTTTCATCTCTTAGGCTGCTGCCTCGAGTTTCCAGATGCCACACTTGAATATACAATTTTATTGGCTAGAAACAACTTCATATTTTGGTAAAACTCTTAAAAGGAAAGATTATTTGGTGTTCTGTACAGAATATTACAAAATCTTAGAAAAACCAACTGAACAACCACATAAATGTTGTGTAAGGTTTCCTGTGAGAAAAATAAGACCTACTTATTCATATTTTGCTACCATACCTTCCAAATCTGTTTTGTCACCATACCTTCCAATTCTTCAATATAGCCTAGGATAACTGCTTTGTCAGATGAACTGTTTTCCAAACAGCAAGACATAGCCTCATATCTGCAACCATCTAATTCAAAATCATGTTGAGATCCTCAAATATTTTAGGAACAGACATAAATATGATAAGATAAATATCTGTTAGTTTGGTATAGAATTTTACAGTATTTTAATGAAAAATGACTGGTATGTTTTCTGCTGTTCTGTATGTTCCTTTATTCAAAACAATTTGATTTTACATTTGGATTAAAGAAGTAATTTATGTTTTTCAAGAAGAGTTCCTACAGCTTTTATAGGATCCCATGGATTAATCATATTTTAGGAGGTTTTTTTTAGCAAGGTATTACTGAAAATTAAATTGATCTACAGTCTTTCACAGTAGTAATTTGACAAACAAGGATATCAGTAGTACCCATATAAATGAATAAAAGTATAATATCAACATTGTTTAGAGACAACATGCTATCTCTAATGCTAAATTGAACAGTGAGATTATATGCTTTAATGACATGATAAATGAACATACCTCCAAATTCTTATATTAAAAATTATATGACTAAATTAAATAATTCTCTTGTGATATCTCCAACTATGTCCTTTTTCTATGAACCACACTGCTAAATACTTACTTCAGTAATTCAAATATGTGGAATAATGCACTATTCTGACATGATGAACCATTCACAATAAATTCATGCCTCCTGTTACAAACTCCAAAACTGGTACTTTAAAAGTGACATGGATTTTTTTTGTTTTATTTGGCAGAAGTCAGCTCCTTAAGAATAATATTCTTTCTGAGATGTTATATTCTCTGCAATTTCTCTGACACTATTAATAGGATGCATTAAAGTGAAAATTGATGTGAGTAGTAATAGTTTTTGTCATAGCTTAAGACCCCCAAAATCCAATTCCTGAGTCCAAGCCCCCCTCCCACATCTCACCCCAGTGTGAGATAGGTTTTCCAGACACAACACAAGACTCAATATGGGGGGAAGGGAATTATATTACAATGACTACACAAATAAATATTATAATACAGTATATACATAATCTTAACTATCTCTCCTGTGATAAAGCAGTATTTACAATGGATCAATCTCTTCTCCCTCCAATAAAAGTCCAGAAGGGAAAAGGAAAGATCCTTTCTACTCTCAGACAGCAGTGTCTCTCCTCTTCAAAGCAGTAGTCGTAGCTGGAGTTGTCGTAGCTGGAATCTCTGCCCAATACACACAAGGGAGGTCTCCTCTCCCCCTCTCGGCCCTTCAACTCCAAGCGAAGGTCTCACCCATGGACTGCCAGCAGGGACAAAACTCGCTTCACCACGGGCATATCACAAAGTGCGGGGACATTTTCGTGAAAGTCCCTTCCTCAGGGGATTTACCTCTGAGTCAGAACATCTCGGGCAGCTTTCAGTTGAAAGTCTGCCTCAAGAGTTCTACCAGAGCTCCTGTGTTCTGTCTCAAAACTGCCAGCCTGGCAGCAGCAGGGGGGGGGGGGCAAGGTCACCCCCTCCGCAGTCCATCCGGTTGTCCTGGTCCAGCTCTTAGTTCCTCTTTCCGGTACTGCTGCATTTTAGGACTTCCATCCAGTAGGAGTCCACCAACCTTCCTCTCTAAGAGGTGTTTCCAAGGGTTTTGGGGAGTCTGGTTCAGTTCTTACCCCAAAACTCTGTGTAGAGCTTAGTCCTTCTCTGTCTCTCTCTTCATTAGACATCTCTGTGTCTTCTTGCTTGGCTGCAAGCCACCTCTGCCGCTTTTCTTATCTCTTGGCTTTCAGCCATAGTCTCTCCATTCACTGCTGTCTCTGCTGCCATTCCTGCTGCTGCTCACAGTGGAGAAACTTCCCCCAGCTCTTAGCTACAGATACCTGGCCCAGTGTAACACTGTTCCAAGTTCCTGCAGCCCCCCAGCTGGGGCTGTGGGGGACCTAGCCCCCAGCGGGGCTTCAGGCCCCTCTCTCTCTCTCCTCGTGGTCTCAGAACATGGCCACTCCCCAACAACAACTACTACATCTCCCTTCTTTTCCGATCTGGTTGTGATATGTTTATATTTTGCACTGATTGGATTAACCCCAAGTGACACCACCCCCTCAGGGGTTACCATTTTTTTTAACTCCAGGGGGAAAACTTTTTTTCCCCCACCACAGTTTTGAAAGAAAAGAAAAAAAAATCTTAAAAATTAAAAACCATGGAACTTCTTTCCTACCAAAACTTTGTAACAGGTTATCTCTGCTTTCCTATACTTGAGACTGGCTACGGATTACTAAAACTACAGTTTATGTAAAACTAAACCATGGACTGCGTTAGAGAACACCTAGGTAGACTTGACATCCTGACAGGACGCATACACGTGTGCTGAGAGAGCTGGTGGACACCATAGTGAGGCTGCTCACAAATGTTTTTGAAAGGTCGTGATGATCAGGAGAGGTGGTTGAGGACTGGAGGAAAGCAAATGTTACCCCAGTCTTTGAAAAGGACAAGGAGGGCCCAGGGAACTACTAGCCAGTCAACCACACCTCAATGCCTGGAAAGGTGATGGAGTGCCTCATTCTGGAGGTGATCTCCATCCACATGGAGGACAAGAGGGTGATCAGGAGTAGTCAGCATGGATTCACTAAAAGTAAGTCATGCTTGACCAATCAAATTACCTTCTACAATGAAGCAACTATGAGGATGGATGGATGAAGGGAAAGTAGCAGATATTGTCTACCTCAACTCCAGCATGTGGGAGCCCAAACCCAGCTTTCAGCAAAAGGAAGCTCAGTAAATCTGAATCACAAACCTTGGAAAACAAGGCCGACAAACATCTCGTGATTCAAGAAGTTTGGACCCTTGTCCAGAGACCTGTTAAGGTGTAACCCGGAGATATAAACCTGGCTCCAAGAAGAATTAAGAAAGGACTTTTTGAGATGATTGTTAAAACCATGTCTAAACCCCTGTAATCCCTCTATCCCCCATGTAATCCTACTTGGAGAAAAATTAACTCTTTGGAAATTGCAGTAAAAACTTGTGTAACTCCCCAATTAACATAGGTTGTCCCCTTCATTAACATGTCCAGCCCCAGATGCCTTTAAAATAGTGTTCTCATGTTCAATAAACTATTCCAGTTCCCCCATACTGGAATTGTGTCTAGTTTTTATTTTTCAGACCGCCACTCCAGCAAGGCTTTTGATACTGTCTCTCACAACATCTTCATAGGCAAACTCAGGAAGGACTGGATGAATTGACAGTGAGTGGATTGAGATCTGGCTTACCAGCAGATCCCAGAGGGTTGTAATCAGTGGCACACGGTCTAGTTGGAGGTCTGTCATTAGTGGTGTCCCCCAAAGTTCAATACTAGGTCCAGTATTGTTTAACCTATCCATCAATGACTTGGCTGAAGGGGTAGATGCTGCCTCAACAAGTTCACTGATGACACAAAGCCTGGAGGGGTGGGCAATACCCCAGAGTACAGCCCTTCAGAAGGACGTCAGAAGGTTGGAGAGGTGGGCAGAGAAAAACTGTCTGAAATTTAACAAAGATAAAGGCAGGATCCTGCATCTGGGGAACAATAACCCCATGGACCAGTACAGGCTGGGGCCAATCTGCTGGAAAGCAGCTCTGTGGAGAAGGACCTGGAGTCATGGTGGGCAATAGGCTGTCCATGAGCCAGCAGTATGTCCTTGTGGCCAAAATGGTCACTGGTATCCTGGAGAGCATTAGGAAGAGCATTGTCAGGAAGTTGCTAGGTGATCCTGCCCCTCTACTCAGTCATGGTGATTGTCTGGAGTGCTGTGTCCAGTTTTGGGCTCCTCAGTACAAGAGAGCTCCTGGAGCAGGTCCAACAGAGGGCAACAAAGATCTCTCTTATGAGGAAAGGCTGAGGAAGTTGGGCCTGTTAAGCCTTGAGATGACTTAGAGGGGTCCTCATCAATGTATGTAAGTATCTGAAGGAGGGGTGTCAAGAGGATGGAGCCAGGGTCTTCTTCATGGTGCCAAGCAATAGGATAAGGGGCAATGGGCAGAAACTGATGCACAGGAATTTTCACCTTCAGTAAAGAACTTCTTACTGTTTGGGTAACAGCACACTAGAACAGATTGCCCAGAGAGGTTGGGGAGTTTCCTTCCTTGGAGATACCAAGAACCATATGAACAAAATCCTGTGCAATGTGCACTAGGATGACCCTGCTTGAGCAGGGAGGTTGGACCTTATGACCCACTGTGATTCCTTCCAAACTTATCCATTCTGTAATTCTGTATTTAACTGTTAAACTCCTTTCAATGTAAAGAGTTGGAGCTTTTCGTATTCAATTGAATCTGCAAAGACTCACATCTACTCCAAATCAAATCAAATTTGTTTGTAAGGCAAAACCCTGTAACCACGGCCCCAAGAGACTCAGTGGGAATTTTATCTTTGTTTTCAATGGAACCAGGATCTCACACATAATGAACAGTGCTGGTGGGGGAGGCATGAGAAATGCTGTCAGGTGACTTAATAGCACTTTACAGCCTACTTGCTTCCAGGCAAGAAAATTCCAATTTTACAAGGTGACATGAACACAGGTTATAGAGACTATTCATGGTTTTTCCATATATATAATACTACTGACTTTTCCTTTGTTGGAATAAAGGTTTGAATATCCCTAGAGACATCAATGTATTTCTTTAGACTAGAGTTTAATCCCTCTGCTGATCCATCATTTCTTGGGTCTATGTCACTTGACAAGGCCTTGACCAAAGCCATACTCCAAAATTCTCTAATCAGGAGCATGTAATTGATTTGCTCACGAACAACTCTAAGACCTGTGCTCCCACCAATGAACCATAGGTCATATTAGAGCTTGACTGCAGTCAAAAAACTCTACGATCACTTTTCAGATCAACACATAAGCAGAGACACTACTTACACTGCATACACTTAATTATCATGTGTTAAATAAAATCCATCTGACCTTGGCTGTGTGCATACAGCACAAATGTGGAAACAATGAGCATAAGCTCATTTATTGCCTTCAGGATAATGGATTTATTTCTATACTCTGGATAGAATGTGCTCATCTAGGAAAGCAAAGGAGAAATCCCAAAAGGTAGCAACTCTGCCAGAGCTGCATTCTAACTCCTCTCCCACAGAGCAGTTCTGATGCTCGTTTGGTCAAGAATGCTATTAGAAGCAACAGAATAAATCTTTAAAATAAATGTAACCTTTAAGATCACCTTCTGTCTGCGTGCTGAAAATGTTGATTGTGGAGTTTAATTTTCATTTTTCACTTCCAGTTTTTCCCAGTGTTCCACAGAGCTTGACAAATTTCTTCTTTTAAAGTCATCAGTATCTATTGCAAAATGGATTTGACAGACCCATTAGCAGGAAGAGGAAAAATATTTAAACATAAACTTATCTGGTCTTGAGATGCATACTGTATTTGGGGCTTTTTTTTTTTAACCAGTAGTTGATGTGATATAAAAATGCATGCTATTAGTTTACATACAGTCATAAAAAAAGAACTGTTTTCAAATGTGAGGTTGAGCATTCACTGTATTGTATTTTTCTGTGCTACTTACGCTTTAATTCTCTTTCATCTTAATTTTTTCCCTAATATTTTTGTGGAATGACCTGCTTGTCACTTAGTGTGTAGTGTACCTTCGTATTCAGGACTTATTTTTCATCAAGTACTTCTGCTACAAGGGAAAAGGTTTACTGGAAGAATACAAGATTTCTTTGTTCTGCTGTTCTGTTTCCCTGACATCAAGTATAAAAGAAAGTCACTTTTAAACAAAACAAGCAAACAAAATAAAAATCAAAACAAACAAACAAACAAACAAAAAAAAACAAAAAACAAAAAAACAAAAAAACAAAAAAAAAAAAAAAAAAAAAAACAGAAACGAAAATCCAAGTAACCACCCAACCACACAAACAAAAAGGTAACAGTTTAAGGTTAAGTGATGCTAATCTGATGTAATTTTAACTGATTTTACATTTCTACATGAATTAAGCTACTTTGATTTTTCTCTCTTAGTGTATCACAATTGCATTCCCTGTTTTAGTGCCTCTATATCACTACCGATTTTTACCCTTCACCTTCATTGTCCTCACTTGCTAATGTCAGCTTCCTTCTTTTGTCACGTTCAGAGGAAGGTGCCAAACAAAAGCATCATTAGCACATACAGAAATCTTCAATGGTTGAGCTCCCATCGCTGGAAAAATCAAGGCACTGATACAAATTCCTTCATTTGACAAAGTTAATCTGGCAGTCCTATACCTTCCAGGAGAACTAAACTCCTTGTCTAATACAAAAATGAGCCTTTTGGATTGCTGGGGGTTAAACCAAGCTGCTAGGAAAGGGAGAGGATCTGACTCCCAGTTGCCTCTGCTAGAGAAATTAATCCTGGAGTTTAGCATCTGGATCCTTCAACTGCCAAGCTTGCCCCAGTTGTGTGTTTCATCCCTGGGCTAGATTAAAAAAGAATGATGAGCAGGAGCAGCTTCTGCTCCATCAGTGACAAAAAGAAAAGTAGAAAAAATATCACACAAACAAAACCCAAAAACCTAGAAACAAAAAAAAACTTTAAATCAAGCTTGTCTTGCCATTGCATGTGTATGCTAATGCACTCTGAAACAATGCCCTGCTTTAAAAATATGTCAAGAAAGCCAGTCGTGTCTGTCAGTTTGTTTTTGCAAACAGTGTGGAAGTTAGAGGTGGCAAATTTGTGCAGGTTCAAACTCCCATTAGGGTGCCACCTGCCAAGTTTTCCTTTGAGCACACAGGTTTATAAAATATATTTTGTTTCAGGGTGATGGCAACACTCATCAAGCATTCCACTCTCACACGCACCCTGTACACTCATGGTAATGTGATTTCAAAATACAAATGCTCTCCACCTGCTAAACTCAAATCCAGATCTGGGCGTAGTTCCCCTTGCAAAGTTCATACAATATATCCTGGGGATTTGAGCTAGTCCCATCATACTTTGGAGTCCATCTGCAAAGCTGGATGTGTGTTCAAATTCTAAAATCCCTACTTTGTAATTCATGTCAAGATCCTCATATTTTTATTTGCACAAATGTAGGATGCTCTGGAGCATATTTTGACATCTTGCCTATCCATACTTCAAGAAAAAAAACTTCCATAAAACTCCAACATTTTGGAATCTAGCCTTTCCCAAAACTCAGTAAAATTTCCTTTGCTTTTCTCCTTCTCAAAACAACCTTTGAGTTTCAATCATACCATCAGGAATCAAAAAACTGGACAAAACATCACTGATCCAGCATATTGATGGCAGAGATGGAGTGAATCAGCAAGGTGAGGTAATAAAACTTGGATTTAGAGCAGTCCCTCAATGATAATGACTTCCCTGGTGAGGTGTTATCTGATTTAGAAGGGGGAAAAATTAATCCAGCTCCATAGTTTCTGTAAAACATCTATAGCTTTATGCTGCAAGATTACTGTATGTATGTTACATCTAAGGATGATGCTGTCTTGATGGTAGAAAATGTATCTCCTTGAACAGCTACAGTATGCCATAGGTAAGGATAATTTATTTATCTGCATTATAGAGAGGCCAGGACACATAGAAGTTGGTGCTAAGAAGAAATGAGTGCTGGGAGAAGTAACAGGGTGAGAAACCCATAAATGCTATTCAGCTATTCTTGCTGATGCTGGAGGAGTCTATAAGTAAGTATACAACAGAAACTGGATTACAGTGCTCCGATTAAAAGGTATCCTGCTTTCCCCAGAAAGATCACAGAGCAGAGCACATTATTCAGTCTTTTCCACTACAACGCTATGTCTAGCCATTTTTCTTCGATATAGGTGATCATGCCTATTAGCTTTGTATCAACATTGTGCCATGGCTAGGTTTCTGTGGTCAGATTGTATCCAGAATACCCTCTTGGTGTTGCACTTGCACTAGTACAAGATACATTCATAAACGAAAGGACACAGGACAAAAAAAAAAGGCAGAAAATTGCTTCTGTAACCAGTTGAGGCAAAAAAAAATAAATTTTTAAATTTATCCCTTACTCCATGGTTTGGTCAACATGTCTAAGACTTTCAAAAGTTTCTATTTCTGCTAAGGGACATTGCTCTTTATATGACATAATTTAAGGAAATACCATTTTTGAAAGCACTGGAGTCAAGTCATTTTAAAAATTCAGTTTTCATTTTCTTAAGTAGGAAAGTAGAGGGTCTGTGATATCCAAATAGCTACTCATTTTGAAAATACTGGACCACACTACTGAATACTGATACTATATATAGAATAGCTACAACATACACTTGCTATTGTGACAATAGACATGAGTATACAATTACAAAGTTTTGTCAAACAAAAAGAAATGTTCCTACATACAGATAATGTTGTTTATCCAGATTAAAAAAAAAAAGTCAAAACAAATAAAAACCAAATATTTTTGAGAGCAGAATTCTTTCTACCTATGGAAATTCCTTTTTTAGTATTTTTATCTTAATTTGGAAAAAATTCCTTCTTTGCAGACCATATCTTTTCAGTCTTCTTTCACAAATGAAAATGTAAGACAATTTCTAGATAATTTTCTGGCCAAAAAAAAAAAAAAAAAAAAGAAAAAAAAAAAGAAAATTGTGCATGCCATAGGACTAATTTAGTGTCTAAGTTATTTTCCACAAATTATCAGAATTCAAGCAAATGAGCATGTACTAGATTTGTAGATGTGTGTGAGTTGTAACAAAAAGATTATTTATGTTAGTAATTTGCTATAAATTGCTGTGTAGGCATTATGATACTTTTTAAAACTTAAAGTACTGGAGCTAAGGGAAGAAGTTTTCCTTTGTGCCTTATAATGCCTGTTTTACTCTGGACTGGATTGACTCCTGCCCCAGAAGACTTGGCCTTTTCTCAAGAACAACTGAGCAAGCTCCACTGGAAGAAAAATATGAAATACACAGTTGTAATGGGTTGATCCTGGTTGGATGCCAGACACCCACCAAAGCTGCTCTATCACTCCCCTTCTCAGCTGGACTGGGGAGAGAAAATATAACAAAGGTTCATGATTTAAGGGCAGAGAGAGATCACTCACCAAATATCGTCACAGGCAAACCAGATTCAAACTGGAAATTGAATTTATTATCAAAAAAATCAGAGCAGGATATTGAGAAGTAAAATAAATCTCAAAAATATCCTCCCCCCACCTCTCCCTTCTTCCCAAGTCAACATCCCCTACCCACAGTAGTGCAGGGAGATGGGGAATGGGAGTTATGGTCAGTTCATTACAGGTTGTTCCTGATACTGCTCAGGGAGAGAAGTCCTTCCCCTGCTCCAGCATGAGGTCCCTTCCACAAGAAACAGTCCTCTATGAACTTCTATGATGTGAGTCCATCCCATGGGCAACAGTTCTCCATTAACTGCTCTGAGGTGGGTTGCTTTTCCACGGCATGCAGTCCTTCAGGCACAGGCTGCTCCAGCGTGGAGCAGCTAGTCCTACCAGTCCACAAGTCCTACCAGGAAACTGCGAGATACTGGAACAGTATTTAATTATTGCATCAGAATCAGCTCAAGTGTGTGTGAGTGTGGAAGGGCCAGGCCGTATCCCATATGGCAGCCCCGAGCCCACCCGGCAGGCTCTGCAGTAGCAGCTGTCTGTCAAGGGATCCCTCCCACACCATGCCCCCTGGAACACCCAACTCAGCCTCTGCTTGGCTACACCACGCCTCACTCTGGCCCAGAGGCACTGCATGGTCAGTGAGCCAGAAAACCCACCTGGGAAGGGTGGCCACAGGTGGCCAAAGCACATAAATACAGGAACACAGGGCCTTTATTTGTTTTTGCTCTCCCGAGATCAGCCTCCACCATGTGAAGCTAAACTACTTGGTGGTAGCTATTTAATAATCTATTTTTCTCTTATTCTCCTGTCTTATCAATCTCTCTTCTTCTCTTTCTTTACTCCTTTTTCTTCTCTTAATCTCTTTTCTTTGTTCTTTTAATCTCTTTTCTTGCTTAATATTTTGGCTAACTTAAAACCAGGGGGTTAGATTTCACTAAGTTGTGTGTGTTGGCGAGTCCTGTGTCAGTGCTTCATGGAATGCTCTACCTTGATTGTATGTTACCCCTTTTAAACTTCTGCCAAGATCTCTTATTTTCTCCCTAAAGTTAACAGTAAAAGTATCTCCCGGGAAAATGTGTGCAGCATTCTCTCTTTATGCTATCTCTAGATATTAAAGAACCAAAAGCTCTGCACAGTTTCAGTGGATGAAGTTTTGGAGTCTTGAATACCTTTTAAAAGTAATACTCCCAGTTAAGCAGTTGGGCTTCAGGACTGGGGTCTTACAGAAACCTGTTCAAGCATGGGCTTCTCGCTCCATGTCTCAGCAGGTCCCTGCCAGGAGCCTGCTCCAACACAGGCTTCCCATATGTTCACAGCCTCCTTCTGGGCATCCACCGGGTCCAGCGTGGGTCTCCTCCATGGCTGCAGGTGGATCTCTGCACTCCTGTTGACCTTCATGAACTGCAGGGCCACAGTTGGCTCACCATGGTCTGCACCACAGGCTGAAGGGGAAGCTCAGCTCCAGCACGTGAAGCATCTCCTACCCTTCCTTCTCCACTGGCCTTGGTATATGCATTCTCACTCTGCTCTTCTCTGGTTGCAATTACTTTTGCACAATAATGGGGTTTTTCCCTTCTTAAATATGTTATCACAGAAGTGTTACCATCATTCCTGACTGGCTTGGCCTTGGTCAGCAGTGGGTCCATCCTGGAGCTGGCTGGCATTGGCTCTACCAGCCGTGGGGGAACCTTCTGGTAGCTTCTCACAGAAACCACCCCTGTAGCCCCCCAGCTACCAAAACCTGGCCATGCAAACCCAATACAACAGTGACTCAGGCAGAGAAAGGCACAGAAAATTTAGGATTTTAAATATGAATAGAGCCAAGAGACTTAAAAGAAAAATAAGGAGCAAATTTAAAGTGGAGGCGAACAAGTAGGATCCAGACGTTATAGAAATTGCTCAATTTAAGTGTTGCTGGCTGAAAAGCAAGACCTCGTTTTCTAGTGTGATTTCATTTTGGCATTTTTTGTTTGTTATATTTCTTACAAAACACAACTTTAAAGACTGAAAGATAAAAAGATTGACTATGCTTTGTTTTAGTTTCCTCTATAGAAAGAATGGACCAATTCTACTCCGTGGCCTTGGCTGCCTAGGGTCCTATCACTTTTGTAAGCTCTTTTTCCAGATACTAAAGCAAGTGCAAAAGAAACTCTGGCATAATATCCACGATCTGATTGCAGACTAAGAAAAAAGAAAAATATAGAAATTATCCACCAGAGAAAGAAAATTTGTACTATTTTGTGGTGGTATAAAACAAAAATTGATAACATGTGACAACTCAAAGATAACAAGTAAATGGAAAAACTACACCTGGTACTAATTCTAGAATTTCTATAGGAAAATTATGGATTAGCTGATGAGAAATGTTGAAGAGGTGACAGAATAGCTCTCAGAATAGAACCTGTGTCATAATCAGATCAGAAACATATATTCTATCAAGCAAATGAGTCAAACTGTAATTCAATAGCTTTAAAACACCAACCTAGATATTATGAATCACCCTCACAAAAAAAGGGACATTGTCTACCTCCACATAATAGTGTGGACAGTCTCTTCTATAACTCTTCTTTTGTGTCATAACCCATGTTATTACAACCTGATGCAATAACAGACTTAAGTCCCTATCTAATGTAGATACACTGTAACATTTAATTTTATGCATGGTTCCCAGAACGAAACAAAAATCTCAGAGCTAAGCACATACAACCTATGTACAAGGCATGAAGATCATCTCAGAAGGGTAATAAAAATAAACCCATATGATGAAAAAGAAGCCAAAAATAAGACCTGAGGAAGTGTTGATCATTAAACTTGTCTGGAATTCAATGCTGTGTCTAGAACTTGATCCCAAAAACCTAGGCATCATTCTTCATTTTGGATTCATGTCTGAAATTCATTCCTGGATCTAGACTGCAATAATTGCTTTTTCAAAGAATGAGATACCCTGGATAGGGTTTAAGGTACGTTTACATTTTGGAAGAATGATTGTGCTTTTCATGAGAAAAACATATGGGTAAACTCTCCTACCCCAACGAATTCTCTTTTCTTCATTCAGAATTGTTTGTGGGTTTGCCTGATGACTATTCCACTATGCTGGTTTTGGCTGAGGTAGAGTTAATTTTTTTTACAGTAGTTAGTATGGGGCTCTGTTTCGGATTTGTGCTGAACACAGTAAGGATAATAGAGATGTTTTTGTTATCTCTGAGCAGCGCTTACACAGAACCAAGGCCTTTTCCACTTTTTGTACTGCCATGCTGGCAAGGAAGTTGGAGGTGCATGGGAAGCTGGGAAGAGACAGCTGGCCTCAGATGACCGAAGGGATATTCTACACCATATGATATCATGCTCAGTATTTAAGGCTGAGGGAAGAAGGAGGATGGATGGGATGTTTAGATTGATGGTGCCTGTCTTCCCAAGTCGGTGTTGTGCATGATGGGCCCTGCTGTCCTGGAAATGGCTGAACACCTGCCTGCCCATGGAAAGAAGTAAATTAATTTCTTGTTTTGCTTTGCTTGCATGCATGGCTTTTGCTTTCCCAATTAAACTGTCTTTATATCAACCTACAAGTTTTTTCTAGATTTTACCCTTCCAATTCTCTCCTTGATCCTACTGGCAGGGGAGTGAGCAAGTGGCCATGTGGGGCTTAGTTGCCAGCTGGGCTTAAACCACAACATCCACACATAAACAAAAGCTGGCAGAAAATAATCAGTTATGATCCCCTGGTTCAACAACTGTACCGTGGAGCTATTCTTCCTTAGAGTGCTTTTCCTGATCCTGCACATCTCCTACAGTTCTGCAGTCAACAGGACTGCATCAACAGGATCATGGGTCTATATCTCCATACATCTCCACCTAACTCACCCTTTGTTGCACACTCTGTAAATTGAGTTTTTAAGTGACACTCCCAGCAAGTGGCAATACTGGGTTTCATCTCCTTTACGTTAGAAAAATCAGAAAGACTGTGATCCTCTATTTTTTCAGTGACTGCCCTACCTACCAGAGAGAAAAGTGAGGTGGGAAGGAAAAAATTATTCCAGTCAGATTTTAAAAAGAAAGCAGATTCAGCAGCATTTTATTATATGCTTAATTCAACTTCATTGAGTTCCTACATTCTAGATCCCAATAAGGTGTAGGTGGATGATCTTAGCCTGAGCAGTTCTGGGTATGCACAAAAAGAAGAAATTATAATAAGAAGAACATTTCAGGCTGCACATGAACACTGAATTTTAAACATTTTTACATATAGTCAGATACTAAGCAAAGATTTCTTTACATAGTAATCCTGGCTGTAGTGTACATTTGCACTGCTCAGCAGAGAGCAGGTTCACAGGGAGGATAATGCATGTTCCTTGGCAAGCAGCCCATACAGTTTAAATCCATTACACTCTATATGACTTAAAATGAGTCCTAAAGTCCCTATTGATCAGTTCCATACACATCAAAGCCACCTGCAGCATATGGTATTCAGCTGTACAGAATAGCCCAAACAGACTTATCTGCCCCATATTCACCATAAGGCATCACCCCAAGAACCTTTTGGAATATGCATATAAAACAGACTTGAAACTGACAAATTCAGGGCCACATCATCCCCAGGCCCATGACTGCTGCAAGAAGAGGAATGAAATGTCAAGAACACTTCTACTGCTTTTCAGAATCACTCAAAAAATGGAACCATGTGTATTTGGCGAAGGGCCTGGACCCACACTTAAAACCATACACATATTTTTTTGAAACTTCCTGAGTCTTGTTTTGGGTCCCTAGTACCCTTGAAACTGACCTTTGAGGACCCATTTTGAAAGGTTCTCACGGGCAAAAAAATCTGTAGCTAAACAGCCATTTAGAATCTACATATAAGCAACACTCAGTTCTTAATTTCATATTCGAGTGGCATTGAAACATTGCTTGAAAAAGCCAGATAAAATTAAAATATTATTTTCATTTAACTGAAATCAGCAAAATTGATCTACAGTTAACTGGATAAAAATGGTTTCACTGTGAAATTACATACTTTTCAATGTATAGCAAATTTACACAGAGCAGCAGAAAGGATTAAAAAATTTAAAAATATAATTTAAATGAAACAAATGCAATATAAGTAGATTCACATTCTGAATTATGACAGTTTTGTATCATTCAGAAAAAGAAATATTATTGACATTACAAAACCAGGTAAAAAATAATTATCCTGGAAAAGTAAGAGTAAAGGAGGTGTGGAGACTGTTAAGTAACATTCTGAAGTCCCTATTACACATAAAATATATTTTAAAATACCTTTACAAAATAATCACAAGCTCAGTGAAAGTACATTTAATAAAATACTATTAGTCATCTAGAATCTGCCTGCAGACATGAAATCTACTAACATGGGAGACCTATGACTGCTGAATCTCATCCCATGTGCTCACTTGCATTCCCCCAAAAAAATCTGTTCTGATAATAGTTTATCCCTTTTCTGTATGGTTTTTATTTGACTATCATTTGTGTCAAACAATAAAGTATTGGGTCTTGTAACTTCATCAGCTACAGATCATAAGCCTTTTTCATTCAAATTAATCTGTTAGTTAGACTCAGGAACTGAATAGTGTAGAAATAAATTTCTTAAATACATCAGTACAATAGTAAGGTTTTGATGACAACTAAGGTCCCATTTTGTGTAAAAAGAAAATAACAGTTTTATAAGTGTAATGAGAAGAGAGAGGGATGATTCATTCTAGGATCCTTAGAAAGAAATGAAAAAGAATTATATCTTACCAGACAAGAGAATTGTCTACCTCCATGTGATTACTAAGTTAAAAAAGGGAAGAATAGAAAAAACTATTTTGGACAGAGAAATACCAATGCAAAGTAAAATGACAGATCACTAAATCTTATGGAATGTTTTTTAAAGAATATTGAACAATTTTTAAATAATATTGAAATAGAATCATAAGTAGCATCATTTAAAGAAATTAGAAAATAAGCTTTGAGTTTCATTACATATATGTATGTCTATATAAAGGTAAGATACATTAAAAAAATAGTTATGACTAGCTTATTTCTTAGTCAATTGAAAAAAAAAATCAAAATAGGTGAGTAAATACAACTATGTTACATACTCTATTACCTACCTCATTTGTCAGGAGTCAAACAGAAATGGTCTTCTATAGCAGTAGCAGGAGCCAAACTGTGTGTTTAATATTGAAGCAATCAGATGAGCAACCCACTGAATTAGCCCTGGGAGTCTCAAAACTCACAAGCAATGTTCCAGGTGGATTCGTGCACTACTGCTTTATAAAACAGAAGAGGTAAAAATGGAATAGAAAGGACTATTCCTACATGTATAAGAATCAACAGTCATTTTAGGAACCATTTTGAACTGTACTGTTGAGTCCCTTCTGTGCTTTAAACTGGGATAGGTCTGTTAATTCAATTCACTTATTTCATCTGCATTATGCAGGCATCAAAATGAAGAAAACCTGTATTGAGACAGGCAACTATTTCCAAAATTCTTTGGGGATCTCACATATCTATTTACTCCTCTTCCTGTTCCCTCTACTGAACAATCACTGTCATTGTTTTTGTTTTTACTCTTCTCTATCCATGCTTCTACTATCTTTGACAAACTCCTTTGGAGTTATATTGCTTCCATTGAGGACAATGCAATGACTTCTGTCCATTTTAATGGTCCAATACAAAGGTGCAATGTACTAACTCTTTACAGAATCTTAGAATGGTTTGGTTTGGAGGGGATCTTAAAGATCATCTTGTTCCTATCTCCTGCTTCGGGCAGGGACAACTTCCTCTATGCCAGGTTGCTTGGAGGCCCATTCAGCCTGACCTTGAACATTTCTAGGGATGAGGCATTCGCAACTTCTCTGGAAAATCTGTTCCAGTGTCTCACTACTCTCACAGTAAAGAATTTCTTCCTAATATCTCATCTAAACCTACCCTCTGTCGGTTTAAAGCCATTACCCCTCATCCTACCACTACATATCTTTGTAAAAAGTTCCTCTCTAGATTTCTTGTAGGACCCCTTTAAGTACTTGGAAGGTTCCTATAAAGTCTTCCAGGATCCATCTCTTCTCCAGGCTGAACAAGCAACTTTTTCAAACTGTCTTCACAGGAGAGGTGCTCAAGTTCTGTGATCAACTTAGTGGCCATCCTCTGGACCCACTCTAACAGGTCCATGTTCATCCACGCAGGCCTCCTGGTAGTTTTGCCCAGCTTTCTTATTGTTGGGATGCATCTCTCCTGAGCTTGGAAGAGGTGACCCCTGAATATTAACCAGTTTTCTCGGGCCTCTGATTCCTCCAGGGCTTTATCCCATGGTAGATCAAGCAGATACCCGGGGAGGCCAAAGTCTGCTCTTCTGAAGTCCAAGGTAGTGAGCTTGCTGTGTACCCTCCTCGCAGCCCAAAGGATCTCAAACTTCACCACTTCATGGTCACGGCAGCCCAGGTTGCCCTTGAGCTTCACATTCCCCACCAGCACCTCCTTGTTGGTTAGAATAAGGTCCAGCACAGCACCTCTCCTTAATGGATCCTCTGTCACTTGGAGAAGGAAGTTATCGTTTTTGGAGTAGAAGTTATCATCAATGCATTCCAGGAACCTCCTGGATTACATATGCCCCCTCGTGCTGTCCCTTCAACAGACATGGTTGAAGACCTCCATGAGGACCAGGACTTGTGAACATGCACCTGCTCATGCCTGTCTGTAAAGGCCCTCATCCACTCAGTCTTCCTTATAGGGCAGCCTGTAGCAGACCCCCACTGTGATGTCACCTGTCCTTGCCTTCCTTTTAATCCTGACCCAGAGGCTCTCAGTCAGCTCCTCATCGATCCCCAGGCAGAGCTCCATGCACTCCAGCTCGTCATTGACATAGACAGCAACACCCCCACCTTGTTTCCCCTGCCTGTTCTTCCTAAAGAGCCTGTATCCTTCCATGCCAAAATTCAGGTTATAGGAGCCATCCCATCATGCCCTGCAGGTGTGTACATGTTCCCTGACTTCTCTTGTTTATTCCCTGTGCTGCATGTGTTTGCTTAGAGGCTTTTAAATTGGGTTCTGATGAAGCTGACTTGCTGGCTGGAATGGCTGGAATTCCTTTTTGCTGCTCTTCATATGCTTTGCTGACCTGTGATCCCTCTCCAGGCTCTGGGCATCTTTTGCTGACCCTGGTACCAAACTGGTATAAGTGGAATAGTTTGATGTTCCCATCCCATGGCAACTTTAATTTAAAGCCCTCTTCACCCACTTGCCAAGTTTATGACTGAAGATCCTCTTCTCTGACAAATGGAGCCCATCAGTCCCCAGTAGACCAGGTTTCTCAAACTGAGTCTCATGGTCATCTTTCTCTGAATTTCTAATTTTTTTCACTTTTTGAAATAGCTTATGATTGAGTTCTCTGCCTCCATTAGAAAATCTCTCTATTGCTACTGTATTTCACTTATACTCTGTAACATTTATATTATTTAATTACGAGAATAGTTCTGGGAAATAGTATAATGAAAGGCATTATACAAAGCAAATGTACATCCTGTTATAATTTGGTTTGGTTACTGCACTGTGTTTATATGCTTCAAGTCTTTCTTCCCTAATAGTTAAATTCATTTATGTCACAGATGCTTGGTTATTGGTCTCCTGCCTCTTCTTAGAGGTACTGTAATTGAGCACCTGCGTGTGGGGACAGAGGGAATTGGGGGTTCTTGATTAATTTTCTCCAGCTATAAATTATTTATTGTCTTGTACCAAGCTCTTGTCATCCTCTTTGGGACTCCTTTAAACTGTCAGAGATACCTATTTACTTCTAATTGATTGTTACTCTGTGCTCATTGAGTTTTCCTAGATGACAAACACGGAAGAAATATTAAAACTAGCCATATCTATTTGCAATAGGAAGAGGTGGCGTAGTATAAATTATTGCTAACAGTGGAGTCTAATCTTTTGAAGTACTGAATTCCAGGCAGGAAGATCACACTAGTCTCAAAGAATGGCTAGTGAGTTTAAACTTCCTGGGTAAACTGCTGCAGCTGACCCAGTTTGAGCACAGGAATGAACTATCTGAACTCCAGAGGTCCCTTTCCACCTCAGAAATTCTGTGATTCTGTGGCAGAGCTGGCTAAGCATCGAGTTATCTTTCTCATGAAAAATTAGGAAAGTGAATTTGACTCCTTACCATCTCATGCACAAAACTGGGCAGTCCCACTACTTGTCTGATCTGTTCCTCTGCATGTAAAATGAACCTAATGGTACTTGCATTCTTCAGTATGGCACTTGATGTATATGTTTAAAAAAAATAAATTCTTACTACATTTTATATTAATGTCATAATATAACTGTCTCTGTTTTAACATACTCTGTCTTCAGAATCTGCCAATCATTTATCTCACAAGATTAATGAGACACTGAAAAAAGAACCCCAGCTCTTCAGATGTTAATTTTGTCATTCTGGCTTACAAAGCCCTTGAATAAGAGGAGGAAAAAAATTATCTTGCTACAGGAAAATATTGTCCACTGTCATGTGGAAAAACACTCTACCTGAAAATATCCAGCGAACAGCAGTAGCTGTTGCCTCATGAGAGCAGAATCATTCCCAATCAATAGGAGGTCAAAGGTATGGCACCAGAAAAGTCAGGAAGATGATAACATTTGGAGGAGCCAGTGGAACTGTTAGCAACATAACATTGAACTGAAGGTTCAGTACACTTATAAATGGATTACTGTGAGCCAACATCATTTGTGGAAAACATCAGGATACAGACAACTTGTAACTGGCTACGTAAGTTACTTTAAAAATATTGTAGGGAGCCATGACAGAATCTATAACAATCTACAGGAATATCTTAGTTATATCAAGAGTGGGGTTTTTAAGCATTCAAATCAATATAGCTACATTTTACTATATTGAAATTACCAGAGTTGAGAAAAATGTCACCATTCACCATATCATCTCTATTGGAAACTGTGGATCCTACGTCCTGAAAAAATGTTCTTGTTGGAAAGGGAAACTTTAAAAATTAGGACACTCATGTCTGCCTAGAAAATATTTATTTATATAGTACAGGAGGACAGCATACTCAAAATACACATTGTCACACAGGATGCGTACAGGGGCTTATCAGCAGGGATCCAAAGCTATACCATCCCATTAGGTTTTAACGGAAAGAAAAAATGATGATACATAACATACTGCTATATCTAAAGCCCCTGTCACAGTGCTGCTGGCATGTCATTGCTCAGCTTTGATCAAATTACTTTACATCCATATTTTACACACGTGATGAGAGATCCAAAAGAAGATAATCAAACTCCTCTTTCCTGGACAGTCAAATAAATCCTTGTATCCTCTTTTCAGTTACTACTTGCATACATTTCAAATGGTCTATTGCAGCTAAAAGTGCTCACTGGAAAGTAAATTATATAGTCCCTTCTCCATATTAGTGCCACACACCATTAGCACCCTTTTCTGAAACCTATAGGCACAGAACATGCGATGGAACACAAAACCTGCAACAACTTATAAATTACTTATCCTGACTATTTTTCCAATAGTATATTCATCTTAGAGTACTATTAACTCCATTCAAAAAGAATGAAGCTATTTAGTAGAACACGCTTTTACACTTTTTAGTTCATAGGCATTTGTAATTACACCTGAATTAAAAAAAGATATCTGCAATGGTATTTGTTCATTCCAATGTGTATTCACTCTCTTTTAAGAACAGAACTCTTTCAGAGAGAGATGGCTCTTAATGCCAAACATATTTTTTATATTTAAACACACATCAAAAATAAAACCATCATAACAGAGCACTCATGTATACATTGTAATTACTTAAAGGAAGAAGAAGATTCACTCGTTTAAATACGATGTATGAAAGACTGGGGTTTTCATTTTCTAACCAAGTATATTGATAGTATTTTAACTAAGCCATCATCTTTATTACACTTCTGCAAAGACCTTATCATAAACCAGTGGTGCTTAAGGCATACTAAAATTGTAAGCATTTTCTCTCTCAAAGAATTAGCACAGTGTCCCTCTGGCACTGTTTTGAAATTCTTCATTTGCTCCATAAACATTAAAATGCTGGCAGAGCAGAAGTGTAAAGAGAGAACACCAAATAAGCATTATTTAACAGCATTCAAAATCAGCCTAATTGTTCTAAATGATTTATTGAAGGTTACTATCATGTGGGACAACTAATAATACAAAATAAAAGGACAAGAAGTTTTCAAAATTCATACCAAACTAACAAAAATTGTAGATAGCAGTGCTTTTGCATCACGATGTAACTACTTTTGATTAGCAGTGCTAAAGTAATGCTATCACCCCTTCTAAAGCAGCTACAATTCCTATGGATCAGCCCTGTCTTTTCCTCTTCATTTTTCAATTAGTCTGTTGTAGGTAGACAACATGAGTGGTCTTACACCAAGCTGTGTTTGAATCAATGTTGAAGTAAAAAGCACGCCACTTTTCTTCTTATTCAAGTCAGTTTTAGTAATTTCACACCCATCCTTAGAAGGCAGCTTGGAGCTTTTTCAGCAACTTGATCAAAGGGTATCGAGCTCTTGCTCCAGCTGACTCCCAACTAGGGAGGTTCACACACCATTCAACATAAGTACTGAATCTAGAATAGATCTCAAAGGGACAGCATTTTGCACAGATGGGAGCAAGCAAATGTGGAGCAACTATTCCAGCTCAGTGGAGACCTCAACCTGGTTGGAACACCTGAGGATGGATGCAACTCTGCAGAACCTGGGACATGATCTTCATAAAATTTTCTTCCCTCTGGTTAATATAAATCTACCCTCCTCCCTTCTGGACCTACTCTAAGAGTGTTTTTCCTCTGCTGAGGACTCCAGACCTGGATGCAGTACTCCATGTGGGGTCTCACAAGAGCAGAACAGAGGAGGAAAATCACCTCCCTCAACCTACTGGCCACATTTCTTTTGATGCAGCCCAGGATACGGTTAGCTTTCTGGGATGCGAACAAACACTGTCAGCTCATAACCAATTTTTTTTTCGCCGATCCTTATCCTCAGGACTTCTCTCAATCCATTCATCCTCAGTTTGTGCTGGTACTAGGGATTGCCCTGACCCAGATGCAGGACCATTCACTTGGCCTTGTTGAGCTTTCAAGGTTCACATGGACCCAGTACTCAATAATGTCAAGGTACCTCTGGATGGCATTCTTTATGTATCAACCGCACCATTCGGCTGAGTGTCATCTGTAAACTTGCTGAGGGTGCACTCAACTGCAGTGTGTGACTGCATTGATGAAGATATTATACTTCATTTGTCCCAGTACAAACCCTTGAGGGACTGAATTAATTTTTGGTTTCCACCTGGACATTGAACCCATGATTTTAATTCTTTGCATATGAGCGTCCATGCAATTCCTTATGCATATGACAGTTCATCCATTAAATCCTTATCTTCAGTTTAGTGGCAAGAATATTGTGGGAGACCATATCAGAGGCCTTACAAAAGTCTAGATAAATGACATCTATAGATGACTTCCCTGGTCTACAGATGCAGTTACTCCATCATAGAAGGCCATTATATTTGTCAGGCGTAATTTGCCCATGATGAAGCCAAACTGGCTGTTTCTAATGACCTTTTTGACTTCCTTATTTTGACATAACTTCCATGTTTTGGAAGTTATAACTTCCAGGAGATTGTCTTCCATTATCTTAGTAGATATTGAGGTGAAGTTGAGAGGCCAGTAATTCCCCGTGTCCTCCTTTTAACCCTTTTTAAAGACAGGTGTGATATTTCCTTTTTTCCAGTCACTGAGGTCTTTGCCTTTGTAGGATGCACCTACCACAAATTCTGAGGAAACTGTCTGATGTCATCATGATGACAATCTCAATTACTTTCAAAAGGTCATGATGATCAGTGGAGGTTCCTTAGGGGCTTGAAGAAGGTAAAGGTCACCCCTACCTTCAAGAAAGGCAAGTAGGGTCCAGAGAACTACAATTTGGTCAGCTGCACCTAAGCCTTGGAGAATGCAATGGAGCAAATAGCCCTGGAAACCTTTTCGAAACATGTTAAAGGAAAGAAAGTGACTGGACTGGCCAGCATGGATTTACAAAGGGGAAGTCATGTCTGATCAACCTTATAGCCTTCACAACAAAAGGACTAGTTCAGCTGGGTGGGAGTGAGAGGAGTGGCTGTTGCTTATATCTACTTTGGTAAGGTTCTCAAGACTGTCTCACATAATATCTTCATAGACAAACTGAGGAAGTATTGATCAGTGGAAAGTAGTGTATACTGAAAACTAGCTGAACCACTAGATTCAGAGGGATCTGACCAGTGCCATGAAGTCCAGGTGCAAGCCATTCTGCAGTGTGTCCCTAGCTGAATGAAATTTCTATGCCTGAGACACTGGTATGTTTATGATAAAATAATTTCTAATCACAAGTGTTTCAAACACAAGTGTCTCCAAGATCCCTTTAGAAAGAAAAGCACTAGTGCCAAGCAAACATCCATTCAAAATAGTGTAGCTATTTATGTATGGTATTTCTCAGACATTCCTTCAAGTATTTTTTTTCAGTTAAAAGTATCTTCATAATAGCATGTAAAAATGAAACTTACACAAAGAGACAGGCATCAGGCTTAGTCTTAAGATTTTCTGTGATTCAGTCTGAAAATAAATGCCATTAGAGAGTTCATATATTTAGAAGTGAGCTTTAACCTTATCTTTTTTATTTGGTTTATCACAAATGGCATAATCCCAAAGGAGGTCTATGTATTATGCTACCCCCAGCAGCATAAATACATGGTTGGTTATAGGAGTTTACACCTACACATAGCTTTCATACATTCTTAAGACATGTAAAGTAAAATAAATTTTAATTTTGAAATATAGAGGGTCAAATATGGACCTCTGAGTGAGCTGGTCTAGTGAAAGGTGATTCTATCCACAGCAAGGAGGTTGGAACTACATGATCTTTAAGGCGCCTTCCAACCCAGGCCATTCTATGATTACGATTCTATGAAACAAACCAAAGGCAACTCCCTAGTAACTCCCAGGAAAAGCAGAGTGCATGCTTATGCAAGGCAACTGTAAAATGTAGTTCATTCAAACATTTTCTTTTTTTTAGATACAATTAGGGCAAAAAATGAGACAAATGCAATCGTAAAGAAAAGCAATGCAAAGAATAAGAAGGGTAATACAACTGAGATGCTAAGTTGATGAGATCACAAAGACAGGTGGAAAGGAGGAAGAAAGAAAAAGAAAGGGGAAGATGATCTGCATGGGGATTCTGTGAACTAACAATGTAGAACAGCAACCTAGCAGCTCTGGGCCACTGTCTCTGAGCTCAGCTCTGTCATTCTTCATTAAGGGATTCTGAGATCTGAGTTTCTGCTACAAGTAATTGCTATGTATTTCCAAAATTATGCCAGCCAGTGCTAATTCTCTATGTGGTGAAGATAGCTATTGCCCTTGAGCATAGAATGCTCTGGGAAATGAGTTATCATCAGAAGAGGGGACATGATGCTAGTGGAGGAACAGACACTGGTGTATGCAGCAGTCATGGGTAATGCTTCATTTACTTCAATAGCTCTCTTTTTCCCTCTCCTTCTAAACTCCTTCCCAGTTACTGATTATTGCTGCACTGGGGTGAATTAGTGGTGCTTTGAAAAGAAGGGGGAAATGGCATAATAAAAGAAGATCTGGAATGCAAAATATGTGAGAAACATACTACATTGAAAAATAAAATTCTTAAATTAATAAATAAAAAGCATGAACCTATAATCTTACCACTTACTCTTCAGTTACATCTATGACTAGTACTAACAACAGCACAGTCCTTGTTTCAAACGAATAATTTAATTAATTACTAATTTAAAAGAATGTCTTGAAAGTGTAAATGCATATATAAAAATAGATTAAGACAGGTAAATTAAAAAAAAAATTGACATAACCCAAATTAAAGTTTACATTTATAAAATACTTTTGTATCAGTGTGGCATCCCTGTCTACAGCAGTGGAGTTGGAACTAGATGATCTTTAAAGTCCCTTCTAATCCAAACCATTCTATGATTCTATAAATGTTTGCATTTATGTAATACCTGCTTTGTTTTGGGTAGAATAGGTACATAAGGGAAATTTGAATATATAGTGTAAGTCTTAGCCCTGGTGAACAATCTCTTCAAATGGAACTTGACTGCCTTTTCATTTGTTCAAGTATAATTAGGAATAAATTCATTGAAGTTGGAGTTATAATATTACACACACCTTGTGATATATGAAGAATCTGCTCTATTGCTATCAACAACAGATTTATTAATTTTTATGAATTTATTAAATATTAAACAATGATTTTATCTAGTGCTTTGTTCTAGAGCAAAATATGTGATTCAGCTCAGTGTAGTTTCAGTCATCTCAAAGCTGATATCTTTAACAGGTATCTAAACACAAAGCGTGACTTCATCTATGCATCAAATATGTCTCCATGTCATGACAGACAAAAGGATATGAAACACTGACTTGTCCTTTTGACTACTTTGAGCCACACACAGAGCAAAGATGTTCAGCCAAGGAAATCATGCTAAACCCAGTGCAAAGCTAAAACTCCAGACTTCACGTATGGCAGACACAAATGCCAGCATGACCTGCTTTGATCTATTGATCCTTCCCCACTGGATTGCATTACTTATTAATGTAAATTTAGTCCATAACTTCTGGTACTTTACATTCAAATTCCTGCCCTTAATGAGTTTTATATAACTATAACAAGGACTGCTCCACACTAAAATTCTTTCTATCCACAAATTACCCTCCCCCCTAGCTCCCCCAAATCACTTGTTTAACATCTCAGATCCACTTTAGAATTTATCTCTGAAAGAATGCGTCTCTTGATTTTTCGTGGCAACAGGCACTAAACACCTTGCAATCCTCTGAATGCCAATGTTATATGTCAATAATGTTTACCTCAATGTATCTTCACTGATCCAAGTTGGTTTTGATCAGTCTCACCCTTCAGTGTGTTCTAGGAGATATATCCATTTTTTATACTACCTGGTAGTGCAGTGAATTAATTCCTTAATTTTGACACAACATCCTTGACAGCAGATCCCTTCTATGTGGAGGAATAAGAGAACCTGGGCAGCAGGATCCAGTGCAGTACACTGCAGAGGAATATTGTCCCCAGTTTAGACAGCTTTAGAAATCTAAACTTTTATTTCCTTGCTCTATTAAATCTCCTACAACCATCAGGCTGAATCTGCTGTGTCTGTATACTTCTCCCTAATCTTCTTTGACACAATTCTCTTTCTCTTCCTATCTATTCAATGTTATTCGCCCATCCTTGCTCATATTGTCACCAACAGGTGGGCAAATCAAGTAAGCCTAAGAAACATGTTCAGTGTAGCAGAAAACAAAAGCATCCACATCAAAAAAAGAAAAGCAGAAAAGAAAAAAATGTACATTGACTCACAGTTTCATTAATGCACTCAGCCTTTAGCTGAAATTTCATGAGGTAAATGGCCCAAATCAGGCTACAAAGACATTTGAAAATGCATATATATCTTAGGGCTCTATATGGTATTTGGCTTTAGAACAATTATTGGAAAATTCAATTAATTTTGCAGAGTACTTTATGCTGATCTGTACATGTCATAAAAGAGAACTTCAGGCAAAAATAGTGCTGTCTTTTGGCATGAACACTGCAAAGCAAAGCAACTCCTGGGACACTCTCTATTGCTAGCATTTCCTGTAGGTAGCTTGGGAGATTGGAGAGCAGGCAAAGGAGGGACGGAGTGTGCTGTTAGCACTGAACACCTTTCAGCTTCACAATTACCTTCAGTAATGACTCTTGAGTAGCCATTTTGGGGGGGTGGATCCTTCAGCATAAAGGCAATTTGTGAGTGGTCAGTCTGAAGAAACAAAAAACTGTGTGAGTGCATTCACAAGTCAAAACCATCAAGGCTTTACAATTCAATATTGCAAATTTTTGTATTAGACAAAGTAAAACAACTTTATATAAAATTCCTTTCTGTATGACCTCAGACAAAGGTCATACAGTGCTATTCAAATAATCTGAAGAGAGAGACAACCTAACTGATATTTCTAAATTACGTTGGTTTGTTCCAGTGAATGCAGTTAAGGAGCAGGGGGTTTGGATCTCAGATTAAAGATATTCTTAAACCTCACTTGTACCCACTGAGTAGAATATAGAGAAGTCCAAGACATCAGTAAATCTGCCCAATGGATAAGAACCTTAACAAGTCCATTCTGCAGCTGGAGGAAGCCATGTCAAAGCAAACCACCAGAACCCAATAATGTCCCTCTTTAAAATAAAATAACTGCTTGCTTTTCATAAAAAGCAAACCTACAAGGCGTTAGTGAGAAGTCTGACTCCATGTTTTTGTGTCTTTCTATAAGCCGTCTTCATTTCAATGTGAAGAGGCATGAGAAATGAACACTTTGCTCCACAGTTATAAGCATCCCTGATATATGCCTCTTTCCACTTAAGGAATCCATTTTGGGAAGGATACAGTTGTCTAAATATTAGTGTCTAATGATATTTCAGATACCCCAGGGAAGTAAATATGTATATGTAAGGCTGACAGAAACCACATAGGACTTAAAAGGGACTTGTACCCTTCAGTAACAACAGCTGGGAGCCAGGCAGCATAGCCTACATCATCTCACGAGCAAGAGGTTATTCATACGTGACTCAAGTGCATAGAGCTATCAAGGTATTTATAGATAGCCTGACTCTGTCAGAGACACAGAGCATAATGACACATCTGATGAGTAGGTTTGAAGGACAGTAAGCATGAAATTAGCCCAAAGAAGGAATTTCCTTCCTATCCTTCCTTCTCCTTCATCACTGGGCTGTTGGCGCTGTTAAATTCTGTTGATATTTAATAAAAGCTAGCATCTGTGCCTTGCTTGCCTCCAATTACAGAGCTTCATCCTAGGGCTACTTCGGAGCTTCTTGCAGACACTGATGCTTGAAGCACAGCTATAACAAAAGAATGGACTGACAGATTTTTTTCTGCCTCTAGCTACTTCTTTGTTCTTTTTGATTTCATTTGCGTCAGTTTTGTTTTTGGTTGGCCACCCTAAATGACCAGCCTGCAGCAATGGCACCCCTGTAGGAGACCATTTGATCAATGCTCTCTCTACGCAAGGCCTTCTAGGAACAGAAAATATTAGTGAAGGATGCTTCCATGCCCCAGTTACGTGCAAACACACATCACCACTGCTACAGCACTGTCGCAGTTTCTGAACTGACTAGAGAGAATAACAGGGATTCTTTGTGTATAAGCCATGACAGATAATGTGAAAGTACAGTTTATAGTTGTTAACAGCGAACTTCATATATGAAGGTTATTTCAGAATTTCCCTATAAAGCTACTTTAGGGATAAAATTCACTTCAGATCATGGTCAGCATCTGTCAGCGAGAAGAAAAAGCTGGAGGAAAAAAACTATTCAATTTTATCCTTACTTATCTCCCTAAGAGTTTTCTTGGACAGCTAGATGACTAAGAATAACTGGTTTAAAACCTCACATTTATAAAGTAGACAATATGAAATAAGAAAATAGAGGAAGGAAGAGAAAATGTAAAAGGCAAATAACAGTTCAACTGAAATCTGAGTTATATTGAACCAGGCGTGCCTTCACTATCTTGCACTTGCTACTTACTTAAAGTCAAATGTTACTTGAGTTTTCAGGCTCTAAATATTCCAGTTTTTCTGCAGTGATTATGTTGGCCTTTCCTGAGTCATCATTGCTAGTGCTGATCATTTGACTAGACCATCAGTAAGTCAGCTATCATGTAAACCACATATTTAGGCCTATTTTCCTACATAATCAATTATACCTATGACATAGAAATTCTTAAAACTGTTGTACATTAAAGGAATCAATATATGTGTCTATTTCTACAACTTTTCTGTGCAATTTGGTAACATACCTATATACTACAGATACTATGTATTTCTTGTAGACATTACATGGGAAATATTAAAATTGGTTTTAACTAAAGTGCAGTTTGGTAGATAAGTTCCTGAAGTTATCTTGAACTGCACTAACACAAAGAATTTTGTTCTCTCCATTTTTTTCTGTACCATCCAAGATATGATTTTCATAATGTTGTGAAAATTCACATTTTAAAAACAAGGTCTTTCAAAGGTACCCAGGCAGAAAAATAGTGATACATTTGGCAACTCTGAAATTCCTGAATTTGAGTTCTCTTCTATAATCTGGCATGCACAATATCAAGGAGCATTATTGATCCAGCTCAGAAATGTATATATAATTTTCTGTGCAATCTTACAGATAACTGCATTTTTTTTTCTGCTGTACTGCAAAATGTTACTCTGGGGAGATGTTTGATATTCCCATCACACTAGTCAAAGCCTGGTTTAACACAAGGTATTGCAAGAAAGAGAAATAGGCTACTTGCATGCCAAGAATTCAGGTTGAAACCAACACTCTCTTAAACACAGTAGATTTTTCCTCCTTTCCCCTAAGGACCTCCAGGTTATTCAGCAAATGGAGCTGAACCACTCTACCATTTTTCAGTCAGTGTGAAACAGGCCCTAAATGGAAAAGTAGTCTGACTGTGACACACAACTTCAGACACTGATTCATCATCCAGCTCAATGAAATGCTTTACTGGAGAGAACTGAGGAAGTAACTTTCTTTTCATATTCATATCCTCAATTAATTACAGATTCAGTCTCACTACTAAAAAAACCATAATAGACAATCACTACTGATGAGCACTGGGTCAAAAAAAAGCTGAGCACACTCTACATTTGTATTATTCTCTTTAATTGAACTTCCTTCCTAATAGCAACAAATAAAATCTCCTTTCTCCGCTCATAAAAAGCATATATGTCTGCATCTTCAAACTCTAGTTAGACTCAGAACTATGTAAGTAGGTCTACTTTTTATAAATATGATTATAAAATAATTTGGGGGGGGAATGCAAAGACTGTGAATCCTTGAAAGAACGACTCTAGAAGCGGGTCCCTCACAGCAGCCACTCTCCAGGATCGAGCGGAGTGGAAAAACACCGACTACTTGCATTTTTATTTTACAGTTTTCCCCTGAATTATGTAATTCCCCTTACCCATGCGGTCCCCCTGCACAGTGCCTTGTTGTCTCCCCTCCCTGAACCAGTCCCCGCCCCTGCACAAGCATTATTGTTTGTCTCATCCTCTTCTCCCCAGTCCTGGCTTGTTACCAGAGTTTGGTCCTCCTGTATCTCCCATTGGTCAGCAGAGCCCTCAAGCCACTCCCTTTCCCCCAGACTTTTGCCCAGTCGCGTTCCTCTTTCTAAGCCCTCCCTCAGAGACTTTAAAAGCCCACGTGAGTTTCAAATAAACCACTTTTAGCCACTGGAATCCAGAGAAGGAACTTTGTGGCTCTTTTCTCCTAGTGAAGCGGGGTCACGCCACTGAAACTTTCTCTGAGAACCTGCGAGCAAGGAGTCGCTAGCAATCAGCTCTGTTAATAATTTATATATCTTTGTGAGTAATTAGTATAGCTTTTATGACCTAGACCGCCTCTTATGAAAATCATAACTATAGAATACCTGTAAAGAACCAATAGGGACTTCTTGTCACTATTTTAAATTGCAACAGGGAGTCATTAATTTTTACTCTTTTTAAACCAGGAATCTTTCTTTAGAAAATATGGCTTCCTAATATACAGAATAAGCTGGACTCAGAAAACCTTTTTTATATCTAAAATGTCAGAAGGTAAGTCCATTTCTTTGAATACTTGTAAGGCTAGAAATTAGAGCTCTATGCTACTGGAAAGAATCAGTTTCCCAGTTTCTAACTGTGGAGTATCCCAAGGTACTGGATGTTAATGTCATGACATTTTAGATATAGAGAAACTCTTTTAAGCTATATTTAGAGATTTCAAAGGCTCCCTCTGAAACTTTCATACAATTGGACCTACAGTAAACAGGGAATCTAACTTTATATTAACACTACAAAAGATAATCCATAAACATACTTTAATGCTTTGAAATGCACCTATGTGGCATGCACAGAAAATACGATATGATTATACATTAAAGGTTTTCCCACCATAAATATAGGTCATTCAGAACAAACACAACTGGCAGCAAAGACTTTGTGAAAAGGTAGCCTAAAGTGAAAAATTTTGGTCCAGGCTCAGAGTTCTAAAGAAGTCAGCCTTTTTATTTATGCAGTTAGTTAGTTAAGTCCGCAGAGACAATATTTGTCTTTAAAGTTGCAGCTTTTTTTCATAGCAAAGAAGAGACTATAAAATGGCATTTGCCATCACCCTCCATCAATCTTTCTTGGTCCTTCCTTCAGCACCAGAGGTTACAGACACACACACACACGCAAAAAAAAAGATTGATGAGGGAACATGGAAATTCACATAATTTTTTTATTGTTTCTTCTGCTGTTTAGTTATGTATTTATTCAACAGTATATCTTAAACTGTAAGGAGAAATATACATGCTTTTAGAAGGTGGATAGGCAAGACTCTTGAACACTTTCATGTATAAATTTATTTTTAAAGGCCACTAGTGTTTGATTTTATTTGATAGATAGTCTTCATCATCCTCACCTAACTTATTTAATACCTCTCACCTAGTTATAAAATAATTCCAAGCCAGAAACATTGAAATTTAGCCAAATAAGAAAAGTCTAATAGTTAATTTGATTCCAACCTTTTGTAAGGGGATTACATTGACATCAGATTCTCCTGTAGTCATCTCCTTATTCCTATGGGACAATCATTTATTCATTTGTCAGACCAGATAGAAACAAATATAATCCTATGCATTTCCCTTAGGCTAATATTATTTCTATGTGATAAATTCTCACCACAAAATATTTGCTCTTAACTTGGTTTGCATGGTTCTTTAAAGAATAAACAGTGATCAAATATACCTCTGTTACCGCAGTAAAATCCTGTGCATAGAAGCAGTGCTTTACAGGTGCAATGAAGAGAATTTTCATTAGTTTGAAAGAACATAGCAAGCATGCCTTTTTTTCTTTCTTTTCCCCTACAAATATTATAGGGTCATCAATATGCAAGCCTATCATAAAATACTTGGTAGATTATCCATGTTATTATTCAGCAGAATGCCTAAAATTTAGGAAGCAGACCTCCCAACATGTCAGCAGTTTAGAGATTGTCTTATAAAGCACTGCAAAAATAGGTGTTCACACACAGTCAGTTTTCCCATAAATGAGGTTAATTTGTGTTAGCAAACTGTCAAAGAACCTGTCATATTCTATTGTCTTTCCAAGTACAAAAAAGTTAAACAGATTACAAGACTGAAATAATACCCCAAAGGAATCCCAGACAATGAAGAAAATCAGCTGGTTTATAGCTTCTTATTTTGAAATTATACTTACATCTGATTCGAAGGAGTAATTTTTTCCTGATTGTGCATATTGAAGAACACTCTTCTGGATTTTTATTTTCATAACGCTTTCTTTAAAATTTCTGTAATAATAGCAATAGTTCTGGAGAACAATTTGACCTTGTACAAGGGTAGTGTCAAATATTTCACTCCATTATAAACTTGAATAAGTAATTTGATGGTTTTTATTCCCTGCATTTTTAATGAAACAAAAGATAAAATTTCACATTTTTGTGAAAACAACTACATGGTACAATTAGTAATAAGTGTTAATTAAACACAAATCTTTAGAACCATAGAAAGAACAACGTGTACTGGAAGTGTTCAAGAAAGAATCTATATGTGTTGTAGCTACCACAGGGCTAATACAATTATTGATACTAGTTTTGTGATTTTAGAAGTTTGAAGTATAGACTGTACTTTTAAGAAATTTTAGGAGAAGTTAGCAATGCAAAGACATATTTGGAGTAATTCTAAAGAAATAGGAACCAAAAGTAACCTGACACATTAACAAAGGGGAACGGCTAAAAAAAAGCTTAAAGCCCAAACTCACAATTCACTAGGAAACGCCATACTTAGTGTGATAACATGAAATTCTAAATATGAGACAAATTCTGGCCTCACATTGGTTTCAGCATGGTTTTCAGAATAGTTGCTTTGATTTCCTAGGACTTCAGTGAGCACAGAAACACACAGCACATGGTGAAGTACATACCTGTTCTCTTGAAGGTTAATAAAACCATTCAGTGTATATGTTAAATTTCATATCTATGTTACCTTTTGGCAGACATATATATTATCATAAGTATAAGAAATTGAAGTTTTACCTACTTTTTTCTTTCCCCTTTTTTTACAAAAAAAAAAAAATATTATCCAGTTAAATGCTTGATGGGAATCTAGCACACTGTATAAATAAGTGAATACTTTTCTACTAAAATACTTCAAAATTGCTTCTTTATAATAAATATCCGAACACAGCAAGTGCATGCTAAAATCATACTGTATTGCTTTTGTATCACTGAAAGCAAACAGCTATCTTTATAGTAAAGTTAATGAATCCAAGTAATGAGTCTCTAATACATGGGAGGAGAGACAGCAGAAAATAACACTGAATTCAGCTGGGTTACCACAGGGAAGAAATTGTCTTATAGTGCCTTTAAACTACATTTCTCTCTGATAGCTACATTACCCAATACTTTAGTTTAGTTCTAGTTTTACAAAAAGACATTTGAAAAGTTTAATAAGAGTGCAGTGTCCTTTCAAGACCGAGTCTTCTAGCATATCAGGCACCAGAAAAATCTTCAAAAATCACAGTGTCTACTGGTTAGCATTCATTAGAGTGACATTTACAATTTCAGATGCCCAGGCCTGATTCTTATAATTTCCTATGACGTTCCTTATTGATTACAAGCCATTCAGCATTTTTCAAGAATCAAACAGAGACATGAACATGAAATCAGACGAACTATTTGTCTAGACAATGACACTAAAGCAGTGCAAACTGTGAATTTGAAATATTTTAGTCATATCTGGAAAACTTCTGCATTTAGAATTTTTCTGAATAAAGTGTGTATATACACATGCATACAGGCACATACAAATAGAAATCTCCAGGTAGTTTAGAACTGGATTAGGATCATCCTCGGAATAAGAGACTTGATATAAGCCTTTATATTGGTCTGATTCAGCTTACTCGGCCACTGCTATCAGAGTAATATATCTAAAAAATCTTCAGTGAAAAGAGATCTTTATGATGCAGCAATATTTCTGGAATATTTCTAAATGGTGGAGATGTCAGAAGAAAAAAAATGCAATGTATTATTCCTTCAGTGTGATTACTGTTGAAAAATATAGCCTCTGAATTGAAGTTTTAAGACTTTGATTTGAAAATACAAAATATTTAGCAGATGAGCAAATTCAAATGTGTCTGTTATTGAAATTATATTGGGACATATCATTTACCTTTTCCAGTCATTTCATCTACCAAAAAAAAGCAGAAGTGAATGCATCCCTCTCTGTGTACCTAAATGCTGTCCACAAACTCAGACTCATACTCTAGAAAATATTTTCTCTAAAGTACTTTCGTTTTCATTCATTGCACTAAACACAAAAGCAAAAGTATTTTAAATCCCCATTTTTTGTTTTCCTTCATTTTTGTTTCACAAACTGCTAATTAGAAAAAAATATTTCATACAAATGATTAGCTCGTATCTGCTTTGACACTTGAAAGGTTACAGCAATAGGGAAAGGAAGAGCTTTAATTAAAGAATGAATTATTGACTACTTCATTTTAATTGATGTAGCCTTCTGCTATTATTTTTTGTGTTTATAGATATTTTATGTGATTCTGTAATCAAGATCACACACAAAAACAAGTCTTTAACTACTGAGTTTAAAGAATGAAGGGCTGCTGTATGATCACATTCAGCCATTTAAGTTCAAGAATCATGTGAAGTGCAGTTTCCATGACAACAAGTCACTAATTGCTAACAGAAAATAAAGTAAAAATCAACCTTGACAGAATTTGGCAGTGACATGGAAGCTGAAAAACCTTCAAAACAATTATACGACAATTTTCATGTATGATGAAGAAACACAAGCAGCCCCACCTTCTGAGACATGGTGGAATCACTCAGAGTTCCAGGGTTATTTTGGATTTGGCAAAGCTGGCTGCATACAGTAGTCATTGTGCACAACACTTGATAGTCAACACCTACCTTCAGTAACAGATAAGAAGAGATGTTTGTGATGAGGTGATGAAGGATTTTTGCATCCTTGGGCTACAGATCAGCAAAGGAAAATGCTGTGGAGAATGCATGAAGTAAAGAATGACACAAATAACAAGATTTTAGCATAAATTCACAGGATAAGAAGAAAAACAAATTAAAGGAGAGCTGAGAGGGAAGAAAAGAGCCATACTCATACATGCCTCTCATGCTAACTTATTAGTGAGCGTTTCAGACACCTCTAGGTTGCAGACAGAAATAGTCTTTTGAGACTAGGGAAAACTACTTGAGAAGCACAATGGTGCCATTCAAAATTTACCAATTTATGAACTGCTGCATATCATTTGTAAAAATTGCTTCAGCCTGAGTTACCTTTCACCAGCTCCGTAAGTCGACTCACTGGGTCACTAAGAGTGAACAAGAACATTTTGATAAATTCAGTTTCCATGACAATGAATTAGCCATGGAAAAGGGGGAGGTGTTGAAAGATCTGTGTTCTGTAGAATACTCTTCAAATGTTTGCCTGTTTTCATTTTTAGCCATTTAGTTCTCATGGCTCCGTTCCAGGACTCTTTAATTCAGCAGTAGCTGGTTTTCCTCCACAGATTAGAGAAGAAATTCATCAGTGAATGTTTCACTCAGTGGCCCCATCTAATGTAAGAGAATATAAAAATGAATTTTTCCAATTATGCTTTTTTGTTTGTTTAGAAAGAATTCATCAGTCTCTTGCTGTTGTTCCACTCTAACCTGACTACAGAATACTTAATCTTTCTTATTTATTGCCCACTATTGTACTTAGGAGTACAACTGTAACTTGCAATTCATTGGGAGTTCATTTTAAATACCCTTGAGCCCCAAAAACAAAACAAAACAATGATTTGGTGCTTTCTTCAAAAGAAACAAGCCGATTAAAGTATGCCATATTCCAAAGCCTGCTATAGCCTACATCAATGGGAACGGCTGAGAAAAAGACCTCCAAAAACAACTAGCATTTATTTCTGATAGAACTGCTTAATGTTATTTTTCATTTGTCTGCCTTTTGAAAGGTTAAGCCAGTGGGATATTTGTTAGAGTCAGAACTGAAGTCTGCTCAAATTTGGGAATGTCTTTCTGCCATTTTCAGTGGGTCCGGTGTGAGAGCCTTATACTAATAAGATTAAGAGTGAAGTTGTTTAACCATTCACAAAAGATACTTATAATTCATAATAAAAAGTAACAGGAGATCAGGAAAGCTGTTTCCACTGGCTATTGGGATAGATCATTTTCCATCCCAAGGCAATTGAGACAAATCTGACTCCTTCAGAAAGTAAACCTGTTCTTAGTACCTCCAGCAATATACTCCCCATTGCCATAAATAAAAATTGAAAGGACTGAACACCTTGTTTCTGCTGTCTGTCTGCTGAACAGCATCATTTCATGTGCTGCACAAGAAATGGAAGGGGGTTTCAACAAGTTATTAAGGTCTGTGACAGCTAAGCACTGGCTAAAGTGTCTGAATGATTTGCAAAAGAAAGAAAATGCTACTAGCAGGAAATAAAAAAAAAAGAAGGGGGGAAAATAGGGAAGAAAAGTAGAGAGAAGGAGAGTAGAGAGGTCCACAGGAAGAGGGAAGGGAGACTGAAATTTAGAGGGGCAGTGGAGGAGGGGAGAAGGAAGGGGCTAAAGAAGGGGGGTGAGCAGGGGAAGAGACAAGAGAATGCAGGGGAGGAGAAGAGGAAGGAGATGATGAAAGAGAGGAAGAGACAGGTGAGAGAAAGACAGAAAAGGAAAGGAGATATTGCTTTTGTACATACCTCTGCAAATCTCTTTTACGTGTATGTCAGTAAGAAACCAATTTCTATTCACTAATGTATACATATATGATATTTGAATAGCTGTTTTGGTTTATCTTTCCACAGGTAATTCACACGCACAGGAATATTCACAAATAACTGTATATTTTCACTCACAGCCATTAACTAATGGACTCAAAGAGAGAGAGGAAAGGTTATTACTGGGCCACAAAGATGATCTGAGGGATGGGGCACCTCTCCTATGAACACAGGCTAAGTGAGCTGGAGTTGTTCAGCTCAGGAAAGAGCAGGCTTCAGAGACCTTACCACAGCTTTCCAGCCACCTTCTGGGGGCTTATAAAAAGTAGGGAGAAGGACTTTTTATATAGACAGATACTGACAGGACAAGGGTAAATGGTTTTTAACTGAAAGAGAGTAGGTTTAGAACAGATGTTAGGAAGAAATTCTTTACTCAGAGGGTGGTGATGCACTACAACAGGTTGCCCAGAGAATTTGTGGATGCCCCATCCCTGGAAACATTCAAGGCCAGTTTGGATGGGACCCTGAGCAGCCTGGTCTAATGAGCAGCATTGCTGCCCATGGCAGGGGGTTTGGAACTAGATGATCTTTACAACTCATTCCAACCCAAGCCTTTCTATGATTCTATGATTTAAAACTGTGAGGCATCCATTCCACCCTAAAAAACTTCTAACTGAAAAGGCATGACAATTTTTCAAAATGCAAATGCCATTAATACTAGACTTTTGAAAATATTGCAGGGTGGAGATCAAAGTCATTGTTTTAGCCAGTGAGACTTAATTGTTCTGAAGCAGCCTCTCACAGAAGAAAAATAAAAACAAGAAAAAATGAATCCAGGTTGCTTGATACTCAGAAAATCAGTAGCCTTGAGTCTCTCAGTCTTTATTTAAAATAGCAGGGGCAGTTGCCATCAGGCACTGGAGTGTATATGGACAAGAATAAACCTAACGACTTCTTTGGTATATCTACCATGTAGAACTGTTTCAACATTCTTAATTCAGATGTGAATGAGGTGTGTTAATAGCTCCACACTTCCACTCTTGGAGCCGAGGAATGCATGCAGGTAGCATGCGTTCAGGTCCCATTGATATTAATGGTGAGAAATCGCTCAGCCTGCTGTTTTCAGTGAAGCATGGTACAAAGCTCACTGTGAGAGACAGATGTCTGGGGCTTCTTCACTCCATCCATGACCTTCAGTTGGCACCAGACACTGTGGTGCGTCTCGTCTTGTTAACATTTTAACAGGTGAGAGATGGCTAAACAACAGTTCTCTCAGACCTCTAGATTGCTAATAAGTGTCACAAAATACACACCAGAGCTCAGGTGCAGATCATTAAAAGGGAAGCAAGAATGGGAGGAATAATGACATGTCAATCTACCTCAAATCAAGTTTGACACTCCCATGATACTAGTTAGCACCATGCACAGGGAGCTTTGCCTTCTGTTCTTTCGAACTTGAACCAGGAGCACAGCACTGGAACTTATTTCCAGATGCTTTTGGTTAAACTTTGAGCCCCTGCTCAGATTAAGGAAGAAAAGAAGAACATTCAGAATTTCATTTTTTTCTAATAAAGATTTAAGTGATCTAGTCAAGCACTGTGAACTTTAACTAATAGTTTCATGCTACAGTAATGGCACCTATTATTTGAATTCATTTCCCATACTGACAGCACAACTCAGGCGTACTCCAGACTATGACATTTTAAGTGACTGGTGATTTTCAGTTGTGCTTCCTACAGTACACTCATATAAACTACAGAGTGGAATATACACACATCTCTGTGCCTATGTATCTATGTAGACTACAGTTCATGCTACTTTTACTTTTTCTGCTATATAGAGAAATATATACTTTAAAAAGTGCACTATCCTTGGAATAAAAGTGTTTTTCCATGCTAAATTTAATCAAAAAAGGAAATACTTGAGATATAAGACAAAAATTCCAAAATTTTCATTGCTTCAGTAAAGCTGCTGCTATTCTATCCTTTATACTTATTGACTGCATTTTATAATCTACGGATATGAAGAATTGAAAATAAATAAGAATGGTACAGACAGACATTTTTTTAGTCAGTCATTCATGTCTCATAGCTACCACACTATTTGTCATCTAGTTTGTATGTGGTAATTCTTACACATAAAAAACCAGGTCACCAACTTCCCCCTCCATTGCACTCCAAGCAGAGGTATAACTACAATTTGGAAAGCTATACCTCTGAATGGGAAGAGACTTTTTCTTGCTGCTGCTTATGCAGTGTTGCTTGAAGTGCATAAAATTGGAAGCTGATTACAGACAATTCACAGAAAAATGTGACAGGAAATACCTCATGTTTCTTTTCTTCTTTCAGCTCACAAATGCATAGTTGGAAATTTTGATTCAAACTAGGGCAAGGTTAGGAAAAGGAGTCTGAAATTTGTCTGTGTTCCCCACATGGCTTGGAAATCCAGTCCAATTGCCTCCTTTGTATGAGGCAAAACTTGGCTTCAGCACGTGTTATTCTGATGCTTCATTATGCCTTGGCAAGACCACTTCACAAGGATGTTTGCTTTGAGTTAATTTCACTTAAGGGATAAAACCTGCAACTGAAAAGTTGACAGCTTGTTTCTCCTGAATTTAAGATATGGAATCATGTTAACACTCAAGTATTACCACTGACTTGAAGCTGACCTAGAAACCAGACCGTAGACATTATTTATAACCATGGAACAGAGACCAAAGTAGCTCTTTGGAATGACCAGTCTATCCATTTAGTAATCAATCTCTTTTCTTTTTAATGAGTTTTGCAAAAAATGAAATCCATAAATTTTTAAAAAATTATATTTTCTTTAAAAATACACCTTTTCAGGCAGTGTGATATTAATAATATCTCCATACCTCAGAAGGTGAACTAGCATTATTCATCTGTCCTATTTCCAGTCATGTTATAAAAATAAATTAGATAATGTGAATATGTTTTCCTTTTTCTGTCATGTCTGTTATGAACTCCTATTTATACTCTTCACACAATTGTGGGTGAAGTTTTTATTTTAATTTGAGGTGGAGGTGTTTGTTTGGATTTTTGTTGTTGTTGGCATTTTGAGAATTAGGAGAAGTTCCTGAGAAGTACAAATTAAACCTTTCCTAGATCCACCTTTACAGAAATCTTGTCAATGTTCAAAATCAGCAAAACCTAACTTCAATAAATGGTATTAGGTTCTCTGTAGTGCTGAAGTCAATAGCTCTCTTGTAACAGTGTTATAGTTTAAGCACTGCTGCAGGCCTATACTAGTCTGGAACATGCGATCAAAGAGATAAAAGCACAGTGACAGGATCTCTTTCACTTTATATTCTGCCACTCTAAGGATCTTTACATGAGTTCGATTCTCAGTGACATTTTGTCATTGATTTTTTTTAATATATCTTTTGCATCAATGTTTTTTCAGGAACCTCCTATAAGGAAGATGACATCAGAACAAGTTAAGAGCATGTGTGCCTAATGCATGAAAGACTGTGGGACGTTTATCCACCACCTCTACTAAAGATCTGTAAGCAGTGTACTGAAAGAAAGATCTCTATATTCAATCGACTGAATATTTCTGTGTCATCAAGCATTAAAGGTAAAAGTTTTTCATTCAAGAATAACAAAACAGTACCTATCAAAGTACAATCCTCAACCAGATGAATTCAGTGGCAAAACTAACATATCAAAACAAACATTGATCTAACCAGTTCAGACTTCGTTCAGACTTATTCTGACTTATTCTGACCAGTTCAGACTTCGTTCAGTCTACTGTAAGATATTACAAGCTGTATTTTGAAGTGAGTGGGTGACTCTCATTGTAACTTCTTGTCCAGAGCTGCATGATGTACATACTTTTTCCCCAAAGCTCAGCATATTCACTGCTGAATACTTCAGAAATCTGGCTATTTTTTGGGTGAAATAAATAAAAGATGAACTCTCTTTAAAAAGCTCTTCTTACATACCATAATAAAAAAAAAAAGTAATACAACTTGTGCTTTTCATTGCTTCCAATCTTGTGTAGATGGCTAGGAAACTAAATAAGAGTACAGAACTCAACATAAACAATTGACAAGTCTAAAATATGTTATTATGAAAAATGCTGATGTTCAACTAGTTACTTTTTGCTGTGCTTTAGAAAGGAACTGGGACTCGAAAAAAAAAGTCACAGAATATACAGAATGGATAGAAAGCAGAAATGGACCTGGGGGTGCTGATCAACAGCTGGCTGAACATGAGCCAGCAGTGTGCCCAGGTGGCCAAGAAGGCCAATGGTATCCTGGACTGTATCACAAATAGTATGGCAAGCAGTACTATGGAAGTGTTCCATTGTATTCGGCACTGGTGAGCCTGCACCTTGAGTACTGTGTTCAGTTTTGGGCACTTCAATTGAGGAAGGACATTGAGGTGCTGGAGCATGTCCAGAGAAGGGCAACAAAGCTGGTAAAGGGTCTAGAGGGTAAGTCCTATAAGGACTGACTGAGGGACCCAGGCTTGTTTAGCCTGGAGAAGTGGAGGCTCAGACCTTATCACTCTCTACAACTACCTGAAAGGAGGTTGTAGGCAGGAGGATGTCGGTCTCTTCTCCCAGGCAACTTGCAACAGGACAAGAGGGTGTAATCTTAAGCTGCGCCAGGAGTGGTTTATCTTGGATATTAGAAATAATTTCTTCATAGAAAAGGTGATTAGATAGTGGGATAGGCTGCCCGGGGAGGTGGTGGATTCACTGTCCCTGGAGGTGTTTAAGGAAAGACTGGACGTGACACTTAGTGCCGTGGTCTAGTTGACAAGGTGGTGTTTGGTCCTAGATTGGACTCAGTGATCTCAGAGGTCTTTTCCAACCTAATTGATACTGTGATTCTGCAATATTAAGTCTTCTGATGTCAGGTTGTATATCTGCAAACACATTCAGCTTCTATCTATGTAAGCACAAATCCATCCTACCCATCTACTCAAAAATGAGCAGATGACTTCCAGAAAGAAATTTGGACTTCAGGAGAACTGAATATTCTGTTGGGGGGTTTTACATCACAATGGAAAATTATGAAAAAAAGGGACAACTAAGTCAGAAATTGGCAGAGTAGATATATTGGTTAAGTGCCTAAAATCAAGAACGAATGAAATGGAGACCAGTCTGGTTCCCTGAACACTTCATTATTCACACAAACAATCTTTACAGGAGAAGCTAAGTCTGGCAACCGACTTAGGTTGTAGCTGACTCTTCCACAGTTCAAGTGAAATCCATGGACACTGAACTACAGACCATTCCGGAAATTCTCTCCCATGGCATAAATTTCATCCACAACACAACATCCACCCACAACATCTAAATTTAAAAAGTACAAGTAATTTAAAATTACATACTTTCACACAAGGTTTTTCTTGAATCACCTTAGATTGAAGACACATTATTAAAAAAAATTCTGAAATTTCTTTTTCTCATTAAATATGCAGTTACTCTACACAATCAGATCTTGCTTTACAAGCTATAGCCAGAACCCCATGATTGGAAAAAGGGAGTAAAGCCGACAGTCTCTAGGAGGACTGAAGTCAGTTAAGTATTAGAACCAAGTACATTATGTTGCCAAAGACAACCATGTAGCACACATGGAACTTTTTCATCCTGAAACATAAAAAAACCTGCCTGATGCAATAATTGAAGAAAGAGCCTCTCTATAGATACATAAAATCATGATTCATCAAAAAATAACTGGTGAGAACAATGTAAGAAATATAGCTGGGAAATATCAGTAGTAGTATGAACATTGTATTTGGCCCAGACTGAACTGGAAGAAGACCTATTACACTCATTAAAGATGACTGCCAATAATTTTTTAACAAGTTCATGAAAGAATTAGAGTTAGTAAAATTAACTGACAGTTAAGTCTGGATGTCCTAAGCCCAAGTAATAATGCACTGGAAAGTAATTACATAAAGACAAATACAAAAATTTGTCATTATTATTTGTCATATATTTGTCACTATATCTAAGCCAATGCCTTGTGCCTCAACTGCTGTGCATACTATATATTTTTATTATAAGTTTGTCTGTACAGAGTTCTCACTCAGCTCTGAAAATGTAGTTTTCTTGCCACTTTTTTTTTTTTTTAATTCAAGGATAAATGTATTTGTTATGATCAGTTCAAGGAAAGTCCTATTTCTTACAGAGATAGTATACCAATATGTCTCAGCAGAAAAATACAAGCCTTCCTTACCTCACGAGCCATTTTTTATTTATTGAGTTTGTGCTTGTACCATTTGTACTACCATTTGTATGGTGGTGATATCACACAACTTTCTATATCAGTAGGTGGGTCCCTTTGGCACCACAATCCACTATTTTCTTTCAGAAGACAAGTAGTAATATGAAGCAATATAATCTTTTTTTTTTCAATAAACAAAATATTGGCAATGTAACCAAACTACTATACGTGAAACCTGCTGTGTAAGTGGACAGCAGAAGCAGCTTTTGTAGATCCCATAAAATCCTTTCAGATGCCTTATTTACAATAACATTATAAGCAAGAATGTTGCAGATGTGGTGATTTCAGCATGTAAGAGACAGGATAGGGATTACTGTCATTGTAACATACAGAATGTAAACATTTAAGTCTTTAGCCTTCCTTCTTTAAAGTTAAAGGTGAAAAAAGGCCTCCAGAAGTAATTCCTCCCATCTGCCCTAAATGCCTCCTTTAGGATAAGGTAAATTCCCCTTTGGAGTTGTTTACTTTTACAAATGCAATTTACAGAGGGTAATGCAGATATTGTAACCTAATCATGAAATCCTTATCAGAGAAGAAAGGGTTCTTAATCAATACTAGTTGGGAGAAGTCACATATATCTTCCAGTAAAGTTAGAAAAAGAAGATGTCTAACCCTGTAAATGGACTTTGTGCCTGGAAGTGGACCTACATGTTTTTTTGCTCCATAAACTGGCCTGAAAAGAGGTCTCTCCTTATAGACATTGTGCTTTTACAGACCTTTATTCAGCTTCATAACACTTTCGGTTTCCACTGGATCTCTGGGTTCCTCTCTGTGTTGGCCAGGTGTCACGGTTAGGGCTTTGAACCCTGTATGCAGGTTATGGTTAGTGTCAGAGTCTTCATACTAAGCTTAAAGTCTTCTTTCTTTGCAGCACTTTTGCTTCCTTTCAGACAGGTTGTTTTGCAATGAAGAGTATTTTATGATTTTATATCTTATATTTGCATGTCTTTCCTGCTCAAGGAGATAATTCCAATATAGCTTAGGCATATTTTACTGAAGGATCCAAGAGCATTTATACTGGATCAGCCCAGATTTAATATTCTTCAGTGACTTTTTTCTTTTTCTGACTCAAAAGAACCAACAGCTTCATCATATGTTTACTTTAAATGCAAATGGGGGGGACAGGAGGAGGGAATTGAAAACAATTTTCCAATCCCTTTGGGATGTGTGATTATTACTGCTCTACAGCAGCCCCTGCTGGAAAAGGACACATGTCAACCCCACGCTCTGCCTGCCAAACCTCCTGCTTCATAGCTGGTTAGTTGTGTTCCAGCACAGTAAGCAATGACATCCAGGTACACCAAAACCTGGAACCGGTTCTCTTGCCATCTGCATTGGGGTAGCAACTGCTCACTCTTATCACAATGAGGCCTGGATGCCAGAAGAATAAATAATGCTTATGATCCTTGTCTGACATATTCATAGCCTCAAACAATAAGGAAACTGAAAAATATTAGTGTAAGAGAAGCAAAGTGTAAGATAAAGCACTCGAGAAAAGCGTTACTTAAAGTACATGTCATGACTTAGCATCCAAGGAACATTTTTCACCAAGTGAAAGCGTGATAAATTATGCTAGTACTGTTTTCTCTTCCATGTGGTTGCTGACAGATGTTTGGAAAAGAAAATCTTCCTTTCTGCTTGACCTTAAAAGCTGAATATTGTAGATTTATAATGCTAAACAGTAAAACAGTGCAACAAAAAAGGGAGTTCTTTTGTGATAGAAACAAAACACTTTTGCTTTGTTGCTCAGATTACATCGAAAAATATTAAAAGTTGTTTGTCCTAATAATATTAATAACAATAAAAATTACAATAATAATAATACCACTTATCATTTGAAATGCATAACTAGAGTGGGAAAAAAAGCCATTGATCCCAACTTGTTTTGCCATACATCTGCAAAGGAGGATTCTGCAGGCAGGTTGTGGTAAAAACATATCTATTTTCTCATATTTATCACCACATTTAATCCATTCTTCCCAAATAGCGGTGTAAAATGTGTACATTTCTAATAGGGGTAATATTCTCTCAGGGTTAGGCTGAGTGAAAAACAGTAGTAATAATTTAAATGAAAGTGATTCATGTAATGGGGAAAGATGAAGGAGGTGGGTGTGGGGAAGAGAAGGGATGGAACAAAGGAATACGTGAAACATAACACAGGAAACAAACTGATCTAAAGGCATGTAATGACTGATTATTTTTGCACTAGGAAAACTTTCTTAAAGAGGAAGAGTGATTAAGTTTTAAACAATGGCAGACACAAAAATACAAGTAGCCTCAACAGGAAGAGCACCCTGCAATAAAAGACAAGTGCCTCTGGGTTACATCCATAGGGAGTTTCATGTCTTGGAGTTGTTGGAGAAGCAAACAGTATTTTTGTGTAATTTCTCAAGTTTAAGTGGACAATCAGATTTTTCTACATTTTAGGAGAAAATCACAGAGATGTCAGTTTTTTCACATTTCTCTGATACGTAGTATACAGGCAACACAGGCTTGGACAATAACTACACTGAGTAACACAAACAAAAAAAACAGTAGTAAGCTCAGGAAAAGTAGGACTACAGAATATGTGGAGTTTGTCAAAATACAAATAATTTCCAGTGGAAAATATTTTCTTTTTTCCTTTTTTTTTAAATGTAAATTTCAAAGAACAAATTGCTTCATTACGTTGCCAATAGTCACATCCTTATTTGAAGAGAATTACTTCTTGAATTTAAACAGTCTGGAAAGTAATTCTGTCCAAAGGCTCCTTTAATAATCTAATTCCATTACAACCAAACAGGGTAGAATAATTGCATCAAAGTATTTTTACTCCGTGTATCTTGCAGCAAATATTTGATATGGAATTCAGTAAGTATCACACTGAGAAGTTATACTGTTAACAGACTGTCTGTTCCTGAATGTAAGTACTGACTAGAAAATTTTGGGAAATTATGCCCTAAATGTTAGGTAAGAAATGAGAGGAAGAAGCATAAATGGAAGAGGAATGAGTAGGCAAAGATCTCTGAAGTTGGACACTGAGTCTGTAAATATGACAGGTAAAGTTTACATCTGATGGCATAAAATGTTGCAGTTATTAAGGAATTTTCTGTGATTATCTTCCCAAAGTCAAAAATCCAGTGAGAAATTAAAGTTTACATTTATTTTCCTTCCTTGTAACAGCAATATTCAATAGATAAGGATAGGTAACTAGCCTATATAAACAAAATCTGTCAACTTTAAAAGTCACCTTGGGTGTTTGATCTATATCCATCTTTTTAATTAAAGGACATATAATTTGTTATGCTGCTTTGAATAGAAATCACAATACTAGGATAAAAAGATAATTTGCTTAAAAATGTAATGGGAACTTAGCATTGAAAGGCACATCTGGGTGAAACAGGGAACTATTCTTCATGCAATACTCTTTTAAAAAGAAGTAGGCTACAAATGAGACAGTGTAAATCCTTCCTCCCTGTGCTTGCCCTCCAGCTGCCAGCAGCTTACTGCACTGCTACCCAAGAAATATCACTGCCACAAAGCAGCACTGGAAAAATCACTAATGTATTACCATGGCCAGCCAGCAGAGCTCTCTAGAATTTTTTCATTGTTAATGAATTAGTAATACTTGGAAATGTTTATATGGCTTTTCACAAAAAAAAAAAAAAATAAAAATAAAGGTTTCATTATACCAATGGGTATTTGTACCTTTGACGGCCTTCTTGGCAACTGTTATAAAAGCTATGTCTTTGAAAAAAATATTGTAAGGGGGTAGCTTATTAAATTTTGTAAATCATAAGGCCGTCTGCAAATGCAGAGCACTGCAGCTGATTTAGTTGTTGGCCTAGAAACTCTGCTGTTAGGACCATTAAACAGGTCCAGAGTTTAAGTTGCACAGTAAATTACACACAGAAGAAACAGGCACAGCGTCTTGCCTTGAGTTTCCTCCTGTTAAAACCCTGGACTGGCTGTGTTGCAGCATCCAGAGACTGACACTACACACTGTTGTTCGGCTACACTTTAAACAGTGATACATTACTTTCCACAGCCTTGGTTAGTCCAGACAACTGAAAGTTACCACACTTTTCCTGAAGCCAACGACAAAGATAAAAAGGAATAAACTGGACTAAGAGCAAAGCTGGTGAAATGCCAGTGAGGGGCCCCGAGCCAATGCCCTATTATGGGTCTTCCTTTTCTTACATCATAAATTACTTAAAATGCTATCTAAATCAGCCTTGTGTGTCCTTATCATCTTGATCTATGCAAATTCTCTAGCTGTTATTCCTTAACACGAGATGCAACTTTACAAATAAACCACATTGACTGCTCAGTTTGCAAAATACTAAACCACAAGGTAATTACTGGAGAGAGTGAGATAGCAATGCAAACTTTAACTGAAGACAAAGGAAACATTGCTTCTCTATTTTTTCTACAGTGTTAAAGGTCAGTATGCAGTAACCAGAATATAATTAATAAAGTTACCTACTCTCTTTTGATGAGTACTGACCTAGATGCACATCAGCCAGCAGCCTCAAACAAAAGAATGCTAATTCAACTGAAGTGCAATATGGATTGTTTTGGTTCATAGTTCTTAACCAGCTGCTTTCTCCCTCTACTCTGACTTACCGTGCCTTGTGCTGAACTGCAGCGTGATTAGAAACTGTCTAAGACTGTGGGCTTTTGTGAACAATGGAAGCAAAAACAGTCACTCAAAGAGGTTTCGTTTACATTGACTCAGCAGCTCTCTTGGAGTTCAGTTTTCTAGTATCTAGCAAGTAATTTTTTTCATAATAGCTGACACAGGACTCAAGATTTTTACATTCAGCATTGGGCAGGTTGTCCTTTCATATTTAGGTTAATAACTGAAATACTAATCTTCCATATTTTGAATAAATAAATGAAAATCTGATTACAGGCTGAAAAATGTAAATCACTGTATATGAACTGTCACCAGGGGGAACTATTAATTCATGTAGCAACTTTCAAGGCTGGAGTGATAAGGACTGGCACACCATAGAAGTACACAAATGTTTAGAAAACAGAGAACTGGCAGCTGTGTAATGACTAATCAAAAGTTAAAAGCACAGAGACATGTAACACAACTTGAGCTAACACAGCAATTAAAAACAGGCAAAGAGTATCTCTGAAATATTTTATAGATTTTGTATGAAAAAACGTTTACAGTATATGACCCTGACATATTTAAAAGATTACTTTTGTTGAAAGGAAATAAAATGTGATTCAATAAAGACAAGTCCACTGTAGGATGGCATAAACAAATGAACCCATCAGTGACCCATTATAGATTTCCACCAAAAATCCCCCAGTCTGAAACAACAGTATTTTGATGTTTCTTTGGCATTATTCCTACCTGTCTTGGCAGAAGGTTCTGCTACTGGTCATGCAGGGAAAAAAAAAAAAAAAAGAGGGAACATTCCCCAGAAACATTTTCGTCAAAGCTTCTCAGAGTAATTGGTTTTGTTAAAAAAAAAAAAAAAGCCAAGGAATTGTTATCTCTATAGCAGGGACATTTGAAATGAGAACATAACAATGGGTTTGAAAGCAGAGATCTCAATTGAGTAATATGCTACTGAAACAGTAGTAGTTTGACAAATTCCACCAAACTTCTCTCTTCCATCCTCTCACATTTGCTCTCTAGTCCATCCGAATCTCAATGAATCCTACCCACCAGTAGTTGACAAGACTTACTCCAATTCAGATTAGTCAGAGACAGCAAACACTAACAGTAATAGGAAGAATAAGGGAAATGTACTTACAGTGTCAGTCAGTACAGAAAATAATAGCATGTTAGCAAGAATAATATTATATGAAAAATATTGACTTTGTTGTAAATGAAAAACTAAATGCAATTTCACAACAGCACACTGTCACAAAGACAAATATTATATTGAATTGTGATAATAAACATACATATAAAACAAGCAAGGTAATTATTTTTCATAGAATTATAGAAATATAGAATGGTTTGATTTGGAAGGGACCTCAAAGATCATCTAGTTCCAGTTCCCCAGCCAAGTGCAGGGACACCTTCCACTAGACCACGTTGCTCATGGCCCCATCCAACCTGACCTTGAACACTCCTAGGGATGGGGCATCCACAACTTCTCTGGACAACCTGTTCCAGTGTCTCATCACCCTCACAATAAAGAATTTATTCCTAATATCTAATCAAAACCTACTCTCAGTTTGAAGACATTCCCCCTTTTCCTGTCACTACACATTCTTGTAAGTCCCTCTCCATCTCTCTTGTAGGCTCCCTTCAGGTGCTGGAAGGCTACAATTAGGTCACCACAAAGCCTTCTCTTTTCCACACTGAACAATCCCAGCTTGGTGGCCCTTGGTGGCCCTGCTCGGGACTCACTCCAACAGGTCAAGGTCTTTCCTGTGCTGGGGACCCCAGAGTTGGATGCGGTACTCCAGGTGGGGTCTCATGAGAGTGGGGTAGAGGGGCAGAATCACCTCTCTCAACCTGTTGGTCACACTCCTTTGGATGCAGCTCAGGAGATGATTGGTTTTTCCGGCTGCAAGTGCACATTGATGGGTTATGTCCAGCCTCTCATCTACTAGCACCCTCAAGTCCTTCTCATCAGAGCTGCTCTCAATCTGTTCATCCCCCAGCCTGTATTGGTGCTGGGGATTACCCCAACCCAGGTGCAGCACCTTGCATTTGGCCTTTTTGAACCTCATGAGATTCCCAAAGGACCACTTCTGGAGCTTGTCCAGGTCCCTCTGGATGGCATCCCATCCTTCAGGTGTGTCAACCCCATCACTCAGCTTGATGTCATCTGCAAATTTGCACTCAGGCTCTTTGTCTATGACATTCATGAAGACATTACATAACCCTGTTCCCCGTATGGATCCCTGAGGGACACCACTTCTCACTGATGTCCATTGGGACTCTGAGTCATTGACTGCTATCCTCTGGATGTGACCCTAGTCTGTGATGAGACTCTGGTTAACCACTCTGGATAACCACTTTCTTATCCATCATACGATACACCCATCGAGTGCACCTCTCTCTGCAGTTTGGAGAAGTTTGTTCTGAGGGACCATGTCAAAGGCTTTACAGAAGTCCAGAATAAATGAAGTCAGTAGCCCTTCCCTTGTCCACTGATGTACTCACTCCATTGTGGAAGGCCACAGGACCTGCCCTTGGTGAAGGTCTCGAATCACCTCCCTGTGTGATGTGCTTTAGCATATCTTCTAGGAGGATCTGTTCCACGATCTTCATAGGCACAGAGGTGAGGCTGACAGGTTACTAGTTCCTGGGGTCCTTATTTCTATTTTTTTTTAAACATGGGACAACGTTTCTGTTTTTCCAGTCACCTGGTATGGCTTCACTAATATAATAAATAAATAAACCCATGTAGACCCGGCTAGTCGAGAGTTCAACCACCAAATCCATTTATTGGAAGCAAACAACACCTTTTATATGCATTTTAAAATACCACGTGATTCTCTTAACCAATCACCATGTGGTAACCCAGTGCTTATGTGTGTGGGAGTACATTCGAGACTTCATTTCCCAGGGTGCCTCGTCTAGCATCCCTACAACACGCCCCCCACAACCTGGGACTTCACCTGACTGCCATGACTTTTCATATGTCATAGAGAGTGGCTTGGCAACTACGTCAGCAAATTCCCTCAGGACTCTTGAATGCATTTCATTAGGTCATGTAGACTTATGTACGTTCAGGTTCTTCAGGTGGTCGTGAACCTGATCTGTACTTGAAGTGGGAAGGACTTTGCTCTCCCAGTCCCCATCCTGCTGTCCATCCACTGGAAAGGTGTGGGAAGAGACACTGCCATTGAAGATTAAGGCAAAAAAAGTTTTTGAGTACCTCAGTCTTCTCCTCACCTATTGTTACCAGTTCACCAGCAATGTTTATCGGGGGAGTACCCATTCTTTGACCTTCCTTTTCTGGCTGATATACCTGTAAAAACCCTTCTTGTTATTCTTTGTGTCCCTTGCCAGGTTCACTTGCAGCTTCACCTGGGCCTTCCTCACCCTATTCCTACACAACTAAACTTCATCTCTATACTCTTTCCAGGTTACCTGTCCTTGTTTTCACTGTCTGTGCATTTGTTTCTTTGCCTTTAATTTGACTTGCAGTTCCTTACCAAGCCATGCCAGTCTCTTGCCTTCCTTACCTGATTTATTGTTCCTGGGATTGCTGGGGATTGCAGTTTTCTTGACAGTGATTAGGCCTCTGATTTAGTCAGGTTACTGAATTCGGTTTTGGGTACAACTTTTTCAAAAAGGCAGACAAATTGGAAAGAGTTCAGAGAACAACATAAATGATAAAAGGTTTGGAAAATAAGATCTATGGAAAAGGTTAAGTGAACTGGGCATGTTCAGACTAAAGAAAAGAACACTGAAGTGAGGCATGACATGGCTACAAATACATCGAGTTGCTATAAAGAGGATAGGGACAAATTATTCTCATTAGTCAGTGAGGACAGAACAAGAGCTAATGGGCTTATACTGCAGCAGAGAACATCTAGGTTAAATGTAAAGGAAAAACTTTAACTAATAGAACAGTTAGAAATACAACATGATATCAAAGCATCCTGAAAAACTCCCTCTGACGTTCAGGTTTTAGCTTACTCTTGCTTCATATCTGGTAGAGGGAGGATCACATGGTGGTTAGGGCTCTAGCCAGCTTTCTTCTGCACTGCAGATTTCTTATGTGACCTTGGGCAAGCCGGTGAGCTTGCATTTCAGCTCCCTAGCTGTAAAACAGTGAGAAAAGCAATTCCCTAGCTCTCAGAGATGCTGTAAGGATAAATAGTTAAGGATTCTCAGACACACTATGAGCCATCCAAGCAACTATACAAATTAAACATTCAAACCAACCACAGTGCAAACATACCTGTAGGTCCCTTCCCATCCAGAAGGCTTCTGTGAGTGCTGCAATGGGTTTTAGCTAGCACATCCAGACTAGGATGTATTAGGATGATCCAATCTAAGCTGTACCTGAGAAAAGAAAAAGTACAGCATTAACAATAAATCAGTGGCTGATATGACAGCTCACTAGCAGCTCAGCCTAACTACCTCCTGAAATCAGTGGACTCTGCTGTCACAGTGGAAGAAGGATCAAGACTGAGTACCAGTCATTAAGCATAAAGAGGGACCAGTTATCAGGGTTCTGTCCTAGTCATCTGCATAAGTTCTACCACAGTGATGTTGCTGAGATCACTCCTGGAAAGCAGATTAAAATCAAGTTAGAAAGGCAGAGAATATTAAAAGTAAAAATAAAAATATTAAATAAACAGATTGGTTTTTTTTGGTTATACTTTTAGTCAAAGGTTTATTCCTATTTGTTGCTTGATTTCATGAAGATAGTTTTGATAGCTAGAAGGGAGTTGCATTTCCTATCTAAAAGTAATTATCAATAATAAATTCTATTAAAACATCCTATGAAAAGAATTGAGGTTTTGTGATACTAAAAGTAGATGAAATTATGAAAGCTAAAATACCGTAAATAAATGTAGTCAGTTTAAATTTGTGATTTATTTACTGTATTTTATCCAGCAAAGAGTTTAATTGCATTATTATTGTTGTTGTTGTTGTTGTTGTTGGTTTGTTGTTGTTGTTGTGATATTCCTGTACAACAATTATGCATTTTCATCTTACTTGTTTGGCTTTACAGACAGACAGAATACACATCTCCCTGGCTGTCAGTACAGTGAGACTCACAATAACAAAATGCTGCATTTTCCAAGTTGTTTTGTCTTGTGCCTTCTTCAGCTATAGACCAACTATTCCTGCTCCCATTAGCTCAGCTGAGACATCAGACTGCAGTTACCTATAATACACGCAGGTACAAGAATCACTTTTCCAAACATGTCTCACAAATCCAGGCTTTGCTACTGTAGTAGAAACATTCTCTTTGAAGAGTTTGTACTTAAACTATGCAGTGTAAAAAAAATTAAGCATCCTCTAACTCCTCCATTGCAATAGAAAACCCTAAATAAACATGTAAATAAAAGAAACTGATTTGCTATTAGTGTGTAGAACTCAAGAGGCAACAAAATAAGTAAAAAAAATGCAACCTAAAACATTTATGTAAAAATAAACTGAATTTCAAGAGCTGATTTCAAGAGCTGAAACACAAAATGGGACACATTTCAAGAAAAGAATAAATGTGTATCCCCATGGGACAAGTGGTTTCACTGACTAGCAGCTATGCAGAAAAAAGTGATGGAAATGACAGAATAACTGGAAAGTAACTCATGAGCCCAGTTGGAGCAAATGAAAAGCATGACACAAGATCTCAGAAGACCTTGATGAGCTACATTAACCCAAATGCTATAGGCATTTCATCTAGGAAGTTAAATGTTTACTGCATGAGTTATGTGCTATATGCTTATTCATATGCATCTCTACACTCACTACAAAAGCCTTTCAAGTAGAATTGTGTGAACTGTGGATGGTGGGGTTTTTTATTCAGTTGAGAAACCTACAACAAAAATTCAGCTTAATATTTGGCTTTATTTTCAAGCTATTTCAGCCATCTTCTAATCCTCTGGGGGGAAATGTAAAGCAGAATGTGAAATGAAAAATTTGTTTGAAATAGCGAGTTATAACTTTTTAAAAAAAAAAAATAAAAAGTAGAGACAAGAAAAAGACTGATAAGGAAGGAAAAAATCTCCAAAGGGAAAACAGATAGGCAAGTCTAACTTTGAACTTAGACACTTCCCACAACGTAATCAAACGACTTGCCAGCCGACCACACATGTATACCAGAGAAACAAGTGAGAATGAGACTGTGGGAAGTGTGGTAACAATTCTGCACCCATAGTACTTTCTTTCTTCTCGTAATACATATATTTGTGCAGTTGATATATTAACCAGCTGTATTTTTTCATGTTGCAGACAACAGTTTGCCCAATAGTTTGTAGACAGTGCTCTGCTAATAAATAAAAAAAAAATTTAAAAAAAAAAAAAACAAACAAACAAAAAAAAACAAACTAAAAAACCAAAGTAATTAAAGAGTTTAATAACATAGAAGCAGGTTTTGTGCACACACTACACAGAAGATGATCTATGAGGGTTTTCACACACGTACTCCTCAGTGACTCAGTTTTAGTCAAATTATTTTCTGGATTTAGATCAAAAAAGGAAGTAATTAAATCCTTACTTTTCTTTTTGAAATGTTTTTTAAAGATTATTATTCTTTAAAGGTTATTTATCTTAGTTCCTATGGAATAATACAGATATTCTACTTCAGACTTCAAGGAACACTGGATGTCATAAAAAATAGGATGTTTCAAAGTATTTCCTATCATTGTTTAATATTGAATCATATTGCAATACATAGAATCATATAATTGTTTAGGTTGGAAGATCACCAAGTTCAACCATAAACTTAATGCTGCCAAGTCCACCACTAAACCATGTCCCTAAGTGACACATGTACACATCTTTTAAATACCTCCAGGGATCATGATGCAGCAATTCCCTGGGCAGCCTGTTCCAGTTGATATCCCTTTCAAAGAAGAAATGTTTCCTAATGTCCAATCTAAATCTCCCCTGGATTAACTTGAGGCCATTTTCTCTTATCCTATCACTTATTACCTGTGAGAAGAGTCTGGCTACCACCTCCTTTCAGGTAGTTGTAGAGAGTGATAGTGTCCCCTCAGTCTCCTTTTCTCCAGGCTAAACAGCCCCAACTCCCTCAGCTGTTCATCATAGGACTTACTCTCTAGACTCTTCACTAGATCCATTGCCCTTCTCTGGACTCACTCCAGCACCTCAATATCTTTCTTGTAATAAAGGGCTCATAGCATTTTTGCCTTAGAGTTTTTGATTTTTTAATTTTTATAGATTTTAAAGTAGCTGTATTATATCCCCCAACCTTTAGCACAGTAGTTTACACATTTACCCAACACTGTTCCCCATTCCCTATCACTCCCTCAAAATTCCAGTAATTCCGTTAGTTGTTTAGTCTTCTTTTCAATGTAGATTTGTAGAAAGCACCTTAACACCTGCCCGAAAGAATGTAAACATGGGCACAAAGACCTTCAGGCCCAGAACTTTGGAAGGCCTCCAGTTATTCTGTCATAAGGGCTGCACGTGCTGATGAAGAGGAAGATGATGAAAGAGGGGTCCCAAACTCCTCCCGACTCAATTCCCAAAGGGGTGTGCCGAGGGGCAGAATGGGGCAGAACCAGGGGGTGGACGAATGGAGATTGGATGAACATCATCATAAAATTGTAACACCTGAGTCGAAAGCACGCACGCAACAATTATATTCCTGGAGCCTGGTGGCTCATTAAAGCTTTCTGCTTTCTTATCTTATCTCCTACCTAATTGGGCCTGGAGTTTTCTTTTCTCCGTCTTTTAGGCATCAGTATTCAAGATGTGGCCTCACCAGTGCCAAGTACAGAGAGACACTCGCTGTCCTGCTGGCCACACTATTTCTGATACAAGCCAGGATGCCTTTGGCATTCTTGGCCTCCTGGGAGTACTGCTGGCTCATATTCAGCTGGTATCTTAGGCTAAAGCCATAGTTAAATATTTCAATAAGTTTCATGTATTTATTTGTATTTGCTTTCCTTCAAGCTTTATGACTTGAATGATGCCAGTAATAAAGGGGAAACATATTTGTCTTTCTTCACTGTCACTGATGACACAGATAAGTAAAATGGATGTAGGTGTTTCTGTTTTCTTTCTTACTAGTGAGGCTTTTCAAGTGTTTCAATAATGAAGAGTTTGACATTCAAAATGTTTGCATCTATTGCCCTCAGCAGGGTATACCATGAAGAAGAATCCCAAAGTTTTGTGCTGATAAGAAATATGGGGGTAATCCAACAAAGTCAACAAGAGCTAGGGAAAAAAAAATATGATGAAATGTAATCCCTCATGTTTAGTGCACCAAAATATATGTGGAGGGTCCCTTTGACCTACAAATAACGTATTGCCACCAGCGCAGCTAGAGAGTGGTTAGACATTGGAATGACAGCAGAGCCCACAGGCCTCTCAAGAGGTAAAATGAGAGAATAAAGAGGCAAAAACTCAGTATTTGCTGTTAACTACTGTTTTAATCTGTTCACTTAGGGCAATGCCAACTATTCTACTCCCCCGTGTACTATTAGATTATTTGACTTGAACAATTAATATAATTTTACACTGTTTTTGGGGAAGGGAAGATAAGTTATAGGAACATATTGATTGTTCAGATATGTTTGATTCAATCTTCTCTATCTAGAACTGTCTCAGTTTAATAAGACTGAAAATGTTTTGCTAAGGAGGGTGAGGTAGACCAAACTCCTCTCTCTCAGCAATTGTAAATCCGAAATTAAGAGGCTCCAATCAAGGAAATATGGAAAAAAAGAAAATAACAACCCCTTATTAAAGGATATATGTATATTGGCAAAAAAAAAAAAAAAAAAAAAAAAAAAAAAAAAAGAAAGAACACAAAACCAACTAAACAATAGTCCTGTACCCAAAAGTCCCCTTCAAAAAAGGAAACAGTTTGATACTTCTCTGTCCTCTAGCGCGATTCTAATCACAGTTGGCAGGAGCGCTGTTGGATCACTGGAGCAGCAGAGCCTGCAGTGCTCAGTGAGGTCAGCAGGGGGCGCTGTCGGGCTCTGGCAGTCGCCATGTGGGGCCCCCAGATTGCTGGAAAAGCCAAAACGGAGATCTCCCCCCCACTGAGGAGGGGAAGGGGAAAAGGGGAAAGAAAGGCGGTTTCTTTCCCACGAAACTCACGCTGCCTGTGGCTGGCTACAGTCAGGACTCCCCCCTTTCCTTGACGAGCACAAACTCTCCAATGAAAACCGAGCAGGTCCGGCTGTTGACAGAGCAGACCACAGGCAAACCGTGGCCGGAGAACAGACAGACGACCAGGTTGAGAGCAAAAATGGCCTCAGAGCTTTTTTCAACACACATCTTGCCCCCGTTAAGGCAAAAAGTGAAGTGGCTCCCATTTGCAAGAAGAGGAGGAGAAAAAACTCCTCCCCCTCCCTGCAGTTTTTTAGAAGGGCTATTAGCTGGGAATGCAGGTCTGCCAGCTAGTTCTTTTGTACAGTCAATCACCCCTTTCCCCTCCTCGTTCAACATCCTTCTCTTACAGCAGGACAGGGGAAAGGAAAATTTCTACTTGGATTTTTAGAACAAGTAAGCCTATGACAACAATGAAATGCATACAGCACAGTTTCCTTGAGCTCAACAAGAATCAGACAAGGCAGTTTCCTTGCTAACTGCTTCAAGCTCTTGGTAGGTAACATTTAGCTTCAAAAATAACTGTTTCAGCTTTTTCTCTACTTTGTGTTACCGGATACTGAAAACATGTGTGTTCTTTCCTTGCTGGTATGTTTCTTTCCTCTTTTCTCTGAGCTTTTGCTTCTCTGTCACAAGGTTTCAGATCCCTAGGAACACAAAACCCAAGGTAACTTACAGTGGTAAGTATTTCAAATGTCCTGCTGGTGACTGCTATTGTTTCAGTTGTCTGGTTCCACTGGGGCATTTCACAGGTTCCCACCTGCCCAAATGAAACAATGCTGTTTACATTCTCTAATGGAAATAGAAGGCATAACCAACATTGAACATATCATGAACAATTGCTGTGCATTAAGAATCCTGATGAAAATAACACAGCCCCAAGCTAAGCTACAAGAAGAGGGCTGTTTAGAAACAGCATCTTAAATAATAGATCAGAAGGTCACTTTTGCTAGGACTGGAAAAGAAACCTGGTATATGAAGACATGGAAAGGTACTGTCAGAAATAACATTGCTTAGACCTCCAACCTTCTAGCTGTAGCATTGGCTTAAGAAGGTAAGAAAATCTGTTTAAAATGTTGACTTATAACCCTTCTTCTCTGATAAAAAAAAAGGAGTGCAAGGAGAACAAGGACAACTGACTTAAAAATAAAAAGAAATCCTAGCTCAACTTTACTGTCCTTAATTGTTCCCATCTCACTTGAGTTTTAGTACAAAAATGGTTATTTCTTTCTAAGTGGAGAGCCAAAGCAAAAAAGAAAAAATTCTCACCAAAATTTGTTCAGTTCAAATGCATTTGTTCTCTCAAAACCTGAGTAAAAGTTATGTACTGAGCTGTATTTGTTCTCTTCCTTCATCACTAGACAATACTGATATCCCTCCCTGCACCTACACAGAAAGGAAATGCAGCAGCTCCTTTAAAAATTCCAACTCCTAGAAAGCCAAGTGATACTTGGCAAGAGCAGCCTTCCCTATGGCAGACATTGAGCTTGCATCAGCACCATTTGTGGAAATAATACTACATAAGACAGTAGATAACAAAATGGGTTTCATGTCACTTCCTTTTAGATGCCTATACTACTTTTAGACTTCTGCTATTAGGCACATACCTTTTTATTATTCATCCTTTTCACTTTTTACAGTCAATAGAGAGGAATAGGCATTTTTGAAGTGTTTCTTCTGACCTGTTTTAAATGTTTATATTAGGATGAGATAAACTGTGCTCCAGTAGTGTCTTACTTTCTCTAGGGTGAGTCATAGGAGTTCAGACATGGACATCTACATTGTACACCCTCACTGTAGATATCTGTATTTTGTTATATAAATCCCAGCCAAAAAGAAAACAAGACCAAGGAAGAAAAAGAGCTAGAAACACTAAGGAGATGCAGTAATACCAGAGTCCCCAATATGTAATGTAGCCTAGAATTTTAAAGCCAAGAAATAACAAAATTAAAGTTAAAAAAGTTAAAAAGTCAAGCAGCAACTCAAAAAGAACTCAAATATTTAAGTTCATCTTCATTAAATGGGTCAGAAGAAGCATGTAGTCTTTTCCCCTTAATTTGAGACTGAAAGGTCACCCAGCTCAACACCCCATCTGTGGTACATCTGTTAGTGTCCTCATAGGTTTCAAAATATATGAACTCAAGGAATGTTACTCTTTTCCTAATGAAAAAAAGTGAAACCATTTTCTAAAAACATCTTCATATTATTCTTTATTTCTGAAATTACTGTGAATATTCTTTTTGCTGTTTTGGTTCCATTTCCTTCTAACACCTTCCAAATAATTCTATTTGTTTTCACACATATTAAGCTACTTGTAAGCATTAATTCTGGAGGAAACAAAAGGGGTTAAACTTAATTACAATACTGCTATAGCTGGACTCAAAGCCATCAACTCAGCAAGGGGGTTAAAGTGCAATTAACATATTTATAGATTAAATCACATCATGACAATGAATTACAATTACTACAGGGGATTTTTTAATTTTCAAATTACCATATCATACAAACTCAACAATTTGAAACATTTTCTTTCTTTTCAGAATAGAAAGGAAATCAAACAATGCAGAGCGCAAAATAATGCCAAATAAAGAATAAAGAATAAAGAAAGAAAGAATATTAAGAAAAGAAACAATGCAGAAAATTTTCACTCTGTCAGTAGAGAAGACTACTTTTTTCATGCAATTACGGAAAAAGGCGCATATGAAAACTTGTCTTTTTCAAATTTATTCATGTTACAGTTTTTCTGATTTTGCAAATAACAAGAAGTATGTAGTATTTTGTAAAAGATCACTGCTTAAAAGATCACAGTTTTTGAGCACTATTTTTTAAGTTTGTAAAGTTTTGTAACAGCAGCAGAGGTTGATAGCAAGAGTATTAGTGGGAAGAAGAACTGAATATGACAGGGAAGTTTGTAGAGTCTTTTGTCTCCTTTAGACTTGATATATTTCAGTACTTCAACTGTTTCTAAATACTTTTTTTTCTCTAAGAGTTTTAGTATTCAGTTATGCAATATTGCACTTCAGGTAATCTTATGTGTAAATGAATCTGTAACATTGCTGCTAATATGTAGTTTAATTTGTTAGACACAATCTTGGAAAGTCATAAACTCACTTTGCATCTTTATCTACTCATATATTAAAGAAGTATAATTTATAAAACATCTGCTTTACAATACCGATGTGACAGAAGGCATTAGACAAGGAAAATTGACTGTAGGTGCGAGACACCTAACACAAATATGCATGTATATAAGTAAGCCATTAAATACAGCTGACTGATTTTCTTATGCCAGTCCAAGGATTATTAATATACATGTCAATGTCAAATTTAATAAAGCTGTTCTGTTAATTGTGACTATGGTGTCTTGTACTAACACCTGTCAAGGTGTTTCTGGTGCAGAAAATCTTTGTCATCAATGAGCTAGATAACATAAATTCTAAGGGAACTAGCCTTTTACCTCAGAAGATCCAAATTCAAATACTGCTTTTAGTCTCAAATGAGTTGTTTGTCACACACTACTGAACCTCCAAATATGGCACAGTTTTGCATGGCTGGAAATCTGGGCTCAGGAGACATGAAGGATTGGAATATCAGGCTGTATCACTAATCAAGATTATGGTGTACTGGCAGAGACAAGTAGGAAAGTGTCTATGTGTGTATAGCAAATGCCAGCTCCTTCCCTCAGAAGCCAGCACTATTCATGTCTTAAATTCCATAAGCAGGATGTTTGTCAGCAAATTTTGGACAGAAAAATAAGATGCTGTTACTAATGACAGCTTTTGCAAATCAACCTCATACAACTGGCGATGATATTCTCCCATCAGAAGCAACGGCATCCATGTGTATGCCAGTCGGTGCTACTTATCTCTTAAAATGCTGAATATTAGTTTTGAAGCCTGAAAGCAAAGATCTATGAAGACTGCAGTCTTATAAGTTTCAGTTTTCTACAGTTCTACAGAACAGCTCTCAAATAAAATAAAATTACAGGGAAGCACCTCATTAATGAAAAAAAAAAAAGGGAGAAATTCCCAGTGGGAAGTCAGTAAAAAGTATTTTTAAGCCAATAACATCATATAATAATATCTCTCTGCAGAAATTGTACCCATTGAAAATTAATCCATCCAATATTCACTGGAGGTAAGACACCATACAAAAAGACTGTCATGGTGATAGATCTGTGCAAACTCGCAAATCACGTTCATTTGTACAAACATACGATGCCAGCAAAAGGCACCTCCCAACATGCTCTTCCATACAATATACAGCAACCATGGGAGGATAGCACCACCTTTACTCAGTAAGTAGAAGAGAGAAGAAGAGGGTGCTGGCAGAAGGCTATACTACACAGACTTTAGTATAGGCTATGGTAAGCCACATTTCAACTTCAATATCTTATCATTCCATGTTTTCTTTTTTACACATCTAACTAGACTTAAGCAACACATTATTAAGAGTCTCTAGGCTGAACACAGAGATGCAAATCTCCAACTTAGGAGTAAAATGTTTATATTTGTAGAACAAATCACAGAAAACCCTTATTAGCACAGGGCCAAGTTGTTAATTTGCAAAGCACTAGGTTAGCTTTCAGCATCCCAAACACAGACTTGCCGTACTACCTCAAAGAAAGCAAGAAGGAAACAACATCCTTACTTGCAGCCTTGGCTATCTGCTTCTCTGGAATTGCATCTCTCTCACACAAATGCACACATCTTCAAAAACAGTAACTAACAAAACTGTTGCATCCATATGGGCACATGAACATGCTCTCAGTGCTTTGGATAGTGACAGGTGGCTGAATTTGGGGTGGAGGGTGCTGTTGTTTCAACTATCTGGTGACATAAAGTATCGTAACTATTGATTATAATTGTCTTAAATGATCTGAAAGTCAATTTTGTCCAATGAATAAAAGATGAAGATTTAAAAGTATATTTTAAAAAAATTCATGCAGAACCCCAACATTACTGCATTTATTAGAGGTATGAGAGACCAAAACAATTTTAGAAGTTTAACATTCTCTTTCAAAGAACAAAGAAAATCTCAAAATTAATAAAGACCAGTCAAGAATGAATCCAACTCATTGCTCTAAGATCACAGAGTTACTAGAATGACCACCAAGTGAGTACACTCAGTAGTCATTGAACTGAAAAAGAACCCACAAGTTTTTTACTGAAATATAGGTAAAAAGAATTAAGCGAGCCTTTTAGAAAAGTAAAAAGAAAACCTTAAGAAAAATACTGAAGCATTTAGACAATCCAAATATTATTTTGTACTATATATATAAAAAGATTTCTGGTAGATTTTTTTAAGTAAAAAGCCTACCTTAGTCCATTTACTTTGTCTTTTGATTCTGATGGCACAGAAATTTCTAAGAGTGAGAAAACTTATGTTTTGCTCTGGAGGAAAAAAGGTACAAGAATATCACCCATATCTCTGGAAAGCTTTGGAGAAAAACAGAGCAACTGTTTCAAATTAAACAATCAAGCAGGCAGATTCTTGGGACTAATGAAACTGGAAAACATGGCAAGACAGAAAAGGTTACGAGTGTGCTTTTGATGTGGTTAAGGCTGATCATCATGCCAGCCCAAAAGGACAGAGAAGAAATACAAGGAGTCCTCAAAATGGTAAAGCGTGAAAGAACATTTATAATGAGAACAGGAGCGTCTCTGTGAAAAGAAAGCTGAAGACAGATGTTTGCAAATCTTCATAAACACTTTCAAAGACTTTAAGAAAAGAATACCTAGTCCAAAGGGGCCTTGGCAATGAAAAGGAAATTGTCTCCAGATTCACGCCCAGTCCAGTAAGGGCAGTCTGGTCCCCATCGGACAATGAGTCATAACGGTTAATGAAACCTGCGTGTCAGTACAGTGAGACACAGAAGGAGATTGTGTACCCTTAGTAATAGGATATGGCATGGTTCATGTCTTTAACTGCAAGAAACCAGCACTATTTGAAAATAAATTGTTTGTTTTAACATATACTGTTAAAACTTAGGCATGTGAAACTCCAGCAGACAGGATCTCCCTCTGGAGGCGTTCACAGCTACTGTTCTCTCTTCACTGTTTTTTAGTGACTTCAGGGAAGTGAACGATTCATTTTTAGAAAACCAGTTCACTAGCTGATAAAATGTAGTTGCTGGTTAAATGACTAAGCTGGAACAAGTGGATCTCATTCCTTAAAAATAAAAAATGTATTTTTTTTATTACAGTTATCAGATCTGCAAATCAAACACAAGTCTAGGAAAGATTCGAGAGCTGCAGACTCTCTTGCTGGAACATTTGACAAGAGTGAGGTTGACAGAACAGATTAAAGTGAGAGATATTGGTACATCAAACTGAATTTTTAACAAGTAGCCTAGAAAAGTATGGAAATCATGATTCTCAGAATAATTGTGGCACAAAGTGGTCCCAGCTCTTGAGATAGGAATGATCATCACCTGTCGCTAGTCTTATCTGAAGCCAGAGCTCTCAGGTTTATGTGAAATTCTTTAAAGATACCACACATAGTGAACTCGGGAGTAATATATGAAAAAATGTTGAAAAATTTACAGTAAGACCATTTAGGACTAGCAAAACAGAAGACAGTGTTTGGAAACAATATCCACAAGGTAAATATCAGTGTTTACCTCATACAGCAAGAACAAAAGCCAAGCTAGATAAAGAACTCATGTTTGTGACAAGAGGAACTGCATGTAGAGCGCAAATCAGGCACATATTTTTTTTATGTTAACTGAAGAAATTCATTGCTCCTGTGCTTATAGTTTTATTTCCCTCAGTCAGCTTTGCAAATGGATATTACAGCTGACTACATGGTTATGTATATTGTACCCATTCCTGCCAAACACACTATGTTTAACACAGTAGCATCTAAATATGGATGTGAGGATTTTGGTTACAGACAACAAAAAAACTTGCAGAGGAGTTTGACATAGCCATACATGAGGGTAAGCAATTTGCAACCTCTAGATCAAGAGGTGTTACATCCCACTTTTAACTGTCTTTCCTTTTAAAAGTTTAGACAAGGCTTTTTTCACCAGTTGTTGGAATATGTTGTCTGAATATATAGCTCAATCTCAGAAAGCTTGTGAAATCAGCCCCTGATCATCTTACAACATAATTAAGTTGAAGGATAACATCAGTGAAGCATGAGATCATTACATCTTGACAATTTATTTTTTTATGAGAATTAATTATAAAAATCTGAAAACAAAACTGTCTTTCATGTAAGAAACTTATATTAAAAAAAAAACCAAAAAATTTGCATAAGGATGTAAGGGCAAATTCAAATAAAGAAGTGAGAAGAATGGCAAGTTGCCAACAATTAATGTAAAAATTAAATGAATCCAGCATATAACATCTCTTGCACCTAAATAGTTTTCCAATTAATTGTTGTTCATCAGACAGGATGATAGAATGGGTGAAACTTTTTCAACTTTTCTGAGAAGAGGGAAATAAGGAATGCTGTCTGCCATCTTGTCTTACATGCTTTCAGCAAGGGAGCAATTTCATCAGAATAAGTCAAATAAGAGATCACGCTATCTATATGAACAGGATAACTGGTTTTTGCCAACAGCACTTTCATCTCTCCAGAGAAACTTGCAAGTACAAATTATGATTGAGCAAATCCTGTAAGGCAAAAAAATTAAGATGAAAAATGAAGTTATAAGGAAATTTAAACTACACATAAGTATTTCTCAAATGAATATGTTGAATTTAGAAAAACTAAGACACTTGAATGTATTTTTAAATGGAAATTGCATTGAAAAAAAGTTGATTTTATAAAACTTCTGGAAAAGACAAAGAGGCTAATTTTCAGGATATAAATTATTTTTTTTCATTAAAAGAAATTTGTGGAACTTTTCATTTTTCTCAGACCAAAACATTTTCCTTAGAATGAAACCAAATGCAATTTTTCCAGTGTTGTGATTTAACCACAAAACTAAAAGAAAAAAAAAAACAGTCTGAGCTTTTCATGATGATCCTTCTTTTATTTAAGTGGAGAAGGAATATGTAGCCATTATACTTTCAGATGCTCACATCATGTAATGAGACACATAACTCAAGCTGAAGTACTATAGACATAATTTTAACAACAACACAAGTGAAGCAACTCTCTGCTGACCACCCCGTTTTAAGATGACCAGTATGTACTTCATGAATACCTCAGCATTAGCACTCAGCAGATATTGCTTCCTGATATTCCAGTATTTCAGCAAAAATACTAGCAGAAATATTAGCAGAATATTAGCTGTTTCATTATGGAAGGAAAATTTAGAGGCCATTGGTCAATAGTGTGAGTATGAGTCAGCTAATGAAAGGCTCTTTCTAAATCCCCCCTTTCAGTTCTCTAAAATAGAGAGGCTGCTTTTGTATGAAACCTTTCACCCTGAGTTTCATAACTTTACAAGCATAGAGAGACTGATAGACTTACACAGTATTTGGGTGTGTGAACAACAATATGCAGTGCATAATTAAGTAAAAATGTGGGTACTAAGTGCAGGATCATTGATGGGACTATATGCATCACAAAAAACATGCCTAGCCTACAGACTGAGATTTTAGAAGTAATATTACTTCAGTTCTTTTAATAATAGGTATTCTTCTTCGCAGAATTTATCAGCACATGAAAATGTAAGGACATGTTTTTATACAGACTATAGAATGTAGACTGACTCTGAGCTGAGCCTAAAGGTATAAATCAGCAGATCCCTACTAGTGTGATCAAGAGCCTATCTTTCGAAAATACCAGGAAAGTGAAGGCCCCCACACAAAGAAACACTATTCACAGCTCTCCATCAGTGCTACAGACACTGCTTCCCAAGGCTCCATCAGATTTTAAACAAAAATAAGGGCAAGTCAATAACACAATGACCAGAAAATTGAAAGAGTTTCTCTCTACAAAAATAAATCCCAACACATTATCTTGTTGTTGCTATTTCAGCTGTGATTAAAGATTGTGGATAATGTTTTTACAATGGATTCTGTAGGGTTACCACTGCAAGACCTTACCTAGTCCATCACCAAACAATGGGTACAGCTGAAGCCTTAATGAAAGTCTGTTTTGATTTACCCAACAAAGTTTAATTTCCAACTGTGTCAAACCTTAAATGATGTATTTAACGGGTGTGGGAGAGGGTAATATTATTATAATGAGCACGTGTATACTTTCATGACTGCAAACCTAAACCTCACACAGATTACACGTGTTCATGTATTTATGACAGAAGTGCACACATCTGTCTAAATAGATACAATCTTTACGTATGTTTATGTCACCTTCAAGATATCAGTTAGCCCAACAAATAACAAAAAAAATCATAGGTGGCATTTTCCTCTGAGACATTGAACAACTTTCAATAATGTCAGTATGAAAATAAAGACTAGTCTAATGAAGTAATCAATAGCAAATCAAGACATTTCAGGCATGTCTACAACAAGCAATGGAGTGTGATATGTAAACCCTGGAATAACCTATCACAGTTATCTCCTGAGCAAGAAGGGGTATAGATCAACAGAACATATTTTAAAAACAGCTAGCTCTGCTGAGAAGTTGGGATTGCTAGCTCGGTCACAGTTGTCACTTGCAGCACTGCTTTGGGTATCTGAGCTCATTCCTTGGCAAATCTCTGCTCTTCAGGATGGCACACCAACTAGATGAGCTCTAGTGAAGGGTATCTCCAAAGCCAATGTGGTGGGTTCACCTTGGCTCTATGCCAGGTGCCCCCCCAGCCACTCTATCCCTCCCCTTCCCAGTCAGACAAGGGAGAGAGTAAGGTAGGAAGAGAAAACAACACAAATCGTGGGTTGTGATAAGGCAGTTTATATTGATGCAGAAAAGAAAGCAGAAGCAGCGTGCGCGCGCACAAAGCAGAAGCCAGCGGTTAATCTCTCTTCCCATCAGCAGCGATGGTCGGCCACTTCTCTGAGAAGCAGGGCTCCAGCACACGTGACGGTTGTCAGCAGGCAGCCGTCAGAGACAGGGAATGCCTCTGGTCCTGCTCCTTGCCTCAGCTTTTATATCTGGTTTGCTGTCGTATGGTGTGGAACATCCCCTTGGTCAGGGTGGGTCAGCTGGCCTACTTGTGTCCCCTCCCAGGATCTCACCCTCAGTTGAAGAAGGAATGTTACAGTGCTGTGCTCAGCAGTAGCCAAAATATGGGTGTGTTATCAACACTCCTCTGGCTACAGAGCAGAGCACAGCACTGTGACAGCTACTATAGGGAAATAAATTCCAGCTCAGCCATACCCACCACAGCCAACATGTAGAAATGTTGGCTGTTTTTATACTTGACCCTGTGAGCAATCTTGAGTGTACTCTCCAGTCACTGTCATATGCTGCATAATATAATAGTTTCCTTGTGTTTTTTCCTTGAGACCACCACACACATGAACCCTAACCCACTTTTCTTGCAGTGTAAAGCAATTGACAGATTATCTCTTCAACTGGTAGCCTTTCTATACAGAACACAATTGCTGATTTCTCTGAAAATTACGATGCATATAGAAAAAAGGTAAAAATCTATGCTTAGATTTTTTTCTTGCTTGCTTTATAGCTTTAGCTGGGAAAAACACAGTATCTACATGCCTGGACTTTAGAAATAGGGAGGCATTCAGAACCATCCCTTTCTTCCACGTTTCCTTATGGATTGCCTCTAGACAGCACCTGCACACTATGCTACTTACCGTGAATACATTCTTCAGGTGTTTGTCTCTTCCTGCACACTGCACAGAGTGCAGATGCCTTAGAGAATCCTGGACTGCAATCCAGGGTCTGGGGCATAAAAGTTGAGCATTGTAGAGCTTAACATTATGGTTCCTTTTTTTTTTTTTTTTGGATTGAGTTTTCTAGCCTCAGGCATGTTCAGTCTGCATTGACATCTAACATATAAGCCATTGCAGCACCTCACGCAAGACCCTTACAGCATTTCCCCTCCACAGCTTTTATTTCCTGCCTACAGCATTCCTGTTCTGCAACCCCATCACATAACCCTATACAGAGTACTGTCTGACCTCAGTCACCAAGAATTCAACAGGACACTTGCACTGCACTCTGCAACGCCCTTTTGACTTACTTCTTGTGTTTTTGAAAGATAAAAGATAGCACATAATTAGAAGGAAGGCCACAAAAAATTAAAATCTCATAGGTGCTTTTTCCTCTCTCTAAAACGTCATGAGGAATGGGACAGAATTTTACCTTTCACTTCTGCACTTGCTGTTGCCTGCACTAAAAGAACCATATGTATGTCATTACAAAATCTCTGCCTCGCTGTTGTTTCCCAGGACCGTGAAAGCAATACAAACTTTCTGAAGCAATAGTTTTGAAGCCTAAAATGTGAATTTCTTAGTTTTTATATTTTCCCAGGTTACAGATTTTCTTTTACCTATGCTTCTGTGGTTTGTATGTTGTTAAATGGAAACAAACAAAGGAATCTTCAGATTTTTGAGAGCAATAGATCATAATAATTCTAATCTGTTATTATTGAGGAGAAACTATGGGAGTTTTAATATGCAGTGTATCAATATCATACATCAAACTACTTCCTTCAGAGCAGTTGCAGTCTATCATCACAAAATAATCTACAATCAGTATCCTACACCACACACAGGTAAGAAACCTGAATATTAAAGCTTTTTGTAATGCAGCCACATTGTATACAAGGCTGCTTCTTGATAGGTCTCAGTATCCAGTGCATTTACTTTTCCAATAAAAATATTCAAACTTTCGTCATATGGTTTAGACAAAGAACATTTTGTCTTAACACAGAAATCTGAGCTTTAAAAATACATGAAAAAAAATTGTTTACTTCTTTACAACTTCTGTACACATTTCAGACAAGCATATTAATGCTATTTATAAGCAGTAATGAAAACTTTCAACACTTCTGTAATACAGTAACATTAACTACTGTTAATGCATAGACAGGGACTGTAAGCTGCAAGACCAGCAAGCCATAGTAGATATTGAATTATTGTTGTTGCTGTTGTTGTTATTATTATTATTATTATTGAATCCAGATCCAGATAAGTTCATTATCCAGATTACTCAGTTTTTGTTGAATTCAGATCCATATTGGTCCAGATTATTAAATTATTACCATTGAATTCAGATCTTGGATTCATATTTCTTTTTGCTAAGACAACGTTCTGATGGGATAGCCCCATACTGTGATCAGTAGGACCTTACAGAGTTATTATTCCAGGAGGTTATTGATAACAAACAACAACTGAAGTAAAGGAAGAAATAAGATCTGGGGGCATCATTGTCTTTCTGCTCTGCTCCTCTGTTCCCTCCACTACCACTCCCTGCCTTCTCTCTGTCTCCTCCTTGATCACTTTGTACAAGAAATTAATTTCGATAGAAATGTAAAATTTGAAGCAAAAAGAACCAGAAAAAAAGAAAGAAAAACAAACAAAAAAACCCCAAAACAAAAACCAACCAACCAACCAACCAAAACCTAGGAGAAATAAAAGGTCACAATTCAGCTAAAAAGGAGATGAGCATGGGAAGAGCATTGCATGACTAAGTAAGCAATCTTTAGCTCACAATGGAAAATCTGCAAGGTAATCGATTTAAAAAGGATGCAAACTAAAACTGTCTCAAGATTGGAAGCCAAGACTATGCCACTTTGTCCTTTCCCTTGATTGCTCAAGCTGAAAGACAAAACTGAAGCAAACCATGGCCCTCCTGCAAATTCAGATTTTTTTCAAATGAAAGCAAGAGCATGGAGAAGCAGGGGAGGAAATGTCATTCCCAAATTGGAGTGACAGTGCAACAGACAGATTCATCAGGGCCTGAATTTGTGAAGCATTGGTATACTGCTCGGTGTAGAAAAGCCCAAGATGATGTTCCATAAATTGCAATGCATCGTCCAAGACCTAATGGGACTTACGTATCTCAGTGAAAATCCTAAACAATCAAACAAATCCTCTGAGAAAGTTTATGTGGTCCCAGAAATCACACAAGAATTTTCTCAGTAATTTAAAATGAAGGCTGATAAAAAAATGTGTCGCTAAATTTCACAAGATGGCTGGTGTGTGATTCAGAGATTTTAGGAATGGCCTGGGTCTGGTTGGGATGGAGTTAATTATCCTCGTAACAGCCCATAGAGTTCCATGTTTTAGATTTGTGACAAAAAGAGTGTCAATAGAACATCAATGTTTTATCTGTTGTTGAAAAGTACTTGCACAATGTCAAGACCTCCTCTGTTTCTCATTCTGACACCTCCACAGCAAGTGAGGTGGTGTGTGGGCAAGAAGCTGGAATAGCACACAGCTGGTCAAAACTGACCAAGAACCTACCGCATACCGTACAATGTCGTGTTCAGCAATAAAACTGTGGAGGAAGGGAGTTTTTCCAGTGTAGCCATTGCTCAGAGACTAACTGGGTATCAAATTCCTGGTGGGAGGTAGTGAGTAATTGCCTTTGCATCACCTCATGTTTTCCTTGGGTTTTTTCCCTTCATTTATTAAATTATGTTTACCTTGACCCACATGGTTTTTTGCTCTCTGTTTCTCACCCCTATTCCATTGAGGTGGGGGGTGAGTGAATGCCTGGTTGGTGCCAGGTGGGGTCAACTCAACACAAGAAGATTACTTAACCTATGATAAACCAGTAATAGAGATGAAAGATAGAGCAGCTGAAATGTAAATGCTCAGGAATCCCAAAGAGGCTCTACAGAAAGCAACGGGTACATGTAATCCAAAGACTAAGCACAACCACATGCAGAGCTTTAGTGGAGCAAACAGATGAGTAATTTACTGATATGCATGGAGAAATCATAGAAATAAGGAAGAAACACCAAAACCTTCCCAAATAATCAAACAAATATAACTCATAGAAGTATTAAGACTACAAGGAAGACTTGAAAGCTCGGTGGTGGAAATGCTTTGCATATGATGACATATACAACTGTTGTCATAAAGAGAAATCAGTCTCCTAAGTCAAAAAAGTAAGTATCGATACAAAGGATTTTATTTTTTTTTTGCATATTTATTACAGTAATGCAGTGGAAATTAGGAAAAATAAATGGTTTACATAATGCCGACTATCATCAACTGCAAAAACAAGATCATAGAAAACAGAGGCAATTTAAGGGCAGATAGCAAGTTCTCTACATGAAGATTTCCTTAGCATTACATAAGCAAAAGAGCCTGCAGTCAAGCTAACCTATTTTAAATTTTATGGTGATATTTTCAATAACAACTGGAAGCACAAAACCAAAGAAAACTATTAATGTTGGAATTTCAAGCATCTTGTTTAACAGAGGAACAATGTTTTCAGATAAAAGGAGTTAATTAAAAAATTTGCTAGAGTTCAGACAGAGAGCAGTGATTCACAGTCTAATCAAAATTTAAAAACAAAGAAACCCCAAACACATGGAGCAGGCAAACCCACTGTGGTATTTGTTTGTTAAAGGTTAGCATGATGTTTTAGAAAAGCTGAAATGGCTTCTTCTATGTTACATATGAAGGTAGCTGAAGCAGTGTTGAAACAGTATCTGTCTTTTAAAATGTCCAGTGCATTAGAAGAAAAAAAAAAATACACAAAGAAGAGGGGCAAATAAGGATGTGATAGATAAAGACATCTTTGTGAAAGTCAGAGAAAGTATTGGCTAAGAAATGTGGAAGATATTGAAATGTCAGGCAAAATGCATGTTTGTGTAGACTCAAACTATTTGAATAAAACACAAAATGTGCTCACTGCCAAATGTCTACAGTCATGATATATTGCCTGTCTTGGCAAAAGCAAAAATTGAAAATTACAGGAAAAAGACCTGGTGCCAAACACTAAAATGCAAAAGATAGATATTGGCAAGTATTCCTGAGTAGCAGAAGTGGCTACCTCACCACATTCTGCACAGTAGAAGTGTATCCAAATTGTCTGCGGATGTTCCCCAGAATGAAAATTAATCCGACTATATCATAGCTGATATTAGACAGACACACTATTGTAGAGGGTATAGCAGACCCCAAACGTAAGTTCCTTTTTCTGACACAAGAATCAGGGAAATCAGTCACAAACTGCATAAGTACAAGAGGACTTCATGATGCACAATGCTCAGTGCAGTACAGGTCACATAAAACCGTCCTTTTTTTCCCGACACCCTGCAATCTAAGAAAGTAAATACAAAGTGAGAAATGCCTTTACTTGAGATACTAATTACTCAAATGCTACTAGTAATTACAAAATGCATTTATTGGGAGGGGAAAACAACCTGTGTGTGCAAATCTTTGAAGCTACCGCTGAAAGATGTCATATGACAAATAGTTCAATAAAACATAGCCATTAAATGTGTCAATACAGGGATGTGAACAAAGCAACTGCTGTCACTGGATGCCAGTGAGATGGGACACAGGGCAGTACTCTTACAGAAGAGACCATCTGAAGTTGTTAAGTCTGGGATTACTAACATCACCCAAATCCAAATAAGTCAAAATATAAAAGCAATTTCTTGTAACTGTGTTTGCATGCAAAAGGTTTGAACAATATAGTCAAAGATAGAAAACTTATTCCAGTAGGAAGTACCCATAAATCACTTGGGAGTGTTTTTTAAAAAACACTGTCAGTCACAGAAAGCCTTTAGTGTATGCTACTGAAACTGCAAAGTATAAGCATGAGAGAGACTGACAAATACATTGCTGATTTCTTATCCAGAGCAGCCTTGCAGTGCATAACTACAGCAACTTAGCAGGAACATGAAATCCCTAGCCTGATATTAATGCAGAAAATGCAGAGAGACAGAAGCATCAGCCAAGTCTGCTATGTGCAGTTTCAAGGTAGAGGCTACAACATACCTAAGAACAAATGATACAAGACACAGATTTACAAGTTCTTGCATCTATCATTCTGTCACACTCTGTCAGGACAGCCAGATGCTGTGGGAGAAGCCTTGTCTGCTTCCCAACAATACAAGAACTGCCCAGATGAGCTGAGTATCCAAGATAGCATCATATATAAAGTCAATTGAATCATAAACCCAAGGTCAGTAAAAATAAATTCCCTCAGGTATACCTTGAAGCCCTACAGGAATAACATCCTGTTCCTCCATAATGCCATGACATTGCATGCTCTGCGGCAGTGCTGCACTAAGCCAAGATATTTGAAATTTCAGGAGTAGCTTTGTAATGCCTATGATGAAAAAGAAGCTAGGCTACAGGACACCATGCTGGCTAAAGGTTCTTATTTAATGACATTACTTGATAAAGGGCAATGAAATCACACAACATCTCAACAGGCTTTGGAACAGACCTCAGTCACACCTATAACTGGGTATTTTGTTCACAAGTCAACACATATTATTTCTGCATTGAAGCCTGCTATATGAGAGGCAAAATTCAGATTCTCTAAATTCTGTTGTCTGAAAATGTAGGCACCTATATGTGAAGCAGAAGCACAAAATCCTGTTACAGTTACTGGTAATATTACTGACATAGACAAGGAAGTCCTTAGGACTGTTCATCTGAAGAAATATTTCTGTCTATTTTACAGAGGATAATTATTCTTCAGTCTCCAGACTGATGGCTGACAGGCCACTACCAACTATTTTGGAAGTTTAGACACCTGGTGCACATATAGGTGCATAGATACATTACATATAATTTAAATATTTTAACCTTGACCTGAATTGCACACTAATGGCATATTCACATCACTTAACTTCAATTTTCTAGAATTCAGCCTACAGCTTCTTTCTGGTGACTTCTTTCTTTCTGTAGTCACCAGAAGCTAGAGAGCTAAGCCATTCCGGAGGCTGACTCATCAAACCTACTAAGGTACCTCTCTTAAGATATCATATGCCTATTAAGAGATGTACTCTTTCTCCCTACTGACTACAGAGGCAGTCTACTGAAGGAGACTAGGAAGGACTAATGTGGAGTGAGACAATTCCCACCCCAAGACAATACCATAGTCACTACAGCCAATGCTGTAGTGACACATTTTAACAGGCATAGTGTCTTATATCATATCTAAATACATTAGAGCAAGAGCAGAACAATTTGGGTTTCCTGCTATCTGTTGTGCCCACACGCTCTTCTGGTCAGACCTGAGGGCTTTCCCCCATGCATTACATCTTTGTAAGCAGCAGAAGGAAGAGTACCCTTAAATGGTTCCTAGAAAAGAAACTAATGAAAGCACAAGAAGGAGAGGAGAGTGTTTTACTGAGCCCTGATGGCATGGATTGTCAAGCTCACTAGTGAGAGAGATGCAGAGCAAAATGTTCAGGGAAACCACATCAAAGAGAATCTAACATTCCATTCTGGGAATCAGACACTTAGAATTCACTTATTGAAACATTCTTTCATTCATTAGAAATGGATAAATGGTTTGCAAAGGTTTATTAAATAAAATGGTTAGTCATTTTTTAAAGATTCTAATGGAATAGTAGACAGCTTGTATCTATCTATAATAACTTCTAATGAACAGATTATTGCCATCTATACAGTATTTATTAATAGTTTACCACTGTATTATGGACATTAGTACCATCTGCTGCAGATAATTAGAACCATGTTGATAGGTGTTTGAACTGATTATAAGACACATATGACTCAGTTAGACTTCATTATAAATGATTAACCATTTTAAAGAATAATTTTGTAAACTTATTACCAACTATTCATAAATTAATTTTTATTTAAAAGATTGTCAGTTTCAACGTTTTTTTCAAGATCAGATGATACACATCTAAATGCATGTTTTGCAGTGAAGAAAGACTACCAGGTTAAACAATAAGCATTTAAAATATATATTAGGGTCACACATTAAATAAAAATTGCCACAAATACACATAAAAAGATTGAATTATGGAGTACCCTTTCATGATATGTGCAATCTGGTATGCCGCTCATTTAAGTGATTGCCATGACTAATTTATGTTCACATTTAGCTTTTGTTGGCATTCTGAAAAATATGCTGTTAAAATTACACAAACCAAGGGCATAAAAAGGTGTCTGGGTTGAGACCATTTATGCCAAGCTTTGTTCTAGATTGAAAAAAAAGTTAAATTAGAAGCTTTAGCTCAATTACATCATGAAAGCAGTAAGAAAATTGAGGTTTATGACAAAAACACTGACAACAATGGCAGTATAAATGAGCACCTCTAAAATATCCTTATCGTTGGAAGAAAATGTTCACATACAACACAGACTTGTACTACAGATGGACACAGCTTAGCTGAGACATTCTCAGTGCTTTAGCTGTTTACTTAGGCAGCAAGAGTTCTAAGAAATAGTTGCTATGCCAACCCATCACAGTACTATATATATACATTCATGACCAGGGCTTATTTTGAGAGCTCTGTTACCCTTTCTTCCAAAAGTTTAAACATGCTACTGCTACACGGTTTCCATTAAGACAAAACTCTGTAGTCTGTGGATTACAATTCACAACCCTGATTTTTTCTAAGATAGGGTGTGGGGTATCTAGAATAACATGAAGACATTTCAAATAAGAAGCAGAACAGCCCTTTGACGTCACATTTCTACAATCACTGAACAGACTGTTCTATTTGCAAGCCTCTAAAGATTTGGTGTTCAGATGATAAAGGGCACTGCTTTTTATAATCTATTATTAACTGTCATGTGTGTATTACTGCAGGAGTTCTCTGAAGAGAAAGCAAACCATGTTTTGGTGATGTGATGATGAAGTGCTTTTTTGTACTATTTATTAGAACAATTTTCCATATTAACTCCATCCAGTCAGTCTTCTTTTTGTAATGCAGGAACAAGACATAATAACTTACCTCTAGAGCTTAAAAGGGATGTATTCAGACAAACCATGCCTTTAAAAAGAATTAAAAATCATAGACTGAGCTCTTTAATTACCTTATTCTGTTTATATTACTGTAGGTGCTTTTTTTTCCAATGAGTTTGAAATTTCCATCTGTTTATTTCATAATTATTGGATGACTACATGCAGCATTGCCATTTCAATTAGATTTTGATGGCTGATAAAACCATTGTTGACAGCAAGTACGCAAATGAATGAAGGGAAACCAAATTAGTAATGTTTGTGTCATTTAAATTAAACTAAATGTTCTGTCAGAAATGTGATAAAATCTGAAGAGAGAAGAAAAACGGTAAATGGCATGGGAGGGATGAGATCAGATCAGAGATAATAATCTTTCTTTAGACATCTTGGTTTTCTGAAGAAAAGCTATTCCCTTTTGAGACATAATTTTAATTTCCAGAGAGTGCAGCCACTTCTCTTTCATACTAGAAACCCACAAACATTTATATATGTCTTCTAACAAGTATTTTGAAACTAGACAGACTTCTTGAAATGTGAGAAAAGCAAGAAGATAGGAAAGATCTTAATGCCGATGCAGAGAGCTCAACCCACTAGAATTGATAAAGGCAAGAAAAGCCATTGTGATAAATTCGAAAGGTTAAGACATTCTGTCTATTCTAAAGATCAGTGTGAAGGGGAGAGGAGTAGATGAGTGTGATAACACCGTTTAAGAATGAGGACACACTTGCCAGATGAGAATCTGCATCAGACAGTTGTTCTTTTTAAGAGGAAAAGAGAGCAGCACTGGAGCAACTGTCTCTTGTATCTCTCTGATTGAAATGAATGACATATTTTGTATTCATTCAAATGTCTATAGAGAAGATACATGAAACTAGGGGACAAGGAAAAAATATATATATTAAATGCTCTGAATTAAATTTGATACAGTTGGTCTACCAGAGGCTAAATGCAGTTCTCTGCTCAGTCTCAAAGCCTGATTCAATTCAGTGTTTTTTTGGTTATTACAGGATTGTTTTTTTTTTTAATATTTCTCTAGGAAGCAACAACTTAGGATCATTTTTCAGTGAACTAACTTTATTTTTAAAATTTGCATGTTTCGACTGTTAGAAAAATCATACATTTCTTGCTAAAAGTCTATACATAATTCTGAGACTTCTTAGAAATGATTTGTTTTGCTTAATCTCACAAAATTTCATTAATTCTTTGTCTTTTAGACTTTTTTCTTCACACATTTTCTACACATCATTATCCTGTTTCTTGCTCTCCTTCATGAGACAACACCATCTCTTTGCAGTTCCCATCCAAAAGGGATCTTACTCTTTGTCTTAGCTAAGTCCCCACTGTATTTCACAAATCAAGCCAAATCCAGTTCACAATCTTTATATGAGCCTACTCTCTTAAAAGTCATTGTAACACAACTTTGAGGAGCATTAAAGAGAAAATACACTGACTTATGTCTCTCACTAGCACAAAGTGTGAGCTTACTTGTGCAATATAAGGACCAAGATTCTTGAAATTGTCTGCAGTTCCACCACAAAATTCAGTCTCATTCGAGAACCATGGATGTAGTCCATTAAAAGGCAAACAGGAAGGACTATTGAAACCTTGCTGTTCAAAATCCACATACCAAGTCTACTGTAGCTACAGATGTTCCAACAGCAGCAATACAGAGAAAGAAGAGCTAGCTCAAGGACCACATCACATCTCTCTGGCCTGCTAGAGCCAGTTCAGACTGTGCCACAGTAACCAGCCATCCTCCAAACGTGCAACCAACACGCTGTCAACAGTATCATGGTACTTGAGCTCAGAGCAGAATTTCTATTGCAGAAGCTTTATATGTCTTTGAGGCAAAGAACAAAGTGTAGATACTGAAGCAGTGCAGAGAGATAAAGTGGTTGGGATTAGCTTTGACCTTGCAAAGAGTCTTGAAATCTGGATGACTCCCAGGGTAACTGCAGAGAAGGATGGAAAAGAGGGGGGACCAGTCCTGAAGGACATCACAATCCACTTTACAAAATAAAAATAGAATAAATATGTACAATTTAGACAAAATCATCAGAATGTATATATCCATCCTTACTTTCTGCTTGACCTTTGAATTGCTGTTAAAGACAGAAACTTCTAAATAAATTTGGAAATTTTAAATGTGATCTTAAATAAATTTTATCTGCTGTGTTTACCACTACAACTTTATTAGTTTTAAAATTCTGAAAAAATTTTAATATATTTTTTACATGCAAAGGAAAAAAAAGTCCTTTCTACTGTACATTCCATCAAATGGTCACATTTAAAATAGTGTGCAGGACTCATCCTAAAGCCACCATATAGTAAATCAGCAATGGAGCAGAATTACTGCAACACAGGGAGCGTTGGGTTTTTTCTCCCCTCCTTTTTAAATGTAATATAACTGACTTTCCTAAATGATTTATGGGTCTGGGAGTCCTGCCTCTCTTATCCTTTCAGGAACAATCACAGAAGGCTGGAATAATTTGAAAGTCTGAGCTAAGGGAGAATCTACATCCTTATCCTTATAGCACTCTGGTGCTCACTGAACTGTTTTCTCAGACTTCTATTTGAAACAAAACTGCTGATCTCAAAACAGCTGCATTATTTCTGTTTTAGTGCTCAGTCTGTAAAGGGAGAAAACATGAGAGATTAATGAGATCTTTTTCTTCTCATGTTACTCCGTTTATCTCATAAAATCTATTTCTCGAGTCTTTCTTTCCAGATCTGTTTGATGTCTCTTTGTATCCTCCAGCACCCCTCTTCAATTTCTCTTTTTTTTCAGTTCTCCCTCAGCAGCTTCTCAAATTACCGTGCTCTGAGAGAAAAGGTAATAATTAGTTTCACATTTCTTGATAGATACCTCATAGTCACAAACATCTAACTACAAACTAAAGATGAAGTAAAAAAATAAAAAAATTCTGCTGGCACTAAGGAAATTTTTATAATTAACCATTCTATTCCAGTAAATTAAGGGCTTTTTTAGTTACTCATAGAAACAGTGCGAGTCAATATGGTTGAATATGAAAGTCTCTTCAAAAACTCTTAGATCCATAAAAAACATTGTAACATGAACCTAAAAATAAGAAAAGCAGTAATATACAGTCATTCTAGTCTCTTTTTTATTTTTATTCTGTTATAATCAAAATTGATAGCATTGCTGAATTCTGCTAACCGCCGTGATTATCCATAGTTTGTATATTCCTATGAAGTAAATACCAATGAATCTTATTGCATTATTGCACAGCAAAACTCCTATGCTACTGCAAAGGAAATAGTACATAAAAACAACACACACACAAAACAAACACAAAACCAAATCAACCAGCAAACAAAACAGTAGCTCTACTCTGGAACACAATATATTTGTGTAAAGTGGTCTGTGGTTCCCTCTCAAAGCACAGGGATACTGTGATCTGGAATACTATGATACTATGATCTGGATACTATGATACTATGATCTGGAATACAGATACATGAATTTCAGCAGCTGCCATTTCAAATCCAGTAAGAGCTACCTTGATCTTACTTTCAGTCACAAATATCCATGGTATCTCAGGCATGAATTATATAAGTATGTGCATCCTCCTAGATCAAAAAACTTCAGAGAATTTTCCACTTGAGAGTTAGAATAAGATGTGACAAATGATAGTCACATCAATTAACAATCTTCTGGGATATACTCACCTATTGCCCAGGTGAGGGCTGTATAAGAACCTGGGTAGAATACAGCAGAAAATTCCAATATAAGTAATTAAATACAAACCAGATCCCCTGCTGCAGTTTTTCAATTAGATACAATAATTTTCTCTGCTCACCATTATGCATTTTTGTGGTGGTGCTCTGCGTTGTTAATCATTTACTGAATTTGTAATAGAGATGTGACTCTGTGTCTGCCCTTTATCAAGCTATTTTATATATTCATTTTATTAAATACATTTTCAATCTTTCTGTATGAAAAGTGTTTATACATATAAGTCATTATCATTCCATCTATCTTAAGAATGCCTAAAAATAAAAATAGTTTGTGATATATGATCCATCCCAACACAGTTCGAGGGCAATTTTGTTAAATTAAAACTGGCTCCCAGTGGCGTAAATGGTTCCATCCATAAAATCTAAGAAGGACTTTGATTTTAACTGCAGTGCAGAAAATCAAAAACAATGCTTTTGTTTGTTTGTTTGTTCATTTGCAGAGTCATTCTGAATGTTAAGTAAGATAGCCTGTATGGTTACAATCTGCCTCTATGCTTTTCCACCCAAATACACGTCAGTGCTGGTTTATTTCAACAGGCAAATGAAATTATTCTTGCATTTCATCTGTGCATCCAAAATTGCTGCTGTGAAGTCTTCCCTCAAAAGGAAATTAAGGGGAGTTTGAGACGTGAGGAAACTTCAGTTGCCACTATTTGAGTTTCATATGAATTAGTGTATTTCATTGATTTGATTCACTGAAACAAAATGGTTTTGTTTTCTTTGGTGTCACTCAGAAGCCTAGAATTCAATTCTAAAGAAACACTGAGATAGAAACTGTATTAGCCTGCTCTAAAATACTTACTGAAAATACTTCTTTGGTAAGCTATGCTTATGTCTACAGAAAAAAAAAAAAAAAGACACACTAGAGATCACACACAGAGCAACAGGAACAGAAGAAGGATGGAAACCTGTGGTTCAACTGTCCCCCTAGGTGAGTAAAATTTTATTACAGATGCCTCACAACGCAACTGTACAGCTCGCCCCAGTTGGCACCAGCAAAATCTTGGCTTGTAAGGCATAAAATTTCTGTCTTCTATAGAAGTATGTACAGCTTTAGCAGCCTAGAAAGCCTTTGAATGTCAACACAAAAGCTTCTGGGAGTTTCTTCTGATAGCTGATTAGGAGATAAGTAAAACGAAAATCCTTATTTTATTACTAAGTGTCATGTTTTAAGATATATTAACTCAGGGGAGATACATTTTAGGTACATAAAATATGTCCTTTTTTCCCCTTTTCTCTTCTGTATCAGAGCAGGCTAACTTAATTGTTATATGTTTTCTATACATGGCAAATATTGTATAGGGGTAAATTAAGTTTGGTCTCCATTCCAAAAAGCAGAAAAGATAGTGTTATATTTAGAAAATGTAGCGTTATATTTTTACCTATCTTATGATGGATTGCAAGGCAATCTGTGGTAGCAGTCTGGCCAGCTCGGTGAGGCAGGTTTTAAACTGAGTCAGGGGGAGGGGTCCAAACTGGCAACTCCATTGCAACCAGATGAGGAACAAGCCAGGACAATCAAAGCAGTAACAAATGTTCCTTAGCTGCTTCCCAACATGAGAACCAGAAGATCAATCTTCAGATGGTGTGGTGAGTCTCTTTTTACAAGGAGTCATGTGGATAAGGCAAGGTGTAATGGGTACAAGTTACTCCTGAGGAGATTCTGATTGAACAAAAGAGGAACATTCTTCACTATGAGAACAATTGGCTATTGGAATTAAGTCCCCATGGAAGTGGTGGATTACCCAGCACTGGACACTTTAAAGATTCAGGTGGACAGGGTGCTGGGCCATCTTGTCTAAACCAAGTTTTTACCAAAAAAGCTTGCACCAGATGATCCTTGGGGTTCCCAGCCTGGTATGTTATGGTTGTACAATTATCCCACATAAATAAAAAACAATCAGCATTGTTAGATGTATGGACTGTCCCTTCTTTGCTCTTCCAGGACCCTCAGTGCTCCTAAAGGAAGAGATATGAAGAAGATAGAGGTATGACTAACTCCCACCACAAAAATGAATCCGAGGAAAGGCAATAATCACTTTCAAAGATGCTGCAGTTGCAACCACATATTCTATGCATACACTGAAAATTTTGAAGAGTTTTGCAGAAAACATTCAAGCATTTCTCCTGAGGTGGTGCGGGTCAGGTTTTGGTTTTTTTCAGATTCCGTTAAAACAGAGTTGCAATGACATTACCAGAACCTATGCAGAGGTAAAAGTAAATTAATGGGAAAGCGGGAGGCAAGAATTTCATAATGCTCTTGATGAAAATGCCTTTGGCACTGTCCAATAATTAGCCCAAGTTTGCTACATTGCCAAAAAATGTCCTGAATTTTATTCTGAAGCTTTGGCGTATTTCACTTGTAGATTTTGAACAGCAAGGTTTCATGTTATTTTCTTGATAATAGGCAAATGTAAGTAATATCATAAAGACAAATTTAAATAATATCATGTGTATTGTGGCTGTAGTGTCTCATGCTCAGACATGATGCTTATTAAAGGAATGAATGAGTGACCCCTTAGTATTAACACACCAGCAGTACTAGACAAGCAGAAGATGGTCTGTCATTATGAAGCCAAAAATTCTGTTAGCAGCATTCTATCTTACCCAGTTTGATATCAAGATTATTACTGAAGTTAATATGCAGCCTACTGTCTTGTTCTAATATTTTTTTTACAGTACTTTCAATGGTACCCTAGAATCTCTTGAACATAATTTATCAAAAGATTCTAAAGAGACCGAAGCTTACACTTTCCGTTGAAAAGAAATAGGACTCTAAGGTGCTGCAAGGTGCTCCTTAGCATGCTGCCTCTAGTTGATAAATCTGAGGAATTTTTTTCCTGTGACAATTGTAACACTGAGAGAAAAGCTCCTGACTGGGAAAATATGAGGAATTTAGCATCAACTGTATTAATACTTTATGGTGGATACATGCCTGAAGAGGAGCCAAATTCTTCCTAAGCAATGGGATTTGGATTTCTCACTTAAGTGTAACTGTCTATTAATCACACATCCAACTGAAGTTTTATTTCAGAGTTAAAGAATAGAAATAAACATCATTAAAGTGAAACACCATTAAAAGTGAAATTCAGAACAACTAGTCCAAACCTTTTGGAATGGGAGAAGGCACTCTGGAGATAAAGTGTGTTGGCTCCACAGGGTAGCATTTAGCTCAGACCAAATATTTAACCTTTCCCTGTCTGAAGTATATGAGATGAGTAGCAGCTGCTTGAAAGACTTTTGATTTTTGCCTTGGTGTCTAAAGAACATAGGGTTAGAAGTCCTAAGCATGTTGAAGTGAACTGTAGTGAGACTAAAGATCACAGAAAGATCTGAAGATACAATGATTTTCAATTTTCAAGTATATGAAGGTTGGGGCTAACTTTACTTTCATGAGAGTCAACAAAAGCCCTTCTGCACTAAAAAAAAAAGCAAAAGCAAGCATAATTGTGTCAATAACATTTTAGAAAATTACATGACAGGACTAAAAGTGTTGCTGAAAGGAAATACAAAAAAAATGGATCAAACAAATAATGGATAATGACTGAACTAGGTCTGTTGGCTACATGCATACGTGCCCAGGCAAGTTGACAGGATTGCTAGAGCAACCAGAGCAATGTGCTCTTACAATGGGACAAGTGTGTGCATTTACACTACTGTTACACTATTGTGTACCCCTCTGCAACGTTTAACATCCTGCTTTGCTGACACTGCTGAGCTTTTTGGGCTGGAAGTCAGCTTAAAGAAGACAGAAGTCCTCTAACAACCTGCACCTCAGGAAGCCTTCCATCATCTCCATATCACCATTGGCGAATCAGAGCTAAAATCAGTCCAGCAGTTTAATTACCTAGGTAGCATCATCTCCTCGGATGGTAGAATTGACGGAGAAATAGACAACAGGTTAGCAAAGGCATATAGAGCTTTTGGAAAACTCCATAAAAGAGTTTGGCGAAATAAACACCTGAAGAAAACCACAAAGATTAGTGTTTACAGAGCCATTGTGCTGTCTACTCTCTTATATGGGTCCAAATCAGGGGTCATCTACCGCCACCACCTGCGTCTCCTAGAACGCTTCCATCAACGCTGCCTCCATACAATCCTAAATATCCACTAGTCAGATTATGTGACCAATACATCTGTTCTAGAACAAGCAGCAGTTACAAGTATTGAGGCCATGTTACTGAGAGCACAGCTGCGCTGGGCAGGGCACGTCTCAAGGATGAAAGATCACTGCCTCCCTAAGATCTTGCTTTATGGTGAACTTGCCACTGGCTTCCACAAGAGAGGAGCTCCGAAGAGGAGATACAAGGACTCCCTGAAACAACATCTCAGCTTTGGCCATGTTGATCTTCATGACTGGTCTACTGTGACCTCCAATCGGGAGGTCTGGAGACACACCATCTATAACGCTGCTGCTTCCTTTGAGAACGCACGTGGGATCTCTTTTGAGGAGAAAAGACAACGCAGAAAGAATTGCGTCTTGCAGAACATACCATCCAAGGAGTCTTTCTGCTGTGCCTTTTGCAACTGGACTTGTCTATCTCACCTTGGCCTCTTTAGCCACCAATGTGCTTGTAGCAAATGTGGGTAGAGCCCTTCCCAAATCTTCGTTCGCGAAGCCTAGCCATGAATGAATGAAATGAACACTATTGTGTTACTGATCTGATGAGTAGTTCTGAGAGAAAAGCTGGGTATCTATTTTAACAAAGCATTTAATTTATTTGGCAGCTTATTTCTCATTCTTACTTTTTAGGGAACTTTAGTTATCATTACCACCCCAGGATAACAATGCCATTGTCTGCTTCTGGGTTTTTGCACTAAAGATGCTCTAGAATAAGCTAAGAGGAGAAAGCAAAGAACAGAAGTTTTTCAGTATATTCTGTGAAAAGAAATGGAAATCCAACCTTCTTTCTAGTACTCCCTTTTTTCTATTGCTCTATCAATCTTCTGTGTTCCAGTTTTGCCATTTACTCTTCTACCTTCTTTGCACTTTGATTTCATGTTAAAATCAATGCTGAACAACAGAGAAAGATTTTCCTGTAACACATTGGCAAAAATAAAAACAAATAAACAAAAACCAAGTATTTTTAAAAGCCTAGAGACCCTGTCATGGTAGCAGTGGTCTTGTCACACATCCCTGAAGTCTTTTAGCAAATTAATTGGCATCCATCTTCATAATCCAATTTCTTCTTATCTTCTGCTATTTTTATTTTCTCCATCCATGTATATATGACATTTTCTTCTAAGAGGAAATGTCAGATTTCAAAACAAAAAAGCATAGGAATAACCAATTTAAATTAACCTCAATATTTTCTCCAAAAGAGGAGTCAAAAAAACCACCCCACTTTTCCCTAAGCATGTACTAGACAAAGTTTATATGTACTGAAACAAAGTAGTATAATGAAGATTTATTAATTTCTTATGTCTTCAATATAATAATAATTTTATATATATATTATTTATATAATAATAATTTTATGTGTTCAGTATCATTTTTGCTTAATAACAAGTCAAAGAATATCAGTACTGCTCAATATAGACCACTAACAACCGACAAACAAAAGGAGCATTAGAGGCAAAGACACGGAAAAACCTCTGTAATATTAGAAACTATTTCACAGAGAGGTTTATCAACAGATAGAGTATGACATTTTCATTAACTGAATGATCACTCAGTCAGTCCAAATCTGCTGAGGTTTAGGGAAATAGCTGAGTTACAAGAAGTTGGCTTAGAGTTTAATGCAAGTCACAGCACAATGACTCTTGCATTATCATTGCATCATTTCATTTACACAGTCACTCTAATTGACTTTAATAGGTTTTGGATCAGAGCAAACACACAGACAAAAAGATTGATTATATAAAACCAGAATGTTTTTATTAAACTTGTCTCAAGAATATACAATCTCAAAAAAACCTCTGTATCAGCAGCTAGAGGCTTCAGGAATTTGTGGCAGCCAACACAGAGACATTTTGTCAGCTTCAATTTAATTTTGAAAAGATAAGGTTTCCAGAAACATCTTTGTAGGATGTGTTTAAACATAGAATCTGTCCCACGGACCACGTTCAGCTCACATTGACCACTAAAAACTAACCAATGATTACACACAGTAGCCATCATTTTCATCAAAACTTAATGTAAAGAAATCATCTCACATCTGATATTTTTACTTTTTTTATTTTTAATAGGACTTATAAGGAGAAAAGAAAAATAAGGCTGGATTATGTCATCAGCAGCAATCTATATAGATAAAGCAAGGCTTTTTTGCGAGTCATAGGCAGTCCACAAGCTACAGTTTAGGAGACTGTTCAAGCTGATCTCATGCTACGAAGCATCACTGCATTGCTTCACTAGAGGAAGCGGATGTAAATCATAGAAAAAGCACTGCAATCTGTTTTGCAAAAAAACAAAACACAACAAATAAAATGTTGGACCATGCTGAGAATCAAAAAGCACCAATGTGTGCCTTTTCGCCACAAAATACTAAGAATGAGGCTGTGAGGAAATTTAGATCTCCATAGCCTAATGTTCAAATTGTTCTCTGTTTGTATCCAAAAGACATGTATAGACACTTGCCTGGATGCTTTCACAGGATAAGTTCTATGGAGGTCCAAGGATTAAATTTGCATGCATGCTCCTATGTGGATATGTTTAACACATGGAAACTCTAACTCCAGGAAGTGCCAGTGTTAGCATTTATCTGTCATGCAAAAGCAGTCATTCTGGAATTATGACAGTACAAAATTTAAGGTGGCTAAGGGATTGCTACACTGAAACATTCTTTCAATCACAGTCTTATGACTACTTTATATCAGGACTAAGGATCACAGATCACAAAACATGCTGAGTTGGAAGGTACCCACAAGGATCATTGAGTCCAATGCACAGGACCATTCCCAAGAGTCACACCATGTGCCTGAGAGCATTGTCAAATGCTTCAGGCTTGGTATTGTGACCGCTTCCCTGGGGAACCTGTTCTGTCACCCAACCACCTTCTAGGTGAAGAACCTTTTTCTAACATTCAACCTAAACCTCCTGTGACACCACTTCAGGTCATTCCCTTGGGTTCTGTCACTGGTCACCACAGAGAAGAGATCAGTGCCTGCCCCTCCTCTTCCCCTTACAAGGAAGTTGTAATTACAGTGAGGTCTCCCCTCAGTCTCCTCTTCTCCAGGCTGAACAGACCAAGTGACCTCAGCTGCTCCTCATACGGCTTACCCTCAAGGCCCTTCAGCATCTTTGTGTCCCTACTTTGGACACTCTCTAACAGCTTAACATCCTTCCTATACTGTGGTACCCAAAACTGCACACAATATTCAAGATGAGGCCTCACCAGTGCAGAGCAGAGTAGAACAATCCCCTCCCTTGACTGGCTGGCGATGCTTTGCCTGATGGTCCCAGGACACAGTTGGCTCTCCTGGCTGCCAGGGTACTGCTGACTCAGATTCAACTTGCCATCGACCAGGACCCCCAGGTCCCTTTTTGTGGCACTGCTTTCCAGCATCTCATTCCTCAGTCTGTATGTACATCCAGGGTTGTCCCAACCCAGGTACAGAATCCAACAATTTCCCTTGTTGAACTTCATATGGTTGTTGATTGCCCAGTCCTCTCATTTGTCAAGGTCTCTCTGCAGGGCCTTCCTGCCTTCAAGGGAGTCAACAGCTCCTCTCAGTTTTATGTCGACTGCAAACTTGCTTAATATACCTTCCAGTCCTGTGTCCAAGTCATTTATGAAGATGTTGAAGAGCACAGGGCCCAAGATGGAGCCCCACTAGTGATAGGTCACGAGTCTGATGTTACCCCATTCACTATTACCCTCTGAGCCAATTGCTCACCCACCACATGATTTGTTTATCCAGCTGCGTGCTGGACATTTTGTCCAGAAGGATCCTGTGAGAGACAGTATCGAAAGCTTTACTGAAATCCAAAACCACAGTTTATATACTTTAGTCCTCTTTTGTCTAACCGTGCAAGCTTATTGTTCTTGTACTGTTAATATATAAGTGAAAAAGAAAAATGCATTCGTAGAATTAACTAGTTTGTAGAATACATTGATTCTTTTTTTGTTGACCTTGTACACATGACAGCATCTGATCTTGGAACAATCACTCCAGTTTTCGTTTTGACATAAATTATTTTCGGCCTATTCTGCTTTTACAAGCTCAAGTAATGTATTGATAAACTCAGAATACATTCCTCACTTTCTCTGCTCCACCCTTTCCCTCCTCTTTCCATAACTGTTTTCAGTTTGTCAAGGATTTTTACTCCTATTTCTTAAGCTTTTTTTTTTCTTTTTTATTGTGCTCTGATCTTTAAAGACAAGAGAAATTAAATGAGATATATAATCAAGACAGTTTTCACTTCACTTGTTTCTCTAAGAGACATTTTAAAAAAAGTTTTGATGAAGGGGAAAAACAGCCCTACTATGTAATGATCTTTTCTATGGTAATCCACCCACAGGGGCATTTTAACATGTAAATCACGTTATTGTCTCACACATGACAATCTGATGGATTTTAAATTCCTCATTTGTTAAATTGTAATGAACAGCACTTTTGCTGTTTTTATTGATTCAATAGCACTTTGTTCACCCAAAAAGGTGCCGTTGTTCCAAGCTACATAAGGTGATACTATTATTGAATCATGAGATCTGGAAAATATAAATAGTAAGGAGCTTATTTTCACAGAAATATGCTCCAGCCCCATGCTGGCAGCAAAAAGTGCAGAGATATTTTCATGTCAGCAAGCAGGTGTCCTCAGGCCTGCCCAGGCAAAATAATCCCCTTACTAAAACATACACAAATAAATAAACATGCACAACCACATATATTCTCATTGTACAATGATTTCTAGAAGCTCAAAAAATAAAACCAAAACCAGGTAAAGCTTTATGGACTGATGATAGGCATTAAAACTATGACAACAGAAACAAACTCCTCTTCTTACACACTGCTCTCCCTTAACAACGCCCAGGTATATACAAGTAAACACAAATAGAACTAATCTAAAGACGAGATAAGAATAACTAGAGCATCTCTTTGAAAGATATTGTAAATATACTTTGGCATGTATTTATTTGGATGCCATTTTTCTTTGCCCTCTGTATATTTCGGAGACAATACAACATATTCTTTTTTAAAGATGTAAACATGAAAAACACAGGTTCAGAAATTGTGTGCATGCTATATTGTGCTCTTAAAATCCCAACTTCATTTACTGTAAGGGGTTGAAGTCTCAACACTGCTTGTATTAGCAGAAATGAAGGGGTACAGAGTGAGAACAAGTCCCTTATTGACCTTATATTGTCTAAACCTTCAAACACAAGCAAACAAAGCAAAACAAAACAAAACTCTTCCATCCGATTACTGAAACTGTGAAACTTATTTTGAAAATATTAAGAGCATTTAAAGACCATGAATAAAGGTCACTTCTTTGTACTGCCACCACCTTTCCATACACTACAACTGACCTACCAAAGATCCTTTAAGTGGTTTCAAAAGCCATAGCATTTCTTTCAGATTACTTTGCAAGCAGTTGGGATTTGCCTAGAAGTGGAAGAAATGATAATTCACCACTGTATTTTTCATTCTCATTTTGGATACGTAAGGGTGTGGACATTTCTGCAAGAAAATTGAAAATGTACATAGGCACTTTTTCAAATAACTTTTAAAAAGCATAATGAATTTAACATGAAACAGGTGCCCTAACAAAGTCAAATTCTGAAGAACTCTAATGAAGGGCAAAAAATAGAATTCTCGGTAGGATTATCAAATCTTTTGCAACTTTTTCTTACAGTAGAAGAGAAACAACTAAACAACCACGCAAAAAGAGGGGCTTGCTAACATTATAAGTTTGCCATAAATATCAGGGGAAAGGGCATAAAATATCATTTTATTGTGCTTTTAAGCAGGATCTAACCAAACAGAATCGGTCAGCACTGGAGTAGTACTGTAAAAATGTTAAATGAAGAAATTGACATTCATCATAAGAGTTGGATGGCACATTAAATAGGACAACAAACTTAAGATAACTATCTGCAGGTATTGATTTTCAAACATTTTGAACTACTGCATCACCACCAAAGCTTAAACTTCCACTGGATGCCACACTTGTCTTTAAGTTGTTTATTTGAAAATGCTATGCATTTTATTGTTTAATCACAGGTGTATATGAACTGTCATGTCAAACAGAAAGAAAAATGTCATGCCAGGAGCAGCCAGAACTTGGCAACTGTGAATTTATTTGTACCTTAACATTCTTTTTCTCCAAGTTATTTCCTAATCACATATTGCACATATAACAACCATTCCATGCCAATAAATATCTTCTGCTTTACTGCAGTCTTGCATTTCTTTCTGGTTTTCCCCATGCCTGCAATTACTGAGATGAAGAACAGCCTGTTTCTTAATAGATGCCATATTTTCAGATAGGCCCTATCTAGAGTAGTAGTAGTGCCAATTGTGCTGTACGAATTGAGGATCTCACAAAAAAAAAAATTCCCTACAGACTGGACAGAGTAAATTGATTTTTTTTTTCTACTCCAGGAAACTAAGCAATTTTGATATTGCCTTGTTGCCCAAGACACTATAAATACAAGGAAAGACCTTATGTGAGATTCATTTGACTAAATGCAGACATCTACTATGTAAACATTTATGGGTATGCCAAACTAAGAAAACATGGCCTGGTTCCCAAGACTAATCCACACTGCCCAGCTCCTATCAAGTCTTGTACAGATAATGACTTCTCTGGCTAGAGGGAGGTTTCTGGAAGAGTCCAAAACAGAGTCAAGAACCGAGATAGCACTAATTGTTGCTCAAAATTTGCTTTTTGAGTCACTTTTGGTGAGCAATGTACAATTGCCTTATTACTGAGACAGGCATAGTAAGTTTTTTTCCAATTATTAACAGTAGGAACTTCTCAACACTGATTCATCTGCAGGAATCTAATATTAAATGTTAATCATGCATTAAAGCATCTATTTCTCACCACTAATTACAAAAGAAGGCTAGAGCAACTAGTTGAGCTACAGAAAATTGCAATGGTGACCTAAAGTTGACTGAGATAAATCTGATGTCTATGCTCACTAGAACACAGAAGAAAAGGTGGTCTTTGAGAGTTCTGACTGCCACCATTCATTTATGTAAAGCTGTTACATGTAGAAAAGAGGGAGGAGCTAAAAATCTCAAGCATGTTTCTTCTAAAAACAAAAAAACAGCGATACGCTGTCAAATGTGTGTGCAAATCCAAACAGTTTCAGAAAGAGTACTATGGTATATATTTTAAAATACGTTATGGTTTTAGTCTAATAGAAAAATGTTCGGTATACTTGGACATACTTGTATAACAAGTGAGGAATGATAATGCAACTTCAGTTTTATAAAAGTATTTTTCAAATTGGTAATTTCTTTAAAATAATTTTGGGTGATATATTTTTCACCTCATTTTAGACACCTATGGTATAGGCAACTGCAGCTGAATCATTAAACTGAAATTTCATTTTCACTCAAAGAAGAAAAATGGGCATTAGAAGGCACAAATCTTTTGACCTGTTTTAGAAAGAGATCATTCATACCCTACAAATGCCTGTTTCTCTTCAAAAATGGAGATGACTAACTTGGTTGTAGTCCCTCACATTCTATACTTAGATCCAGTGAACTGGTTCTCATTCCTCAAAATGGTCTGCAAAACTTCATATTGTTTTCTTAACCCAGAGAATCAGAAAAGATCTGAAAATTCAGTGTTGTGGGTTTGGTTGCATATCACTAACAGATAAGAGGGAGTATTTCCATATTTTGGGTGGGGGAATGAGTCACGGGGGGGAATGGTGTATGTGTATACATATATAATTCCAAAGATGATCTGGATTTCAGTTTTACATGGGCTTAGTTTCCTTCTGCATACAGATTCTCAGAAACTGCTATATATTTTTAATTCTTCTGGTCTGCCAAGCATGGTATGTCCGATTCTTTCCACTTGCAAATTATTTTCTGATCTCCTAAACAGCTGCCACGGTCCGAGGGGGTGATGGGAATGGGGCCGTGACACAGCACGGACACGTCCGGAGTCCAGGTAGAGGTGCAAATGGAATGCTTTATTGAGGTGTGCAGGAGTTTTGTGAGTTCAAGCGGGGAAAGGGCTAGAACATGGGGTGGAGCATGAGACAGACAACCAGGGGAACAAATCGGGGTAGGTACACAGGCAAAAGGGGGAGGAATGTGGGAGGAACCGGGGAAGGAAAGAGCGAATGATAACTGTCTCCTCTCTGCAGCTTCTTCAGCCTATCAGAGAGGGAAGCAGGAAAGCAGGCATGCCTGGGCATGCCCGGGAAATACAAATCCCGGGGAAACATACAATATATATATTTATAAACACATAAGAACTGTAAAGTCCGTATCATAAAGTCCTTTCAATCGCTGTATATCTTTTTCTATTCCTGAAATCGTTCCCAAAATCATCTAGACCTCTCATATTTCTAAAAACCATCCTTTTTGTCACGTCATTCTTTAGCATAAACAGATACTGAATGCAGAATAAAGTACAAATTTAGGTAGAAGTGAATGTGGTTAACTCTATTATTAAAAAGAGAATAGACCACTCTGCAGGCAGAGAATTTAGCTAGAACAAAGTGCAGACTCTTTACCATGTGTTTCTTTAGCTTAAATTTCAAGTTTTGACTTAAACCAAATCAAAACAAATCCTCTATTTTTATGGTAAAGAAGACAATCTATCCTTTTCAGCATAATACAGCCATATTGATATGGCCACATGCATAGGATTAATTATCTGTGACCTTTCTCTGAGGAGTACGGTCTTCAGGATTTTATTATCTTTTGATACCAGTTTGAATATCAGCTGTTTTTTCCCTCACAAAACCCCACCTTCTCCTGCAGTGTGCTTGAATTTTAACAAAAATTTTGGGTGATTTTTTTTTTCTCATTCCTTTTATACACCAAGTTGCATATTATTCAGTATTGATAATTTTTTTGTGTTTGAATTTCACAAATTTATCTTGTCTAACTTTTTATTTATCTGGTTTTGTGCATATCATACTGTCATGTAGTAAATCATTTCCCTTCTGACTTGAAAAATTTTCTAGATTTCATTTTTTAGTGTGCAATGTCTTGGATTCAGCTACAAATATTCAGTAACATTTTCCCATATGAGTAAGTATTCACTCCACAATGAAGAACAGTATCATATTCTCAGCAAAAATCCTAGACCACTAAATGTTTTATCAGGATTACTGCTTTGGGTTCAAAAAAGAGAAAAAGATATATATTTATCATCGATTTTTGGTTCTTCTCTTTTGTACTCCCAAAACTATGAACACTATATTAGACTTGGTACAGAGTGCTACTAAATCCTGGAGATGCACCTACTGTAGTAGTGTATGTTAAATAAGTACCATTCATTACTTCCCCACGGACAAGGAATTTAAAATCCATCGATTCCTCACACGTGAGGCAGATTGCGATTTACATGTTAAAGTACCCCTGTGAATTGATTTGCATAGGAAAGACTTCTGGAGCACTGAAACAAAGGATCAGTGAGCATGACAAGAGTGCTATTAGCATAGAGAACACAGATTCTCTTGCAACATACCCTTCAACCAACGTAATTATATTCATCAGAAATATATAGATCTTGGTAGGTTTCCCAGCCAGGAATGAAAAAAAGGTCTTGTTTCAAGAGCAGTAAGACTAATGTCATAAACTCTGGATGAGCCTGTAAGACGAGAAAGAGACAGGGATCTGCAGACAGGCCTTCCTTACAGCAAACTCAGGTGGACTTTTGGGTTTGCTTCAAGTAGTAAGATATAAATATTTACATCTGAGCTAATCTGCTAGATTTCCTTTTATTGACAGTATATGGAAACAGAATCTTAGTGGTGTGTTACATCTTATCCTAAGGCAGACCTCTAAAATAATCAGAAGAATTTTCTCATACTGTAATGGCATTTTTCTCTTCACTTTTTTTTGTAATAGAGGAAAATTATAGAGATAGTTAACAAAGCTTTTATTATAGACAATGCAGAACCCTTTAACACTGTCACTGGAGTGTTTTCAGCAGTTCATTCTAGGGCAGTTCATCACACATTGTCTTTGCCGCTTCTTTCTCCTCAGGGGGACGACTCTTCACACTTTTCCCCTGCGCCAGTGTGGGGTCACTCCCACATGAGACAGTCCTCCATGAACTTCTCCAGTGTGAGTCCTTCCCATGGGCTGCAGTTCTTCCCTAACTGCTCCAGCATGGATCCATTCCACAGGGTCCAGTCCTTCAGGAAAGGATTCTTTGAAGTGGATCCCCTTCTGGGTCACAAGATGTGTCAGCAAACCTGCTCCAGCATGGGCTTCTCTCTTCATGGGGTTGTGGGTCCTGCCAGGAACCTTCTCCAGTGCAGGCTTCCCACAAAGTCACAGACTCCTTCAGGCATTCACCTGCTTTGACATGGGGTCATCCAAGGGCTACAGGTGAATATCTGCTTCACCAGACCTCCATGTGCTGCAGGGGCAGCTGCCTCACCATGACCTTCACCACAGACTACAGAGGAATCTCAGCTCTGGCCCCTGGAGCATCTCCTCTCCCTCCTTCTTCACTAGCCTGAGTGCTTGCAGGGCTGTTCCTCTCACATATTCCCTGGCTGTCTTTCTGCAGTTTTTTTCCCCTCTTCTGAAGTATGTTATCCCAGAGGTGCTACCACCATTGCTGATGAGTTTGGCCCTGGCCAGTGGTGGGTCTGTCTTGGAGCCAACTGGTACGAGCTTCACCAGGTATAGTGGGAAGCTTCTGGCATATTCTTACAGAAACCAACCCTGTAGAACCTCTGCTACTAAGACATGGCCATGCAAAAACTACATTCTTCCAGTACACCCAAGGAATAGGTTCTGGTATGCAGTTTGCAACAACGCTTCCTCCTTATTAGTAAAGTTCAGTGAAGTCTGTGATGGAAATCTATAGAAAAAACAAATCACTTCTAAAAGCACACAATAATTTCAAAAGTGTTAATAGTTATCTTACAATTTTACATGGCTCCTAAGTTCAGCAGATGGTTGCTGGCTATGTGAAGTGTTCTGTGAAATCTGTAGGTGATTTCTTCTTGGCAACTGCTGGTCAGGAGTTTTTCTCCTTCCTTTTTTTTTGTCTTTACACATGCCAAATAAAATACTATTAATATAATACTTCTCAGAATAGTCTCATTTTAATACAATTTAAGTGATTTTCACTTAAATGGGCTTTCTCTCTACTCCACAGAGGAGTTACAATACCCAGTGGTAGGTTTTTATATGTATCTTTCTACTCTTGCTAATTCTACAGTCCTTCTTGATCCAAATTCCTTCTGTTTATTTTTATTTCAAATTTATGAAACATCTGACCTGATAAGCCTTTATAGATCAAGGTTTAAAATTGAAAGTTATTTCCAAGGAATTCAACAGCACAATGAGCACTTTCCTGCAATAGATAATGCACTATGACAGAGTAAATAAAACCCAGACCTACAGCCAAGATATCCAAATTATGAGTCTTAAAGAGGACACTGTGCAAAGTATTCACATAGTCTATCTTTTGCATTATCCAGAGCAGCTTGTCTAGACTTTGTCTGCAGTCATCTAAAAGAGTGATTTCTTCTGTAGTTGATTCAGAATAAAAATCTAATTTTAGATACTTGTAATCAACCCTATCAAATCTGCTCCCCTCCACTGTCTCTAAAGAGAGCCTTGGTAAAATAGTCTCACTAAGTTAAATATAACCTTTGGAAATATTTCAATTTACCTTGCCTTAGATGATTTGAAGCATTACGTATAAGTGATAATGAACACCTATGCCAAAACACAATCAACTCAATGCCATTAGACCAAACTTCTTCCAGTTCTGGACTGTCTTATATAACCTCTAATTTCACCTCTCACTGTTGTGGTCCCTATTGTATATGATAGGCTTCCACTTAAACCACAGAGCTAGAAATATGCTACAGATAAGGCAGAGGAATCTCAATTGTGGGCCCGCCTTGGTGACTTACCAGTGATTTCTACTGGGTCACTCACATTTACAAGAGGTGCCTTCCAGCTACCTTATTGCTCCTCTCTGTCAGAGTGACATGGTTGGACTATCCAGGAGCAGGGAAGACACTGGACTTTTACATGTTTCTTTTGAGGAAAATGTGGCCAGAGAAAAATAATCATCAGGCTGTAGGCTACCAATTTTGAGAAGGCAGAAATTAATTCAGGGTCCTTGTACATTTTTATTCTATGCTGATGGAAAGTTCACTCTGGACTTTACCTAACCCAGTTTCTGCTGTTTCCCCTCCAGGAGATTTGAGTATTAAATGACGTTGATTCTTCCTATGGAGATAAAAGACTGCAAATAAATTAACATTAAAAGGGATATGCCCCTGAGAAAGCTGTTGTCCAAATACCGAGATAAAGAATATCAACTTTAAAAGATTTGGCTGAGGTTATTTTTCTTGATGTCTTAGTATTGTGGCACTGACTGCAATAGTGAAATTCTTTGTGTTCTGCAACATATTGCCCAAGGCACTAATGCTACCACGATTTAGAAGAAAAGTGTCTTTATACACAGGCACCATACCACCGAAGTCAGGGTTTCCCTTTTAGGGTTAGGTCCTTGTTTTCTCCTTTTTTTAAATGATGCTGCATATCCTTACATAGTGCTATTGTTCTCTTCAACTACAAAATAATTTTTTTAAAAAATGAGCGTGGTTTTCTAATGGACATTTGCAGATACTTCACAACAAATCTTTTTATTCAAAGATTCTGCTATTAAATGTGGAGAAGGAATTGAAGAAAAACTTTATATTCATAAAGTTTTATAAATTATCTGTTGTATATGGAAGATTTTTAATATACATATTTTTATTTTGCAACAATAAAAAGTCTGTCTGTATTGCTTTTCCTCTATTTAGAACACAAATTAATTGAGGTCATGGGTCTGTTAGGAGAACACAGTCATATTTCTAGCAAAAACACCATGAAAATTTAATCTGTCTGAGAGACTTTTGACCTTTCAAACTTGCAGGGTATTTATTATTCCTCTTTTATTTTATATTGGGAGTCCTCACATTCATCTGTTCTCTTTAAATATTTACATTGTAACTTCTCCGGGTAAAGTACCACATGCTTAGCTTATACATAACACTCATTATTTGTGTTGCTGCCCTCCTTGACCATTTTCCATTTTGTCAAGGGGTCTTTCAAAATTGCAAGAAAAAAAAGTTCATCTTGACTACTGTTTCTTAATTATATATTATAAATTACCTTGAATAATTACTTCAATGAAGTATGAAAAATAACTTATTGAATGCAATTGCAACCTTCCATTTCTAATATATGAGTCTCACCTTCTCACTTTTCCCAGTGTGATCATTCACTTTCCTCTTTCTCAGGAAATAAATCTAAGTCTTCCAACCTCATTTATACTTTATATTTCATATTTTATTTATAATCTTTGTTTCAATTGCCTTTACTGGTAATTTATTCTACTTGCTCATTTATCTTTTTATGAAATACATTAATTCTGTCCAAGTTCCCTAATTTTCCTGGTTTGTTTACTGTGTCTTGTTATATCTTCTAGATTTTAACCCCTTCTTAGCATAAAAACATGTGTCCATATTCTAAATTCTTTTTCCTACTAACAATTTCGTATTTTCCTTTCACTGTTTTGCATTTTATATAATGAAGTATTTTCCAATGACTGTTAGATCACACTGAACAATAGTGCTGTATTTCTACAAAAAGGGCTAGTTACACTATTCACAGAGGAGCAGATTTCTTACCAATAACTTTTAAAATACTTAAGATTCTAGAACAGAACATTATTCCAGCTCTGATTATTTAAGTGCACATACTCTTTAAAGCACTGAAATAATATTTATGGTACAGTTACTAACATAAGCCATAATATTCCAGATTGTTTTTTGAAATGTCATGCATATTCAATAGATAAAACTGTCATATAAGAGGTTTTCTTCATTTGTTTGCCCTTAGTACATATTATTTGATTCTTTTCTAGGTTTCCTGGTTGGTCCAAGACAGAGTATATAGGAACAGGTTTTCACATCAGTTTATCTAAAAGATTCTTCTTCTCCTTTCTGAGATCCTGTGTGGATATTTTGTGATAAGAAAGTATAAAATAACATCTGAAGAAAATGTTTTAAACACAATAAGTATCTGTATGAACTATATTCAGATCCTCTGGACTCAGCCCTCTAAAATATAGGCAAGTAATCCTAACTGGTCATTTATACTCCTTCTTTGATTAGTGGAAAAAGACGGGAATTTCCATGCAGGGGCACGTGCCTAACTTGGACATTGGTATGTGCTTATAAGGTAAGTAATGTACAGAATCCCTTTCGAGCACTGGAGCAGGACCATTGGTGGGTAGTATCAGTCTATTCAGACTTTGCCTGGCATGATTTTAGGCAATGCCAATTCCCATTTCTACAAAGAGCTCCTGAGCATAGTTCAGGAACCAGAATGTACTCAGGACTATTTGCAGCAGGTATATTAGATGCGGCCGTACAGTTGTGGTTCCGAAAAGGTGGCCACCAGCCTGCCCTGCTTCCTCAATTCAGATGAATGTTCTAACAAACACAGCCTAGATGTCTAAACTTCAAATTACTTGAGAAAAATCCTATCTGCATTCACAGAGAATCTCCTTCCCATGAAAGCAATTGCTAAAGTGACAGGAGGACTTAATTTTAAACATTTGCATTTTCTTTAATGAAATTTAATGAATGAAAGCAGGAGCCAAGGCTCAGATTCCTCACATCATGCTTCAGTTATTATCTGAGCCAGCCAGGTCAAAGATGAATCTCTACAGCTAACAGAAAAAGGTGTTCTGATTTATTTTTGGTGACTGCATTCTGCTGTCGACTTTAGTCCATAGACAATCATTTAAAAATATTTTTAATATGGTAGTTTCCTTTTCTGTTTTTAATAAATTTTTTTAAAAAAGGAAAAAATGTACCAAGCACAGGCTCTTCTCTTTGGGGACATTTTAGATCTGCCTGTAATGTCCTTTCATCATTTAACAATTGGCAATAATATTCAAATGGCAAGAAATTCCCCTTAACTTTCTAATTTTGTTATATTGGAGAAAATGTCACCAGCTGTGGAAAGCATATGGATCAAAATTCTATACTAGCTTTTTTCTTTGCAATATACTAAGGAAAGATGATAATTCATAGCGAGAGCTGAAAGACGTGGCAAGTATTATTTAACTTTCATAGCAGCAATTCTCCCATCTGTGTACTTTTTCAGACTCTTTTTGTTATGTCTTATCAATGGCTTGAAGACTCTGTGTGGGTTTTTTTACCAGTGCAAGTATCACAATACCACATTTTCAAGGGGTGTGTCTTGGGGGGGGAATATATTTTTAAGATAAAACTACATTTCACTTCTCATAACACACAAATAAGAAAAATTATACAGAATTTCAGGCAAAGGGACAGACTTTCAAGGCATTCAATACAGAGCAGATCTACCCAAGAAAAAGCTTTCTGAAAGTTCACTTTTTGAGGTGTTGTAGTGGAAGATGCAAGACTTGAAGTATTTTGAAACTCTGGGCATTATTTATGCTTACCGTAAGAACATGAGACATTCCTAACAGACTAGTGCTCTCTCTAACTGTGGCTTTAACAGAGTTGCTTAGTGACCAATGAAAGAAAGAAGGTATATATGATGAACAATCTCAGCTAGGTCTTCCAAAATGTCAGTGATTTAGGGCATTCCTGATAAGGATGTTATTCCATAGGCCCTGTGACATAGACCAAAGCCCACTTATACAGACTGTATCTCAGACATATACAATACAATGTTATTTAAAGCAGGAATAGTTTGTCCTGCAGCAGTAAGAAGCTGTTAAGAAAAGGAGGATTCTGAGGAGAAATATGGTATTGACGTTGGTTGCAAATGCACAAATATCTACATCAGCTGCACTGTTGCACAGAAACCACATGATTTTGGTGCTCTTTTCCCTATTTTGATTCACCTTACTAGTGACCATATCATGAGCTTGTCTTCACTTTCATAAATGTTAAGGAATTTTTATATAGTTCTAAGTTTGGATTCTTTTTTTTCTTTATTCCACTGAAATATTTATGAAACAAATTCTATGCATTTTTTTAGATAGGGAAGGAAATAAGAGAAATTAATTCATCCTAAATTGATTAACTCAATAAAGAACAGATCCTTCGGCACAGTGAGGGAGATTAAGATGTAATTGTCTTTTCAGACAATTATTACCAAACCTTTGCCAAGAATAACATTAATATAGAAAAGTTAAGGGAGTTTCCATGTAAATATGGATTCTTTTAAAAAAGCAGGAAAGCAAATTTATGCACTCCAAGCACAGCACCCTTGATAACTTAGAGAGACTGACTTTGTTTTCCTTTTACTTGCTCCTCTGGGGTACATTATGGACCAGTTTTCTCATCTCAAGTGACCGATCCCAAGATATAAATTAATTTTAGAGGCAGTTTTTATTCTTTGTGACTGCAAAGGCAATAATCATTGTTTGTTTTGGTTACCATGGAGATAATTGACTTCCTGTGGTGGCAAGAGCCTTGTTTGGGGTATTAAAGGGGCTTGGATCTGGGGATTCCCTAATTTTCATGCAGTGAAGAAGGCCATTTCATCAAGAAAACCTTCATAAGATTTCTCTCCTTCATAATTTGAGCCATTCTTGTTACAATCTTGTGAGTATTTGGGTGGGTTTTTCTCTTCAACGTTCCCTTTGTAGCTCAGCTTGCACACTCCACAATGCTGACTCAAACGATATAGAGAAGGGCAGATAGTCTATTTATTAATGTTGTACTTTGGTCAGACACAAGATCCCAACAGCCTATTATCTGATAGAAGATCAACAGAAAGAAAGATAATAAAACTTTTGATTATAACATAGCCTTCAAGATGGACTAGTTAGGATTCAGAGACAGAAATTTCTGACAAACAATCCTATACTGAGGTTGTCGATAAAGAACAAAAACGAAAAGCCATTCAGTTTATATTAGCTGTCTTTCTTAAACAGCACTAAAATTTGGGCACCTCATACCAGACCTTCAAGCTAGAGACCTTAGCACCTGCATACTCACCAAAGAGAAAAAGGCATGTTCCAAATGTTCAGTCTGATAACCAAAAAAAACCACTCAAAAGTACTTTCAAGGAGTTCCAAAGGTAAAGGTGGTGTGTAAGTCCTTGAACCAAGCAATTCCAATAAGAAAGTATGGTAAAGGACTTTGTGCAACATTCAGCTGAGCTTGGGGGACTTTTTTTGTTTAGTATATGAAAAAAGATACTTCAGCAAATTTGCTCTGGCCAAGAAGGTACAAAGTTGGAATGGTTAACTTTGGTGAAATTATTGTACATACTATCCATCCCTTTCTTCTTGCCATTCACAACACTTGTCATCCTCTCTTCTGACTTCAGGCATTACCATGTTAATCATGAAGATAACCTTAAATGAGCCGAAAGATGCTGGGACTAATGTTCGAGGCCCTGTTCAAATAGGCCTGCTCAGGATTTACACATTCTTCAGAGTAATCTGGTGCCACTCAGCATAACTGTAAATATGGTCAGGACCCAGGATGGATGGCAGCATGGAGCTGGTGGCAAGCACTGGTCTCCACATCCATGTATACAGCAATGGTCCTATCTGTATCAGAACAGAACACAACATGATGTGACTATCAACAGATGTGCTCCCATAATGCCTGTTTTGAATTTAAGATGGTACTTCAAGAAGAATAATATCTCTAAGTCCTCCAGCTGCAATGGTAAGCTCATGCATTTCCCAAGCACAAGGCTTTCACTGAAGATTCGATAAAGCTTTTGGACAAATCTTCATTAATAACAAGAATTAAAAGGGGATTTGTCTTGTTTCCGCACTAGCAGTGGATAAAAGCATATAAACACAGTAGGGATTACAAATAAAATCTACATTAATCTCATGATTAGCTCTCTGACCCTTAGTCCCCACCTCCTATATTGAGAGTCATGCCCTTTAAAGCAGCAGATTTGTTACGCTCAACAAAAATACCCCAACAATAGTCATTACAGTTCTTTTCTAAAGCATTGGAGGTTTTGGTCTGGTTTGTTTTAAATTTGGTGTACAACACCAAAATGCTCACAGTTATTACATCCAGGAGTATACTTTTGCTCTGTGGAAATTATGTCATTTGTTTCTAAAGCATCTCTCAGCAAAGAAAAAAAATAAAATCAATAACAAAAATGGAAATATTTCAGAACAAGTAATAGTAAAACAAAACTTTAGAAACTCCTTTTAAGTGTACAACACAAAATCAATTTACCATGACCCTGAGAGTCAGTTATTCTTGCCCTTATGACAGAAGAGGAAGAAAAAAAAGAAAAGAAATGAAATAAAGCAGTACATAAAAGTCTTTTGCTTCCCAAAATTTTGGAGTGTTTTTGAGGTAGGAGAATGTTTGAAGTAAGTTTTTTAATTTTTATCAATACCATCTTATAATTTCTTTTTTAGTGTCTGACATACCTTTAGCCTTCTAGTGCATCAGTCGCTTATCTCCTGTTCTGTACATGAAGATTGTTCTTTAGGCAGGCTGTAATCTGAGAACTACTATTGTTCCTGCAGTATCCCCACCTCCTGTATTTATAATCTATCCATCTAATCCCTTATTGTTGTTTATTAAGCTTGCTTTTATTATATTTATCAAAATCTGAATCCAAATAACAAGCCAAGATCTAAATTGGAAGATCTAGACAATATTAAAGACTGGACAAGAGGATACTGGACCAACATACTGGATTTTTTCAAAAAATGCAGGATAGGAATGTGGTTTTCATCAATCATGAAAAAGCAATTTTAAAGCAACTCTCTCAAGGTTTCTGGGATGCCTTTGTGTTCAGCTGAAATTTCTATTAATCTTTCCTTAAATTAACTGCACTGCAGCACTTAGGAATTCCTTCACAACATGTTAATTCCTCTGCAATATTTCCAAATTTTTTCCAGAAGAAGAGCCTAATACAATGTACATGTGAGAGATATGAAGAAGAGACAGAAATAGGAGTACTTCATTTTGATTTCCTAGTAGAAAAACTTCAATCTAATGTCACTGAATTTGGAAACCTGTGTTCTAAAAATCCGATATGCAGAGAGTGTTCAAACATCATACCAGCTCTTTCCCACATATATGTGGTAAACATGAACTTTTTGCATCTTAATATGGTTCAAGAGTACAGCATAAATTTTAATATTGCGAATAAAGTACCAAATAAAAGAAATTGCTAAAGTCTCTAGCCCTTCTTTCAATGCTACCCTCTTCATATTTATTCTTCATCTTCTCTGAACTGTGAACACAAATATCAGGTTTACAAGCTGCAAGCAGAACTCCAAAGAAATTATGGGATTCCCCCTTTTTTTATCAAATAAAATACATCATAATTTTTGCACTGAAAGATGAAATTCCTCTTCCAACATGAGCCTGGTAAGGGACTAAACTAGAAGCAGTAGCAAGTGTCTGCAATCCTGAATTTGTTAACACTGAAGATTAATAACCAAGGGTGGCAAATCCATTAAGAAAAAAAAAAACAGCCATTCAAACTTGAACATTTCCAGTCCTGTCACTGAAATATTTTGAAGAAATGCATCTTTCAAATATGTAAAATAAATAATTTCAGGCTTGCAATACAAACATGGTGAACTGGACACTTTTCTGATGAACATTAACACTATAGCTTCCAGGATTTTGGAAAATTAGGGATTTTTTTTCCTAAAATAAACCTAATTTTTTAGTAACCTTAAGTATGCATCACTTTGCAAAACTACCCAGTTAAGGTCTGCTACGTCTCTTACTCTATCTCATTAAAAGCTTTATTAACTCAATGGATGTTGGAATAAATTCTTCAAAATTGTTCTACTTCTACTCTAGCAAGTCCACACAGAACCATGGTAGTGAAACCACATGGTGGAGTAAAATCTTGGCAGTCAATGATATGTTGGAGTTTTTAGCAACAGAATTTTATATTTAGTTTTAAATCTATTTCTGAAGTACATATTGTCACACACAGAGTAACAAAGTCATGTTTCCCTTCTTTCCCTTTCTGTGTGTTCAAATAATAGTGAGCCCCAGAACAGGCAACTCTCTCTAATCCATAAGTAACATGCTTAAAGGCTAATAGTTAAAGCCACATAAGGCTGTAAATGTGAGCTTTACACCATTGAAAAGGGGCCTCAACTTCTCACAGTCGAAGGTCAGGCAACATGAGGCCATGAAATAGTGTCATTATAATATATAGAAAAACTATTTTACAGAAGGTAATTTTTAGAGGTTTCAAAAATTTATTAGCTATCATTTTCCTCTCCTTCTTCATCCCCTGATCTGGAGGGCATGGTAAAGAAGTCAACCTGACTCAAAGCAGAAGGGCATGAGAAATAGTAATAATAAAAAAAAAGAGCTAAAATATTTCTAAAACTTTCTTCCTTTTTTTTTTTTCAAATACAGAGCAAAGCAACATGTATAATCGTATAGTTTGGTCTTTAGGATTTATGGAATATGATAATGGAGTAATATGAACAACTAAATCCTCAGCTAATAAAAATAGTTATAATCATTACAGCCAAGCTATACACAATAGTTTAGGATCTTTCTCTCTTTTTTTCTCACCCCGGATATTCAAGCTATCAAAACCATCAAGATATCTTAGCCCCTGATATACATAGATTAGGTCACATTAGTTATTTATGTGCTTATACATACAGATTTTTTTATTATTATTATTATTATTATTATTAAACTTCTATATCCTTCAATGACCAGACGGACACAAGTAATTGCCAAGCTGACTAAATACTCACAATATCCACAATGGGACTTCTATTGGACATGGAATTTAGCTCTAAACTCATAACTATTGAATGCCATATTTTATTTGAGTCTCTACATGTGCATCCCCAAACCAAATTTATCATGCATGAGTCTTTCTAATTTTCTTTTGGACATTGTTCTTCTGTTTCAGAAACTTGAAATAATGTTTCTCCAAAATGTAGATTCTACTATTGCCCAACTTACTACTAAGTGTAAAGAAGATTTATGATTTGCTGACACATATCCTTCACTGCACTACTGGGAATGTCAGCTGGTGCAGAGACTCTTGAGTTGATGCCAGTCTAAGTCAATGAGTGGTCATGTTTATTGAAGAGTGTATGGAGGCTTGAAATTGGAAAGACTACTCTTTTTGTCTGCTTGGTTTCCAAAACTAAGCTGATACATCCACACAGCACAACACAACTCTCTGTTAATATTTGTGTTAGATATGAAACAACTATAACCTGATTTTCTATGATCAAAAGGCAGTTTTTTTTCAATTTCACTTGAAATCTCTAGCTATTAGGATTTCTCTAATCACTTTCAAGATGGACAACACAGAGGTCAGGGTGATGAAAATCTAGTAACATCAATTCCTTTTCTTTGTCAGTAAAGGAAGATGAGTTCAGTCATTCAAAGTAAATTAGAGGTATGCAATTCTTCTAATGGAATAGACAGTGAATGATAAATAGTTATTGCATCATTATTGCATCATTTTTCAGTTAAGGGCACTTGTGGTGGACATATGTCCAGGGTGACATTTGACTACATTAATGCAAGAAAAAACCTCTTAGCTCCTCAGTTCACTGACAAATTCATAAACACCCAAACAAGGTATGGGGTCTTAGAGACAAAACCTCATGAATTTTACCAATCTGAGAAACTGCCCAGTGAAGTTGTGGATGCCCCATCCCTGGAAGTGTTCAAGGCCAGGTCAGACTGGGACCTTAGCAACCTGGTCTAGCTAATGGCATCCCTGCTCATGGCAGGGGGATTGGAACTAGCTGATCCTTTCATCCCTTTAAACCCAAGCCATTCTTTGATTCTATGACTCTGTGATTCTATGATTCTATGATTCTTTCAAGTAGTCTCTACAATATCTGGCTTTGTAACAAGTGAAGTAAAGGGAGCACCTGAAAAATATAATGTGATCTCATATCAAAAGAGTACACTGAAAGACAGGCAGGTTTAAGGGTGCTTAGGGACCTTAAATAATACATTTGATAATTTAAGTGCTTGAGTTTTCAGTGTTAATACTCTGGTACTTTAATAACATAAAAAATGTAAAAACAGCCCTGTATGATCAGAATTTCAAGTCCATAATCTCCATTTTTTAGCAGAATCAAATTGAAAATAAGGTCTGTTTTCCCTACAGGGAACTGCACAGACCACTCAGGGCAGCCACCAGGAGAGGTGAAATCTGTAGCTCAGCACTAGCTCTGTCCCTTGAGCTAGTGGACTAACCACAGATGCTGGCACACACAGCCGTTCTTTGTTTAGGACATGTATCTGAAGAGAAGGAAGAGCGCGTTTGGTGTGCCAGAGGCTGGCTGACAGTACGACACTGTGAATTTGTCGTCCTGTCTCCTATTCTCCGCAAATTTCTGCTATATGCAAAGTTAGCAGAAATGTGACTAGGTTCAACTGAAATTTAGACAGGAAAGTTTCTTTTAAAACTTATTTATTGTTTACATTAGTAAAGATCAAGCATACATTCTTCAGTCAGATAAAACTGAAGTCAATAGGATTCAACCTGACAGAGAAATTCATGATGAGGCCTTATTGGCACACTGTAGGGAAATAAGTGAAGAGACCTGCTCATGGGATGTTATGATGCCTGTGATAGAATTATTCACTGGTCTTTCTCAATAACACTTTGTTACCAGCTTGCCTTTCATCATGATTAAAAAGATGTTTGTTTCTAAACAACTGAAAGCAACTTAAGACTAATGTACTCAGTCCAGATAAAGCTTTTCATGAGATTAAAGCTTTTAAATATGTCTGCATATTTCCTTACTGAACAATGTGGTTTTATTCCTCAAAGAAGTTAATCTTTCAAATACTATTAGCATGTTTTCTTGCACTGGTTTTTCACACACATTTTAAAAAATGTTAGTCATACCTAGTGTCCAAAATATTTGAAAGCATGTTTGTGTTTCAATTTCATCATCCTTTTAGGTGAAAAATTCCTACTAAAAAACCTGTCAAAAACGTGATTAAAATTTCTTCCCTTTTTAGGACATTGCATGACTGTTAAGCATATTATTTAGTTGCAATTCATTCAAAGAAAAAAATCCACAAATGTCTTCAGTATAATTCCATGAAGAGTGACCATCTGTTTGCTGTCATTATTTTTAATAAAGTCTATATAATGCTTGGTGCCAAAATAAAATGCATCACCAAGCCTCAAACCAGATGGTTGAACATCTTATTTAGAAATTTTCTTGCTTTCACTGTTCATCTTCCTCAGGCTTTTTGAAAAAACACGGCCAGAGCACTTTTGGACTCACAGAGCACCCCACTGCTATGGTTTCTCTGGGCCTTCTGAAACTGTTTTGCAAGACTGGCCTGGTACCTCACACCATTTACAAACATGCACACACAAAATTTGAGATAGGATACCTTTCCATTCCTAGTATAAAATTTTTGGCATGAAGAATTGACACTTCAAAAGGCATGCAATGATCAGATAAGAAATATTGGGAAAGTTATCTGAACATGACTGATTTAGTTTGTTGGAAAGTATAAAACTGTTAACTTAGTCATGTACGCTTAGTAGCCAAAGAATTGATAGCAGAGGTTGATCAATATTGTCAGCTTCAAAACCACAAACCTTTAAATGAATAATAAACCATTTCTTTAGTTAGGAACACAGAGGAGGACACTTTGAACATCTGAATTTATTCTCAAGCAAGTGATGGTTACACCAGAAGACTTTACTAAAGATGTCTTTTACATGTTCTTTTACCATATACTATAAAATGTTTCACACATCTAGAAATAAAACTAAACCCCAAATAAACTCTATTGTATAAACTCTGTAATTTTAACACATCTGTGTAACATTGGCAGTGAACTAAACACAGACTCAGGGATATCCCCTTAGGTTTCTAGATGGTGGCCCAGAAGAACATGGATCTTCTCTTGCTTTAGATCCAAATCTCCCAGCCTCAGTTACAAGATATCCCGGAATATTTTGAATGGCACTCAGTAATTAGGTTTAGGTGACTGAACAGAACCTGAGACAAAGCAGTGGGATTTAGCTTACAGGTTGAGCAGACCAGAGTTAGGTGTCTCTCGGTAGAGATGTGAACATGTGAAGTAGCTAAACTATACTCAGTGGTAATCTACGGCTTCATTCAACAATGCATGCATAAGGACCAATGCCGTTTAAGCTTCTCTGTGATTTCCTTCCTTGCCTTTCTGAAGAACACAGGTTGACCATAGTTCTTACATCAAATCAGTCACCACAGACCACCTCAAAGATTGAGATATTTATCTTGGTTCTCATCAGTACAGTGAGAGGTGTTTGGAGAACCAAGCAGATGACAAAATGTATACAACTAGTGTAGAATAAACTTGTGTGTCACAAGATAGCTGCAGACAGAAGTCTTTCAGCAAAAATCTGCATTAAAGTCAAGCACGGCTATATATATTATTAGTGGCAATCATGGTCCTAAGAACAGCAGCTTTAGTCTTCTTTGTGACTAAGTGCCTTCACTTGTGGAGATTATGTATACAGGGCTTTGGTTCCACTGTGCTCTTTCCTCCCACTGCAGAAGATCTCAGCATACTGACATCTACTCCTGTCACCCTTTGACACTAAGAAGAGAAACTGGCTTGGTCAGTGTAAGCATAAATGTTCCTTTTCACAAGGGATGATCTCTGTTCACTATCTTTTAAAGTCGGAAAATGCAGTTTGCAGAAGACCTAGTGGAGTGGAAAATCCATTTCTATAGGTTCTGTAGAATGAAATGCAGTTATAAAAAAAATTCCTCTACAAAGTTAAGAAATTTAACAAGAAATTAGATTCCTTCTGTTCAAGGTTTAATCCAGTCTGTAGAATTTAATAGAGAATTACGTCCTCGCTATAGAGAGGCTTACATTTCCTGGAGAAAGGTAATTATTCTCTATTTAATTCTACAGATCTTTTTCTATAAGGGTAATTTCAGATTCATTCAACTGTTATGCTTCTTCTGCCACTGTGGAAATTATCCCACTTTCACAAATTTGGCATGAATCTATCAATAGAACCAGAAACATGAAAGTTCCATCCCTAATATAAATGTGCAATCCCATAGTGTTTCATAACTTCCAACTTGATAATTCATATGTAGCATCTTCTGTTGGATTTAGACTGTAATTTTTGAGTTATATTCAGAGAATGGGATAAAATGATTTGGAAAAAAATCTAGAACTTTGTTATTACAGGTTGCAATACTATTGTGCCACTATCTTACTTTATTCACCCCAGGTACAGTCCATTTTTGTCACAACTTAGCCTTTCAGAATGCATTAGGCATGTAATCTTTTATACAGCAAGTGAAATATTTGAATTATTTTTGTGTTGCAGGTTGTTATGTTTTAACTCCAGCTGGAACTAAGCACCACAGTCACTCATTCACTTCCCCACCAGCAGAAGAGAATCAGAAGAGTAAAAGTGGGAAAACTCATGGATTCAGATAAAGACAATTTAATAGGTAAAGCAAAGATGCATGCAGAAACAAAACAAGGAATTCATTCAGCACTTCCCCCTCACAGGCAGGTGTTCAGCCATTTCCAGGCAAGCCAGGCTCCATAACATGTAACAGTGACTTGGAAAGACAAACTACATTACTCCAAATGTCCCCCTCCTTCTTCACCCAGCTCTATATGCTGAGCATAATGCCATATGGTATGGAATATCCCTTTGGTCAGTTGGGATCATCTGTGTGCCCTCCCAGCCTCTTGCACACCCCCAACCCACTCACTGGCAAGGCGGGGTGAGAGGCAGAAAAGGCCTTGACTGTGCAAGCACTGCTCAGCAGCAGTGAAAACATCCCTGTGTTATCAACACTTTTTTCAGCACAAATCTGAAGTGAAGCCCCCTACTAACCACTATGGAGAAAATTAACTCTATCCTATCCAAAACCAGCACACAGGTAAAATCTTATTTAATCCATAAGTGTATATGTGTTACAAGATCATTAGTACAGAAACCGTCCCTACTTGTTTTTGGGTGACATACTGTGTTGGATTTTGCATGACAAGGTTTTGTTAGTGGGGTCTACAGGGGTGGCTTCTGTGAGAAGTTGCTAGAAGCTTCCCCTTACATCTGACAGAGTCAATGCCAGCTGACTCCAAGATGAACCCACATGGCCAAGGCCAAGGCTGTCAGCAATGGTGGTAGCACCTCTGGGATAACAGAAGATAACTTAAGAAATGGACAAAACTGCACAAAAGCAGCTACCAGAGAATTTCTGAGAGAAACAGCCCTGCAGACACCCAGATCAGTGAAAAAAGAAGGGGTGGAGGTGTTCCAGGCACCAAAGCAGAGATTCTCCTGCAGCCCATTGTGAAGACCATAGTGAAAAACGCTGTCCCCCTATAGCACATGGAGGTCCATGTGGGAGCAGAGATCCACCCGCAGACCATGGAGGACCCCACAGTGGAGAATGTGGCTGCCCGAAGGAGGCTGTGACCCCATGAGAAGTCCAGCCTGGAGCAGGCTTCTGTCAGGACCTGTGGCCCTGTGAAGGACCCACACTGGAGCCATCTATGAACTACAGCCGGTGGGATGGACTCATGTTGGAGAAGTTCATGGAGGACTGTCTCCCATGAGAGGGACCCCATGCTGGAAGAGGGGCAGAGTGTGAGGAGTCCTCACCCTGAGGATGAAAGAGCAGGAAAGACCACCTGCGATTAACTGATTGCATGTCCCATTCCCCATCCCCCTGAGACACTGAAAAGGAGGACGTAGAGAGTTCGGAAGTGAACCTGAGCCAGAAAAGAAGGGAAGGGTGAGGGGAAGGGCTTTTTCATTAGCCTACTCTGATTTTGATTGAAATTAAACTAATTGCTCCAAGTCAAGTTTTGTCTGTGACAGTGTTGGTGAGTGATCTCTCCTTGTCCTTATCTCAACCCACGAGCCTTTCATTATATTTTCTCTTCCCTGTCTGGCTGAGAAGGGAAGTGATAGAGCAGTTCTGGTGGGCCCCTGGTGTCCAGCCAGGATCAACCTACCAGAAATGCCATGAACATAGAAACACATTAACAATCGGTAATGATTCCCTCTGTGTTTTTTTCTGTGCACAGTGGCTTTTTTGAAGACCAATGTTTCAATCTAAATACATTTAGACCCGCCTAATGGTTTCTCAGCAGGCAGCCATTGCAGACAATGAATGCCTGCCTTCCTGCTCCTTGCCTTAGCTTTATATCTGAGCTGATATGATATGATATGGAATATCCCTTTGGTCAGTTTGGGTCAGCTGGCCTGGTTGTGTCCCCTCCCAGGATCTTGCCCTCAATTGAGGAAGGAATGTTACAGTGCTGATGCTGTGCTCAGCAGTAGCCAAAACACCAGTGTGTTATCAGCACCCTTTTAGCTACCAATGCGAAGCACAGCACTGTGAGGATTACTGAGGGGAAATGAACACCATCTAAGCCAGACCCAATACGCCCGAGAAGTATGAAAACATTGAAAATAGAGAAGCCAGCAGCCCCTGGATTCCTACACAGTTTTACCTGAGTAAACTGTAATTGTAATATAGGGGTGTAAATGTCACTTAAACAAGACAAAAGTTATACAAACAAATGTAAATAAACAGTAAAATGCAATAATGTCATTTAATAAGTGTTTCTGCTTGAGAAATCCACCCCTGAGCTAATGACCTTAGGTTTTTCCTATTGAGGAGAAACAAAGGTTAAGGTTTACATCAGTCATTTGATCTTATTTGGGTAGGAGTGTATGTCCCTGTGTCTCTCTACTGATTATAAAGAGAGTCTATGGCGACTGGTTTACTGAAACTGTAGAGGTCAACCTACACATAGATTAAGAACATCCTCTGAGTCTGATAGTAGTAAAAAGAAACAAAGAAGGCGTCATCTATTCATTTATTTTAAACAAATGTCCCTAAAAATATTTTATGAGGAATCCAGAAGAGCTGATCGTGTGTGTCATGAAGAATTGCTTTGTTTTAATGTAAAGGAGATGCTGTATAGCTGGTGCTTACTAGCTTCAGTGAACTGTGAGCTGTTAAGCATGATTTTTCTGCCAGTGTTCTGCCAATGTTTGCAAGATTGCACTCCTAATGAATTAATAGATGGACATGCTCTGTAGTTTCTTGAGCTAATATTTCAGACTCTGCCATATCAAATTCAATTTCGGTAGCAATTAATAATAGCTTTCTGTAAAGTTAGCTCCGATTTTCATAATACTCACTTCTCCTAGAGATGGCTGATTTCTTCACAAACTGTTCTTCAATAATTTCAACAGATTCGTTGTTATACCTGTATGAAAAATTTTCTGTGAAATTACAGTATATTTAGTTCTAAATTCCCTTCGTTTCTCAGGGCATATGTGATACAAGCATCCTTCCAGTACTCTGTTCCTTTTTTTTATTTTAGGTTTCAAATTTTGCATTTAAGGTGAATCCAAGGCAACTATATAACAGTCCTTGAGGAGAAGCAGTGTAGATACTTGTAAGCAAAAATTTCAGTTAAAGTTTTGTTAAGAGGGAGTTACTGATTGTCAAAACTTCACCTAAACTTGTGCAGTTAAATTTTTAAGGCACTGCTCAAAATTTAAAGTCTGAGTACAGATTTTCGTATTTTCAAGATACTTCGTGCTTTAAAAAAATAGTTTTGAAAGTTTTTAAATTGCATCATTTCAATGTGTAACTTTAAAATCTCTTATACTTAAAAATTTACATACTGCAAAATATGCACATTAATTGAGCAAAACGGAGTACTACTAGCACTATAGCCTCAGAAAATTGATTGCTGTAGATGCTAGGGAATGAAAATAAATTATAAAAGAGAGATCAGAAGAATTATTAAAAATAGCAATAAAACTAAAATTTAAAATACAGAAGTACAGAAATTCTCCAGAACTATACAAGCAAAACAAAGTGAAACAAGATTTAAAAACTTAAAAAAAAAAAAAAAAATATATAAGAAATAATTACAAATTCATCTTCATGTATGACAAAGAAACACTGGAAAAATTCAGTACTTTTGACTTACATGATAGAAAATTCAATATTGTCAGAAGAAATTAAAGAAGTATCACCTGGTGTTGCCAGCTACCGTCAAAATTATTGTAAGAAAAATTAGATATAAGAGACTTATAAGTTTGACTGTTCCCTATCCTGTCTATATGTGACATTTTTCTTCAAGCAACAGTTGTCTATAACAATATACTGTTAGATACAAATATGTACGCATGTATGTGCTTGTGTGCAATTCCAGGGGAAACAAACAAAAAACAAACAAACAAAAAGAAACAATCAAAACACAGCTTCCTGTAAGAAGGAAAGCAGTATTTATTTTTTATTCTGAAAGATGAAACATAGGAAAAACAGAAGTAGTTTTGCTGCTAAGTGCTGCAGTTTCACTTTGCTGAGACAGAAGTGAAGAGAATAATGCTAAAGCTCATGGAGAGAGGAAACCTAAAATATTTACTTCAGAGAAATTCACATTGGTAAAAATTTTCAATAAGTCCTGGAAAGCCAGAGCTTTCATAAAGTTGGGATTTTGTCTTTAGGTTCACATATGGGCAAAATGAAATTAACTATAAATGAAAAATATTTCATTTTGTTTCCATTCAATAGATCTGAGGAATTATTTTAAGAACAGCCTTAAAAGGTACGCAGTTTGCATCAGCATTTTAATAGAGTATATTTTTTTTCCCCCAGACATTGCATTTCGAATGTGTCCTGATATGCTACACCACTCCTCATTGAGATGACAAAATTTCAGTGTGAACATTTATCATGAACAGATTTCCCTATTTCAGTATAGAGCTTTTTTTTCTTCTGTAATGATATTCTCTGTTATCAGTCACAGCTTGTAAACTAATCAAGTCCATCTTAAAATGAAAAGCTTTTTTTTTTTTTTGCAAAGCCTCTGGATGAAATTTTGTTTGATATATCTCGCTTCTTTACACTTTTTATAGTATTATACTCTTTGGGTTTTAAAAGTGTATTCTTTCCTAGTATTAAAACATCATTGCTTCTCATATAGTTCTCTGCGTCCACAAGTAGTCTCACTGAGACTTCCAAAAGGAGGGATCCCAGGCTTGGAAATAATTAAAAAAACAGATTACTATTTTGCATGTTAGGTTATTAATTTAAGGAAAATGGAAAAGGTTTTTTGAGGGGAAAAAAGTCTAACAGGTATTGCCTGTCACAGAAATAAAGGACACTGAATAAAACAGTCCTGCTGAGTCACTAAATAATCACTCTATATCCTCTGACTTTACATGACTGCACATTGGGTAGGAAAAAAAAAAAGGTAAAAATTCCAAACAACTAGAACCAAAAAAAAACAACAACCAACCACTATTTGATTTTTAAAAATCCCTGAGAAACTAGAAGGATTTTAACTGCATCATAAATTTAAAAAAAAATGCATTTACAAATATATCTCTTTCCCTTATCTTATTTAGCAATTCCAAATATCTTTGCTTTTATTATAATAAGCTGTTCTGATGTCTTAGTTGGTTTATGCTTTTTAACCTCAATAAGAAGCATATGTGGACATATGTGATATGTAATGAATAAATTAAATCTGAGTTGATTTATCTGCTCTACCTCTGTTGTCAAATTATTATTCAGCACAGTAAGAGGATAGGGTATGCTTTTCTTGTTTGCAGTAAGTATTTGAGAAGCAAGCCTTAATTTAGAATAGCTTCATTTGCATTAAAATCTTACTGTTGCTATTAAAAAAAGTTTAACTAAGAGTGATGTTTAGACAACTGAAAACGTTAAATCTCCATTAATAAATTACATAGGTTTTGTTTATGCTAATGAAACATCTCCTTTTTCTCTGTTTTGTGCAATTATTACACAATAAAAGACAATAAAAACTAAAGGAGAGGACATGGAAGAGTTTTGTTGAATACTGTTTGGCAGGTCAGCAGAATTCAAGGTTATGTTTTTAGCAAATGTTACAACTCAGCTGTGAATTAGTTTTGGGTACCCATCACAGATGGAAAGGCTGCATTATGACTGCAAGAAACGCTGTGAGAGAGAGCAACAAGGCAGAACATCATCTCAGTGTATTCTGGGATTCATAAGGTGGGAGAGAGGAAATAAGACAGAGACTTATGTCTCTCCAGGCAATTTTCTTTTACATTAGATTGACATACTTTAAGCTATTCTATAGTATACGTATTATACCCTTAATTAGATTGCTTTATCTTAAAAGCTAAACAGTGAAGCAAGTCATACTTAATACATGATTTCTTTTTGGATTAAATTTCAGAAAGTACATAATTGGTAAACGGAGCAGCAAATTATAGGTGCTTCTTTTTTTGCTAAAATGCTGTAAAGAGAATGAAGGGCATGTGAAACAACAAGCTAATTTCTAGGTACATACTTTCACTGCAAAGACCTGATCTTCTCAAGTTGCAAGTAGAGGCTATACTAGTAATAATTTTTCAATGGAAAGAAAATGTTTCCATTATTTGCAGCTACAGAACCCCCCTAAAAATAAAAATGAATTGTCATGATGACTCAAAACTCAGTGCATCATATCCTGAAAACTGAAGTATATTCTATTTTTTAAATGTACATTTAAAATCCACATCTAATTAACATTTTTAAGGTATTAAAAATTAGTATTATAAAAAATATTAGTAGGTAAGTCTGGACACACAGATTTACTTTGCAGTAGGAACAAAACCTAAAACAATCTATTTTAATAAGGTTTACATGTTTATACAGAACAGATTCGATGCAACTGCTCTTGAACATCCAAAGCAAGTTTCTGGAGCATTTCCATTCCTCCTTTTATGTTCTGCCGCAGAGATCAGAATAAAAAAAATATCAGGAGGACCCAGTGCCTTATAGGTCTACACACAAGATAAGTGAAGTCTAAAACAATTCTTCCAATTTCAGCTTTCCCTCTCGCTTTATTCTTACTATTCCAGGAATATTAAAAAGAAATTGAATGTTTTTAATGGACTGCTGACAGTATTGTTTTCATTAACAAAAGAGAACTCAATCAACCGCTCTGCCAAACCTCTCTGTCTGTTCTTTGATGGGCATGATAAATGGTGCCAAGCACTGTCAGATTCTGCTAGATTAAATTAAAATGATAGGTATTCAAAATCTTTTAGGACTAAGGACTAATGTAATTTTGATCATATTTCTTCCTGAAAGAAAAATAATAGTAAAAAGTAAGCAAGAAAGACAATAAAACTTTATAGATAAAGTAGATTAGCAGAAATATTCTATCATTAAACTTCCTTTCCAAGGCAGTGATAGAGATTGACTGAATCCAAAACATGTCTATTTATACATGACTGCCAGCACTAGTAAAAAAAGATTGAAAATGGTAACTCACAATAGCACTACAGAAACAAATTTTAAAGATGTGACATAAAACAAAAATGTGTATAGTGAGTGTTTTAAAACACACCAAAGTTTATCAGCTGTGTTTAAATAGTAAGATTCTGCCTGGGATTACTGTCAATCCCAGCAAATAATGAGAAAATGCAAGGCCTTTTCAGAGGACAAGAGGACAAGAATTTAGTATTTACAGATACAGGGTTAAACGGCAGTAGTAGTTCTACTTGTACTAGCAAATAGTTGAACTAGTTGAAATATTCAACTAGTTTTATAACGTAGTGTGCTTAGAAAGGCAAATTCCACTGAATCTTTCAAACCAATTCATTTGCTCTTCACGGAGCCAAAAATTAAACCCTCTGGGTTCAATGTATTTGCTCCCAGCCCTCTAAATTTTGAAGCCTGCCCTCCTGCCCCACTCCACTTTCAGAAAAGTAAGTGTGCTTAGAAGTTTCAATGTGAGTATTGTATTACCTGCACTGCAGGTCATATAATCCAGATTGTAAAAAAATCCAAACCACTGTTACCAAGATAGTGGTATTTTCACATAAAAATTTCAGTGACAGAAATGCAAGTTTCAAAAAATGGCTTTGCATGGCTGCTGTTCTTGGCAATGAGGTCAAAGCACTGGCCAAGTGGCACACCGTGAAAGTGGCTCATATACCAAACAAAACATTAACACAATGTGCAGAATTATATTTTGCTTAGAATCAAAGTGTAGAAGCAGCTTTATAATAAGTCTTCCAAAGTGTTGTATGATTTACCACTATTATATTTATTGTTGGTGGTCATGTGGGCCAGCACTGGATAATATTGAAGACATTTATGATATATTCTTTACCTTTCTAACTCTATTTTATGCCAGTAGTTCAGACAATTTACAACTGCTGTTATATGTAGAACTGCACTGTGAAATGGAGCTTATTGCTGGAGCTCCAGGTCTCATGTCTCCTCCTGCATAGTATGTGTCTTTTTAATTTGCAGTGCTGCTGACACCGTATGCTTGATGAGGGACTAGTGCTGAAGATAACTCTGTAGGATAAAAAGCTTGCTCTCTTAGTCATGTTGTTATATAAATTCTGCCATGTGTACTTGCTAAGAGAGAACTTGAGAGACATAAAATGTATCTTGCTGCAAGTAGGAATACCTCTATTTTAGTACATTTGCACAAAAAAATACCCTTTGGAGACTTTGACGCATGACAGTCATGAAATTAATACAGGAAGATGATGAGAGGGTGTTATATATCCTCTGTTACTGATTATGGAACAAATCGCTGTTTTGTTTTATTCTAGGACTAAGGCCTTTGTCCCATAGCTGGACTGAAATGCCGGTTTTCCAGCATCTGCTCTAGTGAAGTAAACAAAGACATTTTGGAGAAGTAGGGAGGAGGGGTTAGGGCTGAAAGAGACATGTATTTTAACACAGCTGTAATATAGATTATTCTACAGCATGCTCTTTAGAGACAGAAGAGATCAATTATAGCTAAATTGAGATGTAATAGAAGGAGATTTAGTGATATGAGGAAGCTTAAATTAATCCCTCCTAAGGTAATATCGACAAATGTTGCTCGTTGGTGTCATCAGTCCAGTGCTTTCAGCAGTCTGTGACACAGGCAAGAGTACTGCATCATGTGAAAGGAAGGAAACGCTTCATCAGCAACCAAAACCAGTTCGCTGGATAGTGAAGCTATCAAAACCCTGATGAAAAAACTCTTGATCATAAAACCCTAAATGCTGATTGGCCTTAAGGACTGAATTTTTGCTGTCTTGTCTTATCGCCCTTGAACTCAGCCTCTTGCTTTCACTCAAGGCCAAACCAGAGTGGTGGGTCGAGGCTCAAACCTTCTCAGTGAGACTCTCCTCAGAGCAGCTGAAGCTCGAGCCCACCTAGACCCACAGTCATGCCTGGACAACTGCCAGGGTAGCCCAAACAGTGACAGCATCAGCCGTCTTGGCTTCCATCAGCACTCTCTGCAACCCCTTGCGCAAGGCACAGTCATACGCCTCTTAGCACTACACCTCAGCAACCCCTGGCCTGTAGAGCTCCATTCCTTCATCCTCCAGCACCTTTCCATGGACCTGGAGGTTGCCAGTGAAAAGAGGACAGGCAAGAGCAGTCTTTTGTATTCCTGTCTCCTGCTTGTCTCCCAGCCCAGGATGGCTGTGGTGGGAGGAACAGAAAGGCTGCAGGTCCCCTTGAGGTGTTGCCCTGCCATCAGGGCACAGGTGACAGCTTCTGGCACACCTGACTCTCCTCCAAGAGTGCCTTCATCATCTGTGCCTTTGCCTAGATATCTCTATTTGAGGCCTAAAACTTAGGAAACTAAAAACATTTTTCCACAGGGAAAAGAAACTATGAAGCTGTGCATACTACCCCATGTGAAGGACCATTCTGCTTTTCACATACACCATGATTAAGCACTTGTTCTTATACCACTGTAGTTCAGTTCCTTATGTGATCTTCAAAGATGAAACCTAAACTAGGCCCCAGTCCTCCAAATTCAATGGAATTCTGCATCCTTTGATGATACTCTGCATAAAACACTTTGAATATGTGGAACTTTAATTTGATCTGATCCTAAAAGCCATCATACTAGAGCAGACCAAAGGTTTGTGTAGTCCCCCACAGCAGCTGAAACCTTTGTGGCCCTCAGTGGATTTCTCTTCCGCTTGAAATCTTCCATTGAACCCACTTGTTGTCTAGATAACCTGGTAGGATGGCACTAATTTCTGCCTGTCTGCAGAATAAACAGCAACTTAATGAGGCAGGATACTTTTTGAGAGAGGAGACAGAGGGAGAATGCAGAAGTGATAGGTTGTGGAACATCAGATATTGCCTGGAAAAACTCTGAAACTGCATAAATTGAAGTTGTCAATAGATCTTAGGACTGGATTGAGAGAAGGGAGGAGGAAAATGAACTGCTGGTCACAGACTTCAGAGAAAGATCTAAAATTAGAAAAATCCTGTTTAAACAGCAACTCTGAAAATTATAAATTGAGCTACCTTTTGAGGGCAGTTAAATATTAATCTCAGGAGACTGTGGGCAGAACCTGACAGACTTCGAATGACTAAAGCAGCATTTTCTCAAAAGAAAAGATAAAGCTCATATGCTGCTTACAAACTCAGACAGAGAGAGGAAAAAAAAAAAGAGAAATCTATTTTACAATCAGGAACTGTATCAAAGATATGAAATATAAACCAAAAGAAATTTGTGGACTCCTTGAAGATTCTATTAACACCTTTATAGTTGCAAGAAACAGGTCTCTGGAGACAAAAGGTCAGATTGTGAAGCCTAATATGTCTGGTTACTCAGCAGAATAAAAGGCCAGATTGGACTGTCCTTTTGAAGCTAAGGAAATTCAAAAGTGATTTAAAAATATGCCAGCAGGAAAAACTTCAGGACTTTTCCAATTACCTTGTGATTTTTCTTTTTATATTTTCAGAAAATATTGGGTAGCACGGATAGCTTGGAGGACAAATTTGCCTTTCCATTAAGATGGAGGCAAATTTTATGCATTCCTATAATTCATAAACACATGAAAAAATGTAGATATGGATCCACTTCTCTGTTTGTCTAGTAGAGTATTTTCTATTATTACAGTCACAAGAAATAGAAATTGAGTTTCTGCATAGATGTTTGTTGAGATGTGCTTCAAATTTGGTAAATACAGTGAATTAGATAAAAGTGGTGAATCAGAAGAATGAAAGTAGAAAGGAAATTGGGTATTACATGGCTAAGCTCAATTTGAAAGTAGGCTTTATTTTTTTGTTTAGAGAGACTGAGACTACTGACTGCAAAAAATAAAGAGCTGAATTTATTGCTTTTGAATGTTACAGTACCTTTGTTCATAGAGACATACATTGTTTTTGAGAAAAAGAATCACCAAAACTGTTCCAACAAGGCTTTCACAGTGAAAGGCTTTGCCTTAACCATCAAGCTCAAGCAGTCTTCAGACTGATGTGTTGTGAGCTTGTTTAGTGGGCACCCACCTATCAACTGTTTGATGTCCGACAAAGCCTTTTGATAGAAGCTGTCTTTACTCATCTTGCTCTTTCTTTTGGCCTCCTGAATTCTGCATTAAGATCTTGATGCTGATTTTCAATAGACTTTAAACTTCAGTATGATCTTGCCCAAGGGTTTTGGATTTTCTGGATTCTGGATCAGCTTACCCTGATCATGGTACATGGATCCAGCTCCAACCCCTGACCCTCATTGAACCTTAGCAGTTTAGACAATGACTGCTCGCATCCAGGCATAAATACACACGCTGATCTTTCATATACCATCTTGCATTTCAGGTAAGCAGCAGAACTGTTTTGTTGGGGCTGGAAAGTTATTAGTGTAACATTTAAAGACTTCCACAACCCCTAATTATAAGATCAGTTCTAACTTTCTTACAGTGCAGTGACATTTTGATGATGTCACAGAATCACAGAATAAACCAAGAAAGGTTGGGGATGGAAGGGACCTCTGCAGGCCATCTTGTCCAGCCCCTATATTCAAGCAGGGCCACTTAGACCAGGCTCCCTAGGACCATATCCAGGTGGCTTTTGAATATCTCCAAGAATGGAGACTCTACAACCTCCCTGGGCAACCTGTGCTAGTGTTCAGTCACCATCACAGTGTTCTGATGGAGTTTCCAGTGTTTCAGTTCTGTGCCCATTGCCTCTGGTTTTGTCACTGGAAAAGAGCCTGACTCTGTCCTCTTTACAGTCTCCCCTCAGGTATTTGTATACATTGATAAGATTCCACTGAGCCTTCTTTCCTCTGGGCTAAGCAGTCCCAGCTCTCTCAGTCTTTCATCATAAGGGAGATACTCCAGTCCTTTAATAATCCTTGTGACTGTTTGCTGGACTGTCTCCAATATGTCCATGTTTCTCTTGTACTGAGGGGCCCAGAATCAGACACAGTATCAGAGAATCACAGAATCACAGAATATCCTGAGTTGGAAGGGACCCACAAGGATCATCAAGTCCAGCTCCTTGCCCCACACAGGACAAACCCAAAAATCAACCATGTGCCTGAGAGCCTTGTCCAAACACTTCTTGAACTCAGGCAGGCTTGGTGCTATGACCACTACCCTGGGGCAGCCTGTTCCAGTGCCCAACTATGAAGAACCTTTCCCTAACATCTTGTGTAAACCTCCCCTGACACAACTTCGTGCTGTTCCCTTGGGTCCTATTGCTGCTCACTGCCTGCCTCTCCACTTGCCCTCAAGAGAAAGATGTAGACTGCTATGAGTTGTCCCCTCAGTCTTCAGTCTCCTCTTTTCTAGGCTGAACAAACCACTCTTCATCATTGTAACCTTCCTTTGGACTCTCAAGTGGGGCCTCACCAGGACTGAACAGAGCAGAAGGATCACCTCCCCTCTCCTGCTGGCAACACTCCTTCTAATGCAATCCAGAATACTGACAGCCTTCATTACTTGCAAGATCGCTGAGTCATGTTCAGCATGGTGTCTCCTGGGACCCCTATGTCCTTTTCTGCAAAGTAGCTTTTCAGGTGAGCAGCCACCAGTTGTTCCTCCCCAGGTGCATGACATTGCACTTTCCTCTGTTGAGCATCTTATGGGAGACAGTATCAATAACCTGTCAGTGGAATTCCTTCACGAGCATCTTCTCTGCAGGACTGTAATTTGGTATTTGACCCAAATACTGCAGGCCCCATGACAGAACCTGCTTTGTTCTCAGCATTCTTTATACATGTCTATATAATCTTTATATATTTGCGGTGGCCACTTCTCAATTATCTTAGAAAATAGATCTTATTTCGTTGTTGTATGACTTTAAAATATTGTATTAGGCTGGCAAAGATTGAAAGATTGACTGTGTTTGCTCTAATGAAAGCATCCCTTTCATACCTTTGAAAAATAATTTATTACTGTTCAGAGTTCTGCACTGATTGCTCTTTAAATATTGCTAACGTTAATACAAATCTCTCTGATGTAATACTAATAAATGTTTTATCAACTTGTGAACTTCACAGAACAGATGACTTTGAGACTGACATGAGTAAAATTCAACTAGGTAAAAATTATCTGTAACAAAGAAAGAAACAAAGTACTTTTTGGAGGACTTGCCAAAAACTTGTTTGCCTTAAAAGAGGTAGCAGCTCTTCTCCAAATTAAAACTACTCAAAATAAGTGAATTTTAATATAGAACTTTACCTACATGTTATTTTGTATTGCATACCTCCACATTCTTTTTCTACCAGTTCTGTCCAAGGATATTAAGGTCTATGCAACATCCAGTAATGTCATAGTAGAGCAATCTTCATGAGAAGTAAAATCAGATGTCTTCCCCTCCAGAGAAGTGGTCTCATTATAGGACTGCAGAGTCAAACTTCTTTCTTTTTGTCTTCCTAAAGCACAAATTGACATTCCTGTCTATGCAGTAGTGATAGAAAATTATTTGAAAATCACAGAATCATAAAATAATTCAGATTTTAAAATCTTTCAGGAGACAGTTTCCAAAAGCTTTTCTGGGCACCTTTTGCAGTGCTCATCAGAGAATTTCATCCAGCTTATCCAGACAGAATTTACTTTGCTGAAGCGTCTCGTCCTTTACTGTGCTCTTCTGCTTCTCCATAACCTTTTAGAAACTGAAAGCAGGAATTGGATTCATACTTAGCGTTCCCTTCTCCAGGCTAAACAAACATAGCTTTCTGTGGTTCTTTCTGTATGTGAAGTGTTCTACACCCCTCGTCACTAGGTGACCTAGACAGGCATCTTAGTAACTCTGGAGTGGATGTCTTCCAGTTTGTCAATGTCTCTTTTATACCAAGAAGCTCAAACGTGGACATAATGCTCCAAACATCAGAAAACTGGAGTAGAAGGAAATTAATCCCTTCCCTTGATCTGTTGACTATCTTCTTGTTAATACATCCTAGTATGTGGTTACCGTTCATCTCCAGGAGGCCTTACTGCTTATTTATGTTCCATTTGTTCACAGAGATTGTGCCTTCTCAACCAGTGCTATTCTGCACAGCCGCTGCCTGTCCACTTAGGCCCAACCTACAAGGGCTTATTCCATCCCCAGTGGAGGATTTCTAATTTGCCTTTGCCAACTTTCTGAGGTTCCTGATTGATTATTCCCCCAGGTTGTGGAGGAATCCCAATCCTGCCCTCCAGCATATCAGCTGCTTTACTGTGCCTAGTGTCATCTGAGAAGCTGACAAAGATGTTTTCTGTCCCATTGCCCAAGCCATTGATGAAGATATTAAACAATATTGAGGCCTTTTCTAGTAACTCAGGTGTATAAAAAGCTCGCAGAGGTAAAGTAGGATGGCTAAGTGCTCGTTTCTGAAGTATTCAGATAAAATAATAGATGCCATAGGGAATACCCATGCGGAAAGTAATAATTCGGTCTTCAGAATGACATTTGAATAGTGTGCAGCAAATAGGGCCTGAGACTACACATCAAATTCTATGGATAAAAGAAAAAAACCTAGCATCTGTTCACTCTTTGAGCATTATCTCTCTTTTCCGTTGAAAAGGTCAGGGGTTCAGTGAAAAATATCCAGTGATCATGTGATCATGAAAAAATAATCACTAGTCATTTACTTATGTGCATGAGGGGACTTAATCCAGTATTTCTTCTTTTATGCATGTTTTTCATTGCAATCTGCAATGCATGTATGTAATCAGGCCGTATCCTGCCACTACGATTCTATGAAACTACTGCTCTGAACAGTCTTCATTTCAGTTGATCACTTCTACGACATCATAAAAGGAGGAGGAGATTTGATTACTCTGAGGAATGAGAGAAAAAAAGAATATGGCAGAAGAGAACTAGACATGCTGCTTTTCATATTTTGTGGAGAAATTGAACGATAATTTATTAAGATATGGCAATTATTAGTATATAGTGTCTATACTGCTGCTACCATCAGTGTGTTCTTCATTTTGCATATTAGCTGACTAGGAATTTGGACCAAATTTCAAATCCACATCTGTCTTCAGTCATGGCTCTGACTGAAATGAATAATAAATGTACCTTCAGTTATTGTATAATTATCTAGATGTTGAAATGGGCTGCTGATATTGCACACTGACAATTGAAATATTTATTTGCACTGTCTACCAAGGGGAACCATGTAAAGAAAGTCATGCTTAAGATATTCGAAGTAATTCCCTATAAAACAATCAGTGTGTTAGCATTCTGCACACACAAAAGTGTGTATGAAGCACAGGGGTGAAACTGGAAGGCAAATAAATTATTGCGACTTGAATTTTATTACACTTAATTATTATTTTATTTGTTAACTATTTTCAAATCTTAGCTGAAAAGGAACAACAAATCATATTGCATAGGTGTAAAAATACAGCCTTGTAATGATAAGTCTCTGATGCATGCTGTATCAATTTTCCTACAGCTGGCAGATACCGAGCAGTTATTAAAGAATTGCACATGATTAGGGAAGTGCAGAAATCTGGAATGTGTTCAGATGCTGAAAAATACATGACTGTTCTCAGTTGAGTGAAAATATGATTTATACTCCTTATGATTTCTTCTGAAAGAAGAAATCCACTAACTTGCTTTGAAAAAATAGGACCTGTAAAGTTCCTACTTGTTTTCTTTCAAGAAGATCAGGGCTTTTCTCTTTTACAAGAGAATATGAAGGGCACAGTAAAGAACATCAAGAGGAAATTCATTCAATTTGAAAGGTGCTGAAACAATTAATTGGAATGTCACTATTATAATGAGGCAATCATGTATTAACAACTATTACTTTTATTAATGATCTGCAGTAGGCTAACATTTGCAGCTAGTTTGGATGGACTTTTTATTCCTGAAACTTTGCATATCTCCCTGTCTCTCTTTAAATAGTGCTGTTAACTTCCTCAGAAATTTAATTTTCATCTGAAGAGGAGAAAAAATTGTTATGTTAATGACAAATGTATTAATCAAATCTTCGAAGAATCATGATGTTCCTTGAGCAACTGTACTGATTTCTTTTACAGCACAGTCCTCAATTTGGGGGACTTTAATTCTGTTCTCTTTTATGTGAAAAAATATGCATTTCTTTTTGCTGGACATCATGACTGCCAAAAAAGTGGCTATGGCTTCATGAAAGTATCAAATTTATAAATAGCTTTTCCCAACCATTATATATATGTAGATGTGTGGTTTTTTCTTTACTATTACTCTGCATTTCCAGAAGAGCGTTACTGTAAATAATGCATTTTAAGAAAATGGAAACCAGAAATTCTAGTACCAGGTTTTTAATCTCTTTCAAAAGACAAATCTTTTACTGTTGACTAGGAGGTAATAGTGGGGAGATGCTGAGTGTTGATGGCAAAGGACATTTTTAGCCATGTAAAAGTAAATGTCATATTTTGAAGTTATATCTTGAATGACTGGGAAATACCCTTTTTTTTTAATTGAAGAAATTAAGTGCCCATAGATTTTTTCTTTGTTGACATGTGATCAGCCTCAATGCTTAACATCTTCTTGCTCTGCTTTCTAGCAACTGACCTGTGTGCCTCTGCTCTATTAAGAGATAGTGTATTGTGCCTCGTCTATTAAACCTACTGATCAATGCCACTGGTTGGCAAGGCACTTCACAATGGCAGACAAAATGGCTCTTCTCCAAAGAGGATCCTCAAAAAATGGAAATTAATTCTAAACTTTCAGTTGTACAGTTGGCTTTAAAATCTTCTGTATAAAGCATCTCACAAATACTTTTTCTCCTGTTACACTGCTGTACAGTACTGATGTGAAGGTGGGACTTTTGAAGCTTAACTTAAAAGATGCAGAAATCCTTGTCTACCTTCTTTGAATCCAGGGATGTACAATGCCAGAGTTCAAGGAAATTGTGTATGAAAGGATTCCTACGTGATGAACAAGTAAAAGGTATAGGGTATAATATGAGAAAGCACGAAAGCATTTTCCAAAATTACTGTGGAAGGGGTTTATATTTTTCTTCTCAATCTTTAGCTAAGCATATTATTTATCACACAAGTGGTTTCATGTCAAGTAGGCAGAGGAATTACGTGAGCTCTAATGATTAAACAGAGAGATGTTAAACCTTGTCATAGCCTTGTGTTTTTCTCTGGGGCTATCACTGTAGGAGGTACCAGCTACTGAGGCCTGTCAAAATCCATTAAATGTGATCTGCTGCTTAATGCCCTGGATCTGAAGATAGGACAGAGAATCTGGCAATACATGATGAGTAGGTAAACGAAACAGTGCTCATAAAACAATTCCTGCTGAAGAAGCAGCAAGTTTTCATCACCAGTTTCTGAAGATCATTTTTAAACAAAAAACTGGAGAATTTTGGAAAAGGTGTGATTCATAATTGAAGAAGAGAGTCTTCTTTTTGTCCAAGAAAGAAACAGGAAATACCTGTCTCTTTCAAGCTAAGCAAACATTACTCTTCTTTTGATCAGAAGAATCTAAAGATTTTATGTAGTTGGGAGGGTCCTAGTAGTCCAGACCATGAAAGTTGTGGATAAAAATATCTCTAAGGGCAGAGAGATGGAACTAGAAACTAGGAGACAAGGGACAAACACAACATCAGACTGGTATTCACTGCTGCTATATGTAAACAAAAGAGGGGGGAAAAAAGACTATCCCAGTAATTCCTCAGTGTTCATTACTCACACCAGTGCACAAAATGAATCTGAGACATAACTTTACATTTCTCTGTTCATTCACTTGCATTCAGATGTGCATGAGCAGAAAAACAATGGGGAATTGCACCATGCCAGAGCCCTGGAGACCTGCCTGTCCCTGCCCACCTCAGTTGGCTCCCCCAACTCTGCCTATGGCTCAGGACCCTGCTTTAGCCCCCAGGACTATCAGCCCCTGTCCAAACAATGCTGAGACAGGGCATTGTATGGGGAGTTTTTCCACACCCTAATGAGTCTTCGTTAGTAAGATCACTGAAAGGAAGTGTTCCTGGTTTGCAGAAGTTTGTCATTTGACTGAGAAAAGCCTTACACTAAACATCTATTTGGTCAAAACCAAACAACACATTAAAAATTCATTACATACACTCAAGCACGATAAGACAGAACACAGTTAGATTTGAACTGGACTGATACTTTTACTGTACAGAAATTTACTCAGTGGCTAAAGCATGAAATGTTTTTCAGTGCTCACAAAACAATTGTGCATCCTCCATTTTTCTAGTTTTTTTTTTTTTATTGTCTTGTCATAAAAATACTAGCTTTAGAACTGCTATATTTGTTTTGATACTTATGGGACTATTAAATCTGTGCTATTTCCTAAATTAATAAATATACACACAAACTTGCAAAAATATTAAAACCCCAGGAAATCTACCCCCCAGAGACATAGTTTTATAGCCATGAGATCTACTGTTTTCCATAGGTCTGAAAGGAATTTCCTAGGTTTCTCCTTTTTCAAGCAACCACACACATGACTTAATAAATTCATCAAATTTCATATAGAAACTGGGATTTTAATCTCATTACCACTACTGGATGGCTGTTCAAAATATCAAAAAGGCTAGAAACCCCTCCCTAATTCACAGCTTAATTATGTTTACATAAGTAGTTTCTCTGCCTGCCTCATCCTTTAATTTAACCAGTTTTTCCTTCCAATTTTTGCAATGCACAACAGGTGACATTGCCTAACTGCTTTCTTCTTGATGGGCTAAAGAAAACCAGAATTCTTTGGAGGGGTTTGATTTTCAATCTTTGTCCTAACACCTTATGTTTGAACCAGGTGCAGTTTTTCTTGATTGCAAATGACCAGAATAATTTATCGTGTTCTAGATAATAATTTACAGATCATAAGAAGATATAAATCACCAATGAATTATATTCTGTTTTGGTAATAGAGTACTTTGCCCTTTTAGAAGATGTATAGCTCCACTCCCATTAGGTGGAAACGTGTTCCTCTTTATGGTAGTTTCAGTGCTGACTTCAGTGAGGCCAATATTATAGCTCTGCTTTTCAGCAGATTTAGGAGTCACGGACGCATCCCGACATTTTGTAAGCAAAATAAATCCCTTTAATTATAACAAAATGTTAAAGCTCCACAAATGTTCCATAGATATTACACAACTGGGAAATGAGGCAATGCTCAAAAAAAAAAAAAAAAGGCAACCAAATATTTTAACTGAAGAAGAGATGAGCTGGGGAATATTATTTCTCTCTTGATAAATGTGATAGTGGAGTTATATTTGTAGTTTTTCCTTTCTACTACCTCCAGAAACTGTGTGAGCTGTCTGTTTTTAATGACAGTTGTTTCTTTGATCAGTACATGCATTGCTAAGGTTGCAGTTTGCACTAAGAAAGGCTGTGTATGACCAGACATGGGGCTCAGGTAATAATTAGTGGTTTATAGTGTTGATCTAGACTGAATCAAAGGTGACTTTTATTTGCTGTATAGCAAGTTCAAGTTCGTCTTGCATCTATCCCAGTATTTTCAACTGTTACATTGTAAGTACCAGTCAGTAGCATCTCAACAGAATTGTTGCCCCTCCAGTACAGCAGTAACCTTTCTCCTGTTCTACTAACAGGATGCTGGCATGAGTAATGAAGAATTTTTCTGAGACACGGACTCCAGGATCTGATAAAAATTAGCATTATATCCGGATGGCATCCTTCGGTAACCTCAATATCAAGTTTAATTATGTAGCTTGAGCATTTTAGACTTGTCTCAGGATATAAAATTAATTCCCATAAATCTCATGCTAACCTCGTTCTGCTCTGTGCAGAGGTTAGTGAACAGCTGTCCCCCTGCCTTGCTGTTCAAGCGGGCTTTCAAAAGGGCTGTAGTCTTAGGCATAAATATTATTGAAAGACTGACAGACTTCTGCAAAACTAATTTTCCCATCCTCTTATCAAGGATTTGTAGACAAGCAGGCACCTAGAAACTGCTGTTTTAAAACTGAACTGTACAGGCTAATGATTCTAAATGGAATTGGCTGCTTTAGGTATATTTATATGTTATTTTACCTATTTCGATCCAGATTCATTGTCCCTCCTCTCTTCCCCTGAAGTCTTAATGAATAGTCATTCGCTTTCAATTGGTCGAAAAAGAAGGCAGAAGATGAAAGCTCACCTCAGAGGCATTAGAAGGAATTGTATTGCTCAATTTTCTGTAGACTACTAAGTCAATTCTTGACTGTGTTGAAGACTTGTCCCTCAAAAAGTCACAGGAGGTGGGCAATGTCTTGCAAGTGTTACTCTGAGAATTAACTGTCCCAAATGCAGATTGGAGGTGTGACTTTCAAGCAGGTGTTATCACAATTCTATATGTTTTACAGCATTTTTGAGTCCTTCATGCACTCAAACTGTTAAGACCGGTGTAATTGTCCAATTATCCACGATGATATACTCAGTGGAATTTTCAATATTTCTCAAAAGAGAAATACACAAGCATTTGTCGAATAACATGAGAGCAGAATGCATATCCAATAGTCTCCACAGCACATTTTTAGTAGCGTCATGTAAACAATGGACTTAACTCTGCACTTATGTACAACACGCGTATAATTTGTTGGCACAGCGGGAGTCTGTTTAAAATATTAACCAGCAAAGTTATGGTTTTCATAAATAGAAGTGGCCAGAGTTTTTCTGATGGGAAATTTTATTAGATGGAAAAAAGTTATTTTTAGGTAATAAATTTTAAATTGCAGATACCTATAGGTTAGTTTCAACGGTGGTGGAATTTATGATCAAAACAGGAGAATTTTTACCCGCAAGGACAGCTGGTAGCCCTGAACTCCTGAGAACAAGGTAGGAGGACAGCATGAAGATGTTGTTTTGTGTGAGACAGAAGAATTTAATCTATAGACTTTCCATAGTTAGATGAGTGGCCTGATCATCAACTACTCTGGATGTATCTTTCCTTTTGGAGGTGTTCCGCTTTGTATTAATAATGAATTAAGGGAGAACAAAAGAGAGTAGTTTCAGCACTGCTTTTGGGTACAGGAGATGAAATATCAAATACTGGTTCTGAAGGATATTTAATTACAGAGCAAGTAGCAACTCCAACAAGAGACAGTAGAAAACTCTTCAATTTCCTCAAATGCTTAGCGGTCTGGTGGGTTAGACGTTCATGTGGGATGTCAAAGACTGAAATTTCAATTGCTGGACTGGATCACTGGAATAAGCACTTTCCTATCTTAGGTGAACACACAAATACGAATGTGTGAGGATTCCCATGTTTTATGGTACTGGGAAATTTCATTGAGCATAAGGAATCTGCAGCACACTGCTTTTTGCAAATCATCACTCTGGCATTTGAACCTACGGTACATATCAATTGCAGGGTAGAAAGGGTTTCATTCTCAATGGTACCATCATTTGTTTGTATCAAGTGAAGTTCAAGCAATGTTCTCTCTCTAATGGTACACCAATTGTAACTGACAGCTCCCAGGTCATATTTTGTAGTGAAAAAAAAGATAACTGTAGTAACCTTTCAAGAATTCACCTCTTATTCAATCCTTCAGACAAACATATGCTCTCTAATATGCATAAGTTTTCCAATATTGTCAAATAAATTACCCATCTACAGCATAAATTACTAGACAGAAGTTCTACAAATAGATTTAGGAAACCTGGGGATTAAAAGATGTAACACAAAAATTATTTTCATTCTTTCCATATTAGGAGAGGTCTATTTTATTAGTAACAAGAAAAGCACAGTTTTATCAGTTAGGTATTCCAAAGATTGTTATCTTTTATTTTTCTTTATAATAATCTCAAAGTGCTGAAAAATATTTACACTTCTAACAGAAAGAAAAAATTTTCACACGCCTAAATCCATTTAATCTGAGTGATGTCTATTTTCTTCTCCTTTCTGCTTTCATCCTACTACATTTCTTGTTGTTTTTCTTGTCAATGGATAGACAGAAATGCTATTGCAGAAACAACTGGAAAACAGGAATATATGTTTATGTAAACTGATATTGATTCAACTTTAAAGAGAAAAAAAAAAAAAAAGGAAAAAAGAAACTAACATTTTCAATGCTGTTCTAAAAATCATTATGAACAGGGCTACCTATGTGCAAAGAATACCTGAATGAATTCTGCTGATATTCCTTAGGTCTACAATGAATTTACAGAGTTAAAATTTTTATATGTAGTTAAAATCTCTGCCCAATATTCATCATTAGATGTATATCCTTGTGTTGTTTCTTTTGGTCTCACAACAACGATGGCTGTTTTATTTGTTTATGCAGCTCCGTGCTTTATGGTTGACAGTTTCACACTTGGGAACATCTGAAAAAGAGGTCATGTGACCTTTACAACCACGGGAAAACTCTGTTCTTCTCAAGATGACCTAAAATGTTCTAATTATTGGTTATTCCCTCTAGTTGGTGATGCAGCCAACAAACACGTAAAGTTCAGTGAACCCACAAGTGTACAGCTGTTATCTTTGACTTGTGGCCAAAATAAAAATTGGAACAAAATCTACCCAGACAAGTATAAGGTCTCCTTGTTTAAAGCAGTTGTTTCCTAAGCCAAATAATCAGATTGAAACTAAGGAAGAGTGAATCTTTTTTCTAGAAACATTGATTCAAACCAGGATCAACATCTCAGAGACAAGATGTTAACACAGATTACTGACTTGACTGCACAAGTCTCCCCAAAAACAACCAAGTCTCAAGTCTATTGGTATGTTTGCAGTTTTACCTTGTAATCCAATTGTTCAAATTTCATTATATATGTCATCTTCTCTTGGTGAGTTGAAGTTGACTTTGTCTCCTGCATATTCAAGGTGAAGTTTGAAAGATTCCAGTGATAGGTTAGCTGGTATCACCTTCGACACCAGTGATATCTGTTCTGATGTACCACTTTGGAAGCACCAGAAATGAGAAAGAAATTGTTCTCTACTGTTTTCAATACTAGCATTTCTCAGGAAGTTCCTGTAATTAACTAATCTCAGTCTTATATGGGATCAAAAAGGTATGATAGAGATCAGAAACATAACAGGAGTTGTATGCATTTCCTCTTCCTACTGCTTATCCAGGCACTGCTGTCTGATCTGCTCTTCGGATCAATTTCGTATTACCCAAGATTATAGAGAAGGGAGACAATGTAACCAGAAATAAAGTTTCATGGTGCTTTTCATAGCTGTGCTTGCCTGTGTTGTACAGAAAAAAAACCTGATTCCTGAGCATATGTAAGTTACATCCATAGTAAACCAGAGGAGAGAGGTCTTCCCACTACAGTGAATGTGTGTATCAACTCATCCAAATGGGTATTTGATTTCTGTTGAACTGTATCATGAGTTGCAAATCAGTTTCTACTTTCCAGGTAGTATAGTCTGCCTGACTGATAACAAGGTTTAACTAATGTGCATCTGAAAAACTCCTTCCTCTCTCTTTATTTTGAGACAAGGCACGTTTGTATGGGGAACAGCGCAGGTCATACTAGCAGATGTTGTCCTACCCAGAATTCCCCCTGCACTATATGTTTGTGACAATAAGAGTAATATAGGAATTCACTGAGATAAGAATTTTTTGGAATAGAAAGTACCTTGGATGCAAAACCAATTGTAACTACAACTTACTACAACTTCTTGCAGCAAATTCTATAATAGTTCAAATGAATGGATGTTCTCACTTATATGTGTTCTACATCTCAAGAAAAAAACCCAGTAGCTGGATGTTCAAGTCATTATTTCAAAGAACGGGTTTAAATGTGAAAATGCTTTAAAGGAGCACTGTTTTATATTGGTGAGAAATTGGATTTTTCATGAAAGAAAAAAGGAGGTTTTTCAAGGTAATGCTTGATAGACTGACAAATAACTGGCAACTAGTCAGTGGTTGGACAAGACTGTCTATAAAGACAATGTTGCAGTCAAAAGTTTCTACAAACATTGCAGGGGATCAAGACATTTCGTTGCAACTTGTGAGAAATAAATAAGACAGTTTTATTACAAGCAGGGATTTCCATGGTTACCTCATGTTGAGATACCTGGAGGTCATTTGAGGAGATTGAAGAGCCATTTTGTGTTGAGGAGCTGGGGGGTTGCAAGTTGTTCTGATCACTGTTACTGACTGCTGCTTACTGCCTTGTTTGCTGCTTTTATTGTTCTGGTTGTTCTGATCACTGTTACTACTGCTGACTTACTGTTTTGCTTACTCATCTAGTAAGAAGGCGAATTGGAAAGTATGTAAGGCAGTGAGGCCAGTTTGGGCTCACTGCGAGGGGACCATGTGGCCAGGGGCAGGGAAACAACCTGATAGGTGGATGGGAACAACCAATGAACTGTACCAAAAGGCAAAGATTGCCTTTTGAGGAAGAGGGGAGCAAGGCCTGGCATGGGAGGTGCGAGGGAGTTATGTAAACCAAGAGACCTTAAAAAGGCTTATCCCCTCCCAGTCAGGGGTGCTCGAACCAGGTCACGAGTTTAGTGCACCCAGCACCGTTAATAAAGTTCTTTGTTTCACTTTATTTGGCCATATTTGGCGAACTTTTAATTAGAGATATTTCTCACAAACTGTTGTGTGTTTTAAAGAGAAAAATGCTAGCAAAATTCATCCCCCTAAACAGTCTGTTTCCTGTCTCTAAGCAGCCAATAAGTTCTTAGCCAGGAAATGGATTTTCTCTTGTCTTTTTCCTTTGAATAAACAAATACTTGAATGTATTAAGCAATCTTTCTACTTCATTAAGTTCTTACTAAGATATCTCCCCATTCTGTGAACCAACAATTTAACAATTAAATTGCTGGATAGAGTAATAGTCGTCTCCAAACTGCAGGTAGTGAACTAGAGCTGTTTGTCCTCAGTATTCCAGGTATTAAATGCTTTCTTTCCTGTTTGCTCAATTTCTTGTCTAAGGTTTTGGGGTAGCTTTTTTTCTCTCCTTCCAATGGGTTGTCTTTTTTGTCTTTGATATTTTAGTTATGTTATTTAAAGTACATTTTTCCTAGAAGACAAGGGGATATGAAAGCTATTACTGTTGCAGTCTGAATTTCTGATATCAGCAGAAAAGGAACTGCTACGATTAAACAGCAAGCCTTGGGCAACAGGGGTTGAGGGAAATTCCATCATCTAAGGACCAAAGAAGATCCACTGATATTCATCCATGTTGTTTGTCCTGTCTCCTGCAGCAAGATATGGAAAGACTTTGTGATGATACTATCAGCCCATGCAGAAGCCCCTTTGTTTTCTCCCCTTCCTTGTAATCCTTGTTTCAGGAAATGTTAACCATTTTCCCCCCATATGTAATCCTTGTTACTGGAATTGCTAGTCAATTGTGGAATCCCCTAGTTGGCATAACCCAGCCTCCTCATTAGCATGTTCTGCCCCCAAGACCTTTAAATAGTGTTTTGCATGTTCAATAAAGATTCCAGTTTCTACCTCGAAATCTGGGATCATTTAGTTTTTGGACCTTTACGTATTACCAGGAGGCAAATAAGATGGATGAATCTCTATGTGATAAAGTAATCAGATTTCAAGATAAAAACAGAAGAATTACCATGGAATGTTATGAGAGACACACACACGCTACAAGGAGAGAGGAAAGAGTATCAAACCAAATTATATATATTTAAATAAATTTGCTACACAAGTAATTTGCCCTTTTTAAAATACACATTACAAGTAAAAAGCATATCAATAGAGTATTTTAAGATTGATTACAAGAAAAAGTCTTGTATTATGACCTGATTTTTTTACCATCTGAGCTGACTCACGTTTATTTCTCCTCAGATCCTTCTGTGCGTTTCTGATGCAATTTCTTCTCTGTGAGGAGCTGGGCAGAATCAAGTGCTTGGGTTAGGGAATGAAGGAATTTCTTCCTTCTTCATCAGAAGCCAGTACTTATGGGAAGGATATCCAGATGGGGAAGCTTGGTCTTTTGCCTAGAAACCCTATTTGTGCATGACATGAGTAGAGCTTGACAGCCACAGAGAATATCAAGTTGCAGCTCGGGTAGGTATGTGGCACAATACCATCTGATGAGCCATTCAGATCTTCCTGGATCCTGCTGAACTGATAAGATTTGTTATGTTTTGAGAGGGGAAAGGGAAAGAAATGTCCATCAGGCAGACTAACAGGGAGCTTAAACATTAGCTAGAAGGAATGCTGGAGAGGAAATATTAATGAAAGGAGACAAAGACAGCATGGTCTTCAGAATTCAGTGTGACATGGTGAGAGCCATGGAGGAAAACCAGCTGTAGGAAACATGTGGATAGCCATGATCAGTGAGGGGATGGCAGATAAGAATGCTTTGGCTTTGTAAGAAAAGCTAATATGCTAAGGAGTAGGTTGTGTCAAAGGAGGAGAGTGTGTGTGTGTGTGTGTGTGTGTGTGTGTGTGTGAGTGTGTGTGTGTGTATAATAAAAAAGGTAATTCATTGAGTGGGCAGGAAGAAATCAGCTGTTAGAATGGCTGTAGGAAGATAGGTGCAGTAATGTTGGATAAGAGGAGGAAATGGGAGAGGCAGGAAGCAAACGCTTGGTGAAGGAAGACAAAGTTGCATTTGAGGGTCAGAACTGGCATAGGAAAGTTACAAGATGGAAAAATGGGGTGAGGTATCTGGCAGAGAAATAAGTGAAGGATTTATGGAATCATCTAATTCAGGTATCTGGTGATGGTATTCAGCAGTGTCCGTGTACAGTGTGTGCTCAGCTGAGGTAGACTTGATGCTGCTGTGTCTTGTGGTCACTGAGAGGCTCACTGCCAGCACACTTAGCCCTCTTAATGCTAGAGAAGGAGATTTACTAATAAGAGCCAAACAGAGAGATTCTGTCTGCCACTCTTTTCTTTCTTGTGCCATACCACTGTTAGCTAAACAAGTTTAAAAACTGTTTGCTACAGTCTGAGAAGGAAAATGATTTTAAACATTTAGTGTCCTAGATTTGCAGTTATCCTCTGCACTGGTGCATCACAGAGCATCATTAAGGTTCCTGTAAAATACAGAACAGTAGAATTGCATGTACAAAGAGGTTGCAAAGTCTGTGACTAAAAAAGAGTGTTATAAACAGATTGAAGTGCCCTTACGCTATAAACTATGGCAACAACAGGACTGTTGGCTACATGGTATATTTGTTCTGTTAATCAGTTAAAATGTTGTGGTGTTTACACTACCTACAGGTAAATTATTCTGTATTTTAGAGGAAAAAATATACAAAAATTCATTAAGAAAGATATCTATCACTATTTATCATCTAAACAGGGGAACAAGGTCTACTGTGCTTGGGAAGCACAAAAAGATTTTGTTAGATTTATGAAAGTCTCTGCTTGAAAACTAATCTCTTCTATTTCCTGTCCTGCAGAGCCCCCTATCTATAGTCTTGTTCTGTGCAACTTGATTAATTTGGAGATGTCTTGCAAACTCATTTGATTTCCCCACACCTTGTGAGATTTTCCTTGCCAGAAAACAATGTTCCATCTTTCTTATACAGCAGCTTGTTAAGTTTTCTTTGTTTTGTTATTAAATAAAAGGTTTCCTTTAAACCTCTTAGAACTGCAGTTTGTAAATTGATGCAGTTGAGGTAACTTAAAATATATAGTGCAACATGTCCTTCTGAATAGTTATGCACTGACATGAACTGATGCCAGTTAGTGTTCACTGCTACAGTTCTGTAAGATTAGAATGATTTTTAATGAAGCCAGAAATCAATGTCTGCTGGTCTTGAGATGGAGTGAGTCTGTTGCTTCTAAATGTGACTGCTCCTAGTTGTTGGTAAATCAGTTGCCAGCAAATGTGACATAAATTTATGCCAGGAAAAACACCATCTAAGAACTTCAGGGAAAAGTTTGTTTCCTGGGTGAAATGACAAAGTCATATTTTCCCTTTCCTATTTTTAAATGTGTGTAAGGAAAAGGGGACTTTTACACAATAAATTACAGGCACAGTGAGTGTTCATAGTGGTTTTTACCTCCTTTTCTGCTTCAAGTGTGCCGACTAGAAGACAAAAATGCAGTGAAACTCCTGTAGGTTCCCAGCTCTGCTACAACAAAATGAAGTGAAAACAACACAGAGCTTAAAGTTTGCAGAAGTCTGTGCAGACCTCAGATATGTAGTTACAAGACACAGCCCTGCTGAGCTGCCATCTGCCCTCATGACACTGCTCACAGGACCCAGCTTAGCTAGTGTCTAGGATACATCAGTATAAGCTACTCTCATAATTTTGTAGTTAAGAGTATAGCGAGTAGGGCAAAGTCATTATTGATCTGGCCCCATTCCAGTGCGTCTCATGGAACAATCCAGCACCAGTGGATGCATGTCTGTTGCTGTACAAAACAGAGCCAAGGACCAAGTTTGAGCACTGTACCTTGACTGTCATTGTGTGGCTATTAGCTTTTAGTTTTGTTGTACGTTGGTCTGCTTCTATTAGTTTTCTCCAAGACAGACCTTATGTGACTGTTTTTAGGTAGACAATATAGTTTAACTTGCAGTCTGAGTCAGACAAGAGCGGGCCAGTGTCAGTATAAAAGCCATTCTGTGCTTTAACTCAGTCCTGTGCTGATATCATCCGCATTAGCTGTATTTGTTTTTAACTAATTCTGTCAGCATCTGTTAGAGGTTTTCCAGCTTGGGCAGCTATGAGTGTGTGCAAAACCTAACCATCTCTGCCTGGGGCTTTGGGACTTTGGCAGGGGATGGGTACATATCTCCCAAGGCATTATACCGCTGAGCTGTATCTAATTTTTAGGTGCCAAGGGAATGCATAGAAAGACCAGTATTCTGTTTCTGACTGTGACAAATACTTTCTAGGTATTTTATTGATATTGATATTGATATATATATTGATACTTTCTAGGGAGAGTACATGGGCTTGGTTTCTTTCTATGATATTTCCCCTAATACTCCCCTGGCATCTAGAACTGTTGTATTAGAGTTGTTAAAGAGTCCATCCTTGTCTAGTCCCTCTTAACAGATGTGCTGTCTACCAATTTATCTAACCTCTTTTAAATCCTGCTGATTCCACAGTCTCTGTAGTCAGAGCACTACCTGGTGCACAAAAAAACACCCTTTCTTTTATTCAGTTTAAACTTCTCTCCTACAGTTCAATCCAATATTTATTGAATAACAGTTCTGCATTCAGCTATTCTATTGCTTTCACTCTTTTGCAAACCTTGGTCATATCCTCTCTCCTGCTTACCCTCTCCAACCTGTTGCCTGTGTATTTTGGTGCTGAAAAAATCTCCGGAGCAGTTAATTAGGGGTGAGATAAGAAAGGGTTTATTTGCCAAGGCTAAGATGTCACAGGACGCGCGTCGGCCGTGCCGGAGAGGTTACATTTTATAATACCATCCATCCAATCCCAGATGTGCCCACCCTGCGACCCTTCCTCTGGTCTGCCCCGGGTCCACCCCCTGAGAAATGGGTCTGGGGGCTTTTACTTCATCATCTTCACCATCTTCAGAGCACAAAGGGTACATAGTTACCTAATTTTTGACCGTATTCTGTGGTTTAGGCCCTGATATGCTGTTCTGTCAACTGTTTAGGCCTTGCCTTAACAAAAGACTAAACACCCTGCTGTATTCAGAAGCAGGATCGATATAGGGAGCATAGAATGGGGTAAGAGGGTTAGGGAATGTAAACAAGGGAAAGGAACAAGGGACAAGGGGGGGGGGGGTTGCTGCTTTTTAAAATTTGCTTATAAAACTTACAAGTATTAGAAAAATAAAAAACCATTAGGGGCTTAAGGCATCAAACCTGAAGAGTCTCAGCCTCTACTCCTTATAAAGCAGCTGTTCCTCATCTTAGGCTATCTGAACTGAACCCTCTCCCACTCCACTACACCTTTTTTGGGATGCAGAGAACAGAATGACACAGAACTCAGCATGTGCTCAGCAGATGTTTTTGTACAGCAGCAAAGTGACATCCTCTCTGCCTTGTTCTCAGCACCCATACTGCTGATGACTAAGATTTTGCAGGCTTTTTTGTCTGCCAGTGTACACAGAGTCAATTCACAGAACAGTCGACTCTGTTGCTTTAAAATCTCTTTCACTATATTTAATATTAGTTCTGATGTCAGCACCATGTAGACTGGGTTTAGATTCTTCTTTTCTAGATGCATTACTTCATGTCTGTCTACACTGAAGCTCGCCCACCAACCTTTTTGCCTTAGGTGGCCTTGTTTCTGCAGACTATGAAATGTCACTGTTTATTCCCTTCTCCAGGACACTGATGATCTCTGGGAAACTGCACTGAAGATTCTTTTTCATTTAGAAAAGTGACCATTAACCTCTCTGTATAGCACCCATTATTTAACCAGCTTTCAGTCTACAAAATAGTCTTTTCAATTCTTCCAGTGGCAGCTCAATTTCTTTGATAATTTTTGATGTAGAATCAGGTCAAAGGCTTTACAAAAAACAAATATATTATTTAGACAGGTAGTATCATTGTCCAGGTGCCACCTGTTCAAGTAACAGCAAAATAGTGTTGCAAGATTCCATTTTACAGAAGCTGTGCTGACTTTTTTCACAGCATTCCGTGTCCATTTGGGCTCTCAGTGACCTTATTCACTATTATAAACACTACCATCTTAACAGCAGTGGAAGCCAGAATTCCCAGTCTAGTCTGTAGCTCTCAGGATCTCCTCTAGTGCCATTTCTGTAAGTGGATTTCAGTATGTTGGCACAATGACTGTTTGTAAAAATAGGTGTCATGTCTTGGTCATCATCTCTACAATTTCACATTCAAAAAAATATAATATGTAGTTGTGGAGGGTCTATTAACTATTTTGGTACCTGGCTAGACGTCCAACTTTGCATATATAGTGGTTTCTCCAGTAACACATATAGTGCACATCCTGCGTGCCTTAGAGCCTCTGTGTAAAGCTGATATTGCCTTTGGCAACTACAGAATGTCTCTCACTCTCAGCTTCCAGGAAAATGGAAGATGCTAATACTCTCATGCTGTTCTTCACCTTGTACTTGCTGTTTCGCTCAGTGTGTCAGTACTTGAAAAGTGCCAGACATATGTTAGTTGCTGCATGTCACTCTTGCTGTCTTGGAGTCTTGAGACACATACATTAGATACATGACATATGCTAAGAGCTGATGTTTGAAAAGGGTTTCCATTGCTTAACATCAGCTTGGTGAGTGATAGCCCTCCAGTTTGTCATACCTAATTCTGCTTGTCCCCACTGACTGTCCCCACAGTATGCAGAATTTGCAACAAAACTATTCAGTGAGTTTAATCAGTTGCTTCTCAACCCTTTTTTTGATCTCAGCTTTGTGAAGATGAATTGGCAAATCCAAAATGCTTCCATCCCCTGCCCTACTGTGCATTCCTTCATCTTTCATCTGCTTGTTTTCCTCTTATCAACTAATTATTATAATTTTTTTAATTCTTGTTTAATTCTTTTGTTCTTATTTCCCCTTTTATCTGTATTTAATAACACTTTAATATATTTATTGACTCCTTCCTGATTCTTTTCACTGTCTTTTGCTTTTTCCTTTCTCCAACTCATTTATTCAGTTCCTCACTCTGCAGAGTTTGCCAGGCTGATGCTTACAGAAAAAAAATAATTAATAAATTGGGTCAGAAGAAATTTATAATCAGGATGTGATGAGTTAGAACTACCTGGGACAAAAGGCTAGAGTCCGGTTTATTCTTAATAGGTCAAACCCCTGAGTATTGTCTTTTCACATGTTCTAAACTAAGCTTTGTTTGGGCTGGATGATTCAGTGGCATTAATACCAGTGGACAATTTGCCCCTTGATTATTTTTCAGTAAATGTGTTGTGTGCTGGGATTTTTATCTGCTCAAGAAACTAAGAAATCTAAGTAATTATGTAATGGCTTTATCACAATGAAAATAGTTCTCTAAAGATATTGCACATACCAATTCTCACCGAAGTATAATATTAATAAAGCGTTAAAAAATACCAGAGAACACCTTGATAGCATGAACATAGTTGAATACAGAGTCATTGAACTTAATTTAGAGTGTTGTAACTGGGCTTTTCATTTCATCAAATAAACTTTCTAAACAAATTAGAGATGTAGTAGGAAGGACGCACCTGCTGTCTGCTATCTTTTATCTAGGAGGAGCAAAAATGCCTGGCTTACATGTAGAAATAACATTGTAGCTATGATGATTCAAGGTTTATAAATGAGGTAGATTTAATTAAACAGCTGGGGGAGAAAAATACAAGCTTGATGAGTATTTTAGGGTGATTTAGAACAATTTGCATAGAGACAGAGCATGACCCAGATTTGCATTCCTTCAGTCACTTCAAGAATACATTTCTCTCAGGTCCAAGTGTATTTCAGGGGAAGATGAATAGGTAAAGTGAAGAAGGTAATTTTTCGCAGATTCACTTTTGCATATAATGTCATTGTAATGGTCTGATAAACCAGAGTTATGCATGATCTAATTTCTGAGGATGATGTCATATTTCATAAGCATCCAACAGAGATGATACAATCATTTCACAGAGGGAGCTATATGATGTAATTGCCAGCAACATGACATGGATCAGTGGCCCAGCAGGTTACATTCAATTCATATTTCATATGGTGTTAATATGTCTTTTTTAGCTGTTTTTTTCATATTAAGATGTCACAGTGAAGAATTTTTTTTTTAATGTTCAGATGTTTTATTTCAAATTTGACTTTTTTGTTTGTTTATCAAATAGGGTAATTCAAAATGTCATAAGATTTTTAACTTTGGGGGTTTCTACTTGCTTTACTCACTTTATAACCTGGTACTACTTGAATTTGCATGGGAAGGGCCTGATAGCAGGGACGTTACAGAGCTGGTTTCTCTGAGGACCTGTCAGAAGCTTCCCCCATGTCCAACAGAGTCAATGCCAGCCAGCTCATGCATATCTGCTAGTGCATGGTCATTCTGTTCCATTGCCTTCTTTCTACTAGTTAGATACTACCAGCTGGTAACTAGTCACAGGATATAAACAAATATAAGACTACATCATTATTTTCTTGCTCAGGATTTTATTGAGACTAAGTGCTCTTTGAAGTCTCTAATGGTTCTGCCTAGATAAAGTTTGGGTTAGGTAAGAGTCAATCCTGTGAAACTAAGAATAATGAAATTAAAATTGCTTCCACATGCAAAGTAGAGACTAAATTTAGAAAGCAGACAAAATTGTCCTTCCTTCCAGTCTTGCCTCATGAATTATTGTTGAGCAAATTCATTTCTGCCCTTTCAATGCTTCTCTTTTTACAAGAACTCTTCTTTGCATGCACATGTTCAGTTACACTGATCTCTTCTTTTTGCCCTCTTCCACCCTCTTCCCCATTGCATTAAAGCTGCTCTATTTCTGAGATTATGTAAGCAAAAATGTAGATCATTCAGGTTCTTTCTCTGAGATGATTGCTACGGTGATCCTTTGCACATTCTTCTTCAGGTTCCAAACCACAGAAGCTTAGAAAACAAAAATTTTAGTTCACATTCAGCATGTGATCATAAAAGACGGTACTTGTTCTGTGTGAGCTTTAGAAGCAGATGGATACCAGTTTTGTTTTCTCATTGCATTAAAAAAAGATCAGCAGCATGTCCCAGTGGCAAATTTCGGTGTCATGTAGTCTTTTTAGGTGTCCAATCTCAGATTAGACTTTGCAAGTGTGAAGTATTTCTAAATTTCTTAGTCCCAGATGTCCATCAAGGTTCCCTTCTTATAGTTACTAAATGAAAAATGGAGTTCTCCCCTAACAGACATCTTCCTGTTAGGCCGTATGCCACGGTCCAAGGGGGGATGGGGCCGTGACACAGCACGGACGGGTCTGCAGACAAGGTAGAGGTGCAACTGGAATGCTTTAATGAGGTGTCCAGAGGTTTTATGGGTTTCAGGCGGGGAAGGGGCTGGAACATGGGATGGAGCATGAGACAGACAAACGGGGGAACAAATCGGGGTAGGGACACAGGCAAAAGGGGGAGGAACGTGGGAGGAACCGGGGAAGGAAAGGGTGAATGGTAGCTGTCTCCCCTCTGCAGCTTCTTCAGCCCATCAGAGAGGGGAGCGGGGAAGCAGGGAGCAGGCAAAACTCGTGGCAAGCTTGAGCATGCCCAGGCTGTGCACTGTGTAATAAAGTCCTGTCAATTGCTGTATGTTTTTCTCCATGCCCGGAACCTCTCCCATCCTGAATCTTGTTCCTTCACAGCCATACGTACATTACAATACTGCTCTCAACTTCTACAGCTTTAATTAAAGCTTCAACAGCAATGGCTAATGCCAACACCCATTTGCCCAGCAAGTGAGTTTACCAGAGTAACACTACTCCTGTTGCACTCTGGCTCTCCAGCAATACAGTCTGAGTACACAGTCTGGTTCCAGCGGTGAGCCTGTGTGTACAGCTTTCTATAAAGTCACCTTAGATAACACACGTATTCTCTGAGCCCTGAGGTTACTGCCCAACTGTTCATGCATTTTGAGTAGGAGAACTGAGTATTTGTTAGACAGGAATTCATACTCTGAAGAATAACCATCAGCACAAGTTTTGATGAAGTGGCCATTGTTTTGTCAGTCAAGTTTAAACGCAAAATGTCGTAGGAAGAGCTGTGGACACAAACAACCATAAAAATACAGATGTAGGTTTTTTCTTCTCAGACAAGAAAGATTGGTTTTCTGCTTCTATTTGGATATATTGGAAAGATACAGGCATTACTCTGATCTCATTGAGTAAATATTTAAAACATATAGATCACATCATTCTGTGTTGAATCAGGATTAAGGAAATTCCAAAGACGCATCAATTAAAAATTAAATTTAAAAGTAAAAATATAGAAAAAGTGGGAAAGTTTTCAGCTTTTTTTATGGTATTGTCAGTAGAAGCACAAGTTGTTAAGAAACTCAACTTATAAAATGTCATCCATCCAAATGATTTTGAAACATAAGTATTAATCCAGTTTTCTTAGTGTCCACAGAATCATCCTGGTATTCAAACTGAGCTTACTGTTTGGTAACCTTGTTCAGTTAAATGTGAATTAGATTTGACATCCATGTTTCAAAATTGCCTCTCCAATCTCATATATTTCTTTTAGTTGTTTAAAATTGTATTGGGACCAGTTTGACATTTTTCACTTGCAAGCATATTTACTTAGATGTTTCATTTTCTTATTTGTTGTTCATTTCTGATTGCTCACAGCTAGGTGGTCATAGTCCTTTATCAAGAAACTTGTTTTCCTGGATGATATCTGTAAAAATATTGAAAAAATGTGGCATTCAGCTCTGTCTTATCAATAATCTATAATTTCTTATCAACAATCAATATTTCTTTATGATATTTCTGGATAAAAATTTATTTCTTTGTTTTTTTTACCCAAGGGTCCTTCGGAGAGTCACTGTCCATTATCTTGGACAGAGCTGGACACTAATCACTGTTGCTGTAGAGACTAGTTCTTAACCAAATGCTTTAAAATGCAATTTGTTTGGTTCCACATTGAATAAAGAACTATCCTGTCCCTCTCTTTCCCATTCTGACCTTGTGCAAATTTTTGTGTTCATTTCGAGAGCTCTCTTTCCTTGACCATGGTCCGCTCACTCAGTTGTACCAAATTTTCTCTTTAATGATAAGAAATAAAAAGTGCTTACTCCAGAGCAAGGGACAAGAACAGAAATTAGAGGAATGTAAGGCTGTTGTATTCCATTTTATTTTTATGATGGATTCTCTGATTTCTTTGGAGGTGATTGCACAATTTATGCTTTTACAAGAACTGAAATCGAGGGATTAAAAATATGTTTTGATAGATACGGATGTGCAAAATGTGGATTCCACCATCTCCTTACACCTATTATCTGTAGTTTGTTCTCTTCAAAAGAAAAAGAGGTTATATTCTGCTTAGACACTGATTTTTTTTACCTCTGATCTTTTTTTTTTTCAAGCCCAGACCTTCAAATAGAAAAAATGGATCCACCTATAACTACAGATGTCCAACTCACAAAGCTCAGTGATAGGGAGCTATATATAGAGTATGAAATTTTCTAGTCAGGCTTGAACATAACAGTTAATATAAGCCACTTAACAACTTCTGAGATATTTTTGAAATGTCTTAAAATAGTTTTATTATTTTGTTACAATTAGCAATTTTAATAGTACTCCCTTCTTCTTTCACTGCAACATATTTCCTTTAAAACCCTTTTATTGCTATCTTGTTGATGTTTTCTGGTCATGGTACTAATTAAAAAATTGAGATATTCTTCCTTCATTCAATAACTTGCAAGAAAAAATTATTTAAAGAGAGACACTTAGCATAGAAAACTCATAAACTTCTGCCTAAATAAGTAGTTAGAAAACAGCAGATGTTTTTAAATTGTATTAGTAAGTGGTACAGTGTTATAGACTGATCAATACAGCTAATGCCAAATGTAATGCACTTTTGTCAAAATTATGCTATTTCTTAAACTTAATTTTGGATTTATTTCATTTGCCATTGAATATTTTGGCAAACCTGATATCTTTTGCATTTCATGTCTGCTAATGGAAAGCTGGATTCATCTATGCATTTATCTGGCTCAAGCATAATAAAACAGACTTCAACATGCTTGATGGAAAAGCATCTCAGATATTTAGAGAAGATGTTTTTTACTTTTTTGGGGCATTGTGTTAAGTTACTTGGATTGGTATAAGCTACACAATGTTCAAGAACTTTCAAAGTCTGAATTTCTTAGAATTCTAATCTCATGCACTTGTACAGTCACATAATGCTGTTGGCTTTGGAAGCTTAACTGTTGAATTAGAAAGCAAATTGGATTTTTTTGCTACAGAAAATAGCATGAAATCTTTTCCATTTGATTTTTGAAATGCTTTAATTTAAAATATATGTTTCCAATGTGTTGATTAAGCTTTCACATAAGATCTTTGGGACAGAAGCAGTGCTGTATTCATTGTATACAGTACCTGGGAGAGTGGAGCATTTTTCAGCACTTTCAATTTATATTGTTGCTGCAATATCAATTGTAGCTGTTCTGTAAGGTAAAATAGTTGCTCTTTAAATAGGTCAGTTTATCCTACTCTGCTCTTCTGGTGACTCAAATGCCATTTTGTAGGCGATTTTTTGTTCATAATACAATAAAATACACAATGTGATAGTGTAATAAAAGGGCTCATATGAAAGACAAAACAAAGGTAGAAAAAATGGCTGAGACAACTGTGATAATGAAAGTAAAATGTCATTAACTCATTGAAAATATTAAAAAGTTATTATGCTTATGAAATATTAAAAAACTATTGTGTTTATGAACTATCAAGATTTTACTCCATCCACAACACTGAATGTATACCTATGCTATACCTTGCTCAATTTTAAAAGAAACACAAATAAAGTTAGTCTGGCCCTTCATCAGTCTGATGCTTGGCCCACTGATTTAGCACACTTGTATTTTTTACACACACTGCTATTTACGTCTGCTCAGACAGCTCTCCCACCATTAATATTTCACAACCTGTATAATACTTTTTTTCCCTGATAAATACTGGTTCAGAACACTTCCTTTTCTGCTCTATTTTCTTGGAAGAAAATAGTATTATGCAAGTGCCTACATCAATACAGCTGTGACAGAAACAGAGAATATTGCTCTGACTTCAACATATACTCCCTGAAAAATGAACTGAAAATATTCTCTTTGTGAGAAAGCCAGTCTGACTTTTTATTGTTGCTTGTGCAAACACTGGCTCTGACCAAGGAAAGCTCTATCTCATAGCCCCATCATCAATCTGAAATCATCTCATTAACCTAATGAGGGCAAAGATGGGCAAGATTTAACAGAGCTGATATGATCAGCAGACATTAGAATTGTTCTTGCCTGGACAGTAGCGGACAAATGCAGACTGTGTAGTGACAGACAGATCATCTCTGAATTTCAAGATGAAGGAAAAAAAAGGTTCTGTTCATATTTTCACCTGACTTTTTAACATTTTGGCACCCTGTGTTCCCTTCTGAAATATTTCTTAATGTATTCTGATACTATTTAGATTAAAAATGTCATTCATATTTGGATACAGCTAAACCTCCAGTGTCCCCTCATGCCAGTGTTCAGTTTTCATTAACATGGCTCTATTGACTAGGAGGAAATAGGGCTTTCTTATATTACTAGGATTATTGTGAAAATGACCCTCTGCAGTTACTGAAATTGTCTCCCTTTGAAGTACTGAAAGACACAATATGAAAGTTTCTGAATAGTTGATGTCTACAATACATTGATAGGTAATTTTTCTTCTCTTGGACTATACTAGATATTTTAATCCAGGGAAGAACTATTTTGTCGCATACCAGGACTCTGGGCAGACAAAGATGTAGCAAATGACAGATGTCAAGTGAGGTGCAATAATCCTGAAACAATGTTTTCTTGGAAAGCTTCCAGATTAGTCTTACTTTTTTAAAGCCTGAGATCATCAGACTTGCAACCAGAGCTAAGCAGAGCTCCCGTTTCTCTCAGACAGTAAGTACAAGTTGTTCTTCTTTTCTGCCAAGACAGTGACTGAAAGCCAGACTGCCCTTTAGACTCCAGCAGTTGAGGAACGTGGCATGAAATGGTTATGTCTCCCTGATGTGGCCTCTGATGTAGGAGAGGAGTGACTACCCCGACCCTCTCCACCTCCCTGCAAGGAGACACACCAGTGAGGGAAAGGGAGGTGGAGAAGGAGTTGGGTATGAAAACTTGTTTCGGGTGTTCTATATTTGAAAAGTTTTGCTGGAAATCTGAGTGGGTCTGGGAGGAAGGAGATTAAGACCAGGTTTGAAAAGCCTGGTCCCAGAGCATGTAATAGCTGTACGCTCGTGTTCTGCCACCCTCATATTTTCTCACTTACCCATCCCTGTACATAATAAAACTAGTGGCTCAAAGACACAGATCAAAACTCTTCAGATGTTGATTCCAGTCTCAGTTTTCACACAAAGCTAGATATTCACAGGCCACTCCATACCAGTATGTTCCTATATAAGGTATTTGCACACCTCTTTGAAGTAAAAGAGATAAGAATTTATTATTTCCTAATAACAAAGTTGATTTCTGTGCTTTTCCTCAAGAAGATACTTTTTGAAGTATTTCAGGATCCAGCACAGATTAAATTAATCTAAAAATGATAGAATGTAATAAAGGATTACACTGTCTCAGTGATGCAACTTCACAGACATCATTTCTTTTCAGACTCTAGGATTTTTCAAAAACCATGAAATGTCTGCATTTTAAAAGAGTTTTCTGAAAAGAATAAAGAAAACAGAGAGAACATCAGTGACCTTAAATCTTCTTATGAATCTTTTTTTACTGTCTGATCATGGCAGAATGGTGACAAGCTGCTTCATTTTTGCCAAAGTAATTAAATATTATTCCAGCCTTTTTGAGCTCAATGTAATGATAAAGGATTGCATACAGGAAGAGAGCTTGTGTGGGAGCCATTCAGAGACACTTTGCTTGCTTCAAGAATATATAAGTGCTCACAGAAACATGCTAACTAATTTTTTTCCCAGCAGCAGCTTGTTACAGAGAAGTGCAAAAGCTCTCATGTGGCACTTATGTCTGCTAGTGTGCCTATTCTCACAAAACTGGACCACAACTGCAAGATCCTTGTGAAGATATTTCCTATGAACGCTCCCTGAGGAAAGTGGATAGGGAAAATTTTCATACAAACATAGAATGGTTTGGGTTGGAAGGAACATTAAAGATCATCTAGTTTCAACTCCCCTGCCATGTGCAGGGACCCTTTCTACTAGACCAGACTTCTCAAAGCCCCATCCAGCCTGGCCTTCAACACTTCTAGGAACGGGACATCTACATCTTCTCTGGGCAGCCTTCTCTGTTACAGAGCCTCAACATCATCATAGTAAAGAATTTCTTCCTAACATCTAATATAAATCTACCCACTTTCAGTTTGAAGCCTTTCCCCTTGTCCTGTCACTACACATTCTTGTCAAAAGTGCCTCTCCAGTTCTCTTGTAGCCCCCTTCACGTACTGGAAGGTGCTATAAGGTCTCCTCAAAGCCTTTTTTCTCCACACTGAACAGCCCAAACTCTCTCAGTCTGTCTTCATAGGAGAGGTGCTCCAGTCTCCTGATCATCTTTGTGACTCTCTCTGGACTCACTTCAACAGGTCCACGTTCATTTATACAGATGTCCTGGTAGTTTTGCCTGAACTCCATTTTGTTGGGATGCATCACTCCTGACCTTGAAGCAGGTGGTGCTTGGATATTAATCAACTTTCTTGGACCCCCACTATAAGGTTATCCTGCCCCCCCCACACACACACACTTTAATCCTGATCCATAGACTCTTGGATGGCTTCTCATTCATCCCCAAGTGGAGCTCCATGCACTCCAGCTGGTCATTGACATAGAGGGTGACACCCCCTCCTGGTCTCCCGTACCTGTCCTTCCTAAAGAGCCTGTGTCTTTCTGTTCCAACACTCCAGTCAGAGGATCCATCCCACCGTATCTCCATGATACCAGTAAGGGCACAGCCCTGCAGGCACGTGCACATCTCTGACTCCTTGTTTATTCCCCATGCTACATGTGTTTGCATAGAGGAATTTAACTCTGGTTCCTGAAGAGGTTGATTTACTGGCTGGAGTGGTTGGAATTCCTTTATGCTGCTCTTCAGATGCTCTCCTGCTGACCTGTGATCCCTCTCCAGGCTCTGGGCGTGTCTCACTGGTCCTGGTATTAAACTGGTAGGAGTGGGATGGATTGAAATTCTCTTCCCCTGGCAACTGTAGTTTAAAGCTCTTTAGTTTGACAGCATCAACCTTCTCTATTTTTCCTTCATGGATATATATTTCTCTCACAGTTGGAATTTTGGTGTTCAAAAATAAAGTAGAAGAAACTGTTGTTAATCTCCATAGGCCCCATTACCTCAACAACTTGCTTAGTCTCTAATGTGTGACAGCAAGGTGCAAGATAGGTTGTTATAGTGTTAGTTCAGCTTCCTGTGTGTCTTTTTGTCTTAATAGCTATGCAGAAATGCCAGCATAACACAAAAGTAATTGTTGTGCTGTGATAATCAGAATTGCTGTACTTTGTCAGCTAATTAGGAAGGCAAATATATCTCATTTCCAAAGAAATTTTTTGACTGATGATTAAAGTACAGGACTGAAAATCAGTTACCTAAGATCATGTTTCTATCTCTGTAGTGTCTGGGTTTTTTTCTGTTTTGTTTTTTTTAATTTTTGTGAAAACTTTGATTAATCATACTGTGCCTCAGTTTCCTTTCAAGTACGAGGAAGATAATATGTTGGAAGCTTTCGATGGATAAATTTAATGTTCGTCAAGTATTTTGAGGTGTTTATATAAAAGGGTCTCTTGAAGTACAAATTACAGAGGTAAGCATGGCTGAGGTGCAAGTGCCCTATTCCTAGTTTGGAGTAGGCAACTGCACTGTTTTAACTGATTTTTTGTGAAAGCCTGTCTGACAGCACTGTCTAACGTTTTGTTTCATTTCGTTTATGGGGAGAGAGCCTTGTTTTGCTAGGAAGCCATTGATTTGTTTTCTTTTCCCTATAAGAAAATTATTTTTATGGACTGGTAAAGGGTCTCTGTAAGTGGGACGGACGATATATATTGTATATCAGTAGTCTGGATTAAGTACTGATATTTATTATGGTTACTTTACTGCATGGGTGTAACAATTAGTTAATGTTTAAGCCCAGGTGTTTAAAGTTTTAAATATGTGAAGTTCATACCTACCTATACTTCAAGCAAAACTCATTATGAAACATGTCCTCAAGATGTACAGTTAGAGTGCCTTTGTGCCTCTTGAGCCATCCCCTTTCTTAGGTCATCAGCTATCACCTTTTTAGTGGGATCTTCTTTCTCCCTTTATGAATAAGGCTTAGGTAAGAAGTTCAGTGATTCCCTCTTTTTGGCTTTACCACCATAAGTTTAGCTTGCAAGAAAAACTGCAGGAATAACAGAAGCGAGTCAGAGTGCTTGGTATTTAGAGACTTCACACTGTCCTCTGCCCTCATACTAGCCCTCAAACTAGCTCCTGTTTCATGGGTAGATTCTTTTGATGCGACCTCAACACAGATGAAAATGAGTATTCCTATGGTAGTTCTTGGAAAAATGAAAAGGGCAGATATTTTAAGGGGAAGGTCTTCACTAGGCTTTGTGCATGAACTCTTCATTTTTTAGAGTTTACACAGCATTAGAGGGAAAATTAGACCTTATCAACCAAAAGGGATTTCATGTCAGGGCAGAGAATATGTAAATTAGTCTTAGTCTGTTCTATCAGAGGCTTTTTCATCATATCTGCATGGCGTTGAGAGATGTTGGCAACTGGGGGAAGCTATTAATTTTGCATTGTTTTCACTGTACCATCTCTATTTTTGAAAAATTGCCTTTGATTTAGGTACAGCACTTTGAATAAATAATTATCATTTATTTGCCAAAACCTTTTGCAGCCATCCGCAGTGATGTAAGTGTGCATGTTTGCATATCCCTATATGGTCTTCTAGCTATAAACCAAACAAGGTCAGCACCCTGTAGGAATAAGTCCGTAGGTCATCCACCAAGTTCACATGTCATATTGACTTTCACTGTCATATTTGAAAGGTCATAAGTAATATTTACAGTATTAACTGTCCATTGAATATCACTGTCTACAATAATTACTCTCAGTAATGTCTCATGGAATGCAAATAGTGATTTCCTGTTAATTATCATAAAACCTTGCACTCTTCCACTTTCGTACCTCTAGAATTTATCAGAGAGGTACTCAGTTCTCAGGAATCTGTCCTAATCTCCAAAAAGGAGGCAGCCTAGGTGTCCAAGAACACTTCAAGACCATGTATTTCAAAGTAAACAAGGAAAAAAAGTAGCTCTATCAACAGCAGAGATAAGGAAACCTGGTATCCAAAAGGATTTGGTCATCTCACTGAAGTCTTTGATCTAGCTCAACTGAAGCTTTTTGCTAGCTGGAATGTTCCTAATGTGTATTTTTTATTGCAGAAATTTGTTGTTATTGAGTAATATCTGCAGCTTTCCTTCGGAGAAGATGGGATAATAATGGAGATCCTTATTTATTTACTCACCCACTTATGTAAGTAAAATTTTTCTGAAATACATCCCACATTAAAAACAGTAAGGGAAAGGATAGAAAGATGTGCATGCATGCTAACACTAGCACACATTTTGATCCTAAAGAGGCTGAAGCCTAAGGAATCCAGGCTGAAAACTGAACAAAACCCATTTAAATTAAACAAACAAATTAAAAAAAACCCTTTGTTGCATTATAAAGAATTGTTCTAAAATAACAATTAGGTCATTTTGATGGCAATATGCCTAACACATTCCTTGCAATCTCTGATGAAAATCTTAAAGCCGATGTGAAGATAGGAAGTGCTTCCACCTTCCATTGCCCTTCCTTGCCTTGAGAGAATACAAGACCACAAATAAGAAAATTTCCTAGAATTCTAGAATCATAGAATCCTAGTTGGAAGGGACCCACAAGGATCATCAAAATTCTAACTTCTGGTCCTCTGCAGTACTACACCAATAATCACACCATGTACCTGAGAGCATTGCTCAGACGCTTCTTGAACTCTGTCAGGCCTGATGATGTGACCACCTCCCCAGGGAGCCTGTTCCAGTGCCCAACCAACCACCCTCTGAGTGAAAAACCTTTTCCTGATATCCAACCTAAATCTGCCTGCATCTACCCTGACACAGTTTCATGCCATTCCTTTGTGTCCTCTCACTGGTCACCAGAGTGAAGAGATGCCTGCCCCTCCTCATCCCCTCACAAAGTTGTAGATTGCAAGGAGATCTCCACTCAGTTTTCTCCAGGCTGAACAAACCAAGTGATCTCAGTCACTCCTCGCATGGCTTCCTCTCATCCCATCACCATGGGAAGCCCAGATTAGTGAGTGTCCTGCTGTGATTCGCTTGATATAACTTTTGCACCCCAAGTATCCCTTGGACTTTGGGCTTTAAGGCTCTCTGATCCCTAAGCCTGACATTAAATCAAGCTTAGGACTGCAGCTTAGGTCCCCATCACCCTGGGTGGTCCAGATTTAGAAAGGTATAGAGGCAACAATTTCACTAATCTACCATGATTCACTTGGTGTAGCTTTCCAGTCCCAGCTTCCCCAGAGCTGTAGGCTTTCTTGCTCCCTAAACCCTATCCCTAACCCAATTTACCAGTTATTTGTTCAGAGGCAATAAGTTCTAGAGTCTGTTGTTACTCTATTTTGCTTTTGTAAACTCTGGTAGGAAAAGTCAGCACCGTTATGAAATCCAGTATAATCACAAGTACCAGTATGTCTGGAGTAGCTGCAGGAACTCTTGAGTTCTCTAGGGAGTGTTTATTTCAGTTGTTTCATTTGTTCTAGCTATTTAGATCGCTCCTTGTCTGGATTCTTTCTCTATTTTCTGCATGTCCAAAGCAAATACGTACCTCAGAGTCCCAACAGCTGGCAGTTCTCTTGAGTTTAACAAAACAATATTTTTCTTCCCCCATCCTCATTCTGTGAATAACTTAAATGCAGTGATATGCTCTCTTGGGCTTCCATGTTTATTTATTCCATAAATAAAACAGATGCAACTTTTTTTAGAGCAAGGTTCCTCTCATTTTCCATTTTTCTGTAAATCACCTTTAGTAGCTGTCTTTGGTATTACACACAAAAAAAATTCAGTCACATCTGATTAAGTACAGCAAATAATAATGATTAATAAAAAAAAATTATACTCTTCAGTCTATCTTAAAGAAGTATCTCCAGCTGTCTCGGGATTACTAAAACCTGTTTCTTCTTTCTATGTAAATGACCCGTTTGCAGATACTAAATTCAACTCACTCATGATTTTCACACAATTTTTGTAGGGTTTCTAATGTCCTGCTTTAGATCCCAACTATTCTTGTAACCCTAGTGAGTAGGAATATTTATTTATTTATAAATTTATTTTTAGTCAGATATTTATTTCAACAGTGTATTTCAATATCTTCCTGAGACTTGTAGGATTTTGATTATAGTTTAGTTATACTTACAGGCGTTTCCTTGAGGGCTTCTGTCTTCAGACAACAAACATAGTCCTTCAGTGGTTCCTTACCAGCCCCTGAAAGTGTTAAGAAAGAATGATACCTGATTTTTAATGTTATCAAGCTCTTACGTGACCATATTTTCCTCCAGTACATCAGCAAAAGGTTACAAGGATTTTAGGATGCTGGAATTCAAATGAAATTTAACTCAGTTTGTAAGGGACAGTTTGATTTTATTCTTATACTTACTAGCAAAAATACCATGTACTTCTGAATATGAAAATGATGCAGTGAGAGACAATTTGCATTTATAAAGGTTTTGCTGGGTACCATTTCCACCTGTTGCCTGGTAACTCCATATCATAAGTATGTCCCTACAGGTGAATACAGTAAAGCTGTTCACAGTCCAGCATGTACCTGTGATAAGTCAAGAACAAGGCTACTTCTGCCAGTCCAAAACCTGAGGGCAGAACAGAATCTGTAAGTGACTGGTACCAAACACCACCATATATCCTTAAGGTCACATCAAGCATCCTGCCTGCAAAGGGTAATTTCAAATTTAGTTTCTAGATAGTAGACTGAAAATCAGTCTATATGTATAATTCTCTATGTAGTGTCTTTTTTTGTTAGACATTTCTTCCAGACAAAACTTCTCCATCCAAACTTGTGAAGTCCGCATTTACTGAGTTATTAGTCACAGTTATTAGGCCAGGTGTCATGGTTTAACCAGCAGTTCTTCAGGAGATTGCATGGACTACCCTGATGGACCTGGGAGTCACCATATCCCTCTCTCATCAGCCTGCCTGCCCCATGGTGGGACCACGTGAGCTTTCCTGTACCAAGTCCAGCCCTGCGTCCACCTGCCCCTCTGCATCCTGCCAGCCCCAAGGTGTGAGATGTAACTAACGTAGCATGGCAAAATAATCTGAGATGTGCAGAGGCTGACTCAAACTCTCTTACTCTCTCTCGATATAGGATCTAGTGCTGATTTTGAGGTTAATTACGCCGATGGGGTCCCTAGCCCTTTCCATCACAAGGTCGTCTTGGTGAGACCTAGATGAAGAAGTGGAAGACAGAAGAATGGCATGAACCAAGAGTGGGATGATGAGGAGCCCACTACTGAGCCTTGCTCTTTGGACTTCTTTTTGTTCGTCTATTTTTATTTCAGTCCATTAGCTGGAACTTTTGTGTATGCTCCTGAGAAGAAGAAAAGAAAGGTGTAGACTGTAGCACCTTAGTAGCCTTTCTGAGAAACACTTTTTAAAGTATTTTTTTGAGAACCCCAAGGTTCAAAAGTCAGCATTGCCTATAAAGGCAAGAAGTCTTGAATCAGGCATGGTGACTGATATAATCCGTAGTTTCTTGCAAGTAACTAGAATAGATTAGTTAGTATTTACATTTCTTTTCAAGATTTTCAGATTCCTCCTGCAGGTCACAGGAAAAAAATCCTTATAACAATCTCATTGATTCGAACTTCTAAATCCCATTCTCAGAAGTAATTTAGGAGCAAAATTACATTAACTATCAAGGAGACATGATTCAAAATGTCTGCCCACTTTGAAATTGAGCTTTAGCTTCTAAATCTGATACTTTTGGGAAGGCAGAATAGAGTACAAGACATTTTTGGAGAAAGAAAAGATTTTAAAGACTACAAGATAAATATGTTGATAAACATGTATAATGTATATATAAAAAAGTTTAGTTTTTCTTACAGCTGTCTGTAGAAATGCTTTCTTTTTTTGGAAAAGAACATAAAGTAAGTGTTTGTAAAGTAAATAACAACCAATGCTGTAATGGTTTTGAGTTTACGCCTTCCTTCCCTGTCGCCAGGAAGGAAGGAAGGAAGTATTCCATCCTATTCCTTTACGTAATCCGAACATATAAATAGGCGGAGAGAGAAGCCTCTTCCTCTCTTCCCTTCCAGCGAGGTTTGGAGACAGCAGATTCCTCGCAGCCGGTCTCCCTTCTGTGGGGGGAGCTGGGGCCTGGCTGGGCCTACAGGGCCTGTTGTTTCTGCTGATCGGAGTCTGGTAGCGTGGTGGCGGTGTTTGGGCGATTGTGCTATCCCAAGGAAAGTAGTAATATATTCTTTTGCTAATTCTTTAGTTTGCTAGATCCTGAGGGGGTTTTCTTGACTGTGTATATCTGTTTTGGTTTTTTGGGGTTTTTTTTCCCTTCCTCTTCCTTTCCCTTTCCCTTTCGGGATTGTATATAGTATCTCAACTGTATATAACTGTAATATACATAAATACATTTATTTTAATATAGTTTGGCTAGTCTGGATTTTTCAAAGTTTTTTTCTTTGCTCTTTGCCGGAGGTTTTTGTGCTGGGTCTGGGGACTGGGAGGGGAGCCAAGTAAAACTTAGACAAATGCTTAGGACCTTTAAATGTTGAAATTGAAAGTCATCTGTTACTGAAAATATTTATCAGCAATTAATTCTGAGCCCTTCCTCTGCTGTATATATGTCTTTGCTACAGGTATCAATGTCATATGCACCCAGTCGCCACAGAAATAACAACTATTCACCCACTACAAAGAAGGTGTTTTTAAGGGGCAGGGAGGGAAGGATTATTTTTAGTCATTTCTTCTAACTCAAAGATTGTGGATAAATATGGGGAAAAGATATGTCTCTTCATCTTCTCAGTATATTTGTCAACAGTTTCCAAAATTTTTTCAGACTTTTTACTGAAAAAATGGCATTACCAATCAAAGTCTCTGTTTGTCATAACATATTCAACAACAAAGAGTCACAAAGCAAAATTCTTCTTTGTCCTGCATAACCTATAGTGCGTGCACTGGCACGCCTGTTATCAGTGCAGTGCACTGTGCGACTGCAAACAGTAATACAATCAGGTTTTCATTTATATTAATGTGGCTAAGCTCTGTGTTTGATCATGTTAAAAGATATGCGCTTGGTAAATGTAATTCCCATATATTAATATATTACCTACAAAAGGCCATTGTTTACACAATGTGATTCAGATGAGTATTCTGAGTGAAAATTTATCAGAGATTGGTAAATATTCTCATTCAGTTTTAGATCAGAAGAATTTAAAAAATAAAAAAAAAAATTCACACGAAACCAGTAAATTGCCATCAGCAACAGATTTACTATCAGCATCACAGGACAAAAGTCATCATTAAGTATAAACCAAATCCCACAGTCCTGATCAGGAATACATCCATTTTTATTGAATGAAAATGGAACTTAGTATTTCTCTTATGAAGAAATCGCCTTCTTCATGCATGAGGAGCTTTGGTAAAATAAAATCCAGATCTCAGCACTGTGGCCCAACATGATCCCTACATTACAATTACGGTTGTGCCAGTAATGGATTTTCCAGCAACTGATATTCATAAAGTCGAACATAACCAACACCTTTTTCCACAGTAAAGCAAGGGCTACAGGTCACTCAAGAAGTATTTGGACAATACTCTAAGGCACATGGTGTGACTCTTGGGAATGGTCCTGTGCAGGGCCAGGATGATCCTTATGTGTCCCCTCCAACTCCACATATTTTGTGATTCTCAAAAAGAAGAAAACCTGACTCAGTGTCTTCCTTTGCTTGAAGGGACTCAAGCTTTCTTTTCCCAAACAGGTCCATTTTGCCTTTGTTTTTAATTGAACATGAACTAGAACAAAGACTTGGATGAAAGGATTCATGTTCTAAGATGTCTTACTCTCTGTTATCGTAATCTTGTGTTTTTACTGACTGGACAATTCTTTTGTTTAGGTACCAGCACTGTCTTCAAACTCCTTCAAAAAAAAAAAGAATTTAACCCAAGACCAACCATGACCTCAATAAGTGTGCTCCCCATTGAGATATGAACTAGAAGGGGATTATATGCACCTACTTACTGTCATTTAGCTCTCCAGAGAACATAGGAAATTGCATTCTTCTGGATACTTCCTTATGACTTCTTTGCACATAGTACAGATGCTTAATTTGTAATAACTGCAGTCCTGTTAGTAGATTGGAGCTCTGTTCCCACTTACTTAAAAAGTGTCTTTGAACATCATTTTATATTAATGTTACTTGGCAGAGGATGAAACAATACTGATCTGATTGATAATCAGTACTCTGTGTACCTCCATTTACAGGTGGAGATTACCCTGCCTGCCTAGACAGAGTTAAAGGTTTTAAGAGGTAAAACCAGGAGCACAGGGAAACCTACAGGAGATGGAAGAGATACAGTATTACACTGTTTTTTTCTGGAGAAGTTAGTTATTGAGAATAGGTTAGATAGGCTGAGAAATTTTAGTCTGCCAGGCTAGACCCAGAGTTGGAGGAGATACTGAAGCCTTAAAGACGTCAGGATTTAGTGGGAATGAAGTTGAATAACAAGCTGTTATCAGCAAGTGGGTAGGAGTCTCTGCCAAAGAAAGGAGGGTATAAACTTAAGGAATTGTATTGTGCGTATTGGGCTGACTGGAATATATCAAAGCTTCGGAGAAAATTTACTTTGAGGAAGGAAGGAAATATCCAAAAAACGTTATTTTATTTTTTAATCTCTGCTCTGCATGTGTGTACCTTTGAAAAAGGGAGTGCTTTGTTCAGAAAAAAACATTCTGAAAAAACTGCAGTCAGCTCAGCAATCACAAATCCCTGAGGAAGAAGGGTTCACAGATGCCAGATGCACTTGTCATGCTACCAGAGTCGAAGAAATGGGAATGTCTGGCCAGTGATCCATTTCAGGTTTCATCTTTTGAGAGAGTGGCCTAGTCACTGAGTACATGGAAGAAAGATAGAAACAGTCAAAAGGGAAGATCTCCCAAAGACAATGATGCTCTGTGTTATCTGGTGACAATTTTTAGCCCCTAACAGAGACAGCTGTAGAAATCTCTGTCCCCAGGCACTTATTCTACAGCTTACTAGCCCATTGGTTTTGTGAACATTACTTTTACTGGCTGCACTGTAACCTAAAACATGAAAACTATCAGGCTAAAAAGAAACCAACCAACATGGACTGGGAACTTCTTCAAATCTCAGCTTGTCATTCTCCTGACCTCCATGCCAGTTTGACCACTCAGACACAGTTCAGCATTACCAAGAGGCAGACAGACAGCAACATTAAGGTCTAAGGGAACAACTACAGGTGGTGAATGGGGTTGGCACCCTGTCAGCCCACTCAGCCAGTGTGGTTTACGCCCCATTGTGATGCTCACATTGCTCAAGGTGTGCATCAGGTCTGGCCACATATTGCAGTCCGTTGCATGTGTTTCTAAGTTATGGTATATATTGGTTGATGATTTACCATAGACTTGGGAAGATATGGTCAAATGAGCATGGGATCAATGTGGACAGAGCTTAGCTTTGTCAAGAGAGTAAAGAAGTTTTCTTTTTCTGAAAGCATAAAATACTCCTGATTTTCTGCTTTTATTCCACAAACCAGCATTCATTTACAGAAAAGCTCAGAATAAGAGATCAGATTAGCCTGCAGGCAATTAAAATCTTATTCTTATCCATGGGCAGTGGAATGACCTGGGAGGTACCTTTTATATTATATGAAGTACAATATGAAACCACTGAAGCTATATCAGATGCCTCTTTGACAACATATTATGTGGTGCTGCCACTGGAAAACTACTGACATTTTTTTAAGGGAATGTTGTGTCACAGTTTTCCATGAGATACTGATTAATATGCTATTGAGTCTATAAATAAGGTACCAACCAATGACAGTTGTGACAGTATTTCTGCACCTTGCTAGGATGGGACTGAGATCAGTAAGTCAGTTCACAGAGACCAGTTATCTAGTCTGTAACAGTAATGAATGGTGAAAGGCAGGATATGAATTGCTATTTAGAGGGAAGATGTTCAGAAAAATAAGGACAAGATGAGAATTTCTTCATACAACTTTAGCCGTGTTACTAACATACTCAGACAGAAAAATGAGAGAAGTGCCTAAGTGCAAAACAAGCAATAAATCTGAAGATAATAAAAAGCAGCGAGTGGCTGTCCAAGGCCACACATTGCATTTCATCACGTACAAAAAAAAAACCCCACAGAGAAATAAGACCCCAGACAACCCTCCAGTCTTTGTTTTAGGCTTAAAGTAGTTAGCCCTGTAGTCCTATGTCTTTTCTTACTATGTGTTATTACAGACTCAGTGAATTTTGAGCAAATAAATAACAGCATAAATTTTCTTTTTCTATGTTCTGGACCAGACTCTAATTTTGAAATATCTTTACAGACCTCTCAGAGGTTTATACTATGGAGATAGTGAGGCTGCAGTAGAAACATTGGTGGAATGAGAGGAAACAACGAATGAGTTCCATGGAATTCTCTGCTTTGGGAATAAGTCAAGCACAAGGATTTGATCAGGCAGTTCTCTGTGTGCAGTTTGTAATTTCTAAACTCTATTTCTGCAAGGAGATTAATGAAAGTCCATACAGTCTTTTCGTCTCAGTTAGAAGCAACGAAATGAGGAGCTTCCTTAAAATTACAACATATAGTTGGAAATCTAAAGCAAATGGGGACTATAAGCAACACTAATTGTGGTGTACTGAAGGCACAGACTCAGTGGGAAGAGGAACTGAGACAACTTTATTCAAAAGGATGCGGCCTTTTATAACCAACACAAACATGGAAGTATTCCTTATAAGGCAAAAACTGTAACTGCAGCATCTAATTGGCTGCTAGCTGTCACATGGGGACATGGTAGGTTTTCGAGGTTGCAACTCATTCCTCTGATGAGTTGCTCTGTACTCTGCTTGGCCCAAAACCTGCTGCTAAAGTCTCATTCTTTCCAGGCCTTCAGCCTGCATATTCCCCACAACTAGTCTCTCACAAATTATTAATATAGACTTTTGAAATAATAATATTTTCAGTATCCCAGATACTGAAGTTACTGGTTTGTAATTAATGGTATGTGTTAAGTTTTCTTATGGCAGTTGCATATCCTAACCAACATTAGTTTATAAAAAGACTTATTTCAACAGCCTATAGCAATAATTTTTGTGACATTTCTTTTGCTTAAAGTTTTGCCCTGAGTCTTCTCTTCTCTAGGCTGATCATCCTCAGCTTTCTCAGCCTCTTTTCATATAACAGATGCTCCAGTGCCTTATCACTTCCATGGCACTACACTGGACTCAGTCCAACATGTCTGTCAGTATTGCACTGGGGAGATCAGCACTGGACCCAGCACTCCAGATATGTCTCACCAAGGCTGGACAGCGGGGAAGATTCATCTCCCTCCACCTACTTCTAATGCTTTTCTTTCCACAAGGGCCTTCAAAAACAAAACAATTAAGAAACCCCCACCCTTTCTTTTGACAGATCTTCAAGAAAAATTACATTGGATGTAACTATCAGGAAAAATAACTTGTAAACAGTAATGGAATGTAGACTCAGCATACTAATTTAGGAACTGTCATACTGAGGGTATTGGCACAAATTGATTTAGGGCTGTGTGTATCTATGTTTGGAGAACAGTCTGCATCACATAGCAGTTAGTAGTGAATGTTTGTAGGATAACAAATGACGGTAGGCTGTCGTATGGTTCCTAATATATTTTCTCCTTATGGATCAGTCCTGAAACTCTAAATTCCACCTTTTTACTTCTATTTGGCTTTGCTGCTTGGTATTAGAACCAGATAATTTTATTAATAGGATTATGTGATGACTTTCTTTAATTTTGCTAGTTTATTAATCTCAAGAGTGTCCTGTGACAGTTCGTTTTGCAGGATGGTCACAATTTTTTGGTTTACCTACTCAATCAAGCTGTTCTTCTTTATTAAAATTTGGACTTGATGTCTTTTAGTGTATCGTAGTCATTTTAGTGTATCTGTCATTTTAGTCTTATGCAGAGAAAAGAAGGAAGAAGATAGTAATTATCTTTCTATACACTATTCATTATTTACATTTTTCTTGCATCCCTTGTGGTTTAAATGCTTTTGCATAAAAATACTATTTTCTTTTTGAGTTTTTTTCCCTGCATTAATTATTCTTGTTATCATAAGGGCTTGTTTTTGCAAATTATGTCAGCAGAATCATTTTATGGCATTATATCTTTATGCTTAATGCTTGTATATTGAAGTGTACAATCGCTTATGTCTGATGATTGATTGATTATTATTTTCTGCATAAACATGCACACAGGTATTCTTTGTATTTCACTTTGACAGTGAAATTGTAGGCTATTTTCCTTTTGTTAAAACATTACAAAAGCCATTTGCCTGCTTTTTTGTATTTCTTACCTTTCCTAAGCAAAAATCTCATTCTACTCTTCCTTATTTCTTTGCTGTTTACCAGAGGGATATCAATTAAAAAGATCAGGCATGATGAAAAGTCATTATTGCTTAAAGACTTTTAAATCCGTGCTTTTGTGACTCCCTTGTTACCTATTTTCATATAAACTCTTCCAAATTTGCTAAGCCGATATGAATTGAGATAAATTGGATCATTTGTAGCCCAGTCTTTACTGCCAAATTCAGATCAGCAGTCTGTGTTCTTTACTGTACAGAGCATGGCGTTGTATGCTGGGTTCTCTAGCAGGATGAAATCTTGGATTTACCCTCAGTCCAGACATTTTGCCTCCCCAGCATAGATAGCAGTCTATTTATCATTTAGATAGAATCTTTCCTCATTTTCTTTCCACAATTGTCAACAATTACCTCCCATGTGCTGGTTCTCTCCAATGCTTTCTGTGCCAGCATGTTTGATCGCAGTATCCCACACTCTTTGCATAATTTTAAGAACACATATCTGAGCACACCCCTGCAGATAGTGGTAGCTAGCATTCTCTGCTTCATAATGATGGCAAGGTACTTCATTGCACTCACATTTCTTGTTTACAAGGAAGGTGGGGATTCATTCATCTTAAATGATAATCTTGTTGAAAGCTGGTTGAAATATTACCTTGACTTATTTTGAGCCAAATGGTAATTTTCAATTAGAGTATCTAATGAGACTCATACAGGGGAAAACATTTGTACTTATATGAACTGTGGTTGATTCAGTATTGAAATAAGTAGTTCATTCTGCAGTATTAGGACCTTCATTTTGGATTTAATCTACATATTTTTTTAAAAAATTTGCATATTGTAGAGTTCAGTTTTGTCTGTGGGACTCTGAAAGACTGTCAGTTCTGTAATGTAAACTGGAACTTCCTGAATTCTTTTCTGAACTTTACAAACTACAGTGGTTTTGTATAGATTCTGCTTTCAAAAAAAGCCCCCAAGTTTGGCTTTGTAACAGTTGTCAAGATTTTGAACATGAGAAAAAAAATGTAGTACATTAAACTGCACCTCTGAAGTCTGGCAAATGTAGATTTGGAGAGCAAGGCTGGGATTACATTAGGAGTCCTGGCAAGCTGCCGAATATATTCATTACTACAGAAAATCAGGTAACTTCCATCTCGGTTAAGAATTTGTGATAATGACAAAGCTGCAGCCATTTGTAGAGACCTGGTCCCAGGCTATGTTTGCCCAGGACTTCGTTGACCTGCTTAAAATGGTAAGTGGAGTTTTACTTACAAGATTCCTATCTGCTTCCAAACACCTCAGGTGCTCCAAGGAAGAGGTATGAATGGATCATCTGTGATTTGAAAGGATGATAGACTTGATTGATAGCAACTCTTCTATGAGTTGCCTTGCAGCATGTGTGTTGAGCAGCTGCTTTAAGGAAGCTGGATCATGGTTGAGTCCACAATTTGAAGGTGGGTGACATTTGAGAGAGTAAAGTGCTGGTGCATTAAGGATTGTTCAGCACACAAGAAAATGAAGGATTTGAGCACAGGATTAGGAATCACAAAATAACCAACAAAGGTCGTGGAGACCAGCTGTTCCACCACAAGCCAGCTATAGTTCAGTGGCCACAAAAGCAGAGTGCATGGAGAAGGTAGAGGAGGTATTCACATTGTGTTGAAGCTGAGCTGATTTACAAAAGTGTTAGCTAAAATTTTATTTAAAAATTACTTTACAAATAAAATTAAGATTGTGTTTCTGTGTATTTCTATTTCTTTGCAGCTTTTGGAGTGTGTTTAGGACATGATTCAAACTTGTCTTCACATACAGGAATTGTGAACCCACTCTCTACTCTAGTTAGGTCTGAAGCCCTGAAAAACCACCATAAGTGTTTCAAAACTGTGTAACCCTGTGCAGACAAGAGTAACGAAATGTCACTCTATGTGATGTAAATTCTCAGAATTAACTTTTCTGGGAATTGGAGTATGTAGTTTATCATCATGAGTTCAGGAGAAGATGGATAAACACTTCAGCCAAGTCACCTGAAAAATAAAAACAACTCCAAAAGCTAGGCCTGGCTGATCATAGAGCTAACTTGATCTGGGGAGGTGGTGTACAATTTATGTTTTCAGAAATCAATGAGTAGGACATATGCAAGAAATAGGTACACCTCATTCTAACCTTGATTCAGCCTAAAATAGCTTGAACACCAGTCTCTGATAAACTGTGAGTATGCTCTGAGTTCAAGATCATTAGAGCATTTTGTGTAAGAAGACTTAAAAGCTCTCTTTTGAGTGTGGATCACTGTATAGCCAGGCATGCAAGACAGTTCTTTGCATAGCTGGCAAAAAACCCCACCATCCAAAAGAAACAACAAAACTCAAAAACAATAACTACAAAAAAGCTAAGCAAAACAAACAAAAAACTTGAACATGGGAAGCCCTTCTTTAGCCTAGTGCATGCAGCCAATGGTAAAAATCAACCTGGGGGTTTATGTGTTACACTTGTGTTAGACCATCGCTAGATGAAATGAAATGAGGAACAGATCCCAAAATCTCCCTGTCTAATGGAGTGCCCTGAGTTAACGCTGGCCTGCCTTTTCATGTCCGTAAGCAGACCTAGTGCCTTTTGCGATCCTGACTGCACGGAATGTCAGCTACAAGAGGTTCTGAGAACACCCCACTAGTGACTAAACCTCTGGGGGAAATTACTTACTTTTTGTTGAGTCTGAGGACCTCACCATCTTCTTACAGGTGAGACCTTTGTGCAGTGCGTTTGTAGTCCTGTCACAATACTCTCCTTCCTTTCCTGCAGAGAGGGCTGCTGACACTGAATCCTGACCCAAGTAGGCAGGAGCACTCAGTCTGCACTGGACTGGCAGGCACCTTCTCAGCACCATTTCCTCTTCTCTCTCCCAACCTGCTATCTTTTCAGTCACTGTGAGCAGCAAGTGACAGCACTCTGTCTTTCTCTTTTCCTGTCCCCGTCCTTTATTTTCTGTGGCTAACACACCACAGCAGGCAGCAGAGCTGATAGGCTGGAAGATACTGTGAGGACTTTGGCAGTGTTAGGGTAACAGTTGGACGTGATGATCTTAGAGGCCTTTTCCAACCTGAATTGTCCTACAATTCTATGACTGTTGGGAAGGAGAAGTGGGGCTGCACTACCAGTGGCAGCAGAGGAATATCCAGTGAGACTTGGAAAATACAGAAGTGGTGATAGCCTAGATTGTGACAGTTTCTGCATTATGCTAGCTGCAACATTCTAAGAATTTCAGTGAGATCATTTCTTCTGTGAAATGAAATGTGGGATCCTCCTCCAGCATGCAAGTCCTGCAAACTCACCAGCTTCACTTTGAGGTATATTATGCTGTGCTGAACAGACCTCAGCCATGACATGGTGGTTGACAGGGAAAAGCTGTATGAAAATCACTGGCATAAAGGAAATACTATAAAAGAGATTCATCTGTGCTATTCAGAAATAAGAGTATTCTTGCATAGTAGCTGCTGGAAGGGTATGCGATCTGAGCAGTTCTGTTTTGGGAGCAACAATGAGACAGGATTGGAAGACTTAAGTTTTACAGTGTCTGTTCACAGTATGTCAGAGTGATGCAAATAGACAAAATGGGAAGATTGTCCGACAAGAATTTATGCTGCTAAAGAGATCATTTGCTGTAGATTTTGAAAACAAAATTAATGACCAAAATGATTAAAAACTAGACACTTTGAGGTCGGGGAGGGATATGAAAAGAAAAAAAAAGGCAAAAAAACCCCTTGTTGAACTCTTTTTGTAGCCAGGTTGGAAGAGGGATAAATCAGATGGCTCTGCGAAAAATGAAGTGCACGTTGCATTGCTCAGAGAGGATGGAAGTGAGGCATTACCATGTGCCAGTGGAGCTGAACGACCTCCACAGCAGATGTGAGCTGATATGATCTGTGAAGGTGCACCATAACAGTGCAGAGCAGGACTGAAAACTCTAGTAAATAGGCACCCTCCAATCTTTGTGTATATGTTAGAAGACCTGATGATACATGCTTTCCCCTGTGTATGTAATAAAAAAGGCAAAATAAAAACATATCTAAGTTACTATTACAGGGGAAAGACAGAGATTGGTTGCAATAATGAGATTTGAACTGGGATCCTGTTTGCACTTGCAATGTGAAAACAGTCAGCGCCAGATCATTCATTTATTCAAACAGAGTTATGGATCTCACAGGCTGTAAAATGCAGAATGTATATCCAGGAGGAGATCTAACCACAAGACCAATTATTTTTGCCCTTAGAGACAAAATGACCTAAAGACCAATTTAGATTGGCTGGGAAACGGGATGTCACTTCCCTAGTGTGGTTGAGTGGATAGCACTTAGGGATAAAAACATGTATATTGTTAATTGGTCATGAGTTTCTTCATTTAACAAGGACCCTCTCAGGGTACAAAATGTAATAAATTGGCTGGGCAGGACCAGAGAGGAAGCTGGGGGACTGTTGAAAGGATTGGGCTGATACAAGTCCCTGGAGGTGTTTTTGTCAGCCCTATGGTGTGCTACATGGTAAAAGAGTGAGATAAATGTAATTTAGGAAGTGTGTTCATCCTCTGCTCTGAGGAAGAGTCTACCATACTGTGGTGGGGGAAAAAACAATTTTCCCCCTTGAGTTATAAAATGGTAACCCCCCAGGGAGTGGTAACCCTTAGGATTGAACCAATGAGCGCTTTTGCAAAATATAAACATATCAACAACCAGACCAGAAAAGAAGGTTGTTGTGGTTGTGCTTGTCGGAGAGGTGGTCATGTTCTGAGGCCACGAGGAGAAGGGGCCCAGAGCCCCACTGGGGGATGGGCCCCTCCAGCCCCCAACTGGGGGGCTACAAGGACTTGGAACAGTGTTAGAGTGGGCTAAGTATCTGTAGCTAAGAGCTGGGAGTTTTTCTCCACCGTGAGCATCAGCAGGAGCAGCGACAGAAACAGCACTGACCAGAGGCTATGGAGAGAGCCAGAAGAGATAAGAACAAGCAGCAAAGACAGGCATGCAGCAACACAGAGAGAACTCCTGCAAGGAGAGAGAGAAAGAGAAAGAGAGCCGGCACAGAGCAGAACTAATCTCTATGGACAGAGTTGTGGGGTAAGAACTGAAAACCAAAACCCCCAAACTCCTTTGAGATCCCTCCTAAAGTGGAGGGGGTGGACTCCTACTGGATGGAAGTCCTAAAATGCAGCATGCACTGCAGAGAGAGGAGCTGAGAAGCTCAGGCATCCTGGAGCTTACCAAGATGGCCAGATTGTCCCCCCCTTGTTGCCACCAAGCTAGCAGCCTGAGATCAGAGCACAGGAGCTCTGCAAGGAAGTCTGAATCCCCTGAGGACAAGGACCGTCACGAAGGCTTCTGCACTTCATTGATATGACGTGGTGAAGCAACCTTTGTCCTGGTGAACGCAGCCCATGGAAGAGAAAAGACTGGAGTCGAAGGGCCGAGAGGGGCTTGGAGGCCTCCCTCATGTGTAATGATAAAAGATCCAGCCACAGCTGCTGCATGAGAGAGAGAGAGAGAGACTGCTGCCCTAGAGAGACTGCTGCTCTGAGAATGGAAAGGATCTCTTCCTTCTTCCCTCCTGGACTTTTATTGGAGGGAGAAGAGATTGATCCATTGTAAATACTGATTTATTATAGGAGAGATAGTTAAGATTGTATATGATGCATTGTAATATTTATTTGTGTAGTCATTGTAATATAATTCTCTTTCCCCCCATTTTGAGTCTTGTGTGGTGTCTGGAAAACCCATCTCACACTGGGTTGAGATGTGGAAGGGGGGCTTGGACTCAGGAATTGGATTTTTAGGGCTCTCAAACAATTACACATACCTACATTACCTTGCATTGCTTTGTGTCTAACTCTTTCCTTGAAAATCATTGATGATAAGATGTCATGCCTGGGAGTGAAAGTATAGCTGTTGACTATTCATTTTCTGATATTTTTCATCTCCAATGGCGGCAACTTGCAGCACAAGCATCCTGTGCTGGCTCCCTGCAAAAAGTGTATTTGCCAGCCACTGCACCTCTTCAGGACTCAGAACTCTGCACACTGCCTTAAGGTGACCGTTTCTACAGAGACAGTGCTTCCCAGTTTATCATCTCCACCCTGCTTCATCTGTTGACATTTGGCTTGTCCCATGAAACTAGGCTGTCTTTAATGAAACAAATTACAGGTGTAATTATCCAGGCATCATATGTCAAAAGAGTAGATAAAAAGGCTGAAAGAAAAAAGATTACAAGTGAAGTAAAATTCAGCTTAACAGTGGGATACATCCCTTGTTTAATTACTGGCCTGGGATGCAGACTGACTCCTGTTTCCCCTCTTTTTGGCAGAAGACCTCCATGTTTCATGATTAGCTGCTTCTCTGCAAGGAAGTCATACCTGTCTTTTAAATGTCTTAGATTTACAGTATTCCATGCATGGTGAATTGCGAAAGTGTTGGTTGTGTATATGTTGGATTGTGTCAGTGCCCTGCAGCATGTTCTCAGGTTTTTATTATTAAAAAGGTACCACAGGAACAAATATTCTCTCTTGGCTTTTCTCTTAGGTCAGGCTGTTCCCTCAGCTACTCTGGTGTGGGGGCACAGTGAGACTACACTATTTCTGTCATAACTTAGTAACTTGGTGATATTCAAATCCACTTTTGTTGTGTTGTGAACTGAGTGAATTTGACCCTGTCTTTTCTTTTAGTGATTTTGGACAATTACTCGCTTTAGTCCCTTTGTGTGTATTTGTGTATGTATAAGAAAATCATAAAGTATATGCATACATAATAAGTATATGTCTGAGTGAATATATAAATAAATACACCCCAAATGCAAAAAAAGGGGCAAATTACAATGGTAATTTGTTGTCTCAAAGTAGGATTGCTTGACAGTACACTGTTGGATTAATCAAGCTCTCCACATTTTTATTGTTAAATTAATCCTCTTAAGTATTACTCTTTGTTGTTTATTGAATAGCATCATCCTTATTTCATACTATGTCCCCAATTTACAGAGTAATTTTAGACTTTAATCCTATTATCCCAAATACTTGCAAGACCTTATGACCAGGTACCATCTGTACATTTTCAAAATGTAACCACTCCTGTAACCCAACCAATTCAGTGCAAACCTGGCATAGAATTAGGTCCATGGTCAATCTCTCCAGATCTGGTGAAAAATGTTCTCCTCATTTTATCAGTGAATTACTTAGAGCAACTCACTGGGTGAGGCCTTTTTGAACAGCTATGAAGGTACCGTGTGACAATTTCATTTAGATAAAATTATACAGGGTTTGGTTAAAAAAAATAATCTAGATTAGCACCAGAAACCTTAGTAAAGTCAGAGAATCTCAAAAGAGCTATCCCTTCTGATCCACCAGATCCCATCAGAGAAATGAGGTAGATCTCTCACAGTTTATCCTTCATAACTCCATGTTGGTTGTCCATCCCAGCCTGTGTCTGTCAAACTGCTCATGGACCAGGAAGATATTGTAAGTGGGCTGGAGCTGGTCCATGGTTGGCATTTGGTCCTAAATGGGACACATTCGTTTGTTGTCCCCTGCCCCACCATTCAGCCTGCCATGGCTCACCTCAGACCCACCCGCTGCATGAATATGTATAAGGAGGTAACAAGGGTCAGGAGTGCTACTTCCAGTCCTTGCCAGTTGCTGTGTAGTAATCTGTTCTTGTGTGTCACCATGTATGAACCTTTAACTAATTATTCTTGGTTGCCCATGCTGTCTTTGTTTAATCAGACAAGGGGTATATTTACCTTCCTCTTGATCACTTTGGCTTGCCTTGAAACCACAAGTTCATGAAGACCATGAAGACTACAGAGTCTGCTTGGTCTCAATTCTTCAGTACCTTAGCAGGCATTTCTTTGAGGGATATTGTCAAGAATTCATTTAAACTATTTAAACGTTATCTCTTTATTCTATTCCTCTCCTACCTTATGTTTCTGTCTCCTTCTAAAACTATTGCTGTAAGTAGATGGTCATACAAAAGAATTTTTATGAAGACTGGTGCAAGAGATTAAATTTTACAGATAAGTCTGTCCCATTAATTATTGCTCTCCTCTGATTTGAATAATCAGCCTGTACGTTCCATTGTCTTTTTCACACTTCTATTTTATTGTAAATGTTTTTCTCATTTCCTTTTATGTTCTTTGCTACTTGTAAAATGACTTTTTCTGATTTTATTCCTGCACGCCTTGCTGCTTCCTTAATACTGGTGTGATCAAATGAAGTGGTGGGTTCTTGCTTGTAGTACTAGAACTAGAGTGTTACCTATTATTGCAGGCAAATGTGGGAGTCCGGATCTAAAATCCCATCTCTGCAAGATGTTGAGATGGAAATCTTCAGCCCCGATGTTTTCTCGGGAAGCAATGAACATCACAATGGGTGTGATCTTTAATGTTTAAAGAAAATTAGTTTGGGTCACCCGGAATTTTTTTTTATTTTCTATAAATACAATGTGGACGTATCATACTGTAGCAAAGGGATAAAAGAAAAGTTTCCTGAGTAATCTTGAACAGTTGGCTATTCAATATCAAATGAAATAATATTTACAATATTTACAATATTTACATAATTTTCTTAGAGTTGCTGTGAGTTTGTGTGTTATCATTTTAAATCACACAGGTACAGCACACCTGAGATGGAGCCAGTCTGCAGTGAAGGGCAATAGTCAGGCAAGCTGTTGACAAGAGAGAGAAAGTGTTGGTGAAGGACAACTGGGCAATCCTTTCCATGACAGAACTGTCACTCATTCTTTAATATCCTTGCAGAGCAGACAAGGCCTCATTTTTTACAGTTTCATATTACCATAATGGCTCTCTGTTACACTGAGGAGTCGCTAACAAGGCTACCCCTTGCCCTTTCTTTATAATTACTTCCAGGTTAATGCGTCACGTTTCATTTGGGTTCATTTGCCCAGGCCATGTTTTTCCCTTCTGGATGCCCATTCTGGCCTCTCTGTGCCTCAGACACTGACATTATGAATATTGGTCTCAAAGCAAAAAATATCCCTGCCTCAGACAACTCTGTAATTTACATTTAAATTTATTTGATTTCCCAGACTCTGCAAGTTACAGAGCTGGGAACATTTTGGCCTGCAAAACCTTTTTCAAATAGCTGAAACTGCATTCTTATCCTCTTTTCAAACCATCAGACACCAGGTGCTGACCCAGTCCCATTAACCAATTACTCACACATCACACAATTAATCTTTCATTGCGATTCCATCAAGTTCATTCCCATCTCCATATTATTCTTTACAATCCCACTGTGTAAAACCTGCACATTTTTGTCACTGTTCATTTTGCCCTGGTCTGCACTGCTTCAGGCTGGGAAGTGAAGTGACTGTAAATGTAATTTATAGAATCGTTGGCTGTATAGAAACTCTTTTCAGGCTGACCTGGTGCGATAGGTTGCAATCATTTCTTTGGAGCTACTCTGGTTTGACAAGTCAACATGCTTCTTTCTTTAAATATCCAAAATAACAGATTTGATTGAGCAGTATTAGGTGGCATTCAGAGCTCTATTGCTGTCATACTCTTTGTCTCTTTTGTTTCACACAAGCCCTTTTTCTTGCAGCCTTCTGCTCATACTCAGCTTTGAGAAGAAAAGGAAAGGAATTGTAGCAGGCAAAAATTAGGTATGGAAATTGAAATCTCCACCCTCACCTTCACCTATTTGAACTGAATTCAGTGAAAGCCTTTGCAATAAAAGTTGAGTGCAGAACCGCGTGGCTTCCTCTTCTGGCAGAAACAGACCTCTGTTCCCATTTCCCTCCTAGTATTCACATGTCAGGGACAAGACTCTGCATTAGCATTACATCTGCTTAGCACAGGGCAGTCAAATATCATGATTTGGTTACAGAGAAAGAATAGCAATGTGGGCCACACATCTGGGTGTTAGCACCAGCAGATCGTCTTAGGTGTCGGAGGATTGCTCTGACAACCATAACACAAAGGAAGAGGATAAAAGTCCTGTTTTCTTAGATGGACAAAAAAATAAGAGGGCAAGGAGAGATTGTTTACTTAATCCATGACCCTGCCATATGTGAAGTTCAACCCTAATTATGAAAATCCTGATAGATAATTGACTAAGCAGTTAAAAGGCATCCAATGTGGGGCCTGCACATCCTCTGCCAATGAGGGGTGGATATGATGGTAGCGGGATGTACGGTGAAAACACCGCCCTTCTCCATATGGCTAGGAATTTATTTACTTTCTGTCTCAAGCACTGTCACTTCAGTTTGCTTCTGACGTTCATCCTGACCATCAAAGTTTTGAAGAACAGATCCTTTTCCCTACTCATTTTTGCTTAGGTAAACAACCCCAAATCTTTCAATCTTTCCTTCTAGGTCAGCTTTGCTAGACCTCTGATTATTCTCCTTGCTCTTCTTAGGATTTGTGTCTGAATTAATTACTGAAATGCAGTGCTGGAAAACTGAACACAGCTTTCCAGAGATGTTTTATCAGGACTGGATAAAAAGAGTTGGTTACTTTAAAGGTGTGCCATGCTCTACAAGTACCTATAAGCCCCAATAGCATAATTACACCTGTTGGGTTTTTTTTAGGCAGTATGCTGTCTCAAGTTACTTGTGCTTACTTAGGTTCTACGAAAATCCTCACCACATTTTTCAACATAGCTACTTAGAGTTGTTTCTTGTTTCTCTATTTGCACAACTTCTGCCTACAATAAAATACGTTCTTCTAACCAGCTTTGTAAGCATTTGGGACTGGTTTTGTGTGTAATGTTTTCCTGCAAGAAAGCTATGAAACGTAGTATGAAAAGCCATGTGGATGCCAGGGTATATGACATTCTAAGGTATTGCTGTAACCCTCTTTTTTGTTAGGCACCATGATTATTGTTTTCTATCCTGATCTCTCATCCCTCCTGTACCCTTAGGAGTTCTCAAGGATGGTCACTGACTGAACTGGAATAATACTCCTGAGACTCAGCTGATGTTAAGGTATTTAACTTCTTTATGCCTTAAATGCTCTCTAGCCTCTATTTCCCTGTTAAAAAATGTGGTATTGTGCCTTACTCCTGCCTATGAACTGGTAGCCATCTGATCAGTTTCTCTTTTCAACAAAGGCATGCCAGAAAGTTAGAGTTTTCCTGCAGCTGTCTCTTGGTTGTTTTCCTTGTCCACTGAATATCAGACCAACAATTTTCTTAATCTTTTTAGTAAAGTCAGTATTCTCACAAACCAATTTCTTGCTATCTTCTATGTGTCTTATTACTTGAATATCATGTTATATTGTTCTTTTGTTTGTTTGTTTGTTTTGGTTTTGCTTTTGAGGGGTTTTGTTTGTTTTTGCTTTTTTATGACTTCAATATTTTTCTTTCTGTCCTTGGAAATCTGACTTATGTTTGTCCCATTGTGAAATCTTCCTGACTCCCAAATCCAATCTACTCATATCTGACAACCTTTTCTTCTACAGATTGGTACCTATTCCCATGTTTTGTTTGTTTTGTTTTGGTGGGATATTTTCTTAGGAAATGCTATCTTTAACACTCTACTTACTTTAGATGACATTCACAGATAATTTTACCATGCAAACCTCTGAATTTTTTTGTCTCCCTTTCAGAACCCTAAAGGTTTGTTTTGTTATTCTTCTTTTTCTGGTAAGCATTATCCACCTGACTGTGTTATGCCAATTCAGTTGAGTTGATCATGCATCCAGCTTTCCATCATCTCCTGTTCAGTTACTTGCATTAAAATACAGTAACTGAATTGATCTGATTGGTTTAGCACCCTCCTCTGTGGATCCTGTGGGAGTATCTTATTTCGCCTCATTTTCAGAACAGTCTGTATAAACTGAGTCATAGAATGATTTGGGTAGGAAGGGACCTTTTAAGTTCATCCAGTTCCAAACCCCCTGCAATGAGCAGGGACATCTTCCATTATATTAGGTTACTCAGAGCTCTGACCCACTCCACCTTGCATGTTTCCAGGGATGGGTTGTCTACCACCTCTCTGGGAAACTTGTTCCAGTGTTTCACCATTAAAAACTTCTTCCTTGTATCTAGTCTGAATCTACTGTCTTTCAGTTTAAAATGAGTACCCTTTTTCCTGTTGCAACAGGCTCTGCTAAAAAGTTTCTCTCCATCTTTCTTATAAGCTCCCTTTAAGAACTGAAAGACTGCAATGAGGTTTCCCTGGAGACTTCTCCAGGATGAACAGACACAACTCTCTCAACCTGTCTTCATAGGAGAGTTGCTCCAGCCCTCTGCTCGCCTTCATGGCCCTACCCTGGACCCTCACCAAGAGGTCACTGAGGACCCCGGAGCTGGATGCAGTCCTCCAGGTCAGGTTTCCCTCCTTTCACTATCCTGTAATAATACAAACACATTCATAAAGTTTCCTTAATCCTTTCCCAATTGCTCATTAAGTAACAGCCCACAGATGAGGAAGCCAGTACTCCAGTGCCACCTTCAAAAGCCTGTTTCTGTTGTTACCCAAAACATGATTCTTGCTAGAAACAATTGGCACATGTGAGGGTTTCCACCCACGCTCTATCTCCTTGTAGTCACTTTTGTTCTGCTATGGACATTCCTGTCAGTATTATTAATACCATACTGATGAGCAGTGCAGGGTAGCAGTTGGCGTTAGCTTTCACTGGATGCCATGTCTGGTTGACAGATACATTCCTCTGTTGCCCTTAGGAAAGACACAGCAATCACCACCACTGCTCTTTTGCTTCTTTCTGGAAATGATGATGAATTGCTGAGCCTTTGGAGTGTGCAGCTTTTCCTAAACTGCCAGAGAGATTGGTGTTATACCTTCAACATGAGAATTAGGGCCAGCACACAGTGTCAGCAGGAGTCAGGTTCAAAATGAACAAAAGGAGCTGCCGAGGGGAGTAAGAGAGCTGAGTTCATTGCCAAAGGATGCTGTGTACAAGAGATGTTTACATGACTGGAAAAACAGCAGAAAGAGAGATCAGTTGAGTACTAGGTATGTTTACAGGACTGAATCCTTTCCATATCATGTAACTTCCCACAGTGTAGCCTGCTAGACACAGATAAGTCCCTGCATTACACTTCGGGGATCAGAGATGGTTTGTTGCTTTTGCTATGTTCCCTTACCAGTATTCAATTATCTCTAGAAAATCTCATGGTTTCTTTTGTGAACTGCTGGTATAAAGGTTTCTCTGCCTTCACTAACACAGAGATCTTTGCTTAGGAACAAAACCTCATAGCTTTTTGTCTTGACGCCACGTCTCCAGCAGTCTTGGAGGATTGTGCATTTTACTTTTCCCATTACTTAAATTTAAAAAAAGCATATCTACTCCAGGTATTTTGCTATCTGATAGCAGCTGTACCTTTCAGAAGCCCTCTGTGCAAAAGTGGCACACTTCATCTTTTTGGAACATGACACTAGACAATTCTTTTCTTCCCTGATATGGTGCAAATCTGCCACAAAGCCAGAGGCTTTCGGTGTGCTACTGCACCTATGATCTACAAAGCATCTCAGAATACTGTGGCAGGGGACTATGCAGTTCTGCATGTCAATGTAATTAGGTGAGATAAAGGTGAAACTGGGAGGTCAACATTCTGAGATGTCCTTGTTTTTGCAAGCTTAAGTAATTTATTGTGTTACATTCACAGAGTTTTCTGAGATAAAGTCTCAAAAACACAGATAGCAAGTCCTTTGCTATGTAATGCTTAAGTTGTACATTCTTTTTGCTTTTATAAAAAAACTAGACTCATATTATAAACCTGCAAGATGAAGATCAAGGAGTTGTTCTTGTCATCAAAACCTGAGGTGAAAATAAAGCCTGCCATTGTACATTTTATATATTATTTTTAAGAGAAAATTTCCATAGCTGCAGAATACGTGATGGCAAACAGCTTTTATAGGTGACTACATGCAGGTGCAAAGCCAAGACATTTGCAGAAGTTGCTTATTATAAGTATAACATAGGCCATGAATAGCTGTTGTACTTGATTCAAGGCACAGAAACATACTGGAAGAAGAGCTAAAGATACCTCCTTGCCTTGTGATTGCTACAAATTCATGCTGCAGGGTTTTTTGACCTGCGGTTCCTGCTGCTTTGTTGGTAGACTGGTTTTAAGTGAATCATTGTTTTGCTGTAGGCTAAAGGAGTGACTGTTGGTGGATGGGTTGAAGATGGGAATTTAATTTCAAGGTCTAAACTGAGCAAAAAATCCATGAGGAAGCAGACAACACCACAGGGCTAAGGTCCTGGTTAACACATACGGACTATTGAATCGTGGTTAGGGGTTCAGCCTTCAGGTTTTATATCCAGCATATCATCGACTGAAAGGCAACAGAAGGCCCCAAGGGAAAAGAATTGTCCAGGTATTTGTTTTAGGTTCTGAAAGGAAAAAGAGTTGTACTAATACCATTCAATGAGAGAATTTTCTGCCAAGAGGACTCAATTCACCTCCTCCTTTTGAGAGCAGGAGAGACAGCTGCTGTTTCAAGCCTGGCAAGAAAGAACAAAGCACATGAAGTTCGTGACATGATGCTGAGCAAGGGCTCCACCTTCCCTTTATTCTAGGTTTAGGTAGCACTTTGGTTTCTCTAATCATTTGCAAATGTTCGGATTCATCTGCCCACACCCAAGCTGGTCCCCTCAGGCTCTCTTTCTAGTCGAAGGAGGGAATACACATGGCTGCAGACTGGTTTCTCTCTTCCCGTCTTATGCAGTTGAAAGAGTTCAAGTTGGCTTTTCTATGTAGGAGGAAAGCCATGATGAGTGATAAAGAAAGGCCGAGATGAATGATAATCTCAGTTGGGAATTTTTACATCAGAAACATCTGAAGTGAAGTGATATAAAGGCTGTACAAGAGACTGTGTATTGTTCCGGGCAAAAAAAGAGCTTTCCTTTCACTTTTGTTATTAGCTAGAGCAATTTGTATAAAATGCATTTTGCTCTCCATTATAGCCGTATTGTGCACAGGGACCCCAGGCTTCAGTGGCAATGCTCTCCTGCAGTCCTCAGCCTGATGCTGCTAACAATAAACATTTTCTTTTGTGCATGGCATCTCCCAGGGAAGCGTAGTAAGGTGTCGTATCACAGACTTCTGGGCCTCATTTTTATATAATTAACTGTTTTGCCACCTGAAATGTTGTAATTAAGCTTTCATGTGTAAATCAGGAGCATATGCTACTGTCAAATGAATGTGAATGAGACAAATCAGACATTTCATGTTAATTTAACTTTACCATCATTTTCTTCCACTTGTTAGTGGTGACCATAGGCAGAAACTACTGGTGGTGATTGCTGGTTGCACACAAACTTGACAGGTTTCTTGGTGCACTGTACTGTGTACTAAAAACTTGACCTATGTTAAAAGTAAGAGTTAGTTCTGTTCAGCATGACTAATCTCAGTGATGCAGAGAAATTTTCGCTCAGACATTTCTTACTTCTAGTCGGTATTGCACACTAGAGTTAGTGTTGGATGGACAGGAGTTGTGTACTAACATACTTTGGTTTTATAAGAATACTAGACTGTCAATTTCAAGTTCATAAAGTCTCTGAGTGGAATAGTACAAGGGGTCATGGCATGGGCTGAGGCATTGGCTCACTATCCACCATACTATATAATTGTTTACCTGACCCTGAAACAAGTTCTGATGCCAATATGCCCATGCAGTTTGTAGGGTGACAGAACAGACAACATGGAGACCGTGTGCTCTGGGACATGGCCTTCAAAATTGCTTGCCCATTGCTTTATCCCATAGTTGGTTCAGCCACTGACTGGAATGCTGCCTTGTAGACCACGTGTTTTCTGTTGAGTGGACTTTATGATTGTGGCTCTAAGGAAAATTAGAACTGTACACAGTCATGACTCCTGTTTGACATAAGAAATCTGATTACAGGATCATTTTTGCTGGTTAAAATTTCAGGCAGTAATTCAACTCTCCTATTCAGCGTGATATTTATTGGGCTGGGAACAAGAAAATAATAATTATACTTAAAAACTGCACTAATTGGAGCTGGAAGCAATGAGACAATAAAGCCCCGCAGTACCAGCTGTATAGCTGCCTCCAGGCTAGAGCTGCACTTTGAGTCATCCCATTTAGGAGCTGTCTCCAGCAGTCACTGAAGTCAACAGGAGCCTTTGATTTCTTCTCAGTAGGTGCTGGATCAGACTGCTGCAGTCTGCTTTTAAAGTCTAAGAACAAGGGGGCAAAAGGCAAGCTCAGTGAGCCACATTGTATGGATAAAATAATATCACTTTAAGAAGAAACATTCCCTTTGGAGGAACACAAAATTTGTAGGGGGATGAGAGTTCAGGGCACTGCAATTACTACATAATAGTAAAATTCCATCAGTAAGCAAGGACAAAGCTCAATTTCTGGGGCAATGCTTGGTGTGCAGCATGGGAGAGATTTGTATAAAACAAATCCATGGCTGGAAAATGGGCAGCATTTCAAAATAAAAACCACAGCAATTAACAGTGCAGTTTGCATGCAAGGTGCTTGAAGTTAAAAATGTATTATACATTCATCTAAAACTTAACAGTCCTTTCACATATATCTGCTATATATATGGTGCAACATGTCAAAAATTGCCCAGAAGTTCAGTGAATGAATTGGTTACTTAGAGCATTAAAAAACAAAGGGGTCCAGGAGGGATGCACATGCTTCAAGAAGGAAGTCTTGAAAGCACAGGAGCTGGCTGTCCCAGTCTACCGAAAGGCAAGCCGGCAGGGAAGACAACTGGTCTGGCTGAACAGGGAGATTTTGAAGGAAATTAGGGCAAAAAAAGAGAGTCCACCAATTATGGAAAAAAGGACTGGCTACTCAAAGATGAGGAAAAGGCTGAGGTATTTAACACCTTCTTTACCTCAGTTTTCAACAGTAAGACAGGTTGTCCTGAGGACAGCTGGCTTCTGGAGCTTGTAGAAAGAGATAAGAATCTCAATATCCCTCCTGTAATCCAGGAGGAAACAGTTAGTGACCTGCTGAGCCACTTGGATCCCCACAAGTCTACGGGACCAGATGGGATCCACCCAAGGGTGATGAGGGAGCTGGCAGAAGAGCTCGCCAAGCCACTCTCCATCATCTACCAACAGTACTGGCTCACTGGAGAGATCCCAGATGGTTGGAAGTCAGTGAATGTCATGCCGATCCACAGAAAGGGCTGGAAGGAGGACCTGGGAAACTACAGGCCTGTCAGCCTGACCTCAGTGCCTGGCAAGGTTATGGAGCAGATCATCCTAAGTGCAATCACACAACACCTACAGGATGGACAGGGGATCAGACCCAGCCACCATGGGTTTAGGAAGGGGAAGGCTGTGAAGTAGTCTACTTGGACTTCAGCAAAGCCTTTGACACTCTCTCCCACAGCATACTCCTGAAAAAGCTGGCAGCCCAGGGCTTGGACAAGGGCTCTCTGTGCTGGGTTAGGAACTGGCTGGAGGGCCGGGCCCAGAGAGTGGTGGTGAATGGTGCTGCATCCAGTTGGTGGCCGGTCACTAGTGGTGTCCCCCAGGGATCAGTGCTGGGCCCAATTCTGTTTAATATCTTTATCAATGATTTAGATGAGGGGATGGAGTCCACCATCAGCAAATTTGCAGATGACACTAAGCTGAGGGGGAGTGTTGATCAGCTGGAAGGCAGGAGGGCTCTGCAGAGGGACCTGGACAAGCTGGAGAGTTGGGCTGATTCCAACGGGATGAGGTTCAACGAGGCCAAGTACCTGGTCCTGTGCTTTGGCCACAACAACCCCATGCAGCGCTACAGGCTGGGGACAGAGTGGCTGGAGAGTAGCTGGAGGAAAGGGACCTGGGAGTTTGGATTGACAGGAAGCTGAACATGAGCCAGCAGTGTGCCCAGGTGACCAAGAAGGTCAATGGCATCCTGGCCTGGATCAGGAACAGTGTGGCCAACAGGTCCAAGGAAGTGATTCTTCCCCTGTACTCAGCGCTGGTGAGGCCACACCTGGAGTACTGTGTCCAGTTCTGGGCCCCTCAGTTCAGGAAGGATATTGAGATCCTGGAGCAGGTCTAGAGAAGAGCAACAAGGCTGGTGAAGGGACTCGATCACAAGTCCTGTGAGGAGAGGCTGAGGGAACTGGGGTTGTTCAGCCTGGAGAAGAGGGAGACTCAGGGGAGACCTCCTCACTCTCTACAACTCCCTGAAAGGAGGTTGTAGCCAGGTGGGGGTTGGTCTCTTCTCCCAGGCAGCTATCAGTGAGACAAGAGGGCATGGTCTTAAACTGTGCCAGGGGAAGTTTAGGTTGGATATTAGGAAGAAATTCTTTAGAGAGAGGGTAATCAGGCATTGGAATGGGCTACCCAGAGAAGCTGTGGATTCTCCGTCCCCGGAGGTTTTTAAGATGAGACTGGATGTGACACTTAGTGCCATGGTTTAGTAACCACAGTGGTAGTGGATGAAGGGTTGGACTTGATCTAAGAGCTCCCTTCTAACCCGACTGATTCTATGATCCTATGATTACCCATTTCTTTCTGAAGGCCAGTCACACAGGGGTCAAGTTGTTCTGCCAGGAAAATGTCCTAAGGGGAATATTTTATTTTATTTTACCTTTATAACCACATTGGAAAGGATTTTACTCAAGTCATTTTTGTATATTTTATTCATTAGGGCACGATCCTGAAAGGCTATAGTAACCCTTTGATCAGAGTAATTTTATGCAGTCTGAGGATGATGAGTACTTGCAAGGACATGCTGGGGACCTCACAGGATTAGGTCCTTATTTTGGGCATCTGTGTTCATATATTGGACTGCTGAGTTGAAAAATGGGACAGGTTAATTCTTTGAGACAAAGTGCTGAAACTGTGCTAATCAAAGCATCCAAGCAAAGGGTAAAAGATGAATCTTCTTGGTTTTATCTAATTAAAAGCAATTTTAACTTTAATATAGGTTTGTGTATTTAGTATTAAAGATATTGGAGATAGAAATGGAAGAAGTGATCCTGCACAGCCTCTTTCAGAAAGGACTTAATTTGTTCTTGCCTCATGATTTTGATTCTCTACCTAGGTGCCATTGAATTTTAACTGTTTATTAGATCATGGAAAGATTTACTGTAGCGCAGTCCTTCTGAGAAAAATAAAAACTTCTGATCTCTCCGTGGGGATTTGTTAATCAAGGAATAAAAAATTGTATTTTGGAGCTGAAGTTAATGAGAGGTCATTCTGTTCCTCGTGGACAAGAGTGCGCCACGTTCCCTGCTGAGGGGACAGGAACAAAGCTTGCTCTTCTCCCCTGTCATTCTGAGGCTTAAGCAATGAATTTGTAGTGTGGGTTTGCATGTTGGAATGCGTTACACCCCAAGCAATAAAAATTCTCTTACTGCTATAGTTACTATTCCTTCTGATTATCCACAACGTCAGTGGATTCAAGGACAGAGATGAAGACAGGGCTCTGGTTATCTTGTCATGATGTTGCAGCAGAAAATGGCAAGGTGCCACCACCTACACATCAGGATTGTATTTTTTTCCATCTAAGCATTTTTAATGCAGTGCCCAAGCACCTTGGAGATAAATTCGTCATAATCAATTCTCCTTTTAAAGGGGTGGAAATCTCTCATCCCATTTTTCTTTTCAAACCACTTTTTGTGTTTTTTTTTTTTCCCTCTACCTTAGTGGTTGTCTTTCAGGAGCAATGCTGATGGGCTGCGCTCTGAGATTCATTACCAAAGAGGCAGTGAATAAAATTGATGGGTCTTGCATTCTACTATCAAGGTGACTTGTTTGACTGGACTGCTTTGCTTTCGTATCCATTAGCAGAAAGTACCTTCGTTAGTAAAAAATTCGATCAACAGACTGCATAATTGCCATTTCTGTCTTACTTAATAGAAAGAGTCTTGTTGCACTGCATGTTTTCAACTATGTGCAACAACCTTCACACTGAAATGCAACAAATTAAACACAGCTTTTACAAAAGCCTTTTTTTTTAATTAACAGTTGTAGAGTACAAAGTTTGTATGGCCTGCTTTGGACTGAAAATTTCAATTCAAGGTAGAACTATATATAACAAAGAAGCCAAAATAATTAAAGGATTAAAGCTCCTCCTATGCAGCTTGCATGCAGTCATCAGACTTGGAGAGTTGATACAACAGCTGTCTTTAGGAGGCATCAGGAATATGTGCACATTTTGCTGCTGTTTTGACACCTGAATGTTTTAGAAGACAGTCTTTTTTGTTATACTGAATGTGTGGCTCTAGAACTGTGGGGTCTTTTTATGGTGATCCCATGATTTGAGGTCATGTTTGCTGGCCATGCTTCCTGTGTCTTTCCCCACAACCTAAAACACTGGGAGGGCAGACCGACATCTGCGCCACCTTTGCTGTGCCAGCCACAGCTGCAGCCAAGAGCAATATTGTCTGGCATAGCATTAGAGAGGTATGGCCACCATGTGGGCTTCTCTGTCTCCTCATGCTCTTCCTTTAGCTATAAAAGTGAAGAGGAGCAGGGTTGATGCTTGGATTAAAGATGAAAATATTCTTGGGTTTTATGGGGCTCATATTAATCTCTGTCAGACTTTTTCTTCTTTTTATTCATTTAAGGGCTTTGAGAACTAACAGCTCAACAGCATTGCTATTCTGAGGATATTCTGATATACGTCTTTGAAAAGACAAGACACCTGTGGCGATACCAACTCTGGATCACCCACCATCGTTTCCTTCATGACCTTTAAAGACATCAGATGAGACTGGCTTTTTTTCCCCTTAGTTTCTTCATTCTGTACTGGATGCAATTTTAGGTCCCAGAAGTAAAATCAGGCAACACATTTATCAGCTCTGCTTCTCTGTCTCTGCACTTCTGTCTTTCCATAGTTTCTGTTTTCTGGCTAATGTAACACAGATTTAAAAATAGGGGTACATTATCCTCCCAAAATACACACAATTCTGGTATCAGCAGTGGAATAAGCTTATTTAGATAAAAGGAACAATTTTCTTTTGGTGGAGTGAAATATCTTATCTGAGTCTGGGTTACATTCAAGTATTATGCCTCCTACAGTATATAGGGTTGATGTTGCATGCAAGTCATGCGTCTTTTTGGTAAGCTGACAGAAAATATTTCCCTTAATAATTCTTCAGTGTATGCCATTGCATGGATCACAAAAAGAAAAAGCTACATTATGGAAGTAGAAGCACAGAGAAGTTTAAATGTACTCAGCTAATGTATGAAACTCTTTGGCTACCTCTGCAGCTGGGAGGGACAGAAAAATTGTATCTGGACCACCTCTTGTTTATTCTTCACTGGTTTAAGAGTGACCAGACTCCTTTAGCAACCTGTTTTTACAGCCCTGATCTAAATACTATACTTCAGGCAAAACACCCAATAGTGCAATGAAGAAAGTGTATTTGGAAAGGAAGAAAATGTGCTTGCTTTATGTGTCAAAAAAATGTAAACCAAGCTCATTAGTTGGTGCTGTAGTTAATTTAATAGCTGATGGTAATTTCAGAATTTCTTACATATAGGCATCTTGGCATAAAATTGGACTGAAAATTGAAAAAATCTTCAATCTGTCTAATTTTTTTTTTTCACAAACTAGACAAACAGACTCTTGAGTGAAGTTATTTTTCTGCTGCAGTTCAGTTGTGTAAAACCCACACATCACATTAAAAAAAATAGAAAATGGTATAGTAATGCTTTATTTTGTTCAGGAGAAAACAATGTTGTCATGTAATTGCTTTTTTGCTGAGCTCTTTCACTTGACCCTGGTTGCTTATTATAATGTTTTAGGTGCCATAGCTTAGGGTTTATCGACCCCTGCTTATTACCCATTTGTTTTATAGTTCCTGAGTATACTGTAAGGCTTGAAAAGATTAGTGTAAAAATTAAAATTTGGTCCTGTTCATTAGAAATGGATGTGGAAAAAGTGTTAGAGTAAATGTCTTCTTTTTCAGCTTGTATTATAAAAGCCTGAAGGGTTGCAGAACCTCAAGCTGCTCAGCATTAACTCGTGCAGTTCTGGAGGCTGTGATTTTGGATGGGCCAGGCTGAGGACTGATTGTATGAGGGAAAACAAGGAAAACTGTGTGTTGGACAAAAAATTGTTTGTAGGAACTGCATTGGAGACATTTTTCCTACCTGTGGTCTTTACAGTCTCCCAAGCAGTAGAGTTGCCATAATTATTGGGAAACACGAGTAAGTATAATTTTTTTCAGGTTGCTGGTCCATGCTTCTTTAACAAAGTGCCTGATTCAGAGCAGTATCATGTCTCATCAAGCCACCACATCCTGATGGTGTTGTACTGTTTTGTAATAAAGTCACTACCATCACTTTGCCTTCTGGGTTTACACACACTAGTGTATGACCTACAGCCTGCGAGTCAGGTGTCAAGCTTAGCTTTCTGTGGCTTGAAGAGACTGACTGTAAACATTTCTATCATGCTAAGGTCAAAACAGAATATTATGTATGAATTTAGACCACCATCATGGTGTCTATATAAAGTAAAAGCTGATGTAGTAATCAAAATTCTTTTACTGAGTGAAAAGTCATCCAAAATGCACATGAAGAATCAAAAAGATGCGTTAGACCTTTACAGTTGTACTGGTAAGAAAAGTTAAGGATGTTTGTGCCTTCTGTCTACTCCTCAGATAGGGAAGCAGCAGTGGAATGTGCCTTGCAATGTTACCTCAAATGCTTTTATATGAAAAATCATGTTTGAAGAAATCAAGAAGCTCTTTTTGTAAGGATTTAATTTTCTGGTGTGAATTACAGAGAGTTTGGCACAGTATGTGAAACCTTTGTCCATATCTAGGCACAAGTGGTTTATAACTCAATCCTTCAGTTAAAGGAGTAGACATGATACTAAAAATGGCTAACTAAAAATGACCAGCATGCACCATTAAAGGTCTACCCAAGTATTTTGAGATTGAATTAACTTTTAAATTGAATAAATGGATTTTTAAATTTTAATTAATTTATTCTATAAAATTTACAAGCTGAGTTTTATACTTTAATAAAAACACAAAAGCATAGAAATAGAATACAGTCATGATACTTTCAAACTCATTTTTACCTGAACTCATTAGGGAATACAAGCATTTTTTCCTACCAAAAATGTCCTGTGTATTTCTTTGCATCTAAGGGAAATTAAAGAAAGATGATGAAAGAAAACTTACTGTGTACTTCAACTGGACCATGTACTTGAACTCTGAGTAGATCAAATTATGGTGGTACAAAGAACAGAAGGGGAAAAAATAGATACTGTATTTACATGGATTCTCAGAAGTTGTACAGCTTTTTGTTCTCCTTGTAATACAAAAGAAACTGCAAATTAACTTGATGGCTGCTTGAAAGGATTAATTCAGAAACACAAGGACTATAAGGACTAGAAGTCCTGGAATACATTTCTAGAAGCTTCTCAAACTGTAAAAGAAAAGTAGCACAAGTTCTGTAATTTTAAAGATAAATATTTATTTTAAAATCAGGAGATGCTAGGCTGCTAGTAGCATTTTGTTCATTGAAAAAATCAGTAGATAGTTTTGTAACTTTTCTTAGCTTGATCAACTCACAGTAGTGTCCTGAACTGTCAGCTCTCTTTTGTGGACTATCACCCAGTAATTCAAATGAACAAGTTTAATGTTTATGAAAATGAATTTGTACTTCCACCCGCACTTAGTAGGTCATCGTCCTAGTATTTCAGAGATGGCTCTCTACTCCTAGCCCTTTAATTTTAGCACGTCCTCAGCAACTGAAGAGATTTGATGAATGGTTTACTTTTCTTCCCCTTGCACATGCATTTGCTCTGTATTTGAAGGACCTTTTTATTTAGTCAATCATATTGCACTTTGAAGATAGTCATTTTTACTGCACCCTGTAAACAGGGGTAGTAAGTCTTAATAGTGGAGGCACAGAAGACCTTAGTGGAACAACTATTAGTTGTTATCCACTAAAGACACATTTCAAGTTATCAAAAGTGTCTCTCTATGACAGCTGTGCCCACTGTTTATTTGCAAGGGGAGCTCGAGAAATGGCTGAGGCCTTCTCTGAATCTTTGCAACTTCTGTTTATATCTCTCTTTTTTCAGCTAAGGCAGGAAATGTAATTAGTGTACAATGACAGTTAAAACTGCCTCAGAAACATGAGATTGATTCCCACGATGGCTGAAAAGTCCTCCATGCAGTATGTATAAACAGGCCCAGTTTTCAAGTTCTAATTAACTTTATTAATGTTTAGTGCAGGAAGTACAAAGGCAACTTAAGGATATAAAAAGCACTGGAGCATTGAAACACTGGTTTCATGTAACTGACTCTTATTGAAAGACATATTTTTCAGCATTTTGTAAAGAAAAATAGAGTAATTTAAAAGAAAGATATTAGATACTTAATACACTCTTATAATAAGGAAGCTTTAAATAATGGAGCAAAGATAGTAATAGTAGATTCCTATTTGGTAACATAGGTAGCAACTCTTTATGATGTGCAATTAATAAATATGATAGCGGACACGCAACAATGTACAATGACAGTGGGATAAAAGAGATGCAATTACATGCAAGACTCCTATTGTGCCAGCAAATAAGACTTAACAGGCTACTGGAAAATGAGTTTGTGAAAAACCAATCTTTTCCATTACATGTTCCTTTTATAGAAACATATCAACTCACATGTGAAAAGATAAAATATTACACTGGTAGATAACTGTGAAGACATTTTCCCCAACTATAGACAGAATTGCAAAACCTTGCAATCACAGCAATTGTATATATTATTTTGATTTAATAATCATAACTAAGCTTAACAGCAGTGATATATTAAACACACAAAAAATATATTATTTGCATAGATTTTTTGTTTACTGCCCATGGATTACCATTTGGTAAATACATATATATTATCCAGCAAGCTTTGGTGCTCTTTGATGAACTCAAGTTGGAATACGGCTGATTTATACTATACATTTTTGCTATTACTGTAATTGTAAAGGATACTGTAACAATACATTTAGGGTGCTGAAACCTCTTAAGTACAGGAATTATAGCAGAAAATATAAGAACACCTTTTCTGTTATTTACTGACCCTATTCCCAGGCGTGATGATTTAACAATATTTAAAAGATGAATATCTATTTTGAGAAGCATTCAGATCAGGTGGTCAGCAGTCTGTCCACTAAAAGGATTGTACCTTGGAATAATTTAGTGTTACTTCTGATACTTTTCATATGCTTGCTATGTAAAAACACATAATAAAAAATCATCTTGCAGTTATGCGAAAATATAGTATTGTTTTGTACAGTCTTGCAAACAGTTTAGAAGTAGATCATTCATCCACAGAGAATTTAGGAACTCAGAAGTATGCAATGTCAATAATAGAAAATTACTGTATTTTTAAAGATGTAGACTATTATTTTTAGGCTTTTATTTAATCTTTTATATGAGTATTCTACAGTGCTCGCAGTCTTGCCAAGAGAGCTTCTACTTCTGGAATGGCTTCTCCCTGAAAAGGAGACCCGATACGATCTGTTTTCTTTTCCTTGTTGCCTTCTCCGTGACAGTCTTCCTTTCTCCCAACAGCCTTGTTCCATGCCTTGGAACTTGTTTCCACATCATATGTAACTTCTTTGGTGACTGGGCTTCTTGTCAAGTTTAAACTGATACTGTGGTGTGAACACGGCTTCTCTAGTTGTTCTTTCTGGTTCTCTGCAGAAGATAAATCAAACAAACCTTGTTTCACTATTAAAATACTCAGTTTCAATACTTTGTAATATAAAAAGACCTCTTGATCAGACAAATTTTACATGCAGATGATGCTCTAGAAGGAGTAATGATTGCCAAAGAGGCAAGAAAAAATATATTATCACTTCAAAAGCATTAGGCTTGGTCCCTTGGAAGTGATACAGACTTTACATGACTTCATTAGATTAGCATCCATATTTCTTACAAAATCACAGATAGAGCTTGACAGGATCCTCCTTTCTTACTGAAGTCAAAGATAAAACAGAGTACCTAGCACCTCTCAGTGTCTTCCGAGGTTTTATCTGGTTAATTATATTTCCTACCTATTTGTTTAATTGTTCAAATCTTAAAATGTATTAAAAAATCTATTTCAATTTAATTATCCATTGTAATAACTTTTCTTTCCTTTGTGAACTTTTAGACAGCTAAGTAATTTCAAGAAATTGCATAATTCACTACATTTTGGTAAATATCACTGGCATTGACTGTCACACAAAGTTGCACTCAGTTAATATCCAGGCAGGAGTTTTACAGGTTTGGCGTGTATTAATAAACAGATTTCTTTTTTGTCATTCCCCACCCCCGCTTCCAAATCAAGTGACTGTTCTCCAAACCAGCACATGAGTGGTCCCTCTCATAGATCTCAAACTTTTTAAAAACAGGCCTACTCAATATTCATGTAACCTTGAGCAAGGCTTGAAAATGCCTTCAACACACTTGACATGACATTTAAAGTTTTTTGGTTATTCACTGAAAGATGTTCCATCATCCCAATAGTAATGACTTTGGAGCACAGGCAGTCACTCATGACAGTGTGTTTTATGTGAGTGCTGAAAATTCCTACCGAAAACAGCTTGTACATTAAAAGGCAGCTGCTGAAGATATTTACTGCACTGTCATTCCCTGACCAGGGGCTCTCAGTGATGGATGAGGATTTTACATACTGTCTTGGACAATCTCAGCAAATTTTGTAAGTACGATCACCTTTCGGAAAGTGAAGGAAAATAAATACCTCCTTTCTATTATCTTCTAAGTCAGATAAACAATTTCTAATTAAAATTTCATAAGACAAATTTTGCATTTAGCTGAAAAATGTAATTTTTTTTTACACTGTGGAAAATAACTTGACCTTGAATATGCAGCAGCACACATTTCAGTGTTCCTGAATCACAGGAAGCCAAAGACTTATTTATTAACACATATTTGTAATTACATATAATAAACCCATCATATATAATTAAAATATCCCTGTTATGTACACTCTTAAATATCTCATTCTACTTAAATGTTTATGCTTATTGATTCTGAACACATATTTGCAGGCTGATAAAAGCGTGCTACCTGTGTCAATATACAAACTACTAGCTGCACCATAGATCTTTCTCTTTACATTCAATCTAGGGGCAGCAGGAGAAATACTTGGCGCTTCAAAAACCAATACTTTTGTCTTAAGTAGAAGAAAACATATTGTCATATAAGAAGAGATTAAGTATAGCTGTTGGACTTTAAAAAAGGCAAAAAGAAATTAAGCACTGAAAGTAAGCTTCTCAAATATACCAACAACCAAATTTTAACTTCTTTGCAGTTCAGCAGTCTTCATCCCAAAATACTCACACATGAGGATCAACTAGGTGTGGTGAACTAGATTGAGTAACAAAAGTGGGGAACACTTATGAACTGAGGTCTCAAAGTAAAATCCAGCAGTAAAATTCCCCAGTTTCTCATAGTGTAAGAGGGGCAGAGTAAGGCGCCTTAGAGTGAGATTTACAACAGCGAATAGTCTAAGCAGGGAACTGCTGCAAGTTAGCTATTAAGTAGTAGCTGTTGGGATCTATCCAAATCCTTTTACCACTTTGAAACTCTAACTGATTGAGGCTTGCACTTCAATGTGTCCCATAAATTACTGCCTACAATCTGGACTTGTTGCATGGGAATAGGACAGAGTAGAGCTGAGGACAGCTGTGCCTTTTTCTTTCCTTAAAACAACAGCAATCATGTTGATATTTTTGACTTTCTATGCATAGACTAAGGAGTGGAGCATTCAACTTGAACGACAAGTGTCTTTCCTTTCTGTCTGAAGGGTCCTGCAACAGTGAAAAATGGAAAGTGCCTGAAATGCTGCTTAGTTTATGTCAGTAGTCCTTGTTTCATCTCCTTTTTAGTGATGATGTCATGATTCACTAGGAAAATCACAAAGTCTCATGTTCTTAATATGTGACACATTATGCTAGTGATAAGCAGCACTAAATAATGAGAATGCTTTGGTCTCATACATGCTACAAATAATACTGAGCAGCTAATGTCAATTAAAAAAAATAGTGCACACACATATTTTATCTAAATCCAGTACTATCATCTCAAAGTTTTTATTTCAGCTGCTTCCTGAATCATGTGGCATCTTTACCATGTATGTTCCTTCAATCAAGGAGAAACTTCTCCACACAGCATTGCTGTGCTTAAGTGCAAGTCCAGTATTAGCATAAGTGTAGGTAGGAGTTCCCTTCTTTGTAAATTGGCTGTTGTTCATGTCATTTAGAAACACTGAACTTTGCTAGTCCTGGCTCAGAAAACATACACATTTACCTACAGCTCTAGATTTCACTTTAGTTAATATGCACCTAAAGAATTAACTGCTGTAATACTTGAGGTATTACAACTACTGGTGGTATTCATCAAAGTGAAAGATCACTTCCCTTTAAATCAACCTGTAAAATTAGTTAGATACAAGCAAGGTAAAAAGTCTCACTAATTCCTCAGTTTTTTATTTCATTCCAGCAGGAATTAATTTGTGTTTAAACCAAGCTCTTAAACACTTTGTACTGCTTCACACACTGTTTCAAAACTTGCATGCATTGGTGATTGGGTACCTCATCCATTCCACTGTCCTGACTTGGGATTGTTATCACACCTCCCTCAAATCCTTCAACATGTATCTGTTGAGGTGGGTGTTTTAAAAAAGCCAATGCACCTTGCATGTGAATTTAGAACTACACAGCTGTAAGCTGCTGCAGGTTAGCATGCAACTGACCACTACAACGGAAAAGCTGGATTTCCTTAGTTCAGTATGATAAAGAGTATAAAGTATATAGTTATTTACTTTTAAGAAGAGTCCAAAGTCAAGATTAACTGACAAAATAAACACAAGAATAAACAGCCATTAATATACTGATATTAGACATTAAAACCTTCGAATCATCAGAGTAATGAAGTTTCGGAATTCACACATATAGAACTGGGAGCAAGAAACCAGGAATTTGATCTGGTTCTGAAGACAGTATTTCATATGGCTGCCTAAACGGCAAGGAGATGGCTTAGTGACATTGGTCACCTATGTTTCTAGAACAAGGGAACACATAGAAAATCCACAAACCATATAGATATTAACAGACATCCTAAACTGGTTTGAACTGTTATATCATAGACATACATAAATTTGTTTTGTGCTTGTGACAGTAAACTATATTCGAAACAAATTGCAGTATAAAAGTAATGTATCTACACACCTACATGCATTGGTTCAAATACACATTTAAAGAATTGAATATAACTAAAATTACAGAAGGCTAAATGAAAACTACTCATGGAAGGGCACTTCTGCATGAATTCTTGTTAAGAAGAAAGCTTACATTTCCGGAGATGCACTATTTGTCCACCTACTGTAGCAAGGTGTACCTTCCGGTAGTAGCAAGACAAAAAGAAATCAGTCATTAAAAATCACCAGATAAAGACAGAGCTTATTAATTTGCTGTATATACTGGAAGCAGTTGAGACAAGTTTCTACTATTTGGTCACTTTTAACAATTGAAATTTGCCATTTGTTATATCAAAACAATCACTACGCAGATTAAAAAAAAAGCAAAATTTTTGAATTCAGGATTAAGTTTTCTAAACACTGGGGTGATAAGACATTTACCCATAATAGTTTTGACTTTACTGCTGGTGAATGCTTTCAGGCATGGGTTAGGTAGAAATCACATTGTATGCTATCAAAGTCTCAGTGTCCAGATTCCATGACATTTAAATAATTTCTTTTCCTTTGTTAAATATCAAACCCTTGTGGGTCCTCCAGTCCTATTAAAATTCATTTTGTGCAGATATTAATTTCTTTAACATTGTTGTTAATAAAAACATTTTAAAACCATATTCACATAACTTAGACCCAAATAGTTACTATTATCTAGATACAAGTCTTTTAACAGCAATGCTTAGGAAATTTAGTTGACACAAAATTTTGCTTAATATAACTTTCCATAGTTTATAAGCAGTATCCTAACATAGAATAACTTATAACAATATGCTTATAATCTATTAAAGGCTACATACTTCATATTCAGAAAAAGGAAATAGTGCACCAGCACGTAAACAAAAAATACCAGTAGTATGAGACCTGCCTGCTGTGAACCTGGGGAATGAAAATATGATCAATTGAAGATTTTTAAATCCTGTATAATAGTGTTATATATTGCCTTTAATAAATAACAAAAATGATTGCAAGAGACTCACTAAAGTTGAGATAGATTTTTTAAAATAACTAATAAATATTTAAAATTAAAAAGGACGTTGAAAACCTTTATTTCATCGCATAGTTTCTCAATAAAAGTCTTGATACTAAGGATATATTTTGTTTTTATGTAAATACTTATACGCTGATTGAAAAATAAACTTGTAAATACAATAAGAAGAACTGCATTATGTGGCATTATATGCCTGTATTACTGTCATACATCTCAATGTAGGGCATAACAAAATTGTAACATAAGAAAGAACAATTGCAGTTACAACCTCATTACATCTTTTACCAAGTTAACAGTGAAAAATGCTCAAAACCCAAGTGGAATATTTCTGATCTCTCTGACTTGTGCTCCACATACTACATCACATTCCTGAAGCTATGTGTATTCCAAGATTTTCTAAAGCCCACCCATACAACCATTACTCACAATGCAAATTGTTTTTACATTTTACGTTATGACTTGGCTGTCCTAGACTCTGAATGCTCCTGTGCCAAATGGCTTTGGTTTGGAAAAAGTAAGAGCCCTAGCTATAACTCTTACCATTGTCTTCCTAGTGTGGTGTCGTAGTTTGTCTGTTTCCGTGTCCCTGATGCATGGAACTGAAACTCAAGGAAAAGCAACACCATGCTGATGCTGTGCTCATGTATTTTCTCAGCAAAACATCAGGGGAAAAGCAGCATGCATTTTTGACAGCATACCATGTACTGATTCTGGATGCAGCTGTATAGCATTCCTACAAGCTGGAATGCTTTCAGCAGTCCAGCCTCTGTCAGGAAGTCCTGCCCATTTCCCACAAATTACATTGGCCACATCATCATGCATGTCCCAATGCAACCTTAACAAGTGAAGTGTATTTAGACAATGGTCATGTACCATGGACCTTGTGAGGATATTCTCCATCTAAATAAACAGCAGCCCTTGAGAAGTCAATCTGGAACTGTTTCTAAAGGGTTTCCTTGATGATACCAAAGTATAAAGCATTCCTATTTGCTGAAGGTATGAGGAAAATAGTTTCTAAGCATGAACTACTTTTTTGATATAAATGGGCAATACTGGCTAATGTTTCAAATGGTGGACATTTTCTTTGGTAGACCTTATTTTGAAAGGCTGAGTATGACCACTGCTGGCAGACACTTCAAGGACCTCTGTTTTAAGTTCAGGACAAGGTGGAGATTCTGAATTCCCACTTCAGTTGCATCTAGCTTCAGCTCCAAACTAAATAGCTGTATTGAGTGTAGGTAGCAAAGTTTTGGTAGCAGGGGAACTGCAGGAGTGGCCTCAGCGAGGAGAGACCATGATTGCCCTGTGTGGACACAGCTGGTTCCAGATGGCTCCAAGGTACCCACCAGCAGGCTGAGCCTGTCACTCCTCTGTGCCATTAGTTGTCTCAATGACAAGATCTGCAGTGATAATTAAGGGGTAGGACACGGTGAAGCCAAGCCTGAGAAAGTAGGAAGACTGTGTTTTGATTATTCCATTTGTTTGGTTGTTGTTTTCCAACACAAAATCAGTAGTGTGTATATAAACTGGCAATGAATTAATTTGTTCCACTTCAAGACTGTTTTGTTGAGTAACTGCTTTCCCTCTCTTTATCTTGACCCATGAGATTTCCTGCTTCCTAATCTCTTCCCCATCCATCCCCACCAAAGTGGGGACCAAATGAGCAACTGGGTGGGAGGTTGGCTGAACCAACAGAACAACCTCAGAACAGCTTAGAGATGACTCCATCTCTTAGCATTCCTATTTCAAATAGTCCATTAAAAAGCCTCACCAATTCTCAAAAATGTCATTTTGAACTTCCAGATTCCAAACTCTTGGCCTAATCTGCCTTACCACTCAGAACCAGAGTTTAGACATAATACGAAAGGCTGCTATAGCTAGAAGGTCCATTCCTATTATATAACATCACTCATAAAAAATGTGATAGCTCCTTGCTGTATACTATAATGGAAAATACTTTAAATACTTTTTATTGGTTTCATATTTTTCCTCTGATTGACAAGCATAGGGTTGAAGAATGCCCCTGGTTAAAGGAGTGCTGTGTATTGTTACAACTTAGTTTGAACCTGCAGATCCAGCCCTAATACCTAAAGGAGTGGGAGTTGTAGGTGAAAGATCTTTGCTTGATAAGTAATTTCTTACACCCTAGTATTTCATACTAAATGTTCACAACTTTACTAATCTTAAGCAGACAATAATTCATGAGGCATTAAAAAGTGTTACTGATATTTGGAACAATTTTTTTAAAATATGCACATTTCATTTAATACTTGCTGCTGTTCTGGAGTGTTACATTAAAAAGGTGTGAAACACAAGGAATAAACACTATGAGCAAGCTCAATTTAGATGAGACAAAGTTTTCAGAAACACTGAATATAGGGTTTTTATGTTCATTTCAAAGGCAAGAATAGAGTATGTCAGCACTAAGTGCGGCTAATATGGAGGATTTATAGATACTAAATTTCAAAGAAAATCAATTACAAACTGAGCAAATTAATTTCTTATGAGAGGAATTATGCTGGACCAGCTCCCTTTCACTTGGCCCTAAAGCAAAGCCTTTAAAAATTCTTTTAATCCCTTACCTACCTACACTTTCTCAAAGACTACTTCAAGTTCCTGCTAATCACTCCATTTAAATTTTTACCTATATTTTCCAAAGGTAGTTTGCATTTGCATTTAGTTGGGACCAATTTCTCTGTTTAAACTAATATATTCTCACCTGTGATAAGGCAAAGACTTTTTTTTACAAGAAATGCAACTTTAACTTACTGACATTTTAATGAATGTCTTGAGTGCCTGTCAAGATGATAAGAGAACAAGAGTGTGGATCAAGCTGCTGGCAGAAATCACCCAAGCTTTTTATGTATATGAGAGAAGAAACCTCTGAAGGTGCCTGAGGACAGACTTAGGAGTTTGGCATCCTTCCTATTTCACCCTGAATTACGGTGGATCTTTGTGTCTTTTCACGCATTTTTCCCCAGATGAAGGCTCATTTGTGAATTTTTAGGAAACTGCAAATGAAAATTTCCAAAATAAAAATCTACTTTATGGTCATTATCGACTTTTAGAGCACATGGATTTAATCATTCTTGAAAAACTAAATTCCAAGTCTCTTAATCTCGAAATGGGTAAATCATATGGCAGAGCTTTAGTATTAATAGTTCATAAATTAACATTCTTATTATGTCACGATGAAGGGGGTAAAAAGGTAAATATTGATCTACATGAATACAGCAGAAGTCTTCAGGAAGTGGGCAGAAACATTACACAGCCTAGGTGTTTATGGGATTTCTCCCAGGGTAAAAATAGAATAAATAACAATATTTGCTTTTCTTCAAGTCAAGAAATACCCAGGAAATGACAATAATAAAACTAGAAGTTAACATATTTAGATTATTTTAAATTCCTGAAATGTGGTTTGTTACTTGCTTTTTTTTGTTCACAAGTATATTGTAGCTTGCATTGCAAATCGTCTTTAGAGTTAACTGTCAAAAATGATGGCTGTATAAGTTAGTGATCTGTGACAAGATAACATAGAGATCCATAGTCTAAAGCTACCCTCTATTCGGCTGATGATAATTAACGTAGTTCCCACATACTAAACTGCCACTGATGCCTTTGAGCAGTAGATACATTTAGTCTCCAAACCTGTCTGCACAGCATCTACCTGTACATGAATATTAGTTTCAAGGTGCACTTTGATAAAGAACTTCAGGAATAAGCATAAAGACTGCTGCCATCAAAGGAAAGCCACTAGCAGTTGCAATGCGGAATGATAAGTAATAAGCTGATGAAAATTACTGAAATGGAAAAGAACCATACAATTTTGTCTTCTTTTACCAACTGTTGTGGAAAAACACAGTAGGAAGCCTCCTACCTCTGGAAAATAAACCCCCCAACAAACCCAAACAACAAAGTAAGTCTTAAAGACTGATTTTGTACCTACGAGATTCTACTCACTGCAGCTCTAAATAATGTTGTTGCTTTTGTTTAGTATTTACTATTTAGCATACACATTAAAAAAAAAACAAAACAAAAGAAAAAACCAAAAAACCCCACCGAAACTATGCCCCATCACTGAAAGTGCTCAAGGCCAGTCTAGTGAGAGGTGTCTGTGCCCATGGTGGGGGTATTGGAACTAGATGATCTTTAAGGCCCCCTCCAACCCAAACCATTCTGTGATTCTTTGTGACTATGTCTAGTAATTGCCTTAAAAGCTTAACACTAAATTATTTCTTATCCACTACTTTTGATATCAAATGTTTACAAGCTACTCCCTAACTATTCTAGTGACTGCTACAAAACCAAACAATTTTTAGTTCTTATTTTTATCCCAAACTTCCATTCCCAAGCTTTTATCAGCAATCAGAGTATTGGTGAGTTGCATTGCTTGAAGTTAGAGTACAAATATTTTGTAGTGTCAGATCAAATCAATGGGAAAAACTTTCTTTCTCTCATCATCTGCTGCTCTTCTCTCCTAAGGAATCAAACTGCTTCTAAGCAAAAGGAAGCTTTAGAGACTCTTGGAAATATTTTTGGGAACAGCATAAAGAAGAAAGGCTAGAGCTGATAGTAAATTACGTGGGTGTTAGTTTTAATAGTTGAGTAGAAACATAATTTCCTCATGTTCCTATAACAGGTACAGGACAAATATCCTGGGGTAGTTCTTGCCCATGCAGGTCACAGTCACAGTGGGCTGTCAGTCACTATTATTCAAAAGACTGCAAGAATAGCATATGGCTCTCAGGCTTCTCTCATTTTAAAACATTTTTAAAACAAGTCTCTGGAATGAAGAGCAACAGAGAGATTGCATGCTGTTAATGCGATGACAGGGAAGAGTGTAGTGATTTACTAACCTGGAAAAGTATTTATGAAAACTCCAAATTCCAATCAGTGTTTCTTTATAATATGGGTGCTTCTCAACAGGGTGGAAGCAGACCTGACTCTGAAGTTTAACTTGTGTAAACTAACATCCAAGATTGCTTTCATGAATACAGTGGATGGAAATGGAATAAAGTCGAATCATCTTAGTTCATGTAACTTTCACATTATCATTATGGTCCTTTTTTCCCTCTGACAAAGCTCTGCAGAAAACAGTCAAAAGCATGCTACCCAGGAGACTGAAACTGTGTAGCAGGAAATAGTACATATTCAAGAAGATCCTTATACAAAGCTAAATATTGAGAAATAAAGGCAGAGGAAAAGTGATTCATCTTTCCTTGCTCTACAAGATTGCCATATATATTCTTTTGACAATTCTTCTCTCGATCTTAATATGATGATCTAATTAATGCTATGTGCTTTCACTTATTTATTTCCTCTCTTTGGGATGGACTGTAATTGGGCCTTGCTCATGTGTGGAGAAACCTGGGATGTAGAAAAATTTTTCTACTCCATACATGTGAGACATTGAAACGGTTTATGGCTTAAACATTATTAAAATCACTGAAGGACTTTTGTCCACTGTAGCAAACTGTGCAAGAAGTAACTGCTCACTGAGCCCCTCCCTGAATATGCCTACTAATTTGGACTGTGGTGGGAACTAAGAGAAGATAAAGGTGGCACTATTGTCCATTTATCCCAGGAGAAGAATGTATCCACCAGTGTGAAAGAATGGAATGCTAAAGGCTCAAACAATCAAGATGCTGATGATGTGCAAAGTAACAGCCCAGGTGCTGAGGGCATGCAGATTTGACACCTCAAGCTACAAGCTGAGTGTTGGACAAGATAAAGAAAGAGGCAAATCCTGCAAGGTGTTTCTTTGTCCTTACACAAATGACTTAGTTTCAATAATCCCCACCCCCTCTCCCAGGGAAGTATCAGAACAATTCACATGTAGCCTGAAGATATTAATCTCTGCTGATGGGCAATGATCTCAACTGTGCTGACATAACAGGCAGCTGTAACATCTTAGAAGGTGTCTCCTGAAATGTCCTGTGATCCAGTATTACAAAATCCAGTGTAAAACTTCCCGCCCCAGGGGAGGTATCAGGGGCATTCCCACCTGGACTAAGCATAATAAAAGCCACCCTTGGGCTTTGCTCACTACACGGGACTTTTCTTACCACTCTGGGCTTTGTGGACTTCACTCAACACACACGGGCTTTTTCCCTCCCCTCGGGACTTCCCTCACTGGCACGGTCTTCCCTCATGGCCCACACTTCATGCAACACCTCGGCTTCTTCCCTCATACGCATGGGCTTCTCCCCTCACTATACTGATTCCTTCCCTCACCACCACATGGGACTTCCCTCACATCACAGGCTTTTTCCCTCACCACCCCGGGCTTCCCTCGATGGATCCAGACTGCAACCATCACTCTGACAAGACTAGAACTTTCACCACTGAGAAGAACACAAGAGGAGGATCAACAGGATGCCATCAAAAACTATGGAGTGGTGACATCTTTTCTACTTGATCTGTCTTTCTGTCATTCTCTTTCTCTCCCCCTTTGTCTCTTTTTCTTATTTCTTTCTATCTATGTCTCTCCACCTCACATTTACTATTAAATAAAAATCTGTATTATTGACTTTGGCATATGGTCTTGTTGGCACCTTAATTCAAGCAGAGGCATCTCTACAATAATTTTAAAGAACCTGATCACAGCAGCACATGATCCAGCCATTCAAGTATTTGACACAACAACTGCACTTTGCAACACACCTTTGCACATACAGAAAAAACCTCTTTCTCATGGAGGAACTTGAAGAGAAGATTTTACATAGAAGATGAAAAAATGAGACTGAGAACCTGAACCCTTTACACTCACTAAGAAAACAAGGCAGAAGGCAGTAAGACCTCCTAAGCCACTGAAATAGAGGATTTGTAACCACAGACTTGTTTTTCCTTTGTCTGTTTTGACTTATGAAGCAGTCTTGCAAATGTGTTTAGCTCAAAAGGTGATATTAAAAACAAACGGTTTGAGATCATCATGGTTTATTAATTATGCAAAAGAATCCAAACTGAATTTAATAAGAAACAGGAGACTTCAAACAGGAAAAATTGTTTCTTGTTTGGTGGGTTTTTTTGGGGTTGTTTTGGGTTTGTTTTTTTTTTTTTAACGGAGACAGTTAAAAAAACATTTATGGTAATGCCAGAGCATCTGCTGATTACCGTCAAAGCTGCAGGATGCTAGCATTAAATCACTGAACCATCTTGACAGTTTCTGGGTACTTGAATTTCATTCTAATAATAAACTGCTGTGAAATTTACACAAATTGGAAAATTAGCCAGAAAATGTTTACAAAGAATATAGGTAAGAATAAATAAAGCAGATATCAAATTGATTTGCATCTGAAAAAACAGATCTAAAATACATGTTTGGCACTCAGATATTTCAGAGCTGCATATAATTGGTAAATCTCTAAGAAAGACTAAGCACTTTAAGAATAGAGTATGATTTTATCATTCATTTCCTAATGATCTTGACCTATCACTTTTTTTGTTTAGAATTGCTAGCATGCTTGTTTATTTAACGTAAACGCAAATTAGCCATTTGAAGGTGGCCTGCAACATTTAAAATCAATTTTTAATTCCTGACACCTGAGGATTCCACACAGAACAATATACTTCATTGTAAAACTTTAATTGATGCATCTATGTGCTGCAGAGAGTGATTACTGGAATAATAAGTACGAGAGTGTGTTCTGGTTGCTAAGCAAATGTGAGTAAGAGAAAAAGCCCAAGAAACGACGCAACAATGAATCAAGGTGTGATGACAGGATAATTATTCTATGCGCTGTCACGCAGAAGGACTCTCAGAACATTGACCTGCACATGATCGCACATCAGAAGACTGCCTGAGGGATAATTAAAATAATAATACACAAAAACAGTCAGTCACAAAGTGAAAAACACATGCTTAACTTACTTCTCTGAAGCAAGCACGGTCAAATGCATTCTTATGTTAAATGCAAATGCTTGAAATGTAAGAATTCAGAGAATAACACTTTACAGCAAAGACCACTGAAGTCTATCTGAATTAGCATGAATGCTTTTCTTTCTTCAGTTACTCTGGGCATTCAAGTAAATATTATTCACACTATGACACATTAAAGCATAAAAACTGTGAAGTGACTTTTTGAAGGTAGTTGGAAAAAATCCTTTCAAAATGTGTTTAAGGTTGGAATGTAACACATTCAAAAAAAATTACTGTGGTGGTGGTTTGACTGGGCAAACATCCATCCAGCCTCTTGCTCGATCCTCTTTATTTCATAGGGTGAGGAGAAAATAGAAGGTGAGAAGACTCATGAATAGAGATAATCACAGTTTAATACAGCAAAAGCAGTGTGTGCTAACAAAGCAAAATAAGGAGTTGATTAATTTCCTTGGCAGGCAGATGTCCAGCCACTTCCTGAAAAGCTTCAGTTGCTTGTGAAGACAAATACCATAACCATAAACATACCCCCTCTTTCCTCCTTCCCTGAGATTTTATTTCTGAGCATGGCATCATATGATTATTAGGTCTGGGTCAGCTGTGCTGGTTATTTCCCCTCCCAACCTCTTGCCCACTCTGGGCCTCCTGCCTCTGTGTGTTTTGGGGATGGAGAGAGAGAAAGCCTTGACACCGTGCAAGCACAGCTCAGCAATAGCCAAAACACTGGTATGGTGTCGTCATCACAGTCACTAATTCAAAGTACAGCAGCTTATGGGCTACTATGGAGAACGTAAAGGCCACCCCAGGCACACCCAGTAAAACTGCAGATAGTAACAACTCTGTACTCACTCAGCTGCCATTATGTATCTGAATTTGATGGAAACTGTTCACAAGACAGATTTCAGACTTTAAAGGCAGACTTTAACACAATTTCATTTTTTTCTCTTTAGGCTTTTTTTGTTTACTGTATGTTTATACTGGCATACATCCCACTACAAGCCTAGGCTTTAGCTCCAAGCCCATACCATATGATCACGTCTGAGCAATGTATTGTACATTTCCTTCTCACACGTGAATGTGCAGACATGTTTCACTGCCTTTAAACCAGCCATTGCCAGTCTTGTTCATGGTACAAATGTTCTTTGCATTCTGTGCTCTTCAGCCTGCTTTTGAGGTTACCTTTGCCAATTGCATGAAACCACTGATGGTTACTACTTTGCAGCTCTATTGGCTATAGATGCCAACTTGGTGCAGACAAAAAAAACAAACCATAAAAAAATCTATTTCCAGAAGCAAGCTAGTCCGAGATGGAAATCACCTGAGGAATAAATTCAGAGATCTCCTCACTTTACCCTCTGTTATTCCATATGTAACTGAAGAAACTAGAACACAGCCAGAAGTTCTGTGGATACTCTTCAAAAATTTAAGACCACTCAAAATACGTGAAAAGATTTTTTTGGAACCCAAGGTAAGCATACAGTTTTATGTGTCCATAAATTCATTCAGATCAGGATGCCTATAGGTTACTCTCATGTGTACTGGTACCATAATCACATGGTTCTAATAAGGAAAATTCTCTTTCTCCCACTATATTCTAAAGAGATGACAAAAACACCTTTTAGGAAACACAATACACATAATAATTATTATAATGACACTTCTTTCTAGAACAAATATGTTCTGTAAACTCATTGCTAGGTCATCAATTAAGTTACTCACTCATACTAAATACACTGGAGTTATATTCTCAAATCTTTTCTAGCACCTTCATTAGCGCTCATCTCAGGAGTAATGCTGCACCCAAATAGCTTTAAATGCTAAGGAGGAAAACAAATGCTATTGGAAAATCTCCCAGTGTTCAGCAGCTCACTGTGATCTAAGTAAAATTTATTAAAATGCAAATTTCAAGCATGATACTATTAATTTCAAAGTAACATCCTATGGAAGAAATATAATTGCCACTTTTGTGTAATAAAATAATACCACATACAAGTGGTATTATTACACAGATTCTCAACATTAGCCAGTAGTGTTAAGAATAACAATTCAGCAGGCTCCAAAGATATTTGTAGAAATTTTGCAGAAAAATAGTAGGCTGGATATTTATATATTTTTACTTCAGGAACATCTTCACTGAGGAAAGAGAGTGGGGAAGAGAGTGGAGAAGGCAGAATATCCTCTAAGAATTCAGCTATGGCATTTGAGATTTTATCTGACATCCTTTAAAAATGTTTGCTTTTTCTGAGCTTACTAAGCACACAGACTTTTTTCTAGAAGCTTAGAATCAGGACAGTTTCAATAAGGTGAAGCAGATGTATAAATCTATAACTCTTTGGTTATGTAACAGCAAAAAGTTTAATTACATTTGTGTAGATGCATTTCCCTTTTCTTTAAACTAGTTTTGTGGTAATGAATATTCTAAAATATTCTGTTACATTTAAAACAAGAAACTACAACTTTAACTGGGCTTATTATAACTACAACTATGAAATAAATATAATTTGTTGACTACAGACACATGTATTGCAGCTACATAAACAAAACTGTAGTTGCAACTTTTCTTCTCTGTTGTATAAAATTATTTGTAACAAGAGCATGCTTAGTCCTGTGCATCCTTGTGCCTGACTAAAGGCCCTTGATCCCAATGTGAAATTAACTGGACGGAATTGCTTTGTGCTGGTTGCCTCAGGCTCCCTTCACAGTCAAAAAGGAAAACCAACCACTTCTAAACTGCGCTTCATTTAACCCTAATGTAGAAACTTTAAACAGGTAAAGAGTCTGCACTGAAGATATTTGAAGGTAACTTCTGTATCTGGAAGTTTCACACTTTTGACTGCAGCAAAGTGTGCATAAAAGGTGTATTTCCTAGTCTGGACAGAGATAATGGACTGTTGTGATCATATTTTCACTATAAGGGAGGACAGGGAGCAGATTCAGTGATTCTAGGGCCTGATAAACCATTATGAGTATCCATTTTACGACTTCTTTACCTCAAGCTATAGAATTTCACAAAGTTTTTTCTGGTTACATAAAGAATATAGTTAAAATAAAATAAATTATATTCTGGTTGTTACAGTAAACAGTTTGGATATAAACAGGGGAACTCTGTATGCAATATGCTGACATGAACTCTAGATGTGAAAGTTGCCATTATTAAGTACTTGTTCAGTCATTTTTTCCTTTTAAAAAATCCTTCATGTTCACTAACCTTTATCTTAAGTAGACACAGATCTAACGTTTAAGGTCTTTTCTCTTACAGATCTGTGATACCCAAACTTTTGTGTAGCTTTGCAAGTTTCTGACAAGCTTGAAACATATTCTGGATTTACAATCAGCCTATAAAATAAATGATTCCTACTTCTGAAATGGTATATGCAATCTTACCCTTCATGTGAAAATCTTCACTGCTGTGACTGAAATTGGCTTAGATTTAGTCCTGGCCATGCAAAACTTATAAACTCCAGCAGTGTACACTTAAACTTAAGAAACTCACATCCACAGAGGACTAAGTGTTTAAGTTCAGTCTTTACAGATGATGCTTTGAATGGCAAAACAACTCTGTGATTGTTAAGATATTAGTCCTGTGTGTATGAATTTTTGTTAAGATAGTTAATTATTAGGTAAAAGAATTAAAGGAAAAGTTATTTGAGTCCCATGAAAATACTTTATGAACTCTTTCAAAAAACAAAACAAAAACCCCAAAACAACAAAAATCCCATATCACTTCTTTTGCAGAGTATGCACCAAATAAAAAAAGAAAGGGATAAAAATACTATGCAGTGATAAAAACTATAACAGCACCTAATTTAATTCATATAGTCTCATTACCATTCAAAATAAGCAGTAGACAAAATATTTTCATTGAGTCTTATAATATTTTACACATATATTAAAAATTATGTCTCTCTCTTGTAAACATACTAAGTATTAAGTTTATTCCATGAAAATAAAGAACTAGTAAAGACAAGCATTAAGGTTTCAACATGGGAAAGACAATAACAACAACATCAATAAAAATAATAATAATACCAACACACAAAGATGTTTTTCGTATGAAACAAACACATACAGTTCCTTAGGATGCAATTTTTTGAAAAGACTATTTTCATCAGTCTTTTCACTACATTTAACAGACTCTAACATATATTTCATCATTCATTCAGAAACAAATCCAAATGACCTATGCCTATCAGAATTAAAACAGAAATGCCATTTTCCTCATCAGATTATGCACAGCTCCATATTCCTTCATGCACGCAGGAAGGACTGTGATACACAAAGATCTAGTAGAAACGTATTTTAAATTTGGTGACACCTCATTTATAGGAAAATCTATCTGTGGGCAGCTGAGGTTGTTTTGTACTGTACTAATTACACAAAATACAGAATTTTTGAGAGTTATACTAAGTGTGGGATGTTGTCTCTAGACAACATGAGCCAGTAGTGCTGTATTTCACTATAATGAAATCATTGTAGAGCATGGTAGTCCTGGTGCAGAATCATTATGCCTGACTCTGCAGAACAATAATGGCAAAGAGATTGCACTGTCAAGGGACTAGTCAAGGGAAAAGGCAATCTTCAGAGCACAATTAAAAGCACATACTTTAGGTATCTCTTGGCTTCTTTCGATTAGAGAGAGAGTCTAGCTTAGATTAGTTTTAAATAAATAGTGAGGGCAATCAAAACAGATCCCATGTAATTAAGCAGAATATATCTACATCTGATCATAAACTTTATTTACCTGCTTTACATGTATCTAAACATGTCCAAGAACTGCCAGCTTTGAATCATAACTTCTGACCAGTAGTTTCTAAAAAAAATTTTTTTTTCAAATAGAAGTGGTGTAAGTTGGAAAGAGAAGTGGGCTGAAGTACATAAACAGAGTATATGAGAGACAGACACCTGCAAGAGTAGCACTGTGGACACCTGGCTGTGGACACCTATAGAGGGTGCACTGACATGACTGCCCAGCCAGAAAGACAGGTAAATCTTGGACTGAGAGTCCTCACCTGCCTTGGGAAGACAATTCTGCTATTCAATGAGAACAGTGATTCTTGACTGCTTTAGAGGGGATGTGACCATCATTAGGAGGAGACTGTACTTCTTGTCTTAGTTCAGTAACAATAGTGTAGTTTCAACTGTAATTCTTTCTTGAGGATTTCATTATAAACCAGGTCCTAATGAGAGGATAGCTTGCTTTCTAACCCTGGGACCTTCACCAGTTCTAGTTTCAACCAACTGCTTTCCTTTTTAGTTTCACTTGCTTTTAAATGGCATTTAAGATTTCTTTAAAGACAGATTAGTAAGATAATGATAAGTAAGTATCATTAGTAAGCTAATGATAACAAAATTACTGTGAGATACAGGTAATTTTATCAATTTATATAAAGCATTCATTATATATGATTCTGCATTAGATGATAAAGAATCCACTTATGATGGATAAAAGAATTTTAGAAAAACATTTTCAGGTCCACCTAAGAGCATGTAGGGAAAGGAAGGATAGTGTATGCCAAGATAACCAAATCTATGATTATATAAGTCTAGGGCTCAGAACAGCACTTCAATTTTGTGCAGACTTATTTGACTTGGAGACATGAAATCCACTAAAGAGGAGTATTTAACAATAGCATGTTACAATACAGTAGGGTGCTAGGTCCAATTTAAGAAACCACTTATTCACCTGTGCTTTCTAGGTTTGAAAAAAAATGGTAGAAAAATATAAATTAGGAAATCACACTATAATAAAATAAACTCTATGATGTGTAATTTTTACCGATGATTGTTTCTCTTTAAATCTCATTAAATGTCCTTTATTATTACCAAATCATAAGGGCTTTTTTATTAGATTGTAGTAATATAAATCTAGATATAGCACTGGTTAAGTATTTTATCCTCAAAACCATTTATTACATTTTCTTGCTGTATCTACAAAAATATAAATAATATAAAATACAGCTATTACAGGGTAAAGCAGAATATTTACTAATGTGAAATCACCATTCCTGAGACTGTTTTTATTTAAATGTAAATATTTGAAGGGTAGAAGCTACAATTATGCATGGGTTATCAAACAAAATATATGATCTCTGTAGAGAAAACCACTAGCTTTTTCAGACAAAATTTAAAGTCTCTTTTTTGTGAAGTCTTTGTGTAAAATGTTTCACTGAGTAATTGCCATAACATTTTCCAAAACAACAATGAAATGCAACAGCTGATAAAAGATAAATGTCACATTTCATACTTACAATTTGGAGGAAATTGTGTTTTTGTCTTTTTAACTGCTTTAGTTTACTAACAGGTTTTACTCCCATGAATATGAAGCATCACTTTTGTCCTCATTTGAAAATTTGGTCCTCAATGTTTAATATTCCATGTGTGATAAGTCAGAACTCAAATATACAGTATTGTCCCTTTTACAACAGAGAAGGATTATTTTATAGTATCGTGCCTAACATGACTACAGTAGCTGTACCACAGTGCATTGGTAGCCAGAATTTTCTAATAAAAGCAGTTGAGTAGTAGGAGAGAAAATGTCCTTATTTAAGACTATAAGGAATACCTAAATAGACAGCAGAAATTAAAAAGATATGCACTAGTTCACCTTTTAGAAACAGGCGTTAGGGAATACCTAGTGACCAGTGTTAATTAAAGACATTAGACATCTTCTGGAGAAATGAAAAAAATGCAAAACTCACACCTCTTTGCATGATAGTGTATATGAAGAATCTTCAAGTCTTTGAAGATCGATTTGCACACTGGCCATGAATTAGTTTACTGTAATTATCACTTTGCTACCTAATGACTTCCTTCTAGAGAAACCAGTATTCTTCTCATTTTCACTGCATTTATTGTTTTTAAATAGTTGTAAGAAAACATAATTTTCCAAAATAAACAAAACCATGCATAACTACTTTCTTTTTTCTCCCCCAAAAAACCAGTAATGTTGTTTAAATAACTGCTCATTTAAAAATACCTGATTGTTATATAAATCTATATATCTATCAGCTGATTTCAGTTAAAAGAAACATCAGACACTTATTAATGGTGCATTGCTAAAATATTAAAATAGAGGTAGTTTAAAATCCTGTCACTCGATGCAGTTACTGTTTCACAAGGGAAGCAGCAATTTCTTGTAGAGTGACATGTTTCCTTATGTCACAGCTATTCTTCCTTTATAAAAGCTGTTACTTTGATGGGGAGGACAAATTCCTGCCATCTATTACTATGCAGTCCATTACAATGGGTTCATTCATATTTATAATACAATCTGTGATGTTGATGCAATCGCTTTAGACTTCATTGTTATTTCAGACAAATCCATAACAGAGAAAAAGGCAGGCTGTTGACAGGAGTTAATGTGGGTTTTACTCTGTTTACAATTGCTTTCTAATCTACTAAATGGCTGTGAAAATTGATGCACTGTTAGAAGTGCTTTTATACACTACTACAGATAAAGGGTTGTTATACTGCAGTAATCTCTACAATGCTAAATTGAATTTTAGACAGCGGTTTTTTTTGGTTTTTGCAATTTTTTCGTTTTTGCAATTTGAAACAGAGTAGGCTACTGCATTTACAGTAAGCTTAATTCCATCAATGCAAAGAATTTTTCCATCTTTATTAATTGAGATGCCTATTATTGAGATGCCTAGGAAGAAAACAAGTTAGAAATAAATCTTGTGGCTATCTCAGTATGTAATTTAGGAGAATCTCTTAGTGACCAAAGCATAGGTCAGAGTAGCTAAATTTTGTCATCAAGTTTGTGATCTATTGAAGCTATGCAAATGAATCCTCAGCAGGTAAAACATAGCAGTACTTCTTGCAGAACTTCTCAGCTTGCCATGAAGGTAAACAGATTCTGCTTAAACATCACAAAATAAAATTTAGTATTAGATGATTTGCTAATAAGTAACTTTCCAGTGGGATTTTAGGGAGACATGTAAAGATGGTGGTTTAGTTACTTGACCAATGAAATCACAGTCATAAAGAAATCCAAAGAATGTACACTTTAGTTTATCAGCCTAAAAATGTAGTCAGAAAAATAATAAGAAAGCCTTTTAAGCCTCAGATTTTCCTTAAAAAGAGGGAGCAAAAATGCCAAGGCTGTTGCTGATATGAAGCACAAGTACAGACAACTTAGGTACTGTAGAAAAGGTGCCATAAAAATTTCTGACACTTCTCTGAAATGTCTGTTGCCTCATTAAAACCCAAATCTAGACATAAACACATAATGGTTTTTTATGCTAATCAAGAAGCTTATAATTGTTATATGAATATGAAAATCTTGCTAAAAATTAATTATCAGAACTTCTACACGGATTCTGATGGAAAGAAGTCCTTTTTGTATTAAAGACATTTATTTGCGTGTGTAGTAACTTTAAAATTTGCTTATGTGTTTTAATTCTACACAATCTAATGAATAGATTTAGTTCTCTCATAATAGAACAGCTTAGGTTGGAAGAGACTCTGTTGAGGTCATCTAGTTCAAACCCAGCTTCAAAGTGACATACAGTTGTTAAGTTGGATCATAAAATTTTTCAATTTAAAAAGACTGTTAAAGATTCAAACTTCATAATTCAAATTTGGTGACGTTTAATCACATCAACTGAATTCAGTAATAAAACATAACACAAAAAATGCCCATGCATTTCCTGCAGGACAGTATGATTAGTCTATGCAGAGTAGTAAGTATAATTCACTTAAACAGCCTATCAACTAACAGACACAAATATGTAGTAAACAAGCTTCCTGAACAATAAAGCTCACAGAACAGTTTGTTTATTTTGGGGTTTGGTGGTTTGTTTTTTTTTCCTGTATGACTTATTTCTTTTGTCGAATGCTCACTTTTTCCATCTTTGAAAGAAAAAAAGGGTTAGGAGTTAAATTCTGGAATTCTTGGTGACTCAGATGAAGAAGAACTATTGTTAGGTGCTACCGAATAAGTCATATGGATTCTGCAACATCAAGAATAAGTGAAAGCTTGAGATGTAAAGACTGAATGATTTTAGAAGATGATAGAACCATAGGAAGTTACTTCTGGAATTGCTTTAAAATGTACTAGGTATGGTCATCACTTATAAGCTATCTATCACCGATTGCTTAGGAGTACTATGTTGATTGAAGGTGAAAATGTAATTTACTCTGCTACAAAATTTAACAAAATATTACACAAAGGGTTTCTACAGAAAAGTGGTTACTATGCTTGAGCAAGATTCAAGAAAAAGGAAAAATCTTCTGCACACCTGTTGTTCTCTAAGATTATTTTCTTATCAGTTAATGCAACCTCTTAAGAACAAAACTGTTTCTTCAGATAATTAGCGGTCATTGTCTAAATGCTGCTAAGTATAATTTCATCCCAATTTCTAGTTATTTCTGAAACACAACCAAAGAAGTCACCTAGGTTTAGCACCCCATCTTACTTCAAATACTGTCACAGAAGTTGCTCATATTCAAGTCTACCATTTCAGTTTTGCTCCGCAACACTGCATTGTAGAGCATTGCTTTCAAATTTTCAAACATCTAAAACTTTCCTTTAAAACTATACCAGAACAAATTGAACTTATTATGAAAAGTAATTTTATAATTTGTGAAAATTACAGAAAATCACTAAACATATCATTTGGGGCACTAAGGTTAAACTTATCACTCTCTCTAGGCTAAGGGAGGCTATCGGCTTCGTTTAGTCACAAAGTTGAGAAAGCTGATATAGGAAATGTCCTCCTTGTTTATTTACCACATAACACTTCAAAGTATGACTGAAAGGTTTCATGATGTACAACTCAGTCCAAGCTAATCTGCAGATTAACACCATTCAGATATCTCAAGAATCACAGGATTTTTTTTCTCCCTACAATTAATAGAGGAACCAGATTTTTAACTTAGAATTGTTTTGCTTATGAAACCATTTGAAGGAACTCAACAATTACAGTTACAGACATGCTAAGACATAGACTACTAGATCACAAGATTCCAATAAACACAGGAACCATCAAATCCCATGTTATAAAGACATGGATACATTGTGGAAGGGTGACTCAAACTGGAGAGACATGGATTTGATGTATGGGCTATTCAGTGGATAAGGAATTGGCTGAATGGTCACATCCAGACAGTTGTGGTCAATGGCTCTATGTCTAGGTGGAGACCACTGATGAGTGCTGTCCCTCAAGGCTCTGTCTTGGGACTGGTGCTCTTTGATATGCTCATCAATGACTGACAGTGGGACTGAGTGCACCCTCAGCAAGTTTGCAGATGACATGAAGTTCGGCAGTTGACATAACAGAAGGATGGGATGCCATCCAGAGGGATCTGGATAGACTTGAGAAGTGGGCCCATGAGAACCTCATGAGATTCAACAAGTCCAAGTGCAAAGTGCTGCATCACTTTTGGTACAACCTCAGATATGAGAACAGACTGGGGGATGAAGTCATTGAGAGCAGCACTGCAGAGAAGGATTTGGAGGTTCTGGCAGATGATAAGCTGGACATGGGTCAACAGTGTGCACTTGCAGCTCAGAAGACAAACTGCATCCTGGACTGCAGCAAAAGAGGGGTCACCAGCAGGTCAAGGGGGGGAATTCTACCCATCTAGTCTGTCCTCATGAGAACCCACCTGGAGTTGTGTGTCCAGGTCTGGTGTCCTCAGCACAAGAAAGACACGGTCCTCTTGGAGCAGGTCCTGAGGAGGCCCACGAAGGTGATCAGAGGGATGGATCACCTGCCCTACAAAGACAGGCTGAGAGAATTGGGGTTGTTCAGCCTGGAAAAGAGACAGCTTAGGAGAGACCTTATATCTGCCTTCCAGTAACTTAAAGGGGGCTTATGAAAAGGAGGGAGAAGGACTTTTTCTACAGGCGGACAGTGATAGGACATAAGGCAATGGTTTTAAACTGAAAGAGGGTAGGTTTAGATTAGATGTTAAGAAGAAAATCTTCACTCAGAGGGTGGTGAAGCACTGAAACAGGCTGTCCAGAAAGACTGTGGTTGTCCCATCCCTTAAGCGTTTGAAGCCAGGTTGGATGGGGCTCTGAGCAATCTGATCTAGTGAGTGGCGTCCTTGCCCATGGCAGGAGGGGTTGGAATTAGCTGATCTTTAGGTGCCTTCAAACCCAAACCATTCTATGATTCTATGATTAACTGTTCATTTAATGAGTCACAACATGCAGCATGATTCTGGAAGTCCAGATTTCTTATCAAAGTACAAAAGTGAGAACAACTCAATAGAAAATATTGCTTCTGTGAAAGCATAAGCATCTCCACTCTACCAGGCTGATGTGCATGTGACAGACCATACATCTGCAGTGCTAGACTACCTTACCATGCACTAGCAAGAAACTCCTTACTGGTAAACTGTCTTAATCTGTAACAAATCTGGTGTACTTGTAATTTCTGGAAATTAAAATTACCTACTTTGAATAAATCCTTTACATTATCTGCAGAATTCATCTGGAGTAGAATTTGAACATGCTTAACAAAAATAGCCATGGGCAATTAGAATTTTGACATGGTATTTCATAAATATACCTACTTGTATATCACAGAAATAGAAAAAGATTATAAATTAACTGTAGTTGCCAAGGGGTTTTGAATTTTCAGTTAGGAGCTTTTTCCTGAACAGCATCATATAACTGTAAGATCTGGCTCTCTCTAGGAGAAGAAGAGATGGAAATATGGCAGTCAGGTCATTTGATGCTTCTTTTATTCCTTCTCCTGTACTAGCAAACCATAGTTTTACTGCCTAAATCTGTTTCACCTTTTAATAAATTACATTTCCTGAAATGTTACTCAATGAAAACACAAAGGAAGTTATGATATATGGGCAAATACAATTAAAATCACAATAAGATTTCAGTAAGTAATATTGGTAATGTTTTCTTGCAGAATACACCATCTAAGGAGTCTTTCTGCTGTGCCTTTTGCAATCGGATATGTCTGTCACGTGTTGGCCCCATAAGCCACCAGCGTGCCTGTAACAAATGTGGGTAGAGCCTTCCCAAATCTTCGTTCGCGAAGCCCAGCCATGATGATTATGATTGGTAATGTTTAAAGATAATGATACTTATGGTTTTGTCAATAGTATTGGGTAAAACAGCTTCATACAAAAATAAAAAAAAGCAAGATGCTTTGTAAGTATTCATATCTCTCTAAATTTTGGGTTCAAAATTATAAAGCTTATCATTTAGCACTTGTGACCGTTGCCTTTTTCCCTATATATCTTTTTCATATAAAAGAGAAATAGAAATTAAGTACAGCCTTTATAATCCCTATTTCTTGCAATGCTGTTTAAAGAAATGGATAGAAAAAGAAATGGACAGAAAAATCAATCACAAATGTCAGCACTGACTTTTTAGAGACACATTGGTAATACAGAAGCCGCAGTCTAGAAGTATATAATTTAAGTCCAGATTGCCTGATTTACATTACTGACTTGCTGCTCTAGTTCAGCTGAACACTGAATTTAAATAAAGGTGCTTGAAGTCAGGAGGGACTTATGTATGTGCTTATATGCTGTGCTGAATCAACATCTCATTGCAGCAAATCACAAGTACAGTATGTTTAACAAGCATAACATGGCAAGCATATTTATGTATTCATAACAAAGCCAAAAGCGACACCTCCTCTATGCATTTTTGTGAGTTAGCAGGAATCAGCAGGCAACAATAACCTTACTTTTCCTCACCTACTTTTCCTTGGACATAATTATTTAGTATAACAAACCAAGACCAGAGTACATATTTTGAAGTTGAAAGGAAAAGGTCCAAACTGGCATGCTTAAGCTGTTTGTTAACTGCTTTTCTCCTAATGAATTGCCCTGTTGCTCTGCATCACTCTGATTGCAGCGTAACAGCTTTCATTAGTCATTATAAACACGGCTTTGTGCCACATTATTTACATTCCTATAGTAAATAGCTAGAACTTCACACTGTAATAATTCAGAGTAGTTCTGCACTTGCTGAAAAATAATCTGGTAATGCCCAATACATGACTTTACCTTAAAGAACCTTAAACCGAAATCTAAAAGTTTTTGGGTTTGGGGTTTTTTTTGATACAACTTTGCCACCAGCATAATTCCACTATGGCCAAAAGTCTTGCCAATTACAAGGCTAATGGAATCAGAACTTTACTGTAATTAGACTTTGCAAACGGGGCTTCTCTTCTAGTAGAACTGTCATAAGGGGAAACTTATATTCAAAGCTTAAAATATTATTATTCCTCGAAAATGAACTAGCGCTGTAAATATGCATAAAAATGAGTTTAGGAAAAATCTGAATCACAAATATGAACAATAATAAATATTAATCAGCACTATGATTATTTTCATAATATACAAGTACTTTCCAGATATTTTCAGTAACATTTCATTAAAAGGCTTAATTTTCTTCAACACTTTAGCAAGTAAAAAAGGAGGACAACCACTGTTATCTGAAGTACTGTTTGATGGTAGAGATTCTTTGTAAAATAGTTTTTTACCCAGGTCAATCTAAAGTCAATGAATTTCAGATATAACTGACCTGCTCTGAATTCTAGTGAGTGATTTAGGTACAAAAGTCAGTGTGTTTACCAACCAAAAGTGGAAAATTTCACAATTTTAATGTACTTTTTTCAAAAACCAAACTGTTTTCCTTAAATTGAAAAATATAGGTAACAACCTCCAAATCTACATTGAACAAAAACTATTACAGAGAATATTTGTCACTACTGATATTCTTGAAACCCCTGATTTTGATACTACTGAAAAAACTAATGCCTGAGACTAACAAATATATAGTTACAAACATATAAAAATAATGATGTCTATAGACATTTTATACATAAGCAGATATTATGGTTACATATACATTACATTCAGCTTTTTTGACTCACCAGGCTTTAGTATAACTATTAATGCCAATTCAAGTTCTATTAAATATCTACGCCAATACGTCAAAACAGTGACTTCACAAAATCAGAGCTGTCAGTCTAAGCTCAGTTATGAAAAGGCATTTCACTTTTTAACTAATTTATTCTGAGAAAAAAAGATTGATCAAGTGCATTACAAGGATTCAAAAATAATATTTACATAATCTAATGGGAAAAAGTACAAATACATGAAAAGACATCTATAAATGAAGCTGAGTCAACAAAAAGGAAAATAAAAGATAACAGTCCTTTGAAAGAGGAACAATGCTAGTTTTAAAATAATTTTTAACCTTCCTAACATAAGAAAGAAAACCTCTTTTGTTCAAATATCAAGATCTTTTCAATGAACAGATGAAAAAATTTTATAGTATTTAGCATGTTCCTCTCTGTCTAGCTAAATTTATATTAATTTCCTCAAATTCACGTTGTGTTCAACATCTCCTGACCCATGCTGCTGCTGAAGATAAATCTTGTATTGGGTTTTCCTGGCTATAGGATTTCAGCAAGTAGAAAGCAATTTTAATTTGATGGATGTGATATTAGGTCTATTTAGTCTGTCATCTGGCTGCTTTTCGTCCCAATTACATCTTGGCATCACAATCCTTGAAAAGGTTTCTTTCCCCTTGTAACTGCACATATTGTAGAATATACAGGACAATAACTCTAGAAGGTAGAAAAACATATGGATGAGGAATTCCTCACTATATTCAATAAATATGTTGAATCTGATATGTTGAAGATAGGTTTATAATATCTAAAAATCAAGGAGAGCTTAGTGTCATTTGGTGTGTATGTTAATCATTAACTATCAAATGGTCTCAGACTCAAGTCATCCGAAATGTTCTGCATTTCCCAAATGCTGCTACAAATTCAAATTTTTCCTACTTTTGCCATTTGATATATTTAAAAATTATTTTTAAGTGTACTATCTGCCTTCAATACTGGTCTAACTGAAGGTCAAACAGATCGGTATGAACAGCTTCCTATCTTAACCTCTTAATACGGGAAATGAGAAAATTTATCAAGCAGAAATCTTACCAGAAAATGTATTTTGAAATACTCCAGATATCTAAATTGGTGTCAGACAACCTATCTATACTATTTTCTTAGATGCAACTAAGAAATAAAATAAAAACTGGTTTTCTCCAGAAGAATATAATTTTCTTTTGAAAAAAGAATGTTTTCAAGTCATTGCATATAGCACTTTACTCAATCTTCAAGAGAGAAATTATTACTTAGTGCTGCTTATTAATAAAAGTGGTTTGGAACACCAACATTCCCATTTAGATTAATGCTAGAAATAGTTTATATCCTCAAAAGAAATGCTTTTAAACAGGAGAAGTAAATACAGGTTTCATTAGCTTTGTTGTAAATACTGGCCAAGTTATTTCTCGCAAAGGAAGTTCCCATAGCAATAAATACTAGGAAAAAGAGGACTCAAAAATATTGGCATGTTTTAACAAGGTGATAGAAAAGTAACAAAATCCCATTATCTCAAAGTAGAGAAAGTACAGAAATGGTAGTAAGAAATCAACTTGATTAATTCACGAAGCCTTATATGACTTGAAATTCAGAAAGGAAAAACAGAAACTGCAGTCACTGGAGAGAATTAGTAAGGATGAATATATACAAAGAATAGTGAAATTGCTTAAGGACAAAATAACAACATCGGTGCCCAGAATGAGATACAACTACCAAAGAAAGAATAAAAATCACTTTATAAGTGTACTGATAAGGAGGAGACCAAATAAAGACTTGGTTCATCACTCAAAAGGAAAGAAAAGTTTTGAGTGCATGAGACCACTAAAGTCAAACAGTTTAATAACTTCTTTTACTTCACTGTTCACTAAATTTGCATTTTGAACATAATTAATGCCAGTGACAGAGCACTAATGCACAGCTGACTCTATTTTAAAAGAAACTCCACCAAAAATCCAAGTCAGACAAAATCAGACCCAGGACATTAGTTAAAGTAGCCTCGAAGCAAATCAGCTATACTTGATAATTTTTTTAAAAAAGATTTGATTTAAGAAAACTGAAAGAATCCAGAAGCTATGCTTCTAATAATAACAAAGGAGAGAAGTGTCAGAGAATCATTCAACAGAAGTCAAAATACCAAGCTGTTTCTGCAAGGCATGAACAGGACATCATCTTTTAAAATACACAAATTATGCCTTCATTCTCCCATTCATCAACTTTGTTTCTTTGTCCAGTTTTAGACACTGATCTACAAGAAATAGGGTGACTGTTTCCTTTCAGGTATCAAGAGACTAATAAAAATCATGGATGTCTGAAAATTTTAATTTACAGGGACAGACAGAAAAAATTATTGTACTCTTTCATCTACAGATAACAAAATACCAACAAAAACATGGGATGATAAAGGCAATTCAAAAGTCCACATAAACCTCTTATTGCCAAGATCAATGCTGTCTGTCTTCTTCTGCAGTGAGATACTCCATTCAGTAATTTTGTTTAATATATATACATATATAAAAAGAAGCAAAAAAGGAAACAAATATGTAAAAAAGAAAAAAATATACTGCTCTTTTTGAACAATGTGGATGTGTTTGCCTAATTTTTTCATAGAAAATCACACAGAATGGTATCTGTATCCTTGAACTCACAATGTGAAAGGGAAATAGATTAAATAAACTCTTAACTATCCATTAAGTTTTATGATTCTTAAAAATAATGAAAGGAAGAAGAGCTATCCGACATGTGAAAAAGTGACTTTATTATTTCTTCTGAGTAATATAACCATATTTTGTTTTACTCAAAATCAAGGGAAAAAAAGCAGTATAGCAAGAGCACTAATCAGGTATATAACAATTTGTTGGAAAAAAACCCTGTGGCTCGTTGTCACACAAAACATGAAACTACATGTAACTCTTGTTAAAATATCAGTGAGAAGATGCACTAGACAATATGATAACAGTTAAGTTATGTTTGTGAACCATCTTCTGAAAGTAAGCTTCCTTCTGGCATTCATTAGCAGAAATTCCACAGTGATAATAAATAGAGTTGAAAGAGACAACTCTAAATTCAATTACTTATATATCTAAAATTAGATTAATCTTACTTAAAACTCAGTTTTCTGGAAAGTTGAACAGATATAAAACATGGACATAAGAACAGACTTGTACTGCAGCACCCCAGTGAAAGCATGATCAAACTTCCCTAAGCTTTATAGTCAATGCAGTCTACATTTCCAACTGCAGAAGAGATATGTGCAGTGATAGTCTAAGAATTTATAAATACTACAACTTGAGTTAAAGAATATACTGATTTCATTTAGAAACGATTGCTGTACTCACATTAGAAGTTTGAGTGACCTTAAAAAACAAGGAAACTAAAACTGTGTAAGAATTTCTATCATCACAAGCTTAAAATGCATTTATATGCAAAAATGAAGTACAAAATGTACTACTGTGTCAGTCACGCTTATCAGGTGATAACACTTCTCCCTTTTCTTCCTGCAGTTTTGTTCCTTGCTTCTGAACTTTCTTCTAAGTACTATATTTAACCACTTGTTTCATTAGATTTTTAAAATGTAAAGTTCTGTAGTGATGAATATGGAAATTATGAAGTAACTCAGTGAATGATCAGGTGAACTAGTCAATTTGAAAATATTCACATAACATTTGGTAAAAGTGAAGGCTTTAATATTAGAATGGCAGTTGTAAACACCCAGGCATTTAGATCGACAGATCAGACCATATACTCACTTCCATTCCCAACTACAATACTTCAGTGGATAGTTTTTCAAATGGTTATTATGACTATTAAGACTATTATATGTCTTATGACTGATCCATAGTGTAGGATTAACCATCCTAGATTAAAACTACCAGTCTCTAACAAAACTAACAGGTTATTTTCCTAACTCCCCAGACCTACCGGATGATTGGGAATAATTATTATCCCTTTCTGGTAGGTTTCCCCTTAGCTGTTTTCCCCCTGAATTGAGATAAGACTCTTAATTGTAAATTTTCCATATGATCAGGTGCCTCAGTACCAGTTTACTAAGGAACGACCATGTCCTCTTTTTTATGGTTCATACAGTACATTCAGATCCTTTTCTAGCAACATGGAAATACACACTATATATGCATTAATGTCATAGCAGCATTAGATACCACAACCTACAGTATGTTTCTAAAGTTGGTTCTTTTCATTTGGAACATATCTTCACACACAGACAACATGCATTACATTAACGTACTGAAACTGATGTGGAAGCAGATAATGAATATTATAGTCAAATACTTGAAGAATTAATTCTCAGGTATCTGAAATTACAGATAATTTGGCATGGCTAGGGCTGATTTTGAGATAAATCCGTATTGATAATGTAATAATGTGTGTTTTCAAGTGCTACAAGTGTTAATATGCTATAAGTGCACACACACAGGTGGAAGAGAAAAGTCTGTTGTCTTAGTAAAATGTCTTACTATAAAACCATTGTGATAGGTGATCGCCACATTGTAATTTTTAGGTTTGCAAAGTTTTGGAACACAGAATCTTAAAGAACATTCTAAGAATAGTGAGTCATCGTTTATATTCTCATCTCCACTCAGGAAAACAGATAAACTATGGTGAAAGGGAAAACTGGAAGGATTTAGGAAGATAAAGAATGATGGAGATTGTTCATATCTCAGTAGGATTTAGCTAGGCATTCATATCTGACTAAATGTTTTCAAGTGCTTTAGAAAAAGGACACAATCAACTTAGAAATCACATTTGCCCAACTGCAATTCAAAGAAATAAAATAAAGGAATAATTCCACTCTATAAGAGAACATTTTGCATTATTTACCTCAACTTACCGATTTCCTCTTTTGCACTGGTCTTTTGCATAGCAATAATTGACTGAAAACCATGAAAAATATAATAATAAACCCACAAAAAGTAGAAATGGAATACATAATCAGGTTTAAATGCATGCAATTAAAACTTCAAGCTAAAATCACCCATTGTGAAACTCCCCGCCCTGGGCGAGATACTGGGCATTCCCACCTGAACCTGAGCATATATAATTTTGGGGTTTTGGGACTTGTGGTACCACTCGTTGGATCCAGAAGACGAGCAGAACTTCAACAGGACTCCGACTGCCACTCTTTACAAGACTGCAATCATTACTTAGACAGAACTGCAACCATCATCTGAACCAACAGGTTTCCTTCCTTTTACTTTGCACCCTGGGGGGCCACGGGGTGCTCAGCACAGGGGCTAACTAACACTCTTCTGTTCTTGTCCCAGAGTGCTGGGTTATACACCTGTCTTTGTGGGTTAAAACCAGTTTTCTCTGTATCATTGTATTTATTGTAATCTTAGTAAATTGTAACTCTGACTTGTAATCTCTCTTGAGTTGGGTTAATTTCTCCCGCCGGTTTACTATTAAATTAGCACACCTAAAGATTCATGGACAACATTGCAAAGACAAACACTGAAAGCTTTCTTTGCTCTTCTACCCACCAAAGCATTAGATAACATTTAAACACCTTCAAGTGATTTTATTTATCTCCACTTAGTTCTAGGTAACAGGATTATACAGAAAATAGCTGTAAAGTTTGTTTGTTCACAGTTCACTGCACGGATGCAGTAACATCCATTTTGTGAAAAGGCCACAGTAGCAAGGAGAGAGGTTGGCTCTTTACCATCTCCTGACCATTGTAGGGAGGGAGAATTTGAAGTTTCTAGAGATGGGGCAATTTGCTTCTTGCTTGAGGAAGTAATCTTGCTCAGCTTCAGCCAAGTTTCTTAATGCAGATAGAAGGGGATGAAGGAGATGAACTTTTTTCAGAGGACATTGAGGGCAGGATTAAAATGGGTTCTGAAGTTTTTAAGGTCATCCAGCTCACCCACCAGTTTTGATTTTTCACTACATACATAATTATTTTATTCTTTTTATATTCTTAGACAATAGGAAGATAAATAAGGAGCCTTTGGTGTCTTTCAGTACACTTCCTTCAAAGCTCTGTCTGAATCGCAGTCCCATCACTATATTCTAATCGAAACACTTGCAAGTTCCTAAGGGTTTTTGACATATCAGCTTCAGAGGCAAGACGCACCTTGGGAAATCTCAGAGGTGATTTGGTCTCACACTATATCAAGTCAAAGAACAGCCTGATGAGATACTATGTAAATGTTAATGAAATGCTCTCTGAAATGTTAATGGTCTAATGCAGGTGACCAGAAGGAGAGTCTCTGAATTAGTACACTAAGAAAAATCAGTAGCTCCATAAAAAGTTGCCCAAGTAGTGAAATTACATTTATGAAAACAAGCTATTCATTTTATCGTTCTGTAACTAAGCTCAAATGCCATATCTTAATTAAATTTTACCTTTTACTGGTTTAATAACTATTTAGTACAAATACTGGTTTTGGAAATTACTATTATGTGGCTCATGTCAAATAGTTGTACTCAAAAAAGAGAGGGCTCACAGTATCTAAGAAAAGATAAGAAATTTCTAGAATTTTTACCCTTAGGGTCAGAGGCTGGAGTATTGATGTTACATTCTAGTGAATTACTTCAAATTTTGCTAAGAGGACACAGGAGTCTAAAGCAGCACACAGAAAACATAAATTGTGGATCAGTGGTGGAGAGAAATACCAGTTCAATAACTGAAGTGATTTGTTCAGATTTTTTTTAGGGTAAGGCAGGAGGTAAAGGTTAGAAACCGATAGCATAATGAGCATAGCATGAGTGCAGAGCAGCCAGTTTTAGCTCTGATCTCAGTAAGAGTCCTCAGTGCACTGCCAGCTCTGTAACGAGCAAGCAAGCTACTCAACTGGGGAACTTAGTGTATTAAACAGATCATGAGATATAAAAATACACTGCTTGTGGAAACAACCATGAAGAGATCAGCATTAATGATGAAGTGAGGCAGATAAATAGTGAGACAAAGACACAGAGGCACCACTAGTTGAGATATATCATTAAGCACAATCACCTTTGACACAAGCAGTTTTGATATTTCAGTACTCTACCTATGTCAAAGCCCATGAACTTCAGCATGTTGGAATGGTGTCTTAAAGGTTACAGCTAATTAACCCAGATCATCTTCTGCAAGTTCCAGACCTGTTTCTTGTGGAACAGACCTTTCAGGGTATTTTACAGCTTAAATTGACTGGATTTACAGGGTTACTCTTTAATATAAAAATGGCATAAAAGTAGAGCAATCAAATGCATAGTTTTCTATGAGAGAGTTGTGTAGGGTTTTTAATCACTATTTGTACATTTATTGCAGTTGCTCAGTAATCTGCAGAAGCATATTACACCTATGCTCTGATGCCTTGCTGTGAATGTGCCTAGGTAAAATTTTAGATGATAAACAGACTGTATGAAGTGCAAATTCTTCAGAAACTTTCTTCTCATAGGGTTTTTGGGTATCTATTCCTACAATAACATTTAGGAGTTGGAACAGTGATCTCATTACAAGGTTTTCCTTGTAGAAACACAAGGTCTTCAAGATTATTCCCATAATACTGTCTTTACTTACATGTTTAATCCTAGTTGTTTCAATTTTCTTGCTCTCTGCATGTTCCTTGCAGACTTCAATACTTCTTTTGTGTTCCGTTTAAATCTTAGCTTCAAGTGTTTTATCAAAATACCCATGTAATTGAAGCAGATTTCCACTTCTTATCCACACTCTCTTTAAACTGGAATATTTTTTAGAAGCAGTATGAAATATGATCCCTCTTTATGTCCATCAGTTGTTTTTTCTTTCTTCACCCCATCTATAATGTTACTTTGAAAATAATATCCCTCAGCCTAAACAAAATAAACATATTTTGCTTTTTTGACACAGGGATGTTAATAAAATTGAAAGAACTTATGGAACCCATATATATTTAAAAGATCTAGATATATTTGACATTGGAGTGCAAAAATCTTAACTTTTTTTTCTATAATATAAATACAACAAAAAAAAATCTCTTTTTGAGAGAATATTGTATCTAAAAAAATATGAGTCTTTTAAGCAAATGGGAATTAACTGTGAAAAATTAAAAATTAGTGTGGAAAAAATCAGTTAAAGTATAGGCTATAAGTATTAAGAGATTCCAGTGCCTTAATTATATTCAGTGATAATGTTAATATATTTTCAGTTGCTGATTAATAGATGAAATTTTAAAGTGTTTGACCAAGCCTTGTACTAGAATGCTATTTTTCATTTGTTACTAATCTTCCCTTATTCTTGTGTTTATGCTGTTAATTCAACATTTCTAACATTTACCCTCCCAAACATATGCAACATATTGTATATATTGTAACTGTATACAATTATATTAGATATAATACATATCTGTGTGTATTTTATACACACACTCATATATGTTCTCCTTGCCTTCCCTCTGTTAGACTAAACAAACAAACAAATGAGGCCGTTTCAATCACTTAATTGTAGTCTATTTTTCTGTGTTAACCTAGTAGCCCTACTCTACATTTACTGTAGCTGAATTAATTATTTTTGAACACTGCTGGACATCATCAGTATTTCATTTTTTATTTCAAAAATACTTTCCTTGCTCCAGTCAGAGAATTACTGACTTTTTGTATGGACACACAGCAATGGAATTAAAAATAAGTGATCCTTTCACCTACTTACTTGTTTGAGTCCTTCCTAGTTCATGAATCCTCAGTTTATATAAAGTAAATGATGCTTTCTCAAGTTCTCATATACATAAAATAAGTGTTGTAACATAGTTCCATTTGGGAATAAACTTTGTATCTACTTGTTATAATTCATAGTTAAAAAGAGGAAAAGGGGGAATGTATCCATGAGTTACATACCTTTTGAACATTTCTTAAGATAATTCAGTGTTATGTGTTTTCTAATCCTATAAGGCTTACTCTTACAGGGAATACCGAAGACTGTCTGTGTTTGTTAATTAACTCAGGTGGAACCTGAAACTTAAAACTGTTCAGGAATCAGAAATTCACAGAGAAACAAGTAACATCTTCTGGACATTACAGAATACTTTGGGGTTACCTCAGAATTAAGTCCCCAAAGCTTTATCCAATAGTTCTATTAGGTCTTCAGTAGCCATCATTATTATTTTATTTCTTTAAAACACAAACCCCAGCCTATTACAGAGGATCAAAGAATAATAGTGATACTCTACAATCACAGTAGGCACAACTGGGACAGACACCATATCAGGGGAAAAGCTTCATCAAAATGAATGAAATCATGTAAGCTGCTCTTCAAGGCAAAGAAAAGAGGGGAAAAAAAAGTCTCTTTACCCATGCAAATCCTTTTAGGTCATAAAACATCTATTAAATTAATGCTACAATATAAGATAAGCCCATTTCCAGACTAACCTCAAAACTGTATGCTATCAGTAAATCGCATCTCAGTCTGAAAATTCTGATTTATAAAATGTTTTGACAAACATACACCTTTAAATCATACAACCTGGCCTCTGAGGAGCCATGTCACTTCTTTTTCATGTCAATTCTCTACTCTGCTGCATTGCCACGATGTGCGGTGGCCACTAGAGCTCAAGTCAGACGGAGCTATCAAATCAATTATAACAGCCTGCCACTGTCTTACACCAACAACAAATGATTGATAACAAAACCTGCCTACTTTCAGTTCTCATCTGACAGCAACAAAACAGTCCCTGCCTGCTTTTACTGGCATTTGTCATAAATCAATAGCAATTTCATCACTCAGAAAGGTGCTGTCAACTCTACTCAGTCCATCTGGTTTCACTTTACTGTTATAATTTTTAACGCATAAACTATTCGGGAAGGTTAATGTATAAAACTGGTTTCTTTTAGAATCTCCTATACACTGGTACCAGAGTAATACCTAGAAAATATAAAGCATCAATCATTTTTAAAGATGGGAGGACGAATTAAGATAATCATGCTCTGTAATCTTAACAATATATTGACACATCTTTGCTGGGAATTTTCTCTTTATTAGGTAATACTATCACTTGATCCAAAAAGAAATTGCTCTTTCTGACCCGTTATTATGGCCTTACAGTAATTATACCTGCAAGTTGAACAGTGAATCATTTAAATGAAATGCAGACTTTTCAAGCAGGAGAGGATAAATAGACTCTCTATTTTTCCTACCATGCTCAGCTCAACACTCACAACAACCAAAACAAGGTCACACACACAGGCTGGCTGAAACTCCCTTTCCGATGTTCCTCTGATGCTGCCACTTTTTTTTTTTTTTAATTTGTTTTAACTGAATGTCTTTTGAGATCTTCCACTTGTGTTTATAGCAAGATTATGAGATTATAACCAGTTTCCACATAACTTGTCTTTCTGAGTTTCCTTCCCTGGGTACTTAGGGCAAATGACATCAACTAACAGCCTTCTTGGATACTTTGTATTGAACAGGCAGACTAATGTATCAAAGAACCCACTGATTTTAAAGGAACAAAAGCCATACAAATTTAGAATGCTACAGGTGAATTAATCAAGAGGCTGCTTTCTTACATTACAGAAAGTCACAAAACTTCACCTGCTACCCAATGAACATTTATGTCTACAGTGTTATCTTACCACTGTCAACCAATTACTTCAATCTTTAATGAGCAGCCAGTCCAAAAAAAATAGAGTTTTTTCCTTATGAATCAATGTGACAGATGTACCAGACTCTAGGAATTCATTAAGAGAAATGAGTGGGCTGATGGGGTGATGGAAGATGTTAGCAAAACAATGTAAAATTTAAGAAAGAATGAATTAATTTTCTCATAAAATGTATAGACTAGGAAGGACTTGTCATTTGGGATTAAAGCCTAACCTAAATGCTATTTTATATCTTTCTGTTAGTGTAGGAAAATATGGTAGAGACATTACAAACATGCTCTTCAATGCTTACCTTAACCATAACTAATGGAAAGAAAACCCCAACAAAAAAATAAGATAAAATACCCAGGAAATGACTGGTTAGTACTTAGAAACCAGACCTTAATACACATTGATGAACATTTGATAGAAAAATATGAGACATTTTCCTGAAAGTGTAGAATAATTTATCTTGCTTCTGCCTAAATTGATTCATCTTTTAAAAACAATACCTCCCATGAAGGTCCCAGAAAAGGGCAATGAGGGAGATGATCTGGAGAAATACAAAGTGAAATTAGAACAGTAACTTTTTTCAGAAGTTGCTGTGTTAATTTGAATCCTGTAGGAAAATGTGAACCTCCAAAAGAAAAGAAAAGAAAGAAAGGGGGAAAAAAAAGCATAAAGTACTAGTATCGGTCCTATGATCCAGAGAACTATGGCAAACAGTAGCTTTTATTCCCAAGGTATTCAGGGAAGGTGCCTTGGGATTTTGTTTCTCCAAGGACAGATAAAGAAATTGTCACTTATTGTGGCATGTTTTCACAGGTTATTACAAGAAGAAGGGTTGTATAAAAGATGTGAAAAGAAAGGCTGCAGGCATGTTTTCTTTTGATTCTACTAGCATATCATCCACACAGAAAATGCTGCACCTTACAAAAAAGGCCCACAGATCAATCTATATCTTCTTAGATTTTATGTCCTGACCTAAGGGTTATCTAAATTGTAATAACCAAGGCCATAAACCTTGCAACTTTACCTAAAAGGTAAGCTGATGGTCCAGTGCAGTGGCTGGATGTCTTGATTAACTCTGTCAAACCCATTTCTTACTGAGACTTAAGTTAGACTCAATCCATTGGGACTGTTTCATTACTCATAGATATTCAGAGCATGCAGCGATTAGGAAAGAATAGCTAATTCTGGTGGGTAGGTGACGTGTTTATTTCTAGAAAATTCACAAATATTCTCACACAAAGGAAAGAAACTGAATCTGTGTCTCTCATACCCTGGCTAAATGATGAAGTAATCTGGGTATTGAGCAAAGGCAGTAACATCCATCTCCTTCTTTCTCAATTGTTTTTTCTTCCTTTCTCTCAGAAAAGCAAATATTTCATGCCAAATGGAAAGAAATTTCGATTTTCAATACAATGCAGAAAAATGTAGGGTTTTTTTGTAAAATTTATTTTTTCTCTTTGTCTTACCAACAGAGAAAAAAAAAGAATATATATGCACAGCTCTGTTCCAGACATTTCTCTCAGGTAATATGTTCACAAGCTCCCCATCAAATAACCCATTCCATTACTCCCCCCTTCCCCAAATACATCTACAATGGCAGAAGTGCTTCTTCTTGATGGCAGTCAGCCTTCTGTTCAATGACAGACTCACTTAAGGAAGAGTTACCACATTTATTTTCAGCCTAGGATTGCTCCTAAATCTTCCTGGGTGTCACATTACAATATTCACCACCTCTTCCCCCTATCAAAAAAAAAAACCAACCAAAAAACCCCCACAAAACCAAAAGAAATGCCAAACCTAAATCCAACAAAACCCTCATTTTACAGACAGTTTCAAATATTTTCCTGGAGTTGAAGGAAATAACTGAGTGAAAGGATTGGATGTTATAAATAGATATATGTGCACAGACAGGAGAGAAAAGCAGAAAAACAAACATTCTGCCTTTTAAGATCATTGATGTGGTACAATGGTAACACAAATCTCAGTCATCTAAAAATACTGTAACCGGTTTTAACTGCGGAGCAATTATCACCTTTCAGGAACAAACACAAAAATGATGTCCTTCTTTGATGAAATTTTTAAGGTTGAATGTAATTGGTTATTTTAACGATTCTTTTTGGTATGTAAAGACACATGGCTTAAAAACCCCATCCAGAGCTGAGTAATTACAATGCACATTTGACTACAGATAATGCCCACTTGTGCAGGAAAAATTATGTGACTGTGCTACTACTTCAAATAACAAATCTAATAACAAATATACGTAATAAAAAATAGGAGAGACCATTTCAGTTTTATGTTGTTTTCCTGGGAGGCAATTAAGTGTGCCTGTGCTACTAGTAATCATACGCATTCCTACATAAATATAAAAAGAAAATTAAATAATTGCATCATCACTACTTTTCCTGAAGCAGAAACAGTATTTGTTTTCCTTTTAAGCTGTGCGTTTATTCACCAGATGCCAGAAAGAAACACCCACGACTATAAAGTTTCGCTGAATGTGCAACAGCTTCAGAAATCCGGCAGCAGCCTTCAGCTGGGCGTCGCTTCAGTCAGGGAACGAAGACATTTTACCAGAACCAGGTTTGGGGCGGGGGTCTCTAACACTCATCGCCATCCGCGGTCCCAGCAAGGGCCCAGGCAGCAGCAGCAGCACTGGGTACTCGTCCCTTGGTTGCTCGCTGTCACCGTGGCAACTCAGGTTGCCTGGACGATGCAGTGGCATCTCCTGGGTGACGCTCCCAACACGGCGGCTGTGGCTCAGGCTAATACACCCGTACACCCACACTTCACATCCCTCCCCCTTTATTTCCCACTTTAATTCATACGAACCTGGCTTTCTTCATCCTTCCGTCCCCTCCTTCCCAGCCCAGGGTACATCCAGGTCAATTTTAATAGCTAGGAACACTTGAAATACCTTTCTTACTCCTTCCCTTACACAGCCATAAAAACACCTGGAATACAGCCAGACAATCAAATGCAAGAAGTCTGTCCAAATATGCTAATTTTTTTCACAGGTGGTTTACATTCCTTTCACAAAAACTGATGGGGAGAAGAAAAGATTTATCCCAAAATAACGGAGCTGCTATAGCAATGAAGTAAAAGCAGCTACAGGGGTGGGCAATAGTCTGCATGGTGAGTCAAGATAAGAGGAAACAGTAATTTAATTATCCCAAAGCACACAGAGTTGTTAATTTGAGCTGAATCTGAACTAACTGAAAATACTGTACCAGAAAATAAAACATGTAAATAAAGTGTTTCAGAGACACTCTTCAAAACTTTTATCCCAAACAAAACAGAGAACTTCACGCTGCTTTTTCCTGTTGGGCCACACATTTAATTCAGGAAGCTGCTGCGAATTGTTAAACCTTTGAAAACATCAAAGACTTAATATAATTTTTTTGGTAATGTTTATGAATTTATCAAATGCAAACTCCACTCAGAATAATGGCAATAAACAGTCCTTCAGCTGATTCATGTTAATGCAGCTGGGCCGATGAACTGGCTTGGTAATTAGATATTCGCCCCAAGAAACTAGTACATTTCAAGTCTCCAAGAGTCAGTTTGACTATGATGTCAGCTGCCACATTTTTTGACAGTTTCCTATATTGCAGAGAAAGAGTAAAAATGTAGATACGTCACTGATTTCTTTCTGCAAAATAAGTTCTTTTTCTCTCTCTCTTTTCTTACCACGGGGAGAATGGTTATTACAAGAGTAGATTTTAAAAAGTGAAGATAAAACAAAATCTCATTACTAGCACCATGGTTTGTGTGAAATAATTTATTTCCCTATTCCCTTTCATTTTCAAAAGTATCAAAGGAATGGGCACAAACCAAACAATTTCTAAAATCTAACAAGAAAAATCTATAAACACTTTTTCTTTAAATTAATAGCCCCTCTGCCCCAAGTTCAAGTTGTAATTATTTCTACTGCATTAGAAATGAAACTCTTAGGTAAACTCTGATTGTGATAAAGAAATATGAAAATTTCTATCATAAGTGTCTGTGATTGCACTTGGAAAATTTTTATATTATCTTTTTGCTGCTTTGGAAGATAGTCTTATTAACTTGCTTCAAGCATTAATTTAGTTTGACAAATAATATTGGTTAGACCACAGTATTTCTTCTTGCCTTAAACTGCTGAAAATGTAATTTGCCAACAAGGAAGAAATAAGTAATATTCATTGGAAACCTATTTTGAAACAAAGAGTATCCCAGAAAAATCATTGCTTCTGTTTGATTGATGCACTGTGATCCAGTGAGTTTCAAGGTTGACTCAATTTTTTGTTAATAAGTAATGGGACTTTATTTACAAAAATGTAAAACGAAAATGAGTACAGATACTTCCCATGAATACATATTATAACAGAACATCTCTCGTGCATTGATCAGTAATGAGTTATTATACGCACTCCAATCATAAATCCCAGTGGAAAGTTTAACTGATAGAAATTCTATTTCTAAGCTGACTTAATAAGCCTGGACTTATTTACTGAGTAAACTGAAAGATTTGTTCACTTCCACATACCACTTCTATACAAGTGTAAGAACTATTATTAAATCCAACACTGCTCATATACTTCAAAGTTAAGAAACTCCTCAAAGGCAACAGGTGAAACATCTGTTAAAGTATGTTACTTTCATTAAACGGAGGAAGGATTTCAATGTGTACTGAAAATGGTACAAGCTCAAAGCTCAACCTTAATATTTTTGATACACCATACAAGAAAATCACAAGAACCTGAAATACCAATTATGGTACTTTCAGTACTGTGCAGCATGAAAACCACTAAACTCTTTTTGTCCCAAAGACATGCAACAGAACTTGATAATACAGGGGAGCACTGTGCTTCATCAGAACAAAATAATTCAAGAACAATATACTTTTCTCATTAGTGTACCTCATGCAAGTGTACAAATTATATCATTAGCTCCAAAATCTGAAAATGCTGCAGCAGTGGTTTCCGAACATAAAGCACCTTGAAGTGGACTTCTCCACTAGCATGCTTACCATATTCCAAGAAAACTAATAGATTATAAAATTTTACTGCACTCAATTTAGTTTTTGAAGGTGGACAATTTGATGTAAAGAGAATTATGCATTAATAACTAAAAATAAAATTAAGGCTGAAATCTGCAACTGAAGCCAAGAACATAAGGCAGTGGAGCATGTCCTTTACTAGCATACACTGTGGTAAGCTTAAGAAGAGCTTTTCCATTTTGCATATTTTCCTAATTCTCCCCGGTCTGTTCAGTTTACCTTCAACAAAACCAAACCTTGGAAGATTAATTTTAGCCACACTTTATTTCCATATAAAATACAGTTAGTATTTTTGTTAAAAATTGTTCTTGACCAAGTAAGTTCTTTTATCACTTGCAGAATAGTATTATTTATCTGTAAACATTGAAATAACTTTCACTATGTCAATGAAGGCTAAGGGAATAAAGATTTTCAAACTAAAGGTAATAAGCAATTCCTGTTTGTTTAGTGATTTTTTTTTTCAAATGGGCTAAATCAAAAGCAAAGAAGTACTAAATATAAGAAAACATACCCCACAACTAGCAGTGCACTGGTATTGTAGAAGCACAGATAAAGAAAATTGTTTTGGATTGTATGGTGCAATCCCACAGCTAGCAGATCTTAAAGTGCATCTTATAGTAATAACTGAACAAATCCAGATTCTGAATGACAGGCAGTTTTGGATGGGAGATCTAAGTGTATGATGTTTGAATACCACACCACCACCTTTTCCCCAGATCTTTGAAATGATGTAAACTGTATGGCTATTTAAAAATATTTTATGAACTTTGGACAGTACATTAAGTTATTGCTGACCTGCCTCTCATTTAGCTTTCTCTTAAGTAGCTGGAATAAAATTTTTTTAATGCATCTCTTTGCACTTTCAGTTATTAGAAAAATAATAAATGTATACTGCATTTTGGGTTACTATAGCTTTCCCAGAAAATGTTAGCTGGAGATGCCTTTGCAGGATTTCTGGTTATTTAGTTCCTTCAACATGCAAAATTTCACCACAGCTTTGTTACTAATGTGCATGTAAAAGACTTCTATAATAAGTAATATTCTCATTTAGGCCACAGTACATTTTATAGTTTATTGGCACAGGTCAAAAATGCCCTTTTTGTTAGGCTAAATCTGCAGTTACAGACTGAAGAAGGAGTAAAATGTTTTATACAATAGTTAAGTGGTACTGTTGAATGTGCTGATGTGCCATAGCACTGATAGATGAGTAAGAAAGATGGGCTTAGAATAACGATGCAACAAGATGTGGTTGTGAACAAGTAAAACTATCATTATAGTGAGGTATCACTCATACAGCTTTAGATATAAATAGAAAAGAAGAAAAAAGATTCATGAATGAAGATCAGACCCCAAACCAAGAAATTGGAATACTGCTAGTAGTATCCTCAATTAAAGACAGTCATAACAGTTTATTTTTTAATTTTCAATAATGAAGGTAAACCTTTTTTAATTTACAGGCACTGGAATGTGGAAAAGGAAGAAATTAATTCCACCTGAGCATGCTTTGTTTTCCGTCCCATAGGATGCAACTATTCCAAAAAATATAATCCAATATTAGACAGTAAGATTCATGTATTTTTGACCCCACTGAAACAAATCCAACATTTTATAGGAGATATCCAACATTTTATAGGAGATCTCACTACATAACAAGTTTTCAATAAAATGATCTTGGAGCAACTGCTGTTAGGTGGATAAACAGAGACTGGGTAAACTCAGCAGAGAGTAATTGGCTGTGTCCTGTTTTCAGTCAGCAGTTGGCAACAGAGAAAGAACAGACTTAAAGCACTGGGGTAAGCTTGGAGACTGATTAGTCAGGAAACTACTGCTAAAGGCAGCAAGAGTAGGAGCTTTCCCAAGAGCTCTCTCACAGCAGTTTTCTCTGCCCTGTGAGACACAACTGGAAATCCCTTAATGCACTCTGCCCTTCATTTATTTTTGCTACTGGACATTTGAGAGCATTTAAGAACGTTACTTTTTTGAGTAGTTGCCTGATGATGGATCACATAGAATTAAAATTATTTTATATTTCTTAGAGAAAGGGGAAGACTACCATCTACAGTACAATTATAAAACTAGGGATTACTTGATAGCAAAGTACTTTTTATTCTGTGCTGAATAGTCAGAACAGAGTTTGCAACTACTCATGCATCAATCCTGATTTATGCTGATCTGTGCTGAAATTATGAACTCACCTTGCATACCACAAAGGTTGCATAATTTAAAGCCACAGTACTGATTCATTTACTTTTAATCCAGCTAGTCTAATGAAACATGAGTACACTCAAAAATATTATCATTGCAGCTAGCAGTGTAATACAAATTACACAAACACACTTTTTAGTAAAGGAAAAGAGCTGAGTCTCAAAGTACTAGAATTTGGAGGCATGACAAAGTTAGTTATTCAAATTTAATGTACATTTTCTATGTATGCATGTTAGAGAATTACTTTTTTCTCCCCCTCAGAAGCACTTGTATCATTCGTTGCCCAGGACAGAATACTAACTTTAAGAGCAGCTATTCAAGCTATTGTTTTATCTGCAGTATTGAGTATGCTGTGCCCTGTTTTATTAACTTTATTATAGACAGAGAACTAAAACATGGAGAAACCTTATCAGGTCTCTCAGCCTCAAGCACTTTAAATTAGAGGTCTGAACTCACTGACTATTAACAGTTCATATAAGCTAATTCCTGTCTAAGATGGGCATGTGCTTCTTTCTATCCACTACAAGGAGCCTAAACACCCTAAACTGTGCATTTTTTTTACGAGGTATTTCATGTCATCAAGAGATTAAATACAGAGATTAATTCTGGAGGTCAGTTAAAAATGCTTAATATCTGATATCCCAGAGTAATTAACGTTATAGAGCACTTTATGTGTTTAGTGCTTTGATCCTACTTTTCACTGCAATTGTAGATGCCTGCAAAGCAGAGCTTGGAGATCTCAGTTTAAGAACCAAACAATGTAAATTGGGACAAATTTTGCCCTTCTACCAGAAGGGTCAAAAGGAGGATCCTGGGAACTACAGGTCTGTCAGCCTGACCTCGATGCTGGGGGAGGTTATGGAACAGATTATCTTGAGTGCAATCACATAGCACGTCCAGGACAACCAGAGGGTCAGGCCCAGCCAGCATGGGTTTAGGAAAGGCAGGTCCTGCTTGTCCAGTCTGATCTCCTTTCATGACCAGTTGACCAATGAGGCTGTGGATGTAGTCTCCCCAGCCATCAGTAAAATCTTCAATACTGTCTCCCACAGCATTCTCCTGGAGTAGCTGGCAGCCCAGAGCTTGGACAGGTACACTCTTCACTGGGTTAAAAACTGGTTGGATGGCCGGGCCCAGAGAGTGCTGGTGAATGGAACTAAATCCAATTGGCAGCCACTCACTAGTGGTGCTCCCTGGGGCTCAGTACTGGGGCCAGTCCGGTTTAATATCTTCATTGATGATCTGGGGATCAAGCGCATTCTCAGTTAGTTTGAAGATGACACCGAGCTGGGTGGGAGCGCTGATCTGCTGGAGGGTTGGAAGGTTCTGCAGAGGGATATGAACAGGTTGGATCGATGGATTGAGAATAACTGCATGAGGTTCAATAAGGCAAAGTGCCAGGTCCTGCACTTGGGTCACAACAACCCCCTGCAATGCTACAGGCTGGGAGAAGAAGGGTTGGGAAGAGGCTCAGTGGAAAAGGACCTGGGGGTGCTGGTCAACAGCCAGTCAACTCTGGTCAACAGCTGGTCAACTCACTACAAAAAAAGACATTGAGGTGCTGGAGTGTGTTCAGAGAAGTGCAACAAAGTTGGTGAAGGGTTTAGAAAGTAAGTCATATGAGGAGTAGCTGAGGGAGCTGGGGTTGTTTAGTGTGAAGAAAAGGAGACTCATAGTAGACCTTATCACTCCTTACAACTACCTAAAAGGAGGCTGTAAGAAGTTGAGGGTCAATATCTTCTCCCAGGCAACTAGTGACAGGACAAAAGGAGATAGGGTCAAGTTGCACCAGACTAGCTTCAGGTTGGACATCAGAAAGAATTTCTTCACTGCAAGGATGGTTAAGCTTTTAATGGGTTACCCAGGAAGGTGGTAGAATCATCATGCTTGGAAGCGTTCAAGAAACAACTGAATGTGGCACTTAGTGTTATAGTTTAGTTGGCATGGTGGTGTTCAGTCAAAGGATGAACTCGATGATCTTAGAAAATTTTTCCAACCTTAATGATTCTATGAAAACCAAAACCAAAGCCATTCTCCACTCCCTCCCCTACTAAAAAAAAAAAAGGTGTAGGATCAGAGGAAAGGATAGGGCAGTCTATCAGCTGGTAGCATTTCTATCGATGCAGTTATCATTTCATGTTACTGCATTTTATAAATACTGACCAAAATGTAACAAAGTCCTCCCCAAGCTCCTACATCAGCCTAATTGCCTAACTTGGCATCATGCTCATCTGAGTCAATTAGCAGGTTTGGAATCATCAGATTGATTCAGCCAGTTCTTGAGCTAGTGATGGCACAGTGAAAGATTAGACACTTTCTCTTGGAAAAGATGGATCAAAGGAAATATTTACATTTTAGAATGTAGGAAGAAAAAATATATTCAGTCCACCTTCTCTGGTAATGACAGCAATAAAATGCACCCACTGAAATAAGAATATGCCCTCAGATAAATGCTTCTGTGCTTATGCACAGAAAAGAAAGCAATTTTGACAAGGAATTGAAAGAGAGTATTTGGGGATTAATCTCTCCTTTTGAAAGCAAGGAAACATTAAAAAAATAATTACCAAATGTAATTATGACTATAGGAAAAAAAACCCAAACAAACACAAAATGCCAGCCTTATACAAAGCTATAAAAGCAGTAGAAGCCTTTATGTATTAATAGGTTTTATATTCTGATCCTTTCCCCAGAGGTGAGAAAAAACAACTAGAAGATCACCACCTTTAAGACTTATTTCTCTGGCTAATGCATATCTATCGTATTATTTTAGTATTACTAATAGTATTACTATAGTATTACTAATAGTATCTATTAGTATCTAAAGGCAGTATAGTAACTGCCTTTCAGTTAAGTTACCTAACTCTGATAGTAATTTATTCTGTTGTTATTAAGTTACCAAACTAAAAGACCAGTAAAATTTAGGTGCTAAAGTTAACCTCGGCAGTGAAAGCTCTCATTCAGCTGTGTTTAACTCTGGTTCATCAAGATTCTATTATTCCCACAGGGAGAGGATTTAAACCATGTTTTCAGTATCCCTGGAAAATTCCCTTCGGTTCATTAGCTCCTCTGCCCACAGAGTACCACCACAAATAATAAATGTTACTGCATCTAGTGATTCAAATACTCATATTGGATGGGGAAGGCTGATGATGATTCCTGCCACATTCTTGGACACAGTTCTAAAACTGCCATAGCTCGATTAGGTGCTGTACACAGATATCCAAATCTCTTTCAAAACCCTGAAACTGGGCTGTGATATCCAAATTTGTTCCTACAAGCTATCTTGCTTCAAGTACAAAAAATAGACTGTCCACAGCTAATTCAAGCATTTTTATGTGCACTGTATTCTAACACACCATGTACACTCATCTCTTTTCAAATACAAGCTTAAAGCCTAAGAAAACAGATAAAAAGAAAAACCTCTAGAATAATTATTTGCCAATGCTGAAAGTCTGCTGAGATTTCATTCCATTTCCCTGTTTATGACACTAAGTATTCCTGATGTTATCTTTTCAATTTCTTATTTTATCGTTTTGTTATGCCACAAGGAGAGAGAAAATCAAGAACTGCAAGTTTGAATAGTGTAGAATAAATTCACTCTAAGTTTTTCAAATCCCATTCTTTAGATTTTTTAAAACCTAAGGCAAATATGGTCAAGTTTGTAGGGTCAGGTAAGAGGTTTTGTTTTTTTTTTATTTCACCACTATATGGAAATAGATAATACCAGGAGACAAAAAAGCATGATAAAAACTTTTCCCCCCCTCAAAATTAAAAACTTCAGCATTACAAAATAAGTGTTCTTTTTAAGATACTGTGACAAAATATGGTAACAGAAAGACCATGCTACTAACTAGACAGTTACAGTCTTTCAAAGAAAGAAAGAAGGACAGACTACTTATCCTCATGGAAGTAAAGTCTTCTAGGAAATTGCATAGACTTCGCCTAATTTTTCTGTTTGGTTAACACAATTTTGCTTTAAAAACTTGGGGGTTTTTGTTTTGTTTTTTCTTAAAAACCCACACATCACCATGACAAGAACAAGAGTCAAACTACTTCACAGTGTATGCTGAAAGTGAATAGATTGATTAGCCCCATATCTTCCAAAATCCAAATATTATTTCTTGAAAATACTTAAACTGCAGCTTCTCATCTTGGATTTGCAAGCTACATCAGCATAAGAGCAGAGGGGTTGCAGTACAACTACCTCACACTACTCCAGATCGTTCAGTGGAAGTCTGGCTATCACCTTTCTTCCTGCCATTCATGCAAGAGCTGCATTTGGCCCCTGCATTTCTTTCCTTTACCACTCATGATCTCCACCACAAAAGGGTTTCTGGGGGCTTCAGATTATTTTGCTGGGTTATTGATGCAGATTTTGCCTTAGTCATGTATCATGGAAATACACAAGAGTCATCTATTGAGTCAGACTCAGGTCAGGAATCATACACTGTTCCTATCTCAGATTTCGTCCCCAGTGAAGTCTTTAACTAGAGAAAACTCATTTCTAATATCTAGCTGACAAAAATTTCCCACCTAATATGTCACTTGTGGCTTGTTTGTGGGTTTTTTTAGAGAAAGATAACCCCTTTAAGAAGACAGATATGTATATGTTATATATATATTAAAACCCGCCACATTACAAAGAGCTTTATGGCTGTTGTTCAGTGAACAGTTACATCATTTATTCTATTCAGATCAAATTTCTAGAAGCCTCTGAAGAATGAGGCATGAGTTTAGATAGTACTTGTTCTTAACATTCAGAAAACAGAAGTGAAAGAGACTGGCAAATTTATACCTAAAATCTTGTTTAACAAATACAGAAGAGACTTGAAAGGTACTCTGAGAAGTGACAGAATCTCTTTGCTATACATACAAAGTCGGTAATTGTCTTTGAATGGGAAGTTCTGCGTGACTAAACAATGAAAAGACAAATATAGGTAAATTGTTGGTAAATTACATCTCCCTTTGCAGATTTAAGATTTTCCACTGATACATATTCAAAGCAGTCTGCTGAAAATGTAACTTGCCCACTGTAGCTTTTGGAAATCTGGTTACCTACCTAGATGATTATGAAGCTGACATTTACTGTATGTGCAATTATAGAATATACAGTGTCACTGCTTTCAAATGTCACCTCTTTGCTACAGTTCTTATCTTGCAGAAAATGTCCTTGCCTCCCATGAGAGAAGCGGTCTTATTCAACTAGTACCAATGAACACTGACAAGATATTTACAAAAGCAATTAGCTCTTCTGAGTGCCTAATTTGACATCTTCAAAGTGTCGCACTTAGGAATGAAGTTGTCAAACCTCTGGGGAAAAAGCCCCGTTATAAGGTCCACCTTGTCTCAAGGTGGCACTTAAAATTTTTACTCTTAAAAAGCTTTGGTTCTGTTTTATGTCTATATTATGTTCACATATAATTCTTTATGATAAGACACAGAGTGGAGGATATGCGTGCCACCTTACTCATGAGAGTTGATAAGAGAAATCTCACAAGACATTTTTTGTCGGATTACAATTCCTCTTCACCTTTTCTAAATACACGTAGTGCTAAGGTTGACAGTGTGTGTTTAGCTTATACTAAGGGGAAGATAACATTTTCTTTCTGTCTATATCAGTATTTTCACAGTACTAATATGTAATTAGTACTAATTTGAAGTACCCTTTTCAATTCTTAACAGGGCCTTCATCTATTTTTCAGCATTCACCATTTTTAAATAAATAAATGAATAAATAAATGAGAGTTTTATCCATCTTTTTATGTCAGTCTTTATTATGAAGGGTATTTTGCTAGAAAAAGCCTGAAAAAAAAATCAAAATATCTAATTTTTCATTCCAAACTCTTCTTTCTGGCTATCATCCCTTCTGACTTTGATACTTTCTTCATTAAATTACATGACTGAAAGATTACTAAAAAAGATCCTAAAAACTCTGCATCAAAATTAATCTTTTTCCTAGATATTTTGGAATGTAAATTCTTCAGGGACATCTTTGTGACTGCATGTGTTTGCAACTATGGCAATGAAGAAATGGTTCTAAACAAAGAAATAAAAATGTGTAAATTCACTTTCCTTGTCTGTTTTTTTTTTTTCCCCCCATAGATACAAAATTGACTTTTATGGTCAGTTTCTTTGAACTTTGCTGTCTGCTCTAGGAAAAAACTCTTTATTATAAACAGTGCAGATGGTTTCAGGGGAATTATTTCTGTTAGAATAAACAGCAATTTTACTTGACCTATGAAGTCAATATTGAAGTGAAGCTTTGGTCTTAAAATGGCAACAACTGAAAACCATCTTTTAAAGAAATCCTATTAAATGTTTTCATTTCATAACAGTGCCAACGGATATTCCAATTTTTCTGCTGAGGAAACTTGTCTATTGAGTAAAACTTTACAAAGCCTTACAAAAATTTTCTCCACCAGAGGTACTGATGTTTGTAGATTACAAGGCTAATGGGCATAGTGCCTTCAAAGCAGTATCTACTGCAAAGAACTGGTAATGCTCAAAAAAGTATCTTTACTACTAACATGTTTTGGGTAAAAAGTTATCTTCATGAGTTTCATAGCAGTGTTGGGTACTTCCTAACATTCACTACATACGGTGGAGGAAAAGACAGAAACAGAAACAGATTTAAGGAAATATTAGGTTGAAATGCCAATCACAGTTTGCTGTCATATACAGCAATGATGAAATAAATGTGACCTCTACATGGTCACACTGTCAGTTTCAAGAACTAAGATGAGCTTGAGCTCACTGTCAGCTACAATTGTCAAATATAAGGTAGCAGAGACACTAATATGAATATCAGATGATAGTTCTATTACAAATAGAGATGAAAAGAACCCAAGGAACATAAAAAAGGGTTTTCTTTTGCTTAATTGGGACAGAATGATATTGCTCATAAGGATTTTATTATACAGAGGTCTTTAAATGCTTCAGACTACATGTGACATGAAAATTATTCTATTGTGTATAGATTTACTGAACAAGCAGCTATAGTAATTACAACTATCTCTTATCATAAAAGTCAAAGATTTCTTTCAACCTTTGCAGCTCCAAAAAGCAATATGCTTTGGTTTTACTTTCATTTTATTACAGGTTTTCTTTACTCGAAGCATTTTGAATACAATCTGCCTGTAAAGACGAACACTTTCTGCTGCATTTAAGGTATGTGTATATATGCAATCAAAGCTGCATCTTGAATTTGTATTCATGCAATTCAGGTAACATTAACTTGGTTAATGTTACTGCAAAGAAATGTGTAGCCATAGCAGCAGAGAATTTGATGCAGGCTGCAAAACCTTACTGAAAAATTAGTGAATAATGCAGCTTTCTGTGCTGCAGTGAGCTCTGCACTGTCTTGGATATGCTGCTCTGTGTATTTGAACTTAAGTAGCTTGAAATAAACGTGCAAGCTGCAAATATTCCTTGACTGTTGTTGTAAATAATTGATAAACTCAGATCAGCCATAGCTATTAGCTGCTTGAAATAATCTTCTAATGTGCAAAATCCCAATCTTTGAAAATTAAGTGCTTTCTTCTGCTTCCTAAAAAAATAAAAGAGGTCCTCTATTAGTACAACATTAAAACTATACCGATATTCTACTTGTGTCATACAGTGCTCTGAATGGGAATTACAGCAAAAGAGTACACCACAATATCTCATGTAGTCTATGGCCCTTTGCAGTTAAAGCAAATTGTAACCTTTACAGGTAGTTTTGTACAGAGATGTATTTAGTTGTTAATTTAAAAATACAAAGCACTGTGAATGGGAACAAAACATACCAATCTTATCTATGTCAATTAAAATCTAGTGTACATTATTTGCATTCTAAAGGCGTTAGGATGTTTCCAAGATTCAGCAATTCCAAATGTATATTATTCATGTTAGTTATGCAATAAGACTTTTTCTCCACAAGAAATAATCTGACTCGATGGGCCCTGTCACAAGCATTAACAATACAACTGGTAATTTTGATCACAAAAATAGAGCAGATTTAAACTTGACAAAACCTACATACCATGTTAGAAAGAGGCTATCTATTCAATAAAAGAAGAGTAGGACTGAAAATAAAATATCACACCTAATAGGCTACCCTGGGATGTAGCATGAGAACCACTACCCCGTTGTAATCAGAAGTATCAGCTGAACATTACCAAAGCTTTCTGGGGAGCTCAACAGATCATGAAGAGAAAAATGGCCCGCCAATACCTAGCATTTCATTAAATTTACTGTTCTTCTTTTTTTCTTAAGCAGTCCATTTAGTTAAAGGAAACTCTAAGGCATGGAGCCACTGAAGTCTAGTTTCCTGTCCTGGTTTCATGTGTGATACAGTTAATTTTCTTCCTAATAGCTTGTACAGTGCTCTGTTTTGCACTGAGTATAAGAACGATGAAAGAAAATTCAGGGAGAAAAAAACTCTGAGACAATTTAGTTTCGAAGGTGAGATAAGGAAAGGGTTTTAATTAGTGCCTTTGAGACATAAGATTACAAGATGCATGCACCCCCGTGTCTCAGACGTTACAATTTATAATACTGCTTGTCCAATCCGAGGTTTTCCCACCCTGTGGCTTTTGCCCCAGACCACCCTCAGTCACGCCCCTTGGGAATTGGGTCTGGGGTCTCTAAGACCACCTCTTCATCAATCTTCATCTTCTTTGGGGTACAGGGGGCATATATTCACCCAGTTCTTGACTGTACTCTTGCGGTTTAGGCCAAGGTACAAGCATTCTCCAAACAGAACAGGCCTATCTTAAAGAGAGATTAAACATTTCTACTGGAATTCAGGGGGTAGAATTGATATGGGGAGCATGGAATGGGGTAATAGGGTTGAAAATCTATTGCTTCTGTGCTAAGGGTAAGAGAATAAGGGCTGCTCCTTCTAAATCTACTTCTGCTATGTAACTACTTATAAAGCTTATAAAAATTAGAAAAATCAAAACACTAGATGGACCTTAAGGCATCAACATTGATAACTCACTGATGTTTCGGTTGTTGCTCAGTAGAGCTTACTCTAAGTCAAAGACTTTTCAGGTTCCCATGCTCTGCCAATGAGCGCGGCACAAGAAGCTGGCAGTGAGCATAGCCAGGACAGCTGACCTGAACTGGCCAAAGGGATATTCCATACCGTATGGCGTCAGGCTCAGCATATAAACTGGAGGAGTTGGTTGGGAGCCACTAATCTCTGCTGAGTGACTGGCTGGGCATCAGTCCACAGTGGTAAGCAATTGTGTTGCGCATCACTTTTTTCTCTTGTGTTTTATTCCTCTTCTTCCCTCTCCTTTTCATTACTATTACTTATTTGAATTATTAAATTGTTCTTTTCTCAATCCATGGGTTTTACCTTTTTCTGATTCTCCTCCCCATCCCACCAGAGAGGATAGAGTGATTGGCTGCATGGTACTTAGTTGCCTGCTGGGGTTATAACACCATCTATGCTTGGGTCTGATTTGGAGTCCACTTTTTAAGGGAAATATCTTTAAACACTGAGCCAGAATTTATTAATTTGGTTTGTTTGTGTTTTGAAGCAGAGGAGATTAGTTAGAATTTGATGGCATTTCCCCAAAAGAGATTGCTACACTCTGAACAATTCAGATGACAGACATTTCAAGTCATGGCTTGTAATTCTTTTAGACGGTATGATGAATCCTAGGTATGAATCTGTAGTGCGCACTAGTAAAGTATATCTACTATAAGTGGATCTGTTAGTCTCAGAGGAACAAACAGTAACCAAACCAGTTACCAGTTAGTCCAAACAGCCAAAACCAGTACAGAAGCAAAGAAGGAAAGTGTTTGAATTGCTGCTGCTTAAGGACTTTCAGCAATCTCCGCATATTTTAATCTCAGAGTAAGCCAGTGGTTTTTTTTCATGATAGAAATTTAGCATCCATTTGAAGTTCTAGGTTGGGAAAAACATAGCAAATTGACAAAAGACCAAGCCAATATTTCTGTCTAATAACATAACCTAATTTTTCTGAAGTGAGCTGAAATTACAGGCTTCTTGCTTACACAGTGTCTGTGTAATAAACCATTATATATAGTATTGATCACTTATCATACACATATAGATAGAAAGAATAGGTTATTTCATATGTATCTATATCAGATATGAAGTGCAAGAAAAAATGATATAGAAGATAATACTGAAAAGCCCCTGATATCATACATTGCTCAACTCAGAAACAGAAAATTTTATCATTATAATTCTTGCCTTGACTGGCCACATCATTAACTTCAGTAACGTTATTGCTTACATTATTACTATTATCCAAAAATTTACTTTGACACTTGGGGTCTAGTATTCATTCCAGACAGTATGTAACATTAATGACCATATATTTCTACTAAAATGCAAAAGAAAGGCCTTGATAAATGAACTCACCATAATCTACATCAGGTTTAGTCCTCTGTTTGGGTCAACACAGGAAGATGTAACATAGATATTGTGACAAGTGTCAGGAAATGTTGACAGATATGTTGACAAGTGTCAACATACTAATGATTTCCTTAAAAACAAGCTCAGAGTTGTACTGCCCTGTTCCTGAACTAACAGGACAGGTGAAAGAAAATCTGTATTAATTTTGAAATGTCTTAGAATGAGATAAAATACTCTATGCAAAAACTGACTTTGGTAAAAAAATCAAAAAATCCAAAAGTATACTTTTACTCTTCTCTCCAAATCAAATATCTGGACTTCCGACTTTAGCACCAAGTTATATCCATCTGAAGCACAAATCAGCTCATGGGTCAGACTGAGATTTTGCAGCATTAAAATCTTGGGAGGGGGGTGGTGTTAATTTTTGTTTTGTTTTTTTTTAATTTGAAACATAAAACATGGCCATAATGTTTTTCCAAAGGAAGTTAGTTTGAAGATTGGAAACTATACTGTCTGTCCAGACAGCTAGCTAGATGGAATGTGTTGATAAGAAGAAATATATAATATAATTGTTCTTATAAGCAAAACCACTTACAGGACAAATTCAGATGTGCTCTGTAGTCATTATTCAACTATCAATATGTTATGTGCTAGACAAGTACCTGTCAAATATACTTGATTCCTCTTTGATCAAATTCCTTTAAGTGAATAAATTACCTTTAAACTGCCATTCCAGCTCTGTTTTCTTCAATTTTGTGTTTAATAAGTTTCCCTGGTTTTTTTGGTTTTCGTTGTTTTTTTTTGTTACAGACACTTAAAGAAATAAACACTTAAATATGAGGTGTAATTAATATAATCAATTTTATGGTATCTGCTTTATAAATCCACAGCGCATTTAAATATCAAAGGATAATGCATTCAAAGGATAATGCATTCTGCTTTATAAACTAAGAAAGAACTTTTTTTCCTGTAAGTTTAAATTGAAATTTTTCTTTACAGAGGTACCACAGATATAAACTTCTTCCTGAGACCACTAGTTATGAACCACTGAGAACTGTCACTCTGGACTCTTTAAGCACATAGCTAATATAATAATATTCTGTTGACTATCTATCAAACAAAGCTAACAAGCATGCACACCTTGATTGTAACTCGTCACGTATGAGCAAGTCCTACTGACTATTGTGAGATAGTTTAGGAGCTTAAGTATAAACATTTACTGTTATTTTGTTGATACGGCATCCCTTTTGAATTATACTGGTAAACGATGGCTTAAACCACTCCAACTATAGTATCAAGAAAACCAAGACAAACAAACACAGAATGAATGCAAAAAGTTCTCCAATTTGGTATATACTATAAACACTTAGTAATATTTAAAATATTTGTAATCTCTATTTTTTATTACACTTCCATATTCCCTTAAAAAATCCTTGCATAATTCTTAGGGATTATAAAAGTACTACATTTAAAAACATAATCAAATTTTAAATAAATAAATCCCCCACAAAAGATAGAAGAGCTTTGCAAAGCAATCAGTAAGTATAGTTTCAGTATGTAATATTCAGACGATTTTTAATAAGCAAGTTCCAATATGGTTAAGTACTCCATTAATGTACAAAACTGAAAAAAACCCACAGCAGTCTTGAAAGCACAGATCAACTACATAAGCTAAGCTAAGAAGTGCATGCAATTCAAGAATATGGTTCATTACCATGGTTACAAGCTTTCAGAACAGGTCGCTGTGTGGTTGGGCTGAGATTTTGTGGTATGTCTGCAAAAGCAAGGAAACAATGGAAATAAAACACCTCTTTGAAAGCTACTGGAGTATTGTAACAGTACTAAGCAGAACCAATTAGAAATCAGGTGTTTCTAGGAATAAATGACAGTTATATACCAGAGAAATAATTTGACTCACTTATGGAGCAAGACAACTTTTAATTCCCCCATACAACTATAAACCCTAAAGAGCTAAAGTACATGTGGCTGTATTGAAAAGTCTTGTCACAATGATCAGGCTAATAAGTTCAGTACATTCATTTCCTGTGTTACTGACACCAGCAACAGTAACATCCCTGAAACCTGGCATTGCAAAAAAGAATTAAACCCAACAGTATTTAAATTCTAGAGCACTGGACCCATAGTGTTTTTAAGTTTCTCTGGAAAATAAAATCTAAGATAGACTATTCACCTTTAGACCTTGGTGTCCTTTTCCTTCGATCTCGAAAAGCTGCACCTGATTGCAAGGCCTCCAACAGGCTATCCATCACTCCAGTCTCCTCACCTTCTGTAATGGAGAGAGAAGGAACCCTCTGGGTTACCATAGCAATATCGAAGCATAAAGAGTAATAACAATAAAAAGCAACAATAACAGGTAGCAATGGTATTATAGAAAATATTTATTTCAAACTTCAACTAGTGTTTTAATATTGACAAATTGCTCTCTTGCAATTAATCACAACAGCTTTGATCTTCTATAGATTGAACTACACCAAATTTTATTCCATTCATTTCACATTCTTCTTTCTCTATACTCAGAGTCAAGCATAGTTTTAAGAGAAATGTCATTTCACTCATATTTTCATTTCACTAACTTTATGCAACTGCAAATAATGTCTGATGTTAGCTTTCAAGAGCTGTCCCTTAAATGATTTGCTACATTAGACAAAAGATCAGTTATTGTTATAAAGAGTTGAAATTGTTTCTCAGCAGGAAGCTGAGTGAACAGTATTGGACTGGATAGTATACAGTGATATCCATAGGTAGCTTTAATCAAAAGCCATTTTCTGCTCACATTTAATAACCTCTGGCTGATATTAAATAATGGATGTAGTTCAGGAAAATTCTACTCATCAAATTACACAAGTATCATGTGTAATAATACACACATCTATAATAATTCCCAAAAGAATTATGAATATTATTGTGAGATGGTAACCAAATGCAAGCATTAAACACCCTCTTTTTATTTCCTCAAATAAACACATCAGAAAATGTTAGCTTTTTGAACTTGTTACCCTGTTGTATGTATGCATGGGAGGACAAAGAACAGAACTCCAGGGATTGACTATATGAGGAAAAGTCTCCATAGCGGAATAAAGAATTACATAATAGAAATCTCATTATGCCCCACTGGGTAAAACTCCCTAAGTCAAGGAGTTGGCCACATCACATGATTCTGCAGTTATTGCTAATAGTGAGTTATGCAAATCAGGATCTAAACTACCTAGTATATACAACAAGATGCTGAGTAGAGAGGGACAATCACTTTCCTAGTACTGCCAGTCACATTATTTCTGATATAAACTATTGGCCTTCTTGGTCACCTGGGCAATACTGCTGGCCCATGTTCATCTGGCTGTTGATCAGCACTCCCGTGTCCTTTTCCGACGGGCAGCATTGCAGCCACTCTGCCCCCAGCCTGTAGCACTGCAGGGGGTTGTTGTGACCAAAGTGCAGGATCTGGCACTTGGTTTTATTGAACCTCATCCAACTGGCCCCAGCTCATCGATCCAGCCTGCCCAGATCCCTCTGCAGAGCATTCCTACCCTCCAGCAGATCAACACTGTCGCCCAACTTGGTGTAATCTGCAAACTGACTGAGGGTGCACTCGATTCCTTCATCCAGATCATTCACTGATGAAAATAACAAACAGGACTGGCCCCAACACTGAGCCCTGGGAACACCACTAGTGCCCGGCCTGCAAATGGATGTAACTCTATTCACCACCACTCTTTGGGCCAGGCATCCGGCCAGTTTTTTACCCAGAGAACAGTAACCCTTAGTTCTTCTCTTTTCTTTATATTCTGTACTACCAGACTAGTTTTCAACCTTACACAAAAGAGCCATACACGAAAAGAAAAGTGAAAACCAGCAAATATTTCATAATTTTGCCTAACATTTATATATCTGGTAGGTATAGAATAAACATGAAGGCTGAAATATAGTTTGTTTTTTTTCCTTCTGCTTTGTGTTTGGTATAACATGCTTTATTAAGTTGAAGTTTGCCCTCTTATGACTAATGGACTATCACAGCTATTAGTATAGTTTGGAATGCACCTTACCAAAAAAAAAAAAAAAAAAAAAATCACTCAGACTGCCTTCAGCTTCCTATTTGTTTGTTTGGGGTGGGTTTTTCATTGTGGCGGTTTTTTTCTTGTTGGTTTGTTGGGGATTTTTCTGTTTCTTTTTTTAACTTTCCTTTTTCCATCTGATGTCATGCAGTTCTCTAAAATACTAATGTCTGGAATGAAAACACTCAGTGAATAGTTTCAAACCAAAGCGATGCTGGACAAAATTTTGAGACCAAGCCAATAGTTACATTAAGGTACATGAATGCAGGAGGAAAGCTTATAAGCATTTTGGGTTATAGCAATTCAAAAAAGATTGAATAGTATCACGGTCTCCAAAATGATACCATTAATGTTTATGGAAAAGAGTTTCCAAGTTTTGTTTTAGGAAGGAGGAATAACAGGAGAAAATTTTCAATCCTATTTCAGTATGTTATCTCTTTCCTTTCAAGCCTGTCCAAGACTACTATGGATTTCATAGTTGTTTTAAAAACTTAACTATCTCCAGTAGAAAAAGAAATCCTGGTGCATAATCTGCTATACTGTAAAAAGGCCCATCAAATAAATAAAAAAAAATTTAAAATAATGGAAGAGAAATATTGCAAAACCACAATTTCTTGTAGCATAGCTGTAACATATTTATGGGTACTATCTGGTTTTCATACTTATCTGAAATATACTGTAGTCACAAAGTGGATTATAGATTAGTGCTTCCACTGACATGCAAAATAGTTCACAGAAGAAAAAATGAGTAGATTGAAACTTGAATTAAAAAACTCTGGTAGTTTTTCAATACATGGATGTATTGAAAAAAGCTAACCACTGAAAATAAAAGCATTTATAGTTAATACTCTTTGTACCCAAAACATGTAGAAAGCCTGTTTTTCAAACTCCTACAACTTCAGTAGGCTCCAAGTTCTCTTTTTACATGCCTGCATCAGCAGCTGACTTTGACACTTTCTATCAAGTTATGCAGTTAGCTATTAGTACCCACACTATGATATTGTCCAAGTTTATATAATAAGAAGATCAAGAAATGAAAGTCTACCACGAATATTTTAGAAATCTTTTAAATTGCCATGGAAAAGTTGCATACAACATTGTTACAGTGATAGCATAAGAGTCACAAATATTGTTCGATATTGACACTTCCTATGGGACCTTTAAATCAGGTTTCACAGGCTGCTGCAGGCTGCTGTCACCAGTCCCAACTGGCTTCCTAATTAGTCAAGTGTATCAATCTTTTGATATCATAGAACTAGTAATTCTAGTTGTCTTGCAGATAGCTACATAGCCAACAGTAATTCCTTTGAGGAAATATACCCTTTTATGATTTAAATGATCTCTTTTTCTTCAATTGCAGAATGGGAGATTTAAATACTTTTTAATATCATACCTAATTAAACCCCATACAACTGTCTTTTAAATACCATCTAAGGGAGAAGTAAACTTCTCAACGTAGATGGTAAGTTTTGCCCTTGACATTTCAGTGCCAAGTCAGATATAAAATACCTAATTTCATAATTACGTCTTGAAAAATGTTAAGAATATTAAAGACCCTTCTCCTCTTGTGCATTGAGTATCATAAGCTTTACATGTACAACTATAATGTCTTATAATGATAGTAGCAGATATTGCAGTTAGTAATGACACCTGCATTTTATGTACTTCTTAAGAAACAAATTATATATACCATAATTCCAGGAGCAGTAGTCCACTGACATGATAGAGTCACAAATATCATTAGCAATATGATTTAAAAAAAAAAAAAAAAAGAGTGCTGTAACGAGATAATTTTGAATGAAAAAATTTTCATTTTTACAGTTTCCCTGAACCTGTCCAATATAAACTAAAGCATCACACAACACTAAGACTCCAAAAGTTCACTTTACTAGGAGAAAAACATTAAATAATATGTCTATTTCCTCTTTCACAGAATCAAAGCTTTATTCAGCTACTCCACTCACAAAAGAAAATACTGAGGCGTTTCAGAAAAACCAAACCAGGGATTCTTTAGCGTGGTTTCTGTTGATGTTGCCTACTCAGTCTGTACACTTAAGAGATTTATCTACAAGAACTTTGACTACTATCCACCAGCCTCTATTTCTGGCATTGCAATTACATACAGCTTTTTGTTACATGGTAATGAAAAGGATCATCTCCTACAGATGAACAGCCTCATCTGAAAATAAAACTGCACAATTTGGACAAATTAAAAAGAGACCTTACAGATTTCATAGCTGTAACAAAAGGAAAAAGTTGCAAAACCCCAAGGGCTACTCCTGAAGTCATTCAGAGTAGCAAAGACTTTAATTATCTTTGTTTCATTTTTGACGTAACTGTGTGGTGGCACTCAAGTTTTTATATAATTTAATAACAAACTTGGAGTGCTGAAGCTATTGGATTTGTTTTCCTTGCCTGAAGATTTAAGTCCTGATCTCTCAATTCAGCAAGTACCAGAATTAGTACTTTTTTATTCTTGTTTGCTAGAATACAAACTACTTTTTTTTCCCTCTTCAGCTCAGGACAATATTCAGGTTGGATATACTGTATCCAGTATACTGAAGTGAAATGTAAGTCCTTTGCAGCCTTCTCCCAGGTTTAGTTACATCATGTCTTGTGCATTAATGTTCAAAAATTTCAGAGGCACATGATTACCAAGCTTGGGACAATGATAGCAGAGATTTTTCCAGACTATTATTCACACAAGGAAGGAAAAAAAAAAATATATATCTTTTACTTTTTTAATGTTGTATCTTTACTTTCACATGGAAGTCTTTTATGTTTGTTTGTATAAGGACTGATTTCAATTAGTACAGCCTACAAAGCAATGCTCAGCTGAAGATAGAAGATCTCGATCTGAGTAAAAACTGAAGGACCATTCTCTAAACAATGTCACAATAACCATGCTGTAATGTTGAATGGGTTAGGCTTCAGGAAGCAGAACAGCAGATCACAGAAAGGAAGATAATTCAAGCCCTCAATGCAGTGGTGAGCTCCAATGTTTTGGATGTGGTTTCATCTTTTCAGTCAGAGTCTGAGGCAGCCAGATTTTGAGACGTATTCATAGTGCAGACATGTAACAACTTCTAGACCTTGCAGCCTTACATATGAACAGGGCAGGACACTTTCTGAAGGCTTTTACATTGTAAACATAAAAATAAAAAGCAATCTTAATGTTTTAAAATGTTCAGCAATGACAGCCTAAACTTAGACTCTTCACTCCAATGAAATTCAGATACAATTTTACAAAAAAATTGTGGGTGGGTGTTAAGGGCAACTTTGTTCAGAAAATGCACAGGATATATAGACTTCAACCTGGAGTTATTCTAAGGCTTTGAAGTTTTTCTGGTAAAAGCCATAGCACCAATCAGATAATTTTCACTGACAGGAATACATGACTGTCAATAACAGTGCATGAACTAGAGTCATGACTCAGAACACAGAGGTTCCTCTGACACTGATCAAATTTTGGAAGAACCTTGTTACATTACAGCAAGGAAAACAAAAATTCCAATGTACAGATACAAAACAGAAACAGTTGCCAAGCCTGTTGTGGATGGTCTGGCTGAAAGGACAGCTCCTCTCAGATTTAAAAGTATTAAATCCAATTTCAGCCAAAAATATCACTATTTGCAGTGACTTCAAGCGAGAGACACATAACAGTCCTTCCCAGAAGTAAAACACATGTACACACCTGACATTTCACATCAACAGTTTAGTTCAGTATCAGAAGAGTTACATTTCTTACTTATGCCCAACACAAAGTACCGACACAAAGTGCCTTTGACACTGCTTCAGAGCTCTAGGCAAATGTACTATACAAAGGTAGGATTTCCCCTAATGACTGAGCACCCCATAAATCTAGCTGAGTAGGTTTCATGCCATCTTGTTCGCTCTTGATAAATTGGTCCATTGTTGGGCTGCCATAAAGTGCTTTTAGGGTACAGAAATAGGTAAACCTTGACTCCAAGCATGTGAATGAAAGTGTGCACCAACCTCCACACAGCTTAAAAGAAAAATACAAACTAAAACTTCGTTCTTTGTGAATTATGAAAGACAGCTGTCCCTTTCAAATCAGCTGTTGAAATTAAGGTTGGTACCTACATCAATTTAACTTCTATAAGATAGCTCATACCACAGAAAGCAAAAGGTAAGCTGTGGTAACAGGTGGTTCTGTATCACAGAGATACAAACATACTTCAGTGATGCAAGATACCAATTTCTGCATCTCAGCTGAATCATAATTTCCCATTTAAGTAATGGGACCGAGAGTGAAATCATCTTAATATTGAGCTTTTTAATAAAAATGTATACATTTCTGGTGTTCACCGTGAGTCTATAAACACCATTCTTTCTATGACAGTGGAAGAAAGTCACTATAAACTCACTTTCCACAGAGATTATTCAGGTTCATTTATATTGATGTCAGATCCAGTAAAAGACTGCCAGAGCAAGTATTTCTAAGGGAGATCGCAAAAAAGTTTTCATGATATAAACTGGAGTTATAGAAGAATAAACAGAATGCCAAGCCTTTGAAGTGATGCATCCCAGGACTTTAAACAGGGAATAATAGTTGTTACATCTTCCTTTGTCACCTGAATGATGGAATAGAGTGCACTCTAATCAAGTTTGCATATGGTGCAAAATTCAAAGTAATGGTTGAGCCACCCGACAGTTGCGCTGCCATTCACAAGAACCTTTACAAACTAGAGGAATGGGCACACAGGCATCCTAATTAAATCCAATAAAAGACCTGCAAGTGGTGAGATGCAACCTCATACAGTAGCACAGTGGGAGCTAACAGGCTGGAAAGCACCTTCAAAAAAGATAATTGGAGATTCTGGTAGACAACTTATTGATCATGAGTCAGTATTGTGTCTCTGTGGCAAGGACAACCAAAGAACAGCATTGCCAGCAGGTCAAGAGAGGTCATCCTTCCCCTCTACTCAGCACTGGTGAGACATGTCTGCAGTGCTGGGTCTGGGCTCCCCAGTACCAGGGAGACACGAACCTATCCAAGCAAAGTCAAGGACCATGAAGATGATCAAGGGATCAGAGCAGCCCTCATATGAGAACACACTGAGAGAGCTGGGACTGTGCAGCCTATAAAAGAGAAGGCTCAGGGGATCTTAGCAACACATATAGAAATACCTGATGGGGGACTGGGTGGGGTGTAAGGATGACTGAGCCATCTTAGGGATGCCCAGAGACAGGATGGGAGGCAATGGGCACAAACTGATTACAGAAAATTGCATTCAAAAGTAAAATGGTTTTTTTTTCTGTTGAGAATGGTCAAACATTCTAATAGGTTACCCATATACAATGGTTGCAATAATAAAGAGGTTACCTTTTCACTAAATGCACAGAAACAGTAGCTAACAGTCTGAAAATGAAATTATTTTCTGTATACACACCTACTCTCTCACCACTTCAACAATATAGGATGTTCTAGTAATGCATTATATATTGCATTACCTGATAATGTTTTTTAAAAGCCAGTCCAAAAACTCAATCTTTTTATAGCCCTTTTCCTATTCTGTAGGGATGCTGTGCCTTTTTAGTGGAAAAAAACTCCTGCTAAATTGAGCACAGTGCTAAGTTTCTTCTAGTTATATTTAATCACTCATAACTCATAAAACAGACCAACCTTGTGCATTCTTATCTAAGGCTAAAATGTTATAGGACAGGTGATAGCAAGAATGATCAAATACATAAGAAGTCAGTCAATATGTTTTACTATTAATGAATGATTTCCCTGTTTTGTTTACACATCAGAACTCCAATCACAGAATCACAGAATATGTTGAGTTGGAAGGGACCCACAAGAATCATTGAGTCCAACTCCTGGCCCTGCATAGGACCATCCCCAAGAGTCACACCATGTGCCTGAGAGTATTGTCCAAATGCTTCTTGAACTCTGTCAGGCTTGATGATGTGACCATTTCCTGGGGAGCCTGTTCCAGTACCCAACCATCCTCTGGGTGAAGAACCATTTTCTAATAACCAGCCTAAACCTCCCCTGACACAACTTCAGGCCATTCCCTCAAGTCCTGTCACTGCTTACCAGTGCCTGTCCCTCCTCTTCCCTTCATGAGGAAGTTGTGGGCTGCAATGAGGTCTCCCCTCCGTCTTCTCTTCTCCAGGCTGAACAGACCAAGTGACCTCAGCTGCTCCTCATATGGCTTCCCCTCAAGGCCCTTCACCATCTTCACTTCTCTCCTTTGGACACTCTCTAACAGCCTAATATCTTTCTTATATTGTGATGACCAAAACTGCACACCAATGACACTGACAAAAATACAACCAATCTGCTTTCCAGATTAGCCAAAAACTAGTATTTTCATTTGTTTTATTTCCCAGAAGGAAAAAATACAAACACCTATTACTGAGACGTATCAACTACAATTTCATTTAGAAAGCAGTCAGAACAACTTCAGTAGCATTCTTAATTGAATATAGCTTCTTAAAAGAATATATGTAGCTGAGCATAATACGTGTGTGTGTGTGTGTGTTGTGTGTGTGTGTGTGTCTGTGAACATCTCTCTTGGTTACTGTGTGCCTCTCAAGGAGTTCATTTAGCACATTTCTATTTCCATTCAAATTTATAAACAGTCAATAAATCAGAAAATACACAGTGATCACTTATACTGACAGTTGTACTGCAGAGATGAGGGGTTGAAAGAAACTTTTAAGTTACATGATTTCTCACTAGTGGAGTGCTAAAATTCTGACTGGATTATATGACTGAGCTTAGTCTAAGGAAAGCTTCTGGAGAGCTTCAGGTAGGAAAGATCCTTTCTGATTAGGTAGCTATAAATGCACAAGAATACCCATGAAGATCAGACCTATGGTCCACCTAGCTCTGCATTTTGTGCTCTAGTAGCTGATAGCAACAATCTATAAAAAGGACAGGATAAATATATAATGGCATTACTAGAATGGTCTCTTGGTCTCCAGCTGTTTGTAATTCAAAGACTTTGCAGCTGCATTTAATAGCTTTCAATGGATAAAAGCTGCCAGAGAAATCAAGTAACTTTTGTCAGTAAGCTTCAGAGCAAGAATATTTTGGTATGTAGTAACAAGACTCTACTTCTGTACAACCACTGAGGTATTGCTGAGTGAAGATAAGCGTCATAGCGAACAGCATAGAAATAGAAGCAGCAGCAGACTCAGTTTGAAGGAAGAGTCAGAGACATGACCTTCCAATCAGCTAGCTTTCCAACAATTACAGAGGAGGTTCTTGGCTCTTTTACAACCTTGGACCGAGGAAAGTAAAAATAAAGCATATCCTCCAATGCTTTGGTAAGGATATTTATTCCTCCCTTCCTCTGCAACTTGAGAGAAGAAACTTTTGATGATACAGAAAAAAAGAGAGAATAAAAGCATCGCATAGCAGGAGTGAAAGTTTAAAGAGGACTCTGATGTCTACCTCCTTATGAAGGAGATGTGAGTTAGTATTTGGAGTAGGAAATGCCTACTCAAACCAAAACCTACTACCTGTATAAATGTTAGAGTTCTTAATCCCAAAGATGGTTCCAGAGATTGTAATTATTTCGCATGGTAATGCCATTTTAAGTTTGAAGCATAGTTTTCACATTTGTTTAGAAATTTTACTGCTACAGCATAAATGGCAAGCATTATGAGAATCTTCATCTACAGACATTACTTCATTGACCCTTAATTTTTTCAACAGTTCTGTTTGTTCTGACTATTTTTTCTCTCTCCCAAATACAGCTGCTATTTATTTTTTCAGGGCTTTGTGTAAACTTCAGTTTCACAAACCCCCTCAGCTGCTATCTCCAAAGATTCCACTTCTAAGTAAAATTTTCAGAAAGAAAATAATTATTTCTTCTAAACAACTTGCTCTTTTGGAGCTACTACTTAGTACAAACTAGTAGCAGCTGCTCCATTCTGATCCCATGGGTTGCAAATAACTGCATGAACCTCCATGTTTCAGAAAATTTAGCACGTTTGACACGTTTTTAGAACATGACCTGTGACTATTAGTTTTTAATTAATATACATACAGATCAGTTCTAGCTTTTTGCACGAAAACCATCCATTTGCCTGAACAGATAGGGTTTTGATGTATCTCATCTTTTGCTGTGGCTTCTGCAGATGTATCACACATTGGTTTTTCAGGGGTTTCTTGGGTCGAACATACCTGTATTTTATCATTCTCTGTAGCATTTTCAACTGAATCTGACAATTATTCTTGAGGGAACATCTGTTCTCAGTAGTTTACCCAGATTTATACTTTACTGTCAAAACAATACAATTGAAGCTGAAAAATAACCTCTATACTTAGGGACGTATCAGATGACATTTTCTTTCTGGTGTATTTGTGGCCAATGTCTGTCATATTTCCTTCTTCACATGTAGGACTTTCTTTTTTTTTTTTTTCTAATGTAAACGGATATTATGCAAAATTAGATCTACTTCCCAAACTTGTCATGAGCTTACTGTCAACTGTCTGCTAAGTACCAACATGAGTAAGTACTGAGTAGGCAACTCTGTAATGCCCCACAGTTCTTTGTGACCACTGTAATACTTTAACATAAAAAGAAGTTATACTTCTCACAATTACAGAACTGAGTTATTTCCCACTGGATCCATAATAAAAGTGACTCTTAAGAATAAATTCAAATAACAGAAAGTGACCTCAGGAACCCTCTTGGTAAAAAGGGTGCAATTTGAGGATAAGTGTAGGCAATCATGGAACAACAGGAAGGAGTATTCAGCACCCGGAAGGAACTGAGATGAGTGGAGCACTTGAAATTCCAAAAGGGTAAACTCCCAAGAGAAGAGAGCCCTTACAGAAAATGCTTGTTGGATAGTAATGTTATATACTTTGTCATATATATCATTATCAGATCTTTTGTCCCCTTTACAGTAAATTTAGTTGCATGAAACATATTCCTAAATGTGCAAAAGCTAGCAATATACCATTTTCCAAAACTTGTGTTTTAGCCCAGCAGATATTTTAAAACATTTGTTAGAAACTAATGATGTCATCTCAGTTGCAATGGAACATGAGCACATTTTTATAACCTGCGTCATTTGCAGTCCTTCGCTTGCCTTAGACTAAAGGAATATTATTGACAAGCATTGAATCTCCTATCCCAGTGAGAAGAAATTAATAAAATAGAGGCCTTAAGAACTTGAGCTAAGCAGGGAAAGTAGATTCTTTGGGGGTACTTATTAATATAAATAGGTTTGGGGATTTTTTTAATTTATTCCAAAGGCAAGCATTTTATCTGCTGGAATCTCGACTTTAATTACCTAATTACATTTACTATTTTCTTTGCTTAAACTGTCAGTACTGGGATCCATGGTGTTCTTTTGTTTTGCATAACTCTACAGAACTAATGAAAATATTCATATTGCACAATGCAGCAGATAGTAATAAAATAGTAAATATCTGAAGAATCAAAACTGAAAACACACTTGGCAAGTTCGTGAGACATGAATGTCAGGTTTTTTTCCAAAACCAGATAAACAATATAAAACCTCTGCAAAAATAAATGCTGCAAAATTGACTGCAAATAAGGTCATAACTGTTTAAATAAACTAAAAGATGTATTTAAAACCAGATGGTTGTGATAAAAGTGAAACTGAATAACACAACTGAAAACAAAGGAATAGTCTACATTGGAAATCAGATGCTTCATTTTGGCATTACTTAAGTGCTTTTGCATAAGAAAAGGGCAGCCTTTGTAAATAACCACTGATAAAAGTGGCTTACTTAAATAGTATTCAAAGTAAGACACAATGAAGATGCCACAATGATGGAGTTCTCAATTATATTACAATAAATTTAGCTGGTATTATCGCAGTTATAGAATTGTCTACATTGTGATAAGATCAAAATAATTGATTGGTGTGCTTTTTACTAAGAATCTGAACAGCACAAGAAAGTATGTATCTGAATGTTAATAGTATGCAGACAAGTGGCATTTACATAAAGATCCCCTTCCACTGGCTATTTACCTTTAGAAGGACAGTGTGTGATTGTTTGATCTGGATTCACAAAAGCAAGTAAAGCAATCTTACTGACAAAGCATCTCATGATGAATATCATTTTGCAATCTGGAGAATATTTAGAGGACAGGTTTTATTACCATAAATTTCAAAATACCAAGTATCATTCACTACTTAGTCAAAATGTTTACTGATTCCACATACTTTTTAAGTTAGGATGGAGGTGAAAGGAAAATATGAAGCTGATATTTTTACTATGTCAACTAAAGACACAGCTTTTTTTATCAGTGAACTATTTGAGCTGTGATCATTAGGACATGTAAATATTACTAAATGTAAAGTAGAGATAAGGATTTTAGCAAACTACAATTTAGAGGTATGTAAATCTGACATCGGTTTCAGGTCTAAATCTCAAAAAAAATTTGCAAGAGAGCAAGTAAAACGATTTCATATAATAGCAAAAATCTATGGTCTTATTAGCAGAAGTCCTAATTTATATTGTAAAATGTTAAGGTTTTTCTAAAACATGCCGTACTGCTTATTCATAAAAAACTACACATTTGACAAACTACAAAATTTTGATATATTTATATCTTAAATATAAAAGAATTGAACTTAAAACTTTATGAAGACTTATCACAAAGTACACATATTTATCTAGTTTTAGAAAACGATTATATCAACGCCAGACTCGGTGTAACAGTATTTCAAAGGCAGCCTAATGCAGAGGTATGGATGATAAAGCACAGGCTATGATCTAGATGACTCAGTTGTCACCTATGTATCAAAGGCACAACATAGGTTAAGAAAGAATACTGTCATTTTTCAGAAGGCCAGTATATTGTAGGACTACCTCATATTTGAAGTAAATGTCAGTTACTACTAATGAAATTATTGTTTTCAACCTGAAGAAATTAGTTTAAGCTCAAACTCAGGAGATACCTTAAATCCAGATCCATTTTCTTTTTGGGTTAATACGATATTTGTAATGTCAGTCACACCTGGTTTAACACAGTCCTAACATGCTATATGCAACTTATAATATGCAAGTCACATATTGTGTATATTTTAATAAAATTTATATTTTGTTACATATTTCCTTAAGTTGGGGGTTTCCCTGACAGTGGCAGGGCAGTTGGGACTAGATGATCCCTAAGGTCCATTCCAACCCCTTAACATTCTATGATTCTATATTAAGTTTTTGTAAATGCAAAAATAGTCATCAATACCCCCCAAATAACTAAAAAACTTTTGCAGTATTATGTAGGCCACTTTTATGCAAAGAAATGAATCCCAGTTTCCTCCACCTTGTGCAGCAAAAGGTCGCACCATAGGCAACAAATCCCTGCTCTTCAAATAGCTTCTAAAACAGATAAAAGATGAAGAAACCCAAAGAAAAGAACTTCAAGAATGAAGCAAAATCTAGGACAGGTTAAATGTCTGTGTTGCACATGAGACCAGTGGTTAACAAAACAAGTTTGGGATGATGATACAAATCTTGTTTAAGCACTACATAGCAGCTCAGGACTTGAAAGTTATTGAGTAACTTCTGAAAGCAGAAGCTCCAGAGTCATGAAGTAGTCACTAATGGCTAATTAATGGTCACTGAAAAATAAAGCACAACCTCAAGCACTGTGAAAAAAAGATTGCTTTTCCATTAAGAAAAGAAGCAGCAGCTAAGCAAGAGCAAATCAAAGGCACTGCTGTGGCCTGCAGAATTAACACTCTCTGAAGCATTTTGCATCTGTCATCTAAACCATTTTGTAAAAGAATAAGATCCCAAACTATGTGTGGGGAAGGAAAGCGAAGATGGTAGAGAAGAAAAAATATATCTGCTTCAGTTCTGGCTTCCTTTGCAGAAGACCTCTCAAATTTCACTATGTCATCTGTCAACTAGAACCATCAATGGTAGCCATCACTGCCAACACTACAGTATCAACTCCATGGGATTTTATATCCACATTAAACTTAGGACACAGATATTCAGGCTTTGACTATGTAGTGGTACTGATTGATTGAATGATAGCAAGAACTAATTATAGTGATAATGACAAATAATGCACAGGAGTAAGATAATAGCAAAACCAGTGCTGTTAATGACTTTCAGTCAAGTCCAGTAAAGTGTGGTTGGGTTATTCTCGGATTATTATCTTAGCTGTTTGTGATTTTTTTCTTGTGGCTGCTGATTCTTGGGGTATTTTAAAAAAAGAGAAAAACAGTTAAACTCCAAAGTAGTACACAGCACAGTGATACACAGCCACTCCTAACTTTCAGGTCATTTTCAGTTAAAAAGTCATGTTACTGAAAAAAAAAAGTTGAGATGTAGAGTACACTATGATCTGTCCACTGAGAAAAAAAAATATTGAAGACCATTTAGCATATATAATCTAATCTTTTCTTCCAAGTATGCAACTGTTTGAAACCCAGAAAATAAATTCTGGGATGGTAACATCAGTGAGTTTTCAACTGCTTTATTCAAGTAATACTTGAAATACTGTTTCTACAGATCCAACATCTGATCCAGTCACCATGTAAAGAAATAATATGCAGCAAAAAACAGTTACTCCACAGTCACACTCTAGGTAAGAGTTTCTGGTATTTTTACAGAGGGAGGACCTGGTTATGAATTTTTTAGCAGGTCAGATATAAACATTTTGTGACTGATTTACAGATTCTTAATGAGAAAAAAGCCTTTCCTTGACCTAGTTATAGCTAGGAAAAAAAGGGAGGGGGGATTTTTTTGATCGTCTATGTTACTCCAAAGAATCATAGCAACCTGCCTCTTCAATTAAATACTGTAAATACAGTTCTGGTAAGGTTGTCAAAATAATAATAATAATAATTAAAAGAACAATCCCACTTTTCATGCTGTTGTTGCTGTCCTTTCTGCTGCCACAATTTGGGTTTTCTAATAGACTTTTAAAAATGTGTTGCAAATAGGTACAAGAAACCTTACAACTTATCAGTAGCCAATTTAGTGAATATCAGACTCGAGGCATCTATAGCTTGAGGTGATCCTAACATCATCTTTTACTCTGATGTTTAGATCAGACATTCCAGACTGAACTTTAAGTGGCTGCTCACAAGACCAAGAAACCTCTTTCTGTACTGTGTCAGGGACCTGAGTCGTGTCTGAGGCCCTGCCATAGTTGGTCTGTGGTTGTGCTCATCGATATGGCATGGGAAAATATTGTATAGTTTCGGTTGGGAACCGAACCTTGGAAAAAAGAACAAAAGATTAGGTTAACTGGTGGAAACTTGACATTTAGAAGAAGAAACAACAGAGCCGTTGTTGGCACAGAGTTGGTGTCATAAACCACTGTGGTCTCGGTTTGCGCACTGGCCACATGTGAGCCAATGTCACAATTGGAAAATTCCACTCCTGTGAGGGGGATATAAGAGATGGTTCTGGGTTGGACGGGTGAGATGGACACGATTTTGATCCAGGGGACGCCATGAAGGTGTATGGCCTGCCTGCCTCTCCCGCCGAGCACCATATTCCATGTCCTCCTGCTCAGCGGCTTTTCAGAAATCCAGGGGTCAGTGTGTATTAATTGCTATTGTGAGTAATAGAATAAAGTTGCTTTGCTCATACACTTCGTGTCTCAGTGTTCGTGATTTTGGGAATCCTTACGAACCTAGAACATGTACACTTACATGATTTAATAAAAAACCCAAGCTACTTAAAGACAAGATGGCTTGTGTGCTCCCTGGCACATTAGCTGAAGTGGTAAGGTTCACTACCAGAAGCCTACATATACATGCGAGTATATGACGCAGAAGTGTCTAACACTGGCACCTGTATTTTGGAAAGCCTGAACATCACATTATGAAGAACAGGACTTGAGGGTAGCTTTAACTTTCACTGAAAGACTATCAATTTTCCACTCAAAGCGCTATCAGTCATACATACAACATGTCTGAGAGAAATCTCTTTTGAAACTGCCAACGGTGCATGAATGCAGATACCAGTTTTACCCTTTCCTAGTCTTCTGCAGACGTCCTCTGTCTTCTGTTAGCTTTGAAAAGATTGTCACTGGTGGTCTTCTGATTGGGTCTTGAATTGTACTTCTAAAGAATTAGAAATTCTGTGTTCAGAGAGCAGTTGCCTGATTTCCCACCTTAAGAGAAAGCTCTAGTCTCACACCTCAAGATATGGATAGTCTTACAAAAATAAATCAAAGACCTTTGGTCTGAAACATCTCTGAAACTAAACAGACCTACTCTGGCTATTAGTGAAAAGTGGAAGAGACAGATAATCATTTATGCCAAAGGTGCCAGCCAGGGCTTGAGTAGGGAACTGTTTAACAAGATCTGCTCAGGAAAAAAAAGAGTAGCTCATGGTAATTTATACAGTAAGACATGTATCATTCTGAAGGATTACAGAAGCTCAGTATGGGATAAAATACAGAAGTATAGAGGATCATCAGGCATCTTTTTTAGTAACAGAGTTCTCACAGTATCTGCCACCTCTTTAAATACAAAATATAGCATGAGTAACTTTAAAAATGCATGGCTGAGGAGTTTTTTGAGGTGTTTCAATAGGGACCTGTTGAAATAACAATTGACATACTCAAAGAAAAATACAAAGTACTTTAGGAAGGGCTTATTCTCATAAAAGAACAAAAACGTGTATGCAACCTTAGTCAAAGAAAATGACTTTGTGATTTTGAAAATGTCTTTTCTCAGGTAAAAAAGGATTCTGAGCATAACCGAACTTATACTTAGTCACACAAGGTTCAATATATTCCAATGGAAAAATAAAAGGCAGCATTATAAAATAAATTGAGAAAAACTGGTAATTAGGAAAGCTCATTAACAATATAAAATCTAAGAACTTCTTTGCTGAAAACTTTAACCAGTGAAAAATCATTCATCTATTCTGTTTTTTCTCATAGCACATTCAGATAATGAAAAAATAGCAGATTTATTTCCAGTAAAATGCTTGGTAAAATGTATTTTCTACGTCACTTACCTGTTTTCATTTCTAACAAGCGCTTTTTCTTTTGTTGCCTCTCTTGTTTTTCTTTTTCTGCCTTCTCCTTAGCTATTTTAGCACGTCTCTGTTTTTCTTCTGCTTCCCTTCTTCTCATATTTTCTTTTACTGCTTGCTATGAAAAAAAGTAATATAGAGTTCCATGAAAACTGAAGTCTTAGCAAAAACAAAGCTGAACCTTAAAGAAAAAAGCTTTCAAATCTCATCTCCTAACTAATCTTAATTTATCAAACCAAATAAATATTTTACATTCCATGTTTAGTACATTTTATTCAGAAGAGTAAGGAAATTCAGAATAAATATATTAAAAGCACACTAATTGCCCCCAAATAAGGATTATACATTCAGCAAGAAACACATCATAAGAATACACATGTAGGAAGAACTCAAAACATCTAAATCACTTTGTTTTACAAAATTGTAAGCAGCTAGTATTTCTATTTCTAGAATAGTTTCAACATTTATTCTTTCCCATGCAGCCACTAGAGCAAGCAAAACAAGGCTGTCTGGGTGACAGTGTTGCATTTTTCTTATTCTTATCTACATATGCATTAATTCACTGGGTTTATAAATTCTTGTCTTCTGGATAATATCCATGCAATATTGTTTATTTTGAATTATAAATAAGGACTCCCAAACCTCCAATGAAGCCAAAAGAGAACTATGAGTTTCAAAGTTTTTAAATCATAATTTTGCATATTCAGACATTAAGCAAAAGAACTGTGTCACATTGAATACATTTTTAACAAAAGTATTTTTGGACTACTTTTTCATTCTTTTAGTGTTAGCTATGTACATTGGTAAATTCTCAGTGCTCTAAGAATATACATTTGCATTATATGTAAAGTGCACCTGTTCTCATTGTAGAAAGTTTCTTTTTTCAGAACACAGTTACACAGAATCCCGTCTTTCACAATATATCAAAGTGGCCCCACCTACAAAATGGCTAGCATCTTCACAAGGTCTGAGGCACACGCTGCATGTTTGCAGGGATAATTAATGTCTCACACGTTGTTTTTAGCAGGAAAATGTCCAGACTGCACTCAGAAAAAAAATACTAGAGAATGGACTGAAGATTATTATATAGCACAGATGAATGTGGATTTACAGCAGTATTTCCAGGGGCACTGTATTATCACTTTAATAGATAGTGACCATAAGAAGGGGAAAGAAAAATATCAAATAGAACTTGTGAAGAAATACTTATCTTGGATAACTGAAGGAGAATAAACTTCCCATCATGAAAAAAATGACAATGAAATGGACTTTTTTACACAAAGCAAAACTGTACTTTCACACAGTCTTCTCCAAAGTAATCTGTCAAATTTCTTGATACAGGGGGAGGAGGTAAGAAGCCTACTACAAAATGCTAAAATTCTTGATTGAATTATTTTTAACAAATTCTTTGCTGATTTTCAGACTAGGTATTCTGTAGAATAAACTACTGGGTAAAACTCAAATGGGTCTTGAGCACAAGTAAATACTGGAAGAAATTACACACTTTCCTGACAGAGTGGCCAAGGAAATTTCTACTTTGCATCTACTTTTTCCCCAAAATTAATACCAGTATGACTCAGCCTCAGACTGCAGTCATTCAAATGTAGGTATCTCTTCTTTCCAATCATACTGATCAAGTAGGCTTGATTTTGTAGCTTACACCTTCATATTCAGTGCAAATTGGAAGCTTTGGTGTATCACACCTTGCCTCCAGCCTTTCTCTAGCAGGACAGTGATCTTCCACAAATTCTATGTCACAGCTTAAAATTTCAGGCTGATGATGCCTTGGGTACCATTTAAGACACCTCTCCAGGGTACTAGGCACTTCTGGTGTTAGTTCTCCTTTGAGACATCAGATAGACAGCTCTTCAAATTTCACTAACTGTATTAAGTATGCATCTCCCTGGACTAGAACACAATATTAGACACTCAAACTCACATGCAGATGCCAATGTTTCAAGGTCTATGCTCTAGAGCCAAATCCTATCCTACAAGTTCTATGTGTTTTCAACACAAAACATGTGGCATACTAAGGCCTGGATTTTCTGAGATGGAAGAATTCTTGGGTTCCCTCATGTGCTTTCCAGTGTTGTCTCTAATTTTTGTTTAAGTATTTGCATCATATGAAAGAAAAATAGAGTTTAGGGAACAAACTCTTACTTGGTTGCTCCTCTTCTGGTTCTTGAAGTCATGTTTCTGCTGCAGAGCAACCTAGTGTCAATAGGAGCAAGGGGTTTCTACAGTCTTATGATTAGTGTACTGTCTTGGACAGAAGAGTTGTTGGCTCAAGGCCTCTTCACTCCCTTTCCTACAACTGCAGGAAAATTCTAAGCATTAGACAAACAATTGCTTCATCTTGAAAGCTATCCTTCCAAGGAAAGGGATGAGCTAGTTAGCAGTCTCTGTGACGCTGTGAAAGCATAGAGGGAGGTTAACAGAGATGTCTGATACCTAGGATGTTCCACTGACAGTACCAGGAATTTAGCTTCAGAAGTTAAAGCACTGAAGGTAAAATGCTTCACCCCTTTTTTTGGATCTGGCCGACTAACTGTACTCTCCATTTGGTGCTCAGAGAGTGCAAATAATAGTTGTCACAGCTGCCAAATAACACTGAAGTACAAACTGCAGTCCAAAGTTAGCTATGAAACTCAAGTCTATGGCTTCAGATTTATACATGCTTTTTAAAAACTTTTAAAATATTTTCATTAATTAAGAATAAAAAAAGAAGAATTATAAGTAAGTGAATACTTCATGTAAATCATCAACAAGGATGACTGAACTTCAGTTTCCCACACCTACTGGTGATAAGTGGCCTTTTAGTTTTGGACTTTTTAATAAATCAATGATTTTTCAGCATTAAATTTACAAGTCTTTTGAACTAAATTTTATAGGATAACAATCACTTTTAGCTTCTCTCAGTAACCAAGTCCAATACTAAACAATCCTGAAAATCAGACTTCAGGTGTCTCATGTTAGGCATCTCAAAAATCTTTTCTGGAAAGTCTCAAAACTGAGCAGCTACTCAATATTTTGTTTAGTGTCATTGAAGGATAAGGGCTTGCATGCCTTATCTACACATCTTTTTCATATACCCTTCAAACTGCAAGACAGAATTATTAATTTTCCTCAAGGTTTCTTCTATCATGCTCATAAATAATACCTAACCGTTTTGAAGCCCTAATTAATCTATCTTTATAGCACTGCTGTGAAGTAGAGGTTAATATCAGTGGTATTTTACAGACACAGAGAAGAAATATGGGAAAATTACTGTAAAGCACAACCACTCCCTTAAAGCCTCCATCTCAACATGAACCTAAGCAGTTAGAATTCTTATTCTACAATATTTACATGGAAGGTGTGGTTTAAACATCAGAAGTTAAAGCAATATAACTATTTTGTAATATTTAGTAATTTTGAAATCAGACTATTGAGCTTCATATTAGGCATTGATCAAGTCAGGAAAACATAATCAATGCCCCTGTTGAAAAATCTGGCATATGTAATTTGTCAAGAAAAATTTTTTCTCATTGAAGATTGTGCTCTCTAGGTTTTTAGTTGCTAAACTCTGAAGCAGAAGAGACTTAGTAATCTTTAAATGCTCTAAATGTTTGCTAAATATGGGTTCCAGTTTAAGTCCGGTCCTCAAAATAAATGGACATATGAATTTCAAACTGTTTCTCAGTATTTATGAAAGAAATAATTTTCCTTGTCTATATCTTCAGACATGTCTGAAATCCTTAAAAAACTCATCCAACCAAGTAAAACCAAAAAAGACGTGGAAACATGAAAGTAACTTAAAGAATTTAAGTGTGTTGTAATGATAAGCATCAGCCTGCCATGAGGAGTAGGTGGTAAAATGACTAAGTGAATCTTTCTACAGATCAATAGGCATTCGTTGGATCACTCCTCCAGATTTTGTCACAAAACTCATGCTCATATAACATTCCTGCAGGAGTGTAGTCAGTAAGTTAAGCTATGTAATCATAAGTAGATGTGACACAAACTACTTATTATCCAAATTCATATACAACTACATAACATTACAAGAAATAACTTCTAAGGAAGATTAGGCATAAAATAAACATATTGTACCATGAACATGGTCCTGAAGTTGTTTAAGTCTGTTAAAAACTCCTCCACCGAAACTTTCTTCGGATCAATGGCATAATATCTCATCACGTTCTGATAGAGTTTTTCCATGTTCTCATGCATCCGTGAAAGTTTCTGAAAATCTTCTTTGGCATGAACTAGAAAGCTGTACACTGCTGTTAAGGCTGCAAGAATACTCAGTGAATCCAGTCAAACACATGGCTTTTACTTTACGTTGATTTGTATGTCATACACATTTTTTATTTCATCAAATGAAGACCAAAAGAATTCCTTCCATGTCATATATGCTTTCTAGTATTTACTGTGTATATTAGGCCTATGAATAAATTCAAGAACTTACACCAAAATATCTCAACCACTTTAAATTTAAAGATTATTCCGTTACCATATAATTTCATATGAAACAACATGAAATGTATGGAACTAATCTAACTTCAAGCACTTATCACTGTCTCCTTATTGAAGCTAAAAGCTTAGGTATATAAATTTCAATTTACATGGAATTTAGGTACAGATACCAATAATTAACCTGAATGCTTTATCAAGAAATAGTATAGTTCCTACTAAAATTAGAGTAAAAATAGAAATATTGATAAACAGCATTAGCAGTAAAAACTATGAAAGATAAAGAACTTCATCCTAACAACAATGCATTTATTTCTGTTCCTGATGGCTGCATCAGATATTTATGCTTTTTCTAAGGCTATTTGCAACGTCAATACAACATAATTAAATTAGAGGTGAAAATAATAAAAAACATCTACAAAAGATAGACAATTTATAAATAGCATCAAAATACTGCACAAATTAAATAAAAAAGCTATGTTTATTTAGGACATCTGATAATGTAGTTTGCCAAAGAAGCTCAAAGATTAAATGTTTTACATAGTCATTTCCCTATGTAGGACAACTTCATGAAGTGTTTACTTTAATGGAATGGTAGCTAAACAATTATTTCTGTTCCATTATTTTCCTGCTGTAGTAAAGACTACAAAAGACAATAAATGGCAATTTTACCTTTACTCTCAATTGCCCGCCTCAACTATTGCAAAAGGGAATTTACTCTATTTGTACACTTTCTACTACAGATTAAAAGCACCATGGTCACTTTACTTTATGAAGCACAGGATTTTTCAAGTGCATTAAAATCTACACCAATAGAATAGTACAGGACCTGGCACTTCATCGTGCTGAACCTCATACTGTTGGCCTCGGCCCATTGATCCAGCCTGATCAGATCCCTCTGCAGAACCTTCCTACCCCTCCAGATCAACAGCAGATCAACAATCCCACCCAATTTGGTGTTGCCTGCAATCTGACTGAGGATGACTTGATCCCCTCATTCATATCATCAATAAAGATATTGAACTGGACTGGCCCCAATATTGGGCCCTGGGGAACCCCACAAGTGACTGGAACACAGTAACAATTTACTGCTGGGTGGTAACTGTTTCACTCTTGAGCTTTTTTGCAATGTACTCCTCTCTCAGCTTTGTTTAGAGGCTGAATCCCATTTGAATTTCACTGTTAAATGTCTTTCTGGTTGGTGAAGGTTGCTTTTAAAATATCAAGTAAGAAGTTTATGGGGGATTTTTTGTGATTTAGAATCCACGCCAGAAAGTCACACAATAACGTTCTCATGTACATGCAGGAAAGGAGAAATAATGCACTTTCACAACATTCTAATTGGTCACTACGATGGCTATTAGCTGGGTCTGTAAGGGCACAACAGCCTTCATTACAACAGTCTTGTAAAAAAGGACTAACTAAAGTCTTGTAAAAAAGGACTAACTAAAGTCGAGATTTAAATGATTAAAGAAGATACATCTTCCATCACTCCTCAAACATTTAATTTCAGACTTTGTCCAACAAGGCTCTTTTGCCAGTACAAGCTTCTTTCCATGCTTCTACTGACTCCACAGGATGCAGCTTGTAAGGAGCTTCAGACTGCCTGTGCTGACTAACTAGCAACAGTTCAAAGAGTGCTGATGCTATGGGTCCACTTTTCTTCTGCATCAATTTGAATCTCTCTTCTTTACTTGGCTCCCAAGATGAGAATAGCACAGCACACAGAAAACTACTCTTTAGACCTGAGATTCTTAAAAATTATTAAGACTCTTAAAAAGCTGGTGGGACAGCAAGGAAGGTTGATGAGAAGTTAGTCTACAACTGCTGCCTAACTATTAAATAAAAAAGGATTATGAGAAACAAGTCATGACAAAACATAGGTTAGGACCATCAAAAGAAATGTCAGCAGTTCACAAAAACACCAGCAAAATCAAAACAACAAAAACAGAGTGAAACCAGAAAAAAGGATTTCTACATCTGTTTCACTTTTTATCCTACAAGTTTAGGATACTTATTTTTTGTGATTCTTAGGTTATTAACAGAACTTATGGAAAGCTACATGTGTTTTGCAGTTACAAGGCTGCTTATTTCCACAGATTGGAAGGATAAAGGGAAATCAGATAAATGTGTTTTGTTGTCACTATGTATAAGTGCCAAATATCAAACTTTCCAATAACTTCCTCCCGTTTTCTAGGAAGAAGGAAAAAAAAATTAAAATTATCAGTAAAATATAAACTTCATCTTGTAAATGCCAGAGAATGTCCTGAAAAGAACACCTGGGGAGTGAGGGAGGTTAAAGACAAAATTTCTGTTACATTCTTCAAGACACAGCTGAAATTACAGCTATGTTAACAGAGTCCATATAAGCTGGATAGTTTATACTGTTAAAAGTGACTATCCTTGAATCTTTGATGCACAGTTTTAAACACAAAATATGGCACTCTGGAAAGATGTTCTACTATCTAGTATTTCAATGCTAGACATGATGAATCCTGAGATTTTTATTTTCCATCTGGTGCATTATGGGATATCCCTAAGCTCTTGGCATTCTACTGAGACTGTGCTTCAATTTAGGTATCTTTAATAACTCCTCTTCCTTTTCTCCTTAAATATGGCTTTTGTTAGCCAGCCCTAGCTAAACTGGAGACAACAGGGAATATTACTGAGTACAGCAATCCCAACTGTAATTATTATGAACAGGTTGATATATATGCATTATCAACTACACAATTCATTGGTTTTGGATGAATGAAGACAGAAGTACAGCCGAGCTGCAACACAGGTGGGAAGAAAAGGAAATCAAGAAGTTTGATATTTGTTAACTTTTTCTGAAGTGGCTTCACTTCACGGACTGCATTTTTGGACTCCTGGGACTACAGATCATTCTGCTAATTAATGGAACAGGAAAGCAATGCAGAGCTGAGACAAGTAATATCTGTGGCAAAATTTCTAACACCTGTATGTTTGGTCTTGCATATTCTGAGAGATCATTTCATAGTGAACTGCTTGTCTGAAGTTTATACTCATTTTAATACATTATGGTATTTAAAATACTAATATAGTGCAGCATGTCAAGCCAAGTAAAAGCAGCTGTTACCCTAGAAGAGATAACGAATGATGTTATCTCCACCATATATTTCCTTAAAAGACCCTAATATTCACCACTTGTGATATTTTCACAAACTAACCTACATATTAAGTCTAGACAATTGAAAAAGGAATACTGTTCTGCATACGAACAAAAAGATTAGCAGGTGCATAGATGCTGTATATATTTTAGCAGAATCTTCAAAGAGAACTGAGGCTGCCACTACACTAGACAACAACAGCCTCCATAAAAACGTGGCAAACCTTTTGAAGACATGCTCAAAAAGACTTCGAGGTCACTCCAAAACATTTCAACAAATGATTTCCTACTAAGAGCAAGGGGTGTGAATGCTGTAGGTCTCTGTTAAGGATTTCCCACATTTTGGGAAAACAGTTGCAATTGTCTGACAAATACATGTCAGAGACACTTCTTTTTATATACATATACCAAGGTTCAACAGAAAAATTCTGTATCTGAATATAATAGTTCAAGAAACACTTAGAAATGTTTAGAGTACTTGTTCAATAATACCTTTTCTTTGATTCATTCCTACTTACCTCTGTGTTATGATACGAAAACAAATTGGCAGGTATTTGTATTACACAAATCTGCTGCACCCAGTGCTTGTATCCCATATATTACAAGCAAAACCAGTGTTAGCTGTAATACATGTGTGAAGTCCAGACCAGATACTAAAGACCCATACATAAAAATTATATACTTAAATTAAATTTACACAGTTTACATCTTGTCCCTCCTCCAAAGAGCAACACACAACCTTTTTTTATCTGAAGAGCTCAGGTCCTGTAATCTTCCAAAGTCCTTAGGATGCAAGGACATCTTACAGACTTCAGTTTGATTATGTTGCACAGGGGGAACTTCAAACTATGAGGTCAATTAAGTAACCAACAGTTTGGGGGCAGCAAGTAGTCTCTTTGCTGCAGTTGAAATGGGTTTCTTGACTCAGGTTAAGTGCTGTTCCTTCCTTCCCTTTTTGCAATGTCAACAAATCAAATTAAATGGCAAGGAAAGATGAACAGAGAATTGATCAAAAGAAAAGACTTTGTTCCTAGCTGAAAGGCAGCAAATAATCAACTTATTGTCTCTCAAGAATTAGTTCCATAAGTTTCTGTAAAAAACACCATCAACTACCTTCACTGATAGGCTCAAAGTTGTCAAGAGTTTCTCAGCTGCTACTTGGAGAAGTCAGAAGATGTGATTTGTACTGATAAAGAGCATGTTGACTAAATAATTTAATTAAACTTTTAATACACAATTTAAATACTCTCCATAAACCCACTAAATTTTTATTTTTAACGTACAAGTGTATTTTGTTCACTGTGCTTTTTTGGAACATTTCACTTGATGGATTTAATACACTAGATCCATATCAATTAAATATTCTTTGACTCTCCTAATTAAAGGAAACAGAAGAATTGTGATAATAACTATTATTTCTTTTCAGCTAGCATACGTACGATGGCTGACAAATTAACACAATCTAATATATAGGAGAAATATTCATAATTACAGACTTTGTCAATAAAAGAGTGCACCAACTGTGCATACGTCTGACTTCCTAAAGAAACAAGAATGCTAATCAGTTCATTAGGGGGCTTTGGGTTGTGATATTTAGCGACAGGATGTAATAGCCTGCTTGTCCATGGAGCTTAATTGTATTCAGGATGAAAAATTATTTCCAACAAAGTACCATCCTTTCTTTTTCAGATTTCCTGCTGGTTTCTTTTCATGAGCTTCATGCTTTTCAAGACATCAGCATCACTCAGCTTTCCTTGTCATAGGAATAAAAGTAAAGACAGGTCCTGGTTTCATCACGCTGTGCAGGATTATCTAACCTTTACATCAAACCTTTTCTGCTTCGTAATTTATTGAAGTTCCTGTTTTTCTAAAAGTGAGCTTCTTTAATTAGTGTGTTCACAGACATGGCTAGAAACCATATGCAACTTTGCTGTTTTGAAATTACTGCCTGTCTGCTGGGTCAGGTAGTAGGAGAGGGCGAACTATTTCTGTTCATAATATTTACTGTTCAAAATATTGTATTTGAATAGTCTAATACAATGTAATATGTAGTATGGTTGGTGTAAGGACTTAACACAGTTGCTTCTCTCAAACACTGTTCAGGCCACAGAAGGACTTTGCCATGAGATAAGCACAGAAGGGAGCGACAGGATGCCACTAACTCCAGGTCTAGTGGAGGCAGGATCTGGTTGGCACATCCTGAGTAATGCATCCAGGCAAAAATACCCACTATGGCAAACTGTGTAAAGAAGCAACTGCTTGTATGCATATCACCGGTTAAACAAAGATCACCTCAAGTTATGGGACAGATGGCATCTGCAACCACCAAAGCCTCCTCCCATCCCCCGAACATGCCTCTGTGGATACCAGAAACTTGGACTGTAAGTTAAATCACTGTAACAGCTCAGCAACTGTGCTGAAATCAACTCCGACTGGGTCATTCTGGCAGGGGGAAATCACAACGCACCAACTCAAGAAACCCACTGACTCAAAAGAAGAGAAAGACTGAGCACGAGACTAATTAGCGTTAGATGTGAGGGAATAATTTAACCAATAGAATAAGAGAACTATGTAGCCAATGAGCATTAATTCCTTTGTTTGCTAAAATGTATAAATAGTGAAAAGTTTTGAATGACCTTGGGACCCCCATTACTGAGAAGCCCAGAGTGAACTACCACCAATGGGACGCAACTGGATCCATGGGAGGTGACTATCCTCTGCTTAATCTCTCTCTGTCTCTCTCTCACTATTTCTCCCCTCTTTCTTCTATTTCTCTCTATCTCTCTACCTCACATTTACTGCTAAATAAAATCTGTATTACAGACTTTAGTATATGGTTTTGTTTGCACCTTAATTTGAGCAGAGGCATCTCCCACTAATCAAATCTTAACAGTTGGTTTTACCTGTACTGATTTCTTATAACTAAGACCAAATATTCATCTTGCCTGTTTCTGACAGCAGTCAATACCCAATGATTAGGGAAAAAAAGAAGAAAACTTGGCAATTATAGCATTATAATTCAACTGATGCAGTATTCAGTTTCCAGCAGTCTCCATGTTACTGATTCTTCTAAGCCAAAGCTACTGCTGGAGTATTCTGCTTAACAGCTTCTGATGTACAATCTTTAGCCAACTATCAAAGCCTGAGATGAAATTCATTCACGTTTTCAACCTATACAACATCCTAAAAGTAAATTCTAGTTTAATTGTCTGTTGTCCAAGAAAACATTTCCATTACTATGTTTTAACCTGCTGAACAGTATTTCACATGGGATGAACCCTGGTTCTTTATAAGATACAATGAATATATTCATAACTTTCCTTCTGTATGGAATACAAAATTACAAGTACTTACTGTACTTACTGTATTTTCTTAACTTTTTTGATTTTCCACCTTCCGAGTTTTAATCTATTGAAATGCCTTATGCAGAAAGTATTGCCAACTGCTGCTCACTGCAACCATTCACTGCCACATCAGCAGGTATACAGCATAATTGTTGAGATGGGGTGATGGAAGAACTGATGATGTAAGAATATTGTTGATTTTTATACAATCTTAAAATGTTTTCTGCTTGCTCTTAACTGCAATTGTTCCCAATTGTTCTAATATAGTGTTTTCCCTCCAGATCTATTACTCTATAATCACTGAAGTTTACTTGCTGCTTTGTCAGCATCTGTCAGTATCTGCCTTTGACATGAGGATTTTTTTTAAAGATATTAATACAGGAAAAAAAAAACAATCCATCTTTTACTTAAGAAATTTCTTTACTTGATTCAGTTATGCTCTATTGACTTCCTACCTTTAACTGCATGATATAATAGACCTGCAAGGGGTGGTTTCTCTTTGCAAAACACACACTGACTGTCCTCCATCGTATTTTATCTCCAAAAAAATATGTTCATTCTGTTTTTATTTAGTCTTCAGTTTTCTTGGTAGAGAAGCTGGACTTGCAGATCCTCCTTGCGGCTCTTCTAAAAGAACTTAGAGGCTTCTTTTCAGCTTTGACCTGGTCTAGTGGCAGGTGCCCCTGCCCACAACAGGGAGGTTGGAACCAGATAGTCTTTGAGGTTCCTTCCAACCCAAAGTATTCTATGATTCCTTTCTGTCTTGGGCTACTTTAGTTCATGTAAGAATCTGTAGTCCATTACATTTATATTTTAGTTAATTTTAATTTTTTTTTCAAGTGTTTTGTGACCACTGGTTACTCCTGGGGATTTATTGCTATTTATTCTATATTAAGAAAAAAAATTCTACTGATTCTTTCATTTGACATCATCCTTCCATTCAAAATATTACACAGCAGGATCAACTGAAGTTCTCCCTAGAGAAAACTGATGCAAAAACCAAATTTTAACTTTATGGCTATGGCCTACATCACAACCATTTTGGATTACATGAGCATTGTTAGTCCCTTCCAATTGAAACAGTCTATTCTATTCTAACGGATTAAGAAGAGCCTGTCCTTTCTCATAGGTTAGATTTTTTAATAGGCCCTTCCCATTCTAACTTCCTAGACTACATGCCATTTTCTTAACAAAGCATTATTCTCTGAAAATTCTCTGAAAGCTCTCATGGATATATTTTCCTCTAACCTCACGGCAATATTTTACCTCTTGCCTTCAGGTCCCATCTCCTAGTTCTCCTATTATGCTATCAGTTTCTCTGGGGACAAAACTTGCATTTCATACTGTAGAGATAGCATGCTGGTGGGCTACAACATATCTTGTAAAAACACATTGAGCTGGTAAAGAAAAGTCAGCAACAACAACAATAAACAGAATAACCTCAACAAGAAAATACTCGACCTTACAAAAAATTAGTAGCAACACTGAAAGGTTAAGATAACCCATACTGTCCAGAGAAGGTCTGAAGCTAAGTTGCAAACACTGGTTGCAGCTAATCTAATGAAGACAAAACTGGCCCTGATAAAGGAAGAACCAGTATATCCACTAGGCCTCAGAGTCGCTTGCCATCTTTCATCTAATAGAAATCAAGAGGACTGTGCCCTGAATCCCCCCTGCCTTTGTATGTAACAGAGTAGTCTTCCAGCTAGGTAATAACCTAACCATGTCTGCAGAGCAAATTTCAATCTGTCTGCTGATATTTTTGTTTCCAGATTAGTCTCAGTGCCAAGCATACATGATCAACATTTCCTAGGGAGGTTTAAGTGAAAGAATGGGGTTTTTCTTTTTAATTAATTATCTTCAGGTCACAGGGTGTTCTTATGAAAGAGAGAGGCAGTGAAGTAGGTGACAGGATTTGGAATAAATAGTGAGAAAAGGAATTTTGGGCAAAAATAAGACCTGAAAACACTTTGCGCGCTATGAATCCAATTTCTGAAATAAGAGAAATCTTCTGGGTTTGCGGTTGCATGTACAAAAACATTCACAGTGGTAATCCATACACTAGAAAGCAAATAGAGACAAGGTGACAGACATATTTTTCTAAGATGTTCTGACATCAAAAAATAATTTAACACTAGAGTCCTTAACAATCCTATTATAACTACTTTTCACTAAGTTGTGAAACTTATATACAGAGTAAAATCTGACAGTAAGCATTTTTCTACTCATTCATTCCACTACAGAGGAATTCTTTAATTGGACTCTTCATGTCTTTAAGTTTCTGAGAGGGAAAAAAAAGTTAGATTTTTCAAAAATACACGCCACAAACTAGACAGAAATTATGCAAAGAAATTTAAAGTTTAAAGTAATGCAGTTAAATTACTTGGGGATTTTTCTTCTCTTTTGTTTTTTAAGAGCATTCCAAAGGATATTGACATTTTTGCTATAAACTTATCATGCTTATCTTCGGGAACTGGAAAAGTCTGCAAATCCTTCTCAAGCTGTTGGAGTTGCTTCTCCATATGCTTAAGGCTCTTCTCCAGGTTTTCTGCTGAGACTAAAATACAGAACATTCATTCTGTTAACACACTAAACAAAAATCATGGTTTGCAAAATACATGAGTTAAATACATGAGTTAAAACCTTACCCAAATCAGCATACTACATTTTTTAATTCTGAAATTAAAGCACACTAAAGAAATTACAAAACGATGGGGTCACTCAACGGTCAGCTCCCTTCACTTATTCAGTTGCCTTTTCTGATTAGATGCATGCTGTTTGAATGCTGCATTTTGATTTATCTTTATGCCTAAGGTTTAGCATTGCAATTAGCAGTCTGTTTTAAATAACCTGAGATATACAAATGCCAGTCTATCTCTTCTAATTAACCAAAGGACAAGTTCTGAAGCTATTCTAAGAATCACAAAGCTTTTTTCAATCTCATTCTGTTAAAACAGAAAAAAAAACATTTGTAAGGAAAATCATGAAGCAAGAGTCTCAAAACACAGAGAAAATGGGGCTATTAAACACCCATGCATGAAACCCAAAACTCAGTTCCCCGGTTTGAAAACATCTGTGGTAAAAAAAAACAGCAGAATTTGTAAGAACGAAGGTGCTTGCCAAGCACTTGAGAGAGTACAACAGAGCAATTCATGGACTTTAGAAAAAGAAAGCAGTAGAGTTGAAACATCAGGGATTTACAGAAGGATGTAAAAAAGGTGCAAATTTTTTTTCTTCAGGAAAAAAGAAATAAAACTTTCAAACATTTGAATCAATGCATGCAAAGTTGAAGGGTTGATCTGTAAAAGTTGATTAAAATATCAGGATCACAAGAGTAAACAGAGGATGACTCGTTAGTGTGTATTCTATCTTAGAGCTATATTAGTGCAATCAATAAAAAATTATTTCCTGATTGCTTATGAAGTCAACTTCACATTTAAATCTATTCCATAGGAACAATAATAAAGGGGTAAGAACAGACTGTGAATTCTAATCTAATTACTTTTTTTAAAATTATTTTATTCATAATATACTGTATCTGTAAAGATATAGTTACTTTCAACTTCATTTAAAAAAAATCCCTGTGTCCCTATGATGTTACTAGAATGTGTAGTGTATCCGTGATTTCATCTACTGAGTAGAGTTACGTGATGGAAAATATAAAATACAGACGATGAACACATCCTTCTCTCATAGAAGCCTGACAGAGTCCCCAAACTACTAGAGTAAAATGTTGCATAGCAACTACAATCCCATTCATTGCAGAAAGATTAACACAACTATAAAGTGATCCATGGCAATCTGTTAAATTGCTAATGCAACCTAAAAGAAGGAAAAAAAAAAGCCCAAACAATGTGCAGGCAATTTTTCAAAAGAGGGAATAAAAATATATGTTCATGTTATAATTTATAACTCTTCATTTGCTTTATAATCACCATTTTTAAAAGTCTCTGGTTACTCAAAAGCACTGTTTCCCAACTGTATATTAGAGTTGCATATTTTCACGCAGGAACCAGTCATCCCAAATCATCACCAGGTAAGTCAGCTCTTTTCAGTAGTTAAGAAACTGCCTTGCTTGGGAAGCAAAGCTACAATGTTAACTAAGATGCGTTTCAGTCTTCACTGGTTCCAGAAACAAACCTGATTTTAATATAAAGTCATACTTCTGCTGTCATAAGAAACCTTTGAAAGTTAGGCACACACAATTTTAAGATACTGATTTACTTAGAAAGCTGCTAAGAAACAGAATACAACTTGTGCCTAATATAACTATTGATAAAACTCTTCACAATACCATTAGTCTTGAATAAGGAGTTCACAGCATAAATTAGTGATATACTTACAGAATATCAAAATGATGAAACACGGCAAGTACACACGTTTAAAAACAATATAAAAACCCAATCTACCAAAAAATCCTCTACATCAATTGAAGGTATTAGCTGAGTAACAGGTACAGTCTTTTACCTAGATAAAAAACTCAACAAAACAACTCTGTGCCTAGAGCCAATTAAGGTTCTAGACAAGAAATTTTTGAGTTCTTGCTTCCAGCAAAGCCAATTTTTTATTCGAGTGCTTCAGTTCTTTTGACTCTGAACGGTTACATATTTGGTCAAGAATCTTTAAATCTCAGTCTTGTTCTGAAGAGTATTTTTTTCCTCTGTCATGATCTTAGGTTGTTCTTCAACTTAAGAATGGAACATTTCTTTGATTTCAGCAGTGTGCAACTATTAGATATATTTTCCTTTAAAACTATGTGCCTGGTGACAGCCTCAAGGACAGGCTAGTTCACAATATGCTGTTATTAAGCTTGGTATTATTGTCTTTGCAGCTTTCAATTTAGTGAAAATAGATGGAAAAAAAATCAAACCCGTAAATATAGCCAACTCTTCCATAAAAAGATCACATGAAATACCTGCCAACCTTCCCGTTTTGTCCCTCTAAAAGACATGGTATAAAATTTGAAGAGACATAGAAGAAAGGGAGTTTTTTTCTTCTCCTGCCAAACTTTGACCCCTAATCCAGATTCAGAAATAAACCCAAGCCAAACTGAAGTGTGCAACTCACATGCTAGTTTAGAAACAAAGTCAAAACCTGTGTTTTTGAATATTAGTGAGCCCACAAAACCAAGCTGTTCATTGACTAAAATGCACGTGTGCCTAAACAATCCCCTACTTATATCCTCTAAACTCTCATATCCCTTTTTCAAAATGGCTCCTGATATTTTTATAGGCAATATTTAGATTTCCTCACTGTCTGCTTTTTATGGTTATAACAACTTTGTTGTTAAAGCTTCCTCTCTTGAATCAGGTTTTCCAACACCATAATTATTGCAGAAACCTCTTCACCTACTTCTGTTTTAAAATATTTCTGCATAGTATTTCAGGTGATGACTCACTATTACACTGCATTACTATTTCTACAGTTTTCCTCAGAATACCTTACTTGACTAACTTACAATAAAACATTCTTTTTTTCTTGACCAAAGCTCTTATTACAGTATCAAGATGCATGATCTTGTACTTCATGCTATCAAATTTCTTTTACTCTGTTTCCTCAGGATTATTCAGTGATGACAACCAAATGATACTCTCATCTGGCAAACTATCTAACCCTATGTCAGACACACTCATTGCTGAAATATCACAATTTCATAATTTTTCAGTCATATTCCTTTTAGACAGGATTTTGTTTCTTCTACTTTTTATTCTAATAAGTAATCTCCCATTTTACATAATATTAAGTATTTTACTGAAGTCAACATAGATTTCATGGGACTGAAAAAAATGAAATTAATAGTGAAAGCTAGCAGATTAGTCTACTACCAATAAATTTATTTTCATTTTATGCTACCGTCATTAACCTCCATGTCTGATTATTCTTTCCTCTATGAACTTTGATATCAGTAAAGTCAGATAAAGAGATGTGGAATTGCCCAAATCATGCTTTTCTCCTCAGTTTCTTAAATATTCTGCAGTCACACAACATCATTATAGCCACAGCAAAACTTGGTAAAAAATGTACTTAGCAAACTTTTAGTTTTAACTCAGTTATGTCAGAATGCAGAAAATTAAACTGGTATTTACAATACGAGAATACAGTACTCTGATTTTTTTCTTTCAACAAATATCTGTGGAGAATTTTTGCTCTCCTCTTCCCCATCCCCAAATCATTATTCGTGCTTAAAATTAAAACAGTGTTTCATTTAGTTTTTAGACTATACCTGTTTTGTCTTAAGCACTAGAAATAATTCTCTAATGTGAAGCAGTACTTCCCGTGTGCTCTCTCATTTCTATTGTTGTAAACCTTCTGCTACTTTTTGCATCAGATTTTTCAGCTGATATTTCAGAAATCCTACATGCTGCTGTGTGACAATTTGCTTGGATGTCACAATCTCCTTATCATGAGACTCTTCCTCTTGCCTACAGGTGTTTTTCTTCCCTTGTGCTATTCTGGTGTCCCTTTATTCTGAGCGAGTGACAGTGACAAGCTGACCTCTAGTCCCATACAGAAAACTATACCACATTATAAAAAAAATTCGGGAAATATACTATTGTTTTTGCCATGCAAACTTCATAGTGGACTGATGAAGTTTACTAACTAATTCTCTAAAATTGTCAGCACATTATTGATGTAGCATTTAAAAATAAAGTTAAATGACAAAGTGTAGCCAAAAAAAGCTCAATAACCAACAAAAAAAACCCCCACCTGTATTTTTGGGTGGATTTAGAGCACTAACAAAGAAATATTCCAGAGGCAAAATATTGGAGGTTTCTGTAAACATCAGCAAAGATTTAAAATATCCATTGAAATATCCATTAACAGTAGCACAAGATCCTGTGATATACTGAGTGTCACACAGTGCTGAAAATACAATATTTATGCTTTATTTCTCCCAAAATGACAATTTCACTTGTCTCTATAGCCATTTTCTGGCTTTATTGCCTTTTTTTCCCCCTTTCTTCCACGTGTGTATGTGTCTAACATATGCATACAAACGGCTTTTGAGATCCTTTTTTTCCACTGGCTCATGAGCCCTCAGACGCTCCCTTCTGTAGACATAGCAGACTTCAGCTGCACACGTGAAAAAAAAACAGCTCTCCAAGCAGAATTTAATTAGTTATCTCCTATTTTGATTTCAAATACGAACACACTAATGTAGTGTAATTGGTAAACAATGTAGAAGCATTTTTGTACCCAGTTCACTAGTAATAATATTAACATCATGGGCCTTGGACCTTATGCCAGCTGTGCTCTATACCACCTACACAAGAGTCCTGGCCTGTTGGACTTGTTATACTTCGAGTATATCCTGGGTGAAATGCAGTCTGACACCACATCTCTTTTTATAATATAGTGTTTAAGCTCAGAACTTGAAAATATGGGAAAAAGCTGAAAACAGAAACACTTGAATGACAAACAATTCACTGATGGTCAGTTATTTGTCACCAGATTGTTACTGAAATAAAGCAGCAGCTGCTAAGGCAAGGAGAAAAAATGGCCAAGCAACAGGATACAGCACCTGCCCCAGCACAGGGATCAATATCTCCCAGTGTTGCACAGTATATGGTGATATGGTACAGTGATGGACTAAGAGCTGCCAAGAGCTGAAAGCATTTTATAAAAGAAGAAACCAAATTCAGAGGAGGGAAGGAAAAGAAGACCCTTGCATCGGTTGCAGTTTCCCTCTCTGAAGAGCTCTTGAGCCTCATCACCTGGATCCTTGGGGACCCACAAAGTACTGTGCTGCATGTTGTATATTCACAGCTAATTTATGGTATGATTGTTAATAACTAACTGCTTTGAATATGCAGTGAGAGTGATTAATACTGATTCAGAATGAACCATTAGCATGAAATGGTAATGAATATCATTCTAGTGAAGTTTAAAATAAAACTTTAAAAGTCACAAGATTATCAGTCTTCTACCCAGTCTCATCACTGTAAGATCAAACTCCCTGAAGTGTAAAGGTAGCAAGACACATAAGTCTACATATACATATATATGCATTTGCAGCACTTCTCTACTTATTAAAATTCAGCTTTCGCATCTTCAGGAATCTAAACATCTACACAGTGCATTCAGGTTTTCTTTTTTTTATATTGTCCTTTTCACCACTTTTTTGCAACTGATTTCTGCATAACTCACTTGATTTTTCCTCATCTTTTAGGAGATATCCACATTTTTCCCCTCCAGAGTATATAATTTTGTCTTAATCTCACTAACACTTAAAACATCATACATTAATAAAATCTTTCAGTAACATCCAGACATTTATACTCAGGTGAATAAGCATGAAATTAGTAGTATTGAACAGCTTTATCTGAATCTTGATCTGCTTAAAGATCGAACTGTCTACAACACGTTTAAACAACCCAGGACGCAAGGACCGCACCAGGGATTGGCTGTGATCCACAACTTAACTGATGGACCAGCACAAGATGATAAATAATAGATTACTGACACACTTCAATATCATATTAGAAACTGAAGCACCATTTTGCTAAAAATGTGCAAATACTCAAATTCTTTCTTGTATTTGATTTGCTAATTCATGCTTGTAAAAGATGCATATATTTCAATGTCCTAAAGAAATGGAGTATTTCATTTACATTGTGGTAGTTCGTTGTGTAATCAGATCTTAAAACAACTTGCCACATAACACTACTGTGCACAACTTATAGCCACAAACATTAAAAGAGATTATGTGCAACACACAACAGTATTGTAGAAGTTCCACTGGCTCTTAAAGCCAGAATTTTTATATCATGTAACGCACTCAGACAAAAAACCCACCCCACCCCCCCCCCAAAAAAAAAACCTGACAAGGTGCAAGGTGACGTGTTTAGCTACTTATTTTCAAAAAGTTCATTTTATTATAAAACTATTCAGATTAGAATATGTAAAAATATGGCAAATCTGTAGTGTGCTGGTATAGGACTTATGTCCCAATAGAGCAAGAGCTGTTGATCTGTTAGAGACAGTAGTGCAACAAACATGAATAAATACAAAATTGTAGAAATATTTAAAGGTCCACTTAAACCACATCACCATGAATTTCCTTTGCAAATATATTCAATGCCCCAGATATGCTATCTTAAATGCTGGACTGGCACACTTTTATGTCTTAGGTGATGCATTGGTAAACTGATATATATTTTCAGCCCGAGATTTTCAATATTGAAAAAAAGAAGTAATTTTCAAATAATTAAAAAAAAACTAGCAAAAAAATAACAAGCTTTTTCAATTTTGTGAAAGAATGTCTTTCACCCAATTTAGAGCTTGAAATAGCCTGCCAATCTAAGAATTGTCTTAATGGACAAATATTTACAACTTCCTCTATTGCTTAGTGCTCAATAATAAGGTAAAATTAGTTGCTAAATACATTACATACTTTCTCAGTCGACAACAAATAGAAAGAAAAAAAGATGACTTTGAAAAAATTTTTCTTCCTTTAAAACAATGGTATCTCAAATCCCTTTTTCCATATGGAATTCTATGCCACTACTTTGTTATACTTCAACATTTATTTTAAGGCTTTACAGTGAATAACTGTCTTGTTTGAAAACCTAATCAACCCAAAACTTCTATTCCTATTACTGTTTACCTCTTAAACTATAAAATTTTGTATTTTCTATTCTGAGTGCCATTTATATAATTACCATTTTGAGCAATCAATTTTTAAGAATATTGTTGCTTTTTTTTCTTACTAAGCAAAGTACAGGGTTTTTTCACTTGTTATAAGGAATGTTTAGTTTGCTTAGTTGTCTCTAAACTAATTTACAAGAGTGTTCAATAGCTATGTAAAACATACATTGGTTTCTTTCCATATAAACTAAGGCCTAAGATACATTTGATATCATTCTTGGGTGGTGTCTTGATAGGAAACCAAGTGAATTATAGACCAAGAAACTAGAAGTTCTGAAAGCTGCAAATAATAGTGATTTTTCATTCAGAAGACCTCTAAAAATGGACTTCTGATTGGTAGCAAGTCTTCTGCTTATAATTCATAGCCATCATTCTTGAAAACAACCATTTGAGGCAGAAAAACATCCCATATGTAACACTAAAAAAAATGGGAAATGAACTTTGCATTTTAAAAAAGGAATTCTCAAATTAAAGAAAAACAAAACCTATGATAAAATTGTTACCCTGCTAGCTACAAACATTTTTCGAGGTAGATTTCTGAATGGGCTATCCATCCATAGAATCATGGAATGGTTTGGGTTGGAAGGGACCTTAAAGATCACCCAGTTCCACCCCCCTCTGCTATGGAAAGAGATACTTTCTATTAGACCAGGTTGCTTAAAGTCCCATCCAGCCTGGTCTTGAACACCTCCATGAACAGAGTCTACAACCTCTCTGGGCAACCTGTTCCTGTGAGTCACAAGCCTCACTGTGAAGAATTTCTTCCTAATATCTAATCTAAATCTGACCTCTTTCATCTTAAGGTCATTCCCTTCTTGTCCTATCACTACATGCCCTTGTCAAAATTCCCTCTCCAGCTCTCTTGAGGCCCCTTTAGGTATTGGAAGGCTCTATAAGGTTTCCTTGGAACCTTCTCTTCCCCAGGCTGAACAGCCCCAATTGTCAGCCTATCTTTACAGGAGAGGTGCTCCAGTCCTCTAATCATCTTCATGGCCCTCCTCTGGACCTGCTCCAACAGGTCATCTTTCTTGTGTTAGGGGCCCTAGAGTTGGATGCACCACATCATGTGAGGTCTCACAAGAGCAGAGCAGAAGGGGTAGAATTGCCTCCCTCGACGTGCTGGCCACACTTCTTTTGATGTAGCCCAGCCTACCTTGTGCTTGGGATTGCCCTGACCCAGGTGCAGGACCTTATACTTGGCCTTGTTGAACTTCATAAGGTTCACACAGGCCCATATCTCAAGCCTGTCCAGGTCCCTCTGGATGGCATCCCCTCACTCCAGTGTGTCGACTGCACCACACAGCTTAGTGTTGTTGCCAAACTTGCTGAGGGGAACTTGATCTCACCATCCATATCACTGACAAAGATGTTAAAAAGCACCAGTCCCAATACCAGTTTCCTGAAGAAAACCACTCGTCACTGGTCCACACTTAGACATTGACATATTGACTGCAAATCTCTTAGTGTGAGCCAATTTTTGATCCACTCACTGGTCTATCTATTAAATTCTTGTCTCTCCAGTTTATAGAAAAGGATGTTGTGCGGGACAGCGTCAAATGCTTTGTACAAGTCCAAGTAGATGATATTTATTGCCCTTCCCTCATCCACTGTCACTGTAACCCCACCGTAGAAGGCCACCAAATTTGTCAGGCACAATTTGCCTTCAGTGAAACCATGTTGGTTGTCATCAAACAGCTCATTATTTTCCCTGTGCCTTAGCACAGTTTCCACAAGGATCTGCTCCATTATTTTGCCAGGCACTGAGGTGAGAGTGGCCCGCCTGTAGTTCTCTGGGTCTTTCTTATTTCCTATTCTAAAAATGAAGGTTACGTTTCCCCTTTTCTGGAACTTAACTGGACTGCCATCATTTCTCAAATATGAATAGTGGGTTACCATTTCCTCAGTCAGTTCCCTCAGGACCCATGCATTTATCTTGTCAGGTCCCATAGATTTGCACACCTTCAAAGTTCCTTAAATGGTCTAGAAGTCATCTTCTACAGTGGGCAGTTCTTCATTTTCCCAGTCCCTGCTTTCACCTTCCGCAACGAGTCTATTTTGTACTGTAAATCTGCTATAGGAACTTAGAAATCTGTGTAATCTGCAAAATAGTGGAACTACCTGTTGATTTTGGTACTGACTGAGTATAATACAGTAAGGAGTAACTCATGAAGTTTGCACTGCTTTCTGAAAAAACAACCCAAACAAACACAACAATCTTGATGGCCTGAAAATACAGCCTATGAATTTGGGACCCACATCAAAACAAAAGCCCAAGCAATGCATAGCATAAGTATGTTATTTAATAGTATTGAGAAATTTACCATTGACTTAGAAATTCTCCAGTAGGAAAAAAAGCCTTTCCTTTGACACAGAATGCTTATATGTTAATAACAGAATGCATATATATGTTAATATTTTTATCTCATGCTGTCCTAATGTTTTTAAATATTGTAGGTGGAGGTATCCTGCTTTTTCATGAATATAGATTAAACTTCACATTTACAATTTGGTTTCTAGCTTTTTTTATTTTGAAGTGAAATTGTCTATGAAAAAAACTGAATATAGTTTCAAAAATGAGAAAATGGATACATTGTTTGTAAAGCTGTGGTGAGTTAATGTCTTTTAGAAGAAGAAAAATCTACAGTTTTATAGTGTTATTATAGACTATTACCTGTAAGGTCTGAGCAAATTAGAGTCAATCAAGTAAAACAGCAGCCTGGACAAATGCAATCTAATTCTTTACACTATCATAAAATAAGAAATTAGTAAATTTTACTAAATTACCAAAATATTTTGTGTCTGGAACACTAATAGAAAAGTAGGAAAGTCATTATGTTCAAAAGAAGAGACAGCTTTAACTATATAAATCTTCAGGAACTGTCATATCAGTAAGCTCATTAGCTGCAATGAAAGTTCCTCCTGCTGATCTACGAGTACTTAAAAAACAAGATTTGTTATACTTCAAAGTAAAAATGTACATGTACTATAACAATGAATTAAATCTACTTCCAGTATTACAAAAGTAGAAACAAAACTTTTAGCATACAATGCAAAAAAATCCCCAAATTAAATATCCTGAAGTAAACCACACTTTCAAAGGTTACATGTGCCTTGTTGCTTGCCTGTAAAAGTTATATTTAAAAAAATATCTTTTTCCTAATTCAGTGATTAATTTACATACTGTGAATGCTTGATCATTTATGAAATACTAAAAAATACATGTTAGCTTCACAGTTAACAGACCTTGTCACTTCTCTTAAAGTCTTGCAAGCTATTTTAACAGCTTACTGTACAATCACTGGACAATATTTAATGAAATTAAATGAGTAAGAATGTTTTTTCTGAAAAGGATAAAAAGAAAATGAATTGCTGAATGTTGTAATGTTCCAATGGTCACCACTTTGAATAAGAAATACCTTGAGAGAAAAGGTTTAAAAATGAGCAAGTATAAAATAAAAAAAATACGAGGCACGCTACAAATGGGCTGGCTGATACAAGGACACTTATGTCAGGGAGGAATTAAAAAAAAAAAAAGGCATCTTTTTAATAACTTGTTTTGAGAAACCTGTAGAAGACTCAACAATTACTTGAAGGTGATCAATCCAAAACAAAAAAAATGCATAGTATAGTTCCATTTTCATACAGTATGTTCAGCGTCAAGTTTTGTGTTAATATTGTTCAAATGACATATAAACATCTACTACATTAATTTTGATTTATAATTTAAAGGACACTCACAAATAATACTTTTATGCCACATATAAAATGTGAAATTATTGTATTTGAACACATGACTATGCAGACAGGGAATAGAATCAGCTCAATAAAAACCGGCTTACAACAAAGGTATGGGAGAATAGAATATTCTTATCCAACTTTGCTGATTTATTCTTCAGAATTACTTTTAAAAATTACTTCAGAGAACAAAGTTCAGCAAAACCATGAAGGGAATGGCATTCCACCACCTATACAAGGCCCTAACCTTTGCGAGGACAAAAGGTAGAGAAGAGAACTTAGGAACAAGAACTGGAACAAAATACAACCTATATGGCTCACAGGAAAATTGACCATTATATTAGTATGATACAAAACCAGAAAAGAGGGATGTTATCTCCTTACCCAACAACTTTGAGGAACAAAGCAGCATATATGTGAACAGAACCTTTCTATCAGATGACAGGAAAAACCCAGGCTGACTTCCTCCCTTTTGTACTATCAGGAGCCTATAACCCCTTACATGCAACATTTGGATCCAGTAGTTTTCCAGATTTACTGGAAGTCTGAACTGCCTCCAATAAAGCAACCCAGGATGGATTATTCCTGTTAAACCCTAAGTACAGTATCTAGGAATGGAGGAAATGCTCTAAACCCTCGATACCAAATTCTGTTCTACCACAACCAGTATTTTTTTCTGGAATATGCATATTTGACTAGATAAAAGATTTTTTATGACTTCCCCTCTATCACTCTCCCTAGTATCCATAATGATGGCTTGTAATATCTGCTGTAATATCTGCTATAATTTCTCAACTCTCTGTAGAAGCCTCAATACAAATCATTCTTAGTCAATTTGTTAGACTTCATCAGCATATCAGTAAGTTACATGAGACCATATGTTGGATGTGACTGAACACAACCACAGATTCACGGACATTTTTTTAACTGACCTTTGGTAAACTCAAGCAAAAATATCCACTTCATTAAAAATTTACTGTGCAAAAGTTGGTGCATAGTAAATCAACTTGCTTCATAAAAAGGTATTTTTGCAGAAGGACTAAAAAGTTTAAAAAACCCCCATGAGCTACAGTCTCTGTGATCTGTTGCATTTTCCAAAACTCCAACGCAGCAGGAGTCTTTCAAAACAGAATGGAGTTTTGCAAGTAAGGAAACAAGTATAAACAAACACTTTATACACTAACCTGTTAACGATATCCTAAGCCTTTGTCTTTTTCATACAATAAAACTGAAATGCAAAATTTATCTCATAATACACTGAAGCAAATTCAATATATAAACTTGAAAACATGATCATTGATTTCCATCTTACAACATACTGAGTGAGATCAAAGATTCATCTGATCATTTGCAGATAGCTAAAAAAGCTATCTGGACTAACTGATAATTTTACTGACTACTCTTTGAAAGGTCAGTGTTTTATATCCCAGAAGTTTTCCAGAAGACAATCAAAAGTGTCTGAAAATAATGGCTTCTAATAAGAAACATTTTAGTTTTCCTGTCTGATATAAAAAATTCAACCACAATACAGACAATAGCATCATGGTAATGAAAAAAAAAATCAGTGACCAGTTAACACTGCAAATTATGATGAAAACGTTAAATTCATATACAGCAGAAACTCTTTCTACTTCCAGTTAGGTGAAAGGCTTGAAACATTTGACAGCTATTTAGAAGTAAATGAACTTTTAAGTGGTTATAATGCACGAAGTAAAATTGGAAACTTTAAGAACTAGGACACCAGGAAGTGAACTCTATGTAAAGGACCAGTATCTCAAGTTCTTCATCAGAAGCAGGTTTTGCAAAGTTGTAATTTGGGGCAGGGAGACTGACAGAGACATAAGAGTGATGCTACATAGAGCAATCTAGATAAACAGTGATACTTTCCAAACTGATATAAACTAAAAAAATTATTAACCAAGACAGCCATCTGATTTTTTTTTCCTGACAGAGTAGGACAGTGCTGAGGTAGCATTAATGTCTTACTCAGTGCTTAGTCTGCTTAAATTACTTAAACTGTGATAAAATATGGAAAAGACATTCTTAATTAAAAAATTAATTGCAAAAAAATGCACTGATCTCTATACTGAGATTTACTATATTCTATACTGCATGACGAAACAGTAAAATTTTTCCAGACTTTCAATGCTACTGTTGCATGAAGAACACACATACAGGGAAGACAAAATTGTTCCATGTTTTGAAAAAATAAAATAAAATTAAGTGACAGCATGCCAACCTTTCTGCATTTCTAAATTAAAAGACACTGAGTGATACACTTACTGTATAAAAGATTGAAAGTTGGAATTAAGTTCTCTTAATAGAAAAGAACTTTTAAAAGAAATATATTTTGGAACATGATTCTAGAAGACATGTTAGAAGAAATGTAATGGTAAATCCTGTAGTAAATGTTAAAGGACCAAACAATAAGTATCTTCAAGACCATTCGCAGCAGCTCAAATTACTGATCCATGATATAGACCATTAACGTATATTTTTTAAATATTGTTTGTAAAAAACAAGCATCATTCCACGCACAAGACACTCTAATGTATCAAAACCAAAACTTTTAGTTAGTTACACAAACCTTTACTAGCTTTATCTAAATGCTGAAAATCCTCAACAAAATCCAGGACATCCTGATAGCTTTCTTCACACACTTCTACGAGAAAATGTAGCAATGTTGTTTTCTGATCTGCCGACTTTGTGTCTCTCAGCTAGGAAAAAAAAATAAAATGTAAAAACACTGAGAAAAATACATTTTGATAATTAATATATATTACTAACTATGAATCCAAGAAAGGTAAGAACAAACTGTTGAAGTGGTAGTTTTTTTAAAAAAAAAACCAAAGTAATGGGCTGTTTAATTCCCACCTTGCTAAAAACCCCTAGGAAGATCAGACTAATTTTTTTTTTTAATTCTATGCCATATTTGAGTTCAGTACTCAAAAACAGTACACATATCTCTTTTAAAAATGTAATTATTTAAACAATACAGGAGTATTTGCAAAACTGTGAACAAACAAATAAAAGCCTAAAAAAAAAATCAGAGCTAAATCAGCAGAATCTAACTATACATAATGCACATGTACACTCCATTACATGATTTGTTTCCTCGTGCATGAAATTAACTCTAGTCTAACAATATTTCGGCAGTGGAAGCTACACAGCCTCAACCTGCACAAGTGCTTCTTGTTATCAATTCTCAATACAGTAAATAAGAGTTTAGAGATTTCATTGTTTAAAAAAGTTGACTTCAAAATCTCTTAAGTATAAACCTTTTTGAACCCTTTATACATCTCACATTTTTTTTAAGTCTGGTCATTTTAAAACTTGCAGTTACTTGTGTAAAAACCACTAACAATTGACTACTGGCAAACACTCAGCTATACATTTCTGTTGTAGTCTTCCATTTGAGTTGTCCTTCTAAATCAAAGAGATTTTGACCAATAGAAAATGACATCACATATGAAAGTGTTTCTTTGCTACTTAAGGACTATTTCTAGACAAAACAATTTAGCAGGAAAAGTATATAATTTGTGCACATAGGTACAAAGTAAGCATAAGTACTAAAGGGCTGCCACAGTTGCACTAAGACTTGTACAACATCTGAATATCAAGGCACAAAGTTTTTAGCACAGTATCACAACAAGGAATTAACCTGAAAAATTATGTTAGTTTGTTTCAGCTTCAAGACTGTTCTTTAGTTTGGTTAACATGAAAAATACAAGTGATCAAAGTTCAACAATATGAGTAATTACAGCAACAAGGCAGAAAGGAAAAATTACCTCTCTTTCTAAAGAGAGGTGAAAACCAGAAACAGAGCTGTATGGGAATTTTTTTCAAATCAGGAACTAAGAGCAAGATCATTCCCAATTTGAATATACATACCCTTTTTTTTCCCCATGGTTGCAAATTTCTTATAAAGAGATTTTTTTCATTCAGTCATCACTTAAAAAATATTTTAAATTATCGGATTAAAAACCCAAATTATATTGTTTGTTTTTTCTGTACTTTATGTAAATGAAAATGAAGAATTTTGGATGGTGGCTATCACTGAGGTTAATATTTCCTACTTCACTATAAAAAGTCAGTGATTATTTTCAAAGATCAAAATTATACTATCTTAGTACAATGAGATATACTCTTTCAGAATGTGTATGTTTCCTTCAGACGAGTTGATGTGAGACATAATTTTCAAAATAAACAGAAAATGCAACACATATATATCAACACCCAAAACCATATTTTAGGATCCTTACTGTATGCAGTGTTACAAAATAAGTTACTTCTACCGTATTGGGAATCTTGGTGAAGGATATCTCATTAACACCACACAAAATTTCTACAATGTTACACTGCTTAAAATACATGTAGTTAACAAAAGTTAGCTATAAATATGAACCTGTGTTATAAACATGCACTAATTTTAATACATGAGTATTTAATAAATGACTGAGTATTAGCATATCGATATCATATCTCTCTTCTGAGAATATGCATGGGTGCTCTCTGATGTAGAAGAACTATTACAGTTCAATTCTACATGAAGCAGGGAAAAAGCAGGATACAGAATTAGATTCTGCAAAGTGGAGAGTTCATATAATCTCCTACGCATAGCTGGGCACAAATGAAGAAGAGCAGATAAATTGCATATCCTTTAAATATTACAGAAACCAATATCTTTGAAGGACAGAAGTCATGGAAAATTTCTTAGGTTGTAAAAAAAACTACTGAAAACTGCTGTGCAGACAACCAAACAGTCCACATTTTGCAGCTTTCTAGATTTGGGCCGTGGAGGAACGCTAGTTCGGGTGGGTTATTTTCCTGTTTTAATACTAATATTTTTAATATTAGTTTAATATTAGTTCATTATTCTCAGAACAGAAGAGATTAGGCATCAACCAAGACACTACACATTGTTAAGAAAATCCAAAAAATTACACATACATAGTTTTACCTCTGTGTTTCCAGACAAAGTGATCTGTCAGTGTAAAAGACAATTTCATACCCAGTGAAGGCTTGGCACTCACGGACTTCCTAAATGAGGCCACAATTGGATGAGGTAAGTTAAGAATTGGTGACTAGTACCCTGATACACATAGGATAGTAAATGCAAAGTCCCAGTGTTTTTCTCTGAAAAAAATTTATCAACCTTCAAAAGTACAAGTAGTTGATTGTAGGTTGCATTTGTCCTGGGATATCTAGTGACAGAGATCTGAAATTTTACAGATGAATTCAAAGTTGCTTAGACTTGGTGGTCATAGTTGCTCTGCCTCACAGCAAAATCTGTAATATTTAGTTTTCTGGGGGTTTTGTTTTGTTTTGTTTTTTCTTGTAATAGAACAGCTCGGCTTGGAAGGCACCTCTAAAGACTATCTAGTCCAAACCCCTTGCCATAGGCATTCACATTCAGCAACCATTAAGGCTGCATTATCTTCCCTCCCAAAAAGTTTTTACACACCATGGTTTGGTATTTACAATCTAGCATGAAGTGACGTCAAATGAAATACATACAAAATTTGTGTCATTAGAACATCATTTTTGTACTTGCACATTTCTTATGTAAATGAAACATATGACATTATCTCTTTATGCAAAAATTAAGTCCTGAAAAGAGTAAACTAGTCTCAGCACTTCCAATCACACAGCATGACATAATATCAAAATTACACCATAATAAGCATTTTGACAATAGGAAGCAAATTACCTTTTTTTTGGTGTTTAAAGCTTTGTATCTACTTATCTACTTCACCTACAGCCTATTGGTAGTGATCAACATTTCTCTTGAGCATAAATGAAGCGCATATTCCTCTTCTTTCTTTTCTAAACTAAATACACCCAAATGTTTTTTTCCTTAGATTAAAAGTTCTACATATGGATTTTCACCAGTCAGTCTATATATTTTTTGCAGTAATTCAGACAAGACTTCACTTAAAAACTTATTAGCACCAAGTAAGCAGTAGATAATCAACATCTTTATAATATACAGAAGGTACACTAAAAGACATTTTTTCCCTCTCTAAAGAATGTTGTACCCTCCTGTAAGGTGAAATAATCTGTATGTGTGCAAATCTGAGGAACTCAGGTTGCCCTGAGCTGGAGGACCATGACTGTGAGAATGATCAACTCCCAGTCAACCCTGAAATTGTGCAGGACCTGCTGCTCCAGTTGGATCCCTAAAAATCTATGGGGCCTGATGGGATTTATCCCAGAATACTCAAAGAATTTGCTGATGTCACTGCAAAGCCTCTCTCAATAATTTTTGAGTGGTCTTGGGAATCTGGACAGGTCCCAGCTGACTGGAAGCTGGTGAACATTGTCTCAATTATCAAGAAGGGCAAGAAGGAGGATCCTGGAAACTACAGACCTTCAGTGCCCAGTAAAATCGTGGAAAAAATTATTCAGTGAGGTATTGAAGGACATTGGTCACAGCCAGCACAGCTTAATAAGGGGAAAGTCTTGCTTGTCGAACCTGATTTCCTTCTGTGACAGGAAAATCCACCTCGTTGATCAAGGGAAGCCATGGAATCTTTTTCGATTTCAGTAAAGCTTTCAATACTGTCTCTCACCAGATCCTTCTGGACAAAATGTCCAGCACACAGCTGGATAACCATGTTATGTGACGGGTGAGCAATTAGCTCACAGGTCGGACACAAAGAGTTATAGTGAATGGAGCAACATCAGACTGGTGACCTGTCACCAGTGGGGTTCCTCAGGGCTCCATCCTCAGCCTAGTTCTCTTCAACATCTTCGGTAATGACCAGGGCTTTAAGGAATACTAAGCAAGTTTGCAGATGGCACTAAACTGGGAGGAGCTATTGACTCCCTTGAGGGTAGAGAGGCCCTGTAGAGGGACCTCAACAAATCAGAGAGATGGGCAATCACCAACCATATGAAGTTTAACAAGGGCAAGTGCCAGATTCTGTACATGTGACAGGGCAACCCTGGTTGTGTGTTTAGACTAGGGAACAAGAGGACAGAGAGCAGCACTGCGGAAAAGGAGCTTGGGGTGCTCTGGCAGCCAGGAGGGTCAACCATGTCCCAGGGACCATCAGGCAAAGCATCACCAACCAGTCAAAGGAGGGGATCATCCAGCTCTGCTCTGCACTGGTGCGATCTCACCTTGAATATGGTGTGCAGTTTTGGGCACGGTAATATAAAAAATACATTAAGCTGTTAGAGAGCATCCAAAAGAGGATGAAGAGTCTGGAGAGGAAGCTGTATCAAGAGTGGTTGAGGTCACTTGGTTTGTTCAGCCTAGAGAAGAGGAGACTGAAGGGATACCTAATTGCTGTCTTCAACAATCTCAGGAGGGGAAGCAGAGGGGCAGGAACTGATCTCTTCACTCATAACCAGTGACAGAACTAGAGGATACAGTATGAAGCTGAGTTGGGGGAGGTTTAGGTTGGATATCAGGAAAAGGTTTTTAACCCAGAGGGTGTTTGAGCACTGGAACAGGCTCTCCAGGGAAGTGGTCACAGCATCAAGTCTGACAGAATTCAAGAAACGTTTGGCCAACACTTTCAGGTACGTGGTATGATTCTTGTGGTGTCCTGTGCAGGGCCAGGAGTTGGACTTGATGAGCCTGATGGGTCCCTTACAGTATACTCTATGTTTCTATTTTAACTATAAGATCCTGGATTATCAAATGCATTTCATGACAGAGCTCTGTAGAGTGAGTCAGGACTTGGAGCCCTTGTTCTGAAATTCTGCCTAGCCATTCGCTCCTTACTTTCATTATCTGCCCACATAATTTCTCTTTCCCATGTGTAATACTCCAAGGTTACCTTCAAAATTTTCATATTCTAGATCTTAATAAATTATTCCTCCAAGATAAATTCTGACTTTTGATCCTGCTCTGCAAACTGCCTGTAAAAATTACCTTCACATTGTTTTCATATTTCTTTTTTTGTTGTCTTGTGCATTAAAAATACAGAGAATATAAACAGACCTATGACAGATTTTTGTAAAACCTAAGAAGTAAATGCACCTAACTGGAGAGTGAACCTTTAGTACTTTCCTTCTGAATATGTTTCTCAACAAATTGTATTTCTCTAGGTGGATGACCCATGCTTAATGTTTACTTTAGACTAGGGAAAGTATATAACTTATTCTCTATGAATATTTATGTCATAGGTATCACATTCAACACTCAAAAACCATAGTGAAAGAATTCTTCCGAAATATGACAGCATAAGGGTGATTAAAGAATGTAGAAGTTAATATATTGTATTTTCTCCTGTGCGAAAAGATAAAGAAATGGGAAGACAGAGTACATATAAACTTCCAAATAATTCCTTTCTCGTAAGAACTATTACATATATGGTGCTCTCTGTAGATTTTGCAATAGTCTCCCAGAGGGCACAGGAAAAAAAAAACCAGTAACTATGGGGAAGATAATTAGGATTAGAATGGATTATAAATTAACATTCAGAAAAGTATGGATGCTTTCTTGTATTTATCTTATACAAAAGTTGAAAGAGTGAAAATTTAAGAAAAATTAGAAGAAACAAGAAACTGATGAAACTGAGCAACAAAAGAAGAGAATCGTATGAGCAGAAAATGTATGTCCAAGAGAAAACATAACTGTATTAAAATATATTAAAATGTGATAGATATCTTAGAAGTGCTCAGACATTAAAACTACACCATTACTCTGATCACAGTGATATAGTCCTTTCACAACCTTATTTTGTTTGGATTTGGATTTTTCAGTATTCCCTCAAAACAGAATCATCTAAAAATTTAAACGCAAGCCCATCTCAAGATGACTAATCACGGATTAGCTGTATTGTTCAAACCATCAACTAATGCTAACAATAACGAAAAAAATAGAAAGCAAATAACTGCAGGAAAAACATAAAACCAAGTATTTAAGCAGCATAATAAAAACGAATGAAAAAGTGAATGTAATACTCAACACGAACTTTCAAAACTCACTTTACATAGGGAGCTGAGATTATATCCGAAGGTCTGTGCATTCCGAGAACCTGCATTCATGTAGTTTCCCATTAACAATACTAGTTCCAGCAGCTTGCTAAAGCTTTTACTCTTCTTTATCTCTTCACAGGCAGCACTGACAGCCATGATGTCAGGTTTGATGTTATTCACCTGCTCCTCAAACTGAAGCTTAAAAAGAATAGCACTGAGCCGTGGCCGTAGTCGCTTCACGTTGCTCATCTGATTGAAAAGAAAAACAGGAGATTTCCTTTAAAATTCATCGTATACTTTGGCACTGTACAAATGCATACAATCTGAAATGATTTATTGGTGTGACAGGCTTGAAGAAGCAATATATCTGCTATAACTGATAGCAAATGAATGAATGAATGAGAGACACTTGGGTAAGCAACTGAAATCCCATCCTGTGGTTAATAGGAACTGCCCCCATCCTTTCCAAATAACTAGTATGTGTAAGCAATAAAAGATAAAGTGTCATCATATATCACATCTGTCAACTCATATACCAAATCCTATAAAACTAATCCATGTTTATGACCCAGTAGTTGCAAAGAAATGAAAGTAGTTCACAAATTTCGTATAACTCAGGATGTACCAAAACAAGGCAAATCTCATTTTCTGGTGCAAATATTTGAAAGCTGATTCCAATAACAGCTTATTATAAACTTGCAGGAATATAACAGTTTTGAAAAATCTCAGCTATGAAACATGTAATATAGCATATGCTAGTATATACCAATATTCATATCCCACTATACTACTGTACACTCACCTAATACAGTTAATTAGGTACAGCAGAATGCTCCCAGGAAAACAGTAGCTTATGTAGATCATACTCAAAAGACTTGGCCTTTTCTATGGTTTACAGGTCATGTATTTTCAACGGAAGTTTCAATCTTCCTAAACATTAAGTCACTCAATTCTCACTCCAGATGTATTTTGCACATTTTTTACTACATCCACAGTAGAAACACTAGTCTCAAATTCTTCCATGAGCTACTTATCTCGTTTTTCCCTATCCCTGTTTTCCCATCAATTTCATGAATTCCATAAGATCTCCTTCCCCATACTTTTCTTTTTCCTTCTCAAGGCAAGGTTCAAGACAGTAATTCCTTGACAATTTCTAAAATCCTAAACTAATTTTGTTTTGCTGGGTTTTTTTCCTTAATAAAGAATATGTTATGGTTTCCAGATATCAGTACTTCTCAATGCAAGAAAAGAAGCAATAATATTGGTACTTCTCCAACAAAGTAATAGCCTTCATATAGTGGCATTAAACTGAGGCCTTTAAATTGGAAATATCCCCCTCTAGACCACAGCGACACCTAAGGTTTTATAGAATATTTCTCAACCGTATCTAGTCTATCAATGTGAAAATTCCTCTGACAGTGCAAAGTTCCTAAGTCATATGGTACTGATCATCTCAAAACAGACTCTGAAAAGGGTAATGGTGACACTCCTTCCATTTTCAATATAAAGTGAAACTGAAGGCTGTCTAATCCAAACGGTTTGATATAGAAGCCAAAGAGGATGGAATTTACTGTCTCTTTTATTGGTTTTACTGTGACAGTAGAAGAAAATAAATTCAGGTGGAGTGAACATTTTATGTTACTAACCCACTTCAGAAATGCCTGCCTAGCTGTGCATCCACCTGATGATGTCCCATTGAAGTAAACATACTATTTGCATTTTAGTTCATATATGAAATCTTGGTGTAAAATAAGAAATCCTTTCCACTAACCATACTTTGTTTTTCATCAAAAGCAGAGTACAGAAACAGGATGTCTTTCAGATTAAACTAGATTGAAAATCAATTGTTGTGCTTTAGTCTGCAGGCTGTCTCCAGCCTGGTCCTAAAGTCAAACACTTAAAATGTACAGTTTGAACATTATTAGCTCAGTGTCCACTGTAGGTAGATATTCTGTTCTTATAATACATGAAGTAGCATCCAACAACTGTGGTAAAATTTGTACTTACATATGAATAAACAAGGATAATGGGACTTGAATTTGAATAAGGCATTTCGCAGTGAAACAGAAACAGAAATTCCTAAACTACACATAAAATTAACATAGTACTCTTACAACTTTACACCTAATTTAAGAATAACTACCTAAAAGAATATTAAGGTACTGGACAGAGGCAACTGTCATGAAGTCATTCTCCCAGCTCCATCACGAAGAATCACTCTTAACTACTTTTCCTCGATTATTTTACTAGATTTGTACATGTACTATTACTTCTTAGCATATTGAGAACAATATTCCTAATTTTAAGTTTGGTTGTCTGGTTAGCCAGGAAAGATTGAGACTAGACTAGAAAAAACCCACAAAGCTTCGTTGAAGTTATACAGATTTTTAATATTTGTCCCTACTCAGGGTGCAATAGAGATGATTCATTAATATTAAACCATAGAAGCTAACAAAATGCAGTGTAAGATGCATTGATTTTAAATGGTACCAAGCTCAAGACACTACAGAATCAGCAGAAGATGTATCATTTATTGAGTATTGGCTTTTCAGACAGGCAGATCTTTGATACTGAAATAATCAGATACTTTAGACCACAAAGATGTGTTGTACAAACATGAGCATGCACCTATGTGTAAAAGGTGCAAAGTTTTCATCAGAATCACTTGAACTACAATAAATTAAGATGTCCCGTATGTGAGTATATAATTCTTAAGGATGAATGCAGAAATACATACTCTAAAAGATTAGAAACCGAAATACCAGAAACACAACAGAAATGCCACTGGGTTATCATTATTATTACTAGTAGTAATAGTGTCATCCTCATCATTATTATTCAAAATGGTCTGAAATCCATGCACAATGCATATTGTTGGTACTATTTGTTTACCTGTTTGACAAATCAATTATGTAGAAGGGTAGAGATGGAGAGTTGCCTTAGTAATATGTGGCTTTCTTTGTGACATGTAGTCTATAATTATATTCAAACTAAAATCCATACACCTTACCACAAGAGATGCTAAGAATTTAAGTGTTGCAATGTTGACAGGCTTCTTTTAATGTCCTATATTTTTTTATAATGAGCATATAAGGATGTCTGTAAGGCTACTTAAGTCTTTATAGTGGAATCCTGAAAACAGACAATCCAAATAACTAAAAGGGAAGCTGAATTAGGAACTTACACAAGTCAGAGAACTCAGTGTAAGGGTAATGAATAGTCCTGTTTCTCAAGTAATAGCATACAAGAATAGTTTGACTACATGTAAGTCCAAATGGGAACTGACACGAGTTGAGCTGCCCAGTAGTAACTCTCACAGATCTCACATCCAACAGCAAAGACAGCTTTTTCTCTCAAATACAGAATAAATCATGAGGCAACTACAAGAGTGTGCAATCTGATATATGTGTACTTTCAATGTCTCCTTTGTTGATGTCAAGTAAAGGAACATATCTCAGAAGCTACACTAACACTACATTTTGATCACTGAAGAGGATTCATTCCTGTCACAGGCTCATAGAGAAAAACACTGCAAGGGCTTCAGTTTCATACTTTCCTTAAAAGGATCAGCAGTGCTGAGGCTGTCAGACCACCTGTAAGTGTTCCCATCCAAAAAGTAAAATATCAGTTATAGCCAAGCCGACCAAAGAGAGTAAACTGGAATGGCGTCCCCTGCGGATGCTTGTGGAGAATGTATGGCTTTCACCACGGCAACGTCAGTGAACTCTACAGAGTGCAGAGGTAAAAAGTGTGAATCCCTGACTCTTTTCTTTAGACTCAGGCACTTGAAAAGCAAAAAAAAAAGCTTCAAATAAAGAAGGACTGATACCTTAACAGATGTTTTATCATGTTTAAAGAAGATAAAAGAACATGCTGCTCAGTTTGAAATGGACAGCCAACATGCCTAAATCTTGGTGAAGACCAGCAGCATTCTGGAAAGATCAAACAATACTTCAGTGTATGGGAAGTCAATTCACAATAAAAGAATAGTATTTTTGTTGAGATGTTTTTATGGCTTTGTGGAAATAGTACATCTTTCTTCACCTTTGACACACTCTTTTTTCTCAAATAAATGATAACAAAGCAAAGAACTGCTAACTCAAAATTAAAATTACTTACAAGAAATCAGAAAGTCTTTCTATACATATACACACACATATATATATGTATACATGCAAGCCATTGAGTTCATGACTTTTCAGCTGTATTAGCAGTAATAGAGGGCATGTTCTGCTACTCTGTTTCTTCAGCTTGAATTATAAACAGCTTGAATTTGCACTACTGACTGTCCTGCAAATCCAAGATTTTCCTAAAGGATATTCGGGTCAGAAACAAAGGGAGTGTATTTTAAGTGACATAAGGACAACATCTATCAGTTACGTCCGAGCTGCATACAGGCAGCCTTCCCTTGTCTAGTGGATGACAGTGCATTGATACACAGCGCAGAAAATCCCTGGCACTGTTTAGGATTGCATTATGTTCAACAAAGATGGACCAGCAAGGTCAGTAAGCAGATCTCAGAATTGCCAATGGGGGCTACAACACAGCTGTCAAAACAAGCTGAGTTTACAGTCTTCATGCTGAAATTCGCAGAAAGGTATGTTCTACTAGGAAAAGAAAGGGGTATTTTTTTTTCTTTGCCTTATCCAAAAAATACAGTTAGATGTACTAACATATTGATTAGCCTGGAATGCAGAGAAAGCTTCTGTTTCTCCAGGTTGAATCCAGACAATGATACTTTCCTAAAAAGGTATCATCCAAGAAGAGGCTGAATTTCCCAAATTCTTCTATTTTTAACAGGCCTAACAGATGTCTGAAAGGCTATTTTCCTTAAAGACACATATGGAGCAGATGCCACTACAATGAAAAGCTTTCCTCATGGGAAACCAAGTCAGGAGTTTAATATAAATAAAAAACATCTGTAAAACCTCTAATTCATGCAGATAGCAAAAATAAATAAATTTATACCAGAAATAAAGGGCAGATATCATTGAGGAATTTAAAATCAAATAATACATAAAACCACATGGAGAAAAGTTTCTAATAGTAAATCACATGTAGTTGCATTCCATATCGAAAATCTGATCAGCTTAACTCCAAAATAAATGCCTCATTTTCTGTCTGGTTACTACCAGGAATCCATCTCCTAATGAAAAGCAAGTCTACTACACAGAATGTCCCAAAATATAGACCGTGAAGGTACAGACGCATGATCAAGGCGTGGATGGGAATGTCTGAAAACCATGACAGCAGGTTTAATACTTCCCATCAGGTTGAACCATTGTAACAATTCCCGCATAAAAGTGGAATTTCATATTACTTAGCTATTGAAGCCGCGGTAACAGACCAGTTGATTATGATGTCTTTGATGTGACAGACATGACCCATTTCAAAAAAAGCTCAGGCCTCCAGCAGATTCATATCTAGTATCGTCTTCTCTACTTACCCAACAAGGTATGTCCCAGTTAATTTCCTAAGCAGGAAGGTATGATGATGACACTACTGGTAAAAAAAAAACACTCCACTGTAGATCTTCTGTTGTTCTGTCAGTAGTGAATTCAGAAACGACTGGGGAATTTTTAACCATACGATTATTTACTGTATTTGGAACTACAGATAATCTGTGGCAAAAACAGTCTGACATGAAATGTCACATAAGTGGATGCTGTGGAAAACAGCTTGCTTACCTTGGAGAAAGTTCCTCAGTTCTACAAAATGATCACAAGGAAAGCAAGCCCTAGCACTTGGGCAATTTTAAGCTCTAGGGATTTAAGAGGTACTAACCAGCCTCAAGACTCTTTCAGCACAGCTGCCCTATGTTAGCCAATCATTTGAATACCTCACTTGATTTAGGTGGCTAAATTCCAAGAAACTCTTGAAACCGTTGAGACTCAAAACGGTAGGATCATGGACTGATCACAGTCTTTACTCAAAACATCAGTGTTTTACTTATGATGTTTAAAGTACAACATGAACAGTCAGGCTAGCTTCCATCACTAGTGAAGAAAAAACATCAAATCAGATCCAGGACAGGCTCTCGAGACATTTACAGGAATCTGCAAAATGAATGGCTGAAGGCACAAGATGGGGACCCTTCAGAGAAACAACCTTCCTGATCTGAAGTTGCAGAGGTATCTGCCAGGAAGAAAACTGAGCTAGCCTGTGTGTGTGCTAGAACAAATAACAACCACTCACTTCCACCCATCTGAATTAACATCAGACAACAGTTAAGACAAAATTTTTTAAACTAGTCTTTAGACCAACTATTCAAAATAGTTTTACTGAAATTAAACAAGGATAAGAATAAGACCTGCTGGTATTGAAACATTTACAGGAGTACTTCCTATAATTTGGCATCACAATCTTTCAGTGATGCAAAGGAAGTAACATAATCCAATCCAATCCAATAGCAATTGTAAACAGTCAGATCAGCGCAGATCACAATGGCCTCTTTCAGAAGGTATTTCTGGAGCTTTGTTCTCCACCCTTATCCAGGTTCAAGGATTGAAATACATCAACATTATAGGAGTTAAGGATGTTCTCCTTCTAAACAACTTCAGTAATTTGGCAGCAATTCATCATAAAGAATTTTTAACTCTCAGGGATGGTATATAATAGAAAGTTAATCTCTGATAACACTCCTGGAAAGGCTGAAAATACTGATAAAGAACACTGACAAGGTAGAGTAGCAAATACATGACATCTAGAAAACACAGAAGATAAGGTTTACCAATAGAAATTAGCTCAATCAAAATATCTCACAACCCAGATGCACCTCAACACTTCAGAATTTTAATCATACCAAAATGCCCCTAGGTATGGCTGTATCCAAGAATCAAGTATTACGGAAAGGCAGAGCACACCTCTGCAGAAATAGTGATAGTATGATATTTTCCAGACAACAGTGAAAACACATTAATACATTTTGAGTTGTACTCAATGAGGACATCCAGGTGAAACCACCAGCCGAATATGGAATTGATCAATTTAAGTGTCTGCTGAATTATTTAAGACAAACTAGCCTTCATCAGGACTCACTCTAATCTTCAATTTACTCCAGTGAAATCTTTTCCTTTGGTACGAACTCATTAAAAACACATCCATCAACGAACAAGCTGTGAAATCACACGAGGATCGCTTGCCAAATTCTATTTGGGTTAGCTATCAGTGTATTTCACTACGTCTGAGCATTAATTATTTCTGAAACAATATTTTGTAATTCCCTCAATTTTATCGTTCAGTAAATGTAAGTGATCAAGGAAAAATTTGTTCCTTTTTTTTCACTACCAGACAATATGGGAACAACCTTCCAAATATCTCAATTCATAAGAAAAGAAATAAAGCAGAAGCTATCACATGTGGCTTTTGAGACAGTATTCTCAGGTGGGAGACTGCTAGTACACTTGCCTACACGCAAGGTCGAATGTCTACTAATAGCATCCTGTCAAGTATTAGCAACTTTTTAGATCTGAAGTGTTTATAAACAACATCAAAATTGTGATTTTTTTAAACACGATTGTATTTATGGATATCAAACCACATAATAAATTTAATATGGTCCAGGACCATTTTACACTACTAAGGATTACAGGCACTGATGAGTCTACATAACATCATAGAATGGTTTGGGTTGGAAGTGACCTTAAAGACCATGTAGTTCCAATCATCTGCCATGGGCAAGGACATCTTTCACTAGACCAGATTGCTCAAAGACCCAACCAACCTAGCCTTGGACACTTCCACGGATGAGGCATCCACAAATACTCCGGGCAACCTGTTCCTGTTGTACCATGCTGGAATTCAGTACTGGATTCAGCTCCATCCATGCAGCATTATCAAATCAGAACTAGTTTTTGGAATGGTTCCTGGTGCAACAAGCAGTTAATACATGTTGGCATGAATAGGCCTAAAGCCTTAGCATTGCTGTGTGGGCAGGAGAGGGAGGAGAGGTAGATGTGTGCTGCTTGAGAGTTGGGGAACTACAGTTTCATAACACTCTTAGCTGAAGTAGCAAGAAAGCCTAGCCTGTCATAACAGCACACAATTCTCCAAATAATTATACTTTTAATATTATGACACTCATGTAAATAAACTGCATCCCAAAATAACTTGGGGAGGGTGGAGGCTAAGATCTGGAGCCACCTGATATGGGACCAAACATTGTCATGCCCCTTTGTGACTCCAAAAATGCCCTGAGATGTCTGAGCTAGAGTTGCAGGGATGCCTGCTAGACAATCAAGTTCTAAACCCTGGAACATGTTCGTACCCAATTTCCCTATAAATAATATATTGAACAGTGGTATGGTAATAGTTCACCAATCAAAATCCATTAAACAGATTACTGCCCTTAAAGTATCAATCATGATAAATAATTCTGGCTACTATATCAACTTCACTGAATACAAATTAGATTAGCATTACTAAATGACCTACTCTTTAAACATTGTTTTTTTGATATGATGATAGACACTATACTGAAAATTAGAAAAAATATTCTCTAAACCAGTACTCTTTTCTCAGTAGGAAAGAACTAACTGCAAAATAAATCACTATTGCTAAAGGTTTTAAGTCCCAAAGCAACATAATACTTATACTGTCCTTGAGAGAAAGTATCAGATAAAAAATGTAAAAACCACCAAATAACAACCTTCTGTCAACAGTTACCAAGATGAACATCAAGCTGAAATCCCATTCATCTCCAATGGGTCTCACAGTGCAAGTGCGCTGTCATAGGACTATTCATTTCTAAACACAAAGATAATCTTTACCATTAACAAGTTTTATAAAAGATATCACCCAATATCAGTAATAATCAATGAAACCTCCAAGAAGATAATATGAAGGTTAAGGAGGTTTTAAAAAAGTTTTGGAGGATGTTTATTGCACTGAGTAAAACCAAGTACAAAACAAGAACTAAGGTAAAATAAAATGCAATTGAGTATTTAAATTTCGACAAGCACAAACATACTTCATCATGAATTTGAGCAACAAAATACAGCATTCAATATAACGTCAACTTAAGATACTGGGACTAAGCTAAGCTAAAGCACTTCATAAGATGAACAGAATTAATACAGTTTTCCTAAAATAGTTCATGAATCTGTGCAAGCCCTGCCAGAAAAATCAACCACAACCCCAAAACAAAAATGAAACTCCACAGTAACAGGTGATAATATCTGTGTTCAGAGACATCAGCCTGAGACATCAATGAAAGAAAGAAACTACTAGAAAATGAAGTAGTTTATCTAAAGAAAACCTAGTCTGGAAGAGAAGATAAGGGCAATAAGGGATTTATTTTATACTTACTGCTGAATGAACAGAAAACATAAAGGCGATAAATAACTTTTAAAAAAGAGAACGCATAAACCACAAAAGCAACCCATAGAGTCACTACAAAAAACCCCTCACAACCAAGAGATAAAAAACCAACCAACAAAACAAAACCTCAAAACCACAAGCCACACTCCTGAAGGGAACCTGAACCTCTGTTTAGAGTCATGCCCTCAATGTCTTTAAGCCAACAACAAATGTTGATCAACTTAGCTTGAAACTTGTAACAGTCACAGCAAGTCAATATCTCACTAAGTGTCTAGCTGTTTCTTTCAGAATACCATATCTTGGCTTTGAATTCAAAGCCAGAAAGTTAATGGGTTTCCATTATAAAAAAAAAAATTATTATCACACAAATAGTATTTAGTCATTTACTCAGTATTTAGGCTCTTCCTTAGGAGTCCAACAGTTTAATTGTTCCCTTAATCACAACTTTAGAGCAATTTAACATAGGATCTCCAAATTCTATGAAAAAACATAAGACACTCTTCATCTAAAAGATAAAACTTCAAGCCCTGTATTGTGTGTTTGATTCTCCTCATTTAAAACATACAGCAAAAAATGAGGCATAAACCAAGATTTTTAAGGAAAACAAAACAAACAAATGCAGTGAAATTCTGAAGATTCGTATTAGTGTCAACAGCAGTACCTAAAGAAATGAGTAGAAGTTCTCAGCCCACCCCCTGGTCAACAATAAAACAAAAGATACAAGAGATCCAAATGAAGATTGAAGAATTTTGATGAAAAGCAAATGCATAGGATTTAATATTCAAGAGTGAAAAAAGTGACTTATTCAAAAATCTTCCCCTTGAACAGAAATGAAATATGTTTCACGTTACAATCTGATTCAAGCTTGTTCTCTGAAGTCAGCTCTACTAGATGCATAGAAGATGTAACACTAGAGAAATTGTGCTTAGGATGGGGTTTGGTTTTGTTTGTGGATTTTTTTTAATGCTTTGCATGGAAAACTAGGGAAAGGAGGGACTTGCAATTTTCAGTGGGAAACTAGTTGTTCCTTCAGAAAAGAAGCTCCACAAATTTTTTGAGATATAAGAACTCATTATTTTATGAAATGTTTTTCTGGTTATCACATGACCTCAACTTTTTAAGACAAATTTATCAGATAAGTTGGGCCACATGCAGCAAAACTCTACCTATACTGTTTCTCATGTAGCTCTTCTCATCAATTGACAGTCCCATCTAACTGAATAGGTATTATTCCCTCACAGGGAAATTCCCTGAGATGAGCTAACAATGACCATCTTAGCTTGAAACTCTAGGAATGGACAAGAAAAATCAAAGACTTACATAGATATGTGCATCAGGAAATAATATAGCATTAGTCTGAGTTTGCCTGGATGAAATAATTACAAATTATGAATTATGAGCTATATAGAAATTACATGCAAACTGTATTTCCACAAAAGGCATCAAGCCCCAGCACTGAACTAGCAGTATTTTCTTTTCTCACTTCCAGTCTTCCTCTGTTAATTTAACCTGGAAGATATTACAAAAACATCTTCCCACTAGGAAGGGAAAAAGTGACTACGTGAACTCTTGACACAACATGCTATAAAACATGGGAGGCAGCGGGCAGAATACAGTAACATGATCAATACTACAGTATTTTCTTCTCCTTTATATGGAGGATAGGAAGAAAAACATCAGTGCAGAAAACTTCAGTGAAAAAGTTAAGATTTATTAATGCAAACAAAAGTAAAACCAAATTATTTTAGCTATAGAAATTCAAAAACAGCCTTGTATCTCCCAGTGAAAGATTGCCACAGGAAATGCAAAAGTCTTTTTGATTTGATTTTTTTGGCAAATAAATTACTTCTTTTAAGAAAAAGAGAATCCAAAATCATTCCAACAGTAATATTTCAACAATCAGGTCTTCCTCATCCATGGATATGTCCAATAAAAGTCCAATTGAAAGGCAGCATTTCTACTCTTCTACCAGTCTGGAACCTCTTCACACTTAAAATAAAGCAGCTGTCATTTTTTCTATATTATATTAAAACTGTATTTCAATAAAGGACAAAAAAAAAGTGATAATAAAACAGAACTCACCACAACTCCGAACTGCTCTGGCTCAGACAAATTTTTATACTCGCTCTTGAACTTGGACAATGCATTCAATTGTTCTTGTTCAGGAAGGTGTTTTATTAAATTCTATAAAGAAAAATAAAATAGGCTTAAAAATCTTAAATTCTGTGTTGCTTGTATTATTGTAAGCAAATGGTATTACATATGCATCATTACCATACACTCCAAAGACAACACTCTTCCCTGAAGGCAGTAGAATGTAAATAGGCAACACACAAAACTAACTGAGAGTATAAAAAGCAAGTGATGCAATACTGCAAGCTAACACCTTTTGCTAATTCTACAGATGCTTTTGTATTTTTTTTTAAACACTGTTTTTAAAGAAAGAATACGCTTAATAGGCACTATGAAACAGAACACTATGAAGCAAACAGAACAAGAATTTCAAGTGTAACGTATCCACCTAAAGGAGAGCAAGAATTACTAATGCTAGACAAAAAGTATTTTCAAAAACGATAATTTATTTTCTAGTATTTCAAAACAAAAGCTTAAACCCATTACACTTACTTACATTACTAGCCTGAAAACTTTGCTCAAAGGGGGAATTCAGAGCTGGGATTCAGCTTCAGCTGAATTTATAAGTCCATATGGGGAAGTTGGGCCCTTACATAAGTGACTGTCTTGTGAACACAGGTAAGGGAATCTAAACACTTCACATTCATCTGTTCATCTGAAGAATCTTCTGACTCCCTGGAACTTCCTGAACACTTGGACATGTACATCTACATAGAGGCACTGACGATTAGGCACCTGAACTCCACTCTAATTAGATCCTTCTAGGTTGGCTAAAAGCAGCTTTTCTGAGATTCTGGAAGCAGAGAACTTCTCAAACATTTAATTATGGTACATAATTTCAGTCAATAGCTCAGTTCTGTCCCTTCCCAATACAATGACTATAACTACTAGGCAATTGTCAGTCAGTCCCCCTAGCCTGCTGTCTTTCTCAGCTTATGACTCTTGTGTTTCTGGTTACACATTGGTTAAGCTTCCATCACAGTGAGAAAAACATAAGAGAGATTGTTCTTTCCTAAAACACTCCCTCATCTACCAGTAAGATCACTCTTCTGAATGAAACTGAAAGTTCAATCCTTTTAACACTGAAGCCAGTCAAGCAAACAGCCATCCCACTAGCTACTACTGTATTTCAAGAAAGAATCAGAAAAACTGACTCCAGCACTTCCCCATTACTTGACTGAAAAGGTAGACATTTCAGTTGTCAAAATCTCTTTTTTTACTCTTCAAATAAATAGCTTTGGTGACATACAGTGAAGAGAAAAGAACTTATTTAAGTTGGTAGACATGATCTCCATCTGAAAGTCTTTTAAAGAAATCCCTAATTTTATCCACTAAAGATCCCAATATCAGTTAGGATATAAAAATTACCTCTCTGGGGCCAGAGAGTTAAAAAGCCATACCTATGCTTTGCTTAACATACTCCCCTAGTGTAAGAAGAAAGAATTTCACTCTTTAAGTAATAGCCAAAATATAGCCCTAAATCAGTAGACTGCTTCAACAGAGTGTCCATGCTCAAATAAGCGTTTTGCTAAGAAAAAAGAAAACTACTAAAAATGCATCAATGATGATGCTTGAAACAATAATGTAAACTTAAATTTTATGAGCTTGATTTGGACATGGTCAACCTGCTTTTCAGCATGACAGCAGTCATATATATGTCCTTACCATTATAATGTTTGGAAAATATTTTTGTAAAAAAGACTACATCTATTAATTATGGATGAAGGTGTCCAGCACCAAATCAGTAACACTGAGCAAAAATGAAAGGGTACAGAGTGTAAAAAGATGCATTTTAAATTAGAAATTCATAACACCTTTTTTTTATATACAACATCCACATGAACAGCTCTAAATATACTACAATTCCCTAATCTTTACTGAGATTACAATGGTACCGTTTGATGTTGAAATAGTTTTCACATGTAGAAAAACTGACAAAACTTTCAAAAACCAAAAACACTCAAGCCTTGTATGAATATTTTCAATATTCAGTATCAGAAAACAAAAAAAAAAAAGCAACCAAAACTGAAGGAGCAACTGATATCAAAGCGCCTTTATGGTATTCAGATAAAGCTTTTGAACAGTGACGGATGAAACACATTTTGAATATCAGAGAATAAGCAGGAAAAAGAATTTAGATTAAGTCACAGGAACATTCCAATAATTAGTCAATGAGTTTTTGGATTACAACATGACTTTCGGAGTTTTTATATCTTTCAGGAGAAGATTTAATTTCTAACAAACTGGGGGCGACAGGAGAGAGAGCAGAAAGAGGTTGAGAGAAAATAAATTTTATTTCTTAAGCATAACAAGAGTTGGTTTAAGGACAAATTTCCAAATTCAGAAACAGCAATATTAGGACACACTGAACAATATTCAAAGGTAGACAAAAAAAACTGATGAAGGCAAGAAATTTCAAGAAAGGAAAAGTGCTGTATTGTCTAAGGTATCTTATATAAATGAGGGAAAATAGCCATACGCTTGCAAACCTATATATGCTTTCACTCTTCTGAGAACCACAAAATACACAGGACCACATTTTTATAGCATGGCCATAACACATAATTGAGAAGGTTTTTAAAGATAGAAATAGAGACATACAGCTGGATATTTACATTTATAGTAACCTAAGGATATACAAAGGTGGATATCAAATTTTTGAAGGAACAAGGCACATTATTCTGCCACTTTCAGAGGAAGATGGGTGTCTTGAGTCGTTTTTCAAGTTTAAACTCAGATAGTCCCTTTTTCAAAGTTATTATAGGGTTGTTTTACCCACAAACAAGCAACGTGGATGAAACCATTTGATAAAAATTATTACATCCAAACTTGCAAATTAAATTTGGAGCGTAAGTTCTACTGAGTTTTCCATCTGACTTAGGCCTTCAAGTGTTTAATCATTTGGCTAAAAAATGCAATCTATATTCTTGAGTCAGTTAAATGACTGTGTTCATACAGGACATTGTGAGCTTTATCACTTGTATCCCACTACACTGACTTTCACACAATCACAGCAGTTGCTTCTCTTACCCTTTACTTAAATAAAATTGTTCCTTCCCCTCCAAAAGCAAACACAAAAAGATTAAAACACTGTCAAAACCACTTTGTACTCAATTTTGATGCCAAGAGAGGTTATGGGATACAGTGACTTTCAACATACTTTACTGGTAACATGAATTAATAGAGCCACAGGATGATCAGTATAATGTCAAAAGTATCTCCTATTATTGTTAAGGATGCCTACTGCATAGCTACTACAGTGGGACTAGGCTGTCTTAGATGCTTTAAATATACAGAAAATCAGACATTCTTTATCCCAAGGCATATACAATTATAATGAAAATAACAGTCCACAGAAAAATTTAAAATTAATAATATAAAATAAAAAAATTCTCATTAAAAATAAAGTTTCTCTTCTATTGCTTATTGCAATCTCACACAGAAGTATGCCATTAATTAATTAATTATCCATTAATGGTTTGATCTTCTTTCTCCCCAGAGTCTATATGCAAAAGTATGTTTTGCTTTCTTTAAATATTACATATGGTAATTATCTAGATGACAGTTTTTCATAATTCTGATATATAATATTTATTTATTAAAAACTGGTTGCTTCATGTTATTGTTGAGTATCTAATGTTGCTAACAAGCTAAATTTTAACGATTGAAAAACAGTGCTAAGATCGAACAGCACAAGAGAGTCTCAGAGCAAGCATGTACTACCTGAGACAGAGCCCAAGATGAAAATAACAGCATAGCATATTCTACCTCTCAGCTTTTCATGCTACCATAGAGAATTTCTACTATTATACAAAATAAAAAAAAGTATATTGCAGCATAGAAGAGTCCTGAACAAAAGACAGGAGAGCAGGGTCCACCATGTACAGCAGTAACTTGGGAAGACGAATGCCATCACTCCAAACAGGCCCCCCCTTCCTCCTTCTTTCTCCCACTTTATATACTGGGTATGATGTCATATGGTCTGGAATATTCCTTTTGTCAATCTGGGTCACCCGTCTTGGCTGTGTCTCCTTCCAACCTCCCATGCACCCCCAACTTCCTTGCCAGCAAGGCAGTTTGAAAAGCAGAAAAGGTCTTGGCTCTGTGCAAGCCCTGCTCAGCAATAACGAAAACATCTCTATATTATCAACCCTGTGTTCAGCACAAATCCAAAACACAACCTCATATTAGCCACTGAAAAGAAAACTAACTGCATCCAAGCCAAAAACAGCACAAGCTGCTTTCATAAAAATATTAGTGTTTCAAATATTGAAAAATCTACAGATCACAGAAAAAATATTCTTGCAGTTATTTATTAGTGCAAGTTTACGTTAAGAGGTTTTTTAGCTATAGTTTTTTATCTACTGAGAAGCTTCCCCTGAAATATTGGGATTTTAAATGCGTTTTTCCTTACCTGAATCATGGACTCTGATAGTTGTGTTTCATCTACTTCCAGTATCATCATTTTGATTTCCTCATAAGGCACTCGGAAAGATCCAAGGAAAATTGCTAAAATAAAGATTCCACAAATAATGAAAAAAGCAAGACAACAATCTTGTTTCTTCTTACAAAACACCAGGAAAACAGGTTTTAACATCTCCACGTTAACAAACACTATACAAAATAATATAGGTAAGAGATAGTAATTTTTAATGCATTTTTAATTATTGTTCTCCTTCAATTCCAGCCTTCTCCATCCATTTGTTATGCACAACATCTAGCATCACACAAGACTTCCATAAGCAGTCAGTGACAAGTCTACTCTGAAGGAGAATCACTGCTGTTACAACATTTTGTGCTGAGGTGACAATTACTTTTTTTTCTTCAACAGTCTTATCAGAGCTTTCTCTTAAAGAAGCACCATGATAAACCAAAACCATATAAACAGAAAACAAAATGCTCTTATAAACACTCCTTGATCATTCACTATAATCCAATTATTTCCTATTTTATCCCTGCTGGCATTTAGGAACCTAGACTTCATAGCACTCCACTCTGCCAAAACTTTATCTTCTTCGTTTGCATATTATTGCATAATTCTGACTATTATCTATATACTACATAGTTTATTTCTATAAAGTATATGAGATGGCCAAACATCCTGCGGACATTATTGTCCTTTTTTGCCAAGGGGTGGGGGGGAATGCTGGGGGGGGGGCAGGTAGTATTCCTTGATGAATATGGTGAAAAAATAGATAGATAATTAGATATACAGCTGTATGCTTGTACTTCAATATATACAGACTTGAACAAGGAATAATCTTTAACTGTTTTCTGGGTCTTTTTAAGTGTTTCAGTTGTATCAACTCCCAAGTTTGGGCTTAAGAACAATACGCACATTTTCTCACACACTTTAAACAAGAAGTGGTTACCAGGCAATCAGACAAGAGAAAGACATTTATATGGAACATTTATGCATTACTCTGTGAAAAAACAAACCTCCAGAATCTACTTACACAGATTCTGCGCAATCTTTGGGTCCAAAACTTTTAATTCTTTGATTCGTTTCTTAATGGATTTCTTTTCTTCAAAATCATCCTCCTCTCTTTTTACTGACAAAGTAAACACAAATACACTCACAGTTAATTCTTAATATTTGGATAAAACACTCATGAATTCAGAAAGCATATTTACTATCAAGCATAGTCAATTCACAGTGAAAAAGAACATGTAATAAAACACACAGTCAAAAAATAGAGAGGTTTTGTATTTATTGCTTGTATTCTCAAAACTTTTGCTCTTCAGTCAAATCTGTCAGCATGTTAGCCTTCTAGATTTATTTTTTTTTTATATATACAACCTGAGTAAAGACTCTAATGTTAACTGTACAAATATGCTGGAGTCATACTTAAAATATCATGCAACATGCTTCGGTCACCCTGGCCAGGTTAGCATTCTGAACTGGATTTTAACAATAGAAAATCTTAAAAAAATATTTCAATATGTCTCAACGCTGAGCAATAAAGAACCAACCTAAAATCTAATTATTTTTGTGGCTGTTTTCGTCTGTATGTACCAAAATTATTAAAGACTGGCTTATTAAAAAAAATAACATTACCTTAGAATATAAATGAGTATATTCCTCCAAAAAGATGTATTTTTAAATATATGATGTATTCACACTTTTACAAAATACCACAAAGTGACTCTATATGTTAATATTGCTGTAAATTCTGGCTTATTCCTTCTTTTCAGAAAATAATTCATAAAATAGGAGTTACAGAATGCATTATGTAAGCTCAACTTATTTCTCATTATTTGCACATTGTCATAAGAATTTCACTTAAAATAACAGTGTAGGCTTGCTAAGGTATTAGTAGGGACCATTTCAATTATTATGCAAACAAACTAAAAGACCAAACTCACACAAATCTTTCTTAAACACAATCTGGTTGTCCTTTTTTTTTTTCCTTTCTTCCTTCCTTCCCAGTACAAATCTTCAGTGTCAAATGTTATTTACCCAATGTATTGCTACTGTTTAATTCTCTATACTATTTCACAAACGAAATTAGTTTCCAAGCTTTTACAGTATGATTGTTCCAAATTGTTATTCATGCTTCACATATTTGAGAGTAGAAAATATGCTATAATAATATGCTACTGACTTCCAAAGGAGATGGATATAGATGAGAAGTCCTGCCAAGAAGATGTAGGATTAAAATTTCTGGCTCACTGATGATTCTTGACAAAACTAGGCGTAAACATGAATTATCAAGAGGATTTCCTTGAGTTGAAATTAATTCCAAAAATGTTAACAGAGATATTTGAGAGCTATGTCATTCTTTAAAAGTGTTTTTCTAAGCACAATAAATTTTGCCTAAGATTGGGACACAGAACAAATGACCTCGAGGTCTTTGAGCTTTGTTGTCTAGGATACAACCAAAGAAATAAGGACCTAAACACCTCACACAGGGATTGAAGGAACTAGATTCAAGTCCCTTCTGCATTGACGGAAACACAAATTTGAATCATCTCACTTTTAATTCTCTACACCTGCTAGGCAGCATGATGCTCTTGTGGACATGCCACAGTGCAGAAAAGAATCTAGTATTCTGAAAAAATGAAATCACTGAGGTAAGACATAAACCAGTTGTTGGAAGAAGGACTGATAACCAGAGTCCTGGCAAAGGGGTTACGAAGCTACATACCCTCATCTTTTGTCTGTCTTAGCACTCTACCCACACAATCCCATTGGCCTTGAATTCCTTTTAGCATGGATTTAACAGAATAGTTAGCATTCTCCTGTACCAGGAAAACTACACACACTGCTTACTACGCATGCAAAAGCAAAAGTAGGTTTTAACTACCAACGTGAGAACTCAATGTTCCATGTTCAAATGAATAGAATGACATTTTAGCTACTGGATGAAGAGAAGGTTACCAGTAAAGGTTCACTTTTCCTGGTTATGCTTTAAGAAGAGCCCAGAAGGGCATGTCTAGGGGCTACAGATCTCAGAATCATGCGACTGTTTTCTCCTGCAGTCTACTTTAGCAGACCACTCAAATTTTTTAACAACTACATGCTGAAAACAGTCATTCTTAAAAGTATGATTTTAAGCTGAAAACAGTCATTCTTAAAAGCATGCCTGTCTTGCTAGAATTCCCCTAGAAGACCTGGGCATCTCTGGACCAGAGGTTCCATACCATCTTCACGCCTTATGTAATGAAAATATTGTAATGCTTTATGGCTACTTTGGAACTTGGCAAATAATTATTTTACAAGAAACAAAATAATTTCCTTTTCAGTCACAATAAACAGAAGTGAAATTATATGAATTTATTAATTTCCTTAAACTTGCCCTGATAGCCTTGAACTGGATACTAATAGGGGCAGAAACAGAAAAAAAATATGTTTGCTTTTTCCAGTACTAGAAAGAAATATTTATTCATTACAAGTCTTATAACAGAGATAATACACAGATACATAAACGTAAAAAAAAAAAAATCAACAGTTAAACAGGCACTAATTAACTCCCCACTTCCAAATCAAGAAACAGGGATGCAAATGAACTGGCTAATTCCCTCAGGAATTTTCACCCAAGAGGGTATTATGCACAATGTTACTGCACTACTTAAGGCATTGCAACAGTAAGGAAAAATGTATAAGCATAAAACATATCTACTCTAGGAAACTCATGCAGGAATTGTATGCAGAGTTCTACAATTATGCAACAAACTAAATTATTGCAAACTTACATGATACTTCTTCAGGAGAATTGAGGTCACATCCTTATGTAGGTGGCAGCAATAAGAAGCAGAGGACACATATTACTTGTCTTCCTTGTTTGAAATGTTGCAGCTTCCAATGAAAACTCTGATACCTCCTACTGCCTCTAGAAATTTTTACCTCACTTGCTATTGTCCTGGTTTTGGCCAAGGATAGCGCTAATTTTTCACAGTAGCCATGGCTGGGGTGGGGGGAGCCTGGAGCCATGTGGGCTTGGCCAAGACATTCTGCTGTTCCATACCATCTTATGTCATGGCTGGGAGGCAGGGAAAAGGTACTCTCCCTCACTTTCCAGAAGGGGTGAAGGGTATTCCTTTACTGGGGGAACAAGTGGCAAAGGGAGCAGTGAGGTAACACCGGTCCTGACCAGATGGTCTGTCCCCCATTGTTTTTCATTGTCTCGGGCCTGGGGGAAAAATGTGGGCGTAGGACGGTCTGTCCGACATGTTGTTCACTGTCCCAGCAGGTAAGCAATTTTTGCTTGCAAATCACTCTCTTTTTGTATACTTTTGTTATTAATATTGTTGCTGTTCCTGTTTGTTTTCTTACTGCATTGCTGTTTCCAGTAAATTGTTTTTATCTCAACCTGTGATTTCTGCATTTTGTACCTCCCACCAGAGCAGGAAGGTGAGCAAACTGGGGGGAGAGGGTTCACTAAATTAGGGAGTGCCACTCATAAACCACGACAGCTAATTAACTTATAAGGTAGCAAAAAAAGGAAAGAAAAAGGCCCCAGAAGCCTAAGAGACATAACTATTATCTATTTCTAACACGAAAAAAATGGAAAAATCCTTCCGCAAGGGGGGAATTATTAGAAATATCTGAATAGGTGAAGTAAGTATCCAGACTAAAAGGCAATCAAAGAAAATAAGCAGTTAGATTTTCATTTGTGGAGGGGACTGGAATAGAAAGGAAAGTATACAGAATATAGAAAATGGGAATATCTGTTTATACTGGAAAAAGAGAAAGCAGCCCACTGTTGGATCAACATAATAAACCACTAGCTTTTTTAAAATTACGTGTCTTATTTCAGGTATTATACAACTGAAAAGGAATGTTACATGTCAAGAACCGCACACCCTTTGAAGTTCTGTCTATATGCTACATCTATCACATTGAGGGGCATACACATGAACCGGACAATATTTTGTCAGTAGTACCACATCTGATGCTTCAACTGCTCTGCCCTCTCAGGCTGGGACACAAAGTGCTAGAGCACTTTGAAACACACAGAATTCACGTCCTACCCTTAGCAGTTCCTCTTATCTCCATATCCACAACTTTATTAACATGACTCTAAAATTAATAATGTGGTTGCCAGCATACAGACGGACAAATACCTCAAAGGATTTTTAGATATTAGCCAGATTGCTTTTACTTTCTCCTTCAAATATCTATCATGGCTAGGCTTTGCAAAATATGCATTCAAATGTAGTCAACTACCTCCATGTGATGGAGGCAATGACCTGACTGAAATTAGAGTTCTGAAAAGAGTGATGTCAGGACTGTTTTACAAATATCATAGTTGGAAGCCTACAGAATAGCACTTCATAAAAATGTGGACTGGATACGATGGAGCTACTCTGTAGAACTCTGAAACAATTACATTCTTGGTAGGTGCCACTGAAATAATCTACATTCATGAATTGCTATGCACATTTCCATTTCTGCCACAGGTCTTGATATAATCTGCTATCCACAATGTTTTTGTAAGAAAAATCATGTCTCTGCATCTGTATGCTAAATAAAAAAAAAAAAATCTTCTAAAATACATCATCCTACTGAAAAAAACCCCCAACAAAATACCCTTGAAATACAGACTTCAAAAGGAATGTACTGATATGAACATTTATTTTAGAAAATATGAGTTCCTATTTCAGATGAAACTTGAAAACTAAATTACACAGAACACTCAGTGGGTTATTTTGTCATTAAGTAACAGAGCATACAGAAAACCATATGACCTTGCACCTTTCATAGCCTCTCAGCTAAGACAACAGTCATCTTACATTCTGTCTTCACTGAAAAAGGAAAGAAGAAGCCTGGAGTCATGGGATCAAAGGATGTACCATACAATCCCATCATAAAAGTAGATGCCTACTTCATCTGTTTAGAAGTCTAATTCTTAGAAGTAAATGACAGCTTACGTCCCATATAGTAGGATATTCAGCTGAAAGACCTGTAGTCTTTATCTCCAAAAAGTTATCTGGAATCAAAGGAACAGATCTTTAATAAAAAATAAGGCTGTAGCTAAATAACAAATCCTGCAGAATTTCTTAGTTATTCAAAGCAAAAATGTGGAGTACCTTTCTATAAAACACAAAACTATAAAGGTTGCAAGGAACGTCTGGAGGTCATTTGGTCCAACCCTGTTACTCAGACAGGGCTATCTACAGCCAGGTGCCCAGGACTGTATTCAGACAACTTTTGAATATCTTCAAGGATGGAAGGAGAGTCCACAACCTCTGTGGGTAATCTGTGCCTAATCTGTGACCAGTCACTCTCACAGTAATAAAAAAGTGGCTTGTGATGTTCAGAACGAACCACCTATGTTTCAGTTTGTGCCCATTGCCTCTTGCCCTGTCACTAGGCATCACTGAAAAGTGTCTGGCTCCATCCTTCTTGTGCTCTCCTTTCAGGTATTTATGTAAACTGGCAAGATCCTCAGGAGCCTGCTCTTCTCCATGTTAAACATTCCCAGCTCTCTCAGCCTTTCCATATAGGACAGATGTTTCCCTTCACCATCTTCATGATCCTTTGTTGGACTTTTCCCAGTACATCCATGTCTCTCTTTTACTGGGGAGCCTCGAGCTACACACAGTACTCCAGGTGTAGCCTCACCAGTGTTGAAATCAAAGGCCTGTCAAAGAATATGTGTCTTTTGGCTGACAGGACACAGATTTTTGAAGCCTTGGATTGTGTTAACAGCTTCACTGCTGTCCTAAAATGGCATGCAACAAAGCAAAGCAAAAGTTTACTCTCAAAACAAAAATTTAAAAAAACCACCAAAACAAAAAAAAAACCAAACCACCACCAAGTCTAGTTCCTAGACTGCAACACTACACAGGTGCTATCAGCCCCACTTGCAGATTCCATATTGAGTTGTTTGCCAACACAATTATTTTTGACAATCTGCTTTATAATAGAAAAAAAAATTTTAACTGGATCTAAATCATTCCATAATATCTTCGAAAACGCCTACTTCCTTTTCTTCATAAAAACAAGGATAAAATGAGGATACTAGGCACAGCCACAGCTACAGGAAGAATGCTTGAACATTGAGGCCAGGAAGCTGGTAAATATTCTGCTTCCCAAACAGAGCAACCTAAGGTTGTATCAACACAATTGCTAGGACCAGGGACTGCTTATCACTTAAAGATCTGTTCTAAATAACGATAGTTCATTCATAAACCAAAGACATTAAGCTCTCACATTTTTTAATGATAGCTGATAAAATGCTGATAAAAAAATCAAGTCTCAAGTCCTACTTGTTAAGAAGTAACTATCTAAAATACTCACAGAAGTATGGCATATACAAATCAGAAGAATCTTTTTCTTAGTTACAATCTGAACATCTGCTTGGCTCCACTCTAGAACTGAAAGTTTTAATCAAGACTGATGCAACTCTTGGAAGGATATAAAACTCCACTACATTTTTTGTGAGGGAAAAGGAAAAAGGAGAGGTTGAAATGAGCTTTCTGCTACAATGGAGTTTGTTGGACAGGGAAAAGCAAAACATACTCCTGTTTCCAGCAGAATAGAGTTTAGCTCCAGTAGACACATAATTCTCCAGTTTTGAGATCTCCTTATTCTAAGATATATTCCTACCATCAGGACTTAGCTGTTTGGGCCTTACAAAGCTGATCACTTGTCAGAAGCCATCAAAAGCTGAGTAACAGACCTGAGTGCACTTGAACCCAAGGTGAGTATAGTTGATTCAAGAAGCACCATAACATTATTGATTTTAAAATGGAATGGTAACTGTTCAATTCCACTATTTTGTGTCCAGTAGTTGTCTTTCAGAGGTTGTCAAATTTCAGAGTAAAATCTTTTAATTTAATAATCCTTGACAAATTGTTCTTCCATGTCTTTGTGTAATTGCTTTTTAAACCTAATAAATTTTAAACATTGATTAAGTCCTTCTGCACAGAGTTCCAATATTTAATTAATTATGCACTGTACAAATAAAGATCTTATTTAATTTTTTTATAATCTCGATCAGTTTTGCTGTACCTCTACCATACTTATTACTAGAGAGAGGAAAAAAAAAATCACATAAATTCCCCAAATACTATTTTACCAGTATATCAGTAATTTATTACATTGTTAACTAATTCTGCCATTTCTTAATGATTATCTACAGTATGTCCTCCATTGGTATCAACTTTGGTAATTGTAGATCCTCGAGAACCAGAAACCTTTTTAAAAACTGTCATCACATTTGTCACCTTTCTTCCTTTCCTCTGATGTTGGCATAGGTTCAAATAATAGTTTACACAGCACAGTTCATAGCTCAGCTGTTTCATCCTTCAGTTCCCTTAGAAGTCCAGGGTGAATACCAGCTGGTCTTAGCAATCTGTTCCTGTCCACTTTATTGACCTATCCTAAAACTTCCTCTACTGACCATATAATTTGTGTTTCCTGATCCAACATGGTGCTTTCCCCAAAGACCACCTTGGAGGTCACTTCATTATCGGTCAAACAGAAATAATTCTAAGCTTCAGCATTTGGAAGCAGGAAAAAAGGGATGTTAGTCCTTCTCTTTTTTTTCTTTGGAAAACAGATAAGAAGGAGTAAATCTTATTTTTGTATTGCATTTTTAATAAGTCTTTATCCATGCTAAAAATTCAATCGTATGAAAATTTTAAAACCCTATCTCTAAATCAGCAAAGCAGTAAAAATCAGAAACCTACTGAAGTCCATGGAATTAAAATACGAGCTTATACTCTTAAGTGAAACCCCAGTGAAAAAGAGACACTTAAAGATGTGGTTACTTACAGATTTTATGCAGCATTTTTTAAATGGCTTTAACATGCTGCAGTCTCCATATTTCCCTAACTATGCTCTGTTGCTGTTTTCAGGTAAGACTACTTGTAAAACTTTTATTTTAATCTCTCAATGAACAATTCACTACTTTGTTTGATCTCAAAGCTCTTTCAGCTTCACTAAGTAGCTTCTAGAAGCTGGACAATGACATGTTTCTAGATCAAAGTTCAACATACAAGCTATTTTCAGTTGTTCCTTCTGTGCAAGTTTTCAAACCGTTAGTATTTATAATTATTGATTTACAGGAATAAGTAGAAGTATCTTTTTCCTTTTTATACCTTAATTCACTACACTGTCAAAATTGTTTCATCATAATCTTAACTTTCAATTTAATACAGATGTTTTCAGAGCTTGAGTTTTGAACATAGAGTAATCCAAATTTTTTCACCTTCGGAGAAGGACTTGGGGGTGCTGGTGGATGAAAGACTGGACAAGTCGGTAGTGTGCACTTCTAGCCCAGAAAGACAACCATATCCTAAGGTGCATCAAATGAAGTGCGACCAGCAGGTCAAGGGAGGTGATTTTGCCCCTCTATTCTGTCTCGTGAGACCCCACCTGGAGTACTGTATCAGCTCTGGGGTCCTCAGCACAGAAAAGACATGATGCACCTGTTTGAGTGGGCCCAGAGAAGGGACATACAAATGATCAGAGAGCTGGAGCGCTTCTCCTACGAAGACAGGCTGAGAGTGCTGGGGTTGTTTAGCCTGGAGAAGAGAAGGGTTCAGAGAGACCTTATTGCATCCTTTGAATACTTAAAGGGGGGTTATAGGAAAAATGGGGCAGTCTTTTAGTAGGGTCTGTTGTGACAGGACAAGGGCTTTAACTTAGGATTAAAGGAGGGTCGATTTAGACTAGGCATACCGATGAAAATTTTTTACAATAAGGGTGGCTAAACACTGAAACAGGCTGCTCAGAGGTGGTGGATGCCTCATCCCTGGAAACATTCAAGGTCAGGTTGGATGGGGCTCTGAGCAATCTGATCTCATTGAAGATGTCCCTGCTTATTGCAGATGGGTTGGATCAGATGGCGTTTAAAGGTCCCTTCCAACCCCAACTATTCTATGATTCCACAAATCACAGTATAAAGACATAGCTGAGCACTGCTGGTAATAGATGGGAGTTCATTCCTTTCCTCAGACACTCAGCTTTTCTCTTAGTTGCATATTCTTAGAATTTATGAAAAAGTCAGCATAATAATCAATGTACTTTAAAAACTTGAACTCATAAAAATGTCAGAAAAATTATCAAGGGAAAAAAAAGTTTGTAATCAAAGTAGCAAGATTAATCAACTTGTGGACTAATAAACAAGCACCAGAGTGGGGCAGACCATATAACCAGGTGCAGGGCAGAAGAAATCAGTCAGGCCTATTACCTTCAGCATCAACGAACTGATGCATCTGCCCTGTTGCTCAAAGAGCACCATTCCATGATCCCAGTTGAGTAGAAGCTGCACTGCATCTGAAAAAAGCTGTCCACCATTTTCCTGACACTACTTTTATCTAGTGAATCCCAGAAGCTAGTTTTCAGTTGTGCCATTTCCCTATACAGCCATGGAAACCCCAGTATTAAACAAGAAAGAGAATTGAACCCCTCCCAATTAGCAGCACCAGATTTGCCTGCCACTGAAATATGGCATAGAACAAATTCACAAAATTGGCTATCACATTAAATTAGAAGGATGGGAGAGAATAGCAAACTGGGATTACTAGGAAGGAGTTGGTGTATCCTCATTGAAACTGAATGAGGAATCCACGGTCAGCAGTGGACTGCAAAGTTACCCAGGCTGCAGGAGACCAAGGACATCAGAGAGAATAAACAGCACTCCCATATCAGCCCCTGAAGTACCTCAAAGCACCTGAAGTATGCCTGGAGATCAGGATGGGTCACTTCTACCAACCTAAGACATCAGATACTGGTATACAACCAGGCAGTGCAAGTATCTCCAGATCTCCAGATGATGACATTATGCTGAATGGCAACCTGAAGGTAGCAGTGGCCTTGCAAGTCAAATGCTGGGGGGTTTGAACCTTCAGTGCAAGACTGCTTACTCCTTGCTACAATCCTTGGGGAGCTGGGAAATCTGGGAGGCAAGCCAAAAATCAGACAAATCACTGGGGATTTCTCATCCTGCAATCTGCGGCCCATCCTCTGCCTCACACACCCCTGGATAAACCTCCTGTTCATAAACATTTACCTTATGTGATGTATGGGGACGGGGGAGAGAAAACAAAGGAGTTCAAATCTATCCCTTACTTGTAGATTTTTGCAACAATAATACTAACTACTTTGTTATCTAATAAATGTAAAATAGGAACTCATGGTCCAAAGTCCAGGTCACTGCTATAGCAAAGCACAACATACAAGTTTTCTTATTTTTGTAAGTCTACCTTCAAAATATTGAGGTCTTTCTCTTAAAGATTCATTCACAAGGTAAGTGTGCCTGAACCTCTCTGATCTAGTTGTCCAGAACCAATCTGCAGTTTAAATTTTTTCGCAATTAGTTTTTACTTATTTCTTGTGGTTGAAATAATTTGTTACCCTTTCTAACACTCTTCTTAGAGAATAAGAAAACAGCTCAGCCCTACAACACGATCTTTGCTTTTTTAATTAAAGATTTCTAATCCATTTATTCTCTACACCTGGCTATACCAGCAGCTTCTATGCATGTGTGATTTAATCTGTCTTGAGTCTGGGACAGTAGAACCGAAAGTCACAATACAAAGCGTAGCTTGTAAACACATTAACAACAATGCTTCCCTACTGGAAACAACTCTGTGAAATCAAGGATTTGTTCTGCTCTTCTTCCTTGCCTTTATTTATTTTTTCAGTAAACAGTTGATACATACATATATAAAAACACATATACGTACATAAACTGAAATAAAAATCAGAGATTCTAGCACAAACCTAAAGTTTTTCTTTATACTGTTGAATTTCAGGCATAAGCACCTGCAGTTTTTAGGTTCTGCTTCCCTGACTACAACGGAAGGCAAGTTCTATGCCATGCTCTTAGACAATACCAAATGCATTTGATTGGACTGGATAAGTGTTAGCTTATTTCAGACTGCTTCTTTCTCAGATGATTAATCACCAGGTTTCTTTGCTTTCTTCTGACATAGGTACACCTACACTCTTCATTCTCAAACACCACCAATTCTCTGCCATCTTGTAAGTACTCAGTCAGCTACTGTAGATCTCCATCATCAACTATTAGCAGATGAATGTCAGCAAGGCTACACAAAGCTAGTAAGAAACTTTAGTGACTGCTACAAAACTTTACCATAAAGGCAACTGTTGTTCTTCCTATCCTTCTCTCTGTACTGCCCCTGCCATGATTAGACACAGGCTGGGGACTAAGTAGCATGCTGTTAAATACCAGTGAGGCAAATACAGTAGCATTTAGCAATGTGAACAAAGGATTTAACATATTAAAATTTCTTTGTTATGTGCCAAAATTTCTGTTGAAATACAAACAAAAGTTACAGTTAAAGGTTTGTATGAAAGAAATCCTATGGTTCTGATTTTGTATATCATATACGTAGTATAAATATTCTGACATGACTTGAAATGCACTTAACTAGAACAAGTTCCTTCAGAATTAATGGGACTTAAAAGTAACAGCAAAATTTCCCAATCATACTTAAGTATGTGGCTTTGTTCACAAATTTGTCTTTCTTCTACTCATCCAGCTTCTGTAACATCCTACCCTCTTTCAACTTCAGAATGCATCCGAACTCTGCCATCATAAAGTTAGGCCTTTTCTTAACATATGCAACAAATCATTGAGACTATTTAACAAATAATTATTCCCAAAACTAATAGCCTCATAGTCCAGTGTATCCTTTTTCAATATTCCTCACATCCTCCTCAATTTACCTGTTTTATGAGTCTGCAGCTAATCCCACTTTTCATTAATATTGGCACAGTGGCAATCCTACTGCGGTCCAGAGGTTAAGTCTATCATATTTATTTTGCTTAGAAAAACTGTCACCTTCTCAAAAGAAATAAAATTTTATCAACAGTCTAGCATAATTTACTTTTATATGCTGAATATGATACACGCCTTGGTCCCATTTTTTTTCGTCTACCTCTCTATCATTGATTATAATTTTGTAGAAAAACTGTTCAGTGTTTCTGCATATCATTGATAATGAACTAATGAATCTACAAAACAAAGTCCTTTGTCATTTTTGAAATTAACTTACAGAAAAGGTGCTAAGCCTTTTTTTCCCAGCAAAAATAAATATAAATCCCCTCAGTATTCCCTTGCTATAACCAGTAAATGATGCATGATTCCCTTGCAATCATCACTAAAAACTATATACTATTTACTATAATAAAAGCAATGAAATGGATTTATATAACTGAATAAAGAAAAAAACAGTAATGCTACACTGTATAAGTTAAATTCAAGGTCCTTATGTGCACAAGTGCCTCAAGCATTACACAGAAACAAAATGTGGCTTTAGCCAACATTTTTCCCTGCTAAATCAAGAGTTGTCAATCAGTATATTTGTTTGTGTGGTCTCAGAGTACATTGCCTCAATCTCAACAGTCATAGTGGAGAATGTGGAGAGCATAAACTGTATCTACTTAACCAGCATTCATGCACCCTCATTAATTTTTTTCATCTCACTTTCAAGCATATCGTGGCTCATACCAGAACAATAACTTGCTGATAATTGTTTGAGACAACAACTGGACAGGAACAGTGTAGAGGTGAACTTTCTTATAGATTATAGGGTGCCTCAGTGAATTACAATTAGTTTTAAAAGTCATCTGTCCTGTCCAGCAGCTTTCAAGACATTTCATTAGCAACTACAGAAATCCTAACATATTTTAGGCTTTAATGACCCAGGTGTATTGTATTTTCTAAGACAGAAATTTCTCCAGAACACATGACAAATACTGAAATATGTGAGCTCACAGCTCAATAAGAGATGTAGTATTAATCAAATTGTCACGTGATGTAAATTGAAGCTTAGCTTGTCATTCAATAAGTTTAACACTAATAAAATAAATAAAATAACAGGAATTATTTATACAACTCCCAAATCACAAACCACCTTTACAAAACTATCTGATAACTTTACCAAACTCCTCTGCAAGAAGATCAGTGTCATATTTAGGAATATAACAACATAATTCAGATCAAGTACACAATGTTAAAACAAACCACAAAGGAAAACAACCACATATATAGTTGTATAGTTGCATTTCATAACAAGTTACAGGAAAATAGAGCTCTTAGTTTTCTTAATATTGTTCTTTCTCTGGGGTGAAGAAAACAGCTATCCCCTAATCTTCCAGTCTTCCCCAAAATTCCAAGTATGATTTGCTATAATTGAAAAAGGATGTATCATTGAAAAAATCCAACATATATCTGCCTTTCTGCAACAGAATACTATATATCTACCTATTACACATTATTGTTATTATAGCGTAAATAAACCACAAAACCTAACAAGATTACTTACAAAATAACATTAAAAAAAATCTTTCAAATGTCCAACTCTCTTAACGAACTGTGCTGAAAATGTTCCCTATCTCTTCTAAAAAATCACTTCAGTGATGCATTATCTGTTGCTTTTCCTGCCCCAAAACTCAACCTTTTGGAATTCAGAGGATAACTTCCTCTACATTTATCTCTAGTTTGTGAGGAAGCTGTTGAAATTAAAGTGTTCCATTTCAGGAACAGAAAAATCTCCATATCTGGAGAAACATTATTTCTTAAAAATCATTCACAGTTAGAAGGCTACCTTCATGATAAAAGGATAAAAATTGTTTTTTTCAGAGAGATATCTGAAATTACTACACCAGAAATTACTAACTCTTTCTACTAGGATAAAAAAAATTAGTGATGAAAAAAAATCTGTAAAAAGGAAAGCAGATTTTCAGTAGCAACTCTGACTTCAGATGCAGGAAAAAAATTGCATGGAAGGTCCATTCAAAACCAATATCCTGCCCAAATTCTTCACTTTGGAATAAGTTGAAACATGGGACTGCAGTAACAGAAGAGAGTTGTCTAAGGAAAAAAATATTTTTTCAATTAAAAAGACCGACTTAAATTAAAATTTTCCACTGCCTTAGTAAAGACCACACATAATGATAGCATGGAGACAGACCACTATGTCTATTCCAAACAGAATGCTGGGCAAGCATCATCAAAAACAGACAAAAATAAAGAAAGGTAGCACAAGACCTAGTTTTCTGCATAAAACAACTAGTAGCAAGCAGCCTTCGGGAGGCAGGAAAGATTTCAGGTACAGTTTAAAATCAGTAATTTATCAGTTGTTTTTTGTAGCACCTAGCTTACAAAGGCAGCACTGAGAAATAGAGCAATTATAATTGCTAGTGTAAGGGCACAAGTATACCATAGTAGTTGAGCCACTGCCATTTCTCAAGGCATATACTGTCACCATGTTCCTTTCTACATGTTCTTCCCAAAAGGAGGAGATGTTTCCATACAAATGGGGTGCATGAGCTTTACATTCATCCTTGTATATTCAAAATAGAAAAAGTTACATACATACACATAAATAACATGCCTCAATTGAGTCCAATTACTGACAAGCAATCTCTCTCCCTAACAGTTGTTTATACAGGCTTTCATACTGTGCTCTACTCATACACCATCGGTTACCTGGAACAGCATCCTGGAGTTTAACAGCATAAATAACACTCTTTCAAAAGCAATATGATGCTGAGAGATATCAGCAAGAGAGTAACTGGTAAAATCATAAATGCACTTGAAGCAACCAACCACCATGCTATTATGATAAAGTTCTCTCCATATGGCAATCAGTGTTTATTCATCCTAAATCCCACCCATTTCCCTTTTAACAATGCCTGATGCATCTGCACATGAAGTCTTTTGCAGTCTCTACAATACAGCATTTGATATACACACGACAGATGGATGGCAAACACACTGTTTTGTTTTGGTTTAACCCGACAAATGTAAGGCAAGAATGGAAGGAAATTCACATTTTAGCTGTTGGCTGTATTTCTGTAGTGGCTTTTTTGTTTGTTTGTTTGTTTTAAAATTAGATGCCGGTTCATACAATTAATTCTGGCTTAAGCTCATAAACATCAGAAATTAATATTAAGTATTTCTGTATTAATTTTTGCCAAAATGTCTGATAAAAAATTTCAACTTACTTCCAAAGCACATCTTTAAAAATCATTAGAAAATTAACTAGTGAAAGAGATTAAGTGTTCCAAAGAGCAAGGGAGGCAGGTCATTTGGGAGGGGGTTGTTTGTTTTTTCTCAGAAACAGAAGTTATTACTACAAATCTTCTATAGGCCAACAGATCTGACTGATCTCATGCACTCAAGCTGGATACAATTGCATGCATTAATATATTCTAGTTTAGGAAGTTTCTACTTAGCACTCTACAGTTTACATCTAATTGTAAGATCTCTTTAGACACATTTAAAGGTTGCCCACTACATTAACAGTGGTTGAAGTAGGACACTAGGAATAGTAAATGAGGCCTTAGAAGCTTCAATGCATTGTGTGTCAAGCAAAAGATCACATAATTACAGAGTGTTCTGTCTAAGTTCGTAAGTTATACTGTTAAGAATCTGTGTACTCATCATACTAAACACTTAACTCTCATAGTCTCAAGCCATGATGAGACTGCAAGTAAAGGTAAATGGAGCATACCTTCATTTAGATTATATGCTTTAATATACACTGTAATAAGCCAATTATTCAAGGCTGTTCAGAAGAGTGCCCAATTTAACTATTGATTTTGGACAGATAGGTCTAATACAGAAAAAAATCTAAAAAAAATTACTGAGAAAAACATATGAAATGAGTCAATGATCATTTATTTAATTTTGTGACCTTAGACACGGTCAATTAAAGTTCTGTTTCTCTTGATGAAAGCCTTGAAAGAGAAGAACACTAACAAAGCCAAACAAGTCCATTTATCAGAAACTATAACAGCTAAAATGGCTTTATACATAACATACTCATGAAGGTGTCTATAGTACAAGGAAATTGCATCACATACCTCTAGACACCAGATTATTCAGATACCAGACTGTTTTCTTTCCTTAGGGGTACAAGGAATCTCACATGCAATGTTCAGTAAATAAGAGCCGTAGCTCCATATTGTAAAGACTTATTAAATACCATAAACCAATATTTTTCTATAGCAACCTATAAGGGAAACAAGCCATTATAACTATCATGATTAATTTATATCGATATACTTATCGGTGTATATCTGAATGTAAAACAGGGGGAAGTTTTTAGGTTGACATGGTTAATTACAGTAAACGACATCTGTTCTTTCTAGATTTTAAAAAGAATAAAACAAAAAAAGGGAAGAGTAATATAGTGTTATCAGTGCTGCTTCTGATAGTAATGCACCTATCCAACTTCTTGAAAGATGCAAGCAGCTTCTTTTTTTCTCCAAATAAATCACTGTGAAATATCATTGATATACTAAAACCAGTAAAACATGCTTGATTATTGCAAGTCTCCTATACTGCAGTGCCAGAACTAAGTTGTTGAAACAAAAAGCATGTATATCATTCTCAAAGGAAATTTAACCTAGTAGTGCTGTCATACATCCACAGGCTGGTTTTGTGCAAATAGTCCCTGCCTTCTCCTACCACTTCCCAGAAATCTACATTAAAAAAAAATTATAATGTATACTAGATACTATATTCATGTGACTTTCCCAGCTACTGCTTATCTTTGTTTGTATTCAGCACCACAAAACTATCTGGTAAAAATCCTTTCAAGAAACTTCATTGCCTTTCATGTTTGCCTATATTCTGTACTTTCCCTTTGCATAAGTTTCCTCATATTTTAAAGCATATTTTCCATGAGTGCACTTAAGTTAGAGCCAAATAAACTCTACGAAAAGGCACATGCTATTTACTTGTATTCAGTGGCATGAGATGTGTAGTAAAATAAAATGTAAAGAGGCATGTAGTCCTCAACTGTGAAACTAGGATATCAGGATTTATTTCAAATCAGAAATAAAGCCCATTTGTTTAGTTATAATATATACATTATTTAGAGACAAAAAAGTTCCAATTTCAACAAGGCGTTAAACAGGATGCACACCAAACATGTGTAAATTACCTTAACTTTTCCTCAGGACTGGAGAGTATAACTGAAGACTACATGGTAATATGCAGCACAATTTTCCAAGGATATATCAGTGTTCTAATCTTAGCACAGTATTTCACAAGTTGTACATTAAAAGCTTTTAATCACTACTACAAGGGAAAATATAAAGAGTGAAGGAAATTTTTGTAATTTAGGTACGTGATTTATAACCCACAAAAGATTTTTTTCCATTAATTCGCAGCCTAAGTACTTAGCAATATTTAAATATACTCAAAAATTTAATATTCAGAGTACTATTCTATATAAATAGCAAAGAAAATGCTACCGTTTTCTTTAATTTAAATTATTCTGCTAAAAGCTCTTCCTAATACAGAAGACAAATACTAAAAATGACACAAACAGGAATCAATGAAGCAATTTAGTTCTGGGTTACAAGATGCCACTTGCTAATTTCATGGAAAACAAATCTTGCAGGAAATAACACTGACTTCACTTTTCCAAAAAAGTGCAAAAGAGTCTTCTAATTGAAAGCATACCTATGCATCCTCCAATTACAGAATCATATTTCTTCAGCATTACTACAGATGTACAATTGACATTACTTCCAACGTTTGTATTTCTTAGAGTTTTCTCTCCTCTTTCACCAAATCTGTAATACCTATTCAGAACACAGATCATTTACTGTACTATGAGACACTCTTGTGGTACATTAAGGAATGAAGTGATCAGCCAACTGTAAACAGACAAAGAGACTGAAACTGGGAAAGCATCCGTTGCAAGCAAGCTTTGAGAATATTCAGCATTTCAGAATATTTTACTAAAAAGCAAGTGGGAGAGAACTGCAGCATCCATTCTCACTGAAACGCTGTTGTATCTCACACACTATTTGACAGAAACTAAACGAGAGCAACAATGGAATTGCAAGTCAATTCCTGTTTTTATTGGCTAGAGAACACATTAATACCACATCACACTATAAACTGAGTGTAACTTCACTGCAAATTATCTTATGTTAAAAAGGATAGGTATTTCTGCATGAAAAATAGGCATTTGATAGTCTAACAAGGTGCCAAAGGTGGCATATCAGACAAATACTGTGAATGTAGTTTTAGGCTAAATATTAAAAGACTTTCTCATTAGCATGCATTTAAACCTCTGTCCAGAAATCATCTCATTCCTTCAGCAATTCATGCAAACAAAACTTCTATAATTAAAGCTGCTTGATTTCCTGCTCTTCCAAGTCTGTGCTATAGTTCTGTGAGACTGAAGATGATGTAGATTCTATAATAGGGATTCTGCATAATCAGTTTAGTATGCAGATTTGGTTATTTCACACATCTTTTATGGAGAAAAATATAATTTATCATACAAGAACAATAATAATAGTATTTTTTTACTATCTGGTCACATATCTTTGTATTAGCCACAAATTTTTAAATGTTGGACAAAGACAAAAAGCAAAAAATAAGTCTGCTTTGAACCAGTTTGACTCTTTTCTATATTGATTAATTAACATCTCTAAGTGCTGTAGAATAAGATTTTATCCCTCTCTTCTTGTTACATTCACATATGCATAATAGTTGACTACCTAGTCACTAGACCTTGCTGACTTTTGAGGAATTAGTCTAATCTCATATGCATAAAAATTATTTAGTAGTTCTACAAGTAAACAGTAACAAAGTATTTATTCTATTAGACTTGAATATCATTATCTGTAAATGTGGTTCTTGCAGCAGAATCATAATTTGATTAAATCTATATAACTTCCCCCCCCAAAGACTGAAATATTTCCCTGAGTAAACAAAGAAATCCAACTGCTGATCAAAGAATAAGCCTTAGCTTCAGAGACTGGAGTCTCCTAAGTACCAAGAGCTGTATAGACAGTCCAGAACAAACACTAAGAGTGGTATGAATTAAGCAATTTTTTGTTATTATTTTTAAGGAAATTAAGCGTAATGTAATTTCCATTTCACCCTAAAGGTAGGCATGAGTTCTAGCAAAATGAATCATGTTATTTCCTTGACAAATCAGAGGGACACGAGCTCCTTGACACAAGAAACGCTTTGTGCTTATTTTCTCTAACTCTTTTCATACTGACTTATTTTTGCCACTGTACTTTCAGGAGGGCTTTTATTTAGTCACAAATATGCTTCATACTTTGAGTTTTGGTCTGTACTCCCAGGTTCTCAGCAACAGTAACCTGAAGATCAGAACTGTTTACTTCCAGCGCATATGAGTATCCTGTTCTCAAAAACCTATTTTTGTTCAAGTGGTTGAAATTCTTTTTATTTATTATAAAGAATGCACCTGCACAGCTCAGCTTATCTGGCCATTTATCCCCACTTGCTCACTACCTCTCCCATTATTCTGGTGAATATGGAAGACTAAGAGGTGCATTTTGAGAGTCAACTGGTAGCAGCAAATGGATTCTATCATCCCCTTTTTCAGGTTTGACCAAGTACAGTCCTCCATTGATCACTACTGTTTCTCCTCTACAGAGCAATAAAAGAGCAATTCATACTACCAGATTAGTACTGAAAATAAACTTTCTCTTTTGGCTTTTTGCAGCTAAGATGATCTAGCCTGGTTTGGTTTTAGCTACATCTATCCACGTTTGTTTCTTTTCACACCAGCATTACCTACCAAGATTTTTCCTGCAATATGCAACTGTGCCTTGGATCCCAGTCTTCTCTTCATGCAATCCAGCTCCATATCTACCTTCTATTTTGTCAGCTTTGGCAGTAGTTTTCATTCAAACAATCTTGCTGAGCACTGACTTGCTTTATCTATCTTCCCACTTTTTCGAATAGATGACCCAATACTTCTCAAGATCTTACACTGAAACGCCAGCAACAAACTCCAAAATTCTGCTTCACAGATATCAATTACATTGCAGTCAAATTTTAAATGCCACAAGGCATTACACCGCATAGTCTAAGAACTGCAAAGATAAGCAGTCACCCTAAGCAGTCTCTTTCTAGTTTGTTACCCTTGCCAGCTATACATATGCATTTACCATTTTGGAAAAAGGCATTTCTATATCAAAGGACAAGTCAGACTGCACAGCAGGAAACATTTAGTCTTTACAACTGTTAAGCTGAGTAATAGAGCAGATAAAATTTCTAAGTTTCATTACTCAGGTGATGATAGAGGTGAGTGAGGTTGTAGAAGAACTACCTCGTGAGTTAAAAAGAAAAGTAGAGCCCCACTAACTTCTAAAAATAGGAAAAGTGGGGCAGCAAAGCCATAAAACAGAAATACAAAGTTGTTAAAAGCTACGGAATATGCTGTCCAGTGCTTTCATTCTCTTAAATTTAAATGACATTGAAAGCAACAAACTGATGCACAAGAAGAATGTATCTGAAAACACAACTACCATTTCACTGTAAATATTTAACTATTGTGCCAGGCAACAACAAGACTGCAAACACATCCTGCCCTACTAGGTAAGTTTTCAGAATTATATCCTATGTAAAAAATAAAATTTTGTTAAAGCTCTGATTTAACCTCCCCAAAAAATCCTACAATTTCAGATCTATTAAATTCTCTCAATTATTTCATAACCTTCAGAACCTGATTGCTCTTAATGGGGGAGGACCCCATCTACAAGACTTTCACAATATGCATGTCCTTCATGGGGATGCTTGTTTTATATAACATATTGAAAGAGTCCTGTTAAAACATCTATTAGGAAACTACCAAGGCAAGACATTTAGAGACTAGAAAAATCTATTTAGAATGAAGAAAATTTATGAGAAATTCATCACATTGAGATCACACAGAGGAAAACAGCAGCCCACAATGGAAGTCTGTTTCACAATCATTCACATGAAGTACTCAACTTACTGTTTTTTAAATATGACCTTACTTTACTTACAGAAATAAATTATGTATTAGATAAGGCCAGGTCATATTTACATGAAGTTAGTTGGTAAAGAAGAGTATATAATCTTAATGAGTAAGAAAAGAAAATGTCTAACCACTTTTTGCATATGAATAAACTAAAATATTGTTCCAGCTGAACCAGATCAATTGTAAACAGAACCCAAGACTCTGCCAAATACACTGCTAAAGTCTGCATGGCATACCAGTGTCTACCCAAGTACTGTCTAACAGCTGCCTAATTGGACATCACTGCTCCATTAACATATAATCTTCTTGATTTTTTTTGTTTGTTTTTCACAAATGAATTGTCCTTGAAATGAATTTTCTCTGAAACATGCCATTCAGTGAAAAACTAAATGGTAGATTTTTTAGAGGATGAAAACTAGTGCTTATGGAAATTTAAATGCTAATAATTTTCATCAACAGTGACTTTGAAGGTTTGCCAAAGGTTTGTGAAACATTTCTTGCAAGCAAATTATTTTTCTCGGCTCACAATAAAAAAAGGCTACAATAAAAGCAGTGTTGTAATGAAGATTTTATTACACTCAAACATAGTGTTACCTTTAGTCAGATATAAATGCTTGCAATGTTAGATTAGAAATTCATCAAAAGCACTTAGTGCATAAACACAGCAAAACTACAAAGGAGGTATAACCCCATGAAAATAGGTTTGTAGCAGGTGTATAGAGTTTTATACCTCCCATGTGATACAAATGCTAGCAAATTAATTAGTGCAGGATCCTTGCTAGTATAGGGACAAACATATTTAAGCTCTTAAAATGAGTATTTTCCATTAAATAAACAAAATTATTAGACTGAGCAAGGGCACTGTGATGACCTTTTTTAACTTGCATTTTAAGTTCCAAACCTGCTTTTCTGTTCCATTGGTGTTTACGGTTTAGGACTTACGAAACTGATCAGACTTTTTTTAGTGTCTCAATACATGAAAATAATATCCATCTCCTCTAAAATTTTAGTTATTCACACTGTGAAAACATTCTCTAGTAGATATCAATAAGGGAATACTCATTGCTTCTAAGACATAAAGCCTTCAAAGGCTTCCTCTACCAGTGTTGAGATATGGGAGCACAGTGCTTTTGTTAGCCTGAATATACTGTCATATTTTCATCAAACATGAAATCACTGCAGACTGATATTGCATTTTGTGTACAAATCAGCAATTAACCAAAAAAAAAAAAGAAAGGAATTAGGCGTTTGAAAGAAAAAGGTAAAGGTGAACTAAAAGAACTACTCTGTCCAAGCACTTCACTCAATCTGTTTTGGAGCTGACAGGAAACAATAGTCTGTGTGTAGAAGGTGAGAAACAGTCACCTAATAATAGCATATACTGCAACTCTGTCATAAAGAAAAAAATTAATTTAAAATAAATTAAACTTATGGCATCATAATACTCTGCTTAGGTAGATGCTTATACGTGCTGTAACAAACTCTTCAATAATATCCTTTCACTATCTGACAACTATTTCCTAGATGAAAAAAAAATCCAAGTACCCTATCTGGTAACAGAAGTTTTTCTAATACTATTTACAACATCTCCTGATAGACTGCCTCTTTCCTACAGTCCTATCAGAAGAATGATCTGATTTACTGATGATTTTGACATAGATTAGGGCACTCATGTCACAGTCATTCAATAATTCATAATTAACAATTAATTCATGGGAGATTTCATCCTAGGAAATTGTCAAAGAAGCAGACTAAAGGGGAAAAGATACCACAGTTTTTAGCTTCAAAAAGAATCAAACTACAAAACAAATGCTATTGTCAGACTATTTTAACCACTGGCATACTAATGTCCTCTTTGGGTTTTCCATTTTTTGTTTACCACACATTTTATCTGGAGATGAAAGTCAGGTTTTAGGAGTTACTCACATTCTACTTCTTCAAATACATTTAACAGTCTGAACAACTGAAGGTTTCTCCTATCCATGATAGGACATTAGAAAAAATAAAGTACGTTCAATTAATTTTCCCTAAATTGGGTCTTTTTAGCCCTGACAGTAATTGGTAATCCCTGTTTTAATTCAACATACCAACTTTTCTATTTTGTCAAAGAGCAGTTGGATGGCCATCTGGCAGCCAGCCAAGCTCAATGCACAACAGAAGTATAGTCAATGACTGATTCTTATGTATCATTCTCTACATGACAAATATGATTTGATACAAATATCTAAAAAGGATAAGAGCAGATATTCTATTTGCAGAGAACAGAAACAACTAATATAGTTACTACCAGTGCAACACTAAATATACCATCCATTCCCTCCATGCGAAGATGATGGACTGAAGTTGCAAGATACCACTTGGTTGCTGTTTCTTGCAAACGGTCAGAACTTATTTCTGCTGTCTTCAGAAAGAAACTTTTTTTTCTTCTTTCATTTTATGTGGACAAACCTTTTCGAATTATTTTGCTTTCAGGGGTAGTTCAGATGATACTGCAGGGCAGCCAAACTTAAAACACATAGCAGGCTTTACTTCTACTTGCACGCAGTTCCATTAAAAGGTAATTCAGGTTACTTGGTGCTGTATTATAGCAGAAGTTATTCAAATATATTGTTGGCAGTCTGACAGCTTTGTAATAATAAGATTCTACAAGGAGTACTGTTTGGAACTACTGCTGATAAACCCTCCTCCAGAGGAGGAAAGTATGAGGATACTGGGCTCCACCTAATCCTCAGGTGGATGACTGCAAGTTCTCTTGCTTATGGCTAGATAGACTGTGCCAGGTCAAATACAGCACTAAAGTGATTTCTATTGTTAATTTGATCTTCTTGCTAGCATTTACTCTCTTTTCTGGTTTAAAATATTTGAGACTTAGATGGCACTATAGCAGCTTAGGCCTTGATGATTTTTCTTAGAGTATACAGGGGGAAAAAAAAGAAAAAAATTAGAACTATATTGACCTTTTCAAGACAAGTGCCAACAGAGATAGTACTCCCACAGAAGTGCTTTATTTCTAAATAATCAAGTCTGGCAGGAGCTCTGGTGTGATGGGATCAGACACTGCCATCTCCAATAAGATTAGGATGAAAATCTGTCCTAGTTGATTAAAAAAAAAAATACAGAGAGATCATGTGATCTTTCTCTCTCGAGTTTACCAGATCAGTTCCCTTCAACATCTAAAAGAGTAAATTTCTAATATTTTATGCCATCTCCCACTAAGCGTAGTTATCTACATACTGCTAAAAATAATTAAGAATTTACAAGTGCTTTCTTGTATATTTGATGTGCAATTTCTAATCCTCATTTGGACTTTAACACTTTAAACATAAGAGTCATTGGATCAAGTAAAATCAATTTATTAATAGGATATTTATAAATGCAATACAATAATTATAAAGCACACATTTCATAAAACTACTACCTTTCTTATATTTTACATACATGAGACAAATTGTCATTTTGGATTGAAATGCTTCCAAAGATTTCTTTTTGGTTAGACATTGTTTTCTTGCTTTCTCTATACAACCTCACAAGTATGGGAATTACCTTGGTAAAACTCTCCAAGCATCCAGAGGATTACTGTAAGCAAACATGTAGCTGGTTCTCTCTCTCGAGTTATCCTGAAGACACATCCAACATTATGCTTAACTACTAGAGTCTCACTGCATTAATTACATTTATTCAGAGACTTCAGCAACTTACTGCTATGATCTTCTCCATACCAGTACTCTTCAAAGTATCTCCACAAACCAAGAATATTTATTATAGACGTTTCATTACTTTTCTCTGTTTTATAAGGTGACAAGACCAAGCAATTGCATATTAAAATTTACCTTTTTTCAGTACTGTAAGTCTTAAACATAGTAGCTTGAAGCTACTCCAACTAACCAGGCACTCATATCCATGATTAAGAACCATGAGCTGCAATAAGAGATGTCACTTGAAAACACACTATGCCAGCCTTACCACTTTGTATAATCCATTCTCCTCACTTCCCAAAAAAGAAAGCTCTTTCCTACAAATATATCCTTTCCTATTTCTTTTGGACCTTTTACCCTGGAATTTTTCTAATGTTCTTTGAACCCGCTGAACTTTTGAAGTTGTCTCCAAGTGGTCTCACCAACTCCTTAGTTAATTTTTTTCAAAAAATTAAATGTACATTTCAATATTAGCTAGAGGATCCTTTGCAAGAAATTCATGGATTCAAAATGAGTTTGTGAAGAACATTCCATTTACATTTATCTAGATAAATTTAATGAGTTTTCCCATTTTCTTCATACTTCCACATTTGTAATGCTAACTTGTTTCTTGCAATATTGTCTTGAACTTTTTACTTTTTAATTATTGCAGTAGTATTTTTTTCGTACCTCCATAACATCTTCAGTTTTTCAATTGTTTCAATGCCCCTTCAGAATCAATATAATTTATAATTCCTATATAAACACCTGCTAAAGCTTCAACTCTATTCTATACTGTTCTGTATTCCTTTTTCTAGCAGAATTTCCTCAATGGGCTATTTACATAGGCATGAGACTTACTTTTCTAGATCAACACTGAAATACTTTAGGCACATTAGCTAGCAAAATGTCACAACCGAACATTTGAGTACTTCAATATGATTATACTTAATGAGAATAAAATTCACTTAAAGCATTATTGAACATTCTGGTCCCTGCTTCCACAACTGGATACCTCTTCTTATGCAAAGATTTCAGTGAAAAGAGTGCATAAGCAGACCCTTCAGCAGAGTAGAACCAGCTCATTCATTGCATGTCATCATTTGACTACAGAATCATTTTCAATTTCTCATCTTTCTGGGTTTGGAGACAAAGCTTTAGAAACATTCAAGGACTGTTCCCAATTTGAGTACAGTGAATAGCTTGCTGATTCTACTTTAGAAAGCCTGGTATTAAGTCTCTTCAAGACTGTGAAGGAAACGGGATGTCTCTAATTTCTTTGGTAAGTTTTGTCATAAACAGTAAGTTACGTATAAGTTACAACGAAGTATCCCCTCTCTTCATGGTCATGAGAACAAAAGCAGTTACTTTGCCGACCTCTTTACTAGAATTCATGTTGTCAACAAGAGATACAGATATACCTGGTCTTGTCTACTAATGTGTTTAAGTATTCATGTAAAGTTCTGTAAACCACTCACATGAACAAAGATGAAATTTAGTTCCATGTTGCCCCTTAGACACCTACTTGCTGTTCTAAATAAAATCTTTAGTGTCTCCACTTTCTTTGAAGAAGTAAGATGATGGTACACTTTTATCACCCATGTGAGACGAAAGAGATTTCAAAACTTAAAAATGTAAAAGATTAAGCAGTAAGCCTCACTTGTAAAAAAGGAAATAAATGTGTCCCTGCAGACTACATCCTTAAATCACCCACCCACACACACACATTTGGTATAAAAGTGTACCTCACTGACTTTGCAACTGTAGATGCAATAACTCTGTTATATTAGGTTTTGTCAAAACAATGTATTCAGTTCGTTCAGTTAAATTTTGAGGGATGTTAATCTCGTTAACTCTAATGTTCTCGCTGCCTGTGGAGACTCACAATCCTCTTCCGAGCCATTAACATGTTTGGCCTGAACATCATCTTGTCTCCCAAATTTTACTGTTTAATTACACACAAGAAACTATTTCCCCCAGTGGCTTTTAAACCTTCCAACCTATTAATTCAGGGAACATTCTTGGGAATTCTCCTAACATTATAAAGGAACCATAATTAGGTTCTGGACTTACTTTAATAGATTAAAGCAGACATGTCTATGGTCTGTGAGGTTTTCTTGCCTTTTTATCTTCGTACTATATTCTTAATATTATTAAATATCAACATTAACAAACTATAATACTTAAAATCAGTAGACATAATGCAAGAGCATAAAAAGCCTGCTTTGACAAGAGCAGAATAAAGTTCTTGGTTATGCAAAAGAATACACACCAGAACATACCCCAAAAAAGAAGAAATTTGAAAATGTCATGCACTGTATTAATAAAAATACCAAAGTAAATTTTTTTTTAAAACACTAAAAATACAATGACGCCATCTCAATTTCCAAAGAAATTAATCACTGCAGCCCTTTGGCTGCCCCATAGTACTAAGTCTCTAATATCAAAAAAGAAGGAAGAAAAAATTGTGTCAAGAAATAACAGTAGAAATATAGGCATTTTATATATGGGACAGAATAACCTACATTATTACTGAGACAACCTACTACTAGGAAGAGAGAAAAGGTTTAAAGCTAGGAATATTTTCAAATATTTTGTTCCTCCACAATGCTTTAAAAGCTGAAGAAGCTAAGCAAGTATCAAAGGAAATCTATGTTGATACAGGTTTATCAGAAAGTAAAAAATTCACTAAAATACTCTCCTTCTTCATGGAACCAAAACACACCAATTATAACATGCATTCTGAGGGTAAACACATCATCTTCTGGCCTCTAGATTAGATTGTAGTACTTTATGAAAGTATTCTGACAAAATTTTATAAATATTTTTTTCAAATGTGACTAAATAAAAGTCTGTATTATCTGAGAGCATTTCTTGGGGGTTTTTTTGTGAGGTGCTCCTATAGGTCACTGAAGTGCTAAGGCCTGAACAACAGGCCCTGAGCCAGAGTTGACCTCTAGATGAACCTTCCAACCTAATGTTATACTTAGCCATGGTATAAGCTAAATTATTAAGCAAAGTTTTGTATAATCATTTGTAAAATATGTAAATGATAACACTACACCTGTGTAAACATGTATGCTTGTTAGTAAGACATATTGGTATCCACTTATTAGTGAACATTTGTATCTGTTCATTAATGAGATAGAAATGTATCTATCTTTCCGTATTTAGAAATTGGTCAAGGTCATGGAAGTAGGTGGCTGGCATTGTTCAACAGTAAATGGTCTAAACTGACTCCCTTGATTTTCCCCTGAGCCCTGGCCAGGCTTTGGGTGAAAAGCCAGGAGAGAAGAGAGACAGATGTTTTCTTCACTAAGTAGTGATGTAAGCTTGTTTGCTTAACAATATAAAAGCTGGACCCCTTTTGCAGCAAAGATGGAAGCCTCACTAAGCACTGAGTAGGATTTCCCAGTTATCAGAAGTTATCAGAAGTGGTTCTCCCGCCCTTCACTGAGATCAGGGGCTCTCCAGCTGATGTGTGGGTCTGGATACCGATTACGGTAATGTATTAAAGGGTAACTGGGGATGTCTCTTTTTTAATCACTATAGATACTCTTTGCAGTAATGATTAGGTGGATGCTAATCATTTTGTAATTCTTTGCTTCTTTTGTAATGCTTTGCTGTTTGGCACTATAGTAAGTTTATACACCTGTTCTTTAAAGTTTGTGTCTGTGTCTCTTGTGCTGCTCCTTGTCACCTGGCAAAACAGTAACACAATTTTTGCCATCCTTTAAGTAAAATAGTTAAATATTACTCCTTTAAGCAGTCTTGGATTTACAAACTTTTTTCTTCACACATTCCACTTAAAAACAAGAACATTAATGTTATATTCTAAAGTTTTCTCATATATTTATTTAAGGCCCAAGGCTGAAAATTACCATCAACTACTTACCCCTTTTTTGACAAGAAAATGTAAGTTCCAATTTGCAAAGCATGTCAGCATTCTCATACTTGTCCTCTTCTGCCTTAACCCAAAAACAGGATTCTGTCATCTCCTGAGGCCTGATCTACCAGCAAGAGACAAACCAAAATTTTATTAATTAAATTATTTTGATGCTATGCAGACACTATGCTCTGTAGAGTCTAAAGCAAATTAAATACTTAAGAGCTCTGTAAAACGTGAACTTTTGGTATACAACTCATCTCTGGAGTTGTCAATATATTTCTCCTTGAAAATAATAATGCTTACAATAAGTGTTTTTGGACAAACTGATTCTAAAAATGCAGACAATATACTCTGTTATCCAAGATCTAAATGTAGCAATTTACTTTTGGTCTAGATTTAAAACTTGGGTAAAACTTTAAAGAGCCTCTGAACACAGTTTGTTTAATTAAATATTAAGTACCTTACTTTTTAGAATGTAGGTTTGATTACATCATAAAACTATGAAAATCTCTTTATTTACTTATTTTGGTCTAAATAATTATAGTTTTCAAACTCAGTAGATTGATAGCCCTGGTATACTTGATCCTGTCACAATGGAGAAGAAAAAAAACCCACAAACTGACTCTATATTTTGTCAGCCATTAAATTTACATATGTACCTTTACACTAAGGACAAATTGAGAGACCTGCACTGCTTCTTTCCACAGTCCAGGCTGGATAGATACAAGACACTTGTTTGGGAACTACAGCTATCAGTACAGTGCAGTGACTGATCCAACGTAAAGAGTCTGCTAAAATACAAGGCATACTAGGACTCTGGAAGCATGCAGGCATCAAGGTTGATCTAGAACTGTAGAATTGACTTTTCCAGGCATCTCATAAAGTCAACAGATACTTGCCCAGATGAACCAATGAAATACAGTTTTCAGAAAATAATAAAAAACCAGAGGCAAGAAAGTATTCATATATTACATAATTTTAACTAACTTATTGATTGCTTATCTAGTCTTACTCCTGACAATCTATTTACCCTAAGTTCAATGTCAGATTTTACACGCAGTATTTGCCATTAATCAATACTACCTTGGACCAGTTGAGTCTTTTCATGGTAACCTCAGGTCTAAATTCTTTTTTAGGCTTCATTCCGAACGGCAGAGCACAGGAAGGCGGGGACCACTGTATTCCAGGCAGGCCTGGTAGAGGTGGTGGTGGAGGAGCACCACCAAAAGCCAGAGGAGCTCCCGAGCCACTCAGAAGTGGTGGAGGAGGAGGGGGTGGCGGTGGTGGTGGAATTGCTCCATTAGAAGGCAGTGGTGGAGGAGGAGGTGGTGGAAGTTGATGTCGTCCTGCACCTTCCAGTGGAACAACAGAGGCATCTCCACATGTTGATGGCAGAAAACCAGGTGGCACAGAGCCATACTGATAAGGAAAATATTATTACTCAGTTTCACGTTTTTATCAACAAAATTCTATAACAATCATAGTTTATAGATTAAATCCAGAAAGCCAGCTGAACGTCAGTGTCATTTTTCATTTATAGAACAATCAAGTATGAATGACAATGAGACCAACATGCTTTTGATTTCATAATCAAAGTCTCAATATTTGAAGCAGACCTGGGAATGCACCAAAAGTGACAAACTGAAATGTTGTATCCCATCTGTCACATTTCACTGACCACGATTTAAAAAAGGGTCTGATAAGTTTCTTAAAGAGATTTTATCTAGACTACCATGGTTTAGATCAAATTTAAAAAAAGTAACATCCCAGTCTCTATTGTTCGTATTTATCCTACAGATTACAGAGAAACATTATAAGGACATATTAGCAGAATTGGAAAAGATAAGTAATTCTGTTGAAAAACAGCTATCTTCCAATATACGAGCATTCTGATTCTACACAACCGAAAACACAAAGCAATGATGAAAAAAAAATCCTTCCAAAAAATAAAGCTGCCTTACACACCAGTTTCTTATTCTGTATAGTAAGGACATCTATATTGTATCAAGATAGGCTTGAAAAGTCTAAAAAAGTATTTATTTCTACTATTTGAAGAACTTCTATCACAGACCTTCAAGCATCAATAAATAGGTATCTGATAAAAACAACAAAGGAATAAATAAGAAATATTTATCTACTGTTGATAGCACTAATCAGTTTTTCAACTAACTATGACCTGAAACAGTCCCTTTGATTTTTAAAAAACTGAGGGAACTACAATAAGGAAAGGATTTAATATTTCTAAAAGGAAATAGCTGAATATCAATAAATACAAATAAACACATGCACAGAGGTATTATTGTTTTGAATTTCTGAATAAAAACATTGTTTCCACTGACAAGTAGACATTGAACTGATAGGTTCTGGTAATGAAAGAAATATATAAACACATACCAAATGCAAGAAGAGAGTAAAGGAATCATACCAGGAGAAAAATAGTCATTAGAGGTGGAAGTTGACATGCTAAGTAGCAACAGATGCCATATGGAAGCCAAAGTTTCCTCTTTAGACAGATTTAAGAGTACTAAGTTGCAGTAATCAATTACTTGATATTTACAAAACTTTTCATGTATCCCATTAATGACAGTGGGATAATTCATGGTATGACAGTTAGTGAGCAAAATCATACATTATGCTCTCTGTCTGCATTTAAAAAAAAGTTATACTTAATACAGTGAACAACAGAAAACGCAAAATAGGAGAGAAAACCAATTTCGCTTACAAAAAGTATTTGTTTTCAAGATACACACAGAAAAATACTTTCTTAATGAATGATATACAACTCTTACTACATTTGGTTTTTCAGAATGCAACAATTTCTGTAATTGCTGGTTTTAAATGTTTGACATTAACAGTTAGTTTTGACAAGAAATGTGAATGACATTTTTAAACAGACCAAAGAAGAGTTAAATTACTTTTCCTCACTAAGAAAATTAAAGAAGCTAATAAGTATTAAAAAAATCCCTCAAATGTAGTAAAAAAAGTACTATAAAAAATCCACCTATATGCATGTCTTCCTAATGCTCTTCCTTTAGCCATTTTTAGACTGTGCTTCTTATTCCAGGAAATAAGACACAGGAAAAGTCACCGGGTCACAAAGTCTCCTTAGACAGATTTAAGAGCTGAAGCAGTTACAAGCTAACTCAAGTAATATTCTCAAAAATCTGCACTATTCCTCTGCATCACATTTTCAAATATCAATTTATGCTTGAAAATTGAAAAATTATCAGGAAATGTTCTTATCCAGCCACAGTTATTTCTTTCACTGCTGGATATCCATGGTAAGGCTTCAGTAAAGCAAACTGCATAATGAGCAATTTCCTGTGGAGGGATAAAGATCACAATGAAGAATGCTAATCTAAAAGCATAAGACCTATTACCCTATGTGGTTAATTACTTTGGAAATATATGACATTGAAAGCAAAACCCAAATAAAACATAAGAAACTAGTTAATTAACAGAGCTCAGGCATAAAAGGATCATCTGGGAACTCACACAGCTAATTAATGTCACATTACAATTATTTTTATAAAACAGAAATAAAGGAAACTCACATGCAATAATAATCGATAACAAAGATTCTTTGAAAAAATCCTCAGCTGTACTATCAATATCTGCAGAACGTGAAAAATGAAGTCCCTTTCAAAAACAATACTTCATACATTCATTTAAACTGTTTCATACCTGTGATTTAAAAGCTTGTAATTCTGTCTCAAGTTCATTGATTCTTTCTTCTTTTTTTTGCAGTAGGGCCTGGGTCTCCTGGTGAACTACAAAATCTTTTTCAAACTAAAGAAAAAAGAAAAAGAAATAAAATTGTTGGTACCAGTCAGTTCCGCATAGTTCCTTTAAATTTCAAGTTTTCCTTTTGTGCTTGCTAAAACTCACATGTTAACAATACTAAGGACACACACACAACACATCTTCTATTCTAACTTTCATGTGTCTGCTGAGTGGAAGCACCATCTGTATCACCTCTACAGACCTTTACTATATGAAATGCCATAAAGTAGTAATGTATTGCAAGTTGGTATTACACAGAGTAGCTTAAAAAAAAATGGATGTACAGTAATACGAAGTCTGTAGATACAAACAAGTCCATTTTTTTTCTCTTGTTAGAGAAACTTATAACTGTTCAAATAAAGTATTCAATTGACTTTTTGGGAGAGTTGTACACGAAACCTTAAAATAAATGGTAGAAAGATTCTCAATTAAGGTTAGCTACTTTACACCATTTTGCTTCCTAATCCACAAGGAACATCCAAATTTATACTTTAACACAGAACTAATAGTAATTTGAAGTTAAAAACTATGCCATGTTCAGTTACATCATTCATTAATCTCTTAAGTAATCCCCTGTGTCTACCTTATGATCACATAACAAAAAAATTACTTACTTTTCTGGAAAGTTCAGAAGCCCTCTCTTCACATTCTTCTAATCTTGCTTTATCTACACAAATATCTTGAAAAAAATCAACAAACACACTTAAACATATACAGGGAACATAAGATTCTTAATCACACAAATAATTTGAACTTAGATTTTGGAACATAAAAAGAAGTATGATACTGTAATCATTTCCAAACACAGTACTTACCTAGTAAGTGGCTGAAATTTATATCTAATCTTTTACGATATGTGAAGTCTGGGTCTGTTCCATTTCGGTGTAACACTATCTGTGACACACACTCTTCAATTAATTTGAAATACTGTGGACTAAAGACAGAGATGAGCTATTTTACTGCATATTTATTTATCAACCTATATTTGAAATCTTGTCTATAACACAGTAAGTTTAAAAGTTTTGGGCGTTGGGCTGAATTATTTCCATAGAAAGGTAGGTGCAAACCCCAAAAGTCTCAAAGGACAAACACATCTGGCAGTTTATTACACAAGAACAGTTTACACAAAGCCTGAAAAAGCAGTGGACCTAAAGATAAATCATTCTTATAGTATAAACTCTGTATCTCTCCCCCTACGGAAATACAGGAAGGAAAGACTACTTCCTGTTTCCTCTCAGCAAAGAGAAGGCTCTTCCTTCAGCTTGATTCTGTCTAGTTTTGTGACTTTTGTAACTACAAATGCATTGCAGCCCTGCTTCAGTATGAGGAATGAAACACACCTTGTTCTAAAATGCCAGGGGGTATGACAGCTGGGTAACTTGCCCAGAACGCACAAGCTGTGAATTCAAACCCTTTCAGGTGGAAGAGGTCTAGCACAGATGTACCCATAGCAGGCAAGCACCCTTAACCTTTAAAAGTACATGTGTGCTAGACCTTGCCCAAAATGCAAGGTTATGCAGAATGCTGTGCAGAAAGCAGATGGCTCTCCTTCCTTGTTCAGTTCATACCTGGTTCCTCCAGTGCTTCCTCAAAAACAACACAAGCAGATTTTTGGAAGAAAAGTATTTGGCAGCTTCTAACACTTAAGGTTTTATAAACTGTTGCCCTGTAATTTATCTGATGAATTTTCCAGAAGACACAAATTTGTTCACACTGACCTATGTCTACTGAAAATACTCAATGCCAACCCAAAAGTTACTCTAAATTAAGCATACATTAGATTAAAGTGAACTTCTGTGCATACTTGATTTAGTCCTTTGACTCAAATACACCACAAAATCACAATGTTACTACCACAATTTACAACTGATTAAGAAATCTCTCCTGATCACTTATACTTGCAGTCAGTAAGGCTCAGATCTCAACAGTTTTCTATTTATATTTATATATAAAGTTGCAAAGCTGATACTTTTAAACATGAGTTCACAAAGGAATATTTACAAATTTTAATCCATCCAGAAAGACTAAACCCTATTTATCCTTAAATTTATGGAAGAAATATTCTATTAATGACTGAAGGATAAAAAAATCCATAATTAACATTTACCACAGCATTAAACATACCGGATAAAATAATCATTTCTTATCAGCAAAAGATGCTGGAGAATAGAAAGAAAATATCCTTCAGCACTAGTGTCCTTAACTGTATTCCACACCATGTTGTAAACATCATTTACTTCAGTAAAAGTGTTAAGGAGAATAAGAACAAAGAATAAAATATTTCAGTCTAATGTTGACAATGATGATAACTTCTTTAAACATAAGTACACCAGAAAAATATCCATTATACGCTTTATTTTCTTCATGTTTCTCTTGCTCAATTCATCAAATCATTTAGGTTGGAAGAGACCTCCAAGATCATCAAATCCAACTGTTAGTCAAAGACTCCAAGTTCACCATTCAGCCAGGCCACTAAGTGCCACATCTACATGTCTTTTAAAGACCTCCAGGGATGGAGACTCCACTGCTTCCCTGGGTACCCTGTCCAGTGCTTGACAACCTCTGAGAAATTTTTCCTAACATCCAATCTAAATCTCACCAGGTGCAATTTGAGGCCCTTTCCTCTCATCCAGTCACTCCAATCACTTGTTACTTGGGAGGCCAACCCCCACCTCACTGCAACCTCCTTTCAAATAATCATTGAGATTGACAAGGTCTCCCCTGAGCTTCCTTTTCTAGGCTAAACACTCCCAGCTCCCTAAGCTGCTCCTCCTAAGACTTGTGCTCCAGACCCTTCACCAGTTTTTTTGCCCTTCGATGAACTTGTAGTGAGAGGTCAAAAACTAAACACTGGATTCAAGGTGTGGTCCCCAGCAGTGCTGAGTATAGAGGGGCAATCACTGCCCTGGTCCTGCTGGTCACACTGTTTCTGATACAAGGAAAGATGCCATTGGCCTTCAAAAGGATATTCTAGTTCAGATCTAATATCTTCTAAGCGATGAGAGAACTCGATCATGTCTTCTTCCTTATGCTCATTGAACACTTTCAGCTGAATATCTAGTGCTTCATTCTTTATAGATTTCAGTTGCTGCAAAGAAGAAACAGTAGAAAGGTTTGCAAAATTAGCATTTCCATATGTAAATAAGCCTTATCATTTTAATAACTTCCTTAAGTCTACATTATTTTAAAGTTAAAAATTATAAGAATATATGAGTTAAACTAAAAATTCAAAAGGTAAACGTGACTTCAGCCTGGCTTACAAATGTTGCATAACAGTCCGTCACATGTTCTTAAGCAAGGTCCTAAAATCCTGAGGGATCATAATAAAGTTCAGAGAGCACACTTCACCTTTTCATTTTCATTTTTAGGCTGATTCTTATACCTACCTGCTCATGCCCAAACTTATAAAATGCCTTTGAGAATAATTTACTAGAACTTGTTCTCCCATTCCCCTTCTCAAGCTCAAATAGTTAAAAAATTTAAATAGTACTGCAGAGAGACTATGAGATGCTTACGGGCAATATCTCTTTCAATCCACTGCGCATAAATTCATTTCTGATGTGAAGCCTAAAATCCAAGTCATCAGGAGATGTAACGAGAGCATTGATGAGCTGCATGCAAGCTACCTGTAATAGAGTAAATAATAAACTATTTTATTTCTTAGATTTCAATATGCATCACAATCAAAAAGATAAAACAAATAATTAGACATTACATCATTTCTAATTATAAAACTACTGTAAACTTATAATTAAGCTACATAAATTCCAGATCAGCCACATGAGCTATAAATATCTGTGAGAAACTGAGACTGTTAAGGGCTAATGACTCAACACATTCCTATGTGAAAAGGTTCCAGGATGCTTTGTTGAAGCCAGATTCTTGTGGAGGAGGTCAGCTTTTGGGTGTGTAATGGCCTTTGATCTTATAAAACAGAGGGATGAATGGTGGACTATGAGTGAGATAAGAGACAGAGTCCTGTGGAGACAGGATGGGGCCTCTTGTCATGCTAAATTGTCCTCTCTTACACAAACTACTGGGTTGTAAAACTCCCTCCCCCATGAAAGTCTGGGAGGGCAGCTGTCATATCTTGGAATGTGCCATAAACCATTGAAGACTCCCAAAAAGGCCCAACACCCATCTTCTGAAGGCCTTCCACCAGAGTAAAGCTGCCCCCTCTTCTTAGAAGAGGCGTCAAGCCTTTCCACCAAAAACCTGAATGTATTTTAACCCACTAGACTTTGTATTTCATGGGCTTCTTCCCCTCTCATCCACCCGACAGATCAAGACCAACGACAACTGAAGTGCAACAATCAAGGTCTTGCAGACCTGGAGGTGAGATCTTCACAATCTTATCCTTTCTCTCTCTTTCTTTTTTTTTTTTCCTATATACATGTCCTTGGATGATATTTTTATGCTTTCATATTGCTATGTTTTGATATTGTTATATTACCATGAATAACAATAACCAAAATGGCTACATACCTGCTTTCCTTTACAACCAAACTGCCTTAAAATAAACCTTACATATATTTATATATATATTTACAAACATCCGTCATTCAGTGTTGTTTCATTTTAAACTGCACCAAGGGATCTATTAAAAAGATCCTGGGTTACCTTTGTGCCCTGGGACAGGTTACAACAATATCAAACACTAGTTCAAAAATTTCCATAAAAATTAAGTATTTTCTCACTACATTGAATTTTGTGTTTTTATACAAATATTGAGTTCCCTTAGCAAAAGCACTTTAGCAGATAAAAAACAATTTTCAACATATAAAAATCACTGTAAATATACCTTTATCTGTACATATCTATAAAAAGTTGGTGACATAATAGAAATGGTAGAGGCTACAGTCTGTGAATAGCGAAAAATTTATTGAAAAACGGAATGCTGATTAGACAAAACTGAGCCTGGAAAACAGAATGCAGGTTTTCCCCTTCTTTTTTGAAATCTTCACTCTTTAAACATACTGAGTATTATAGAACACTGCATGGAACCACTACTTCAGCTCAGAAGAAAGCATAAGGTCAGCTAGTGAGTAGTCCCTCCTCTGAAGAATCAAGAGATCCATCTTGAAAACCTATAGCCAGGAGCAGCAGGAATTCACTGTCCAGATTCACAAGTCTTTAGAACAACTTATTGTTAATCACAAATAAGCATGTTGACAGCCATTATTTCCTTTTTATACCCTCTTTCTTCTCAGCACACCTTCCTTCAATGCACAAGAAATACGTTATTCAAGTAATTCCAGCAATTTAAGGGCTTTTTAAAAGCACAAGTCAATTAGGATTGTCTTTGAACCTTACATACTATGCAAACAATTAAAGCAATCTGGTCCAAATACTTTACTGTAAAGCCTTTTATGGTCTAGAAAATGATGCTGTATTATGCCATGGTCAGGCAAAATATTGGAAAGATACTGTATCAGTCATCTTCAAAGTATATATAATTCCAAGAGCTGAATTTACATATGGTCACAAGAGTAACCAAATGTCCAAGCTACTTTGATACAGACTGTGAGAAACAACAGCACTTTTTAGGTTTCCAAAAAGAACATGCTAAAATTAAACGACAGCACAGACCACAATCATTTACCTTTATCCTACTGCAAAGAATGTGAGCATGAAAGTGGTTTTAGATATTATTTCACCTAAATTCTTATGGGGGTGCATGGCAGGGCAAGCATAATTTAGGCCTGCTTGACAGCAATGTTAGTCTATTGTGGTAGTTTGGTCTAGGCCTTCCCTGGTGACCAGTTTGTAACCAAGGAAGGGTCCAGATTTACCCGGTATTCCCTACGATTTTTACGTAAGCCAGGCTATAAGAAGAAAGGAGGAGAGGCCTTCGCTCTCTTTCCTTCTGGCGGTTTGGAGGTGCAGGTTCCCTGCTGTTGAGTCTGTCGTGTTGGGGAGCGAGGCCCGGTAAGGCCTTGCTGACCTTGGGAGACGGAGGTTGCCGGCGATCGTTTCAGTGTGACTCTCCATTGTCCCAAGGAGAGTAGTGAGATAGGTTTTTTTGCCAATTCTTTTAGTTGCTAGATATTGGGCTACTAATCAGGGTATATATATTTTATTTTGGTTTTGCTCCTTTTCCCTTCCCCCTTCCCTTTCCCTTCTGAAATTATATATATATTTCAATTGTTTATTACTGTAACATAAGTGTAAATATATTTATATATATTGCTTTAGCTGTCTCTCTCTTGTTTCGGTTTTTCTTGGTTGTTTTTTCTCCCTCTTCTCCCTGAGGTTTTGGGGGTGGGGCGACTTCTTGTGGTAAGGTTTGGAGACTTGGCAGGGAGCCAGCTTCAAACCATATCATCTATGTAGATGAAAACAGAGTCCAAAAAGTTGAAAGAACCTCTTAAGGGAGAAAGGAAGCTACAGATAAGTAATTATTTTCTTCAAGTGCTCGTCTTTATGTGCATTCATACTACAGACAATTTCAAGGAATATCTATTCAACTTCAATGCTCCTAATTAAGAAAAATCTGAAGAAACATTATCGCAAATGTAACACCATTCCTTGACCAGTCTCAAGGTACAGTACATAACACTTAGGGAGAATGCCTGTGACACTCAAGTTGTGACAACTCTATAAATCTCAGATGCTGAGACACAGATCAGTTACTACTTGCACTCCTGATGAGTGGGTCCAAACTGCATTCTTTTGTATTCAATTACCTTGGAAAAGATTCTGTAAAGAGACTGACAGTCTTTTAAATTTTCAGTCATGGACACAAGGTGGAAAAGCTGAGATCAAAAAAGATGCCTCATTTTTAATAAATGAAGAGCTATAAATGAAGTAGTACAAGATTTAGTGAAGTCAGGTAAATTAGCTTCCTAAGAAGGTAAAAGTCATTGCAACCAAAACATTTTGGGCAAATGGTCTACAACTAAGACCAATTCATGAAGTGCTGTAAATTCGGTCAGTGAAGGTATTTTGTCAATCTACCCTTGAGAAGATCCCTGAAAAACTGAAATTATTTTAGGCTCCAACAGCAAAAGGCATATGGTAATACACAGCTCTCTGGTGAACCTACTAAAATTTTCTTAAGATGCTGAGGACTGCAATCTATAACAACTCTTTCCTGAGGGGTACCTCTAACCAGACAGTAATTACACCTTGAGAGTATCCGGTTGTTTACAACAGGCATGCAGTGCAGGTGTGTAGAGGCACCTTCCTTTCTTCAGAGAAAAGCCAAGAGCAAAGCTTTCACTTCATCTGACCGTCTAGTTAGATGTTTTGTTCCCTTTCTCATCCCACAAGAACTGCAGTAAGTACAGTCCACCAAGGTCTTTTGACTCTGTGAGTATATTCCATCTGGAAGGCTTTTAATGTCCTGCTGCCACATGGAAGGGAAATCTACAAGACCTGACTTGGTTATCCAAGAGATGAGCCTATATTGATGGATACAGATAAAATATTTTTGGTAGAGAATAACTTTGCATGGATGATGATACAGTTCACCTGGAGAGTCAAAATGTTGAATGCTTTCCTCCATGAAAAAATAGATGAGATCAGACATAATCTGCTAATTCAGAAGTTACAGCTTCCAGTTCTAGTATCTTCTGCTTTTAACAGGTGATGTCCATCATGTTACGAACGCATTTTTTGAGGATTCCACAGCCTGTACTTTAAACTTGAATTTTTTTCCCAGTTGAAAACCACACATATATCCAGTCCTTCACTTGTGAAAAATGTCAGGTATATCTCAGTAGCTCAGAGCAGCTTTTTCCTTCAATAGATAAGATAGGGTTCCTGAGGGGTTGGGCTACCATGGCAGCAGCTGGGTATTGTCACACTCAGCATGGTATAGTGGTGAGTGTTCGCATGTGAATAGTTCGCCTCTCTTGTACACTTCTATTATAAACATTGTTGCTGTTACTGTTTGTTTTCTTATCTAATTGCTGTTTTCAGTAAATTGTTTTGATCTCAGCCCCTGATCTTTACTTTTTGTGCCTCTAATTCTCCTCTCCAGCCTGATGCAGGGGAGAGAGAGAGACGAGTAAGCAAGCAGCACGTGGTTTGGAGTGGTTTCAGGAGGAACAGTAAATTGGAGAATACCAGTCCTAAACCATGACGGTCATATCTTGCTTATTTGAATAAGAGGAACTGCAGTAAGATTTTCTACTTCACTTTTCTTACTCTTACTGCAACTATGCATTTGTACAATAGGCTATAAAGATGATGTATATTTAGCTAAATTCTACTTGCCAGTATTAAACTGGCTTTGGTACAGACACTATACTGATACTCATTAATTATTTCCCTTATTAATCACAAAAAATTCTAAGTAATATTTTTGAGATGTACCATCCACATACATGTACAATTACATGGGTCTTAAATACTTATTATCAATCTTGATGTGTAGGTAAGGCAAGCTTGTTCTGATTGACCCTATTAGGTAAGCAGTTATGGAAAGGACCTAATGAGCAAAGAACAACCAAGTATCAACAAGTGATTCAGCTAACCAAAATATGACAGACCATATCATCTCACATCCTCATATTATTAGATGACAAAGAAAGATTAAATGGCATTCCCTGACTACTGAGGTTAATGCTACTGATGAATAGCTAGGATCTTTTACTTTGCCACAAAAGTGCTTCTCCTAGGACATGCATGAACCTTCAGGTTTCCACAGGGATGAGCAGTGTTCATTTTTCAGGAACTTAACCAGGAAAGGAAAAATTGCATCTTTTCTTCACCACTGTATCTCTTCTCAGTCCTATGTCCAAAATTACAAGGATATGGCATCTCTAACTAGAACTGCACAGAAGAACAGCATTCTTCCATTAGTTAAACAGCCTGCTTGAGAAATAGTAATGAAAGTTGATTATTAGAGAATACAAGCATTCATCTGATTCTACAATAAGAATGAGAAGTGGACAACAAACAAGTTGTTGTTGTTGTTATTGTTGTTTTCACGACTGTCTTAAATACTTCAAAATTAGTTGTGTCAGAACTGTACTTCCTGCATCCCTGACTTGTACAACCAAAGTATTAGACTTTTTCAGTTGTCGTCATAAATACGCAAGGTATCAGATTGCCCTATATACATTTTCTGGAGTACAGCTTTAAGATGTACACTTACTTTAACATAACCAGAAACTCGGTATTACTCCTGGTTGTAGTTATATTCTCAGACTAAGATTACCAATCTTGTCTTGAACCAAAAATATTTAAGTATGCTTTCCATAATTTTGGATTTTATGAAAGATAAAGGGAGAATACCCTTTGCTTTCAACAAATGCAAAAAGTAAATACACAGAGCTTTCACTAAAAATACAAAAATCACCATATTGAGGCCTTTTATGTATTCAAACTTCTAGTAACAGAAATGTTAAGTCAATTCAAAATTGAAAAGGTCAGTTGTTAGTGTCAAATTGAACCGCCACAAAGCAAGCAGACATACATCAAGCAGACAATCAAGGCAAGTATGCCAAGTAACTGACAACTATAAACTTCTGCCTCATTAAAACACTGTCAAATTAACAACCAGGTCAATGTCATTGCTAGAAAAGTTTACAATTGATTCAGATGAGGAACGTTGATTTTTCTAGCAATCATTTTTGAAGTCTGAAAAGATAAATAAATAACAAAAGGCCTTTTAGTGGAAGGAACATGTTCAAATGGAAGTTTAACTCAAAAAAATCATGAAAGTTTCCATGTCTACAAAAGATACAGCAAATGAAACAGCAAAACATTACCTATTTGCAAGAACTTCAGACTAACACAGGAAAGCCAAATGAATGTATTTAGCCTAAGTATTTTAGTATAAGTATTGCAACTGTAGCATTTAGACAGAATTCTTAGTTTTAACAATGCTTCTATCATCCATATCAGAGGATAAAAAAAAATACCAAATGGAGGGATATCACAATCACGAGAAGGCATAACTAGTAGAAATAAACTTTTCCAATATCTGAAGAGTAGTCCTAGAAAAAATAGAAGTTGCTATGACATAGGTAGCTCAGCTGAAGTTTCCTGCACTAATTCCATTATCTCATCAGTGGTACCTCACTAATGGAGCTGAGTGCTGCTGCAAACAGTCAGTACCCATCATGGGTAAAGGGAGAGGTACGTATGATTGATTGAATTTATCTAATGCTTCAAATAAAGTAATGTGCTGCTTTTAGGGCAGTTTCACACGCATTTTTAACTTAAAGAAAAGAGAGTTATAGATAGCTTTTTTCTCTATTAAATCTACACATGTGTAAATATACACAAGCCCTGAAAATTCAGGATCACATTTGGAAGCTTACACTCAAAACATCCTGGAAGTTCTCAAACCCTCATACGTTCTATAGAGAATATAGACTCTTAAATACTCTTAACTTGGATACAATATCCTGAAATTGGAAAACAATTTTCGTGATCTATAGCATCCCTACTGCAGCTCCCTAATGCATCAAAATATTTTTGAAATTTATTGATATCCCAGGGAAAAATTTATATCCCAGAAATTTTTTGATATCCCTGAAAATTTATCCATAGCCCAGAAAGTTGTGGATGCCCCATCACTGGATGTGTTCAAGGCCAGGCTGATGGGGCCCAGAGCAATCTGATCTAATGAGTAGCATCCCTGCCCATGGCAGGAGGGTTGGTACTAAAAAATCTTTAAGCTTCCCTCTAACCCAAACCATCCTGTGATTCTATGAAATCACCTAAAAGAAAGTTAAATATGGAAGCATCAAGAGATGCCTTACAGAGGGACCTTGGCAAGCTGGAGAATTGGTCTCACGTGAACCTCATGGAGTTCAAAAAGGCCAAGTGCAACATCCTGCATTTGAGTGGGGGCAATAACCAGTATCAGTAAAGGCTGATAGTGGTTGAAAAAAGTCCTTTAGAGAAGAACTTGGGGATATTCACAATTGAAAAATTACTTATGAGTCAGAAATGTGCACTTGAGAGTCAATCATATCCTGCAAAGTTGTGGATGCCTCATTCCTGGAAGTGTTCAAGGTCAAATTGGACAGGGCTTTAGCAACGTGGTCTGGTGAAAGATGCCTCCTCATGGTAGCCGGGTTGGAAGTAAGTATATAGTTTTTAAAAGTCCCTTCCAACCCAAACCAGTCTGTGATTATAAGATAGAAGTGGTAAGAAAGAAGGACAATTTTTCATAAAAGAATCCCATTGCTACTGGTATAATTCAAGAGCAAACGATTCTCCACCTCTAAATATTTCTTTATTATAAGCTTTTCTGTGAGATAGATGAAACAAGCAGCGATCATTACTGTCTGACATGGATTATTTAATACAAAAGGTGAAAAATACAAACATTTATTTCAAACTTTTGATTAATCTTTTACTATTTTTGCAATATTCACAAAGAATTACAATTACTAATAGCTTTCGGTTCAACCGAATTACACGAATATCAATTAGAGTTCATATTTACACTCTCAGACCAATGATGATCATTCAAATGAAGTGTAATACTTTGTGCCTTCCTGCCGTTAACTCTACATCCAACTGAAGCAAACTGAAAATTGAAAAAAGGTGGAAGATGTTTTTCCTTGGACTCTCTGGGTGCAATTTTACGAAATCATAAGATGGACATGAGGGATGGACTTCCTGCTGATTAAAACTTTAATTATTAAAAGCAGTTGCCTAAAAACTTGCTTTTTTAGTATTATTAACCTCCAAGTTTCAGCAAATATTGCCAGAAGTGAGATAATATTTTGCATCCAAATATATGATTTATCCTTTTTTTAAAGGACAGTATAACTTTAACTTGCAAAGGTAAGATCTGAGTGAGTAGAAATCAACAAATTAACCTGCAACACCCCTGTGTTTCTCAACAATGAATCTTACGATGACATTTTAAAAGATAAAATTATGAACAACATTCCAAAATTTGACCCCTATTTGAAACAGTATACCTGTTCCTTTTAATTGTAATGACTTCTTCGGTACAGAAAAGTAAGAAATTTTATTTTTACTTGTTGCAGTGCTTTGTAAAAAAAAAAAAAAGAAAAAAAATTGCTTACTTGCAGCTGAACTGAGTTATCCTGAAGACCTTCTACAATAGGAGAGAATCTGCCAACATTCCTTTCCTCTGCTGCTGCTGTTACAGCTTCCAAAATTTTTTCAAGTCTGCGAGAAAAGAGAAGCATTTCACTCAGGAGAGATACTTAAACTTGCTGTTCATTTGCTATCTGAAAAGACATGTTGCCAAATTATTCACCTGCCTCAATTTCTTGCATATAAATTTAGGTTTAAGCAATATATGTTTCCTTTGGAGATTTTTGCAGCCAAAAAATGACTTACTGGATTACAAGGATTACGATACCTTAAAGTTATACTAACAAATTTTAAGAAAAAGAATGGCTGCATAACTAATTCTATCTAAGCAGTACATCCACATGTCAAAAAGAAAACTCTTATTGATACGACCACAATAAAAAAAAGAATCAGACAAAGGTATTCTGAAAACTGACAATATAATACAGATATTACTTTCAAACTTAAATTGAAAATTTTAACATTTAATTCAAGTATAACTATAATTTTGGATATCGTAAAATTACCTTACTATTTCCTACTTAAATACAGTACTTACATGTTTTCCTCTCCAACAATGCACATTGCAGATAGGAGTTTAACTATATCCGTCATCATGTTAGTTTGCTTGGGATCAATTGCTTTGGTCAGCAACAAAAGGCTCCTCTCTTCTCCCAAAATTCTTTCCAACCCATACTAAACAACAAAAGAACAGTTGTAAGGATAGTTGGAGGGAATCCAAATGACTATTGAATATCTAGTAATGACAGTGATGGTTCCCTCAAGTAAGTATTTCAAATGACATTTCAGTCTGTCAAATACTTTATTAAAATAATTAAATGAAAGAAAAGTCCCAAATAGGTCACTTATACTGTAATAAGGGTGTATGCCAGCATCAAAAGTTCACATTATTGGCTGGGAATATAGAGAGGAAGTGGCAGACTTCTGGCAGACAGAAAGAACTTCAAACCACAGCTGACCAACCCACCACTTCCCAATTGCACAGACTTGCACCCATTCATCATGTACCTTATCTGATTGAACTGCAGTAATTTAGATTTCCAGATTATATAAAATCCCATACCTTATTATTCATGAAGGCTCTCAAACACTGTATAACCTTATGCTGACTCCTCTTCACAACTCTGTCCTGACTGAATAAATCAAAAGTTTAGTGTAATTAAATGCTGTTTACATACTGTGAAAAGCTCGTAATTTTATATTAAATCATCCTTACTTTTTTATCTCAACCAATCTTTCCAAAACATCCAATAGCAGTCCTAGACCTTCTCGGCCAAAGTTTTCAACCCAGCTAGGGAGAAAGAAAAAAGACATTTAAAAGAATTGACAATTAAAAAAAAAAGACTAATCCCAGTGAATGAAAATTGTGAATTCATCCCAGTGAATAAAAGCAAGTATAACTGGATCATTTAAAATATCTCCAAGTGAACACAACAAAAATTTAAAATTTTAGCTACTACCAAAGCTATCTTTTGGTGAGGTTAAACCCTTGGCAAGTTGTTTCTATGTGAAACAGCTGCTTCATGGTCCTGTTTGGTATTGGTCAAAATCCCTTGATATCAAATACATGTAATGGCACAATGACAGTAGTACTTAAAATTATAGGAATAAAAAATAGATCAGATGCTTTTATTTTTTTTTCCCTAAAAGTAAATATATTATGAAAATAGATTTTCTCTTTCCTGAATGGGTGTTTTGTTCTGAAACAGATTATGCAAATAAATGTCAATTATTTTTGGCATTTCTGGCCATATCTGTCCTTAAAATAATCCTACAAGACCATGTCTTAGCATATTTTGTATTAGCAGAATTATGCACAGCCGCTTTGTTGTACATCCAACAGCTGAGGGTGCTCAGAATGATCAAGTGCCTAAAATACTGTTGTATTATTATTGCTTTTTCCTCTGCTTCCACAAAAGAAAAAGAATTACTTTTACTATCCAAAGAAAACACTCAGCTTTTTGTCAGGCTGACAAAACATCAAGTTATCAGTGCCCCTATTTTCAATGTATTAAAAATGTCCTCTTAATGAAATTAAATCTGTTGCAACTATTACACAAAAAGAAAATAAATAGCTGTAGATAAACAGTTATCTGCAATACTATGCACAGTTAAATCACTTGAAGTGCTTTTGATGAACTGTGCTGGCAACTGTGAGGTCAAAACACCCAAATTATTTACTTGAAGATTAGTGACCAAGATTTTCCTTCTGAGGCTTTATTTTATACTGATGGAATATAAACACTGCTTTTTGCAGTAAGCCACAGACATCAATACATTTTTCTAAGTACCAAGGATCAAACTACTCAATATCACAATTCAGATTTTCTCTGTGAACTAAAAATACATTTTACAAGAAAGACTAATTGAAAACAATGTTGTGGAATCACTTCTTGCATTAGAAACTGAAATGTCAACAAGATTTAAAAGTTAGGTTGATTAAACTATAGTAATTGAAAAATCAGGAAAAAAAACTAAATTATATATTGTCAAAAATATCACGGCCCACAAATGTTAAGAATGTCAGCCTAAATTCAATCTAAATTTAATTCTCATCCTGTTAAAAAAGCATACTTTTATCCATTGTTATTATATATGCACAGAATAAAATCCCAAAGTTTAATCAGTTATTTCTCATTGTCCATATCACATGAAGCTGAAGTCTAAATTAATCATGGATTTATAGCAGCTGAACCAGAGTTCAGTATTTATGTGTCAATGTAAGTTCTTACTCAAAGATCTGGCTGCTGATAGGAAAATCAAGGTCACCAGTGTGTCGCTGTTCCATTTTTGCTACTTTTGTATATAAGCCCTACTTAAGAACTTACGTTTTTTACTAAGGCTATTTGAAATGCTCAGTTTAAGCCTAGTGAAGTCTATCTTAATAGACTTTTCTCAGTACCACTCAATATACCAGAAGACTGTTTCAGAAAACATATGTTCTACTGGTTGTGATCCTTCTTTTGATTTGTAGACTAAAATGTGTTCATGGACAAGCAGTAGAGATTTTGTTTATTGAACTGCTACTTAAATATCTCTTCTCTGGTGTTTTTGCAAGCCATAGTCACTCTATTTCCAATTCAAACCTGTCAAAGTCAGACCTATTCTTAAGCCATCCATTAACTTAATGATTTCGTCTCCACTCCAAACCTTACAGTTCTTTTATGCTGTCTCTACATTCTGTATAATGTTTCAAATTGAAGTTATATTTTAATAAATTATGGTCAAGCTAGGACTTTAGATTCAACTGTGAACCTTTTTACCTACTGTAGTTGATATCTGAACAAAGTTAAAACCTGTGTTGCAATCAGTGCAATACTCTGATATCAACAATGCATCACCAAGATCACAGGTTTTGTTTTGTTTTATTTTTTGGGGAGTAGGGGGTTAACTTTCCTCTTGGTATGTGGGAGAGAGGCAGCAAAGGGAATGACATACAAAAAGATAAAACTATCCACTCATATCAAGAACAGAGAGAAAAGATTGCTCTAAGCAGAAGTTGTCACACATTTCAAACATTTCATGTTTCTCTTTCCAAGCCTATAGTAACAAACAAAGTTTTCTTTGTTAAACCTAAGTGCAAATAAAAAAATAAAAAAAAAATTGCTGGGGTTGTGAGTTGTTGGAATCTTTTTAAGAAGGGGAAGCAATACTATATCTAAAAGTAGTTTTACATTCATGAAGGAAGTATATCTTCTGTAAAACTCTCTGTCAGAATAACTCAGGTTAACATAAAGCATGTTTCTTCCCACGTGAACCATTATATATTCTAAATAAGGCAAGACAATCCAATTAAAAACAAATTAATAGAAGGAAAGAAGCAAATATCCATACGGAAGACCCATACGAACAACTCTGCCAAGCCAGACACAGAAAAAGTTGTATAATCCTTTTTAGACCATGTCCCATCATAAGCATTCTTTTGCATTATCTTGAACTAAACCCAAACTAGTTTTCCAAATCGTGTGTTCAGTCACTGTCTTAAACAGTAACTCTAAAACTAAAGGATGTAAATAGAGTAGAATAGAAAAAAATACAATATAATAAAGTCAGCATTCACAAATCAAACTGCATGGATCAAATCAAAATTCAAGACTGATATCAGTAATTACTGAAGAGTTAGTCTTCTTTCAAAAAAGCACAAGTAAATGAATGTTGTGCTTTCTTCTGTATACTCTACAGACACAGAAAAAATAACCAGAGGGTAGCAAGGAAGAAAGTTTACAGTACACTGGACAGAAGTAGTAGCACGCAACTAAAAATATAAATGTTTTCTGATGAACAAACTTACATCAAGGTGCCTAACTCCCATTATTGATCACCCTGACAAAATAGTTTAAAAGATCAAAGAGTTAGAGAATATTTCAAAAATAAAAATGGAAAAAAATTTTTACCATTTAGCACTAGAAAACAAAGGGAACTGCTCTGCACTACATTTAATTTATCTTCTCTTAGAATCGCCTTGCATAGGTCAGTGAACTCTATTAAAAAATAATAAAACTACAGAAGATATATAATCAATGAAAAAAAAGAAAAAATTACAACCATTCACTAATGCATACACATTCATTAACTGGAAAAACTTGAACCATTTACATCTACATATCCATTAATTTTAATCCATTAAGAAATGAGAATATGATTAATCTCTGCAATATGTGTTAATGATGTTACCTGACAGGATTACTAGTCAAGGACACACGAAGAGACTCTAAGCAAGTGACTAGTCTTTCATCTGTTGACCCAGATTTTAAATCCTGAATAAACTCTTGGGGTGAAATCTTCCTACTGTTCTTGAGACTTCCCTGAAACACAGAAAATACATTAGTTTTTTATTTGGTGCATATAGAACTCAAATAGATTATTAATGGCGAACCTTAATTTCTGTTCCTTGAAAAATATATAATGTAGACCTAAACCTGTAACTGTAACCTGTAACCTGTAAGTGATCTCTATCTACTATATGCCAAATGCTGACTAAATTTTGGTCATCTTATGAACAAATTTCTAATCAGTAGACAAAAGTAGCAGGCATCACCTGTACAAATTTATCACGCATGCTCAGTGAAATACAATTGTTGTAATGAATGGATTCTGTTTATGCATTGCAATTTTCAATTTTCAACAGAAGAAAAAAATCAGTTCTGAGGTTCTCTGAAGAGATCATAAGGCACAGGTCCCAAAGAGTGACTGCAGTCATAAGACTACAGCACACCAGAAGAATATTCAGAGTGTTACTGTAGTAACTTCTGTTCTTGCAGACAGTGTTGTAAAACACTTCTCTCTTCAGATGAGGACTATATGAGATTGGCTAGCTTTGGCTCTAAGGGTTAAAGCAAAAGAATTTAAAAAATAAAAATGAAAAAAAACCACATAAAAGGAGTCCTTTAGAACTAAAATTCTAAGTTGACCCTCAGCTGCTCATTTGTTGTGTTGGCCATCTGTAAGAATGCAGTGCAACACAAATATCACTATTGATGCAATAACATAAAAGACACTTACTCAAACCTTCAGGTTTGGATTTTGCCTTGTTTTCTGGGTTTTGTTCTTTTTGGCAGGTGGGGAGGCAAATGGGGATGTGGAGAACAGGGAGATAAAAAGGAAAATGCAATAGCAAGTTCATGTAGTACAGCAAAAGCAGTTTCATGCAAACAAAATACTTTCTGTTCCAAGCAATACAGCCTGAAAGAAGCCGGCTTTGACTCATCACTGTATCTGTCTTGCCAAATGTTGATTAAAATAAATACAAGATATTAATGATTTTTCTGAAGGATATATATAGTATCTGTTGTTTTAAAAAAAGTAATCGTTCCACTGAACTAATGAAGTTCTACAATTTGCAAGTAAATGGGCAAATCTAAGAGGCATTGACCCAATTAGTAAGAGTATCCTCTCCTTTTTTTCAGTATAGTAAAGACAAAATTTGTAGACATTGAAAAATAAGAAGTCAACTCCACCTAATATCCATTTCACATGAAGGATATTTTCTACAGAACATATCTAAATTCAAAGAAAGAGGCACACAATGTTGCATACAATCTATATTTGCGTTAATTCATTGCAAGACTCCTTTTTTTGAGAGCAGAAGCACAACTGTCATGTTGCACCAAAGAGACTTACTAAATAATTCTTGACTAACTAGTGGCTTAAGTCAGGAATTGAAGAGAATTAGACTTGCAGTGCAATAATAACTTGAAACTATTCACTGTAAATAGTGATGTGGTCTCATTATGTTATTATAGATAGCTTCATACAGATGATGTTTTCTCACTTTGGAAGATCCTCAGGAAGTATTGAGAATTAAGCTTTTGTACTTATGAAGTTTCTATGAAATAGTTTCTAGCAGAGAAGTTAAAAGCTGGGAAGCATGGTTGACAGACCAGGCTGCTGAGTTGCCATTCAGAGGGACATCAACAGGAATTTCAGGGAGTTCCACAACAGAAAATGATAAATCTTGAACCTGAGGAGGAATAACCTTATGCACCAACATACGTTGGGGCCAACCAGCTGGAAAGTAGGTTTGTAGGAAAATAGGGGTTCTGATGGATGACAAGTGCATGGACAGTAAGCGCATCACCAGCGAGATTGTCCTTCCCCTCACGTAAGCAGTGGTGAGCATCCGGAGTATTGTGTCCAGTTCTTGACTCCCCAGCATGAGAGAGACATGGACATATTGGAATGAGTTCAAAAAGGGCTACGGACACAATTACAGGAGAATCTGTGGTACATGGAGAGGCAGATAGAACTCAGATTGTTTAGCCCCAAGAAGAGGAGGCTCAGGGGAACCCTATCAGTGAAAGGTCAAGAAGTAAACACTGAATTATAAGAAATTGGTTAAATATTAGGCATAAACAAAACTTGTCCTCTCTTCCCTTGTATTTTTTTAAGTTTGAGGCTGGTCAAGCATTGGAACAGGTTGCCCAGGCGGGCTGTATAGTCTCCTCTATCAGAGATACTAAAAAGGGAATAGGTGAGAGGTAGGACAAGACTATTCCAGAAGTCTCTTCCAGTCACAATCATTCTGTTCTATGACTCTCTAATAACAGAACATTGTGAATTATAATACTCTCTGCTCCAACTATATTTTCTCAGACTTGATAAACAGATGCTCCAGACACCAAAAAACAAACTACTGCCAGGAATCATCCTGAAAATAGAGCATCTCATATTATATTTTGGAACATCACACGTAGTGCATGGAGTTTCCTATTTGTTTAAATATGAGAGCCACTTCCAATAACTATGTTCCACATAAAAATAGATGAGATGTCCAGAAAGGGATGAGGGTTGAGGAGAGTCTGGAGGAGAAATCAAGGAAACTCAGAGAAAATAAAAAAAAAATCCATAACAATAAATGCTCCCACAAACAAAAAGAAACTCAGTGTTTTCAGTTTTCTTTCATGGATCTTCCCAGTTCATCTCTGCATAGGTGAGATAGCGGATTAACTAGAGAAAAAATGACCACACAAACTCCTAGCATCCTTCATGACAAAGTATTTAACTAAATGTTACAAGAGCTCTCCAGTTGGAAATTTCAAGAAGTCACAGAAATTCTGCTGGCAGCTCCTGCTGTGCATAGACTTCTTAACAAGCACTACTTGTATGCCTAAGCATATGGATTAATATCCGGGGTGCAGAATCTGTCATTTCCAGTGACTTCTCCCAGCAGTTCCTGCTGTAAAATTGCTTTTGTTTTGATGCACAGTCATATATGACAGTCATATAGACAGGACATACAGTTAAGATAGCTAGAAATATTTTTGAAAGAATTTAATGTAATCAGTAGTAATGTGTACAGTGGGAAGGTCACATGGGACAAGAGCCCAGCAGGACTATGAGAATCCACTAGAATGACATTTCAGAGAGCCTCACGTGACCCATCTGAAGACAGTGTCACAAGCAATGGAGACTCACATCAACATTCATACAGTAACCAGCCATCCTGTCTCAGACTCAGTTCCCCACCTGAGCACTATCCTATGCAATAAACTGTGAACACACCCACAGTGCCAAGTACCACTTACTCATAGTCATGCCACATAATAAGTTCTGCAACATAATAAGAATATGATACATCTGCCAGTGCTTAAATAAAATGAGAGCTGCATTTGGTACCAATTGTGAAACTGATTATATTAGCTATATTTCAGCATGGGAAACGCTGCTTAAGTTCAAAATGCTCAAGCTAACTGAGAAACAGGAAACATCTTGAGGCATCAGTGCCTCTAGAAATCTAATTGCTCAACTGAAGAACAACTGGTCTGTGAGCAGATGCAGCATGAAGTCAGCATGAATTAATCTAGTTAAAACATTACAAGGAGTAATGTGAACAACAAAAACAAAATATTGAGAAGAAAACTCACCTTAAAACCTAGTTTGTGTGTGCTTTGAACATAAAAAATAGCAAAACTTATGGTAGCATAACATGATAGCAATGTTGTTTTATTTCCACTTGAGTATTAACTCCATAAAATGGAATTTTCTTTTCAAAATTTTTCCTTTATGCAAGTATTACTGTGGAAAGATGTAGCACTAAACCTGCATTATATGAGAAAACTGTTGTTTAAACATGTTTCAAAATGGCTTTTTGTGGTCTCTTTGCAAACACATGTTTCTTCTTCCCAACACCCCCCACGACAACTGTTATCTCCCATGCAGGAATGTCCTGAGATGTCCTAAGGTGTTCTCATTGGACCTCGTTAACCCCTTCCTGTGATTGGGTGTTCCTGTAAGCCCCTTGAGACTTCTAATTGGTTACTCTGTGAGAAAGAGGTGTGTTTTATGAATATTGGAAAGGATTTGTGCATTTCTAAGAAATCCTAATACCGAGGTCAATGGTGAAGCTTTGATTATAGCAGAGTCCAGTTTGATCACCAGAGGCTATTTCATTTTCAGTGATTCATTAGAGGTACAGTCTCTGTTCTTCATTTATATAGTTTTTAAAATGATAACTGCTTTAAATGAAACTTGCTCAGTACTCTGCATAACAGTTAGAAATGAGGATATTTGTCCCAACACAGTATAGCTTAGTATCCATCTCCTTCAAGTTTAAATGAATTATGAACTATCAAAAGAAGTTACTGCAGTATCACTCCTAGAAAGAGAGTGGGATGGGGTTAGTTGTATGTAACAGGAGCTATATGGCACTTCACCTGTTCTGAAAGAGCATGACACTCTTTCATGAAGTCAAGGTAAACCAGAAGTTAGCCAAATACTCTGGGTGTGCAGTGCACTATTCTCTCTAGACTGAGAAGGCACTCAGACAATCCAATGAACTTGAGACATGAAAGCCCATGCCGGGAACAAAGAGTTTTCAAGTGTGAGGGAAAGAATTTCCCATCACAGGAGCTCCAGCAGTAAACTGAAATCATCTGCAGCTCTACTGTATCAAACAGCTGAATCTGTGCCTCACAAAAACAGTCCCTCGCAGTTATACAACAGGTGAATGTAACTTCCAGTAAGGACACAACCACAGAAACAGAGTTCAGGAAAGACAAGTTTCCCTGTATGGATTGGTCTTTAGTGATCTCCCACAGCAGAAAGGGGAATACATGGGCTAGCAGCAGAGAATGGGAACAGAAAGGAAAAAAATGCTGTTGAGAGCTTCAGGAAAACATGCAAGACAACAGAGTGTTGGAACAAATCACTACCCTGGTGGAGGAAACAGACCTCTCCTCTTCAACAGAGTACCTTGTACCATGCTATACCATGCCTTGTACCATGCCTTGTACTACACATATGGTATACTATATATATGTGTATATATATATGTATATATATATACACACTATACTATGCTGTTTGGGGCATAGTGCAAGAACCTCCATTGCCAAAACACAAGTGTGATGACATCCAAAGACAAAAGAAAAATTATTTATTGCAAATGGCACTCAGAAAGAAAGATCAATGAAACCTGTTATATAGGTTTCAGTTCTTTCCATGTATTAAGTGCCAGGAAGCAAAAACACGAAAACCTTTCTCTTGAGAAAGAGAGCCTTAACATCACCAACATTCTGATGCTAAGATTCCAGCAACACATGTGGATACAGCAACTCTGCATAGCCAGTCATGTCACACTGCTTTTAAGGTCAAACAACTGAGGTCTTAGAATACATGTGGAGGTTAGGGGTGTCCATAATATATAAACCCTGACATGCTGTTTTGGGTAGATAGACTTCAAGAATGTTGTGAGATTTACTAGCCTGAAGTTCCCTGATCTTTAGAGATAAAATATCTCTAAAAAATAAAAAAACAACCAAGCTGGACCTAATCTTCTGGTATTAGGGACCTGTTATGCTATAGAAGGACTAGTAGCTTTCAAGAACTCATCTTAGGTAAAACAATCTCCAGGCAATTCAGTCCTGTTCTAGGCGTACCTACCTTCCTAAAAGTGCTAGAGCATGACACTAATAAAGTACATCATTTAATGTAGACAATAAGATAAATATCTCATTTAAATTACTATATTTAATGTTTGCTTTTCTTCATATGTAGTTATAATTACATACAGGCCATTTTTACTGATATCTCTGGTCACATGCAGCAGTGAGAGTCAAAGACTCAAACATATGAATTCTAAAACAATCAAAAGATCTGAGAACAGTATCGGCACTGCAGCATTTAGCACTGGAGTCAGTCCCCACGCTGCAAAAACTAAACAACTCTTCTCATGCCAACTGAATCCTTAAACTGGTCCTTACATACAACTCCCTGTACTGCTTTAAAACAACGAGTAATTATCTCTATAAGTAAAAATGGGCACTAATTGGTTTTGTGCACAACATTTTCATTATCAGCTATTACATAACATCACAATATGAATTCTGTATCGAATTTTTCAGGTATGAAAAAGGCTCATAAGTTCAGGAATTTAATTAATTAAGAAATTTAAACAATGCTAGAAAAAAGGTTCACACCAAATATCTGTGAGAAGTTTTCCGTAGAATCTTTCTATCTCCACTAATAGCCGACTCTTTACCAAAAAGAAATGCTGTTTTGTGTACAGAAGACACACTTCAAATACAAGTGACTATCATACCTTGTAAAATAATGAGATTGATACAAACATTTTTAAAGCATATTGTGAGAAACAGAAGCTGGTCAAAAGAATATAACATGCATGCATGCATCACTTTTTCTCTCCAAAAGGAAATAAGGTAATCATTAAGTCATTTTGGTATACTTCAGAGACATTTACTTACAGACTTTGAAGCAGTGCTAATATATTGCATCACCATTTCCTTTTTGGTATTAAAATCCTTTTCTCTCAACGGCATCTTCTTGTCTTCATTTAAATTCATATCTTCCTGGAATGAGAGAGGAAAAAAAATGCCATACAGTAACAGAGTGATTTAGATATGAGAGACTGATATAAATAAAATAAAGACACAAAAATATGAACTTAGGCAACGGAAAGCTGTTATACAAATAACCTTTCATAAGTTGTTAATCAAAACCATAAATATCTTTATCCACCTTCCGTCGTAACCTCAACTCAGACTGAAAAAAAACCAGTCAGCTATGCTGGGATTAACAAGTGCATCACAGTCATTATTAGCACACTCTCTTCTTAGAAATGACCTACTGTTTCAGACAATGTAGTAAACTACAGAAAAGCATTATTAACACTTTCCAAAACATTTATAAGTGTCCTCAAACCAGTATCTTAGGTATTTTTAATGTAAATTTTAATTTGTTCCATAATTCACTTCCTCAATTCCCAAATTCCTGATCCTGGGCAGCAGAATCTGGTTTGCAGTGAGAGTAGTTCACAAAATAATATTCATCTTTGCAATATGTAAGGCCCAAATTCTTAAAGATTTGATCATTAAATCAACACCTTCAATTGTTATCAAAACTCCATCACAATTCATTCACTCCAACAAAAATCCAGAGGTCAAAAAGAGCAGAGGCTCTATACTCAAAGCCACACAGTAGCTATTCACTGTCATTTCTGACACAGGGACTTCTACTGTTCCAGCCTAGAAATGTGCTGATCATTGTAATCAGTTGCACATCTATGAGAAATGGCATTTCCTATCATTGTGGAGGTGAAAAAGTTAAAAATAGTTTTAAGGAGCAATTAACAATTTTGGCACACACATATACAAGCACATAGTATGTGCATTACCCAAGCTTAGCAAGAATTACTGTAGTTATTTTCAGCTTAGACTCATGAGGTGAATCCCCACCAGCTTTGGCAGGAGCAATGCTACAAAATCAGTGGGTAACCATCTTGATATCAAAGTTATTTCACCTAGTCAGAAATCAAACACCACAGACAAGCCTTCAAATTTATACTACACTGAAACGTAAGTTTCCTTGTCTTTCAATAGTTTTCATGTCGAGTAGAATAGAATCAAGCACAGTTCCTTGAAACATTCAGTTTTGTGTAAATCCAAGTCGTGAGAAGCCATTGCAAAAAATGCTTGACCACTGTCCTGGTTTCAGTTTGGATAGAGTTAATTTTGGTGAACTTAACTTGAACAAACAGAAAAGCTTTTCACATTATCCTATAGAAGTTGCAAAGTTCATTTGTCTGTTTAAAGCAGTTTCTTTCAGACTTGCTCTTTTAGGTGCTCCAAAAAGTAACTGCTGAACTTAAAGAAAAATATCTAACTTCTAATAACAAAAACCACCAAGAACTAACAAACCTATCACCACAAACTGTATTCCATAATCCCACATATAACAGCAAGGTAATTTATAGGAAATATTCTGTGTGTGCAGTAAAAAGTCATTTCCTTGTTCTTGTTTTTAACAAATGAAACATCATTAAAACAATTGATTTATACTGATTAGAAGCATTCAGCAATGCAAATGGCAAATCAGTTGTGGCTGAGTTTATAAAATACTTCAACTCCATCCTTGTATTTCTTAAATAATTAAAATATACTCTATAGGTGAATTTTCCTCTTGGAAAATAAGAATGATGGATATTTTCCTAATAGCACTCAATGACGTTAATTATTAGCTTTAACTGTCTGGTTTTATGAGCTCTTTCAAAACTTTTATTACCAAAACCACACAGGATGCCACTGCATAGAATATTGGGACAAGGAAGCAGTATGCATCCAAAAAAACCCAAAGTGTAACATAACATGTTCAGTAAACCCTCAGAATTTAAAAATTTCTCCCTTCAATACTACTACATTAACTATTTATATTTAGTGCAAAATTAGCTCTAAAAGTCTGCCTACAACATTCACCAATCCACCCTCCCCAAATCACTTAATTTGATCAGAACAGCAAACTAGAGGCTACAATATATAATTAGCTATGTAATCTACTGTGACTAAACTAGCTTTAACTCCAGTCCATTCAAATGTGGATAATCTGAAAAATCCTTTCTGTAGTACATGTTATAGAAAAAATAACACTGATAAAGTAGCTTATCAAATACAGTTTAAGTACTATGTTATTCAATGAAACTAGGAAAGCATTCAATTTTTCCAGATGTCATCATTACTTTAACATATTTTTTGTAAAGTCATTTTAAAATTGGAATTAACTACTTCAGGATCCATAGATATAAGCATTTCTATTTACCTAGACACACAACAGTAGGTTTCTGAGGATTTATTGAAAGTTTCTATTTTTTATGGCATACTATTAACATCACAGACTATCCTGTATCAGAATTTCTGTGGAATGGCAGAGAAATACAACCTATACACAGGGGAGTGTAGGGAGGGAGGCACACCTTCAAGTTTTATTAAAAAAATGTCCCATTTCCTAACATTTGAATAACTATGATTCACTATGAAATTTCTAAGAGAAGCAAGATACCACGGTATACCAATAAAAACAGACCATGTGAAAACGAGTACCAATACAAAAGTCGCTAACACAGTTAATTACTCCTCTCCTTCACCAGTTTAACCATGTAAATCCTGAATGCTATCTCTCACTTAAAGTTCTCCAGAGTTCTACAAAAGCGTCATAAAACTAAGCTGCCATTACTGAGTACTAGGAATTACAAATTCCACACAGGTACTTCTCTCACAGTACATTTCATTTCCTCCACATCCCTGCCTCTGGTAGTCCCTTTGTGTTTCTTGAAAATTACTTGTTACTTGCTGTGAGACAGAGAAAGAAATAATAATCTAGGTATTACTCTCCTTGTTAACATTCTCTTGTGCTCTTCAGATTGCAGTCACTCTTTTCTCATGGCCATTTCATGTTTAGTTTTCAATTGCTCAAAATGTCATCATCATGATAAAAAAAATTCAACCTACTGAGGTGGTACCAATGCCACATGACCTTTGTGACTGCTCTTTTGTAGCACAGTAACAATGACAGCAGGAAAGAAGCAAATTTGAGACTGCATTTGCAGATAAATGTTGCTTTGGAGGCAAGAACCGTAAGTCTTTATTTTGTGCAAGAGTGACATGGAATATAAATTCAGACCAAAATCCTGCTGTGACATTTAGAGGCATAAAATCCCTTTGTAAAAGTTTCAGGTCATCTTAAAAGGAAGCAGGATTCCCCATTTCTTGATCCTCCTCAAAATGTGTTGCATAATCTCACTTCCAATAATTAGAAACCTTTAATTTCCATTTTAAATAAACTTGGAGCAAAAGTTTGTAGAAATAATTCCAATAATTTATTCCCTGAGAAACACTCTAATCACATAATTACAACTCACAACACCAACAATATTAATAATTCATGTAAAGATTAGAACACCTGCACAAAAGAGGGCTCTGCCTATCAATTAGCCACATTGTAATTCTTTAAGTAAAAGAAATGAGTGTAAGACTCTTACCATCATTTTTTCAAACAGTGCTATGATTTCTCTTTCCGACAGTGGTTTCGGAGCAAAATCCTCTGGATCCATAGATGTGGATGACCAATCTGTAGAATGTGACTGCTTCATATGCGGTAGAGGAGGTCTTTCTTTTTTACTTTTTGGAATTCTTATACTGGCAAATCTATCCAACTGAAAACATAAAAGGTATAACATATCACATATTGCTTCATTTTACATAACCCTAACTACCATACGTGTTATTGGAAGCTAAACACCCTTATTTTTCTCTGGTAGTTTGCCTGTTATTTAACTGTCTTATTTTTGAGGGTTTTCCTAAAGATACATATAACAGTCGGTGGCCTTAGCACTTGAGTTAACAGACCAGAATCCCATTATGTTATAGAGAAATTGTGCAGAACACAACAATTTTACAGAAAGTTTGGAGGAATAGATATATACAGAACCAATTTATGAAGAATTCTTTCCAACCATTACATGGAGAATGTAAGAAAGCAGGCTTATTTACCAAAAACATAGTTTAGAAGTTGTTTTTGTCACTCTGAAACAGCTGTACTCCTGACACGGCAACAGAGTACATACATATGCAAAGAAACTACTTGTTATTAAAAGACAAGTTAGCATAACTAAGACGCTGTTCTATTTATGTTTAATTTCCATCATGTTATACAAAATGTAGTGCCTTTCTTTGTTCCAATTATTTAGAAATTCATTTAGGAGAAGCATAAAAACTATCAACTCCTTTATTAATGCTAAGTAGGGTACACTTATGATTTCATGAATAATCCTTATGACTAATCAACAGCCCAAGTCAATTGCTCTGGTGTTACTCTTTCAAGGGACAAAAAAACTCCTTCAAAAAGTGGTTTTGGTTGTGGGGCTTTTAACTGGTTAGATATTTATCAACTTTTCCATAAAGATATGCTAAGTGAAGCTTCACACATATTCAGTGCTGGAGCTTGTGTGTTTTAACGTACACACAAGGATCAACAACACAAAAGCAGCTGACATACGTAATGAGATGCGCTAAATCTTAATCATCTTTGTAGCAGCCTTTTGAACAGATGTGAACACCAGTATAACATTTGTCAACACAGAAGTTACAGTAACATTTGATGCATAAGAGATTTTGAACAAGATTTCAACCATATCAATAGACATATCTTGAAATGCTGTGCAAAAATATTGAGGCTTCAATATATCTTTAAGATAAGTATCTTGAGTTATCACTTAATAAGTACATCAAAGTTACCAAACTAAATGGCAAGTCAAATTATTATAGCATCTGTGGAATTAAGATCAGAGAGAGCAAATAAAATTAGTAGCAAAAATTGACTACAAGTGTTACACTCTAATCAGAGCAAGAATTGACTGACTATCAGTCATCCAAGAAGAGAGGTATAGAAGAAAACAAAAAGACTTTAATTTTTCCTGTTCAAAATTGAAAAGGAACAGTTTTTGGAACATAGAAATAGATTGTAAGCCACTTACATACAGATGGTTGTAGAACATGCAAAAGCAGAAAATTAATATAGCATAAACATAAAAGAGCTCAGCATGGATGATGAGGCCCTTCAGTGTCCCATCAAACCAGGAGGCAATGAGGAAAGCACACTCTACAGGAATAATTACATTGGCAAGACCCAGGAAGAAAGAGAATGCAACAAAAGCAAAAGGGAGAGTAACATCAGTGGAAGTGAAATATAGAGTCATCAGTGGAAAAAACCACCTTACATCTTGACTAGAAAGCAATTTCCCTTTCTGCCTTTAAAATCAGAAGTCTACAGTAAGCACAGGGGGATGAAGCCAGAAATGCAAACTGAAATGACTAGACTGGAATGGCACAAAAATCATATTATACGAGATTTTCCTTCTAAAGCAATGGTTTTCACAGAGCATTGATGAAAGGCAGCCTGCCTCCTCCAAAGAATGAGTTTGCCAGTAGCTTCTCAGCCCCACATGTCCATTATAAAGTAGATAACCTAAGAAACAAACCATTATATTTGAAGATGGTTCATACACAGATTTGAAGCAAATGTAAAGGGAAGACACTTGGGCTGAAATAACAGATTTCAGCCCCTCAGTCAGTCAACAGAGAAAAAATTAAGTTTTACAGAGCTGTACCCTACACTGCTTTTTCAATCTCGCCTGAAAAAATCTCAGTCCCTTCCTCATAATCTGTGTTCCCCAAGTGTCTCCTCTTCCTTCTCCTGCTCCACACAGCAGCAACAGTAGCAGTTCTGGCCAGGCAGAACCACCCTCGTCTCTGCCATGTAATAGCTCATGCAGTACCAGAGTTCCACTATAAACAGACAGCACTAATTCAGGGATGAGAGCCCATTCCTCCCTGAAAAGGAATATTTCAGTTGTTCCCATTTTTAGGTTATGTTTTGGTTTTAGGCTTCTCTTGAATATCAGATTGTATAGTAGATGTTTTGCATCATTACACATCAGGCCATAACGTTCGCATTCCCTCTATTCAACAAATCCTATACCACTTGTCCTAGAGGAGGGGAGCACACTCTTGGAATATATTTAATCAGGCAGAACATGTAAGACAAATTGAGATAATAGGATTATAAGCACATTTAAACATGTGTCAAACTAATTACTTTGAATAATGTAAAACAATGCAGTCTTAAAAGAAGATTCGCAAACATTAATAAAAGGAAATTCACAACAAGACTTGCACAGCAGTACAGTGAGGATATTCTACATACATTTCCCTCTTGAATTATACATTGATAGTGCTTCAAAAAAGTTTATACCTCTCAATATTCCATACAGGCAAATAATTTCATGGTCCACAGAAAGCACTATACAGAAAGAATAGAAATTTCATTGCTTGGGTGTAATGAAATCTACCACTGATGCTGCTGGGGATCCAAGTGCACAGAAGAGGAAATGGTGAAAAAAAGTTCAATAATCTTCCATGTTACAACAAAACATTTTAAATCAGGCTAACCAACAGGCAATAGCTAAGCTTAGCTCTGATACAAAGTTTCACTACAGTTTAAAGCCAGCTTGACCTTGTATCTTCTCTAGAAATGTCTGTCTTTTTTCATATTTATTTTACCAATAAATATATATAGACCCATCCAGGAACAGTGCTTTAGGACAATAAGAACAATAGCCGTATGAGCCAAAATGAAGCAACCATCACAGGATGAATGGTAAAGTTTTATTTCCTTCTTATTTCATGTGCTCACTATTATTCCACTGAGAGCCTATGAAATAAGAAAGTGATTTTATTCACACACCATGGCCGTGAAAAAACAAAGCAATCCACAATACAAACTTTCTGGCTCATCACACTTTCTGATCAGGTCCCTAGAGAGTATATCTATTTGGGTTCTCATTTTGATCTTAGTGAAGACTTATATGATTTTCTGTAAGGCAATAGCATCTATTGAACTTACTAGATAATGCAGGAATTAATGGATTAGTTACTGCTAGACTATTTGTTGGCTCTACAGCTTATCAAGACATCACCTCATAACAGAGCTGCTATGCATGCAGGAATGCCACCCTGCCTCCCTCATCTCCCCCTTAATTACCACATAAAATCACCTATTGCTATATTAGGAAATTCCTCAAAAATAAAATCCAGCACGTGTCTGAATAAAAACACATTCATTATCACTGAAAGTGATTGTCTTGGCAATGGCATGTGATGGCCCTTCTTCTTCATCCTCTCTGCCCTCTCCTACCTCCTTGTCCCCCTTGATCATCTTTGCTAAAGCTTTTTTAGAGGGTGACTTTTATGTACATTTTTTCTGCTTGTGTACAGAACTGACACTGGCACATGATGTTGCTCTGCTTCAGTGGCAATGTTTGTTGCCAGGGTTGAAGTAGCCGCGTCTGCCACAGTGGCTGGAGTAGCTGCAGGGCCTGTTGCTGTTATATTGTCAGATCCAGAGACATTTGTTTCCCCCTGAGGGTACTAAGAATGTTGAACATAGCTCAATAGGCCTGGGCCACAGCTCAACAGGTTGCAGTGATTTGGGTCCTCTCTGGAGTGTCAGGGTGACAGCACACTTTTTTCAAATGTTTTACTAGTTTTTCTGGATTATGCACTTGTTCAGAGGCGAGGTGCACACACATTGGAGGTGTCCACTGCCCTAGCTACTGGCCTATACTATCCCATAGACCTCGCCACTCCAAACTATCCAGCTTTTGGGTAGATCTCTGGGTGATGCTGTTAATTAACAGTCTGACCTTAAACAAGACCTGCACTATATGCAGCAACATGCTGGCTCCTAGCAAAAGGACCAGGTTAGTTTCAAGGGTATTCAAAAGATATTCAAAATCTTTAAAATTCTCAAATGCTACTGTAATCAGCCTGGAGGAGGAAGGAAGATGAAGATGTAGGAAGGTATCTCTCCCCCAGGTTGTCTTTCTGAGGACAAACTTCTGATACTTCATTATGAAGAGACAGGATTCCAGAATTGTTATGGTTTAACCTAAACTGTTACTAGAAGTACTGAATAGTGTTCTTTCTTCCCCACTCTCATTCTCATGAAGAAACACATTCACGTAGAGATATGGACCATCAAGACACTGATGATGATCACTAAGCACAATCTATCATCAGAGTTTTGATATGAAATATACAGGTACAAAATATTTATTTCCTGACTGAAGGCATAAAGCCAAGAGTATTGCTAATAGCTTCTGCTCTTTCTCCAAGCATCCTTGTCACTCTGCCTTATAGATACATAGGACAAAAAGTACTTGCCACCCTCAATTTTCAAGTTCACAATTTTGCTTGTCTGCTATTTATATACTCAGTAAACACAATTTCACATTGCAAAATCTGCTCAAGTACTACAGCATAGCTCAATCTCCCAGACGTTTTGCCAGTCATTTTAATTACAGAAGCCAACAGCTCAGTCATGAAAGTCTGCTCTAACACCCTGATGCTGACAAATGATAAAGACTTAGCAGAACATTAACGACATAGGAAGGAAGAAAGGAGAATACAAAGTGGAACAAATCCTGTGTCTTCATTCAAAGTTATTATAATTCTCAGTAGATGGGGAACAGACAGGAGAAATTGGGTTGCAACAATTTATTTCAGTATCTTTGGAATGTAAAGCAACCCACTCTTTTCCCTGACTAGCAGAAATACTTCACAGAAGATCAAAGTTACTTCCAATGACTGAGTCAAAGACCTCTTAAAATTTTTTTCCTACTTGAAGCTCCAGAAGATTAAAAAAGTACAGCCTTCCTTTGACAGTCAAATTGCTCTACAAGATTCACTTCCTACTATGTGAGAAATACCACTGGTAGCAGTAGAGCTTTTAGGAAGAGCAAGACTTCATAAACCAAGGTTCACAGAAGAATCCCTTTGATTAAATAACTTCTTATTCCTAGCATGCTCAATCTCACAGAGATGATTTTACTATTCTAAAATTTACAGAATTTAGGCCTGTGCACAGCCACAGCTGAAATAAGCACACAATATTTCACACTGAATTTTGTTTCACTGTATACTGAAAATTATACAGCCTTTCTTATCTTTAAAGTAGTTGTTCTGAAATCAGTATAATTTTATGCCATAAAGAATTTTATTATGCTTTTCATTTTTGTCTACATAAGATAACTTTTAATAAAATTCTGTTAATACGCAGGTTTTCTTAACCTTTATGAGCCTTACAAAATATTTGGAGCCGCTCTCTCTGCCAAGCCTGAGGAACATGTACCAGGCAACTGAACCTCAGGAAGCAGAAGATCCCCTACCCTCTCCCCAACAGGCAGGATGGGACATAAGAAATCAGGGGAATGGAGGTAGGTCCCTGCTCTGGGTGAATCCCCTCCTGGCCTATGACAAGACACCTGTTGTTTGTTAACTGAGAAGGACTAGTGGGTGATATGGTGCACGGTGGCCATTTTGAGCACTGTGACCACAAGTTCTCCCTTCTGGGTGAAATTAAGGCCAGCAGAAGGGTGCCAGCAGAAATGCCATCTTGGACTTCTGGCAGGCAGACTTTAGCCTGTTTAGGACATGGACTGACAGAGTCCCTTGGGAGTCAATCCTAAAGGGTAAAGGAGCCTGGGAAGGTTGGACATCTTTTAAGAAGGAAATTTTAAAGATACAGGAGCAGGCTGTCCCCATGTGCTATAAGACAAGCTGGCAGATAAAAAGACAAGCGTGGTTTAACAGAGAACTTAGGCTGGAACTCGGGGGGTGGAAGGGGAAGACTGTTTTAGCTCTGGAAGGAGGAGCAGGTAATTCAGGGGGACTACAAGGATATTGTGAGGTTATGTTATGTAAGGAGAAAATTAGAAGAGTCAAAGGCAAACTGGAACTGTGGTTAAAGACAAGAAAAAAAGTTTCTTTGAATACACTGGCAGCAAAAGGGCTCCAGAGAGCCTCCATCCTTGGCGGGATAACAAAAAGGAGATACTTAATGCCTTCTTTACCTCAGTCTTTAATACCAAAACCAGCTGTGCTCAGGATACCCAGCTTCTAGAGCTGGAAGTTAGTGATGAGGAGCCGAGTGAAACCTCCATAATCCAAGATGGAAATGGCTAGTGATCTGCTACCCAAATTAGACACCCACAAGTCCACGGGTCTGGATGGAACGCAACTGAGAATAATGAGGGATCTGACAAAAGAGCTCACCAAACCACTTCCTCTGCAGAGGAACCTGACAATCTGGACCAATGGGCTGAGGACAACAGCATGTCATTCAATAAGGTCAAGTGCTGCATCCTGCACTTTGGTTACAACAACCCCATGCAGTGCTGCAGGCTGGGGGCAGAGTGGCTAGAGAGCTGCCCAGTAGAAAAGGACCTGCAGGTGCTGGTCAGCAGATGGTTGAACATGAGCCAGCAGTGTGTCCAGGTGGGCAAGAAGGGCAATGACATCCTGGACTGTATCACAAATAATGTGGCCAGCAGGACCAAGTGAAAGGATATGAAATGGCTTTAAGTTGTGCCTGGGAAGGTTCAGATTAGGCATTAGAAAAAAAAAATAATGAAAGAGTAGTCAGGCACTAGAACAAGTTGCCCAGGGAGGCGGTGGAGTCACCATCTCTGGAAGCGTTCAAAAGGCACTTGGACGTGGCACTTGAGGATATGGTTTAAGGGTTGTTATGGTGGTGCTGTGTTGACAGATGGACTAGATGATCTTGAAAGTCTCTTCCAACATTGATGATTCTGTGATTCTTGGAATGTGGAGCACTTGAGATAGAAAACAGGCTTGCTTCCGCAGTGATCTTGAAAGTAGATAATGTTTCAGGTACTTGCCACTCCTCAGTGAAGTAGGAATATGATTCCTGTCTCTATAGTTTCTAAATAAACAAGCTAAAAGAAGCACGTGTTGATTGTGTAAAAAGCAAGGTGTTTCTGAACGTAATGAGGATTTGCCACTAAAAGCAGACAATTCATCAGCATCTCACAAATAATCCAATACAATTCAAACATTGAAAAGTAGTCTGCATTTTAGATTCTCAACATGTTACTAATTTACCTGAATTTAAAAGCAAAAAAAAATTCCTGGTCACCATTACACAACACTGTATTTGTAAGAAACAGGCTGGGAATAATAAAATATAAGTATTTTATAAAGCATAATGCAGCAGAGAGTAAGTTAATATGCAAATAAATGCCCATGACAAGAAAGGAAATATATTTATTTAGTTGAAAGCTACAAAATAAAGTAATATTAAACCTTAGATTTCTTAATCTTCTCTTACTACAAATTTCATCCTTGTTATAAAAGGAATTTGGAGTAAATACATTTCCCAGTTTTCATCCTTGCTATGAAATATAAAAACTGCCCTGCTCTAAGCCACGTTTAAGTTGCCCAAGGCTACAAAATAATCGCACAAAAGAGATACGTAGTATTATTTGCTGTTTTCCAGAATCAGACACAGAAAGATTAAAGCAACAGAAAACTGAGACAGGGAAAGAAGTGTCCATTGGAAAGCACACCTTCATTCCAAAATGATGTTGCGAATAAACAGAATACCCACCTTTGAAGATATTAAAAAAAATCTCATATTTTGTGGTGTTGTAGGTTTTTTTTTTACTGTTAGCCTTTTACTAAATAGCTGTCATTTCCCTTTTTAAAAATAAATATACATGTGAACAATTGGTACTACTCTGCAGATGATGTTTCTTTAGTCTGTGAATGGGTCTTCAGTACGCTCTGAGAAATTTAAGGAGTTGGGGAGAAGACTGTTTACTACAGAACTATCAGGCTCTTTGTCATCATCCTGAAAAACCACAATAAACCTGCTGACATTTTAGGGCTACCATTACAAGTTGGACAAGTCCAATAAGCTACATAAAGGACAAGTGCAATAATGCAGCAAGTTAGCCCTTTTAACAGGGGGTGGGGGGGGGGATAAGCACCTCACAAAAACAAGCAGCAAAATCTCGTGCATCCAGACTTAATAACCCTTACATGACACTACCAAAATCTAAGTTTTGGTTACCAGAAAATACTTTCGCTTTGAGAGGACTGATAATACTTCCTTAGCTCTCCAAGATAAACACATATAGATAGAATATATATATATATATATATATATATATATAGAATCAACATTTTATTATCAACCTGTCAGGCTCAAATTTTTAATGATCATTTCCACCCAATGAATCTCTGCTAAAGAAATAGAAACAGGAGATTTAAGTCAATATAAGAATTATAGGTGGAGGCAACACACTCAACACTACTAAATTTGCGCACCCAATCAACAATAGCCTGGTGACTGGTTCCTAAACCAGGAAACAGTCGTGTTTCTCAGCATGTGTGACACACTGTCCAGCACAAATCTCACTCAAATTTGCACTGAAGCTCTCAGTTACACACAGAAGTACTTCGGAAGAAGTTGTATAGCACCGGTCATAACAGCTGAGCTTTAGGTGATGACAGAACATGACTTCCTAGACAATTTCAAAGACATTGTAAAATTATGTATATTAAGAAAAAATATTACCTAAAAAAGAATAGTAGAGGCAATGAAATCGGTAACTTCAAGAGCAAGAGAAAAAAAAAAATCTGCTTTGTGATCAGTTGCAGAACCTCATCTCTGATTAAGTTCAAGAAACAGTGTTGGCATGGCACTGAACATACCTATCACGGTTTGAACAAGCATTAGTGAGTTTCACAAGCAACTGTTACTTTGTTAAACACGTCATTTTAAGCTAGCATGCAGCCTAAGTAACTTCAATATTAAACATGCAATCAAAGATATCCTAACTTTGGCACATGTAAATTGGCACAATTACCTGAGTCAAGCTCATTTAGTCACGATTAGAGCATTCAAAGCCATCCATACATTTCTGCTACTTGCACTATGTTACAGGTAATTACTAGTTTAGTGAGACTTTGCCAATTAACTAAATTAACTTCAAAATTAAGATAGTTTCTTGTATCAGTAAGGTTATTTCTATTGCATTAGCAGTAAGGTTATTTGCTTAGCATAGCCAAAGCAAAACTTTAGCTGTCTTACCACATCATCTGTCAGTGTCTTGATATTTAAGTGCTGTAAATCAAACAGGAAACCAGTCACATCACAATTGTGCAGTTAAAAAAACAAACAAAGAAATAAACAAACAAAACCAAACAAACCAAAATACAAACCCCCAAATCTCAGTTATACTCAGTTACAGTTACTTTTATTCAAAATTAGATGCAAGTTAAACAGTGTTGCATCCTGACACTTGAAATAAAGGAATACTTTCCCAGCAAGTCGCACCTTGTTGGTGTACAGGGCACAGCAAGTCATACAGGGAATAGAGTGTGGAGTCAAAAAATCTGCAATCTGATCCTCAGACAGAATAATATCAGAAGAATGTAAACCAAGCACAGGTTGAAACAAGTTGTGTTTTATTATATTTTATAGCTAAATATACTAGAACAGATGACCTGCACATAATTCATCTCCTAGACTTGTGTCTTCTAGAGATGGCTGTGGGACACCAACAACAAATCAGTCCAGAGATTTTAAATTCAACAGAAGAAAATGGAGCTCCTCATGAATTGAAAACCATCTGTCAACTTGCAACACTCAAGTTGCAATAGTGTTGAATACTCTCAAGTAACGCCTCTGTGGCAAGCAGAGCATGAAGTTACAAGCAGAAACCAACATAAGCATTTAATAATAGTAACATCCAAAAAATCTATAGGTCACTCAAAACAGCAGATCCTGAACCAACATTGCTCTCCACTGCACATTTGCAAACACAGCAAGTGCCAGAACGTACAGCTCTTGCACAAAACCAAGAGCAACACAGAACACTGGCGACTGATGAGTCAGTGTTGCAGGGATTCTGTATATAGTTTTTATGATGAGTCTGAGAACAGACTTGGCAGGAAAATTTGAAGAATGTGAAGTCACATACTTAGTCAGACAGACTCTTACCCCTTCTTAGACTCCCCTCACTGCCTAGCGTGCAAAGCTTGCCAACAACTACAGCAACTGTCAATGGCTATATACAAATTAATCATATTTGGAAACTCTTGTTTTGTCTTCACCAAGTCAACAATATTTGACTATCGCTCTCTACAGGTTCCTGGAAGGAGTTTACAGCGAGTTGGGGGTCAGTCTCTTCTCCCAGGTAACATGCAATAGGACAAGAGGAAATGGACTCAAGTTGCACCAGGGGAGGTTTCGCTTGGATTAGTAAAAATTTGTTCACTGAAAAGGTAGTCAGGCATTGGAACAGGCTGCCCAGGGAACTGGTGGAATCACCATCCCTGCAAGCATTCAAAAGGCATGCAGAGATGTGGCACTTGGGCATGGTGGTGAACATGGTGGTGCTAGGTTAATGATAATGGTCTTAGAGGTCGTTTCCAACCTCTAACAATTCCGTGACTCTACAATTATTACTTCTGACATCTTCTCTGATTCATCCCTCAGAACTGAAGAACAATTTGTGTTAAGTTGAATATTATCATACAATAGCTCTACTCCAAATATTGTCAAGAAACTGAGGAAGAAGCATCTGATGAATGGTTATGAAGTTTAAAAAGCAAGTGAGGTGTAAGGAAATACAGTATTCACTGACACACTTAAGTTCTACTATAAAAATAAAAAAAAATTGAAGCCAGGTTAGTACTGAAGTTTTATGACAATTCCATTCCATGTTCTAATAGGTGAGGATTTCTAATAAATGAAAACAACAACAAAGTGAAAATATTTCAATCCAGTCAGGAGATTTAAGATTTGTATCTCAATCTTCCCACTGGTGTTCTCCTGCTGCAGAGGTAGATAGACTTTTGCCACACACACTGCCATGGAGCTGGGTTTTAATACTTGTTTTTCCCATTCTACTAAATAGCTACCAAGACAGTATGAGTATTAATTTGTGTACTTGCAAAAGCTTGTGACTTGGCAGTTAGCAAGTTTTGGTATAACACCTCTGTCCTTAAGTGAGTGAAGCTGCAAGAGAAAACACCAACATATGGTCTTTCACTGCAACTAGGTAGTGAAGAACATAAAAATTTATTCCTTTTTCGTACAGATGACTTAAATCACTAAGCCTTAAGCAATGCACAGATACCATTGTGAAGCTCTCCTAACAAAGTAGGAGACTATGTAATCTGCTTATAATGAAAACCACTTGCATTCTGTGCTTTGAGGTGGAAATTCAGGATTCATGTCCAACTGTAGTGGTTTGAAAAACAGGAATTTCAAAAAAAGCTAATTTTAAAAGGTTTGCTACAATTTTTTCTAATGTGAGAGAGAAGAAGTTTTCAGACATGCACAACTTAGTATGGGGGAGGGAAATATATTACAATTTATTATTATTTACAACATATATACATATATATACACATATATATATATATAAGTTTTAACTATCTCTTCTATGGTGAAACAATATATATACATAGATCGTCTCTCCTTTCCTTCGAAAAAGAGTCCAGAAAGAAAGGAGAAGAAGTCCTCTTTTCACTTTCAGGCCACAGCTCTTCCAAATTAATTTTCTGCGGCACTGGTAAGTGTCTCTTATTTTTAAGGCAGCAGTTCTGACTTGTCGCAGCTAGAGTTCTTTCTTCTGCAGCATGAAATGCAAGAGGTTAAAATCTATCCCCTGCTCTTGCTTCACAGAGATTCCCGCCCCCGGGGAACAAATTCTCGGGGATTTCCACCCCTCCTCCCCGGGGTCAAGGAGTTCTAAGGCTTTTAGTTTAGTTCAAGTTCTGACCCTAGAAATGAGTCCAACTGACTCTCTCTCTCCCTCTGCTCTGTTCTCGGATTCACTGGTCCAATTCGCTGCTGCTGCAGGGTCCAGCCAGCTTCTCACCACTCCTCCCCATCACGGTGGGAAAAGGCAGTGAGGTTGGTGGGAAAAGGCGGTGAGGTCGGCTGGAAAACTCCTGGGGAGTTTAACTCCCAAAGTCTTGGCTGGGCCAGGGCAGTGGGGGCCCACGGGCTCCCCCAAACCCGGGGGGGAGACTCCCCTCGGCACTTACATGACTGTATGCTGCAGCCGCCTCTCCAAAGGGTCATGGCTAGTCTGCCTGGCCTGCTCCAACCCAGAAATCTCCCCGATCTTCCGGGGTCCCCCTCGGTTGCTAGCTTCAGGGGGCTTCTCTCGGTAGCTGTGCTGCTCCCGGCCCCCCGGCCCCGCGTCACACGTGGTGCATTCAAAGCATGGCTGCTTCTCCTTCTAGCTACGCAATTAAAATTAACCTCTTCCATTTTTGTGAGTATGTAATTTCCACAAGGGTACATGAGCTTTCAATTGGTCCAGTATTAAAAACAATACCCCCTGGGGAAAGGCTTTTTCCTCAAACCACCACACCAACTCATGTATATTCCACTAAAAATGTGGGGGAAGCAACAACATCAGGTTCATTCCCACTTAAGAACTTGGATATTTTGCAACTGCTCTGTAGAAGACACCATCAACATCCATGTAACCAGGCAATTTTGGATTCAGGTTTTGTTCTTAGAAAAAGGCAGAAGTCAGTCGGATAGTTCAAGCTAGTGTTTACTTTTCATTTAAGTTGTAAAATTCAGCAATGGAATTTACTGTGGTAAAGGTGAAAAGTTTCCTATTTTGTACATCAGAACACCTCACTGACCCAGGTCATCTGACTAATTAGTGAAAAAAGACCACCACACAACCAATTAAGGACACCATAATTGTATAACAAACTCAATATACAGACATGAGTCTCCTCTATAAGTCTTCATCTTCCTGGATACCTACAGTACAGGAGCATAAAAATACCACCATTTCTTTCAGACAATGTTGTGAAGTCTAGTCGAAAGTATATGCTAAAAGCCTCATTAATATCAACACTGGTGACATTGTATTTGGAGACTTCTTTATAAAGGAGAAAAAACTCCATGCAAACAACCTAATGTTCAGATCTTTTAGCACTCCAATATTAAAAGGTTGAATGACTTGCCGTAAGACATCTCTAAAGACTTACTTGGTGAATTTTATGTTATAATACTTCTCAGTCAGAGGAGCTGGTTAAAACATAAGAACTGAGGTTATCTTCTTCCCCTCTCCCTTACCAAGTCCTTCTCTTCCAACAAGGCTGTACAAAGTAAAATCAGTTGCCAATTTCACTCATCTTCTGTAGCATTCAAGGATAGAGGGGACACAGTGATGTGAAACGTTACGTGCAGTCTTAACCAAAAAAAAAAAACTACTTGCCACACTGGGTCTTTTAATGGCGTTACATTTAGAGGGGTGTTGTGACTCAAGAACAGGAGCGTATTTTTATTCTTACTAGGCCAAACAAAACAAGCACATTTCTAGTACGGGGAAAAACAACTAGCCCAGGAGTCCAGTAAAGCCCAGGTAGAAGCTGGAGTGCCTTACTACCACAGGAATATTTGTCTATTTTCAGACCTGGATATATCAGTTCAGAGAAGACATATTCTGCTCAAGTGATCAGGTTGCCTTAAATACAGGTCTGCAAGTAAATAAATCTAGCTTAAGTAATATTCCTATAATATTCAGTCACTGCTAAAAACACAAAATAAGATTACAGCTACTGCCTTGCAATGGATGAAAATATTAATATGCTATTCTGTGTCTTCCATGAACTACTTCAAAATAATAAAATTATTGCTTTGAAAACATAGGAGCTATGTACAAGTGTTCCTCTAGTCTATCATGTAGAAAGTAGATATGCAAAATTGAAAAACAGATTAACAGTATTTTAAGAATGCTGACATCCTGTTTCTAGTCAGACACAAAAACATGAAGAGATGAAGGAGCTAATTAGGACAGTTCAGAAGGAGATTTGTCAATCATAAAAGGAATTAGAAGACAGACAAGTACACCGCCATGCACCCCTGCCAATATGAGAGGAGTTTTAGGCATGCAAATTAACAGGATCTCAGGCAGCTAAACAATTTCAGCATGTCCCTCTACCACTCTGAAGTACTTCAATTTACAAAAAAATTAAAAATCACACAGAACAGTATCTAAATCCTTTGAGATCTTCATGTTTGCCTTCCTTGCAGATGAAAACAAAGAAACAAACCCACATATAACCCCTTCAAAACCACCACACACATGTATAGGATCTTTGATATATTACACAGAGTTCACAGCCTGCATGTAGCTTTGAGAAAAGAAAAAAGAAGGAAAAAAGGAGGGCTTAAGCAAGATACAATGAGTTTTAGAAGAACTGGCCAACTTGGGCCTGAACACTGAAACAAGATAAACTAAGACTAGAAATGCACATACAATCACACAATCCCCTGTGTACCTTTTTAAATTAGAAAGTAAGGAAGAACCTATTGCCATTAATTTTATCAACAAAAAAGATTCAACACTAGTTGTTTCTTCCTAAAGGATATTCTCCAGCAGAAACACAAGTAGAAGACTGAAGCAAGGATTGCAAGGAAACCTGTAGACTTAGAGAAATGTTAATTGGATGACTACAGTGAATGCTATTACTTTAGGATCTCCTTTGTCACAATATTCTCTCAGTAATTTTGCTACCTCAGTCTGTAAGCTCATCTTACAAACTGCACAGCATTTCTTGCTTTTAATTTCCAATACATTACTTCAGCATTTAGTTAAATGGCTTTATCACACACTCTCTCTTGTTTGGAAACCAGTCTGGAAAGTAATCAGGGCAAAGCTATCTTAACATGACAGTTTCTACACAGTGATATTCTTTAGACATTGATGAGTTAAACTCAATATTGGTGCTAACAGGTAAGATCATATTACAAAGTGCTAGAACAGAGCACTAAAATTTAATATCATAACCCACAGCGTTAATTCATGCCAACAAAAATAACAGCATGAGGAATTTACAGTTTTACAAAGCTGCGATAAAGTGTTTCAGGTAACATCTGTTCAGCAATCATTTCTTTAAAAGACTAATTTACATTCAAGGTCTTACACTGCAGCATAACTGCAGCAATAATTCAGTCACTTTGTAATTAAAGATATTGACACAGATCGGTCTTACCTTCTACTCTATGCCAGAGAAATGGAAGTGCTTCTGCTCTTAACTACATCGTTCTTTGATTTACAGACTGTTAAATGCAAGTGTTAATTTGTCTATTTTTAACAGATTGGAGTAAACAAGAAACCCTTCTTGATTCATAAATTTCATAAAGAGCTAACTCAAAAACATAACCTGAAAGTCACTGAAGACAGGTCAATGGTATACTGAGATTAATAGAAACACTTCCAACTTGAGCTAGAAATTGATCTTTTGATGACTAGTGTCTACAAAATGTAATCTCAGTAAAGTCCAGTTGGAAGTCACATAATCTAGCACTCACTGTAATGATTTCCAAACATTTCTAAGGGGAGGGAGATTAAGGAGAGGAAGTGGCAAGCAATTGCTTTTTGACCCACCCTCCCCCAGCAGATTTCAAAAGTTTCTTGCTCAGTCAATGTACATACAGAGAACAGGTATAATATCTGACATCCTTCAGTAGATTTCCTCTTTTTACAAGGTCCTAAACCACAAGGGTGAATGCAAGAGCTTCCAGTAAGCTGAAGTACCACAGTATCTAGAACACCTTTTATCCTTTTAAGAGTCCCACTCTTCTAAACCTTGGACCTGCTGAACAAAGCCATGCTGATATGTGCTTAAAAATTAAGGACTGTTCCTTAAAAAAAAAAAAAAATTAAAATGATTCTGCAAAAGAACTGAGAAAACTGAGGTTTAAAACTCATTTACTTCTTCTGAGAAGCTAGTTTATTCAGAAAGGCAGTCCTTCAATGCCTCACTTGATTAGACCAAACAGTTATAGTGGTTGATTACAAAGCCTTTCTTGTCCCACCACTCCTTGAACGCAGCAAGTTTTAAAAATCAGTATTTTCCTCAGCTAAACAGGATTTTCTTTAGAAGGAAAAAAAAAAAAAAAAGATACATGTTAATGATGTCACCTTTGTCAACCAGCAATCCAATTTCACCTCAAGGTTTGTCAGGGAATCAAATTATTTTTCAAGTTAGCATATCTGCTATGACAGATCAATAAGTTGCATTGACTGGAAGGGTTCAACTTGGAACTTATTTTCAAGCCTTGTGCACTGAGGAAAATTACACTTGCACAATCTGAATTAATTGAGGTCAATAAATCTAACAGCCAATTTACTTTGACAAATGTACAGCAGATCAGAAATAAAGTTGAGGTAACATGAGGTATGGTACTGTAAATATCCCAAACACAGAAAAGGCCACAGCCGAAATCTAAGACCAGATTACAGAGAGCCTAAGGGGTGAGAGGTAGGCTTTAAGCATTCTGATGCAAAACTAATTTAACTAATAAAATTACATTGAAGAAGTACTATGGAAAGAGTTAGATGCAACCAAGTTAACACCCATTAGCTCAGCTGGTTAGAGCATGGTGCTAATAACACCAAGGTGGTGGGTTCACTCCCCGTATGGGTCATTCACTTAAGAGCTGAACTCAGTGATTCTTGTGGGTCCCTTCCAACTCAGAATATTCTGTGATTCTGTGACAAAAATAGAAAATACTTCTAAGAACATTAACTCCAACCATAAACTACCAAGTCCATCACTAAGCCACATGCCTAAGTGTCAGATCTACGTGTCTTATAAATACCTCATGAGATGGTGACTCAACCACTTCCCTGGGCAGCCTCTGCAATGCTTGACCACATTTCAGGGAAGAACGTTTACCTGATATCCAACCTACACCTCCCGTGGCATAACTTGAGGCCCTTTCGTCTTGTCCTATTGCTTGTTACCTGGGAGAAGAAACTGACCCCCACCTTCTACAACCTCCTTTCAGGTGGTTGTAGAGAATGATTAGGGTCCCCCCTCAATCCTCCTTTTCTCCAGAATAAACAACCCAGTTCCCTAAGCCACTCTTCATAAGGTTTGTGCTCCAGACCCTTCACAGTTTCTTCATCCTTCTCTGGACACATTCCAGCACCTCAATATCCTTCCTGAACTGAGGGGCACAGAACAGGACACAGTACTGGAGGTGTGGCCTCACCAGTACCAAGTAGAGGGGGACAATCACTGCCCTGGTCCAGCTGGCCACACTGTTCCTGATCCAGGCCAGGATACCACTGGCCTTCTTGGCCACCTGGGCACACTGCTGGCTTATGTTCAGCTGGCTGTTGACCAGCACTCCTAGGTCCTTTACCACTGGGCAGCTTTCCAGCCAATCTGCCCCCAGCTTGTAGTGATACACGGGGTTGTTGTGACCCAAGTACAGGACCCAGCATTTGGCCTTATCAAACCTCTTACTGTTGACCTCAGTCCACTAATCCAGACCGTGTAGATCCCTCTGCAGAGCCTTCCTACCCTCAGACAAACCCAACTTGGTTTCATCGGCAAACTTACTCAATCCATCCTTCTCACTTTTTTGGGGGAGCAAGAGGGGAGATATACGATCTGCGTCTCAAAATAAACAAACCAGTCTTGTAAGACAACAGAAGGTGGACAGGAAGGAGAGTTTACCAATTTTAGATTTAATAGCTGAGTGATAAATATTCTGTCTTGCAATATGTCAGGGCAGAAATTTATGAAATGATAGAATGAAAAGTTGATCCCATAGTACCCTTCAAGTGAACCATCCCAATCAAAGAAGCTGATTGATGTGCCCAGCTATTAAAATAATTCTACCTGTACCACTGTGTATGCTACTCCTCCAGAAATTATTAGCCAGGACAAACCAGAGTTTAGAGACTATAGTTCATAGCTCCATCAGCTCCTTAGGTTTTGTGACATGGAGCAGCCTGCTGCTTTTTACTGACCACTAAATTCCACAGCTCACATTTGTAAATTATTCCATTTAACAGTTTACATGAAGACAGAGACAAAATCCTGAACTCTATTCAAGAAATATTCAACTCCGACTCTTCTTAAGGTCACCCAGTGAGTTAATAGCATACCTGGAACACAATCCAGGTTTGAAGAACTGTAATTCATCACTCTTCTATCAACATCCAAGGACAAAATCTTTAAGAGATTATTTAAAAATGAAAAGCAGGACTACTGCCTAAGGCCAAATACTTTTCAAACTTGCAGTTTGACAAAGCATTCTCATGAATTAAGGGCATTCTCACTCAGCCCTGCTTAGAGTTTCAGAAACTGGGCAAGGAAAACAGGGACAGGCCAAAATAAAATAAAATAAAAAATTTAAAAATCCCACACCTACCTACATGATGAACATATGCCCTACAAAACTAAGTCAGAAACCCAAATTTAACTCCCTTAATTTTCTGCAGCTGGGTCAAAAATCAGCACTATGACCTCAAAAAGCCAGTCAGCAGATGCCTAGATTGGCACATTCTCAAAATGACCCTTGCATAGCCTGGGAAGCCTAAACATATATCAAACAAGCTCATCTGCACCAAAGAGAAGGCCTTCTCTCACTGAAAAGACAGTCATATCTCAGCTAAGAAAAAACTCTCACTGGCTTTTACAACATATCTGGCAGGGTTATACTCTGTATAAACTATTGTATTGCCATTCTAACACATGGTTAGCAAAACTGAACACGATGGCAGCACCCTACTTCTGTTTTCACACATAATTGGGGGGGGGAAAGGGTAAGTTATTGCAGCATCTTATTTGCACAAGACCTTGGCAGTTAAAGTATCAGTAATAAGTAAAACCTCTTGACCCAGTGCTCTTGTCAGTCTCAAACACACACAAATTCACGTTTCCTACTCACCAGAGCAATAATCCAACCATCAAGTCATATACCAGTAACACTATCCAACCTTTTAGACTGGGAAGACCATGTAAGTTTTTTCTTCACAGATCAAATACTAAAGCACATCCAGCCATGACACCTGCACGACTAAAGTGCATGTGCTCCCAGTAGAAACACAGCCATTTATAAAGACAAGCAAACAGCACTCGGTCAGTTTCATATAAACCCATTCTAACATATAGAGAAAGGCACAGTGACATAGGTCAAACAGCAATCTCTGCAGCCACAGTATAAAATGCCAGGAGCAAGTTGTGACCTTCCAGAACAGGTTTGGCCAGCCTACAGTTTGATATCGCTTATTGGGTATCTTTTTTGAACCTGTGCACAAGTGCCAGACACTCAAGTACTGAATATTACACAAATACCCTTTAGAATCAAGAATCTAATATCATGGCTAGGCTTCGCAAATGAAGATTTGGGGAGGGCTCTACCCACATTTGCTACAAGCTCGCTGGTGGCTAAAGAGGCCAATGAGAGACAGGCATGTCCGGTTGCAAAAGGCACAGCAGAAAGACTCCTTGAATGGTATCAGCAAGACTCGATTCTTTCTGCGTTGTCTTTTCTCCTCGAGAGTGATCCTGCGTGCATTCTCAAAAGAAGCAGCAGTGTTATAGATGGTGTGTCCCCAGACTTCCCAATTGGAGGCCACAGTAGACCAGTGATGATGAACAATATGGCCAAGGCTGAGATGTTGTTTCAGGGAGTCCTTGTGTCTTTTCTTTGGGGCTCCTCTCTTGCAGCAGCCAGTGGCAAGTTCACCACAAAGCAAGATCTTAGGGAGGCGGTGGTCCTTCATCCTGGAGACGTGCCCTGCCCAGTGCAGCTGTGTTCTCAGCAACATGGCCTCAATACTTGTGACTGCTGCTTATTCCAGAACAGACGTATTGGTCACATAATCTGACCAGTGGATGTTCAGGATTGTACGGAGGCAGCGTTGATGGAAGCATTCTAGGAGACGCAGGTGGTGGTGGTAAATGACCCATGATTTGGAATCTAATATGTTAAGTATTATAGTGTCTCTTTTGTAAGCACATAACAAATACAGCTAAGAGCAGGTGGGCTCAGAGACACCTGAACAAAGACTAATGTGCATCATCTAAATATGAGCAAGGGATGCATCTGCTCTGCTTGTGGTGGATACTGCTGGGTACAACTGGATGTTGGCCCCTTCTCCCCCGCAACTAGCAACAGGACAGGAAGACATAGCCTCAAGCTGTACCAGGGGAGGTTTAGGTTGGCCACTAGGAGGAACTTCTTCACAGAAAGGGCGATTAGACATTGGAATGGGCTGCCCAGGGAGGTAGTGGAGTCACCATTCCCAGAGGTGTTTAAGACTGGACCGGACCACGGTCTACTACACAAGGTGGTGTTCAGTCATAGGTTGTACTTGATGATCTTGATGTCTTTTCCAACCTACTTGATCCTATGGATACAAGGCCTGTAGAATATATGTTTGTCCTAGCCTTCATACTTGGAAATTTCATAATGTCCAAACAAAAACTGGTTATTTCTGGGTACTCTTTAGTTAGAGTACATCTTGCAGACACATTATCTTGCAGACAATTATTAGCCATTTCGAGTTCCACAGTTCCTTGGTGTGCTAACCAAAAGCTTGTAAAAGGAAGACTAGGGAGCAGAGCTTTACTATGTCCCTTAAAAGTCAAAGATTCAGTATTTCACTATACACTCCCACCCCGCCCGCCGGTCTCTCGGGGGCTCCGGGCAGTGACCAACCCGGGGTGGCGGTGTCACAGCACGGCCGGGCCCCCCGGCACAGGCCGGGCAGGGAGAGGCCCCACGGGGCCGGGCCGGGCGGCCGGCAGGCCCCACACCTCCGCGGGGCAGGGGGCGGATCGGGACGGCTGGTACTTACGAATTTGGGCTTCCTGCCGTCCGCCGCCTCCTCGGGGCCGCCGGCGCTCCCAGTGCCCGGCGGGCCCTTCCTACGGAGCCCCTTGTTCTCCCGCCCGCCGCGACCCGGCGGCGAGGACGGGCCGCAGTAACGGGGCCGCGGCGGCTCCATGGCCGCGCCCGGGCAAGGAGGGGAGATGGATGCGGGGGGTGCGGGGCAGCGCTGCCTCGCGATCGGGCCCAGGCCTGGGCGCCTGCGATTAGTGCGGCTTAGCTGGGCTCGGCCAGGAAGGGCGCCGCGGGGGGAGGAGGGGAGCTCAGCGCTAAAGCCGCCGCCTCAGCGCAGCAGAGGATTTAGCGAGGAGCAGCCCCTAATCCCGACACACCTGGCCGGAGCACGGGCAGGGATAGGGGCGCGCGCTCCCAACGGCCGCGGCTGGCGCAGCCCGGGAATGTCCCGCCGTCCGAACCTTCCCGCCACCGCCGGCACCGCCCCCGCGTCCCCGGCACGGCCAATCCGCAGCGCCGGGCCGGGAGCGGCGCCTCCCGGTTGGCTGCGCTCGCGCCAACCTCCGGCGGATCAGCGGCTCGCGGCGCGGGCCGGGAGTTCTGGGCACCGCCCGCCCCCGAGAGCTCGCGCGCCCCCGGACCCCGGTCTGCAAGGGCCGGGAACAGAGCCGGGAGCGGGATGGGAGTGGTCCCCCGTCAGCTCTGTGACAGTGCCGGCGAGAGATGGGAAAATCGCCCTGCTTTGAGGTACAGCCGCCTCCGTCTAAGGCGTTAAGATACACTTTCACACACATAGCCCTGGAAGGAAGATTGTATTTCCTTACCTCTCACATGCTGCCTTTTCTTCTGCAGGATCTGAACGCGAGGCGTGTCCCTGCCCTGTTTGGCCTAGGATGCCAATTTTCAACTCCTAATTTTGTTAAAAATTCCGATTTCATACCTCGAGCCGCTGTTTGACAGTGGTTCGTCTTTTTCTGTATAAACTTCTTATATAATTAGAGCGCTGATTTTTATAGGTAAATATACATTATTGTATGGAATCATAGAATCATCAGGGTTGAAAGAGACCTTTAAGATCATCCAGTCCAAGCGTCCCCCCAACACTGCCACTGTAACCCCTAAAACACCCAGCACCAGATCCAGGTGCCTCTTAAACACCTCCAGGGATGGTGACTTCACCACTTCCTTGGGCAACCTATTCCAGAGTCTGACCCCCCCAAACAGGGAAAAAAAATTTCTAGTATCTAATCCAAATCACCCCTGTCACAGCTTAAGGCCATTTCCTCTGCTCCTCTCAAAGCAGGCACAGTGTAGAAGAGACCGACCTCCATCTCACTACCATCTCCTTTCAGGTAGAGAATGATATATGTATACATATGTAAAATATATAAATAATATTTCTAATATTACTTTTATACCATCTTGGTGGTATTAGATTAAGAAAGCGAAATAACACAGAAGAGACATAGTCCCTATCCAAAACAATGGCAGTGTTTCCATCATCCTTCTCAGGCCAGGTTTTTGTTTTGTGATGGTCACATGAAATGCCATGGCTGTGCTGCCATGGCAAAAAGAACATGTGTACGAACATTCTGCATTTGTTTAATTCAACCTGTTGTTTTCCATCACTGAAAGACCTCCAAGACTCTGGTTTATGGGAAAATACATAAATAAAGATTTCATTATGCTATAAACTGTCAAATTGTGTATGTTTGGCAAAACAATTGAATTCTCATTACTACATACAATACCTTGCATTTATCTTTATTTTAAATTAAGAGTAGTTAGAATAATGATGCAAACCAGAGACTTATGTAGGGAAAACTCTTTCCAAATCACAGTGTTAGGAATCATTAAGAAATGGAAGGCTAACACTCAGGATTCATATCTCTAGAGTATTTTCTGAAGCAGAAAAAGTTTCCTTTCTCTTCTGTCATTCAGTAAGAAAGATATTCATGTTTCCATATTATTTTTATCATTTTCTGTTGCCTTGAACGCACTGAAAATAAAATGCTCCCCCCAACAATTGCATTCACTTTTCCACATAATCTTAAGGGCTTTTATTCCAAATGCAATGACTTCAAAAGAATGAAAAAATCTCATTCCTTCATCATGACTTACACAGGCAGTGACATACAAAATGTAATGTCTGCCAGTACACAGAGCTCTGGCGAAACAGCAGAATTCAGCCCCAAACTGGACCTTTGTAAGGCTGGGTTTTAACACAAGGGAGCTCTGGCACTATGCAGAGTAAATGCTGTAATTATTTGTATACATTAAACTGTTCATCCTTTGGCAGCTTTCTATAGATGTTTTGTAAATTTATATTGGAATTCTTCATGGAGAGTATAATTAGCAGAACACTGTTTAATGTCATGGTTAATGATTTCCTGGAACATTTGATTAGAAAATTAATCAGCCTATGTGTGCATATGATAAAGCTGTTTAAATGGGCCTCCTAATTGCACTGTGGTAGAATAGAATGGCTTGTGCCAATATATCACTTTCAAGGTACTGTGTTGCAATAACAGAGAAACACTAAAGGGAATAATTTATCAGACAGTTTTACTAAGCCAAAAGTAAATGTTAGTACTTTTGATCAATTATTATTTTATACTACCACTCTTGTGCTTGTTAGGTGCTCCACGGAACAAATACACTCTGGCAACAGTTTAGCTGGCCAAGATTAATCATGACTGAGGAAAAAATTTTGAGAAAAAAATGCATCAGTAATACTAAAATTGAGCAGAGATTCTACTTAGCATGCATACTGTCCAGGGCATGCAAATAGCTTGGCCATTTTGCATTATTTTTGTTCTGGAATGAGAAATTTTCAGTTATAAAAGTCTGAGACAGTAAGTGCGTAAAGTTAACCATGAATATTTGCAAAACTTTAGATTTATGGATTTATTTAGGCTTTTAACATTCTGTTCCATCTGTTGGGTTTTTTTAATATACTCAAGTCTTAAAAAAAAAAAGCTTTTCTAATATTCATTGTTCCAGGGACACAGTTTTTCAAATAAATTCCTGTGCAAAGTGTTTCAAAGCTGGCATTTGACTGAGTTTAGGCAGTTCTCCATATTTCATTTGGAGACACCTGATTCTTTCCTATAAGATGAAAATAGAACAGTCAATTAACTGTTCTTTCATTAGGTTCATCCTCTTAAACTGTAACTAAAGTTATGAAGGATTTTGTCAGCAATGTTGTTGTTTTTATAAAGCAAGGATACAAGTTTAATACTAACACTATTTAAGTATGATAACAAGGAAAACCTTCCAGAGCCACAGTTCCTATGGCTTGGCAGAAGCAAGGAAATGACAAACAGACATGTCTTTTCAGGAAAATGGCTTCTTCTTTCTCCTGTGAGAAGCACCAAACAGGCCATCCTAACCCAAATCCCTCAAACTTGCATAGCTATTTTTAAGTTATACCAGTTCAGCATGTATTTTATACCTTTCCCAATGTCTTATTCAAACAGTTAATACAGGAGTTACACCAAGATGGTGTAACTCACAACGTCGATAAAAATTACATTGGAAAAACATGGCCAGTCTTCATGTCTTATAGAGGAAAATGATGCTGTTTTATCTCAGTGTAACAGTTAATTTGGATACATGTCCGGAATAAAGACAAGTGCCAGAAATATTCAAACACACAAAATATCTTTTATTACAGTGAGAATAAAAATAATAATAATAAACTTAGCAAGAGGAATTAAAAACTAAAAGAAAGGATACAAAATAACTACCTTATCAGGTGGCATTAAAACAAATACTACAAACAGCATTTAATACAGTATTAACCAGTGAAAAGGGATACCAAAAAAAAAAGGGATCTTAACACAATATTATGGATAACTATTAACATGATACTAGTTAGTAAAAAGGGAACTTAAAGGGAAATACTATGAACAATATTCAATAATAAAAGGAGAATTAAAGGAACACTAAAAGGATATTAAAAAGTTTGTTCTCTCAGTTGCTTCCTATCAATAAACTGTGCTTACCCACACAGACAGGCCAGGGCTGGCAGGATCTGCAGCAGCTGGTCGGTGCCCATGCTTAGCGGGCGTCCCCGCGGAGCAACACAGTCTCGGTGGCAGGATGAGTATTGCTCGACTCAGCAGCTCCGACACCCCATTTTTTATCAGTTCCACATTACACTACGTAGGGCCAGTACTCAGTATAAGGTGATGCCTGAATGGCAGCCAAACACCGCCTAATCATGACCTCATGACAACAGTCTGCGCATGCCCTACTTGTAGGGCAAGGGGCGAGCGACCCCTGCCCACATCATCTTCCTCCCATCATCATCTTTCTCACCCCTATGTATGACCTCTACCATTGTGTTTCAAGGGTAGATGTATCTATCTTGCAATATGTAGCAAAACCAAGGAAGAACTCAGCTCTGATAACAGGGGATATCAAGCTGACTTGCTAAAAAGCACAATGGACCTTACAATTAGCTTGTGCCATGAAGTTACATTGTTCCATACTCTAGCTGGTTTCACATCCTAATATGATTCCTTTCTCATGCCTCTATGCTCCATTGATCATCTAATTCAAAAGTACCCCCCTTACACTAAGGAAACCTTTAACCGTTGTATTTTTATATTGCAACAGTGGTCATTAATAATTTAAATGTATTGCAATGTAATATCATTAAATGTAACCTATGGATAAGATGTTACTTAATTTTCACAGCATGGGTGGCTCACAAAACATATTATTCCATTATTACGATAATGGGTTGATAAAACGTCAAATAATTCATCTAGTCTGACCTATTAACTTTATTAAGGAACCTGTCTGTTGGCAAGTTTATCATACCAATAAATGAACAAATTTATGTTACAGTTATGAGAAAATTCATACTCTCTTCAAGTAATAAAGTTGTATGGAAGAAAATTTGCTATAGTTTTTTTTCCTGTAAGACAAACAGAATTATTTTGGCTTTTTGAACATCACTCGATTGTCATTTATTCAGTGTCAATGTCACTATAGTAGAATATGTTGACTCTGCTATCTGTTTGTGGCATAGACTAAGAAAAATGAAAATCAATAGCTAAAACTCTATGCAGGAAGTAGGGAGGGACTTACGACAGGACAGATAATTAAAGAAAATGCTGTCTTGCCTGGTATGTTGAATGGCTTGTCTGTAGAGACAAGCAGCTTTGTACCATTTGGATCACAGAGTTGGTAAAGTTCAACTAGTCAGACTCTTGGCACATACATTTCTTGTTTCTTAAAAATCTCTGAACTAGAGTCTTCTGAAAACAGTTCTTTTCTTCCCTTTCTTATATAAAAAGAAGTATTATGGTCATATTTCAAAAAAGTGTTATGATCATATTTTTTGCAATTCATTTCGCTACCGAGAGAAATACTTTTGGAAACCGGAATCTTCTTGACTTTCATCTCTGTTCTTTATGCTAGGTGTCTTGTACAGTCACACTTTCACAATGGTATCAGTGTTAAGTGCCAATGCAATATGTTCCTTGCAACAGTTATAAAAAATACTTGGGTTTTAGAGAAACACAAAGGACATCAGGGCTCTTTTTCAGTTTTGCATGGCAGTAATTTCCAGGCATTTAGAAAACATATAAGTAAAGGACTCAAGCTGAAATGACTTTTTCACTGGGAGTTATGTCTAAAAAACTTCTATACATTTTTTATTATTACTGAAGAAAACAACAAAGCAAATGGTTTTATCAGATCCTGAAGGTACAGTTGTATAGCTGTCTTTACTCAAGAATGTACAGACAAGAAAAGCATCCCTGAGGACAGCGTATGTCACGATCCTGTTACTGATTTTATATCAGTCATACCTTTTTGAAATATCAAACAAAATTTTACCTGCAATGTATTTATTTTGTCTCTTTTCTAGTCAGAATTTAAATTAAGGACTTTCAGAAGTAGTTGTAGTCTGAATAGAACTATCCTCCTTCTTGAAGCTTTCAAAGTCACCCTGTAAAAGCTGAAGATATAAGAAGTAGGAAAGTAGTTTGCTCCATCAATTTATTGTGGATTACATGTTGCTAGTAATTTCTCACAATGTATCTTAAGCTAGCCTCTCATTCAGCTGAGAAAATTTAATACACCTCCTTCAAGATACTGCCTAGATGGGAAAAAATCAGTAAAGAAGTCCATTATGCAGTTCATCAAATGGATCTTTATGAGGATATTGGACATGTGATTTGTGGCACTATTTAGGATACATTACATACTACATTATTATAAAGTTCAGGTTTGTAATTTAATTATAGGTCAAATTATCTTCAGTTCTAACTTTAGTCGAAGTGACTAAGCCAAGCCTAACAACTGATATAAATTATAAATGGTCTGAGTGTCATGGGCCACAATAAAGGCTGTGTTACATAATTTTATACTTCGTGTGGGATTTTCAGAGCCACCTAAAGAATTAAATGAGGTGTTCACACGTTGTATATTCTACCATTATGCTATTATGTGTTCCTAGTAAAATTATTGCAAACAGTCATTTTCTCCCCAAAGAAAATAAATATGTTTTCAGAGGATAAAATTGTGTTGAAGGATTTTTGTGAATATAAGGGTTCATAGAAGTGTGACCAAGCACAGAGGGGTTTTTTTAAGGCCATTTACGATAAAGATTTTAAGCCTTCTGTCAGAATTCTGGGATGTAATTATTTTCCATTACTTCTTGATAACCCTCTGAATTTCTCATAGCTTTCCTTTTTTAATATCCTTCTGTATTTTTTTATTATTCACTTTCCAAATTTCCTCCTAAGATTCTGTCATTTTTACTTGTGATAATTTATATTGCTTTCTACTAGGGCATGATATGGTTTGCTTTTGGAAATCCCTTATTTTCTTTTGACAGATGTATCATTTTAAGAGAGAGAGAGAAAGAGAGATAAACACATATATGTATGTGCATATATAATGCTTTTTATGAGTTAGTTATGTATTGAGGAAGTCTCAAAATTGACTATAATTTGTTTATATATCTTTTATTTCTCTCTGACTGATTTTCTTATTCTAATCCATCTTTAAGTTTCTCATTCTAGTTTTTCCTCTTGCAAGAATAATGGCTATAATCATTTTATGGTTATTGCAATTTAATATTCACCTACAGTAAGTACTGTACATGTACATTAAGAAAAATGCTTCCTCGCATTTCAAAGAACGATATATATAATTTGGGGAAATTCCTGAAATATATTGTATGTGAAACATAATCAGCAAGTTTGTGGGTAACCGAAGTCACTCTGTTGCTATTCAATCTGCATATTACTTTTTGATCCTCTGTTCCTTGGCGTGTTTCAGTGAACAACCTGATTTTTATGACATTTTAGCACATGTAGTCATACATTTCTACAGAGTGCAATGCACTGTCTTTCTTATGTCAAATAGAAACTTCATCTCTTTTCATAGGAAGATGAAGAGTGTAATTGGAGGGTGTACTTTGTATCAGGAGTACTCTTCCAGTGCAGCATAGCTACTAAGCTAAGGTTTTTTTCTTAAGAAGTTTCTTAAGGGGCAGTTTTATGACAGATGTGAATCAGAACAAGCTTCATAAGCTTCCACTCTCCTTCACCTATGTTATAATAAATGAGAGCTTTTGGTTAAGAAAAATGAATGCTTTCACTTACTTTTACAAAGTATTTCTGCAGAAATGAGGGAGATGACTATGTTGAATTGTGATATAGAGGTTATCCTGTAGGACCTGGAGATGCAACTAGCTCTTAGTTATGTGTTTGGGGAAGGTGAGGGGGGAAGGGACAGGTGAGAGAAATTATTACAGGAGTTGTAATTATTACAGGTGTTTTTATTATTACAGTAGTGCCCCTTAATTGGGAATAGTGTCTCAAGATGGTTTTGGTTCATTGTACAACGACCTAACCAAAATGAAGACTTATGAAACAAAGGTATATTTGCCAAGAAAAACACAGGCCAGTCAACGTAGTTTTTTGTTACCCTATAAATGAAAAAATTAGAGAGAGCAGAATCTCAGCCTCTATTTAAGTGTCAGGGCATGGTGAGCACCAGCTCTCCCTAAGGTATGTGGTGCTGAGGGAGATACCATGGCCAGCAGGACTGACCCCAACCGAGGCAAGAAAGACCAGCCCAGGGATGGTAGCCACATCCAGACCATCAGGCAATTTTATGATGATGAAGCAGGTCTGAGGAAATCAAGCCAGGAAGTCATGCCAAAAATCAGGGTCAGGATCAGTTCCAGTGAAGTTAATGAGAGTCAGACACAGTCTAGGGATGATTTAGCATATTCACAGAGATGAGATAGGTGAAGCTCAGAAGTCACACTGCAGATCGGGATCAGCAGGGTTCATATCTGACAGAGTGAAGGTCTATCTTCTTTTCTGTGATGTGATATGATACATGCAGGAATCTATCCTGTTTGTGAATCCCATGAATAGCCTCATGAGGCTCAAGGGCTTTGCTTGTTACTAATACAGCCACCATTAATCTGAAAGAAAAAAGTCCATGATTATGTATGTGTCCATCAGTTTCTGAAAAATAATGTAATTCCTTATCCCTATCTGTCTACAAAACTGTATTCATTTTCATTCATGAGTTCACTTCCCTTTGTATTGAACAATCATGCTGGTGCCGATTTCCTCTTTGAGGATCTCCTCAAAGAAGTTAGGATAGCCTTAGACAAGATTAAAAATCAAGAAGGAATTCATGAGAACGTCAATCACTTTACCCTACTAAGTGCTCATAAAGTTATTTACCATTATGTTGAGCTTCAGCTCTGGACTTCAGATAGATGCAGGTTTTCCAGTTAGAAAAGCACCAACGAATATTTACTTTTGTCCCATTAAAAGAGACGGAATATGAACACGTGCACAGGCTTGCCCCATGCTGACTATACTGGAAGATTAATAAAGGCAGCCAAGCTGTGACAGTCCAGATACAGGATTTGGGTGGATGATATTTACTTTCAAACAGCTTTCTTTATCAGAACTACAACATGAAAAAAGGAAGAATGTTGTCCCAAAGGTGGTTCAAAGCGTACATGATTAAGAGCAGTACACTGGTCAACTCTTTTGCATTCTTCACTGAAACTAAGAATAGAGCACCAAGACAGAGTATTTTCAGAAGAACAGCTTGCACAGGAACAAGAGCAGTGTACAGGGCAAAGAGCTCTGCAGCAAAAGCAGCAGGCAGGCTTATATATGGAATGGTGCTGAGAACTGAGAATTGAAAGGTACTGATCCCAAATAAACTGCATTGCTTTGGCATATCGTGAGCTTGACTCTCCTACCCTCTGCCCCTCGACAACAGTGCCACTTACTGTAACACTCTCAGTCCCTGTAATGATCACTCCAAGTTCTATTTAAGTGATATGACTTTCCTGTGGCCCTTCATGTCACAAGTCAGTAAGGATACTGGGGATGAGTGACAATATAACTGAAATGAGAAAGTATGTACAAGTATGATGGTTCTATATGGGAGTTTTGTTGCATTTATACCTAGGGGAGATTCACATTCTCCAGCTAAGGGCAATCTAATAGATAAAGAACTAAGCTAAGCTCTTTCTGTGATTAATGAATTAGCACTTAACTGAAGTTCTCACTTTTGTCTGGTAAAGAAAAACTAGCAACTACAAAATGCAGTTCACCCACTCTTAAAATATCATCATCATGGCTAGGGTTCGCAAAAGAAGATTAAGGAAGGCTCTATCCACATTTATTACAGGCACACTGGTGGCTAATGAGGCCAATACGAGATAGACATAACTACTTGCAAAAGGCACAGCAGGTAGACTCCTTAGGTGGTATATTCCGCAAGACACGGTTCTTTCTGTGTTGTCTTTTCTCCTCGAGAGTGATCCTGCGTGTGTTCTCAAAGGAGACAGCTGCGTTATAGATGGTGTGTCTCCAGGCCTCCCGATTGGAGGCCAGAGTAGACCAGTTATGATGAACAATATGGCCAAGGCTGAGATGTTGTTTCAGGGAGTCCTTGTGTCTTTTCTTTGGGGCTCCTCTCTTGCGGTAGCCGGTGGCAAGTTCACCACAAAGCAAGATCTTAGGGAGGCGGTGGTCCTTCATCCTTGAGACGTGCCCTGCCCAACGCAGCTGTGTTCTCACCAACACGGCCTCAATACTTGTGACTGCTGCTTGTTCAAGAACAGATGTATTGGTCACATAATCTGACCAGTGGATGTTTAGGATTGTACGGAGGCAGCGTTGATGGAAGCATTCTAGGAGACGCAGGTAGTGGCGGTAGATGACCCATGATTCGGAACCACATAAGAGAGTAGTCAGCACTGTGGCTCTGTAAACACTGATCTTGGTACTTTTCTTCAAGTGTTTATTAGGCCATACTCTTTAATGGAGTTTCCCGAAACAAATGGAAAGAACCTGTGGAGATCCTTCAATGTCTTCACTTACTATAGAAGACTCTTCAATACCTGGCTTAGACTAGAAGAGTACATTTTATGTGCTGAAGGCAAGTGAGGTAAATCTCATTTTTTCAAACTCTTCTGGGGATTTCAGTCAATTTTCAGTCAATAAATTCACTCTCTTTCAATAGATTTTATTATACATATTCATATTAATTCAGAAAACGCAGATATATTTAAATAGCAACGTTAAGGACTCCTTGGAATTAACAATAAAATTCTCTTGTGATCCTCATAGAATAAAATTTTGAATAATGATACTTCCAAGGTAATCTGCACATCTCTGAAAATAGTTTTTGATAGTCTGAAAACTGAAGACAGATTTTTTTTCCCCTAAAAGGTTTAATGACTCATTCCCTTACTCCTTTTGCTTCAGGCTTTTATCAGTATGGATATTAAACTACTTCACAAACTGTGGGAAGTGTTAAGTTGCAAATGTACTCTCCTGTTGTACAGACTTACTTGGATAGTGGTTAAAAGGATTGATGCTGCTACTAACCTAAGTGTCCTGACATATTCTCTTGTCAAAATCTATTCCATCCTTCTCTTTTATATTATTTTTTCCTTTTTTTCTGTTATAATATATTGATTTTTCTCACCTGCAGAACTTCCCATTCAACCTTGGAAATTTTTGCAATATAAAGAAATTAACTCTCTAGTCAGTACAAGACAGCAGTCCCATCATTAATTTGTTAGATTTCTGAACCGGTACCTTTGTGCATTCTCCCCAGATGACATTCACTCTATTGAAGATGTCACGTGTAAACATCCACAAGCAACTTCATTATTATTTTTTAAATCTTTCTTTAGAATGTTCCTTCACCAATCTGCCCATAGAAATGAAGACTTTAGTTACAGGCTTTCTCACAGCTAGGTGTGGCTCCTCATATTATCCGTATCTCCTGTCTGTCTTCTACAAAGAGACAGCAAGCTTTGGGGGCATTGCCTTGTTTTCATTCAAAACACTTACAGCTCTAGAACCCTGGCATTTTTATAGTAATAAACATCTTGATTAATACACAGAGCTTGATACTTTTGTTACATGCAAAAACCAGAACACGTAAACTCTATTTGATTTCTATACTTTTTCTTTGAGTTTCTGCCTGCATTTACATGAGAAAACTAACCAGAACAGATATATTAGAATAAATAATACTTACTTTCCATATTTAACTTTCCACTCTTCAAATAAGACTAGAAATAACTAAGCACCTGTTGTAATTTCTCAGTGTTCACCATATTTACTAAATAATCCATATATTTATAATTTACATTGTTTAATACAGCTTTAGACTCGTGGTATTTTCTAGCTTTGAACTTTACATGTGCACAGTCTCATAACTGAGTATTTTATCCCCATGTCTTCTAGTATGGCTTGTGAAAGAGAGGTGGAGGTGGATATAATTTTTATATATACTATATAAATATATATTTACAATATTTATTATTATAATTAACATAATACTTATGTTTTAGGTGGAAATAGAGGAAAGTGGTCTGTGTATCTAAAACCAAAGTCTGTCATTGTACAACCATTTATTTTAAACTGGGAGATTATACAAGCTATATTCATTCAGATTCAGCCTATGTAAATCATGGCTTTGCAATCACTTAGGAGTTGTATGGCATTAATCTACAGTGACAATGTTCAACAGAGTCTAGAAAGTTGTTTGATTTCACACTCTGTAAATGACAGTTCTTGATTTCCTGTAAGATTTTGGATCACAGACAAAACGTTTTTTCAGTAACTGCGTATTGGCTGGACAGCTACAGATGAAATGCATAACTGTTGTGGTTGGGTGATATGATCAACATTCATCACAAACTAATAATGGTGATTTTGAACATCTTAATTTGAGATCACACAACTCTGTGTAGTGTGAAATAAGATGTCTGGGTGATTGCAAAGATTTTGACTCGTCTGTGTGCTGATAGCCTGCAGAAGATTTTAATATTCTGAAGTCACACCAGATGGGCAATCTGCTGCAGTATATACCTTGGCTCAGTTTTAAAAACTGCAAGGGTTTGATATCTGATGTCACCTCAAGGGAAAAATAATAAACAGCTGCAGTAACATTTTTTAATCTCTCTACTCTTGATTTACCTAGGCTTTGACTGATGCAATACTCAGCTTAGGATAACTGTACAAAGGCAGAGTTTCTACAATACCAAGGCATAAAAATGCATGAGGGGATCAGAAATGGAACTGGAAAAAAATGAGTAACTATTATTTAACTGTTCTATGCCTGCCTTCTAATCCTATGTGCAAAAACTTAACTTGTTGCAAAATAGGTTTAGAAAAGCATACAGATATAAGAAAAAGTGGCAGAGAAAAATGTAAAAGACTACAGGTAAAATTTTGATTAATTTTTATAGCTACAAGAAATGTAGTCAGTTTTCTGGATCAATGGAGTTATTTATTCTGGGAGTGAGTAGATAGCAATACCAGCACTCCCCTACTTCAAGGTTTTGTTGGATAAATTCTTTTGTAGAATATTCCATGGAAACAACCTGAGTCAATGGTAATTCTGTAGCTCTTGATTGCAGTCCTCATAATTGGACTTTTGTCCATTTTGGTACTGGACAACTCATAGCTTCAGGTATTTCATGCTGTTGTTCATCTCTTTCATTGTGCACAAAAAAGACTTATAATTTACAGTTTATCAGCTGGGTAATCTGACCAGTAGGCTATTCAATGAATATGACATAGAGGATGTATTCAAGTTTTCGAACTGACCTGTAAATTCAGATTGGGGTTTTTTGTTTGCTTCTTTTTGGTTTTGAGGTTTTGTTTTGTTTTTAATCAGTTGCTTCAGACTATAGCAAATATGTCATGTTAAAAGAGAGAGAGAAATGTGAAGAATTAGGAGCTGTTGTAATAGATAGCTCAGTTTGAATTAGGGAGCCAAAGGAGGAACTACAATAGTGTCTGTTCTGTTATGCAGAAACATTTGGAACTTGTCACTGAATAAATAAGATCCCATCTAAGTGCTTTTCCCTACCATGGCTGTTGAACACAAGTATTATGAGTAAATGGTAGAGGAAATAATCTGAGTTGAAAACTAGGATGTAGTAAAAGATGTAAAAAGGATGTAACTAAGATGTAAAAGATCACTAGAACTTTAACCTGGATTCTGAAAGAAAAATAAAAGATTTAAGGAACATTTATATTTGCCATCTAAGCACTGAATGAGGAGGAAGACCATCAGAACATCCTTTACTTCCAACTATATCTGTTTATGTCACTTGTTAAGCTTCATAGCTTTTAATTATCTCAAGCTAAATGTTTAAGTAACTTCATCATGTCAATATACTGTGAAGCCTGACTCGGGATGGGTCCTTCTACTCAAATGTGTTATGCATTTTTAAAAAAAATATGAAAATATTTAAGAGTCTGTGAGTGATGCAGAAACCAAATGTATAATGCCAGGAAAGAAGAGACATCTGAGAAAAGTCCTGATGGAAAATGGAAAACTAAAGTACACAGCTGAAGATTCCGAATTAATACATAAAAGCATGACGTAGCTATTTGCCTGAGAACTGAATTTAGGAGGGCCAAAATAGGCTTAAGGAGCCTACAGTGCTCTGAAACTACTGACTTGAAGGACTAAAAAGATGATAGGCATATGGTAGAGAAACACATGGGTTGAAATTTCAATACAGACCTGTTCATGCTCTGGTAACCAGGACATTACCAACATGCTAAGTAAAAACCAAAATTGACCCCACTACTCTGCAGAAGTTACAAGTGATGACAGTGTATGTACATCACAGAAAAAGATTGTGCCAGTCCCATCACTAGTCCCAGTTAGTCCATCAGTACAGCAATATATATAATTCCCTAGAGTAATGGGTCATTCATTTTGTCCTTTTCACTTTTCTAGAGAGTTGTGCTATATCGAAACCTGACACTGGGACAAGCTGGGAATTGCTGGAGAGCCACTTTGTAGTTCTAGGCTATTTAATATACACTGTTAAGTGTATAGTTAAGAGACTAAGGTCCTAACATTTTTCAGTCAGGACAAGGTGCCGAGAGAGCCTTATATCACTGGAAATTTTCAGGAAAAGTTCTCTCGCCTTCTATCCCTGTCATTAAAAAACTTGTTGGTTTGACTTTTCTTCTTTAAGAATCCTAGAAAACAAGATAGAAGGAAGAAGAAAAATTACATGGGACTCTACTCCAGCACATTATAGGACAACTTGTACTTGGCTTGCCACAAACAAAAGCCAGATAGGTGGAATGATTTGTTTTGAAAGTGTGATTTACTGAAATATGCTGCTTCTGTTTGAAAGGCCACAGATAAACCGATTACACTAATTCTCAAGAAGATTGCTTCATATTGTTTAAGTCAAAGACAACATATTCAAAGTGGATTATGATAGACATGGCTGACTTATGCCTGAGTCTCGCTCAAGAACAAGTGATGTCGTGCACTGCTCACCTTCGAGGTACTGGTTAGCGAACAAAACCCTTCCCAGAAAAAAGGGTCTAAATGTCTCCATTTCTAAGAGAGGTTGTATTTTTTCATTGAGATGCATAGTACAGTACTGTGCAGTGATTTAAAGTAATTTTGGTGTTTTGTAGCTGAATGTCATTCCCTTTAAATGAGATACTGGCAGTTAGATGACTTTGATTGCTGCCAGCTGTCAATACCCCTGAGGAAAGCAGAGATACTTCTATGATGGAAGCTGAACAAGAAGTCTGATGATCAAACACATCACAAGTTTTGTCAGAGGATTACCGAATTAAATAAAATAGATGTGTGTTTACACTCTTAAAGTCATAAACAAGCTGTCTGTGAGTTTCCTTTTTTTTTCTAACAGATAACACTTCATACTCCAGTATGTTAAGAGTTTTTTGTAGCCTCTGTTTTTGCATTATGGAATACGTCTCCAGATAGAGACAAAAAGAGCTAGACCAACCATTTTCCTCTTGTCCAAATGTCTGTCTATTTTCCTTGCATAAGTACCATTTACACAGATAAGAGTAAAAGTGATTTACTTATTACTGCTACTTATTGGAGTAAATGGATATATGGGCTAAAATTTCAAAACTAGACACTCAAAACTTGAAATATGCAGTTGATTCATTAATCCAATGCCTCCTGTGCAGTACAAGTCAGGTATTGCTGTTGCACACAGTCATTTACATTCTGTTAGTTTCTATATGTGTAATTTATAAATACACACTAGATTATGCCTAATATTGAAAAATGTAGTCCATATGTTTTGTGAGTCCTCTTCTGTTTCTTCTCATTCCACCTGCTTGCTCATAGTCTTCAACACAAAATTAGCTGAAAGCAATAAAAGGGGAAGTGAAGACAAGCAATACAGTTTAAAAAGTCTAAAAACTAGGTTTAAAAAGTTTAAATCTGTCTTTACATCTATACATTATCAAGTAGCTGAGAATATAAAGTGTTTCTTTGGATTGGTATGGTCTCCTTTAAGGCCTTCAATGTTAGCGAAATGACACATTTTAAAAGTGTGTGGAGCTGATTAATGTTGGACATAGATGTATAATCTTAATAGAGATACGTACTGGGAGGACATATCCAACCTTAACAATCTTAATAATGAAACAAATAATATCTAATTATCTTACATGGTAAGGGAATGTGAAATTTCTATATATTTTATTCCTCAAAGGAAAAAAAATATATCTTTTTTCTTGACAAAGGGCTAGATTTACTAGAAATTATCATAAGTCAATACGGAAATATATCTGAGTATTGCATGAACACCAAGGTGTCTAAAGTCTGCAAAAATTCTTTATAAAACTTACTGTACCTTCTGGGGCACCAACCACTGCAAAGTTTTTTTTCCAAGTTTAGTAAAAGCTTCTGAGAGACTTTTAATGACAGGTAGTAGTCGTTATGTAGCAGCCACAGTAGGGAGTCCTGTAGTGTTATACATCTCATTTGTCAATTGTCTTTCTACTTGGAGAGGGATACTAGCTAAGCAGGGAGGCGAATCACCAAGGTGCCCTGTCCTTTCATGAGGCAATTCTTAAATCTCTTTTGAGAGACAGAAAAGTCCTAGATAATTGACAAACTGAAAAACAGAGACCAAACTGAAAAGTCAGCCAACAGCAGTCATATGAGAAGGGAAATAGAGAAGGGTTAAGAGGCAGGTGCATCAGGCGTGTATCTGAAGGGACAGTGTCAAGAGAATGGAGCCAGGCTCCTCTCAGTGGCTAGGCGAGAGGACAAGAGGCAACAGGCAGAAACTGGAATACAAAAAGTTCCACCTGAATAGGAGGAAAAACTTCTTTGCAGTGCAGGTGACCATGCACTGGAACAGATTGCCCAGAGACATTGTGGAGTTTGCCTCGCTGGAGATATTCAAAAGCTGTCTGGACAGAATCCTGAGTAACATGCTCTAAGGGACCCTGCCTGAGCAGGAAGTATGAACTGGATGACCTCCAGTGGTCCCTTCCAACCATTGCCATTCTGTTAATTTATGATTCTCTTATTCTGTGGTTCTGTGTGAGTATCTCATATTCTTCAGAGGTGGGTGGTCTGTGTGTTTTTCTCAGTGATCCTGACTTAGGGTTAGCTATGTGCACAGGCCAAGGCAATCTAGACTAAGAACTGAAGTTCTTCGAAGTTTTGCAGTATGTGAAGGTTATGAATACATTACTGGAATGGGATTTAGGCTCCAGTTCACTTTTTACTCAGATACAGATCCTTGGTGACTCTGAAAAAGCAAGTGGAGGCTGTAAAAAACAGTCAGGAAGGCTGTGTTTACACCTTTCTAGTGTGGTTCATTTTAATATCATTCCCAGCTTTCTAGATAAGGGAACAACTGAAATGTACTGTGTCTGTTGTCCCCAAATGCGCATTCCATTTCTGTGGGTGCTCAGTGGTAGATGAGGGGTTGGTATACACGTCAAGTCTAGCTCTGATAGCCAGCGAATGCTTGGACTAGGGAAGGCTTCTTACTCTTAAGTGTAGCTGATTAAGTGCCTCTAATAAGTAATGACTTGTAACATAAATTGCTTTCTGAACATCATAAATGTTGATTCTCTTTTGCTGCTGAGATGACCTGCTAATATGGGCACCTGACTGAGGCTGGGTAAAAGGAATTCCGTCCTTCTCTTTTGTGCTTTGAACCTCTCAGGTGAGGTGCCTTTTTTAATCTTCCCTATTCCTTCCTTTTGCTTTGAAGGGAGCTTTTATTCGGTATCTTCATCAAGATATTCTCTATCTTCTTTTTTTTTTTTTTTCTGGCCTTATGACTCAAATGTCTGACAACCTCAAAACTCGAGCGTGCTGATCTTTAGAACAGCACTATGAAGTGGGCAGGCTCACTGCCTGCTGAAGAAAAGGAGAAAAGGAACTGAGGACTAAAGTAGCTCAAATGACTTCTCAGCAGCCACACACTAAATCTGTGTATGAGCAAAACCTCCAGTTCTAAATGCCATACCTGCCCCAAACCATGTGTGTTGCGCATATGTAGTCACTGGCAAACTCCAAGCTGAACCCATCAGGGAGTAGGAGACGCTGGGTCCAGCCAGGGATATCAGGTGGGCAGAGGGTCTATGCTGGTATTTGAGGGAACCCACGAGTGTGGGGTGCTGGTGGGACAAGTGTGTGAGTGCTGTGTGTGTGCAGTAAGCATCCAGCAGGATCAGCCAGTGAGTCGGGAGCTTGTGGGATGAGTAAGGGGGCCAGGATCCAGGAAGGGGTGCAGGGTGAGCAGAGGGGCTGTGCCAGTGCTCAGGGGATCTATAAATGTGTGTGTGCTTGTGTACAGCTAAGGAAGCGTGTGTTAGATGAATGGACAGTGAGGAGGATTGAGAACTGGCTGATTGGTAGGTCTCAGAGGGTAGCGATCAGAGACACAGAGTCTAGTTGGAGGCATGTAGCTTAGCATTGTGCCTTGGGGTTCAGTATTGGGTTCAGCCTTGTTCAACTTATTCATCAAAGACCTGGATGAAGGGACAGCAAGTTTGTAGATGATACAGGACTGGGAGGAGTGGCTGACACACCAAAAGATTTTGCTGCCATTCAGTGAGACCTGGACAGGCTGGAGAGTTGGGCAGAGAGGAACCTAATGAAGCTCAACAAAGAAAAATGCAGGGTCCTGCACTTCGGGAAGAATAACCCCAGGCTGGGGGCCAACCTGCTGGAAAGCAGCTCTGTGGAGACGGACCTGGGAGTCCTGGTGGACAACAAACTGTCCATGAGCCAGCAGTGTGTCCTTGTGGCCAGGAAGGCCAATGGTATCCTGGGGTGCATTAGGACAAGCATTGCCAGCAGGTCGAGGGAGGTGATCCTGCCCATCTGCTAAGCACTAGTGAGGCTGCATCTGGAATGCTGTGTCCAGTTCTGGGCTCCTTCAGTTCAAGAAAAACTGGAGAGGGTCCAGTGGAGGGCTATGAAGATGATAGGGACTTGAGCACCTCTCTATGAGAAAAGGCTGAGAGAGCTGGGCCTATTTAGCCTGGCAAATAGATAACTGAGGGGGATCTTACCAATGTATATAAATATCTTAAGGGAGGGTATAAAGATGACAGAGCCAAGCTCTTTTTGGTGTTTCCCAGCAACAGGGCAAGGAGCAATAGGCCAAAACTGAAACACAGGAAGTTCCATCTGAATATGAGGAAAAACTGCTTTACTGTGATGGTGACAGAGCACTGGAACATGCTGCCCAGAGAGGTTGTGGAGTCTCCTTCCCCAGAGATATTCAAAAACAGCCTGGACACAATCCTGTGCAACCTGCTGTAAGGTGAACCTGCTTTAGTACGGGGGTTGGATTAGATGATCTCCAGATATCGCTTCCAACCCCAACAATTCTGTGATTCTGTGAACTTGAGCAGTGCAGTGTGTGTGCTGCACTAATGACCTTCTACCTCTGCCAGCCCAAGAGGAGAAGGGGATGTGTCTGTGTGTGCCTGTGTCTGATGTGAGTCCTGAGTGTGGGGCCTGTTGGGGCAATGCCTTATCTGTGGCTGCTTGTGTGAACAGCTGTGTTCGTGTCATCTGTGTACGTGTGTGTCCACGTGTCTGTGTGTCTGTGTGTTTCTGGGATACATACTTACCTTTTCCACAAAGGGAAAAGCATCAGCCATGTCCATCAGTCTGAATAGAGGCCCCACATCCCTGGGCACCGGGCTGGGCTCCAGTGGCCAGACAGAAGGAATTCGCAGGCCTGGAACAGCTAGAGCTGGTGAACACTTGTAGCAGCTTAACATTATGCCATTGTAACACCATTATCTGGTTACTTCCCAAAACTAATTTTTTTTTTCTCTTCCACTGTCCTTTAAAGTTACAAAGATATTATGCTTATAAAGACATGCAGCACAGTGATTAAGAGCAATATTTTCAGTGACTATTTCTTTTAGGTTCCTCCACTTAAAATGAAAAAAGGTTCACCATAAATTATTTTCAGTGGATTTGAATCTTGTCATAATGTTGTAGTTAATAAAGCTGGAGCCCTTCTAGGGCATATGAGGCCCTTAGTGCCCTGTAAATAAGGAATTCAAAAAAATGAGGGATGAAAAATTGTTTGACATTTTTGAAAATTTGACTTCTGATGTGGTTAATATCACACAGCAGATGTAACAGGCCACAGCTCATTGCCTGAGGTGAGCTAACTGAGCAGAAACCACAAGGAGAGATTATACCCACAGAAACAGTTTATTACAAGAGAGCTGAAGGGCATTGGCTGTGAATAAGCGAGAGAAATTTATGCTATAGTTTAACCATCACTTTAAACTCCTGAAGCTGACAAAAGAGGCATTTCAGCCTTCCCCAGATTACTTTTACTGATGCTGTGCCCACACAAACAGTTGTGCTGGACAAAGGGAGGTGATGGCAGAGGAGCAAGCAAAATAAATATTCCATTTTTAACTTGGAACAAGGTTTTCTGCCTAGTTTACCACCTGCAAACACAAACTTTTATGTTGGCACAAGTGAGGAGTTAATATAAGGATGGGAATGAATGGCTGAGCAAGGGAACCATAATGAATCTCTTTATTTAGCTGGTCTATGCTGCATAAAAATGACTGCAGAATTATGGCATTGTAATTGCTTTGTGAATAAGTAGGAAAATAGATTTCCTCATAGTTCATAGCATAATTCAGATTGGAAGGTTACCTAGTCCCAAATCCTGATAAGAACAGAGCACTTCAGCAGTAGTTGAAGTGGCTCAGGGCCTTCCTTAGTTGGGTTTTGAATGTTTCCATGGTGGAGATGGCACAATCCATTTGGACAGGATGTTTCAGTTCTTAACCCGTCTTTGGAAATAATTTTTTCCTTATGTCCTATTGGAGTTTATTTTGACAACATATCTCATCTAGGGAAGCCCTGACCTGATCACTGTATTTCAAATGTAGTCTCCATAGTGCTGAATAAAGAGAAATAATTGACTTTCTTGATCTGCTGGCTAAGCTTTTGCTAATGCAGCCCAGTATGTGGTTAACCTTTGTCACAACAGGGTACATTGCTGACTCACATTAAACTTATGGGCCATCAAGATAACTTCCCCGCTAGTCCTTTTCAACAAAGCTCTTTTCTAGCCCTGCCTGTCCTGTTGCATGGAGTTTTCTTGCTAGTGGCCTTGCAGACCACTAGCATGTGATTGTGTGGGATGAAATAACAGAGTGATTCAAAAAACTTGGAAAGAAGCCCACATTGAAACTATTTCTTAGAGTGGTGTCCTAGTCTTTTTGGGTCCTCAGAAATCTGCATTTTTTTTCTTTCCATATCTCCCTCGGTTTACTAAGGTTAACCTTACCCCTCTTGCTTTCTACACATCTATGATCTTCCTCTTTGGAAGTTAAAAGTAAACATAGAAACAGCAAAACTTCTAAAAATTGAGACTATTTATGAGAAAGGAAAAGGATAAGAAGGCACAAACATGATGCTTAGCTTTGCAGTTATTAGGACTCTGGCACAGATAGTAGATTGCATAAACAATCGAAACAGAGACTATGTAACTAGCATATGTTACTAACATTAGAATAGTGTTGCCAGTGTCAGATAAAGCTCTTTTAAAAGTACGTTTTGTTCCCTTTGTAATGATTTTGCTTTTGAAATTACTCTGTATGAAACTCTTTAGTCGTTACAAGTGTGACTATCCCTGCACTGTTCAAATGCCTTCATTTTATTTCTTATCAGGAACAGCACTCCAAACACTCGTCTCAGTGTTCATATCAAAGCAGACAAGATCCAGACCTCTGAAGGACTGAGTTGCTTTATGCATTTTTGTTCATCACAGAGAACAAACACCATACTTTCAAGAGCGTGAGGTGTATTTGTAGCGCCTTGCCCATTGCAAGGAAATTTTTCTACTCTTGATATTCTCCTTTGCTCATTCTTTCCTCTATTGTCATAACTGAATTCATAAAACAGTTCTTTATATATTTTGTTTTATAAATGGAACATTCTTCAGGAACAGAGCAAGAATGTGCGCACAGAAATCACTCAAGAGTCGCCTCTATTGGAAAAATGCCTCTTACTTTCAATAGTGAAAAACATGAATTTATTGTTTGCTCACCTTAAAAATACCATTTCACCGAGCAAAGTAATTTAGGAGTAATTTGTTTCATATTCTTTTACTTCTATAATAATTTAAAGACACACCTAATTAAGGTATCATTTTAAGTGGGAAGAAAATGTGATTTTTAAGGTTCAAGAGTGAAGTTTAGATTCAGGTGGTGCTCTTTATTCTACAATACAGTAGCTCTGACAAAAACATGTATTGTATTCCTTTTTTCAAGTTCTTGCATCAGGTTAAGAGTTTATTTTGCTATTATATCCATCTCGAACATGCTAGGAAACTACTTTCTCATTATACCCATCCCAAACAGCAGCAGATTATTAGACCTGAATTTGACAGGGTGAGATTGAACTGTACCAGTTTGAGAAATGGTAACAGTTAGAATATTTTGTGTGTTTGGGATTATTTGTCTGTGAAGACCTCCCACACACTTTGTTCCCAGTTTTTCTTTCCAGTTATATAGAATAATACATGAAAAATAATACATGCAAAATTTTTCAGAATAAGTATAACCTATTTCATGAATAATTCATTTCTGTCTTGTACGACTTCATTATGTCATGTATAACTAGCACTTTGTACTGTCAGGCTGAAAAGCTACAAAAAGTGTTTAACCGTGCAGCATAAATTCATAACTTGTAATTTGAAAAGTGACATGATATTGCACGAGTCCTAGCATTTTTCAAATGTGCTTTCCCAGATACCTTATTTAAGATGCAAAAAATACAAGACTTAGAGTTATTTTTTTCTACTCATAGAGGTCTGCTTTTATAGCAACAAATCATATATTTCATAATCTTCACTGTCCGAACAGCTGTCATAAAGGAATTATTTTCAGCTATTGGTCTTAATTGTACAAGATAGCTAAACCATAGCTAAATATTTCATCAGTTATGTCAGGTTAGAGAATATAATATTATACCCATCTTCTAAGTGAGGAAACTCCGGCACTACTTACAAACTAATGACTGTTGTTCCCTAATTGCCTAAAGAAACAGCAACACAGCTGTGAGTTTGCTGTGGTTTGAAGCCCCAAAAATGACATGTCCTGTCTGGTACCTGCACATTTGGTTAGTTGGTTGGTTGTTCCAGTGGGAAGAAGATGAAGATTTGAGACTGTATTTGCAGCTACAACTATTTGCTTATGTTGGTATTAATATTCTTTCATGCAGTTTCATAGGTGCTGACCACAGAATGTGTTTCTGGAGAAAATTTTCCTAGAACGATGGTAAGTTGCATATGGGTGGGTTTGCCTTGGGATGCCCTCCTGCAGAAAAGGAAAGCAAGCAAGCTGACCTTCCTCTTCTTTCATCTCAAACTATACAAATGAGTTACAAGGTCTGACCTTCAATACTATAATGTAGTCATAGAATCGTAGAATTGTTTAAATTGTAAAAGATCTTTAAGATCAAGTCTCACCATTAACTCAGTACTGCCAAGTCCACCAGTAAACCATGTCCCTAAGCATCTATATGTCTTTTAAAGAAAGACCTCCAGGGATGGGAACTCAACCCCTTCCCAGGGATTTATACTCCCAGCAGAATCCCCAGAGATTTAATGACAGAAGGCTTTCTTTCTCATACAAATAGCAGAAAGGAAAAAAAAAGTCACTAAAAAGAAGGATAAGAGTCTCTGTACTTAGTTTTAGACACCAAAATTAGGTGCCTGAAATTTCCCTTTAGAGGTGTTTTGAAGGCCACACTTTTCTCTGTTGAATAGAGAGGGAAACAGAGCTTATTTTGATATTGCTTCATTCCAAGTTTAAGTTTGTGACAGGTGCAAAGTAAATCTCATACTTCTTTGGGGTTTTTTCATAGTGTGAAATATACATTTCTAAAATTACTATTCATGGGTACTAACAGTTATTCCTCTGCACTGTTTAGAAACAGCTGCATTCAGGGTCAACAACTTCATTACCTAGTCATAAATTCAGTTAGGAGTTGTGTGTACAGATCCTCACTGACTTGCTAGTGTGTCCAATAAGGAACAGAATCAGGATTAATTGTTAAGTCTTACCATTCTAGTGTCCTTCAGTCTCAGTGCTACAAGCAGGCTTAAAAAAACCTTCCTGCTTTTGTTTTAATTGCTTCATTTTTCCATCACAATCTGGAAGACAGAAGAATCATAGTGATTGATATGGATTTCTTTTTCTGGTAAATAAGATTTGTTTTGCATTTTAAACTGTTGAACAAGGTCTTTTTCTTTCAAATACATATTTTTGCCTTTAAGCATACCATTATATATATATCTCACGAATGCAGAGAAAAGATCACTACACAGAAATGGGACATGAATGACATTTTGCTATCATGTATCATCATGGTTTTAAAAATAATATGTTTGTTCAGATTTCTCTCTTCACAAACTGTGATCCAAGAGCAAGGCGACCTCATAGCAACCAACAATTACAGGCAAAACATCTCAGAAACAGTCTTTAAAGGATAAAGCCTCAGGCAAGTTCTGTTTCCTGTAATGTTAGACGAAAAGTTAATACAAAGTGAGTCTTCAAATGAACAGAAACTAATTTTATACTTGGCAGTAGCTGAGGAAGAGCTTCTTTCTTCTTTAACTTACTTTGTTTTGCTTTTCCTCTTCACACAGAGAGATTCTGTAGTTTTTCATACTTCTTCATCAAACCTTTAAGGCAGAAGAGTCTAGATAAGACAAGTGATTCATTGAGCCAGACTTCCCAGGTGAAAAGTGTATGTTAAAATTACCTATGAAGAATGCAGATAGGAATTTTATATTCGCCTATTCCCTACAACAGCCTGGCATGTGAGATTATGCGGACATGCAAATTTTCTTACTAAATTCCATTTTCACAGTCTTTGAACCAGCAGTAATGCTGGGAATGCAACTACTGTTCTTCTCCATTCAGTATGCAGGTCACTATAAAATTGCTGGTTCAGAACCTCCTCATCTGGCCTGCTATCACCTTTTCATGTCAAAAAAAGTTGCTAAAGACATCAGTTCTAAACCCAAAGAGGACAAATAGATGACTCTGCCATCATCTCTTTGTGGAGGGGTTCGCTCGATGTTTCCTTGGAACACCTGACCTTGCAATGTCATTGCAACAAATTAATTCTGGCCTATAGGTAACTTATTTGTGTAGAAGTTGGCAGAAATTGGATGATTTATCAATCTTGTCCCTCATTTGCAATTGTAAATAGAGTATTGAATAGGCAAGTTCTATTTTCATCATACAAATTGACTGTCTGGTACAGAATTATTCAAATACTAATCCTAATTTGCACCCTGTGCAATACTATTCAAGTCAAAGGGTAAAGCTGGGGGTTTGACCTCACACAGCAATTGACCCATTTATTTTTCATTGTGTTCTGTTTGATGCTTTATTTATTAGAGAGTGAAGACTGCACACAGCCTGCAATTGTAATCCCTCAGATGAAGAAGAAAATTTGAAGTCCTTTTCTGAGGCAGTTATGCAGCTGAGTACTGTGATCTTCATTGCTGAGCTGTGGTTGTCACCAATTAATTAATCTTACTTCTAGTCCAAGTTTTAAAACAATGTAAACTTCACGTGGTCAACACAGATCTTCCTCCGCCTTCCTCCTGCTGTGTTGCTAGAAGGTTCTCTAGCATTAAGGATGTAGTTGCATAAAAGGAAGAGTTTGGAACTGACTACTCTTTTTTTTTTCTTCAGAAAATGTATTTAACTTGTTATTGACTTTTCTATCACCTTGGCTATCCTCCCTCAGAGACACCCAGATTCATTATTTACTTGACAAGTTTTCAAACAAGCACCTTGTGTTTTCTCTCATATTCTCCCCTCATCTAGGGATATCTTCTGCATAACACTTGCAAATTCATCTCAGTAACATTCCTTAATTCCTTCAAAGACTTATTTCTTTTACTGTGAAGTCTAAACATTTGTGAAAATCATTGGGCAACTTGTATTTTAGAACCTTACTGGTTTGGTTCGTGAACACTGTTCCAATAGTTTCAAAGTTTTGATACAACAAACTACCCATATCATAAAATCATAAAATGGTTTGGGTTGGAAGGGACCTTAAAGATTGTCTGGTTTCAACCCACCAACCATGGGCAGGGATCCTACCCACTACGTCAGCTGGGTCAGAGTCCCATCAACCTGGCTTTGAACACTTCCAGGGATGGGGCATCCACAACTTCTCTGGGCAGCCTGTTCCAGTGCCTCACTACTCTCTGAGTAAAGAATTCCCTCGTAACATCTAAACTAAATCTCTCCTCTTTTGGTTTAAAACCATTTCCCCCTTGTCCTATCACTGCCTTCCCATGTAAAAAGTTGCTCTTCAGCATTTTTTATAAGCCCTTTCAAGTACTGAAAAGCTGCAATGAGGTCTTCCCAGAGTCTTGTCCTCTCCAGACTGAACAACCCCAACTCACTCAGCCTGTCTTCATAGGAGGTCCTTCACAGTTCTCCTCTGGTCCCACTCCTACAGGTCTTTGCTCTGCTGAGGACCCCAGACTTGCACACAGTACTCTGGGTGGGGTTTCATGAGGGTAGAGTAGCAGGGCAGAATCACCTCCCTTGACCACACTTCTTTTGATGCAGCCCACGATATGATTGGCTGTCTGGGCTACGAGTGCACATTGCCAGCTCATGTCCAGCTTTTCATCCACCAGAAAACAATGTCTCTTTTTTTAAAGCTTTAATTGACATTTTCCTCTGGATTTTTTTTGGTTTAATATTTTCATTGGTGCCTTTCCCAGTATGATAATCTGTGACTCCCTATAATAATAATGAATTAGGAAAACACAATACCACATAGCTGCTTTTTTATAATGTAAACATGACTGTAATGTAAATATGTTCTGTTTATATGATTTTTACATGCAAGAAAAAGTTACAAAATTAATTGGTGGATTTTATGTATAGTTCAAAGATTAATCCTTACCCCAACAGCTAAATACAAGTCAATAAGATGAGGGGAGACATAGAAGCAAAATTATGAAGGTGAAGTCCGACACCTTCATTCCGTTTTTTTCTTTTCCTTACTTTATCTGCTCACTCTTACAGCCTGTCCTCTAAAATGGTGTCCAGCTCCCTCACTTTCTTTCCCTCTGTCTCCATTATGGATTTTGATTTGAACTGTAATATACATGGACTCACTGTCATGAAGCAAATAAATGGAATGCTATAGAGCACTTGCCTACACACTTCACAGCTTTTCTTGTTCATGAATTTGTATCTTAAATTTATTGTTTTAATATCTTAAAAGTCCAACAGCTTATTAACTGCTCTGACACTCAGAATACACTTTTTTTGATCATGTGCCACTCATTCTAATGGCTTTGTTTTTTGAAGGACTACTAAATCTTATAAGCAGAGGTTTAATTTCCTCCTCTGAAAGGAAAGGAAAAAAATGACTAAAGTACTTGATGGTGGTTGTATAGCAATGAGGTATTCATCTCTATTTCTGTCTATTGAGATGCTTTTCAGTCTAATAATTGGGAATTGATCATTGTAAAAATCTATATTACAGCAACAAAAATGACATATGCATTGCACTGATAGGATTTTAATATTGAAATCAATTTTTCATAATAATATTGTATGGGGATGCATGAACTTTTCACACTTAAAATGTATTTTGAGAGCTTCAAGAATACTTAGTATTTCTAATTATTTCATGCAGATTTCTATTTCCCCACTTGAATTGTTTAGCTAATAAGTACTGGAATTTTAAAATTACATTCTCTCACATTTTTTTCGTTATTATGATGAGAATTTTATCTTCTTTGGGCATTTATATTTCCATAGGTAATAAGCATAGTCAGTTGTTTCAAATCTCCTGGTTCTGAACTGGTTTCTGCAGTTTTTCATACTGTAAAATTAATTACAAAAGTTCAGTAGTAGAACAGTTGATGAGAATCAGGTGTTGGGTGAGGGGTAGAATGGAGAAATTCAAAATGTGGAGAATTAGTTGAAGGAGGAAGAACCTGAAGAGGGATCTGAGCCACAGAGATTGAAAAGCTGTTTCCTGTAGTCTGCGTATTAAAGTGTTTCAGGTTCAGCAGGAGAACATGGCAAAGTGAGCTTTGTGGTAAGGTGGTCTCCATCAGATGAAGCTCTTACCTTTGACACACTAGGGTCCATTTCCACCAGAACTTGACAACTAGGAAAAACTTTCTGTCTTAATTTTCTCCTGCAATAAGTGTAGTAACAAACAGGCTAGCACCAGCCCTGGCAAAGCATCACACTAGAAGGGAGCATACACATGAAGAAAAGTAAAGGTCTACAATATACCTCTCAGGGGAGGCAAAGGCATCCTTACCAGCTGTGAAAGCGTTAGAGGGGATGCTGCTCTCCACAGGATAGAACACATGTGGTCCCTACATGGTTCCAAACTGACTCTTGCCAAATGATTCCAGATCTCTGGAATCAGTTTGGAGCATCTGCTGCTCTTCAATTTGTGTGAACCAAAGCTGTGTTTCTATCTCAGTCAGCTAGAAGTGTTGAAAAAAGAAGATAAATTCAACCTTACCCTAAAGTTTGATGCTCAAGAAAAAGAGGTGACCCAACAAGTAGGGTATTTTGAGGAGCAGATTCTGAATCTATCTGGGACAGGCCTTGCATTTTTAGTCTCACTTCCATTGTTTTTATATCTGTCCTATTAGATACCATGGATCATGCAGGAAATGGGGGTTGGGAGACTGATTCTCTCCTTTACACTTAAGCAGAGGTTCTTGTCATGTATGCTGGTGTCATTCGGTACTGGGTATTCATGGTGGGGGGCTGGCAGTGGGGGCTGCAGGGCAGCCACTGCAAGAAGTGTTTATGGCTGCCCCATGCTGGACACAGCATCTTGGGGAAATGATATTTTGAAAAGGGCCAAACACTGCAAATGCAGTGGGGACTGAGGAGAAAATGTGAAAGAAACAGTCCTGAAGACACCAAAGTGAGAGAAGGAGGAAAGGAGGAGGTGCCCCAGGGCAGAAGCAGAGATTCTCCTGCAGCCCCTGGAGGAGACCATGGTGGGGCATAGGAAAAGTGTGAGGAGGAAGGAGTGAAACAGTGGAGTTCTTATGGACTGGCTCCAACTCCCACTCCCCATCCCTCTGCATCATTCATGGGGGAGGAGGGAGAGGAGCTGGGAATGAAGGAGTGCTGTGGATCCTGGGAAATAGACAGGGCTGGGAGAAGGGCAGGTGGTTTTAGTTTTGTTTTACTTTCTTACCATCCTATTCAATTGTCAATAAATTTATTTTCCACAAGTCAAGTCTGTTTTGCCCATGACAGTAGGTCGGGAGCATCTCATCTCAACCCATAAGCTTTTTCATCATATTTCCTCCCCTGTCCAGCTGAGGAGGGGGCTGAGTGAGTGAGCAGTTGGGTGAGATTTTGCCTGTTAACCACTACTGAACCACCACACCTACAACACAGGATGATACATGGTCTCTAGTTCTGTCACTGACTGACTATCCATAACTTATTCCTCTGTCTGAAAGAGATTTAAAGATACTTCCCTTGGAGTAGCACCATAGGCTTAAGTATCTAGTGTCTATAAAATGGTACCTCCTTGTTACTCTTCATAATTATGCAGTGAGTAAATAGTATATAGTGAGTGTAATAGGCAGTGAGTTGAATGTATATTTGTTAAACAATCAGCAATATCACAAATACAGATTTAAGGAGGAAAATATCTCAAGTAAAAATGTGCCAGGATGTGCCCCTTGGTTAATGTCTTTTATTTGACTATTGACAAAATGATTAGCTGCTTAAGAGCAGTATGATTATTTTATTAATAAGAATTAATATCAGATATTGATAATAATTAATGATGCCATTGCAATTCAGATGACCCAACTTCCTTTTTAATATTCAACTTAGCCATTTTTCCCAAGGCATTTTAAGACACTCACAAGATTAATTGTATTTAGGTGCAATTGCTATTTGTTCTGACTAGTAATAGCCTATTGACTTTCTGAGACAATGGCATAAGATCAATGAGGATTTGGAGAAGATGAGTAAAGTAAGTCCACAAACACTGATGTCTTGTATGATGTACTATGTGAACCCAATGCATCTGCACAATTGATAGATTTCTTTTTTCTTTCTTTCTTTTTCACTCTGAGGCTTAATTCCCCTGAGGTAAAATTCCTCCAAGTTTAAATTCTTCTGGAAAAAAAATAAATTAAAAAATTAAAGGGTATAATTTCAAATTTACTTAATTTTTATATATTTTTCTGAAAGATGTCTCAAAATATCTCAGTACAAAAATTTAAGTAACAAATACTTGATTTTTTTTAATTTACTGACTTTTCAATATAAGTGTTTGGTAAGTTTGCAGAGGGTATTACATATTGTCTAATGGTTCTATGAATAGTGCTGCAGTTTCTGTGTCTCCTGTAAATTCCTGTTCAGCAACTGAAAATCTTTTTTCTCTCAGATACATAGAAAATCTCCTGGTTTCCACTGACAGCAAGTTATTCAGCAGCTCTGCTTACGTTCTAAAAGTTGTTAACTGCTTGGACCCAAAGAGATCTGCAAAAGAGAGCTGAGAAGCAAGCCAACCAGAGATCTGAGTGGCTTTTGTAGGTTCTGTCATCTAGTTAGCTAAGGTCTGATGGCAGTCTAGGTAAGTGGTTATACCTGAAAGTATAGTTTTCATGGTTTTATTGGAAATTGCTGACTAGAAGAATGTGCTTTATGTAAATAACTCCTCTGTTCTCCAGAAAACCTGTGGGGAAAAAAAAAAGGAAAGCTGAGCTTTCAGATCTGTTTGTCAAATGCTTCTCATAATTTGATAGAAGTACATAGTCACATTATTTGTACATCAAGTATTTATTTACTTATAAGATTATGGGGATTTTGCATATGAAAAATGCCCATATATTCCTATAGGCCCATTCACATCATTACAGTTATTTATGTGAACTTTTTATAGAACTGGGGCCTTGTGATCTCATCCGTATACAGAACAGTCACAGATTCCACCCTGAAGGGCTTTCAGGTGAATGAGTATGTGACAAAGGAAAATGTCATCATATGTGTTTTCCGTGACACGCTGCATTAACCCTATTTCACAAGGAACCGCTGCCCTTGTCATCTATACAGTTGAACCCTTGTTGAACTATACAGTTTTAGTGTGCTGTATGTAAAAGTACATGCCTTAATGACCTACTGAGTTTGCTAGTCTAACTTTGGACATTGGCACTAATACCAGCAGCATTAAGAAAAGTATCATTAAGAGTGTCTTTATTTCAAACCTGCCTTTACTTTTCTGTTCAAATACCTGAAAATTCCTTCATTTACTATCTGAGGTTTAAACCAAAGCGCAAGAAATTACTAAGAGCACATTGTTTCTTGTGTGATACCTTTTTTGGCAGTATCTGTCTTTAGTTTCACTGAAGTTCTGTGACAAAGAATAGAAAATATTCCTTTACTTGGGATTCTTTGTCTTTCCACCATCCCTTGCCCCTTATACTTTTAAGAAATGGTATCGTGTCCTCCTTCAGCGTGAAGACATATTGCCTATTAGCTGTGACTCTAATGAAGGTTTTCGACCCTGACTACAGGAAAGTGATACTGCTGACAGAATGTAGCCTACAATTTTGTGAGTCCTGATGGGAAGAAGCTTTCCGGTATTTCTCTCCATCTTTATACAAGATCAGTTTCATTTGAAAAGCTATCATGTTTCCCTATAGTAGTGCAAATTAGTCAACTGTTTCACTACATAGGTGTGGTTTTGGATATGTAAAAACAGTACATCTGAGGGGGACATGATGTTGGGGAGCCTGTAAAAGCAGTATAGTGAAGGCACATGAAACATGAATGTCAATGATAGGGAATAGCAGGGTGCTAAGAAGGCAGTGGTTAAAGTTGGGGAGATAGCATGAAAAGAAAATGCAGAAACAGCCCATGGTTCATTACTGTCACAGTTCCACTTCTAAGGTTTCTCCAGAAATACTCCTAGCACCCACGCATTTCTTCTGTGTCATCTGCTTGTACAACTTATCCCTCCCCACTGCTTTTCTGTTTCCCTGGTCACAGCCCTACAGAATTCCTTGTTCTACCACCTGCAGCTCCCTGGCAAAATTTCTCTTCCTATCTCAACCTGTGAATCATTTTCCAGAATGTGCCTCTCAGCACCAGGTAAGAGGTATGAGGGGTGCTGGAACATAGTCTGAATGAAAAAACAGGGAAATGGAGCGCATAGAGCTCTCCTATCTACTCCAAAGGAATTGCTAATTTAAAGCAGTGAAGCTGTGTTAGCAAGTCACTTGCCCTCATCTTGTTTTGAGCTAGCTTATGAGCTAGCTGCTCTGTTTTATCTAGTTTTCTAGCAAGTCACTTGCCCTCATCTTGTTTTGAGCTAGCTTATGAGCTAGCTGCTCTGTTTTATCTAGTTTTCTAGCAAGTCACTTGCCCTCATCTTGTTTTGAGCTAGCTTATGAGCTGCTGCACTGTTTTATCAGGGCATACCCTGTCTAATCCCTCAACTGGGCAGAGGGACAGTCTCAGTGTGTTGTACACACACTGTGCAATAGCCATGATTGCATAGTTCTGGTATTATTAAGTGGTCCTTCCTTATGTTAGCTAAGTGAACAGATGCAATAACAAACTGTTTGAATTTGTATAGATCTCTCCTAGGCGTAAAAAGTATTTCTTTAACAGATATGTCTGTTAACAAAAGGGCTCAAACCTATTTGGTATTTGGCATGTAGAGAAATAAAAGCAAAGGCAAAAGGGAAACATGAAATTTTGTCTGAAGCAAAGTCATCCCCTTAGTCACCTGTAATTATGCACCTAGCAAATATTTCAAGCAATAATAGGCTGAGGTCTGAGAGGTGTATAAAGGCTATTTGTAAAGAAAAATATTTATAAATATTGTGGTTTTAAAAGTGTGAATGTATTTAAATAAAAAATACACACAGTCTCAATACCATTAAAGTTTGCTGTGTAAGAATAAATATCTAGTTGCAATGTGTCAAGAACATAAATGAGAAGGATTGTCATGCATGTGAAGAAACTCCATTGTTCTGCTGTTTCTGAAATAAATGACAAAAATCACAGAGTAATTTGCATAACTTGGAGATTAGAAATGTATCTCTTTATCCTTATTAATATATTTGCCCTTCTTAATTATAAAGATTTGAATCTTATTTTAAAATAATTTCCTACAAAATATTCTTGGGGACAGAATCTGCATGTTAATTCTGGATGGATTATTTGCCTAATGTTATGAAAGAGATAAATTGCTTCTATTTGATAATAGCCAATTTTTTAAAAAGGATTTAGGATATCTGGCAAAAAAGATGTTGCCCACATAAGAAAATGGGACTCAGTTTAGCTGGTTTTATCTGTGATACAGAGACCTTTATGTTTATATGAAACAAAATTTATGTTTCTCCTAATGTCAGTTGCAATTTCCCGTATGTAAAAAAATTGACAATATAGAATTTCAGATAAACTTTTCCCCTATGTTTGTAAAACTTTTAATTTAATTCAATGACTGCTCTCCTCTCAGTCTGTAACACAAGGATCTTGACTGATTCACTGAGTTACAGAATTATTTGGGTAGGAAGGGACTTCTGGAGTTCAACCACCTGCTCAGGGTAGGGGCAGCTACAGCAAGTTGCCCAGGTCTATGTCTAGCCACAGTGTAAATATCTCCTCATAGGGAGACCTCACAATTTCTCTTGGCCACCTGTTTGGATGTTTAATCGTCCTCACAGTACAAAAAAGTGTTGTCTTGTGTTCATATGTAATTTCATGTGTTTCACCTTGTGCCATTGCCTCTTGTCTTAGTCACTATTGAGAAGAATCTGTCTCTCTCATCTTCATTTCCACCCATTAGGTATTTATATACATACACTGAAAACACCCCTCTGATCCATCCATTCTCTAAGCTGAACAGTTCTACCTCTGCAAACACATCCTCATATGAAAGATGCTCCTGTCCCTTAATAACCCTTAATCTTATTTGTGGCCTTACGCTGGACTTACTCCAGCAAATCCATATCTTCCACTGGGAATCTCAACGCTCCAGATGTGTCCTCACCAGTGCTGAGTAGCAGGTACAATAGACTCACTGGCATCTGATGAATTCCAAGAGGTTGCAGATAACTAAAGGCAGCATCTTTGATTCTGGAGGAAATATGAATGCTGCTTTGACAGAAGAAAGTTAATGCTTTGGATGAGTGGAAGTAGGACACTTCCAAATACTGGTGGAACAAAATACGGTGAATCTGACTATACAACAAAGGAAATGAAAGTCTAACAAAACTTCTAGGGAGGCCTTCAAGCTCCCAGGAAGCCCTAGCTTCCACACAAAGAAAGACATTTTATCAGTCTAGATGGTCAAAAAAACCCAAGATGTGGTGTGTCGCAGCAGGTATCAACTGGTAAGTGTTGACACAGTGTAGAAGACAGTCTGTTCTTTCAAAAGCATCATTTCTGCTTTGTTTCCTATGTATGGTTCTGTGAACATTGCACTAAAGTTTTTTTTCTATGAACCTTGATTACAATTTTGAGCTCAGTACTTCCCATCAGGGTAACTGCATGATTCTAGTCATGATATCATCTCTGAATCCCAGCAAAACAGAAAACTAGGGTAGATATATCATTCTCCTCCTGGTAAGGGAGAGTTCATTGCACATGTAGACTGCTGTAGTAGATGGAAAGTAGCTGTAAGAAACCTAACAAAATATGAAATTCAGGCTAGAAATAAAAATGAGTAACTACTAAATTTGTCATTCTTAGGGGGAAAAAATCAAGTACACAACATTAGCAAGCAGCAATTTTATTCAGAATCCCCAAGGTGTAGTAGTACTATTGAAAATGTCCCACTTAGGCAAGCTTCACTGCTTTTAAATGGCAGAAAAAGTCAGTGAACATCTGGCTGAGATCTATTATCTGCATAATCCTAACACTGCTTTTCTCCCCTCATTCCGTTATCCAGAGGCTCTATCTTCTTAGCAGTATCTCTTTATCTTTGGTCTCCATAGGCTTTTCCATCTTCCAGTGACAAAGAAGACCTGGCTTCAAATGCCACCATTCAACGACAAGTACTAAGTGTGGGGGCCATCTATATGTCCTTGAATTTCAATGTGGCTGACAGAAATCGGAATATCAGAAATAACTACAGGAATTGGGATATTAGCAGTAATAGAATTTAATTGATTTTATGATCTTAACTTACACGGGATTTACAGAGGCAGCTATATACCAATGATTAGATGGATCTTTTTGCTGTTTTATAGAAGTATTTACATTTTGTATTTACAGATAGTGTTTACTTAGTATGGACATTGGGGTTTCGTATCTGGTAAGTTTTCATATTTTTCTTTAATCCTTCCCTCACTAAAGAATGTAATCATGGTGTAGTGATGTCTGCATGATCAAATTTTAATCTAGTTAGTTTTGTTTATTCAGCTATTACAGCACATCAAAGTGAGATCTCAAGTAGAGCAATTATTCTGAAGGACGGGTGTCTAGCTCTTAGAAACTGATATTGCATATATTCTACTTGTTATTCAGGGTTTTTACTAGCTTAGGCATCTGCCTGGACTTGACAAGCACAAACACGAATCAAATGACACAATAAATAAATATTGCTATTTGAGGGAGATGAGAAAAAACAGAAAAGCCATAATTAATTCCTAAAGAACAACCATAACAACTTGTAGCCTTTTTCCTTCTGGGGTGTGTGTGTGTGTGTGTGTGTGTGTGTGTGTGTGTGTGTGTGTTAATTGCTCCTTCTTCCACAATCATTTGCACTCACAATTTGAAATTATTTGGGATTACTGGGGAGCACTGATTCAGAATGAGCCACCATGGTGGTGTTTGTGTTAGCTAACCTCCTGCCTGCTGTGCCTCATACTGCCAGGTGCTTCCTAGCCATGCTTGCCTGGGGCTGCCAAGGCTAGTTACTAGCAGCCTGTGCTTGCCATTCTTCCCTGAGACTAAGCATGGAGATTACCACATTTGGAAGAGAACATTTAAAAAGAAGTCCTTTGCATAATGTTTCTGTTACAATCTTTCTTATGCGTAGGTGCATATAACAGTCAAGCTATTTCTACAGGCTGGGAAATAAAAGAAAATAATTTAAGTATTTCAGAGGTTGTTGGATACAGTGATACAGAAGCCACAGAATTACACAGATGCATAAGGTGAAATAAAATGAAATTAAAAAATGAACAACGGATTTGGGGTCTTTCACTTCCAGACTTCAACTTTCACAGATTTTTTTCAGTAAGATAATTGGATAAATTTATCCTGAATTTGCATTCCTAATGATGATGAGTTTTTTTTGTTGACTGCTCATGCTTTTGTGAGCTAAGAAATTGTTTTTTCTATTCTTTTAGACAGTCAAATGCTGGTTAATGGTATCTGCAAAGTCTTATTTTTTTTTATGTTATTGGCAAAATCCTGTATGGATTAAGATATGAAAAACTTTTATTTGAACTCTTTGCTGGATTTTGTCACTCATCACTCCATACTACATCACATTTTATGTGATATATAACATCATTGCTTTCCCTGACAAAGTAAAAGAAATCAAAAACTGAGGAAAAAATAGCAAATATGTCATATCCTTGAAGCACAGCTGAAGGAAACCTTTCAGAAACAAGTTGGTTGCATTTAATTATTCTAGGTCCTTCAAAATAAAATCCATCATATTTGTATGTTCTAAGGTTATGAATGTCTATTTGTTGAGTACACATGAAAAGGGAACTTTTGGATTTAGCATGAAAGGACAGAGATTTAAGAATGTCTTGGTCGATGTGCTGAGATTGTTTGATGCAAGTCCAGAAAAAACATCAGCTGTATGATTGATGTAGCCCATACAGTGACTGATGAGACAAATTGTTCTGCTGGCAAAACAGAAGTTTGGGTCAGAAAGGTCTACCCCTGACATATTTTCTTATGATATTTCATTTTCAGCTTTACCAGCCACTTGACAAGTTAAGCTCCTTTTGTGCTGCTATAAAATAGTGAGTTCAAAATGAAGATATGGAATCATAGGCAAATCTGGGCAATTATGTAAAGTATTACAAACTCGCAGTTTCATAGACTGTTGTAACATATTGAGGTCAAATGGCTTTCATGAAGACAAATTGTCATCCCCATTGCACATGCCTTGCACACTGGCCATGAGTTGGTGCCACAATTTCCAATTCTAGATGACATCTATAAAATATTTTGTACTGTAATCTATTGTTTGGGTGAATTCCAGTTGGAAAAGACTGAAGTAATTTGAAAGCAGTTAAAATATAATTGCAAATAGAATTTGTAGTTTGTGATAAGTATTTTTAGTCTGCTTCCTGGCTGCCATCTCTCTGGTTTCGGTTATCAGATACAAATTATGGGAGGACAGAGACCTCTTCTCCCACATCACAGGATGACTACATGAGTCTTCCAGTCGCCTTGTATTTGTGGGTGTAAACTATTTTACCTTCTAAGCTGTGTTTTGTTACCTTTCCTTTGCCACATGGGAAATGGGGAGTGAGCAGAGGTTTCAGCTGATTGGTCCTGCTCCAAAGGGCATGACCTACACTGACAGTATCCAAGCAAGGCAAATTGGTTCCTGCGGATCTCCAGTCTCTTAGGGTTTGCTTAATTATCATGATATCTGACACTAGACTTTGACATCAAGTTTAGATTTCCTTTCCTTTTCTTGGAGGCCTTCTCTGGCTTTGCTGTTTGCAGTACCCATTTTCCTACTTTCTTCTCAGCCTAACTGCATGCCAAATCCGATGTCATTCACGGCATACAGAATAACTTTTTTGAAATGGATCAGAAGGCTCTGATGACATTCTCTTCCTCCAGTTCAGTTCTCTCATGGGCCGTACAAAAATAAGCAGATATCTAATGCAATCCCAGCTTGGGGGCAAGAAACTGGAATCCTTTATTGAGCTCACAACTTCATATTTAAAGGGTTCATGGTTTACATATTCAACAGGGGGTTTACATATTCATGGTATTACAATTGAGGACTTTTCAGAGATGAGGTAAGGGAAAAACCTGGTTTGACAAATCTTGGGGTCTTAGGAATTACCTCATGGGAAAAACTCATTTTATCTTAGGGGACTTACAGGGTGGATTAGGTATTGGATATACATATGCAAAGGGTTACAGAGTATACACGTGCAAGGGGGGAACGCAATGGGTTTTATGCAGAGGTTTGATGAGATCAGGGCATGGTTTCTCCAGGCTTGGGTAGGACATTCCAAACCTGTGACATCAATGGATCCTTGTCTGGACTTTAGATTGAGGTTTTTCCCCAGTCTCTGTCAGCCCAAGGCTTTGTTTAAACTTAGCAGTTTTTCTCATATCCAGTTTTTGGAATCCAGCAATCTAATGTCTAGACATTTTTTTCATCACTTACTTTTGTCTATTAAGTTTTGGTTCTTCATTGTTGCTGCAGAGATGTCCTGTCTTCTCTCTGGTGCCTACTGCACATTGAGATCTCATGACCATTCAAATGGTAGAGCTACCCAGAGCTCTTCCCTATGTGCCTATCTCTATGCTGACATAGCAGTGAGAGACATGGCAGCTCATCTCTTAGGGAAAGTGTCCCTGTCTCTTAGCACCTTGCAATTTAAAACCATTTTAGAATTATCTTGCACTGAAGAATGTAGCACCCTCCTTTCCCTTCTGAGTCTCTGAGTCTCTGCGTGAAAACTGCCTTGTTCAACAGTACACTTATTGAATTCTGTTGCTTTCTCCTCTTTATGCAGGTCCAACAATGAGGAATTGTGGATGGATTAACCATTTCTTTTTGTGTTTATACTATTTCTGTAATAGAGTTTAGATAATAGGTTGTACAGTGACAAGGTTCTTGAATAGCAGGGAAATATGACATTGCTATGGACCTGTAGTGTCATGTGAGAGACTGTAGGGTACTACTCTAGTGCCTGTTGCCATCTTAATACCAGTTGCAACTGAGGATCTCCTGTAAGTTCTGTATTACATCTAACCTTTGGCTGATATCTTTGAGACCTTAGGGCATCCATCTCAAATGAAACTGAGCAGCTATGTGTGGGCACCAAATTAACCTCTGTTGTCTGAAGTGAGATCTTGTGTATCTAGCACATAGGTAGTCCCCTGCATTTAGGTATCTATGGTCTGGACCTGATTCCTGCCCCATACGTCTTGTAGCTAACTTATATGTTAATTGAGTTACTGTTTTGAAAAATTATACTGTCTCAATCTGTGTCACAGATCCAGAAGGCTCAAAATAAGACAGTGAAGCCAAGGGAGAGAAGCAGAAGCAAGAACAATAATGAGATCTTACCACGGACTTGCCCATTCCAGCTGGCTTGTCTCCATGCTGCTGTGTGAAAACTGAGTCCTGGGGCAGAGCACTGCTGGCCCACATGGAGGTGGACAGTGGTGTAAACAGGTGACAGTCCATGTGTCTAGGAGCTACAAAAACACTAAACACATTGGGAAGTATGAGATGCTTGTGCCTTCCTCCAATACAACTATCATTGCCCCTTGACAGGACTTCAAAAAGGTATTTGGTTAATTCCTCTCACTCTCCCTTGGGGCAAATAAATGTGCGGTTGCATCTACTTAAATAAACACGTTTTCACTAAGACAACAAAATAATTAGAAATTGAGGAGTTGTTTGGGTTGTTGGGTTGTTTTTTTCTTATTTAACAGTGTATAATAGAAATGCAAGCCCAGAAAGTATATTTAATTCCCAAGTTGAACTGTACAACATAGATCTGCTAGTCCTACCATGAGTTTCTTCAGGCTGACATTTCCATGTGGTTGTCTGCTACCCATCCGGCTGCCACCATATCACTGGCTGTATTTCATTATTTACTGTTTTTCGTATATAACACTGAGACTTAATGAATACAATACTGCAGTTTTTTCCATGGTGTTTATAGGCTGCTGAAAACATGGATTATTCTTCAGCGTGAGCTCTGATCATTCTTCTAGACGGTATGTTTTCAGATGACATCTTTAATTTGTGATATTAATACTGACCTTGATCACTGTTCAGTGGTTTTACTGAAGTATTTACATATAGATTAGTGAAGTATTTTTTTCTAGAGTATGGAAGGCTTTCCAAGCCAAATTGGAATCATAAACTTAACTACAGTATCTCTATGACTTGGATATGATTTCTGCTTATGAAATGGCCTTGGAGGTTTACTTTCAAAGCAAATGGAGTGCATTTCCTCTGCCTCATATATTTAGCTCAGACTATGTGGGGAGTGATTCGGCAAGTGAGTGTTTTGAATGAGCAGCAGTGAGTATATTCTGAGAATTGTTTTTTTCCACATCAGTAGCCTTTTAAGCATGATGAAGTATCTCAGTGAGTTTTACAAAAAAATTACATTTTAAAATAATGAGCTAATTAGTTAAGGCATACATTACTTTATTATGGAAAAAGAAACCTTTCCCAGAGTGATAGCTTAGTTAGATAAAGTACCCTTTCATTTTATATTAAAATGGAAAGATGGACCTGTTATAGAAAACTTGGACCACTACTATTAATTATCTGATTGAAGATCACCTCTGGCTGTTAAAAAGATTTATATTAATCTGTACTTGATAGATTCAGAAGGATTAAAGGAGTGAAGGAAAGCGAATAGAAAGAGAATATCTTCCCAGCTTCATTGTTAGATGACCTTGTGCCATGGTATGTTTAAATTGCTTACTTCCTATAACTCTATAAAGTTCTGTGTTTTCATTTCTGGGTTAGATTGAAGTGTCAACTATTTTTGATGAATTACACTAGTAATATATGTTCATGTTCTTCTTTGCTCTTTTTTATTTATATATGTCCAGTATAATTTAGCTCACCTAAAAAAGCTTTTAGGAAAGAGTTTTTTTTTTAATTACAGTTTCAGCAAAGTATTTTTTTTCAAATGCCTTTACCGTTGTTCAGAAGACATAAAATGTATGTTCAGATGTTTAAAAAAACCTCAAATGAAAAGTTTATGCCAAATGTCCTGGTTTTCCATGTTCTGAAATTCAGAATATTTTGTAGGAAAAAACAGAGTCATGCACAAAAAAAACCCCAAAACCAAACTATTGCAATTAGTGATTTAAACCTTTATCTTTTAGCTTGATCTATGTGGAACACAATTGAAATCAGAAGGTTTCCTTGCAAGAGCAAGGGTTTAGCCTAACCTTCAGGATTGGGGTATTATTTATTGCTGAAAGGCGCAGAGGGGAGCAGATAGCTTTAAGTGCTTTACTTCTGTTATTGAAGATTCTCACTCATGCAGTACTTGAAAGAAAAGCAAAGTCAAGGCACATTTATATACAGTATGTGTGCTCCTGAATTATAAAGGACAGTACAAATAGACACTGGTTTATAGACTCACATCAGAAGGGACAGAGATATCTATAGTCGAGTGTATTTTATGCCAATTAAGTGAGATTAATAGAGTTATGCTATTATGTCTGTATATTCATGTGGAAGTTGTATAAAGAGCAATATATTCTTTATACATTAGATAGTCCTGATGTGTTAAACTGCAGTGAACATGTTTTATATATAAGCAAATAAATAAAGTAATTTAGTATAACTATCAATAAAGTTCAAGTTTGTATTTCTGCTTAACATTGCAATTTAATATTAAGAAATTTGTGTTGTTTTCAGATTTTGTTTTGTCTTAAAGAAAACTCCAGTAGGAGATAAATGCTTATTTTTCGGAAAGAACGGAGTAAAGTCAGAGATGTCTGAGAACAGGAAATCTGTTGTTGCAACTTTGACTAGAGTGAAAAATACTAAACAAAGCTAATAAAAACCTCTGAATATTCTATATCTATTTTACACATTTTCTTGGTTCAGAAGCTGTCATGAGGAAATTAATTGCACTATGCTTTACAGGGGAAGTGGTACATTATAATATCTGGTGTATGTGGTCCTCACCTTTTTTCCCAGTGAATGCTTCCACTAGCTCTGTTCCACACAAGAGTGAGAGCATATACTACAGCAAGAATAAAAACAACCATAAGTTATAAAGGGTTAAGTATCAGAAGAAGCTATTTATCAGCGCTTACTGAATCTCATGAATATCAAGGGCTTTTTGTGTCTTTGTTAAGCCAATCCGTGCTTTCTCTTGTGGCTTTAAGCAGCATCTCTGACTATTATTTTTCTGTATCCCACTGTGTGCTGCGCCATCTCAAACAGACTGGAGCTGCAGTTGTACTTCCGCTACAAATGGTGATAAGAAAGTACCTGCCCTCCTATCTGTTGTTTCCAAATGCAACATTTGATTGAGTGGAACAGTTTCTCAAACTGTACAACATTGCTCCTATTGCCACTTGTCATTTAACACTGTTGCTTTTGGCTTTGCCTATGTTGCATTTTGCTTTCCAGAAGCATACAGACTCTTGAATGAACAAAATTGGAGAAAATTTGCTCACAAAACAAGACATGTAGACAGAAGTGATTAAAGTAACAATGCTGTCCTAAGCAGTTTATTACTCTGGTTCAAATACACAGAATCACAGAATATTCTGAGTTGGAAGGGACTCACAAGGATCATCGAGTCCAACTCTAAAGTGAATGGCCCAAACAGGGTTCAAACCCACAACCTTGGCATTATTAGCAGGAGTAAATTAGGAGATGTAGCCTTCTGCTCTTCACAAAAGATTTTCTGTTGTGGACTTAACTGATTAATATTAGAGGTAGTGTGATTTTGCTGGCTAATTGTCTATTGTTTTGATGCTTCTTCCTATTGTGTTTTAAATTTCAGCTGTAGCTTTCTGACAGAAATATGTTGCCACGGAGGAAACACATAGGAAGGGCTGGCTCTAGGAATGTCCAAGATATTACAAGTCCTCTGACCTGAACCATCTTGCCTTGTCTTATTTTGGTATTATGAGCTTATGTTTTTAGCTGAGGGATGGAGAAGGGAAAAGGCCAATGAGTGGCTTGGGGAGGAAGATCTCCATAGATTTCCTCAGTTGTTAGTGAAAAGACAGAAAGAGAAGAGTGCTTAGAAGGAAGTTCTTCACAAGGGCACATGGCAACAGTCTCAAGTAATATTGAGGAACACTCTCTGGCACAGCAGCTTAACTAGATATTTATAATTTTTCAGGATGCTTCTTGGGATGTTTTTGGCCCAGGCAAACTAACTATCCAAAAATTACACCCAAAATTATACCAAGATGTGTTTTCCATCTGACTGCCTGAACTGGCCTGAAAGTACAAATGTGTCCTGTCTAAACTGCAAATATCTCTTCAAACTCAGTGCTTCCTCTATTTTCTAATTTCCAGCTTGGGCAAAATGAAGGTGAAATGGTAGTGAAAGAGGCAACTGCTCAAGCATCTTGCAGTGTCTGCTAAGGATAATATGTCGTTACATTTCATTCACCTGGGATGCTCTGGGATTGGTGGCTGTGAGATGGAGATAGCAGGATTGTCTTTCTCCCAGTGTGTTGCAAATGGAGAAAACTTTGTCTAAAAACAAGTGTTGCCAATTGCTTTTCTTTCAGTAACAGTAAAATCAGCCGTGAGGAATGGGGCTTGAATCAGCACATAGTATCATGCTGCTTTGGTTTCACCCTGAAAACCTGCTGCTTTCTTTGCAGAGTTTTTGTTGCATCTGCTAGGGATATACTCTCATATTAGCCTATTTCTAATTTAATTTCATTATCTGCTTGCACTCTTTGTATATTTGCATTCACGTATCTTAAATTAATTGTATATATTTTCTGTTCTCCCTCTGCACCTGAAATTTTACACTGCTTATGTATCCCTTTTATTTATCTCTTAATATATTTTTCAATTCTGTTTTTATTTCCTATGGTCTTTTTCTCCTCCTAGTGTACATACTGTTGGATAAAATGCATCACCCTTGGATATGCTGTAATTGCTTTCTGAACAGTTTCCATTTCCTCTGCGTCCTTCCTTCCTCCCACTCCTTCCATTAGACACTTAACCCACTGGATTGCCTCCAGCACTTCCCCATTCTTCTATATTCAAAGTCCTTGGGGTTTTTTATTCCTCTTGTGGGTGCAGTCTGCAGTAATGAATCCAACTGGATTATGGTCATTAGTGAGTCCTTCACCTCTGTCTCCTAACAGCTGCACCGTTGAAAGTCAGAATGTTCGTCTTTCTTGCCACCTTTTAATACACTGAGGATATAGTACATGACTGTTCCTTGATTTATTTCTCTCATTGTGTCCCTGTTCCTGTGTGTCTGGGTAGATGAAATCTCCTCTTATTAGTTTTGACATTTTTCTATATCTCATAATCTTCTTGTTCTTTCTGATCCTATTTTTTTTGTGATTTATATCCAGTCCGTACTGCCATCTCACTCCCCCTATTGCCTTGAATTTTGAGCTATGATGATCCTTTCAAAACTGCAAAAACTTTTGGCTTCTTCAAAGTTTTGGCCTGTAGGAAAGAAAGAGTTTTGAACTAAGCCATTACTACCTGAGTGGTGCCTGCCTTAGCAGAGCATATTCCCCCACCCACAGCTCCCTCCCACAGCGTTCTGGGCGCTCTGGCCCCAAATCAAGCAATTAAGTACATGCTCAAGTTCAGCCACGTGAGGAGCACCATTAACTTGGCAGGACTACTTACATGCTTACAGTTGGCACAGGATTAAACACTTTGCTAAATCAAAATGTTGGAGCTATGATTTTAACACAGCTTGGTTAATTAAGGCTATACGTCCCCATGATGTGAAAGGTGCACAGTAACTCATTCTGGTAGGCATTCAGGTGTGAAGGCAGAGAATTCAATCGCACATCTAGGTCTTAATAGTGTGCATGTCTATGTACATTGGCATACAAACACAACAGCAGGGAGAACAGCACTGTTTTTGTGAATATCAAACAGAATGTCAAAGCAGATGTAAAGAATCTAGACCTTATTTGTTGCCTGTAGATGCAGTAAGAAACTCCCATTGACTTCAGTAGGCACAATTTGAGGACTAAGACAAACACTGCAACAGCATTTATCAAACAGCTCCATACCATGGACATATCTCTCAGTGCAGTTTAACTTTATCATGTCTTACACTGTATGTACAAACTTTACAGAGAGCAGTAGATTGAGTTCGTGTCCTCCTTCTGAATTGCTTTAATGCCTGAAAAAATATTTAATGAAGCATTTATAAGTCATCTAATTTTCCTAACCTTTATCCTACCTCCTGTTAGAGTATTTAAGCATTAGAATGATAATCCTACTGAGCATTTAAACAATTATGTATCAACCCTTTCCATCATAGATGGCTTAGCAAATAGTGGATTTGCCTATTGTATTTTAGTTGTAGAGTGAACATTATCAAAATTAATATCCATATGGGACAAGGATTCTAATCTGTGTCTTGTAGTTTTCAATAATGTTTTAAAGAAAATTAAATCACCTCTGAAAACTGAATTCTCAGGGTGAAATTACATATTGTCATAGCCATGATGTGTCACATTCATTTTGTTTCAAATGAATATATCAGCTTAGATTTATTTTAGCATGGTTTATGCTTTCCAAATTCAAGTTTTAAAGGTTCACTCTGAATAGTATTTCGGCAGAAAGCATCTGGAGAGAAAGTTGGATCTCATTTATAAGCATCTATCCCTTTCTGCCTTATGCTATAATAAATGTTCTCAACTGTAAGATTTTAGATGAGATCAATTGTACTTCCCGCTTATCCCCTTTTCTACTGGCAAGTTTAAAAAAAAGATGATTTCTTTTTCACAGCCTTTAAAAAGGGAGGTCTCACTTGACTCATTTTTTAGAGTAGATCATTTAATATATTTGGAATTACAGCTTGAATTCCATCTGTAGGCTGGCATTTATTATAATAAGCAAAAATAAAAGAACAGCTCACATCACAGTTTCTTTCTTTCACTGCCAAGAACTATTTGCCATATCAAAGAAATTTGTCTGCAAACTTTTCTTTTTTAGTATGTTGTAGTTTTTAATGGTTGTCTTTGACAGGTGACTGCAAAAACTGAATTCCTAAAATGAATGAAGGGCTCTAGATTCAAAGTATCCATTTATTATCTTTGTGAATAATTCCAGTTTGGGGAAAGTTTTTAAATCTTTATCTTCAGATTAAATTGCTTAAAATATATGCTATTCTTTTTAAAGTGAAGTAAGCAAAGTAATTTACACCTCACAGCATAGTGAATAAGAAAATCCAGATGCAGACGTTTAATATTTGCCAGCCTTAGTAAGGTCGTAACAGAGGGAAGGAAACATCAGATCTTTTGGGAAGCATCGTAAGATATTTCATGTCCACGGAGGGCAGTAAGAAGATTACTGACTGGGGTGGATTTAATGTTTTTCCCAACAGCCCACAGCGCCCTGTGCTTTGCATCTGTGGCTAGAACAGTGTGGATTACACACTGGTGTGTTGGCTATTGCTAAGCAGTTATCCCACATCATCAAGACCACCTCTTGTTTCTTTGTCTCTCACCTCCTCCCCATTCCCCAAAGGCAAGTAGGCTGAGGGTGGGCAAGGGGCTGGGAGGGGACACAGCTGGAATAGCTGAACCCAACTGACCAAACTGACCAAAACAAAATGGGAAATAATGAAAGACCACGTTTTTCTGTGATACTTGTGTAATCCCATGAAAACTTGTGGAAGCATTGTAACAAAACAAAATGATCTAGAATGGAAGGTGGCATAAAAGCCAGACAGACATTCACAATATTTGCTTCGCTGTTTAAATACCAATAGACTATATATGTTCCTCAACTTCCAGTGAGGAAGTGTGAAATGCTAATAAAGTAATAAAAGTGAGATCCATAAATATGCCTCCTATTAACAGAGAAGTGTTTGTGCTTAGTATTTGATGGCATCGTTGACAGATTATACTTTTTTAATTAAGAGTTAACCAAAAGATATATAACATAACACAGTCTCTTAAAGAAAACTGGAGGGGGAAAACAGTATTATGTGACCACAGGGCTCATTTTCACAGTCAATCAGCAGAGTTTGAATGCTCTTCAGCCCTCCTAGAGAATATGCAAAATCCTGTTTGCCACATTCATTCCAGGAGGACTCTGCCCGAGCAAGTGAAGCTCCAGAAATAAAGCACTTTTGTCGAGCTCTGCCAAAATGTTAACTAAGAGTGTGCAGTGTCACTTTATGATTAACTGGGAGGTGATAGTTGGCAGCTTTCTCAGGGAAAGTTTGAGGCTTAGCTACACAATGAACTTTTGAGGTACACAGATATATAACAGAGCAATCAGAAGAGGGGACAATCAGGTTTCTTCCTTCTGAGGTCAAAGCACTCTCCCTCTGCTCATATAAATAAGGAATCTCTCTCTTGAAGATGAGTACCATAAAGGAAAAATATTTCACAGTATTTTTCCCTAATCACATAAATCAGTATAACACACATCTCTCTGTGTTGAAATGTCAACTTTCTGCAAAATCAAATCTATTCCATATTTCTGATCATAATTCAAAATTAATTGAATTTCATGTCAATGAGACTGCAAGTATAGAATTACTCCCATCTAATAGAACCACTGTCACAGTTTTTAAGGAAGATTCATCAGAATTGAGTGTCATAGAAGTAATGGTGGTGTAATAGCATCCAGCAGGTGATCTAGACAAGGAACTGCAAGGCGTGGAGAAAACTACTAAATTTCCATGCTCTTCAATAAGAAAAAAAAAAAGTAAAGAAAACAGGGATGAGGAATCTTGCCAGCAAAGTGTCTTTCTGTTGAAAAACTGCTGCTTGCATTTCTATTAAATTTGCTACCAGTAGTTGCAGTAAATGCAAGTGCTAGAGAGACCATGAGGAATGGGGAAAAAACTGTGTTAAAGAATTACCTTACATTTAAGTGATGTTAAATAGAATTTAGTGTAAAAAGTGTAGAAGCAGTTTCTGCTAAGCAGATCATGAAAATACTCCTTGATAAAATCTTATAACATATTTCCCTAATTTCCCTTCATGCAAGGATATATGACCTGGCATCTGCTGGTAAAAAGATGAATGAGTGTGAGCGTAGAGTGTCATTAGTCATTTTTAAAAAATGATTCAAATATGGCTTATTTATTAAGAGAAGGTAGAAAGACTTATGCCACTTCTGCCAGGGGTTTGCATGCAACCAATATACTTAACCCTTGGCGATTCTGGGTGAGTGCCCAGCTGGTGGATTACTCTGGCAGGAAGAGCGGGCACAGTAGCTGGTTGTGTGCAGGTCTCGGTCAGACCTGCAGAGGCTATCGGCTCAGGCAGAGCGTTGTATGATCACAACTGCACTGCTTCCACTAGTAGGTCAAAAGCAGTGTTAGCTGCTTCTCCACAGCTGATTGATCAATTCATGACTCCTACAAGCCTAAGCCTGCTCCTTACAGTGAACCGAGAGTCCTGGGGTGCATGCTTCAGAGGCAATTAACTGTCCCTCAGCAGAATCAGATGGGCTCATTTGCTCTGGCTCGGTCCCAACACCCCGCTGAGCACCACAGGGCTGGCCTCACAGTTTTGCATTATTCCTCCCAGGGCAGTGAATTCCAAGAGGTTTATTAACTCCCTCAGCAGCACTTTGGGAGCAGACAGAGCTGTGTGCCAGAAACCATTGATCAGAGGGTGCTAGAGAGCACAGCGAGGAATCTGAGTCTGTTCTGTTCTCAGCTCCATCTCACGCTGAATGCTGGCTGACTTCAGTGGTGCTTCTTCAGTATCCCAGCACCATATCTCCTACTAATCATGTTTTGGGGGATTGACATTAGTTTCTCTTAATTTACCCCAGATAACAGAGAATTTACCGGTAACAATTTTGGATCTTACCTCATTGGTGGATGGAACAGTGAATTTTTCAAAGGGTGGTTCCTGGGTGGCTTAGTGACCCCATAGTGATTTCAGCCCTAAAGCCTATCAACTGGGAAATATGACTGGATTATGTTAACTGTACATAGACCATACAATCTAGTATTAAGGTTGAGCTATTTAATCCAATATTTAAGAAGCCTGGTGCTATTATCAAAGATTGCATAGAAGAGAATCACCTCCAGGAGTGATCAAAGGCACACATAAGGTGAACGTGGAGTCTGTTAGCTGTAACAGATAAAAGAAGTGTCCTGCCCTCCTCCTGGATACTGCACCATCTGCAAGAGGAGGCAAGAACTCGCTGAGCTGGGTATGCCAGACAGCCAAATCTGCTGCTTTCCATTAGATGCATGCAGGTGCCAAAGAATTTAAGCAAGCTACTGTTTCAGCTAATCTATGCAGCATCTGCATACTTAGGTGATCTGTAGACCAAGAAGTAAAAGTGTATCCTTCTATTTCTTTTTTTTTCCTGCCTCATGTTAAGGACTATGTCTTTCATGTTCTGCCAGCACATGAAAGCATAATGAATGAATATATATGCTTGTGAAAAAACACTTCTGATAATACTTTCTGAAACCTTAAAATGAGCTCCCAAATTGGTCTTTTATGAGAGTAAGTGCTGTCAAAGTTACAGAAGTGCTTTCTGGAGCAACTGATGTGTGTAGAAACTTGTTATAGTAAACACTCTTCTGTTTTATTTCTGTTGTTTAGTTTTTATGTTGTTATGTGCAATAGGGAAGGTAATAAGAAAAGCAAAAGAATAGCTACTGGAACAATATGACATTTAAAAAAAGGGAAAACTGCAGTGAAACTGTAGCTAAGGAAGCTACAGTCTCTGTACTTCCTTGAGAATATCCAGTCTATGCATAACTCTGTGAAAGCAGTCACGATAGTTGAATCACTGTCAGAAAATTTCTGTTACTATGGAAAAAAATGGGAACAAAATAGCTGTATTAAACTGAGACACAAAACCAATTTATTTCACAATACAGAACTAGAAAAAAAATATACCACTTTTTTCTCGTCTAAACCTCATAACTGGGTTTGACTCCTAGTTGGATTAATTTGATAATCTAAATCTAACAACCATCATCTTTCTGATCTTATTTGCAACAGTATTTTTAATTTGATTGTTGTATTATCTCAGTTTTAGTTTAATAAGTAATGGTCTTTAAGTCTTAATGAGTTTGTTAAATCTTTATATTTGCAATCTAAATTTCTTTTAATATGCAATAAGAAAACTGTAGAAAGTAATTTGTTCTTTCAAACTGTATCTTTTTCAGCATGTCAAGACTGAAATATATCAGCTATAGTATTTGTGTACCAGTTATTTCTCATCCTTCTAATGAAAATATTCAAAAGAAAGAAACTGAGAGAAGGGAACTCTCTGTGCAGAAGAGAAAAAGGTTTCAGTGAAAAATAAGACATCAGCAGAAAAAAACAGTTAATACAGATGGCTTTGGGAAAAAGTCCCTTTCACAGAAAACAGACAATATATTAGGGACTGCTGAGATGACAGTACTTGATTTGACATGGTACATATATTCACAGAATCATAAAATCGTAGAATCAAAATCATAGAACAGTTTGGGTTGGAAGGGACCTTAAAGATCATCTAGTCTCAAGCCCCTGCCATGGGCAGGGACATGTTCCACTAAATCAAGTTTCTCAGGACCCAATTCAACCTGGCCTTGAACGCTTCCAGGGATGAGGCATCTACAACTTCCTGGGGCAAGCTGTTCCAGTGCTTCACCACCCTCACAGTAAAGAATTTCTTCCTCACATCTAATCTAAATCTCCACTCTTTTAGTTCAAAACCATTAAAACCATTGTCCCTTGTCCTGTCAATATCTGCCCATGTAAAAACTCACTCTCTTTCTTTTTTATAAGACTATTTAGGTACTACAAGGTGCTATAAGGTCACTCCAGACCATTCACTTCTTCAGGCTGAACAGCTTCAGCTCTCTCAGTCTGTCTTCATAGGAGAGATGCTCCAGCCATCTGACCATATTTGCGGCCCTCCTCTGAACTCTCTTTAACAGGTCCGTGTCTTTCATGTACTGAGGACTCCAGATTTGGACACAGTATTCCAGGCTGGATCTCACAAGGGCAGAGTAGATACTTAAATTGAGCTGCACTGAAAACACAGAAATAGAAATGGACCTTTTCTAATAGTTAGCATGAGTTTGTTATCATTAGCTAAGGCAGTAAGTATTAATGACAGTTATTGCCAGTGGATATCTCTGAGAAATGTGCCTTTATGTATTGTTTGCAAGGGGGCTGCACATGCATGATTCCTTGCAGTTACTGCCAGCTGACCGCCAGCTCTATGCATTCTGATGCCATCAGGAATTACATCTCACGATTTGGATAATAAACTGCGTTTTAGAGAATTGCCCCTAGGCTTTTCAGTGACTGTCCTTATTACTAACAACTACAAGTGAATCAGCTGTTAGCCAAGCTTTGCTAATTTGGACCAATAATTTGTACAACAGCACTACTTGGTACTTACCAGCACCTCCCGTAGTTCTGCCTTTGGTCACTGAGCAGCCCATGCATCAGTCATGGAAATGGTGAAAACCTATTACTGAGCATAGCTGCCACCAGTTCTGATGAGGAGGAGTTTCCTTCAGCAGTGGCCCTTTGCTTTTTTGGGGTTTGTTGTTTTTGTGGTTTTGGGGTTTTTTTTTGGGTGAGGTTTTTGCACTTCAGGCACTGCTGGAGCTAAAAGAAATAAAATCCATAGCTATCCAGTGTTAGAGAGCATCAAACTTATTTCAGCGTTGGAGATTTGAGTAGGCTGAAGAAGGATTTGAAAGGGAGAATAACTGAATGAAGGGAAAGTCAGGAGAGGGTCATTCAAGAAATGACCAGAAAGGAACTTCTTACCTTTTCTCAAGATGTAATTTTAAGTCCTGTTTCTCTGGTAATTGAGGGGTTTTGTTTGTTTTCTCTCAGCTAGACTAAAGGTTGACTATTTAATGATCTCTGCAAAGCTACCTGTCTTCACCTTCTTCTAAACTCAGACTATTGAAATATTGTATCTTGTAGTAGTTTCTTTGTATACAGAAGTAGCTATGTCAGTTGCTATTACATATGAAATAAATGTAATTAAAATCAAACTGAAACAGAGGAAAAGCAGAAAGTTGAGTGCTGCATTAATCTGCCATGCTAGCCAAGATCCAGAATGTGATCTTAAAAAGAAAGTGTCATTTTTCTGGCTGTAATTACATATGACTAATAGCAGAAATTTATTCTAGGTCTCATTCATTTTGGATTATCCCTATTTGTAAAATGAGCAATTGAAAGGACCTTGATCAAGGACTATTTTTAAATTGTTTGCTTTTTAATGAGAGAAGAGAGATCAGACAGTAAGTTAGTTGTACCTCAGAGAAATGAATCTGTTAAGGGAGTGCAATGATTAGTGAGATTTTTATCTGTGAAGAGGAGAGAAATCTAAAACTGCTCATTCAGATTCCAGTCTACTTCACCTGTGCCACTTAGTGAGGCAAAAGCTTAATTTTAAATCTGTACACAGGAGAAAATCTGCATTAATTTAAGCTGACTAAAAGTCCACAGTGGGGGAATTTTCTGTTTTGTTTATTGTTTATTATAAATTCTTGATTGGGTTAGATCTAAGAAATTGTATCTGGGCAAATGATCAATAAATATGTACAGATAAAAAGAACAGAATGTTCTGTGTTTTACTTACATGTGCAGTTAGGTGGCCCATTAGTACTTTTTTCATGTGAGTGGCTGCCTCACGGGAATGTTAACTGGTGAAATCTGCATTTTGACCTAATATGGCTCTGAGCCACTCACCCAGAAATAGAGCTCCCTATTCCCCGGAATCACTCTTGCTTATATCTTTAATATCAGTCCTCTCCATAACACACTTCTACTGTATGTTATGTTTTATGAGTAAATCTTCTGCTGTAGGAATTTACAATTAAAATAATCTTCATGTTGAGGACGTTTCTGGTATTAGCTCTGTCCCTCATTATCCTACTTCTGTTTAAACCTCTTAGATGTGAAATTGAAATGGTTAGTTGTACATGGTAAGATGAGGAAAATCTATTTGCATTTTCAAATGATGAAACTTCCTGGTGCATTTGCTGGGACTAAACTCGAGGGCGGTAAATTTTCAGCATGGTATGTAGGGAGTTAGCTATACGAGTCATTAACATTAATTCCCATCTGTAAATAATTTTGAAATACTTTAACCAGCAGGGGAGCTATTTCATCTTTTATACTTAGCTGATTGTAAAAATGTATGCTGAAACCATCTGGCCTTAGTGTTTTGTCGGACTTCAGGCTTTTAACAGCCAGTCTGATTTCCTTCACTGAATTGGGGTTTCCTAATCCCTGGCTCAATTCTCCTTCCAAACTAGGTAATACCATGTTGCTATTTGTTTGTCAATCAATCCCTATCTCACCAATTGAGATGAATAACAGAGTTGCTATAAAAACTAAGGAAGGCTTTGGGCCTAATTCTCATTCATGCTAAAGTTCCTTTACACTACTCCAGTTGCTCATTTACTGAGTGTAAATGCAATTTACTGCCTGAGCAATATAAAGCGACTGTAACATAAATGAGAATCAGATCCTCTATGTTCAGACTAGCTAACAAATTCAAATTGCTGAGTACTATTTTCCCACAGGAGCTTGTGTAGTGGAATTTCAATACATCTAAAGAATGCAACAAGTCAATTAAAAAAAAAAAGATTAAATGAGAAATTGAATGGTTATTTTTAAGGTCTGTTTAGAGATGATTTTTCCAAACAATAGGACTGACTAAGCCTGGCTGTTACAAACATGCTGACTTCATTTAAAGTTCAACCCTGCATGATGCTTGGAGATTTGCCACAGTGCATGGAATGAACTATCCATATTACTTGGAAAAGGAAGACTGTATTTCAGAGGTGGATGCAGGGCTCCCTGACTTACCTGATAGCATTTCCCTTCCAGGGACTGTCACTGAGATTCAACAGTTATTAACTACTGATACACAACAGTGTGTTTTGATAATGGGTGAATAGGGGGATAATGGCAAAAGTAACTTGAAACTATAGTTACCACAAATGCCAAAGCAGATGCTGCTACCTCACACCTTTTCCCATTTCTGAAGTCATGGGTTTTATTGCCTAAAAACTCTAAAAAATGGGTTTCCCCATAATGCTCTGTAATGAGAATGATGATCTGAGCCGATGTTGGTCTATACTAAGGAAGACATTTGATGGTAAGTAGACTGTGGAATGGGCTATTCCAGTGTAGACAGAGGTCAGTATTCTTCTTACACTGAAGTTCTGTTATATCAGCATGAATACCCACTTTGATGTGAAGTCCATGTTCCTGTCCCTGTTCTCCTTTTCTTCTGATCTGCCGAAGACACTTCAGCAACCTACATACTAAAAAAGAATTCTTCTATCATGGAAACCACAGGCACATGATTTTTTGCTAACACATGAATCCTTATATGCCATAAAATTGTCCTCTGTGCTCTGCTCACTACTTCAGATCTATAAATCTCATGCCTATTCTTCTCTCACCAGCTGCTAGTCAGCTGATTTCAATCCCACCTTCACCTTGCTGAAGAGCACAGGGAATGCAGTGTATATGTCATGTGATACACAGATTAATAGCCTTCTGTGGCTGCTAAATAACAGGCTCGTTGTCTAACCTAGGGCTATGTTAAGGCGTGCATGTCCAGATCTCTCCTCTGAGATGCCACACTGTCTTTGCAGTACATCTCACGATGAGGAGTTCCAGACACTTGATTTTGTGGGAAGACTCAGGCGGTTCCTCTCCTGAAGGAGCAGGTGTGTTTCTGTTGCACAAATAAACATCAACAAACTTTGTTGACACTTTTAAAAGTGTCTTTTTCACTGTTCTAAGTTAGACCTATGCCTAAAATTACTTTGATAATTTTCTAATGAAAAGTAAAAATCATCCTACTGCTCCTATGCAAGTACACAACAGGCTTTAGGGGTGCTAATAAATAGAAATCTCTTCTTGTTCTTTCGCATTGAACATTGTGATTTACACCAATGTAATTGATAGTGGAATATTTTCCTAGTTCACAGTTCGGATAAATCATTTTAAGTAGTAAAATATTTTTGAGATGTTGCTCCTGCTATCATAACTTTCAGTTCTGCTGTGATAAAAAAAATCTATGTAAGTGTTTTAGAGCAGAGTTGATTGTCATATATTACTTGGGCAGTTATGATTAGTTTTGCATATGTTAAAATGCTATAACAGTATTTAATGTTGTGGTGAATGCAGGAATTACTAGTGCCATCTATCGTTGGAAGATGTAGACTTGTAAATGTTAATTTGCATATTCTATGGTAAAGGAGCATTAAAAATTTAATGTTTTATGAAGTTTTATTGCAAAATGAAATAGTTTATGTAACTGCATGTTTGGAATGTTTGTACTTTGCATTCTTTGAAATTTGTCAGTCTTCACAAAGAGTATCTCTGGGTTTTATTTTCATTACAATCTTTTATCTGAAATAAAACTCTATTTTACTTTTGGACCTCTAATAAAAGTTTGTAATGATTCACTGTACAATAGGAGAGAAACCAAATTTTTGTTTGCTGGGCACAGTTAATTTTGAGTGGAAGGTTCTTCAAAAGTGCATAGCAAAAGGTGAGAGCTGTTTCCTACCTCCAGGGGAAGCACAAAAGTATTGCTACAGCATATCCAGAGCTCTGTGGTCTCTAGATGCCAAACCAGGTGACATTTGTCTTGGTGACATTTGAATGATGATGTCTCAGTGTTATTTTACTCTTTGTTCACTGTGGCTGCTGCGTTGCCAGAATCCATAGGAAAAATCTTTGTCAAAAGATGGGCCAGTTGTACTCCAGGAGTGTTAATGTCTCAGCAACACCTCTAAACTACTGTGGTGATGTCTTTAAGCAGCCTTAAAACACTCATTCACAACACCTTGTCACCTGGCATTTTGGGGGTGCTTTTGGTTTTTGGCTGCTGTTATTGTAAAATTGTAAAAAGAAGGCAGTAACTGTCTACATCAACAGGTACATTTGAAAGATGTTGACATCATCAGAAGGAATGAGTCTAGCTAAAGCCTTTTTAAATGAGGCTAAAACTCAGCTACATCCCCCACAGCAATCCATCTCACCTTGGTCTAATCCCTTAGGCATTGATTTTGGTGGTCGGTTTCTGCCTGTCAATTCATACTCCATTGCAATCCCCATGTAGGCAGGCATTCCTTTGTCTCAACCAAAATCCCTTAAATATACCCTGATTTTCAGACATGGTCAAGCCATGGCTTACACACCATTGTATTGCTCAGCATACAAGGATCATGCAGAAAAGCAGAGAAGCAAAGCCTAAATAAAGGTCTGTTATTAAGGTAATCACCAAAGAGAGAAGAGATCTCCAATTTCCAGGCAAGGATTCTCAGACAGGTACACATTACATCAAAACATCTTTGTTTAAAAATACCAGCAATCTTCAGAGCAAGGACCAAAGATTACTTCCTATGTTCTAGCAGAGTGCCCAGAATACTTTTTTATCGTTATGATCTGGGGCAGTTTGTGTTTTTGGTTTTTTTTTTAACACGTTCCCTTGGTAAGAAAGGAAATGTAAACTTTGAAAAGTTGTTCTGTTCCTTTACCATTGACAGGATTATTTTAACAGTTAAAAAATAATAATGTAAGAAGAAATATATATATCACAGAATGATCAAGATAATGCTAAATGAAAAATATCTCATTTCTGTACGGCAAAATGGCTATCTTATGACAAATCAGCATTGCTGTCTCACTTGGGGTAAATCACTTTTTAAGAAAAATATAACATTTAAATATAGAATTATTTACTTTTAAATTACGAACTGTATATTTTGGCTTTAAATGAATGTACAATAATCCCTTGCTGCCTCATAAATATATTTTTGTTTTTTCTTCAGTTTGTAACACACAAAATCTAATACTTTGGAAATAACACTCTTCTTTTTTCTTATAGGTCTATAGTAAGAAGAATAGCAAGATACAATTCCATAGATTTATAGCTTGAGTAGTTAAGCAGTTTGAGACCTTTCAGATTGTTTTATTTTCCCCTGAAATTGATTTTGCAATCAGGAATGTATTTGTTGTAATCTTGTTTATTTTTGAAAGATGTACATGAAATCCTATTTTCCTGAATATGGCGGAAAATAAGAAACAGGAGACACATCTTTCACCTGATAACATTTTACTTTGAGTTCTCTGGTTTGGATTGCTCTCTGAACTTAATTTTCTTGCTGTTTCCTATGTTTTCCTTCTGTTGTACAGACATGTATACATAGTAATATCAACTCTGGTCATCTATTACCACTTGATTTGAACTTAGAACACAAGTCCTATGAGGAGCAGTTGAGGACTTTGGGTTTGTCTAGTTTGGAGAAAAGGAGGCTGAGGGGTGACCTCATTGCTTTCTTCAGCTTCCTGAGGATGGGGAGAGGGAGACGCTGATCTCTTCTCCCTGGGACCCAGTGATAGGACAGAATGAAATGGTTCAAAGGTGCATCACAGGAGGTTCAAACTGGACTTTAAGAAGCATTTTGTTATGAGAAGGTGGTCAAACACTGGAACAGGCTTCCTAGAGAGATGGCCAATGCCCCAAGCCTGTCAGTGCCCAAGAGGTATTTGGATAATCCTCTTAACAACCTGATTTTACTTTTCATCAGTTCTGAACTGGTCAGTCAGCTGGACTAGATGATTGGTCTAGGTCCCTTCCAACTGAAATATTCTATTCCAAGAATTGCTTTCTGCCATTAGTAAAACAATCAGAAATTAAACTATTTCCTTGGTCAGATTAAGTGAAATAGCTGGCCTTGCTAATCACTTCAGCTTTCTAAAATCGGTGGTCCTGTATCAGCTAAAGAGCTCACAATTATAAGCCATTCAGCTTCCTGCATAAGAGCTGAATTGTGACAAAACATTTAATTTAAGCTTTTCAGTTGAAATGTTTGCATCCCTCGCAAAGATTCAGACTTGAGTGTGTACAATGCAGATTAATAATATCATAGTTATGTCATGCCAAGTTTCAGAAAGAAAAGACTCTCACAGGCAAAAATGAATTATTAAACCTGAAATAAATAGATGGGAGTCCACTAACACAAAAATAAGAACCTTTTTGAAGAAGCTCAGCTACAAACTATAACTTTATTTTTAGCATTATGTTGAACCTTTTGGCTTTAGTTTATAACAATTGATGAACCACTGTCATAAATATAGAAAAACTGTTTTTTTTTTCCCAAAAAATCTTATAAAAAGCCACAGGCAATTTCAAAAGTATAAACCCCAACTGTTTTAATAAAAATATCTTGCCAGATTTTCAGTTGCCAGATTTGTTTAATGCCATTCTGGATAAAAGTTTGATGAAGTTCATCATTCATTCAAGATGAATGAAGTTTATCTTCATTCAAGAAAAAATTCAAAATCTATCAAGCACATTATAGATCTTATAGCTGAAATAATTAGGTGTCACTAGGAAAAACACAGGTCAGTTAAGAATCTGAGTTTTATGGATCAGATGTGTTCATAACCTTTACAGGCGCAATCCACTTGCCTGAACATTCTATGTGCATCAGATCTATTAGAATCACTTGCAGCTACCGTAAATATTTTTGGAAGGTTTAAAGGTACTTAATATAGATGTTGTCGGAATGTCAATACCATTTGTGGTATTTCTTGAGTTATCATGATGCAGCTTATATTAGTTCCAAAGTTCAACCACACTACATCTTACATATTGATTCCCAAATCTAAGAGCACTGTTTAAATTTGTCACTATCTGATGTCTGGAATTGTCAGAATGCCAGGTGAAGGCTGAACTTTCTTTACCTGCTAGGAGAGATTGTCTTTGTTGCTTGACCATTCATTTCTTTCCATAAGTGATAGTGCCTCATAAAATCCATGCAATGGCCCTTGCAGAATTATCAGTATTATCCTCCCCTTCCTGTTTTTCAGAGTATGCAGCAATAATGTTACCTTCCTGAGCATGTGGCAATGTATATCTGGTATAGTTATATTCTACAAAAGAGAAGACGATTTTAAATTTGTAAGCTATCTGCCGGGTTGTAGAATTTAATTTGCAAGACCAAACTTCCGCAATATTGTGTTTATGTTGCAGTGCCATTTACTGTTTAATAGAAACATTCAGAATGCTGTAGTTCCATCTGTTATAAATAGTGAAGTCTGATAAACACTCTGCAAACACAAGATGCAGCTTTCTGGCAAATTATGTTTAGTACAGCCCCCAAACATAAAACAAGATTTATATTTTTTGCATCACTTTTTTTTTTATTATTTACTCTACAGTAATTACTCTAGAACTTTGAGTAGGTATATAAATAACTCTCAAAGTTTTACATTAAAATATTGTGTGAGAAGTCAGGGACGAGTATACACACGTACATATTTCACACCTTCAGCAGTACTGCAAGTTACAAATCTTGTTATGGCTGCAGAATCTTTGATATAACTACTTGCAAATATATTTGTAATTAGATAAATAGAGTTGAAAGGCAAGCCCACACACTATTATACATTGTATGGACAAAAATCTCAATTTTCCCTTAAGAAAATAGAGATGAACCAGATGAATATGAATGGACTTTCAAAGAGCTCTGAGATGAATAGCCAAAGATGAAGTTACTGCTGTTCCCTGCTCACAGGAGAAAGGAAGAAATTATGTAGCAACAGAGCGAGTGAGTCATTGAACAAGACTGTTATAAAGTGTGGGTGAACTGTCGTAGCAAAAGAAGGTTCCTGCTAATGCTGTTTGGGTGTCATCACTGTGTCACCTGCCAAGACTGAAAATCAAATCATTCTATACAGTTAAAGAAAAACAAACTTGCAATCTGAAACACCTGACAGAGTCTACAGAAACATTTGAAAAGATAGAGTTTAAGTAAGTTTATGTCTTCTTTTGCTCAAGCTAGATGCCACCAGGTGACTCAAGCATCCACTCAAAAAGTGGAAGAAAGATATTTTTGTTTGTTTTGTGTTTGAAGCCAATTTATTTCAAAGAAATCAACTTGACAAACCTCACCGCAGTCACTGCAGACAGTCATTAAAGCTAGTGGATATTTCCTCCACTGCAAAAGATGTTTGTTTATTTTTCCAGTTGAGTTGCCTAACCTTGACTTAGCTGTACCCTCTCTATGACATATTCACACCACTTAAAATTTCCTGGCTGTGTAAGCAGATGATGCTGTAGACTGGATTTTTTGAAAACTACGCTAAAACACTTGCTTTTGGAAAGAGAAGGAATAAAAAGTTCTGAGATTAGTTGTTGATATGGTTTGAAGCTGGCTCCCTGCCAAGTCTCCAAACCTTACCACAAGAAGTCCCCCCGCCCTCAAACCTCAGGGAGAAGAGGGAGAAAAACAACCAAGAAAAACCAAAATGAGAGACAGCTAAAGCAATATATATAAATATAATATAAATATATTTACACTTATGTTACAGTTATATACAATTGAAATATATATACAATTTCACAAGGGAAAAGGAAGGGGGAAGGGAAAAGGAACAAAACCAAAATAAAATATATATATATATATATCCCGATTAGTAGCCCAATATCTAGCAACTAAAAGAGTTAGCAAAGAATATCTTACTACTCTCCTTGGGACAACCGAAAGTCACTCTGGAACGATCACCGGCAACCTCCGCCTCCGAAGGTCGACAAGGCCTAACCAGGCCTCGCTCCCCAACACGACAGACTCAACAGCAGGGAACCTGCACTTCCAAGCTGCCGGAAGGAAAGAGAGCGAAGGCCTCTCCTCTTTTCTTCTTATAGCCTGGCTTACGTAAAAATCGTAGGGAATACTGGGTAAATCTGGACCCTTCCTTGGTTACAAACTGGTCACCAAGGAAGGCCTAGACCAAACTACCACAGTTGTACATCTCCTCAATTATACTTGATCTTGGAGTAATTAGAAGGACACATATTCTTTAAGCCAAAAGCTATATTTCAGAAAACAACTGCTTCCCAGTCTCTCACCCCTGTGCAAGCCACTTCTTCATATAAACAGCCTTAGCTGAGCAGCCAACAGTGCACATTCATTCATGGTTTCATCTTCTGTTTTCCCCAATGTTGTAAGTATTGACTTCTCATGTCAATACAGGGACATGACTTTGATGTGAGCCTCAAACTGTAGAGGGAAACAGAAAGGAAGATGTATATATTTACAACACACTGGCCAATGTAGCTCTATTTTAATCCACTAATATGTTTATTTCTCACTTTTTGCTGCAATAGAGTATGTTTGGTTTCTGCAATAAAAGTGCCACATTTTAGGTATATCAAGTCAGAACATATAAGTAGAAAGTGACCTTAATCTGGTATACAGAAAAGCGTCAAGTAAAAAGATTCTGTCAGAAAGAGAGAAACTTACAGAAAAGGCAGGTCCCTTATCCCTCTGGCCATTATTTCTTTAAATTCTGGAATTTTTAAATGTGCACTGTTCTCATTCTTTGTGACCTTTTTCAAAAGGACAGGCATTTTCTTATCTTTTTCTTCCTGGAGTCAAGTTAATTTAATTTACTGATCATATCAAAGGCCTAATTCCTATGTACGTGTCTTTCACTGGATTAGTTTAGCTGGGTGTAAGAGACTGTTAAGTAAAGATAATATAATGATTCGTGTGAACACATCAGGTACAAACAAAGTTGTTAACAGTATTATATACCTTGCATTGCTTATCCTGTCTGATAAGCAAGCTCAATAACATTTAGCTTTAGCACAGAATGTAGCTTCATCAAGAACGTGACTCTTTGGACCAATTTTTAGATGTAATGAAAGTAAAAAAGAAGGCTCCTGATTCAGAAATTGGTTTTGCCCAGGGTTCCATTACCTCTCAATCATCTGCCCTCCACGTGCCTTGGGGAGAAGTCAGTGTTTTATGCAGGAGCTACTGGAAATTATGATGTGGTCTAGTATGAGGAACTAAAACTTGTCTATTGTGTAGAACTGGAATTTATGCTAGTTTATCATAACAGGTTGTGGTGTTAAGTGAAGTAGTTTAGTTTATGCAGGAGAGACAGGGATGTTCAAGAGAAGCATGATGGATGGAAGAGGTGGACATTCAGCTCTTGTCTGCTGAGTAGCCTTTTGTTTGCATGAATCAGCACCCTCATAAAAATCCCTGTTCCTGTTAAGTATCAGGTAAGATCTGTGGAGAAAGATCTGTACTTTGAGCCTAAATTACAACATCCATATACCACTGAATTAGGCCAGCAGAACTAATTAATTAGTCATAGAGTCAAAGTCATTTAGACTGGAAGAAACCTTTCTCTGTAAGGGATCTGGTCTGATCCACCATTCAGAGTAGGTCTGTCAGGTTACTCAGGTTGCCCAGTCAAGCTTTGAGTATTTCTAAGGGTGGAGGTTCCTCAGGGTAGAGATACCTGTGGCTACTTACCCTCAGTAGGAGTAATTTTATTTTCTCTAATTATTTTACCAGAATTTCCTTTGTAGCGGTTTGTGGTCACTCCATCTCCTGCTTTCACTCTGCATCTTCAAGGAGAGTCCAGCTTCATCTTCCCAAGACCCCCAATAGGCATTTGCAGACAGCAACTCCCCCAGCCTTCTCCAGGCTAAACAAACTCAGTTCTTGTAAGCTTCTCCTCATAAGTCATGTACTTCAGGTTTTAATCACTCAGAGTAAATAAACATTTTATCTAAACTTGTACATCAAACATTCTAAAGTGTTCTGCTCTTGAAATTCAAGTTCTAGACATATAGCAAACTTATCTTTGTATTCAGGGGACAGAGGAGCCAAAACAAATTACAAGATCTATCCTAGATGCATGTAAATTGGCAGGATAACCTAATATCTAAAGTGTCTGAATTAATTGCTGTGATCCTTAGATAAATTAACAAAGATGTATTTGTAGGCTTATATATGGCATTATTGCAGAGATGAACAAGGAGCAACATTATTTTCTTCTGTCTGGTCTTTAAAAATACTTGCAGCTTTCTTTGGAATCTTTTTTTAATTTGGTAAGGTTTGGAAACCACACCTAAAAGTCAGAAGCAATTAATGACTTTCATTTATTAAATTTCGCCAACAGGAAAGCCAGTGGTTACTTGACCATAGTCTGTCAGTTTGTACACTGGGATGAGACTTAGATCAGAGAACTGTGAAACCAATATAAGTCAACATATAAAGTTCTGTAGTTAGAAGACAAACATATCAATTCAAGCTAAAATAATATGCATCATTTTAGCATGATGGCAATTTACAGTCAAAACAACTTCCCTTCTTGTAGTAATAATTAAGGAATTTATCACTATGTGAAGCCATTAAATTATGATTGTGTGTCTTTCTAAGATATATTCTCCAGCCCAGTCAGAAATTATAGGTCAGGTATTACTGGGTAAAGTATTGTGAAAGCTCAGAGTAAATTGTCAGAGTAGTTACTTCAGTTTTTAAATCTGTGAATGTATAAAGCAGAACCAGAGTGATGTGCTACCAAGTTAGTCCCCAGTGGCTGCCTGGACTGGAAGAAACACCTCACTTCTACGTCAGATGCTGCCACCCTCTCAATTTTTCAAATTTCTAATCACCTGCATTAATTATTACAACATCTGTGCCAAAAGATGGCAGGAGGAAAATATGGTTTGTTTTGGTTTTGTTTTGTTTTTTTTTTTCTTATATATATATATAAATTAGACTGTCTTCTTTTGATATTTCAGCTTGGGTTGTATCTCATATTGCAATTAACTCATTTTTTTAAAGGCAATTTCTGACCACTAAGCATAATGAAAATGAAATTCAAATAATCTAGGTGGATTAGAGTCTCTAATAACTTTTGGGTCCTTTGAACTTACAATATATTTCTTGAATCTACTGTGTTTGAAAGTCTACCTAACAAATAAAATCCAAGAAAACATTATGCATATAACTTCAGAAGAGAACAGTGTTCCAAATCTAGGAAATAATTTGGCTCTCGCCTTTTGGCTACCCGTGGAAGTAGAGAAACATTTAGATCACCCATGGAAAGCTCTTAGGACAATTATGAACTAAAATCTCTGCACTTCATCTTTCTGTGAGGTTCCTAGTCAGAAAAGCATTAGGTTTCAATTTTCCATGATTTCCTCTAAAAAGCCCTCTCTTCCTCACTGGGACTCCTCCTGCTTTGCAGGACTGGGCTCTTTGCCCTGGAGCTATTCCGCCGCTTCTGGAGTAGCTTCTGGAGTAGCATACCATGTGCATCCCTTAGCTTCCTTACACAACAAGTTGCAGTAAATCTTCAATTTAATATCCTAAAACCTTTTTTTTATGAGGCATAGATATAAGCTTTCCTTCAGTAAGTGATCCTTCCTCAGCTTTCCAAAAGCACAACCTAACTTGAAAGCCTAAAATAAATTGCATATATGTTCTATAGAAATCCTCTAAACAAATAAAATGAAGAGACATTTTATAGCAGTAATAATTTCTTACTTGCAAGTGTTTCAGAAGACTCCCACAGCAGCAGGTGTTAAGGAAGCATCCATCTGTTCTTGTTGCTCTGCACAGAAGTATATTGAATAGATAAGAGCTTCTAAATGTTCAGGGTTGTCATTAAAATGGGTTAGCTGTGATCGTCACTTAAGGCATTCCTGATATTGAAATTAAAATGAAGACCATCTCTGGTTCTGTTGCAATTTGAGAATGCGATCAATGGTTCCCTGAAGAAACATCCTGTCAACTGGGTACTTTTTAAATTATCTTCTGAAAAGCACTTCAGTATTCCTGCGACTGAACTGGAAATGCTGTATCAGCAACATTACTGTTCTCTGAAAATATGGATCAAACCCCAGCTGTTGCAGATATGTTAATTGATGAATTAAGTTAAGAGATCTGAAGCCTTTATACCTCACTTGAAACTTATGTTTCTATTTAAATATTGAAGACTTTTCAGCTTTCTCCTCCAATGCGAAAAATTACTTGAGTCACTTCTAAGGCAGGCTTCAGAGTCTATAAACTTGAATGCTACAGTATAAAGACCAGAGGACTGGAGCTTCATCAATGCAGCAGTGAAATCAGCATGAGAAAGGGGAGATAGCACACAAGCTGTGAAAAACAACACATCAGTTTTTTCAGAGGTGAGACAGAAAATATATAGGGCAATAGTATGAATGAAAGTACAAAACAGCTATAAACTTCTACACACTCTGAGGTGTTCTTATACCTTAGGTATTTATATTTAAGCTACTATGTGGTCTTATATTCAGATCAGAAAATGGATTTTGGCAAGGAGTGTGAAAGTGTTAAAAATGAAAACTGCCTCTTTGCTCTTTTAGCATTGTACCCCACTCAACAGGAAGAAGCAAAGGAAGGTTTTTGCATGTAGCATATATAACACTTATAATATCTTTATAATTAAAGCTAAAATAATACCAACTGGGCTATTAAGGCTTTGTATTAGTTTGTGATTTGCAAAGTCTGGTAGCTTCCATCTAAGAAAATGCTAGCAGTACCTTGTTTGCCAAAGTCCGATCTGTTCATTATGTTTTCACATTCTATATTCCTATGATACTTTCTCCTCTCATGAAGGCACTTCGCTTTCAGTCCTATGGAACACTTTGCTATTTGTATGTGAATAACTTGGTCTGGATACCTGGGAGCCAAATATTCTCATACCATGATGGAGCAGTTCTGATATTGCCAACCACAACTGTTTACAGCTGAATCTATCAGCAAAACTTCAGGATCTCAGTTTTGAAACCATCAGTCAAAAAATAATAATACAGAGCTTTGCATTTCCAAAAGAATCCTCTCAAATAAGCAAAAGCAGGCCAGCCTCCAGCTGGTATGAGATCTTTCCAGATCTAAAGTCCAACTTTAAATGCAGTTATAAACATAAACCTCAGATTGGAATTTTGCGGTTTATGGAATACTTGATTTTTTTTCCTTGGTTGTTGACTTTACTGAGAGTCTTAGATCTACAAAAATGTGAGTAAACTGGTTTTGGGGTTTTTTTTTCCAAAAATAATTTTTTAGCAATTTTTTTGTCGATAAGCGGTAAAATTTTGAGAACAACATTGTTACTCAGGAAAAAAACCACCAACAAACAAAAAAATAACCCACCCTACCATGATCTGGACAACAGAGCATGCAATATACTAATTTGTTTGATAGAAAGTTATAGATTGTGTGCTAGGATTGTTTTGGCACTGGGCATTTTGCTAAGCCACCTGCCAGGTTAAGCCACTCTAATCATGTAACCATGGTAATACTGCTGGCGTCAGCATGAAAGACTGATTTGTGCAGCCAGTAAGGACTGGGCACCTTAATGCATTAACTGGAGCTGTTAGGAAATGTTTGGAAATAAATATGTAAAATAGGTATAAAAGGTTCTTTTAGATTGTTTAGTGTTTTGCTTCAGGCAATATTTGTTAACAGCAGGCCACCCTATTTATCAGGCTAAGTGAACGTGGTCGTGAGCACTGAAACAGATAAAAAACTGCCAGTAAATAACTGTTAGTTGATTCTGCTCTGCTGCTTTGCTTCTTGTGCTTTGATGGGAAAGAACTGTTTCATTCTTAGCAGTAAGTGTTAGCCTATGCTTGTGTTCTGTTAAAATAAACCTGCAACTTACAGCAGTAATTGCAGAAAATCTGAAAATAAGACAAACCCAACAAAATTTGAAAGTTTTAATTAGGCTCTATAGAAATGGTCAGTGAGTTGGTCCAAGTGTTGATATCATATATTATACCTCTTCTTCCTATCCCTCTGTTGTTTTTCAAATGTTTTTCCCAGACACACATTTCCTGTCCCTCTCACATTTGCCTTTCATATGCCCCTCAGTTATGTGTTTTCCTCACACCTTTAATTTGCAGCTACACTGCTCCTCAAGTAATGGGTTTGTTTTTTTCCAGAGAGGCAATGATCTGATGATATACTGTCGCCAGCATCAGTACTGACTTAATTAAGTTCTACCTCTGTGTCAACACAAGCAGTGTGGACTGTAATGTGAATCAGACCAGAAAAGAGATCCACTTTAAAGTAAAAACCTCGGCACTTCTTTTCTCCAACTTCCCTTTTTTCAGCCAGGTGCCCAATTCACACAGTAGCCCCACAAGCATGAGCATATGTAAACATAATTAAGGAAATGCTTCGGTGAATTTTATAGAGGGTGGAACAGAGTACTGTTTATTTCTGAATTTGTGGCCAGATGAGGGAAAAAGATAAACTTATAAAATCTGTATTTACCCTCCAAACCAAAAAGCTATTTGCATGAGAAGAAAAAAGGGAGTCCTTAATGACCTCTCTGTACGTTTTTATGTTGTGTCTACTTTGGTTTGCTTACTAGCAAACATTACTTGACATATTATTTTCATGATAAGAGATTATTTTCATTCGTCACATCTTATTCCAGTTGACACAGATAGCCCAAATTGCTGCACTATGCCGTGGCCAAGTTATTGCCAACTTTTCTTTATTCTCTCAATTTTCTTTGGTCTTCCTCCAGAACTTTTTCTTTAGCTCTCTCATTCCTCTCTTTTTTCTGTTTTTGGTCATTTTTCACGGTGAGTGCCAATTCTCAGCGGTTCACTAATTTGCCAAACAGCACTGTGCCTTCTAGAGTGTGTTTGTGTCCCCCGGACTGTCAACTGTTGGATTCTGCATAGAATAGTTGCTGCCTTAGCACATATATTTGCTTCTGTGCTGAATCAGGATTTTTGCAGGCTGTGGAAAAAATGAACTTATGATTTCATACTGAAATAAAGGAATTAAAACTTTTAAACAACTGTTGCAACAGGAGCCCACTTGAAAATGTGGGGTTATGCACCTTTTTCAGTCTCTGAAGCTCTTCCTTTTGCTTTTATGCCCTGTTGCTGTGTGGACTCCATTTGAACTGTCTTAGGCAGTCAGGATAAATATCCAAGCAAAGGAAGTTCCAAGTGTATACTTGCAAATAATGAGAAGTTGCTCAGGGTTCTAGCATTTCTGTTTCTTTTCATTCTTTACATTTGAGAACAGCAGAATTGAACCTAGGAGCTAGCTGAAATATAGTTGGAAAAAGAATATGTTGCTTTCAATAACTTGAAATATCTAAGGCTGCTTTAAGTAATTCCCTTCATAATTCTGCAGTTACTCAGAAAATAGGGCCCAATTCTCTCTTGAAAAATTAAAAACCTGCTATGAAGATCAGATGATTCTTTCACATTCTTTTGGTTTCTTGTGTTTTGCTAACAGGCAGGAAAGAAGGAGCACAGAGAACAGAATAATAACTAAAATCAACAGAGACAGAAGAGATACATAAATAAAAGCAGACTCAGAAGAGAAAGGAATCATTCATAAGTGAAGGTCAGCAAACAGCATGCCCAGTTATTGCACTTCATTGTTAGAAGTGTTGATTTTGATGCTTCCTGAAAGTTAAGAAATGTAATTATTTTTCCAAACTGCACTGCTTTTGGTCTGCAGACTACAGGGAAATAGCAGTGGTAGGCAAAAGCTGCCACATCTGAATTTTTCACTGCCAGGAAATAGCACAGAAGCATTCTTGCCTGTTTAGTGTGTACTAAATCATGGATAGAAAGTCAACTGCTTATTTGGAGTCTGGCATAGATTTCCAATAACTCGCTTTTCCTCAAGCACAAACATACAACAACACTTGAGGAAAACCACAGAGTGAATCTTTTATAATCCAAAAGTAATCTTGTTAGATTTCCATGAGGAAACTGTAATTATTTATTCAGTCATTTTCTCTCACCTTGCAATTAAGTCAAGTGCTGACACAGATTGCCAGATCATTTATGCCCCAAAGTGTTCAATAGAGATGATGTCTTCTGGTATTGAGGATTAAAAAAATGAAAACTTTACGGCTTTTAATAGTAATAGTAGCAAACCCAATATAAAGAGTTACTACCCAGCCACGTACATTGCTGTGTAATAGGTAGTCACTGTTTTGCTTCACAGCTGTGCTCCCCAAGCTAATCTATGTTTATAGTTAAGGTCATATTCTGTTTGTGTACTATGCAGGATGATGGTATTTATGCCTGTATGGCTCTGACAAGTCAATCTACAGGTTTCCATCACCTTATTGTTTTGGCTGTTGCTGTCCTACTCTAGAGAATTTGGCCTAGTTTTAACAGGGATGTCCATGTGGCTGGATAGGCAACCATAACGTGTTCCATCCATGTAAAATCCCTGCAGGTATTTTACATCACGCTGAAAGTTGACACTGTATGAGGTGTCTTCTTGTGTGACACTTACTCCACAAGGTCTTTAGCACATACGTGAAGGCCCTAAAAGTGCTTTCCCTCATTCATCTGCCCATATATATAGCAAAATTTCAACATGCAGTCCTTCATGAGCAGTTCTGCCCAGCAGTGTTCATTAGTATCGACCTTTATTTCACCAAGACAAGCTATGACAAATTCAACTTGAAAGTCAGGGGAAGCATGAGAGAAGAAGTCTGCAGAGAGGACCAGGCATTCCCTACCTGGTCTTCTATTTGAGGGCAGTGTTGCTATCTTGTGACAGCAAGTCACTGAGTGACTGTATGACTGGCAGCTGGCCTTCAGTAGAGTCTCCACTGTTTCTGAGTTTTGTTTAGTTGTATCATGTGTATCGGTTTCAGACACCAAGTAACTGCCAAAGGGACACTTTCTTCGTGTAACATACCACATTCATAGCTCTGGGATAGGAGCTCTCAGAAAGCAGCAAGCATGGGTGGTCCCACAAGGGAAGGAAACCAGGAGCTGAGGGCAACAGCAAGGCAGGTAGGGCAATGATCTCACTAGGTGGGCACAATGCCACAGTATCTGAGCAGGTACCATGCTAGTGAGCAGTGTCAGCCAGCATTCAAGACTACAAGACATGTCTGCAGTGATGAAGCAGGTGCAAGGTCAAGCCAACGATTCAAATCAGTGGTTCAGGATCAGCAAGGCACATGGACAGGCATGGGCATACCTAAGGCAAAGTCGCAAGGATAGAGGCCTGAGTTCAATGCAGCTCCCAAGCAAAGAGCAGGAGGCCCCCGAGAGGCTTCCCATAGCTCCCTCTCACACAGCTCTGTCCCCAGCAGCCTGATCCAAGGCTACAGCTGCATAATATCAGAGCTGCAATGGAGCATAGGCAGCCAAACCCCAAGGCAGGGGGAAGAGGCTGCAGAGCCTCTTGCACTCAAGAGCCTTGACAGCAGCATGCTTATTTCCAGATTTCCATCCAGTCCAGAAGGTATCAGTCTCTTAAAAGTAATCTTGTTAGAGGCAAGAGACAGCTGTTCAGGGCTGGAATGTTTACTGCAGCCCGGTAAAGTCTGCAAAGCCATATGCTGTTTGATCCTCTGCTCCCTGGCTGTTCACCAATTCAGTGTCCAGAGGACCAGTAGTTTGAGCTGTGCCAGAATCACTGACAAACACAAGCCCTTCTGCTGGCCCATGAGGGAAGACAGAAGCGCCATAATTATATGAGATTACATTCTGCAGTACTTAGTGATCCATCGTACCCTTGTGATCATCACAGCGTTCATCTGCACTTTCAGGTCTGAACTGCTGACATTTTGATAAGCAGCCTTGCACCATAAGACCTGATAAAGCATCATTGTGCCATATATGAATGTCCCCATCCTGACAACCACTGTGCCTCAGTGACCAGAAGGGAAGGCTCTTTACCTTCAGTGCCCAGTTACTTTCAGCTACAGATCCAGGCTAAGGATCACCTGCTTTTGCATTCGATAAAACAACCTCTTACCTTCAGATAACGTAATGGAGAAAGATGAAAATAGAAATTGAGACCAAAACAGCATTTCCGTCGTTGTGGGGACCTCTCGTTGAATCTGGTGTGCAGGGTCTCCATCCCACTGTTGTTGGTTTCAGCACACCAAGTTGGGGTGAATGATGCCATAACTCACAATGAGCATTGCAGCTTTCTGCTCTTGCCCTTTGCTGGCAGGTGCGGTCAACAGTTTCAGCTCCCTGGTTTTGAGCTCAGTGCTGAACCAAGAGGATTGGGCCTGGAACTGGCAAGAGATAAAGGCAACAAGGATGAATCAATCCACAGGCTGTAAGCCTGTAAGGTTGCTTCAAAAACTGGCTTTTGCTGTCTTGCCCTGTGTGCTAGTTCTGTCTGTTCTCTGTCTCACCAGTGCCCTAAGAGGGGTGCTTAAGTAGACCAAACCTTTCAAGTACTTACAATTACAGAGCAACGTGAAGTAACCTCTTTGTCATAGATTAAGTTGTCCCACGTCACATGGGCAGTAGTCCAGAAGAACTGCATTTTAGGCAATTTGGACAGAGGGAGTCCATGTGAATTTTGTGAACACTGATGCACTGACTCATCTTGAGTAACATTTGTCAGAGAAAGCTATAGAAGCATTGAGCCCTTTACAAGTGTGTGGGAGTTTAGGCTGGTCCCTGTATAGCCCCAGGTACTCTGATGCTCCTTAGCTTCAGCAATGTCATTTATTCTAAAGGTGACTGATATAGAGAATATGCTCTAAGAGTGTTTTATTGTGAATAGTTGGCACAGAGGGTCTTATCCCTCCAATTTGTGGTTCTCTGACTGCCTGGCAGGCATTGTATCACTTTCTGTTTTACCGTGGAGCTAATTGTTCACCTTCCTACAGCACAGCTGACAGCCGCTAGAAACGGCCAAGATGAGGTAGTGCCCTCCGTGGGCAGAGAAACACTAATGGGGACCTCTTATGTACAAAAGGATGTACATGTGTGTGTATATATATTTATATACAGACATCTCAGCTTGCATATAATGAATTTGTTAGAACAGATGGCTGCAGACCTCTAAGAAGGACAGCACCTATGGTTTTTTATAGATGGTGGTCTGTCCCATGAGGTGCAACAGCTAGCCATTTGCTGGCATAAATTGCTGGTATAATTGCCTGGTGATTTCAATGAAGATTTAAGTAAGCAAAAGCCTCCATGTCTTAAACTAACATGAGGTAATGTATAAAGTCCGTAATTCTCATTATCTTCTCCTAGGTCATACTCCATCCCTTGCTAATTGGCTCTCTGGGCACCCCATTTTGAGTTACAATAATGTTTACAACCTTTACTTGATAATCTATTGTGCAGACAGGTCAGACTACAAATGCAAGCTGCTTTTACTCCCATTTCTTTTGCATAATAAGTGTCTGAACTGGAACTACACTCTCACCTACCTGTTAGTGCTTTCCCGTGTCAGTATCCGCTACTGTTAAGTGTGGAAAAAGGGTGTGACTTGGCCACTAATATTTCAGCGTGACTCTTCTGCTTAACTTCAGGGTATGCCTCATGACTCCTTTAGGAGTTTCCTTGGCACAGACATAAGTAAGTCTATTTCAAGGTTCTTACGTTAGCTAGTTGTCCTAGATATTATTCCTTTGGAAGTTCATATTCACCCACAGCCTTGTCATGATTTGGGACTGCACCACCTCTGAAAATCCAAACACATGGTATGGTTACTCACTCCATAAAGTATATAGAAGGTTGGGTTGGCTCACTTTACCAAACTCTGAGTAGATGGCTCCGGTGATTGCTCTCTGTGAACTGACATCAAAATGCAGTGTTGCACTTTCCCAATTAATAACGCTCCCTCTACTAATTTATTTTTTAATGACCACCATGACAATTAAAAATTCCCTGATTGCAATATTGTTTTGACATTTTGCTAGCAGAGATCACGTATCTCAGTCTTTTATTTTAAGTTGATTTTTTTTTTTTATTTTAGGGCTAGAGTACACCTTTCTGTTAAGGCTCCTGATCAGGAAAGCTTCAGGGGTATGTGTAATGTTAGACATCGTTCAGCTGAGTCTGAATAATATGGGTTTTGTTTCCTTCTTCTTTGTCAAGCTTTTTATAACTATCAACTTAAAGATATATGTGTCTTTAAAACAGCAGCCATACAGGATACCATATGCACTGGTGACAAAATCTTTGTCCCAGAGTATATAGATACAAAAGAGAATACCAGGAATGAGCAGCCCAGAGTGTTGTATGTAGAAATCCTGAGTGCCTTGTACTCGGTATAGCAAAGCGAGGTTTTCAGATGGATAAAAAAAAACCCCACCCTACCAACCTGCAAGCTTTGACTTGAAGATGCTGCATGAAAATTGAAACATCTCAAGGATGAGAATGACCCATGAAGAAAACTCCATCTTTAACAGACAAACCCCATAAGCACAGGCTTTCACACAGAATCATTCAGGTTGGAAAAGACCACTAAGATTGAGTCCAACCATTACCTTAGCACTGACAAGTCCAGTACTAAACCATGTCCCTAAACACATCTACATGAGGTGGAATTTTTGAATGATTCCAGGGACAGTGATTCCACCACTTCCCTTGGCAGCCTGTTCCAATGCTTCATCCTTTCTGAAAAGAAATTTTTCCTCGTATCCAATCTCAACCTCCTCTGGTGCAACTTGAGGCCATTTCTTCTTGTCCTGTCACTTGGGAGAAGAGACCGATCTCCATCCCGCTACAGCCTCCCTCCAGGGAGTTGTGGGGAGCTACAAGGTCTCCCCTGGGCCTCCTCTTCTCCAAGCTGAACAACCCCAGCTCCCCCAGCCGCTCCTCACCTTTCTGAAGGCTAAAAATCGCTCCTAACCCGCAACACCCGTCTGCAGGCCAGGGGGAAAAGTCCTTTTCAACATGACGCTACTATTAACAGTATTATTTATAAAAGAAAAGCACCTAAAATGAACCCTTCCCACTGCCACCACCCCTGCCCGGGCCTGAGGCCGCGGGGCCAGCCCCGCCCCTGCCTCGCTGCCCTCACTGCTGCCCTTCTCCGCCACGGCGGCAGCAGCTTCCCGACAGGCAGCACAGCGTCCGCCGCCGGTCGCGGGCTTTGTTCGTCTCTGCCTGCGCCGCCCCCGCCCCTTCCTCCCTCCTTCCTCCCCTCCGCGCCCGTCCCTCCTTCCCTCCCTCCCTCCCTTCCAGGCCTGGCCCGGCCCGAGCGCCCGAAGCGGCCCGAAGGAGCGAGCAGGCCCCGCGTCCCTCCTGCTCCGAGCGAGAGCCGGGGGGCCCTGCGGCGCCGCCGGCCCCAGCGCTGCGGTGAGCGGCGGCGGGCGGCGCCATGGCCGACAGGGCGCGGGCGGCGCTCTCCGAGTCGGGCTGGTAAGTGCGGCCGAGCTGGGCCGCGCCGCCGAGCGCGCCCTCGGGGTGACTGCGAGCGGTGGCCCGGGGGGCCCTTGTGTTTGGGGCTCCGGCTCGGAGGCCCTGGAGGCGGCTGCGAGGAGGGGTCTGTGTTGCCCCCGGCGCGCTCGGGGCCCGGCGAGGGCTCGCTCTGGGAGCAGCTCCCGGGCTGTCCCGGTCGCCCTGCGGGCAGGGCCGACAGCCCGAGCAGGGGGCCAGCCCAGACCCTTCCCGGGCTCGGCGGTGGCCTGCCCGCTCCTGCCTGCCCCGGGCCTGCTCTGCCGGAAGCCCGGCGCTTGACCACAGTGCTGTTTGTTCATTATACTGTACACCTCTTCAGCAAGGAGGGAAAGATGAAAAAGGTGAAACTAATGTAGGGTAAATGAGGCACACGTGAGGCTTGAACTCGGGTAGTTGTGTTTTCTACTCAGCCCTAATCGTTGGGCACACAAGATCCATTTCGGAACAACGTTTTGACGAGTTGTGCTTTTTAGATACCTACTGCAAACTCTTATCTCCTAGCCTAGAGGGGGTTTTGCACTGTAGGAATTTGTTTTCTTTTGTTGGTTTTTTGCATGTTTGTTTACTGATTAAAGTAACTTGCTTCTTGGTTGTCACTTTGACTTTTTTCTTTACCTACTTGGAAGTCTTTGACCAAAACAAAAGTTAATGCTAACTGTACCAAAGCACAGAGTGACAGACTTTGGATGTAATTGAGGAAAACTGCTCATACAAAGCAAGGTTATTGCCAGTGGTATTCTGAGGATGTTCCTGTTTTGCTGTTTGTGGGTCTCCTGGATTGTGATTTCATATATGGCTAAGATGTAAAAAATTAGAGCAGATGTTATGTGATTTAGAATAAAAGAAGGATAGTTCATGTGGAAGGGATCTACAACAATCATTTAGTCCAATTGCTTGACCACTTTAGGACTGACTAAATCTTTATGTTATTAAGGGCATTGTCCAAATACCTCTTAAACACTTAAAAGGCTCGGGGCACCGGCCATCTCTCTAAGAAATCTGTTCCAGTGTTTGATCACGCTCTTGTTAAAGAAATGCTTCCTAATGTCCAGTTTGAACCTTCCCTGACAACAACTTTGAACCATCCCTGTCTGTCCTATTACTGAATATTAGGAAGAGGAGATCAGCACCTGCCTCTCCACTTCCTCTCCTCAGGAAGCTGTAGAGAGCAATGAGGTCACGCCTCAGCCTTCTTTTCTCCAAACTAGACAAACCCAAAGTCTTCAGCTGCTCCTCAAAGCACGTGGCAGCAGCTTTGTTGCCCTCCTCTGGACATATTCAAGGACTTTCACATGGTTTTCCAGTGGTGTACACGTTACTCCAGATAAGGCCACATCAATGCTGAATACAGTGGGATAATCACCTCCTTTAACCAGCTGGTGTGGCTGTGTTTTTTATCCCAACTGTTGCAGTGCTACTTTGTGATAATACTGACAATGTCTTTAAGTCTGCTTCTTGGATAAGTGTATCAACTTTCAAAAACACTGTTGTAAGTGGTTCTAGAGTGCACAATCCTGTGATTCCTGGCTATCACTGAATTGAAAGGATCAGTTATTTCTGCTACTTTTCATAACATTATCTTATTTAATGGGAATTTTTGACTGTTAACTTGAAGCTAACCCCTCTCCTCTTCTGTACTTACTCCTCTCTGAAAAGGCAGAAGTTTTCCATAGAAGTGGTTTTTATTTTCATAGTTTTCTTTCTATTACCTCTTCAGTTTTCAGCTCTTAGTTGTTTTACTGTCTTTTCAGTTGAACAAGTGCCATTGGTAAAGGGTTTTGAGGTTTTGGCAGTACAAATACGAGGTGCCTCTGAAACAATCTGTTACTCTGCAGTGTTTGCCCTCCCTCCTTGGGGGCTTGTACTCCTGAATGGCCATAAAGACTTGTTATTCTTGGAGTACTGCAGTGTGAGCCAGAGGCTGCATGGTGATTGGGTGAGTAATGGGCTGATTATCAGGCCCACTGGAATTATGCCTTGACCTTCTTGCGCTGGGAAGGGTAGTATGCAAGAGGGGTGAATTAATGCATGTACTTTTGAGGAATGTGAGGTGGAGTGGAAAATAAATAATGATTCAAAAATCTAGGTTAGTTAAATGTTTGTGCTCTTTAAAAATATAGTAACGTAGACATCCGTGCTTCCAACTGTTTTGCTGTTGCTCTTATGTTTATGACTTTTCTCGTATTATTAGATCTTAAGTTATTTAACACCTGTATGAGTAAGCCTTTGGTGATATTTAATGTGTGTTTCTGACTATGCTTGACTACACTGGTGGTTAAATCGTGTTTTGTACCAAATTGGTTGTTACTGGTGCTGTCACCTGATGTCAGGATGATATGTTTTCTAGTACAAAACCAAAACTGAGTTTATATATTATTAATATTATTTATTATTAATATTATATATTATTATTATTATTTATATTCCACTTAAGCTACAGAAGCGCCCTGCATGGCACTTCAGGTGAATAAAACGTTCTTGCTTAGTTGCAAATCTGGTAGCTTGTAAGATATTGCCTGTACTGATGGATTTTACTTTACTTTCTAAAGTCTTTCAAGGTAGGAAGAGTTAATGTAGACACTTGTTTATATCAATTTCTGCAACTAGTGTTTACATTTTATGATTCTGAAGTAAAAATAAAGGTGTTTTTCAAGTAAACCAGTAACATCGTGTAGTTACTATAGAATAGTAACTATATATTTACTTTTCCTAGGTATTGTAAGAGTCACCCGTTACAAATTTACAAACAATTTTATAATGTTTGGCTTCAGTGTATCAATTACATTTTTGTCAGCTTCTGAAAGGTGAAGTAGCCCTATCTAGTAAATGTAATAGTGGTAGCTAAAGCTGAGAGCCTTTTTTTTTTTTTTTTGTGATGTTTCTTGAAAATCTGTAAAAGACCCCTGTAGTTTGTATGCAGAACTGTAGTTTTTCTGAAGATGTGACCTTGCAGCTCTCTTTAAAAATGTGCATTTTTTGATGCTAGTTCTTTTCATTATGCACTACCACACTGTACTTTGGAATGAGATATTGACTCCAACTTTAGGGGAGAGGTAAGATGTGTTTGTATTACATGTCAGTGGAAAAGATATTCACTCCTGGAACAGAAGTTCTGTATTAAGTTTTGATTTAATTATCAAACACTTATGAGGAGGAAGGCTAAGGGGCAGAATTACTTTTTTGTATTGTTATAGTTACATTCATGAATTCTGGAATGAATTTTCCAGTGATCCCGTTAAAATGTAGACCTTAATGGAACATAAGTTAGTGAATGCAGTTTTATTGCTAGAAATGACGTTCAGAAAGACTGCAGAATACATCCTCTTATGTAAACAATGAGTTGAAAAGCACTTCTTGCTGGCTTGCAACAGAGTTTTTTGTTAGCTTTTTTTTGGATGTCTCCTGGGTGGCATTTCACAAAAGAACATGACAAGCCAAGACCTCTTTGTTGTTCCCAGATCTTTGCAGAACTTGGGAATTTATTACATAGAAATGACAGTATATTGTCAAAAATAAACAATATGCCATGTCCTACAGCAGGTTTAGCCTGTGGTTCCACGGATCTCGGATCTGGTGATTGATCTCTGTGGGAAAGCAAGACATGCAAACTGTGTAACTAAAGAATTTCTTAGTACAACTAAATGTACATGCAAGTTCCTTGTCAAGCATTACAGATTTTTTTATTGCAGTGTATGGTGCCATAAAAATTAGTAACTGTGGCAAAAATATATAGTCTTGTAAAACTTTCCATATTTTGAAGATTATGTAAACAACATTGTGACTATGAAAAGTTATTCCCAGAGATGAAGACGAAAGGGAATTGTACTGGTTGTTTGGAAACAAAAGAATACTGCTTAATAATCCACAAGAAAACCCTTCTATCAACGTCAGTGTGGTTTTCTGTACTTTGTAAGTGAAAAATACGTAGTTGATGTACGGCAAACTTTTAAACTGAGTTTTTGATATTTCAGCAAGTAATGTGCTGTATACTGGGTAACATTAGATTTAAGATTGGTCTGTTCAAATATGTTCTCCCGTAGGAGTAATCATCTGGTATGATCCAAGCTTTAAAGCAAAAGTAGGTGTATGCCTGGAAACACAGGGAATTGCTCACAGGGGTGAATCTAACACCTCTTCCTAAGTGTACAGCAGGCATTTGGCAAAGTAGTCAGTTCCAGGATCCTGCAAGATGGATCTGCTTTTCCCTCATGTTCTGTTGAAATGACTTTGGAAATCTCAGCTGAAATTGGTCCCTGCAAGGCAGGATACAAGATTTTCCTTAGATGTAAGCGTAACACGGTGGGTTTGAGATTCTTGACACTTTTTTTGTGATGCACATTATTTTGTGAAGTTTGGTTGGTACCATGAAATCTCAAAGTGCCAGCACAAAACAAAATGCCACATCATTGCATTTTTTGTTTGTTCAGGTGTATCCCTTACTGGCTGGTCTGATCTGTTTCCATTCCTCCTGGATCACAAATAATGGGTAGTAAGAACCTGAATTATTTGTCATTTTCACTCTGGAGGAGCAGAAAAGGTCCAACATTTTACATTCTGTTAAGGGAAACAACCAACTAATACATATCCTACTTCTTTTTTCTTCTTTTCAAAGAAGATGCTATGTGTTTGAAAAATAGCTGTTACTAGATGGAATTGTCACAACTTTTACAAGAAACAAATTGAGGGCTGTAATTAATTGTAATTCAAAAGATGCAAAGAAGGATAGCTGAAATAAGGAGATGGAAGGATGTAGGGGACTGACATGTTTGAAACACCTCAGTTTGCAGAAGAGAAAACTAAAGGGGGTGAGCTTAGTGAAGTTCATGTAATTTGCAGGCAGTACATAAAATGAAAGTAGAACTTTTACTCACCAAATCTCGCATGATTATTGCTCACTCTAGAATTGGAAAGCACTTAACCGAAGTTAGTAGCAGACTGGTTTAAAAGTGGGTAAAATTGTTGACCGGGGACCTCAACCAGAGCTGATTTGCCAAGGTTAAATGGTTATCCTATGGATTACTACGGCTGGTTAAAGATGAGAAACTAGATAGATAAATGATTGCTTCATTTTGTAACAATGTTAGTGGTAGATTTCTGCTGGGATTTAGGGGTTCACTGTATTAAAAAAAAATTCTTAAGGAATGACAGTGTTGTGACACCATAGCAGTTTGTTGATCTATGGGGATTGGTAAAATCTGAACTGATTGGGTAGTTTCAGCAAACTCTTACAAAGCCAGCACTGTGTCCAGTGCTTTCACATACAAATGTAGTTCAGTTCTGGTGAATGCCAAATGATGCTCATGCAGGGGAAAATAATGCAGACCTATCCACAGTGTTGAGCTCTAAATTTGCTCATGTTACTTACTCAGAGAAGGGCAGCGGTCAGACAGCTGTTGGGAATTGTTCACAAAGAATTAAATAATTGTTAGGTGATTATGTGTATCAGTGGCGTGTCCAAATCATTAACAGTGTGCATTAATGTAATCACCCCAGCACAGCAAAGGTTTCATAGACAGTGAAAAAGTGGATAAGAGGTGTGGAAGATCTCTGTGCTGGGAAGATGAAGATATTTAGTGTGAAAAAGAGAACAATAAGGGGAGAGGTGATAGAGGTCTATAGAATCTGTAGATCACACAGAAATGATGAATAGAAAGCAACAGTAGCTGTTCTTCTTGGGACAAAAATTAGGCTACATAGCAAATTAAACTTGCTACCCAATGAAAATTAAAGTAGCTTGTCAAGCAATGTGTAATTAAATTGTGGAACTTAATTGCCCCATGATATTGTGGAGCAGAAAAAATAGAAGTGGGTTAAAATTGTAATTAGGCGAAGTCAGACAGGGATAGCTACACTGAATACTGAACTCTACAGTGGAGCTGTACTATCAGCTGTAAAATGGCTGAAGGCTAGGAATTATTCCAGACACTTACTTCTAGATATTTGTGGTGTTTTACATTCTTTACCTGAATAATCTGCTTCTGGTCACCCTTGAAAAAAGGGAACTGTGTTGCATAGACCTAGACTGCATAAGTAAAAGCACCATTTATGTTCTTATTTTTATGTTGTTAGGTAAGTGTCTTCACACTGTTGTTCTGCCGAAGAAAGGATTTTCACCCTTGCGTGGAGATGAGGGAAGAGAGAGTGAGAATTTGGAGAGAAATGAACCGGACTGTTGAAAACAGGACAGAGGGAAAAGACAAACCAAGTGTGACAGTCTCCAATGAGCTCGGTCTCAGCTGTGATTTGCACTGCCTTACTGCAACTCACCCTCCCAGTTTTCATTAGTTGCTGGGCGAGACTCTCCTTCCAGCATCTTATGTGAGATCTCAAATCGATTTATGCATCATTTTTGGGAACACACTTGCTGGTTTCTCTGCTAGGAAGCTGAGGCAGTAGTGTAAGCTGTCCTTGATTTATAGAATTGTTGCAGTTTAGAGTGAAGTTGTTGCTACTGTGAAACCTTTACTGAATAAAAGAAAAGAGAGGAAAAAAGCTTTCTCTACTTGAAACACATCAAAAGTTGAAAGTCCTTTACATTGTTACAGACCTTTTTTAACACCCACCTTTTCAGTGGCCTTACTTTTCTTGGTATAGTGTGTCTGATTCTTTCCGATCAATGATTTCTGTGAGAGTGTGTAGGTTTTCCATAGCTAGTCTCCTTTTTGGAGTCCTTGGAATTTTGAATGTGATTGAGTCTTGTTTCAGAACTTATTTACTTAGCCATGTAATTCTTAGGCTTTGCTGTCCTTTTGGGATGCAAATACTTTATTAGGACAAGCGTCACTTAATGGGTTTGACTCAGTGACATAGTAGTTTCCTTCCATCTCTTTGTGTTACTGCTCTTTGACGAACTTGTATTGAACAGGGCACATTATCTTTGATGTCTGCTGAGTTTCACAGTATTTTCTATCAGTTTGTCTGTTGTTAAAATAATTGATATCAACACTTAAACAAGATGATTGAGTGGAACTTATTATGTAATTATGATTGACTGTTTTGGGCTGATTTACCTCTTCCCTCACAGAAATTTTGTTTCAGTGTAGCATAAGCAAGGCTTGTAAAATGTGATTTTGGTAGGGATTTGAGGGCAGGATAGAATAGCAGCATGCTTGATTATTATTTGCCTTTTCCAGTAAACCCAAATGAACTTCCCAATGGAAGACTGAATTAATAAAAGCAGCAATGTATTTAAGAAGTCTGTATTTTTCGGTGGTCAGTATCTCTTACAATTTGAGAAAAAGTAGGTTGTTTTAAACTTGAGTGTTCCTGGTAATTTAAATTACTAGTCAGAAAACCTATGCCTTCTAGAAAGTGGAAATTTGAGGCATTTTGAGTAGATGTTGCATATAGATGAACCAGCTCTCAGGAGAAAGCCCTTTGCAAAGATTTTGCATTCTGAAACCATGTCATGAGACTCTTGAGACAGATGGTTTTTTCTCTCTACAATTTCTGTGTGCTCACACTCCCCAGACCCTGAGTCCTTGAGCAGCAAGCTGATGGGAGGGTAACTGGTGATTTTGGAATGAGGTACTGTTATCATTCATACTGATAACAGAGTGATATTCAGTAGGTTTCTCTATGTGCATATTTCATGTCTTACTGCTGAATAAAATATGGTTTCATGTAAATAATACACGTAGGAGTATGTAGAAGTATGAAGCTGTCCTGAAGTTTTACTTAGCTATAGTTACACTTAGAAATGCTGGATATTAAATATCCTATATACTGGTTATTTTTTTAGAGTTTGCTTATTTTGTGATTGTAATAACAATATCTTTAACATAAATTTAAGACTGATTCTCCAAGCTGCGCGTATTGTTCATATTTTCAGGAGCAGTGCATTTTCTACTTCTTTAGAGCAAAAGGAGCATATTTAATTCCAGTAAGAGTAATTCTAGCAGAGCTGACAGGCAAAAGGAAAGACTTTCTGGAAGATGAGTGGTGTGTGAATGTTTCTAATCACTTTTTACGTACTTAATGTAATGCATAGTCATGAGGTGTCAGAATTTAGGAAGACTGGACAACTCTAGGACTGATGTACAAGCGTAGAGCTTCTTTGCACATTTGAAGAAGAAGAAAGTTACTGGTTTAAATAATCTTTGTAACATTGGTAAGTAGTTGAAGCACAACGGGCATTCTTATGTTGATATCATTTTGAGTCCTTCACTTTGGGAAATGTAGCATAGGTTTTGAAAATGGGAGTGATGGCGTTAACTGACAGCAAGCAAAGACTTACTGTGAATTGGAGAACAGAGCACTGAACTCACTTCTTTGTCAGGAAATGCTCTCTGGGGACTGTGGTCAAGGCTGGCTTTTTCTTTTGTGTTGTTTGTCTCATAGTGCTCCAGGAATGTCTAGGAGTTTATAGTGCTGTGTCATATCTGAAAAAGAGCTGTTGAAGAAAGCCAGAGGAGAAAAAGCCGTGTGTGTTCAGACAGCTTCAAGATACTCTCAGTGGTATGGCAGCTGTGCCTTTGGCACAGCCCCAGACTTAGAATATTTGTGTTCAATTTAACACTTTAGGGTGGCTGCCAGCATTTTCTCGGGAAAATGTGAGTGAGAAACAGTGTTCACAGCTTGTATCTGAGAAAAAAAAAACAAACTGAATTTTGTTAGTTGAACAAAGGAAACCCTTCTCATTGTTGTGACTTTTGTATGTCAAATTGCTGTGGACTGTGGGCCTGTTATGAATCATGGAGTAGCAAATCTTCTCAAGGAGCAAAGCATGCAAGAGCTCTTGTCCAGCAATTTCTGACTGCAGGGGCTGTTTCTACCATCTGCTGTATTACAGCTGTGCTGGATGCTGGAAGCTTATCTTATCAAAGTTCAGAGTTAGTGAGGTTATCTTGGGCACATCTCTGTGTGTTACCTGGAAAAGTTTGACATTTTTGCATCGCAGCTTTTACTGCTAGATAACAGTGTGTGTATGCTATCACTAAATCTCTTCTGTTAGGGAGTTGTTAGAGACTCATGTTAACTTGGTTTTTTTCAATCTGCTGAAGTTTCAGTCTGTTATATTCTTCTAATGTTGTAAAATACAATGTGTTGTGATCTCGATGTTTAAATACAGCATTAAAGCATGGGTTAAAACTGTATGCTATCCACTACCCTTACCAAGGGTATTAATAATATTGATCTCCTATTTAATGAGGATATGAAATCACTTAGCTCTGATGTTGGTGGCAGTATACTGAATGGGTAAAATACATTTTTTAAATAGTTAGATCATCTTGTTCTGTGGTATTGTGTGTTAGAGTGATAGAAATAGAAATTACCGTGTGTGGAAGCACTTTTACACTTACTTCTTTTGGTTGATGTTGCCATAATTACTGTTTGGGTCACTGTACACTGGGAGTGTGGGAGACTTTAGAAGGCATCAGGGCAGTGAAGTTTGCTTGCAGCTTCCAAGTACATACTTTTTTTACTTCCGTAACTGTGATCCTGCGTCTAAAACAGTTGTAAATACAAAGTAGAGGTGAATTCTAAATGACTTTTTTGAATTGTAATATTAATGAAGCATTACACTTTTCAACTTCTTGAAACACCTTCTTGTTTACAGTTGAAAGTACTGGTAAGTGTGAAATTTTCCATTATTTGGAGGAGCGTGTGAGGGGGGACAGCATCAGTGAAGGAGCTGAAGAGAAGATGGGTGATTTTCAAGGATCTGGTTCTGATTGTGCAGAGTAGTGATTTCTGAATGAGGCATACTTAGTGTTGAAGTAATGAGCTGCTAAGGAATGCTGAGAATCCTTATGTAAAAATATGATTCATCAAGCTGCTTTTCATTGAAAACAGAATGTATAATGAGCATAGTCATGATTCTTGGTTTTAAAAACTTGTGTTTTTAAATTCAAATGTAAGGTATAATACACAGATAGACATCAGTGTAGCACACATGTAGATATTGATAGATGTGAGAATGGCAGTTCAGCTAGTGTAAGAAACAGCTCAGAGTTTTCTGCCTTTTGGGAAGTAATTGCCAAATACCACTGCAGCTTTTCACTTGAGTGCTATCTGTACTTTTTGATACAAAATAATATCAGATTTGGTTTTTTGCAACTGTGAAAATCTAAGGAAGTGAAGGAAGTGGTTGCATCATTGTTTATACTAATATTTTAAACTAAACAGGTTTGGGTTTACTTAATAATTAAATCATCCTCGAATATGTTGCATATAATGCTTTCAATCAATTTTTGTGTCATTAAATAATAAGTAACAATTTTTGGTAATTAATTTTTTTCTTAATGGCTGATGAAATCTCTCACTGTGAAATTGGTCGGAAATATTTCTTGTGTACATTTCAGAATTTTATTTTGAAGAATTGTCTAGAATGGGGAGAGTCGCTGTGGAATAAACAGATGAGGAAACAGGAACTTGTTTTTAGGCTTGAGGTGTTGAGTTTTGTTAATCCACCAACTTTTCAGTCTTGATCATAACTATTGCAGAAACTCACAATTGATGCTCATTATGACCTTGGACGCTTAGGCAAAAAGATTCTCTATTCTGTGGTTTTGAGATGGAAAAGATTTCCTTGGAGAACGCTGTTAAGGGTTTACTAGTGTGTAAGTTTCTCTAGATTTGGGAATGGGAAAGAGAAGGGAATAGAATATCTTTCTGATCACTTCAGTACTCTATCTTCTGTTTTCTTAATTTATATTTTAGTTCCCAACTGAACCATGTCACCATATGATAACAACATGAAGAAATGAAAAAAGCTTAATTTAGTCTAGAAGAGTAATTGCTGTTACGTTTTAGCTGTGATCATATTTTGTTCATGCTATTGCACTAGAGATGAACTTAGTGCTTTATAACTGAATAATTCCACTTTTAAGTGTTTTCCAGTACTTTTTCTCTGTTCAAAATAATTACTGTGTTCCACTGTTGTTTGATTCTTAAATTAATAACATAATTTTTATCTTCTACTAGCAGTAATAACTGACTTCCTCCCCTGACTTATTGACTGAACAGAAAAAAGTAATTTTCTGTCAGGTCAAACGTTTCTGTGAATGACTTGGGAAGGAAAGGAAGTGAAAGCTTGAGTTAGAGGATCGTTCAAAAAAAGCAGGGAGAATAAAGACAGTATGTTGTTCTCCTGCTGCACATTGTCTGGCTGGGAGGTTAGATGAATCTCTCGAGTGTTAGAGCCCTTAATTTAAATTCTTTCTCTTCCTCAGCCTGCAGTGTCAAAATACTAAATTGAAACTGTTAATTAAACCAAAGAATATGAGAATAAATCCTAACAGTGAGCTATTTCAACACCTGATTTTTACCTGTTATTTCAAAGAACATTTAAGTACGAAAAGGAATGCTCTGGTGTTTTAGTTGTTGCCAAGCATTGTTTATACTGTCAAGGACTTCTCAGCTTCTAACCCAACCCTAACAGTGAGGATGCTGGGGGTCAGGAGGAGTTGGAATGGGACATAGCTGGGACGGCTGACCCCAATAGTCCCAAGGGATAATATTCCAAACCACAGGGCATCATCCTCCTGTAAGTATAGGGGAAAAGCTGACCGAGGGCCGCTGCTTGGGAACTGACTGGGCCTTGGTCTGCGAGTGGTGAGCAGTTGCACTGTGCATCACTTGTTATGTATATTCTAATTCATTAGGATTATAATTATTATTATTTTTGTTCCTTTTGTGTCTGTTAAACTGTCTTTATGTCAACCCACAAATCTTACTTTTTTCTTCCCTGTTCACTCCCACATCCCACTGGGGATGGGAAGAGTGAGTGAGTGGCTGTGTGGTGTTTAGCTACCTACTGGGTTAAACCATGACAGTCCTTTCTGGCAGCCACATGGAGCATAAAAGTTTGAGATAGTGACAGCTCTGACTGGAGCATATTAAAACAAATTTGTCAAATCTGTCATAGTTGTAGAGCCATAGAATCGTTTGGATTGGAAGGGACCTTAGTAATCATCTAGCTCCAACCCTCCTGCCATGGGCAGGAACACATTCCATTAGACTGGGTTCCTCGAAGCTGCATCCAACCTGGCCTTGACAATTCCAGGGATGAAGCATCCACAACTTTTTTGGGCAGTCGTTTCCAGTGCCTCACCATTTTCATAGTAAAAAATTCTTTGTAATATTTCATCTAAATCTACCCTCTTTTAGTTTATAGTGTTGATTTGTTTGGTTTTGGAGTTGTTGCAGTATTGTGTTACATAACAGCAATACTTGCTTAATATGTATGACTGTGTGCATATGTGTGAGTAACTATACTTGCTGTATATGTTCCATGTTGTGCTGTTACCACCTCTGGAGGCTGCGTTAAGGTTAGCATTTTGTTGTACTGTATAGCACTGCTTTATGGTAAAATTGTGGTTGTGAGATAGATCTGGTGTGTGTGCTCAGCACTGCCACCGTCTCCGAGCTTCCGGAGCCATCTACGGGAACCAGGAATAATTGCACTGCGTACCTTTTCTCCTCAGACAGCCTTGGCTAAGGGGGAGATACCTTCCTTCATCTTCCCCTTCTCTTCCAGGCAAATTACAGTAGCTCTTGAGAATTTTTAATATCCTCAGCATGGTCAAACCATCATGTTGCTGTGTCTCCTGAGTGCGTTTCAGGTCTTGTTCAGGGTTAAACAACTGCTTAAGAATACCACCCAGAGATTTGCCCCAAGGCTGGGTAGTTATGTGTATTAGGTGTATGGGATAGTACAGGCAAGCACCTAGGACAGTGGTCACCTCCAAATTCTGCAGTTTGACCCCAGGACAAATGCAGAATTCTGAAAAACTGATAAAATATTTGGAAAAAGTATGCTGCCACCATGGCAACTCCAGAGACACAAATCACTACAGTGTGCTAGGCCCTGGCCTATGCCTATCAAATCCTGTTCAACACTACTCAGTACCCTCAAGGGGAAGAGAAGGTCTCTGAATCTGATGACAAAATGACAGGCACTATGGCTACTCCAACCCCTACAACAGGCACTGCGGCTGAACCAAAGAACCAAGCTGTGCTGCATTCAGTCATCCCTGTACACAAGACAAAATATTAGAAGTGGAAGTCAGCTCATTTAGTATCAGATGAAAGAGTTTCTTCTTAAGAGGGAGCAAGAGGAAGAAGTGGACAAGGCAGACTGCTCCAAAGCAGGACTGTCACAACAACTGGAGGAGGAAGAATAGAGTCAGCTGCAGTTTGGGGAGGAGTAAGAGGAAGAATTCATAAATGAGGCAGTAACCTCCTTATCCCTGTTCCCGAGTGAGCTGTGAGTTATGTGAAAGGATTTCAGTTGTCACACAGGTGAGCACATGGTCATCTGGCTGCTCTGATACTGGGATAATGGAGCCAGTAGCCTGAAATTAGAAGGTAGGGAAGCCATGCAGCTGTGATTCCTTTCTAGGGAAGGGGGCATTGACAAAGCAGTTGGAAAAGGGGTATAAGTCTGGAGGGGATTCCTGTCGGGAGTGAAGGAAAGGTATCCTTTCAAAGAAGCTACTATATGTCAACCAGAGAGAGGTATCCAGTACCTGAGATGAATGAGATGATTTATGATGATCTGGACAACAAGCAATTATCTAAAGATTCAGACGAAGTCAGGTGTGTGCAACTGATATGGTGGAAGTGCACCATCACCTTATGCCAAGTCATTGGCAGTAAGGAACTGGGAAGATGGAAAGGGACAAGAGGTGAATGAATTAGCTGGTCAGTTCTAGCAGTAGAAAGAAAGTCTATCTTCCTCCATTGCCTCAGCTATGGAGAACCTGGTAACAGCAACGCAGAGGATAGATCCTACTCCCCACCTGTCTAGACCAGTATTTCTGCTCTTAAGAGTGAGCACTCTTCTGGTCAAGAGAGAGGATATAGTGGGTACACACTACAGGGCACCTTGTGCTTTTACCTGCATGACCATGTAGAAGACATGAGGAAGTGAGATGGAAAAATATTCCAGGATCCTAGAGGCATGAGTATATGATTTGCAGGTAAAAACTATCACAAAAAGGAGGTTTTCCAGGAAAATTGCAGCTCTAGTCTTCAGTTGGCAGTTTGCCAGACAGAGTAGAATGGCTCATACTCTTGATCTTGAAGAAGGAACTTCTGATCTGTACTTATGGGAATTGAGTAGCGAATACCATGACCAGGACTAGAGTGGCTCTACCTCCAGCCAGGTGGAGGAAAGGGACCACCAGGTTTACTGGACTGAGTGGACCCAGTGGCCTGGGACATCAGACCTACGGGAGTATAAGGCTCTAGTGGACACTGCTGCAAAGTGTACCCTAATGCCATCAGGCTATAAAGGGACAGAAGGCATCTGTACTTGTGGAGTGAAAGGCTGATTCCTGTATCAGAGGCTGAAGTGAGCCTGACTAGGACTGAGTGGCAAAAGTGCCCTATTGAGACTGGCCCAGAGGCTCCATGCATCCTTGGCACAGACTGTCTCAAGAGAGGGCATTTCAATGACCCATAAAGGTACCAATGAGCTTTCAGTACAGCTGCCTTGGAGATGGAAGATGTTAAACAGCTGTCTACCTTGCCTGTTTTTTCACTTTTACTTGTTTGAATTTTCCGTTTTATTTCCCAGTTCTCTCCTCCATCCTGCTGGGGGAACAGGGAGTGAGTGGCTGTGTGGTGTTTAGCTACCTGCTGGATTAAACCAGCAGGTTTAAGCGCCTCTTGGATGTAGTCATTGGAAGCCATTTAACAGATGCAGTAGTATTGTTTTAGTTTTAGGAATATATGGATCTCTGTAGCTGTAGAGCTTTCCAAATTAGTTGTAAACATGTCTTTGTGTGTGTTCTTTTACAATGCCAGCGTGCATACCTTCATGCTGCATATTTTGAGTGATATTTTGTAAATATGCTATAAATTTAGTTTTAAAGGTCTGTAGAAATCGCTATTTTAACACAGAGTAGAATAAAAAGAAACAGGACACCTTTGCAGAGTTGAAAATAACTTCTCTGTATGCAGAAAAAATTGCTGTACTGAGTTAAAATTATACAGTAATAGTAATAAGGGTGTGTGTATTTTAAGCATTGATGACCACAGCTGTAAAAGAAATTATTTTCTGCCTGGCATTTCAGTTTTAACGTATGCTCCTTTGTTTCAGTAGTGAGTCTCATCTTTCATCCTTGTCTTCTGAGCAGATTGTAACTTCTTTTTTTGTTTGTTTGTGTCAGTTTTGATATGTAGGAGGGAGGGATGTGCTTTGGGTGTCTTGAAAAGTTAGTTTTTTTACTTAGAGCACTTGAATCAATTCTCTAAGAGCAGTACCCACTACAGCAGCTATTCTTGATGACTTCCTGTTGGTGGTAAAATTCTGTTTAAATGTTTCAAAAGAAAACTAAAGGTATTTGCTTAGCATCTTACTTTTTGAGTCAGCAAACACTGGGCATGTTACACTTTTCTTTTTTCCAAAATTAATATGAAGTGTCTTGAAGCAGAAGTAGTCCAGGTCTTTGACACTGATACAGAAGACATGCTTTAATAACAAAATACCAATTAATAACATTTCCAAGTTTCATTTTGTAGTTTAATGGTTCAGTGCTGCTTCTGTGTGGTAATAAAATAAGATTTTACAGCTTGAATTGAGAAATTTTAATAGTCTCCTTCATGAATACAGTTGATAGGCTAAATAAGGTGATTAAAAATGATCAAATTTACACTTGGTTTATTAAAGATAGAGCCTTTTGTTATTTATATGTGAGAATATTATGTTACATATTCCAGTCTCAATAAGCTGACTTTTAAGTATCCTTACTGCGAAAAAAATGTTCCTTTGAGAAAGCATTTTTGGGATTTAATTCTTATAAAGAGACCAGGTTTTGCTTTGTTTTGAGATACTCAATATATTAAAGAGTTTACCTGGACAAATTCTGAAGAGGCCATTCTAGTCCCAGCCCTTGCTCAGAGCAGGGCTAACTCAAGCTAGGTCACCTTGCTGAAGGCCTTGTCTAGTTGAGCTTTGTTACTGTCAAGTAGAGAAGGGCAGACAGGAAGGAGAGTTTATGAAAAGAAGATTAGGACAAGGAGAAAGAGTAAGATGAAGGGAGATATAAATTCCATCTCTGTCATTATAGAGAAGAGTACCAAATGACTGAGAAAATGTGATGTGATGCAGATGTAGTGTTATTCAATCTCCTACCCCTCAAAAAAGAAAGTTAATTAACAACTTATTAAGCTAAATATAGTGCATGGTAGATTCAATGAAAGTTTCAAAATTACAAGTGTGGCCTTAGGGTGATGCCTTTTAGCCCATCATGTACTTGTGATTTTGGATAGAAGAGTGTCAACCGTCATTTGCAGTTGAGTTAGAATCACGGAATATTCTGAGCTGAAAGGGACCCACAAGGATCACCAAATCCAACTCTTAAATGAATGGCCCATACAGGGATCAAAGCCACAACCTTGGTGCTACTAGCACCATGCTTTAACCAACATGCTAATCTCGGGGTCTTACAAGAGGTAGGACTTGGCTTCTACAGGCTTCTGTGAGAACTGGTGACTGGTATGTTGGTATGTTCCTATGCAGAAAAAAAAGGTTCAGCTTTATCATGCCATCTCTCTCTGTGAAGATTTTTACCTGTTTTACTGCTTGGCAGATGGAGGGTGTCATCAGTACCTACTTCTCAGCCTAGAAGTGGTTATTGCTTGAGATGTCTTATCTCTGCTGGTTCCTGCTTGCCTGCCCCCATCATGTACTGTGAATTATATTTTTCTGCAGGATGCAGATGTGTATTTTGCTATGTGCCTTTTAGCTTAATATTGCTTCCTAAATTTTGTGGCACAGACTTGATCTCACTATTTCTTTAGAATATTAGAGCACAAGCTTTAAAACTCTTGTGTTAAAGAAGGTAAATAGTCCGGTTTTGAGTCATAGCATCATATGATTACTTGGCTCGATTGATGAATTGAAAACCAAACTGAAAGTAAGCTTTTCAGAGCTGTGGAAATCTGAAAGTGTGGTTATCTTTGAGCTTGTGCCCTTGAATCTTAAAATTAAACTAATTATTGTAAACTTTCCCCTTTGACTCCTGTGACTGGCTGCTGCGGTGCCCTTGGTGCTCTCCAGTGCCTGTGTGCTGTCATGCCTTCATGTCCTTCTTGTGGTCTGTCCTGCCCCAGAACACATTTGGCTTCCTCTCACGTCCCTTGCATTTGGCAAGCACCAGCTTGTGTTATGGCTGTTTGGAGCGAGGTGAGTGCTTCAATTGACCAGTTGATTGCTGCTGCTCGAGATGGATGGCAGCCAAGTTCTGTTTCCCTTTTCCACAATGCAACTGCTAATTTGTATGTCTTGCTTCTACCTGGCAGCTGATTTCCATGAAACTTAGGGTAAACTTAGGTGTCTTTGAGATCTCTGTTTCTCTGTCAAATTTGGCTAAAATTGGCCTGCGTGATTAGAATTCATCTGCGTGACATGGCTGCTGGATAGACTGCATACCATATAATCATTGTTTTCCAAGGGTAATTGAACTGCATTTTAAAAACTTTTGGATTTGGTTGCTAAAACAAAAATGAAGAAACTAGACTTCATGTGAAATGGTTTGTCTGTTTAATCTATGATGTGTTTGCTTTTTCCAAGTAGTGAATACAAAAGGAGGGAAGAGAAATTTGGCAAAAGTGCCTGTCTCTGCCTTATGCTCGTTAGTTCAGCAGCTGGAGTGTTTCAGTATAGGTGAAATGCATACCAACTCAAGCCTTGGGGATTTGGAACATGTATTCTGCCTCCTGTGCTTTGTGAATTTGTAATATCCGCTGTTGTGAATAGTCATTCTTCTTTGATGCCATTCCCCATTTTATGGATAATCAAACTTTCTTCAGAGTTGCCTCAGGATCTCAGGCAAATTACCCCTTAGGCATGGTGAGTCAGCCTGTGGGTTTGTTTTTTTTTTTTCTCTTTGTGTGCATTTAACATTTAGAACAGCTTCAACAGAAGGAATTGACAAAGGCTCAGATACCTAGCATGGAAATTGCGGAGAGATGCTATGTTCATGCAGTGCTATAATACGAAGTCTAGTTTTTGTGCACAGTGTTATTTGTTGTACAGTTATCCACTGCAGTTATTCTTTGCTAGGACAACATGCGTCTGTGGTAAAATGTTTTTAATCCCTTCATGCTTTTAGAAGCAGAAGCTAAGCTCTTCAGTCAAGACAGCTTGGAATTGACCATTTCCTGAAAGATTGAGGTAGATAAAATTTCAACAGTTGAAGAAAGGACTTTATCAGAATTTGTCCAAAATAAAAATGGCTCAGGGGATGATGTTCTCTTACGATTTAGTTTATAGGGCTTATATGTTTATTCACAGAGCAGAAGAGAGTAATTATTAAGGGGATTAACTTCATAGCTTCAGTAGACCTTATCTTGATTTGAGGCAATGTCTTCAAAGTAAGGAGAGTGATAGTCTTAAGCATTACTTTGCAAATTTTACTTTCCCCCACTCTTATGATAAGCACCACTTGTCCTAACTGCAAGTTAGTCATGTTCTCTTCTCCCTGGGAACCAGAAAAGTAGAAGTTGTGAATTTAACTTCTCTGTTTATTCTGAAGCATTAGTTTTGCTCTCTCAACACCTCCTACCTTACCTGTCAGAGATCAAGAGCAGGTGCACACTATGGTGTTTAGCTCTTAATACTTCAGGTGAAAGTAGACTGGAATTTAACTGTCTGTGAAACTTGTAAGAAGAAGAAAACCTGAAGTAGCTGAGTGTGGGTGGGTGTGTATTAATGAAGGATTGCAGAATTGCAGGTGATTATGACTTTCAGTTAATCAGCAATACACTGAATAGGTAACAAGAACATGGGTCTTCTCTTTCCGTAATTCCACATGTGCTGACATATTAGCTCCAGTCAAATAACTCTAAAGAAAAAAAAGAGAAAAAAGAGGAGAAAATCATTCTAAAAAAGCAACTAGTTATCTGACAAAATGGCTGTCATACTAGTTACCTGTTCACTGCAATAAAGACAGGCCTCATGTTGCTCCATTCTTTGTGCATATCCTTTCTGAATGCTGCTGACAGAACATCAGACAGCAGAAAAATGAATGGTCTTGGTTGAAGCAATGTTAAAAAAAAAGGCAGAGACAAGTTTACTTATTTTGTCTTTTTTTCTAACTTTGTTCTTCACCGTTATTTCACTTCTGTCACTTTTTTATCTGTGTCCTTTGCATCTTTGTATGCCAAAGCTTGCAGTTTTCAGTCATATGAGGAGTTTAAAGAGACGTTTTTGGTCAAGGGAAAGCTTCAGGGTGTAAATGCTGCTCATGGATAGAGGTATCTCAAGTCTTAGTCCCTGTACAACACCCCTCTGTATCCCATGGCTTGCTCACAAATTACTCCATCCCACCTCCCTGAGGAAGTAGGTGGGGCTGTGGATACACTTGTACTTATATAAGTTTTGATGGTATATTGTGATGTTGCCTATAGAAAATGGAGCTGGAGTTCAGTTACTTCAGACCACTTAAAATTTTCAGACCTAGGAGCAGAATGCATGAATTTAATTCATGTCAAGAATACTCCGATGTGTGTGCTGTTGTACAGCTTATTGCGAGGTGGGACTCTTCGCAGTAAGTTTTTTGATTGCAGTTGTTAGCACAGAGATAAGGAATTACATCTATCCATTAATTAAACTTAGAGGAGATATAGGTGTACATGATAACATATGTGAAGTTAGGCAAAACGCATAGCAGAGGCTGTGGAAGAACTAGATGATGCCTGGTTCAGGAAGAAGTCTGTGAGTACAGAGGGAGTTCTCTGATTAAATTTGTGTAGACAAAGCAACTTCATGAGATCAGCACTGTGAGTCATATGGCTATGACCAGTCTCCATGAAGGCCAAATTTTCTGTTGTCAAAGCATTAACTTCTCTTAATTTCTCAGTAGTAAACAGGTTAATAGTCTTGCCAAAGCATAGGCAGTAATGTCAAAGAAATGGGAGGAAATCATGTTTGCGGAGAGGGATGTGAAAATGGTCTCATGAAGAGCATGGGTTTTTTTAGTTTTATGTTTCAGCAGACAGTGCTCAGGTCCTTAAATCTGTAAAGACAAAACAAATAGATGTCCATAAAGGGTAAGCATAGTCTGAGTGTACAGGAAGACAGAAGCCCTTATTGGGTTGTTTAGACAGGCATTCATAGTTTGTCAGTGGCATATAGATAGGGGGGAAGGGAAGTCTCTTCTGTTGAGTGTCTTAGTGAATGATATAAAAAGTATTTTCCTGTGTTCTGTGTGAATTGAACAGCTCTGGTGTATCAGAAATACTTCTGAACCTTTAAGTTCATGAGGAAATTTTGTAGCATGCATATCTGACTTAATGCCATTAATAAAATAATAATAGTTTGGGTCAGAAGGGACTTTTAAAGGTCATCTAGTCCAACTCCTCTGCCATGGGCAGGGATGTCTTCAATTAGATCAGGTTGTTCAGAGCCCCATCCAAACTGACCTTGAATGTTTCCAGGAATGTGGCATCCACCAACCTCTCTAAGCAACTTGTTCCAGTGTTTCGTCACTCTCATTGTAAAAAATTCTTCCTTATATCTAGTTAGAATCCTACCCTATTTTAGTTTAAAACCACTACCCCTTGTCCTATCACCACAGGCCCTCCTATCACCACAGGCCCTGCTTAAAAGCTCGTCCCCCTATTTTTCATAATCCCTTCAGTATTGAAAGGCTGCAATAAGGTCTTCCTGGAGCCTTCTCTTCTCCAGGCTGAACAACCTCAGCTCTCTCAGCCTATCCTTGCAGAAGAGGTGTTCCATCCCTCTGATAATTTTTGTGGCCCCCATCTGGACTCACACCAAGTGGTCGATGTCCTTCCTTTGCTGGGGATCCCAAAGCTCGGTGCGGTACTCAGGTGGGGTCTCACCAGAGTAGAGGGACACAACTACTTCCCTCGACCTGCTGGCCAGGCTGCTTTTGATGCAGTCCAGGATACAATTAACTTTCTGATCTATGAGGACATGTTGCCTGATCATGTCCAGACTCTCATCCACCAGCACCCCCAAGTCCTTGGCAGGGCTGCTCTTAATCCCTTCATCCCCTAGCCTGTGTTGATACTGGGGGTTGCCCCAACCCAGGTGTAGAACCATGCACTGGGCTTTGTTGAACCTCTTGAGGTTCCTATGGGCCTATATCTTGAGCTTATCTCTCTGGATGGCATCCTGTCCCTCAGGTGTGCCAACCGCACCGCTTAGGTTGGTGTTGCCAGAATAGAAAAATGGCAAGCCAGATGCCACGTTGCTTAGTTTGAGCACACTTACTGGAGTGCTCTTTGCCAGCCTCCCTGTACATGTTATTGAGTATCTCTGTAACAGTTTGCTGATGATCTCTATTTTTGGACAGTGAGTGAGAAAAGACTGCTTTGCACCAGATTTAGAAGTGAAAGGGTGAAAACAGAGCAATGAGGAAGGCTGGAGTCTTGGTTTTCAGGAGTACGGAGTGCACATTCAGTACGTACCTCTAAATTCATATTAAAATGCTACTACTCAGACAAAAAATAATTGTAGATGTTTCAAGCAGGACATTCAAAGTAATGCTTGTCTTTTTGATGCTTCTAACTAAAATCTGACTATGTTTAATTCCATTTTCTGAAAGAAATGTCATCTCACCTTAGAGAAGCACTTGAAGACATTTAATTGTTTCATATTGTTAACATGGATTCTGTGATGACAATATCCTTGAAACAGTAGCAAAAAAAAAAGTCTTAAGGCTGGCATAATGTATTTAGTGTGGACTGCTATTGAAGACAAGAGTTACAGCGTATTATGGTATTGCCTATGCCTGAAGTGGTATGAGTAAATACATGTAAAAATACTGTTTATAAAACCTCAGTCTGACCTTTAATGTTTGCATTTTCTCTCTCTTTTGGGATTGTCTTTGTGTGTCTTTAATATCATTTTTGTGTAGCAATACATAGGTTTTGAAAACAACCTGTAGGATTTTTTTATCCTATTGGATAAATTATTGAGAGCTTTATTTTTCTATTCCTGAATTTTCTATCTACATGTAAAACTATAGTTATAAAATCAACTTCAGAAAACTGCCAGAGGCAGTGCAAGATTTTTTTTTTTTGTGGTATGCATAGGATGCAACAGGGTAGAGTTTGTAAGATTTTGCATTATTGCTACTGTGAACTGTCTGCATACCATTCGTGTCAAGTTTGAGTTACACAAAGTAGAAATTTATGGGGGCGTCTGTTCAGTGAAAATATTAACAGCAATTTTTTTCTGAAAGCAGACGTGAATTAGCGGACTTTCAGAGGTTTACAGTTATGTGCATTATTTGCTTGTCAGGGATTTCTTTCTTTAATATTGAGGCAGTCATTTACGTTCTGGTGGTAAAATACTCTCGATCAGCTATGGGAGTTGTGGCGCTGTGTTTGCTCGGAGATGGTGATCATCATTCAGTCACCTCAACTTACACTGTCTCTCTTCTGCATATTTCTGGAATCTATGGCAGCCATTAGCGCTCGAGGTGTAAAAGTAATTCAGTGTTGGAAGTAGCAGTTTCCCTGAAATCCTCCAGATCGAACTGTATAATTTCTGTGAGTCAGAAAGTTCAGTCATTGGTGGAGGACGGTAAAATGATTTGTTAACTTCTTGTGTAAGTCCTCTACAAGACTGACTGTATAGTAGCTGTTTCTGTCTTTCTATTAGAGGAAAGAGGAGGAAGCAGAAGTTTAGTTCCTCTTAAGAACTTTTTCTTTGATGTTCACGAAACTAAGGTATTTCTTAGGATTCCCAGAAGAGTTTGAATATGTATATACATATTTTTATTTATATACATATATGACAGAATTTTCTTTTCCCTAGTGTTATGATTATGCTGATTTTTCAGAAACTTTATCTTTTCTGACATGCTGAAAGCTTTTCTTGCAGTTGCATTCAAATAGTAGGTAAATATTAGCCTGTGCTTTGCAAAGTATAGCTCATCTTGATGGCTGTTCTCAGGAATGTGTAGTCTTGGAGTTATGCTCCAACAGTCGACACAAGTTTAATTCTCTGTCCAAAGGTAATTGTCTAAAATTTAGATGCCTATGTTGAGCTGATTACTCTTATGTCTCCATTAAATTTACAGAAATAATTACCTCCAGAAGGCCATTCATCTCTTTCTAAGCTAGGTGTCCAAGATAAGAAAGATAAATTGCTGTGGTGATTGCAAATGGGGCAGTGACTCATTCAGATTCAAATATCCAGCCTACCCTCTGCAGCGAGGGTCACTGAATCTCATCGGAACTGTTCAGATGGCACTAGTTAGTTGCAGATTGCTTTTTCCCATTCCTAACTGTGTAAATTTTACTTATTTATGTATATACACACTATATATGTTTACATATATATGTATACATGCTAATGTGTGTCCAAAGAAGACGAATGAGGCTGGTGAAGGGTCTGAAGCATTTGTCGTAAGAGGGGCTGTGGTTGTTTAGCCTGGAGAAAGGGAGGCTCAGGGGAGACCTTTGGGCTCTCTACAACTGCCTGAAAGGAGGTTGTAGCGAGGTGGGAGTCAGTCTCTTCTCCCAAGTAACAAGTTGTAGGATGAGAGGAAATGGCTTCAGTTTATTCCAGGGGATGTTTAGGTTGGATATTAGGAGAAATTTCTGCTCAGAAAGGATGGTCAAGTCTTGTAGCAGGCTGTCCAGGGAAGAGGTTTGAATCTCAACCACTGGAGGTTTGTCAAAGACGTGTAGATGTGGCATTCAGGGACATGGTTTAGTGGTGGACTTGGCAGAGTTAGGCTTGCAACTGGACTCTGATCTTAAAGGTCTTTTCCAACCAAAATGAGTCTGTACTTTTTAAGTGTAAGGCCTTGCTTTGTGGATTTGAGACTCTAGAGGTATGGATGAGTCCCTGTTATTTGCTTCACCTTTTGGTTCTGGAGGCCCAGTTTAGAGGGTCAGTGGTAGTTCCTTTTAGTATTTGTTTTCTGGGTTGTTTAGCCATAGTTAAGATGAATGTGTGATACAGTACACTGATTTAATTTTTTTTACCATGGTGGACAATATTAATTGGTTTTGCTTTTTAATTATGTTTTTAATTATAGCATGAAATATATCACTGTATATAAAATAAATGTACTCTTTTTTTGTGGCATTTCCTTGGAGGATGTGGAGGAAGAAACAGAGGAAAGAATGTGGTTTTGTGTGTGTGATCTTTGCAGTGTTTTTGAGTGCAAGGTATAATAACCATGTTGCTTCAAATGTTTAGTTGTTGATTAAAAAGACTCCAAATTTGCTCATAAAAATATCCACTTTTTGTCTCTGAATGGTTTCAACCTCAAATTCAATTTTCCCTGCAGTGCCTTTGTGAGGCAGAGAGATGTTGTTATCGCTCTTTTATGGATGGATCGCTCTTTTGTGGATGGCAGCTGTGGCAGAGGCTTTGCTTTTTCATTGTGAGTGGAGTGGGCAGCGTGCCCATGTGAACCAAGTGCCAAGTCCTGTAGGCGCGAGGGCTCTGCTGTGGTACCTGACAGACAGGTGTCTAATGCCGGTGGAGACCTAGGGTTGGCAGGTGTGACACGGCTTACAGGAGTCTGGCGTGCATCTGAGCTGGAAGTTGATGATGTCTCACATAGCACTACTATGTACCCTCACAGAGAGCTGTTTAAATTGAGCACATGAAGATTTCCAGATCCTTGTTATCAGAGTACCTTAATTTTTGGCATGTTCCTGTAGCATCTGAATGGTCCATTTCCCTGAGGAACTGAAATCTTCAATCTGAATTGAAAATTTTTGCATTAATTGTTGATTACCATAAATAAATTTCTTTTTAAAGTAGCAAACTTTGAAAACTACATCTATTTATACAAAGAAAACATAACATTTTTTTGCAAACATAGTCTTTTTTCATTTGTCAAAAGCATGTAATGTGACCTGTTACAATTCTGTTGTGTTTAGACTTAAAGTATGACAGCTTGTTTGTTGGGTTTGCATGGCAGGTTTTGGTAATAGGGGCCTACAGGGGTGGCTTCTGTGAGAAGCTGCCAGAAGCTTCCCCCATGTGCACAGAGACAATGCCAGCAAGCTCCAGGATGGACCCGCCACTGGCCAAGGCCAAGCCCATCAGCAGTGGTGGCAGCACTTCTGGGGTTCAGTCATCATGACCAGTCTTCGCAAACGAAGATTTGGGAAAGGTCTTTCCCCTTCGAGCCTGCACAGTGGATTTTTTAGGTGAGACACAGTGTGTGCTGAACTGAGCCCACCCTTTAATCCTGAGGTTCATCTGCCGGGGCCGAGTGAGCTTGGACGGTGGCAGCGAGGTCCTCAGACGTAGGTTTTTGTTTAGAGTGACCTTCTCTTAGATGGATGGCCTTACAGGGCTGACGAGCTCCATCTGCCCTGAGGAGTTCCCTTGACCGGGAATCGAACCCAGGCTGCGGTGGTGAGAGCACCGCATCCTAACCACTAGACCATCAGGGGTCCTCCACCTCTGGGGTAGCAGAGTTAAATAGGGAGAAAAGTTACTGTGCTTAAGTAATACCAGACAGAGAGAGGAGTGCGAATATGTGACAGAAACAGCCCTGCAGACGCCAAGGTCAGTGCAGAAGGAGGGGCAGGGGATACTCCAGGTTGCCAGAGCTGAGATTCCCCTCTGGCCCGTGGTGAAGACCGTGGTGAGGCAACTGTGCTTGTGCAGCCCATTGAGGTCCACAAGGGAGCAGATATCCACCTGCAGACCCTGGGCGACCCCATGCCAGAACAGATGGATGCCCAAAGGAGGCTGTGACCCTGTGGGAAGCTCGCGCTGGAACTGACTTCTGGCAAGACCTAGGGCCCCGTGGAGAGAGGAGCCCACACTGGAGCAGTTTGTCAAGAACTGCAACCTGTGGGTAGGACTCATGTTGGAGAAGTTCATGTGGGATGGTCTCCTATGGAAGGAACCCCACACTGGTGCAGGGGAAGAGTATGAGGAGGAAGGAGCAACAGAGACAGCAAGTGATAAACTGACCTTAATCCTCATTCTCCATCCTCCTGCACTTCTAGGGGAAAGGAGGTAGAGAAAATCAGGAGTAAAGTTCAGTCTAGGAAGAAGTGAGGGGTGGGGAGAAGAGGTTTTTAAGGTTTGGCTTAATGTATTACTCTACTGTGATTTGATGGGTAATAAAGTAATTTTTCCCGAAGCTGACTCTATTTTGCCCATGACGATAATTGCTGAGTGATTTCTCCCATGAAAGGCTCGACCCATGAGCCTTTCATTATATTTTCTCTCCCCTGTCCAGCTGAGGAGGGGAACACCAGAGTGGCTTTAATGGGCATCTGGCGTCCAGCTGAGGTCGACTCACCACAGCTTGGCCCCCAATTTTTTTTGTAGCTTACTATGCTGTGAGTTTTCATGAAGGCTGTTACACTGTTTATATAGTAGCAGATAGGTATGAATATTTAATTGTAAATTAAACAAATACTTGAGTAGTATAGTGCAGTTTATTTTCACTGCTTAGATTTTGATACTTTTTGTTTCTCTTTCGATTAAAAGGCTGGACAAATGGGCTTAAGAAGGTTGTGAAGCCCCTGTATTTCGAGTTAAAAGCAGTAACCTCCTGAGAGTTTGCATGGACTAGGTTTGGGGAAATGTGCTGAATTGCCTAACAAGCTTACAGAAGTGTTTTTACAAGCAAAGATATTTTTATAGCAGAAATACATTACTTCATTAAGTGAAGGAAAGGAGTGGATTTACCTTTTGTAGCTAAAAGTGGTTGTAGCTGCTTGAACTACCTGCAAACTGCTCTTTTGATGGCAAAAGCATACCACGTCTCTATAAAAAGGATTGGGACTGCCACTGAGAGGTTCCAGATAATCTTTGCCCTGAATTTCACTACTACAGATAGACATAGTTCCCTTTTTTTTTCCCTTGGAAAGACATATTCATTCTTCTCTATGGTACTGGTACAGTCACCTGAATTAGTCATAGCAAAAATTTTGCTGTAAGATGCTGCCAGCAGCTACTTGGCTGCCATCCCACAACAAGAATAGACGACATCCAAGTTCTGATGCCAAATCATGTGTAGGTTAACCTTTGTAACCCATCTCAAATCAACACACGCTGTCTCTGGGAAATAAATCTGGTCTATTTGTAGGAATACTCTGCCTGTATTCGGATAGCTTGCATGCAAACTATGCAATTAAAGCCTCTAGCAGTTGTTGCTGAGAGGCTTCCCCACTGTGAGGCAATGTCTGTGAGAAACTACCCTTGTAAAAAGTAAATCCTTTTTTTCACCTTAAGATTCCTCATGACTGAGTCATTGAATATGGAAGTATCAGTAAGGTGTCTGTCGGTGGAATAGTGTCATGTGCAGGAACAAGTTGCAGTTCGTGTCTGTTCGCTTTCATCTGACATATGACATGAGCGGTAACTATCAACATTTAAGTGAAAGATGATGTGACCCGTGATGTGGGATGTCATGCAAAGACTGTAAACACAGCAGGGCATACTGACATCAGCTAAGTTTAAGATGCCATACTTGAATGCTGGTACTTAACCACAGAGTCCAGCCATTAGCAATTAACAAGAGGGAAAGTTTAAATGACCAGCTCTTTCCAAAATCTGAGCAGTAGGGCAAATCTTTTGAGGCAGAACTTGGTGAATGTTTTGTGTTGTGGTTTTGTTTTTCCCCCTCTAAACTTCAATTAATTAGAGGGAGAAACAGGCTTTTCTTTCCAGAAGATAATTTTTTATGTCCTCTTATATTAAAGAAGTATCATGGGGAACAGGTTAAGAAGGGGATCTTATTGTATGAAGTACTCTTCCTTTTCCATTTTATGTCTTTGATTTATTCATCTGCATTATCTCTATCCAGGATTAGGTAAAGATTGTGTGCCTAGAGTTGGGTAACAAGATTATTTCCAAAGTGCCTGCTTTTCACTTTATGTAAAATTGAATCATTCACACTTCACACTTCTGTAAATGTGGCAGCAGAAGAACACTGGGAGAAAAGATTCATGGGCTTCAGCTATTGTTACTGCTCCTTTAGGTTTTTTTTCTCTGTAAATATGAGAATCTTAAAACACTCAGGTTAACATGTTGTTCTGTAAACAGTTTAATAATTTTCCCTGTTTTTATAGACAAACATAATAGGATGGCAAGCAACCACAAACAGAAATTTAGGAAACAAGTCATGACAAGTTTTGACAGGAAAAAGCAGTACTGTCTTGTTTCTTTAATGAAGCTTTCGAGTTTTTTTAGGTACTTAAGAGAAAATGTAGTTTGTATACAGCAGACACAGTTGCTTTTAAGATGGGGGATTACTTACAGTATGGGAAATGTCTAACCTGAAGGGTTGCAAGCACTTCAGCGGCAAGTCTTTAGAATTTAAAATTAACTTTGAAAAGGATATAGAATGGAAAGGAAACAAAAGCAATGTATTTCAATGGGTTTAATGCAGATTATTTTGTGGGTGTAGGTAGGATTAGTCACCTGCGTATCATATGAGATATGCATGAGAAGCAGTTCTGCAGAAGAATATTTGGACGGTTCTTTTTTTATATTTTGTTTTATACCATACAGAGTATGATGCAGTGTCATGCTGTTGAAAGGGGTATAGAAAGCAGATGTTCCAGTTGTTAATTATGGTATTTGTAAGATACTTGAAAAGGTTCTCTCACCTTGGTCACTGCTGTAAGGCATTAGCTGGAGTAAGGCATTAGTGTCCAGTTTGGGTATAGCACTGCATGAAAGAGAAAGACAGACAAAAAAGTCTAAGTAGAGAAAGAATCTGACTGTAATACTTGAAGGGCAGTAATGATCAAGGTGTGGCCAAGGAACGTACATCTGATTTCTGCACCTATTTCTACATTTTCATCTACAAATTTTGGCAGATTTATTTTGCTTGTATGATTAATGTGTGTCCAATACTGAAAATTAAAAATTGAGTAGGTAAATTACTGTGACTTATAGGCTAGAACATAAATCCTGTGCATATGAGTGTAATAATACTGCAGTGTCATGGAGAATGGTGTACTTTCAAGGGAATGTTTTTTTATTGTGGATTTTTTCTCTGAGAATATTGTGAACAACCCATCTGAAAGCTGTCGTGTCATATCTTGATTGTAAAGCCCTGTTATCTTACATGCCTTCTTGCATATAAGATCATCTTACTTTTTTTCTGCAGTCCTTCAGTTTAATAATAAGAACTGTTTGGATCTGTGGGGAAGAGGAAGATAGAGAAGGGAAAGAAATAGAAATGAACCCTTCTGCCATTAAAAGTGCTATGTATGTTTATTTAGATAAATGAGGAAAGGCATCATCCTCATGAGGTAATTAAAAATGTTGAAAAATAATGACTTTACTTATGTTGTCACTACTTGACAAAATGAACAAAACGGAGGCAGGCTAGAAAAGACAGCATTTACAGAGATCCTTGCCTTTGTAGCTGTTATAGGAAAGGTGAAATCTCAAAACATAAAATTAGATTTTGCAGAAGTTTTTAGTCGGTGTTGATGATAAACTCAATTACTTTGCCTTTATTAGCTTTGAGGTTTAGAACACTGAAACAAAAACGTTGATTTTGATGATTAAGAAGTATTTCTAAAAACAATTTATGGACTTCAGCAGCAACAAATACTTTAATGATTATTTTATGAGGAGAAAAAAAATGGTTGTGTTTATGTTGGAGCTGCCTTTCCTTTGTCTGAATTTTGATTTGGTTAATGGAATTTACTTTTTCCAGCCATACTTTGTGTTTCAAATTTTTAAATGTTTTCTTTTGTTTTGGCAGAGAACTAGTTGTTGTCTGATGGCAGACTTGGCTTTTCTGTGCAGTGGAATGCCAGAAGCACAGCCTCACTTTGTACCTTCTAATAATAATTTAACATAAGCACTATAATTGTTGTATTTACCTTCATTTTATAATCTGGAAAAATGTAGTTATAGATTACATGAGTTTAGAAGGCAAACATCAGTTTGAGCGCACAATAAAAAGAGAAACAACACTAATTACATTAAAAAAATAAATAACCAAGGTGGTTCTGGAACTACATATTGACAAATCTGTGCTTATGAAGATGCAACCTAGAATTTGACAGCAAAATAACAACTTAAAATTCATATGGTTTTATGCCAAATCAAGAGGGGATTTTTGGTAATTTTTATGTCTTCAGGGTACTGCTGGTAATACTTAATTACTCAGTAGCCTTACTATCATCTTTCTCTGCATCCTAATTCTAATCTTGCCCTTTTTTTGTGCTGTCTTAAATAAGAGAATGGTTTCTGTGGGTGAAGGACTTGTGTCTGGTCAAGTTTTTCAGTGCTGACATCCAGTTAGAGACATCAGAGATGGTTATGGTCTAGGTACTGCGTGCCATCAAACTTCAGGCTTCTATCATGTAGTCAACTAAATAGTAGTGGGATCTTAGCTTTGGATGATTGATGGTGTTGGTAGACTGGAATGAATTGTTGTGTTCCTGCCAGGTATTGAGCAAAGTGACCTTAAAAGATCCAGCCAAATAAAGTTTCTAAATATCAATTGCAAAACTGTGTTTGGATTCTTAAAAGTGGCTTTTATAACACTTAGATCTTGTAGTTGTGACTGCTTTGGGGGAGAGGGGAAGAATTAATATCGGTAACACAAACGGTCCATTGCCTACGTATATCTATGTGATAGTTTCTTACACGTCTGTTTTAGTATTGGAGGCATTACTGATTCTCAACTACTTCCCAATTCATTAGTTGATCAAAATATGTACTAAGTTGCTGTACAGTTAAATTACCACTTCATTAGTTGTGTTGTGAATGCTGAGAGCTGGTCTTAGTTAATTCTTGTCTGGCTTTTTATAAAAAGCAGAGGACTGTAATCTGTCACATAATCAGCTTGATTACACAGAGGCCACATCAACTGTTTGCTCTATGTCTTAAAAGTGTTAGTAGTGGAAGTCTGCATTAAAAATTAAACAACTTGAAATTTTCAGCTTTTATAACCAAAAGTTGAGTAAAGCAACGCTGTTGCTTAGTAATTTTGATTTGGTTTGCTTTGTTTTGTAATATTGTGTCTTGTTTTCAAAACAGATACTAGTATTCTTAGTGCTTTGGACTGCTACTGAGCCATGAGTTAGTGTCTCGAAAATAACCTCACAACTGCGTATTTTTTATTAATGATAACTTAAGTTAGAGCTCAGGGCTGTGCACGTTGTATGATGGTTGTTTTCTTCTCATTGTGCAGTGCTTTGTGTTTATTAATGTTGAAATTCACCTGGCGTCATATCCTACTACCACAGAGAAAAAAGAGCTATAGATTTTGGTGTCATCTAGAACTATATCATCATCACCAATTACCACCTTGCTGTCCAGTCCTTTGCCTTAAAATTTGTGATATGCAGTGCAAACCGATATCCAGTGATAACTAATCCATTAGAAGAGAGACCATTGTGTTTATACCCTTCTTTCATGTTTTAGTATGTGAGAAAGGATTCTTCTTTCTTCTTGTGCCTTAACAATTCTGTTTCTTTAAGAACCTGTGATGAGGGATCTTGCCAAAGCTATTTTCTTCATCTTTCAGAGAAATCTAATAGCTGTGGGTGGGACATCTTCTGTCTACCGGAAGTATCATCTTCACCCTAGAGCTCCCAGGGTTCTCATGAGGCTACAAATTCTAGTCTCTGTTATAGCTTATATGAGTTTGCTCATAAGGGTCTATATAACTCCTAGGATTTCATGTGATTACTTGTTTTAAAAATATTGTGTGATGTTTTATTGTTTTCCATTCTTCTGGTAGAGGTGTTCATTTAAAACATGTTGGCAGTTCTGGATTTTGGCTCTTGTAGTGAATACTCGCTGATCCCAGTGGGTTTTGTTGTCACTGCCTTTTCTATTGTAATATGAGTTTGAGAAACTTGCTTAGATTTGTATTTGAACAAGAACTTTAGTTTGGAAAACCCCTGAATGTCTGCTGTAGAGATTTAGTTTAGAAATAATGAAAAAAAAACCACACAAAAACCCAAAACCCAAACAAAACCCCCCCAACAAAACCCAAAGGAAACCAACTTCCATAGTACAACTTTTTTTTTTTTAATCGATCCTTTTGCATCTCAGTATTTTGGCATTCTTTGTCACCTGTCAGGATTCTTCCATCTGTTTTGAAATGTCTTTATTATTAGCTTTTATCAAATTAATCCTCCAGAATATTTTCTTCAGTCTTTCTTTTGAATTCTTTTTTTTTGGTTGTTGGTATCGTTACCCTCTCTTTTTCCTTTGAAAAATGTTCATTATTTTTTGATTTTAAATACAAAATTCACTACCTCCTTACTGTTTTGTCTAAGCCATCAGTAATAATGTCTGTGGAGTAAAGTTCTCTGGGAAGTCACAAAAACATGAAACCATGTTTATTTAATTATGAAATAATAATTCCTCACAGTTTGATTATAATTTTTTATTATATCTTAACTTTCTGATTTGTCCTGAGCTTTTGACCTTTCTTAAACTTGATTACCAACTCGTTCTCTCAAAGATTCTGTATATAACTACATGGCAAAGAGAGAGCTCAATACCTTTTTAATCTTCACAATAAAAGGATAGTATTTGGACACTGAAGCAGAATAGCATTCTCAGTTTGACTCAGACGTTCCTAGCCTTACATACATGGTGGTGAAATAAGTGATTTCTGTGTCTGCTTTTCGATGTGATTGATGATTATTGTTGCATTATGGAACTTGGTTGGTTACTTCCAGTGGAGAAAGTTATGCTTTCTGTCTCCTGGGTCAATGCAGGACTGAAGAAGTAGAAATACAGTCATGAGTGAGATGAGCAAAAGTTCCTTCTAGACTGATGCTAAGCGGTGTTTTATTTGGCAGAAAATTCTGTTTGCTTTCATCCTTTCAATCTACTTTATTCCCTACTTCCTAACAAGTGCTTCAAATTTTGCCATCTTTAATATGAAAAATTTATACTTAGATAATTTTTGAATGTAAACCACCTGTCATTTATTTTATTAGTATTTATCAGTAGCTTTTGCAATTGTTTTAAAATTTAAAACTTAATGACTGTTTACTTATGTAAGCCTTGAGGGTAATTACCTTTACATATATTCAGTGCTGCTAATGCAATTTAAAACTTTATCATAAATAAGACCATAAAAGTGTAGATGTACAATTTTTTAAAACCTACCATGTGCAGATCTGACATCTTAATTCATAGCTTTTATCCCATCCTTCAGTGATTTCTCACCCTGTTTAGAGATGCCAGTGAAGAGCTGAACATTACATCACTCAATGAATTTGAGTTTTTTGAGCTTTTTGAAAGCATAAGGAAGTAAGTTCAACAGCTGCAGAGTCCTTTCAGAGAGTGCTCTGCCTAGGAATTTGTCAATTCAGGTGAGGCTTTTCCACATGTATTTCTTCTTTTCCACTCTTTGGCTTGGAAAAGAACAGTAGGTGTCCTGACACCAGCGTCTTGTAGAACTGTATGATCAGACATTCTCCAGTTTCTGGGATTTCTGACTCTGGTTCAGGGCTTTGCAAGTGATTATTTTGTGATCTTCTGTTGGGAACTGAAATTATAAAGGAAGGTTAGTTCTGGTTTTTAGTTTTGTTTACTTAGTTTAGAGAAAGCATTTTGGAAGGAGCAGATGGAGAGTGTGAGGTTTGTGATGGTGGCATTACTGGAGATGTGTAATTTGGCTGTAAAGGTGCTATAAGTTTTATGTTTGGTTCGAGGACAAAGTTTTTCCTGTTTTCTCTGTTGGGAAGTGCTCGTGAAAGATGTGCGCCAGTCTCATAGTTTTAAACCTTTTTGTGTTAAAAAGAAAAAATTGCATTCCCAGCAGTAGGAATTTTATAGAAGAAAATAGACTTGAAAAGAGCACACATCACACCGTGTATCACACTATGGGAGGTGCTACTGTACAGACCACACTAACACAACTGTTAAAATGTGCCTTAAAATTCATGTTCTGCGTGCAAGAACTTGATGAACAGTGTGCTGAAAACTTGCTTCTGATACTTAATGTAATTTTAGAGAGGCTGGAGAGGAAAAAATCCAATATAATACATGTTTCAGTAATTAAAAGGAGAAGTGTGGTGTGTGGGTCTAGGGAGGTGTGAGATAGAATCATGGACTGTCGGGCTAACCTAATAATAGACTTACAGGTTCTCTTTGCATGTCAAATGTATGAAAGATTAATTCTAAAACTATCACTGTTTAGTCAAGCTTTTGTATGAAAATGGTCCTTGTCTTTGGAAATGGATGAGAGGCTGGGTTGGTAAAGGCAACTAAAAAATCATGACAGAAATACAGACTTTGAAGCCCTTGAAGTATTGCAGGGAGTGCCGGGATGTCCTCTGCCTTTGACCCCTCGCAGAAAACTCCTTACCACCAAATCCTGTCTCAGGACCTACTGACCCAGGGATAAGGCAGCTCTCCTCTTCTGTAGTGTTGTAGGAGAGGGGGAAAACACTGATCGTTAGGGAGAGCAGTTCCCATCCAGGTCATTTGCCTCTATAGTGTTGGTAAGAGGGGAAGGAACTGGCTCTGCAGCAATATCAGGTAGGCTGGATGGGGGAGCAGGAGATTCCTGGGGGAGAAGCACAGTGGGTGGTTGTGTTGGGCCTCATCGCCAGCTACCAGACTTGTATTGCTTATGCAGTGAAATAATATTTGTAGTGTTTGGTATTGCATATGCTTAGGACTGCAGTGCTCCTAAATTATTGGTCTTTATCCCATTTGTAATACAAGTTTCAGGTAGAAGTAACCCAGGAATAAGCTAATGCATTGATCTTGTTTAAGACTGCACTTTTAGGTTTTGTTTTCTTTTTGTTTTTTTCTTTTCCTTTTCCTTGGCTCCAAGTGTTAGCTGTGCTTTTCTTAGGTCACGATTTTACTAATAAAATAGATTTTACTGCTAGATAATTAACTAGTTTTGCTTCCTCACATTTAAAAAAAGAGGGGGGGAGCAGCAATGAGAGTCATTCTGCTTTTATTATGTAATGTAAAAAAACCCTACCTTTTTTGTTTATTTTGTTCTAAAAATACATTAGCTTTCTTAGCTCATGTTTTCATTGAAAGTCAGGTGTCACAGGCATCTGAGAGAGGATTAGGCCTTAAATTTTGTCAGCTAAACATCTGAGGACATGAGTTTGAGAATGCATATTTTATGAGTTCCTCTCTGGGGTTTCAGCTTGACCTGGGTTGGAGGCTACACTTAAGTAAGTGGTGGGTTCCCAGGAGTGAAAAGTTAGGTAGTTGGGGATGCAAGTTTAACTGCCTGGGGAACTGAGGTGATGTGGCTATGCACCAGTTTTAGAAATGTCAGTAATATTTTAAAGGTAGACTTGTACCGTGGTGTCTGTTCATTTAAAAGCTTACCTAGTTGTAACCAAAATTCTGTATTTCTCAGTATGCTTTCTGGATGGTTCAAGTAGGTTCTTGCTAGCATAAGTCCACTTAAAACTAAGTGGGTTTTTAACAGTGATATAATACAGCACGTTCTGTTATTTTAATATTTTGCTTTTGCATCTTCAAGGAGTAAAATTGGGAAACAGTTTAGATTAAGTTCCTGTAAGGCAATTATAAAACTAGTTTGACCATACTAGAAAGAATGGCTATGGATGGTTCACTGTCAAAATCCGAAGCTACATGAAAACATGTTCTAGGTCATGTTTGATTTGATACTGTGATTAAACACCTGGATGATGGAGCATGAAGTGCTAAGCTCAAACACGAGATAAAGCTCCTTAGAACTGCAAAGCTGTGAGTGCTCAGGTCAGAGTTCAAAGTGTTGTTAACAAATTGAAAAGTGATAGGAAAACAAAAATGCAGTATATAGCAATAATAATCAGTGAAAGTACAAAATACTGAGGAAGATACACCAAATGTGCAAGGTAAGAACAAGATGTAGGAAGTAAGTCTTGAAATGCAATTGCAAAAAAAAAAAAAAGGCATTTCTTTGTGTGAGAATATTAATAGTAAAATTGCCAAGAATATCACTTGAATCTACATTTGTCATTCCTTACAGACGTTTGCTGAGTGGATAAAGGAACAGTTGGCCCTAATTTTTGCCATTTAGTTCTTTAAATAAAAGCACAGAAGCTGAAGGGAAAAACAGTGCCAGTTGCCTTCTCAGTGTTGTTATGCAGGTTAAAGGATATGGAAAAACCTTCTTGAAAATCTGATTTTCATATTTAGCATAATAATATCTTAAAACGGGGTTGTTTTTCCTTTTTAAACAGCTCTAATGATAGCCTCTTAATAAAATTTGTAACATTGTAGTGTAATTTCTTTATACAACTGAAATTCAGCAAAACGTTTTGAAACCCTATTAAGAGAACTCCCAGGTTTTTAAAGTAACTGGTACAGGAGGATACGGTTCTTCTGTTATGGAACAATACTGGCACCCAGTGGTGGTCTCGTACTAGTGCATTCTTTTAAGTTGCCCGATGCTGTATTGTTTGAATTGTTCTCTCTTATTGTGGTGTTACCAAGTATGAGAAATTTGAGAGCTTTTGGCGATTTTTTTCTTTCAAAACCTTACCTTTTTTATGACATGATTGTATAAATCTGCTTCTGTTGCGAAGTAATGGAATGAACACTCTGATTTTTGCATATGCACATTGAAAATAGCTATATAAAATTTACTGTAGTACTCGCATGTTGTTTTGTGTGGCTGGCACTGAATCAGAAGTGGTAGTGCAGTTTATATTTGCTGCCAGTGTCACAGTGATTCTCTGAAGAGCTGTGAATCTGAAATGCATACATTTTATGAAGCATATTTATTGATATTAATTTCCCTTATTTACTTCTTTCCTTAAAGAAAGCTTCTGCTTAATAAAATGTTAATTCTAGAGATGATAGGAGAAAATTACAGAGGATTTATAGAAAAATTGTAATGCGGGATAGAAAAAGGATGGAAGTTTAAAGGTTTGTGTTTGTGCATGAACTGTTAATTATAATTAGAGAAAACATGCTTTTCAAGAAAGCTGCTCATGAAAAATAACTGTAAGAAAGTTATTTACCTGGTGGATTTAATTATAGAATAAGGCTCTGATTTTAAACCTTTTCAAGTGTGTGTGTGTATACAGGTGCATGTTTGTCTGCAGATCAGGTGTTTGATCTAGCAGTGTAGAACAGACAAGAAATGCGTCTTCCTTTGATACCACTGGTTTCTTCAGTGTTTTAGGCAGAGATGGTAATAGAGTAGCAGTCCAGAAGTCTGTCTGTTTAGGCCATGTCAGGTGTAATTTGTTCTTTATGAAGTAAAGCAGAACATAAAGCGAGATAAATAGAGGCACAGATGAGATTGGTACTACAGTTATATTCCTTAGCAATGGGAAATACCAAAAAGGAGAATGTGCACACCTATAATGTGCAAAAATGATTTTTAAACTGATCTCATACTTGATGTGAAGGAGCAGTGGGAAAACAGCTCTGCCTGTCACTCATGTAATACTTTTTTCTGTGTATTACAAAGGAAGAATTACTGGAATCTGTTTTTTGTAGAAGTTGAATAAGAACATTTTGACAGAAAAATTGTAGATTTGGATTTATATGTGAATGGTTAACACAGAACGTGCTGATTCATTACTAATGGCTTTGTTTTAATGTTTCTTTTGAAGGTAAGAATGCAGGTACTTTCTAGGAGATGCTTTTCTGACAAAAGCTGTTGCTAAGAGGATTGTACTGCTACGTGTCTCACATGAGTGGAACTGGAGTGAGGGGGAGGACTAGCTGAGATATCCCTCAGGTTTCTGCAAGCATAATGCGAAGGAATTGCAGTAGAAACATTTATTTTCCTCTCTCTTCTGATTTTCTTTCTCTCGAGAATGCTCCACAAATAACCATCTCAACCACTTGTGGCAGCTTTATGCCCATTTGGTTGTAAACTGTGATTTTATTTCTTTTTTCTTTTAATTTGTATTAATGTTCCAAGGCTACAGAATCCCTGTGTGACTCATGCAGCACTGCTTACTAAAATTCCCCTGAAATCATTGCAATTCTCTTCATGACTTCAAAATGTAACTTTTAAGGTTGTTTTAAAATGTGCATGAAAGAAGTCTAGTGAGTACTTTATTTCTTGAAAACTAAAGTTTCTTGCAGTGTATGTTAATCTAGTTACCAGTCCTCATAGTGGAGGATTCAGTGTGGTGGTGGGGTGTGTGTATGGTGGGGCTTTTTTTTTTTTTTTTTTTGGTATGGGTTTTTTTTGGTTTTGTTTTTGTGGGGTTTTTTTGGGGTGTTTTTTTTTTTGGTGGTGGTTTTAAACTTTCTTAAAGAAATCTGTTTATTTATTTCCTCAAAAACATAAACATCTCTTTAATATTTAGTATTATCTGCATTGTATACTAAGGAAATAATTTATGTCATTGCTGTCAGTGTAAGATGTCAGTGGTCAGCCACTGGCTTGCCTTGGACTTCTAGAAGAGCTTTGTGGAGCTTGGCTGCTGCTCACTCTAGGCTTCTCACCCATTTATTTTATCTTCTATTTATTTGCACCTTCACTTTAAGCACAAGTGCATAATTCTGAAATGTTTTGTTTATGGAAGGACAAAGGGAAGTTTGTTGATTGTGGCAGCAGTATTTTTGTGCTATGTTATCCCCAGTACCCCCTTCCTTTATAAAGAAAAGGTGGGGATAGCGTGGGATGCAGGTGTGGAGGGCAAGCATTGACAGACACTGTTTATATGGCACTGCCAGGTACATCTTGGGAATTGGGAGTTCGTGAGCACTTCCAGCAGTGTGATCACTCTGTAGTTCACCTTTTGTTATCTAGGGTTGTAACAGGTCAGAGATATTTTGCAAAGTGGGCAGAACAGGTAATGCAGAAGATGGGAGGCGCTTGAATGAGTTTAGTAGAGACACAGAGCTGCAGGGCTGTTTTCTTTGACTCCAGAGCAGGTTTTTACTGTCTTTGGTTTTGTTCAGGGTCAGATTTTTATTTTTCTTGACCTAATACTGAGAACGAAAAAATCGAGTGGCCTTATGCTATAAAGGTCCCACCTTGGGCATATCACATGCCCTTATTAAGAGCAAGAAAAGGGGACTCGTGTTTCCTTCAGAGTCTAGAAAAAAGTTTGGACTTAATAATCTTTATGTTGTGCAGGGAGGATTATGCCATTTGAAGAGGTAGCTTTGTCTGTTTTAACTCCCTTTTCCTATGTAAATTTTTCTGTATAAATATATTTATTTTAAAATAAATTTTATAAAAATACTGATTTTTATTTTCTTAAATAATTTGTGGACCTGTAGGAGGAAATATTCAAACCTGAATAGTAGTTATTGTAGGAGATGGTACAGACAATGAGGAGAAAATAGATTTATTTTAAATAAGAACATTCTGTAAGGTTGTAGAGAATCTAAACATGTATTTGGAGTACTTGTTGCTGTATGAAGTAGTCTGTGTAAGAATGTTATTAGGGCAAAGTGGAAAGGAGTAGCTTGACATACACTGGTTCCAAGCTTCTGTTAAAAAAGGAGAAATCTGTGCTTTGACTAATTCTGGTGTATAATGTTTTTTGTTTGCAGTTTGTTCCCTGGCCAGTTTCTGATTGTTTCTTATGAAACCTGTGGTTTTGTGTCCTGTTGCATAGAAGCAACACCTGACCCATTACTGGAAAGCTCGTTTTTTGTTCTGTTGAAGTACTTCAGCAAAACTTTGCTGTCAGAGTTGTTCATTTGATCTTTTTTCTTGAAAGTAATTTTGGTGCTGATCTTTTGCATTTAAGTAATTTATGCTTTCATGTGATAAGCATCTTTAAAAACCAAACCAACCAACCTCAAACTATAAAATATTCCCCCTACATTAATGTTGACAGATTTTGCTTTTTTGAAAACTATTTTAATAACTAAGTAAATCAGTTTTTTTGCTGAAAAGCTTTGATGTTTGCTTAAATCAAACTAACAGATGTCACCAACAGTATTTCATGATTGGTGCCTCAGTGAGGTTGGCAGAGATTTTGGTCAGGTGGGCAATGTTTTTGCTAAGTGTTATTGCTTAAGTTAGCACAAGTCAAAAACTGCTGGTCTTTTCCAGTGAGTTTCTCTTTATCCTTGTGTCTCAGAAGCTTTCCAAAGTAATGAGACAAACTAAACAGAAAATTTATATATAGATTTATATATAAGAAGTTATAAACTGAAAATTTTGACTCGAGCAGAGTGGGATTTTGACAGCCGTGAGTCAGTCTTCATTTTGAGGTTAGAAAGTAAAACATGAGTCAGCAGTGAATTTTGTAATAGCAGAATTTATCTTGTCCTATATAAAGTTTAATTCTAGGTCAGATTCTTGTCTATTCATTCTTTAAAAACATTTTTATTTGCTGGAAAATGATAGTGCTTATGTCAAAGTACTAGGCTAAGTAACTCTGCAAGAGAAGTACAGTTCTGCTAACTTCAGTAGAATGAAGAATGACTTCATTTACGTTTGGAACAGAAGAGGAGGAAACCTTCCACAACTTACCCAACAGTCTAAATCTCAGTTTATGGATATTGTACTCCCCATAACCCCTGCTATTAAACTTATGCTCAGTTTTATGCTGAAGATGACAGAAGGTAAACGTGTAGAGTTTATGATATTGCTCTTTCTAGGAAGTCTGTTGGTGTAATTAAGCCACAGTTGAAGCCTCAAGAGCAGGATAGTGTCTGTTGGTTGTATCTGTTTCCTGGCACAGAGTGGGAATGCTGTTCTACTTTACCTTCTGACTCCAGCTAATGAGATCTTAATTCACAGTAGTTGGATAAATCTGCATAGATCCTAGTACTTGAGCTCAGAGTTGCTCAGCTGGGAAATCCTATATTCCCATGCAAGCTACCAAGTCTCACCACTTTATTACTCTCAGGCATCTGCCTTTTATATAAAAAATAGAAGTGTTTCTTCTTATGCTTTTATAAATGCATTTTCTTGCCATTCAGTTCATCTGAGTTGTTTTTTTTCTTTTCTTTTTGGTGATGGTAGCTAGTGACTCGGGATTTGCTAGGTGCCAGTGTCCAATTTGACCAGTTATATCCCATCAAGTGTCTGGGTTAGAGCACAACTGTGATCATTAATTAGTCTGGGAACACTGGGAGGACTTGAGGTGGTAATGTTAAAGTCACCTGGGCTAGAATCAAAAAGATCTGTAAAGTATACTTTCCTTCAAGTGTTTTGCCTTGTTTATATGTTATTTTCTTTTAAAAGAAGTATTTCTTGAAGCACCCATGAATATTTATTTTTAGTATTTCTTAATGTATATTACTCTTTGGTTTTTAAATCATTCTTTTACTGTTTGGGGAATGGTGATTTCTTGGTAGGTAGTTATTTAAATGTTATTTGAGGAAGTACTGTGTTTCAGACTGAGTATCTAGCAAATATCAACTATTTAGTGGTTGCTGTGATGTTCGTAAATAAAATGAAGAGCTGTGCAGAGAAGGCAGGTTGCCAGCTACATAAAAATGAAAACTGGGACTGCAAATAGAATATATAAGGCTAAATGAACAACAAATGTCACAATTTCTGACCACTCAAGTTAAAATTATCCTTTTTTAAAGTGTTTTTTTTGGAGGTTAGAATAGGTCAGCCCTTTAAAATGGATTCAGGTAATCAATTCAGAAATTACTTAGTTTTCAGATGAAAAATTTATAGTTACAGAATTTTTGCAGAAAGATACTGATTCTGGACTACCACCATCAGGCTCACAAATAGCCTTTCCAATTGTGGTCGTGAAGGAGATTAGTATTTTTATTTCATCTTTTTCACTATATTTAACTATTCATACACTGGAATGCACTTATATTTTTATCAGTTTCTTTGTAGCCCAGGCAAGCAAAATACATTTTCATGGCACAGTGTTGTGTGTCCCAGCCCTTGAAGAATTAACCGTACAATCTTGGGCTTTAGAAATAGATATGGTTGTGTTTTGAGTGGGTTGGGAGTTGGTGGTTTTTTGGGTTTGTTTTTGTTTGTTTGTTTGTTTTGCTTTTTTTCCCCTTGCAAATGCATGAGTGAAAGTATGCCACTTGTCAAGTGAAGGTCAAATGGTTGATTTTGAAACCAGGTTCCTATGATTTGACAGGATGGGCATGGGGAGCTTAGTGTTACCCTATTCGTGATGGCTGTTGTTACTTTGTAAGTAGAACTTGTTTTTCTTGCTTGCATTTAAAAAAAATTCTTTTGTTTAGAAATTATGGAAGAGGAAGTCTGTCTTAGCCTCATCTCAGTGTAAGGAAACTGATTACATAAAGTAATTTTCCAAGTATTTTTACATCTATGCTTCACCAGCAGAAAAGATAGGAACTAAAGACAATCTCATGTACAGAAAAAATGTCTTTCTAATTGATACATCTTGTGATATTCTAATTTTTTTTTCTTTCACAGGTATCTTTCAGATGAAGGAATTGAAGCTTGCTTAAGTTCATCTGAAAAAGTTAATACAAATGATATAATCCTAGTTGCCCTTAATGTAAGTTATGATAGTGAAAGTTTTTTTCTGACAAATCATGCTAAAATGATATAACTAATGACTTAAGTATAGGTTTGTTTGTCTAACTAAGCATACTGTTTTCTGTGTGATTTATGTAAAGGACAGAGTACCTATCTTTCTCCTTGCCTGTATGAATTGTGAGTTTTATTTTCAAAGTCTGAAACCTGTAGGAGAAATATTAACAGATTTTGCAGTAGGAGAATATTTTTTGTTTTATAAAATGTAAAACTAAAGTCAAAGTACAAGCTGTAATACAATTGGAAATGCTATGTATTGACAGGAGTATGAAATTGTAGTACAAAATATGTTTGTTGAGATGAATCCTTACTTAGTTTAACTTCTGGACAGGATACTCCTTAAAGCACATTCAAACTGTACATCCTGTTGAATACATATTTAAGTATCAACAGGTTTCTTGCTTTACTGTAGGAGTATGGATTAGTAGTCGTTATTCCTGCCACCAAATTAACACAGGAATATACAAGATAGAGAAACATCTTCGAAGCAATAAACCATAATACTTTTAAGTATGTGAGAAAAATGTGCATGTGAATTCCTATTTTTCAGAATTCTAGTATATACAATGTTGGTAAACTTTAGTAAGTCTGCCGCCTTTCTTAATCTGTGTATTTGTTATTTGTTTTTATGTATTTTATCAAATCCATACTTAGATGTTTTAAAGCTTAAATGCACTATATATGGTTTAATGTAAACTTTGTGCTTTGTAATAACTGTAGTTTCAAGGGGAAAAAATCAATGTAATAGAGTGCTTAAGAGACAAGTGTTCTTTCTTAATGAAATTGTGTGAGAGGGGATTATTTTGTCCATCCTTTCATTTATTCTTTAAAGCATATGTTCAGTCACTCACATGTATGCAGGCACCAATCCATATAAGGAATTGGAAAAGAATTAAAGCAAAATTATAATGCAAAGATGCAAAGAATGTAATACAAAACATGCAGAGGGGGTAAGCATTTGGTTTCTGGACTATATTAGCATGCCTGTATATATGAGAATATATAAAGCATTGCTGCTTTATAAAAAACCCAAATAAATACTTCCAAGTTGCTAGGTATTACCCTGCATGTAATAATGTGCTGGAACAAGTACTGACATGATCATTTGTGACTATTTTGTTATTTCTGACTTGTTTGATAGATAATAAAAATGTTAACACAAGCACTCCAAAGCCCGATTTAATTCTTTATCACTGTTTTTGTCATTAAGTGGGTTGATTTTATGCGCAGAAGATTAACTTGTCTGTTGAGTACGTGGGGAATAGCAGTGTGTCTTTAATGGCAGGATAACAGTGAATTTATATTTGACTTCTTACAAATTCACAAATCCTTCCTTGACTGCTAGAGCCATGTTTTGGGCAGAAGAAATCAAGAAGTCATATGAACTTTTTTACCTTTTTTTTTGTGTGTGTGTGTATGAATTGGTTAAATAAGTATGAAATCAACATAAATGTACCTTTAGTCCTTCAAATGTTTTTATTTTGTGTAAGATCTTACAGAGAATTTGTAAAAGTTGTGTCCCCTTCCTGCTGCTCTGACTGCAAAGCACATTTTTGTAGACTTTACCAAGGGCAAGTCCTGCCTGACCATCCCAGTGTCCTTCTGTGAGGGAGTGACTGCATCAGTGAACAAGGGAAGGGATACTGAAGTCATCTATCTGGACTTCTGTAAAGCCTTTGACACAGTCACTCAGAACATCCTTCTCTGCAAATTGGAGAGAGATGGATTTGATGAGTGGACTGTTAAATGCATAAGACATTGATTGGACAGTCACATCAGGAGGGTATTGGTCAGTGACTCAGATGGACATCAGTGACAAGTGGTGTCCCTCAGGGGTCCATACTGGGGCCAGTGTTATTTAATATCTTCATTAATGACGTAGACTGAATGCGCCCTCAGCAGATTTGCAGGTGACACCAAGAAGAGTGGTGGGGTTGACACTCCTGAAGGATGGGATGCCATCCAGAGAGACCTGGACAAGGTCCAGAAGTGGGCCTACATGAATCACTGAGGTTTAACAAGACCAAGTGCAAGGGGCTGCACTGGGGTCAGGGCAACCCCCAACACCAATACAAGCTGACAGATGAACAGATCAAAAGCAGCTCTGCTGCCTGTGGATGAGAGGCTGAGCATGAGACAGCAGTGTGTGCTTGTGGCCCAGAAAGCCAATTGTGTCCTAGGCTGCATAAAAAGGAGTGTGACAGCAGGTTGAGGGAGGCGATTCTGCCCCTCTTCCGCACTGTCATGAGACCACACCTGGAGTACTGCATCCAGCTCTGGGGTCCCCAGCACAGGAAGGACATTGACCACTTGGTGCGAGTACAGAGAAGTGCCACTAAGCTGATCAAACCTCTCCTATGAAAGAAGCCTCAGAGGACTGAGAATGTTCAGCCTGCAAAAGAGAAGGCTTTGGAGTCACCTGGTTGTGGCCTTCCAGTACCTTCTTGTAAGGGAAATTACAAGAAGGATGGAGAGAGACTTTTTGCAAGGACAGTTAGTGACAGAGCAAGAGGGAATGTCTGCAAACTGAAAGTAGGTTTAGATTAGATATTAGGAAGAAATTCTTTACTCTGAGGGTGGTGAGGCACTGGAACAGGTTTCCCAGAGAAGTTGTGGATGCCCCATCCCTGAAAGTATTTAAAGCTGGGTTGGATGGGGCTCTTAGCAATCTGGTCTAGTGGAAGGTGTCCCTGCCCACAACAAGGGAGTTGGAACCTAGCTGATCTTTAAGGTTCCTTTCAACCCAAACCATTCTGTGATGATTCTATGATATGGAAATAGGACACGTGGGAACAGTTTATAGGACCCTGTGTGCTATTCAGAGACACATAACTGACAGATCAGTTTCCTCAGGTGGGCTCAGACTGAAAACTGAATGTGCTTTCTTAAGACTGTCTGTCGTGTGCAACAGAAAGTGTGTTGCTCATTTGTCCATTCTGTAGATACTCAGTAAATACACTAAAAGAGCATTCCTACGATAATTTTTTATTTGTAAGGTGTTTCTCACTGAAAACCGGAATAAACCAATTATCTACAATGTTTCATATACTAAAATACAGTCCTGCTCAGTTCTAGATCAGGATGTCAGAGCAGTAGTCCATTGACATATATTAATGGCAAGTTAGTGTCCAAGTTCTTTTAGTAATTACATTTAGCCCATCTTCTTTTAGAAGTGTTGTTTTTGATCATAAGTAAGGAGGCTCTTTGGCTTCACTACTGCAGTCTGCATCAGCATGCTCTATTTGAAACAACAGGCTTATTTCAAGCACTGGAGTTTAAAAAACACGGGTGTTGTAGGTTGCATTGTTATGCCTTATATTTTTTCTTAGCATATGTCAATGCACTAAAAAGGTAATTTGTAAAGTTTCATTAATTTTTATTCTATTTCCTATTTTCACATGCTGCCCCTTTTAGCTCACATCACCCTGAATGATGTGCCTGTCCAAACAGTGTTAGGTGAGGAAAGGGCAGAGATTTTTTCTTTTGATCGTATGAGTTCTTTTGTTTAATGTTGTCAGTGGCCACATTACACAGTTGCAGAATAATGTCATGTAGCTGTCTATCTCACTTCCAAAAGAAATAATTAGACATTTAAGTTAAAAAACATCTAATGAGAATACATAAGCTTTTACTCCAAGTGTAGTTGCAAAAATCATCTCAACCTTTTATGAAGGATTTGTGCATGTAAAAAGTCACAAACTAGAAACACTTTTCTCTAAGTGCCAGGTGGAGAGTAAAGAAAGGTGTTTACCTCTATTAAACCTCATAGTTATGTTTAGTCATTTCATTTCATCTGTTTGAAGCGTTTTAATCAACATTGAAAATGTACTTAAAACAATATAGTTTAAAAAGCAAAATGATTTCTTTTGTAAACTCTGAGTTGTTGAATTTTTTTTTCATCATACAGGGTTAAAGGAATGGATTTTTGTAATGAATAGTTGTCATTATGGAAAATGTACCCTTTTTTTTTCTTATTTTACAATGATTTTTTTGGAAACAGGATATTTTAGGTTAATATTCTCTTGTCTTCTGTATTAATTTCAGACAGATTTAAGAACGATTGGCAAGAAATTCCTGCCCAGTGACATCAATGGTGGAAAGGTGGAAAAGGTAGACAATATTTTTACTTCACTTTTCTGTGCTCTGTGATTTCTGTGTGATGACACCCTTCTATGGTGCATTAGTCTGGTTTTGTCATTATTTCACATACATAGAACCCGGTGTTTTAGTATATTATAGTATATATATTATATAGTATTATATAGTATATATATTATGTTCATATATATATATATGAACATAACTTGCATAAAAAGAGGGCACTTTCTTTTTTATTTCACAACTTTGAAGTGCTTAAATAAGAATGTGACCAATCCTAGCACCTTCATTTATCACTGACAAGTCATTTAGCCTCTTTGGTTTTGACATGGTATTAGAAGTTCATATTCCCCCTCCATTATTCTACGAGGGCAACAGAGCAGGTCAGGAAAAAAGCAAAGTAGCTGTTTGATTATGATGCTTAGTGGTACATGTTAGTGCTGTATTACTTGGCATACTGACGTACATGATTATAGCTATACGCTTTATGTAATTTTGCTATGACTGTGTATCCTGTAAGTTATGTGGATAAACTGTGTTAGATGGTGTAACATTTTGTGTTAGAGTATTATGCTTGAAACTTGGATGTCCTAGATTTTTAATGTACGTTGTGTGTTTAGATAGAAATTAACTTTGTCCCCTTCAGTATACCCTTCCTGTTTTGTTCCTTACATGCAATATAGAGAGTCGATAAATGAAGTAATTTTATTTTAAATCGAGCAGTAGTTCTCACTTCAGTTCATTATCCCCAACTACCAAATATAGACAGTCTGTGTCACTGATGTGAAAATTCTGGGGAAATATGTTTCTTCACTGTTGAAATTCAAATAGTCATAAGTTAAGGTGGATTTGTTTTAAGAAAGCAAGACTGATAAGAGAGGCTGTTAAGAGCTGTTTGCATTTGTTTTTTCTGTCAACGCTATTGTCTTAATAGAATGGTAAGTACTGTAAGCACAGATTTCTACAAGAACAACAGCAGGAACATTATTGCCATGTATGAAAAGCACACTTGAGAGATTGTCTGTTGCAGGATCATAGTTTTTAGCTAGGCAGCAGTTTGTGCATGCAGCATATCACTTAGTAAACTAAATTTATGGGAGAAGTTTTATTAACTTTATTTCTTATAATGCGGAGCTATGTTCTTTTCAGGTATTACTTGAAAAAAATAAACCAAGATGATGTTTTATGAAACTGATTGTTTACCTGTTAGGTTTCTGGATAACATGTTCTTGAAGATACTTCAGTGCTTCAAGAATTTTTTACCACCTAAATGAATTTGATTTAGTGGGTTTTATAGCTATAATTCTAATATTTTTTGTCCTCTTCAGTATCCTTTATTTGAAATACAGAAAACAAGCAAAATAGTTGCTTTTAATGTCATTTGGTTTTGCACTGTTCATTTCCCAGTTGCTTAATTACGTAATATTCCCAAAGTCCACATGTATTTGGTTAAATGTAATTCTCCATGGTATTAAGGTTATATATGTGGTAATGTTTGCCTTATTTAGTGTTATTGTTGAAATACGATTTCAGTTCAAAAATTCAAAATGACCTTTACCGTACTGCTTTTTCAGAGTTTTGTTTATTATGATAGGATTTCTTTAGAGGTAGTTGTCAAGTTTTCGTCCGTCACTTGAGAATGTACCTAATAATTTGTCCATTTCCTTTAAAAAGAATGTTTTCTCAGTTTCTGTTGTCGTTACATAGTTCAAGTGGTCAGTTAAAGATTGAAGTGTGAGTAATTTCCTCAGAGCTTTGATAGAGGTTATATGTGAGAATCTACTTACGTGCTTTAAAATGTTTTCATCTAGTTTTAGCTGCTCAGATCACCACTTGGGTTTTTCATAGTTCTCACTTCAACTGAGGAAGGTGCAATTGTGCCATTTGTTTCCTTTAAATTCAAAACCTCTGAACAAAAATGAAGGAAAACTCTGGTGGTTAGTGCTTTAAAATACCTGTGAAATAAGAGCTACCCTTTTATGGAAAAAACCCTTTTGCACTTGTACACACACAAATGCATCTATATTTTGTAGAAAAGAACATCTCAGAAAATAAAAAATGGCCCTTAATTGTCTTTATTAAAGACAATTTTTTTAAACAAATGTTGTTTGGTAAATTGTAGCGATTTACATACTTCTGTCAGTATTGTTAAAGATCAAGGATTTTTAATGTGAACTCCTAGTAAAATTTAGTTTGGTCTTATGTTGATCAACTGTGTTTATTTTGATCATAGATCTTAGAAAATTATTCTAAAAAAATGCCAAACCAGACACTTGCAAGCCATTTGCTGGAGGGTGATAATCCTTCAGGTTTTGAAAAGAAGTAATGATTGCACAGAAAAAGCCTGTATTTGAGAAGAACTCCTATTTATAAATTTTAGCTCAGGCTATTAGATACTGTACTGAATCCTTGCTTTCTTAACTGTAGTGTTTCCTTTTTTTTGAGTAACGTAAAGCAAATCTGACGACTTAAACAGTGCTGCTATTTAGCTTTCAGTGTATGCAAATACTTTGTTACAGAGCTGTGTGTTTATAAAGAAGAATATTTATGGGGCAGGAACAACAATAGAAGTTATGTGATACTATTGTTCCTCTCATCCAAGACTAAGATCGATATTATCTATGTCTTGAGAATATATGTTATTTCCATCTTGCATAGGAAATAAGTTTATTCTGAAGTATTATTATAACAGGCAAATAGTTGCATAAAAGCTGGCATAGAGTCCTAGTATGAAACAACATGGGTATTTGACCATGATAGGTGGTTATCAACTTCAGTCATTAATACACAGAAATGTTTCATTCACTCATTAATGGATTGTATGGATTTAAAAAAAGTTAACATTACCAGCATTAACCACAAGATGGCCACATTTGCATAGGATTTGGAAAAGCTGAACCCTCCCCTTTCTATCTAGATGACTATATACCATAAATATATGTTAAGTATTTTTAATGGAAGAAAACTGCAAAGAAGATTATGAAGTTATAATATATATGTTATGTTACATTTAAGGTGTTACTGGTTTTCTTTTGAGAACTAAGATTACAATGGAAACATTGATTCCAGAAGAAGCATTCAGAAAGGATTTAATTTGTGAACTCTTTGCTTTCTGAGTTGCTTTCTGAGTACCGACAAATTATTGATAAACAGTTAAAAACATAAGTTGCCAGCAATTTAATTCCTTTTTAAGTTTACTCATATGCTTCCCAGTTTCTGTTTCATTATTTTATGATTGTGGATTTTGGTTTCCTACAGCCTTTCTCCTTTCCTTTTTTTTTTTTTTCAAAATGATGATCAGATTTGTTGTTCGAGTTAAAAATGATAGGTTTAATAAATCTCCTTCCAGTGAGAGTGATTGCTACATCAGGCCTTTTGTTGTCATCATAGTAAAGCTACTTTGCTTCTATTCTTTTATTTATTAATTGCTCTTTTTTTCTATGTTTACTATGTTAGAAGTGACAGTATTTGTGTTTTTGTTTGTTTGCCTCCTCAACTGTTTTCATTCACTATTTTTTCATAATTGATATTTCAGAGATGTATGAAACATGACAACTGTTCTCTGAAAAAGCCATTTTTATCATGCTTTAGAACGTGCAGTACGAGTGATAGAAATTGAACATGACTGCCTGATAAAATTACACTTTTCTTTGCCTGGGGGCATCTGTTAGTGTGTCTAGATATTACAGCGTTTGCTTAACAGTGTTAACAGTCTTGTCTTCTCTGTTTCACATATCTAGCTAGAAGGGCCATGTGTTCTGCAAATACAGAAAATTCGCAATGTTGCTGCACCAAAGGATAACGAAGAATCTCAGGCTGCTCCCAGAATGTTACGTTTACAGATGACGGATGGACACACAAGCTGCACAGCTATAGAATACAGTAGCATGTCAAAAATAAGGTGAACCAACTTTCTCATCCAAGTTTTGCTCGATACTTAAGTGTCCTTAAAGTAATGGAAGTGTCCTTAATAATATATGAAAAGAATCGCTTGGCAAAACTTCCTTCTTGGATTTTGAATATAAAGGAGAAACTTAAATTCAGCATGCAAAAGTAGATCTGAATGTAATTTACAGTACCATTTATGCTGAAGTACATAATGGAAGAAAGGGGATTTTTGCAGCCATCTACTGAGTTGTATTTTCACAGCACACAACATTTTGGGTGTATGTAAACTTGAACCAAATTCCCAGTTTTTAATAGTAGCACATCTTTTGTCTGACCTTTGTAGCAGGAGTGTCACAGGTCTGACACACCTAAACTAATGCAACTAATGCTGCTTAACTGTGGGCAGGCCTTTAACTTGAATATTTCTTCAGTTAAAAGTGAAGGGTAAGAGAACTAATTACTGTTGAACATGGGGATTTTTTGTGTGTTCAGTTATGAAGATGCTAAAAATGATCTCTAGTGTTTAATCTCTAGATTCATGGTGTGCTCTGCACTTTTCTAGTTCAGATTACTTGGATTAAAAACAAAAATCTTCCTCTGTCTTTTTCTGCTAGCTACAACAGTTATATATATGTATATATATGTATATACACACTTAATTTTTGAATGTCATCTGTTACTGTTAAACTGCTCCTTCTGAGCAGGAGCCAGCTTGCAGTTTAGAGTGGTGCTGTCAGAACATTTAATGATATTTTAATTTTAGCTTGAGCCAGCAGAACTTGGAATATCATATTCCAATGCGAATATAAAGAGAGCAGTAAAGGAAGGCAAACAGACTCTTGTGTAAGTAGATTCTAGATCACAAAATATTTAATTGAACACACAGTACAAGACATCATTTGAAAGCTTTTTGATAAAATTTGAAAAATGTTAGCAAACTCATCACTCTAGTAATGTTGTGAGCTCTTCTTTTTGTGTAACATATGAAAATTCAATTTCTGTTACATGTAGTTGTTTCAGGTTTGAAACGGGACTATTATCCTGGAATAATGTACTTTTTCAGTACATAGTGTTTCTTTAAATTAATAAATAAAAAGAATATTTTATTTTAAATTGTAGGTTTTTAATGACTATGGTTTTCTTTTACCCCTCTCCCCATGCATAATTTTAATTTTTTTCTGTATTTCTTGCATGTTTGTTTGTTTGATCTCAATTTCTTTGCTTTTATCTGCACAATACAGAAAACCTACTAACATTGCAAAGGTTAAATGCCACTGGTGCTGTAATTGGCTGACTGCACTGTGAGTGTGCCTCACTATGTAGAATGGGCCTGTGATTGCAACAGTAGCTTCAGCATATTTTAAAGATATTATTGCCTCTCAGTTGAAAAGTTATAAGTGGCTGTGTCCTATTTCTCATAAGAATGAGCAGTCTTTAGATTGTTCTGCTTGTCATGTCTTCCAGTTATGGGTTGGAGATGCATGATTCTTTTACACTTCTGCCGTTGCTTTTCATAGGGTAGATTCACATGAGAAGATAAGGTACCTCCTTGTGGGAGCTGATGACAGAAAGTATTCATAATGTTTTTAAATTGCAGAGTAATGAGAGAAGAAACACTATGAGTTGCATGCTTTTTATTTTTATTCTAGTACAGTCCTGGCTGTTGGCAACATATAGAAAGCTTCCTTTCTAACCACTCTTTGTTTTCTCCTAAGTTAAATGTCTAAAAAAAAAATGAGATGATTACCCATCTGGAGATCCTCTATTAGCTATAAATACATACTAGGATGAGGAACTTATCTTAAAGTCAGTTGTCTAAGACTATCTTCTCTTAGTCTAAACAAATCACATCCTTAGTTTGGTATTGTGAAATTGGGTTTTAACCAAGCAGACAATTTGCAAACATTCATCTCTGTTAGAGTCTAATTTGCAGTATAGCGTTTTTGTGTAATGAGTTGGAAGTGTTCCAATAAAGCTATTGAAAAGTACTGTGTATACTCAAGGAATTATTGCAAAGGTTTTTGATGCTAATTTTTTATTATGGCATATGAAATGTTGGAAGTATAATAGAAGTATTTTTAAATGTTTCTTTGTGGGAGAATATTAATAAATGTATTTGAAATATTTGGCTTTGTTTCTACCTCTAGCCTGAACACTCCACCTGGAACAAAAATTAAGCTTTCAGGAATTGTTGAAGTGAGAAATGGGTTCTTGCTGCTGGATGACAGTAACACAGCAGTTCTTGGAGGCGAAGTGGAGCATCTTATAGAAAAGTGGGAATTACAAAGGGTGAGGTAACACCACTGCAAATACTTGTTTTACAGAATGCATATTACATTTCATGACATCAAGCTTATTGTGTTGACTGTGAACTTTTTTTATTATAAGCTTTTAGGAGTGTACTGTCGAAATAGTTTTAGGGCTGCAGACAGATATATGTAAGTAGGTCTTATGTATAATGTTGCATATTAAGAAATTAAAAGCAATCTTTGCATGGGAACTGATTCCTTTCTGTATTCTGCAGGGATTGAAAATGTTAATCAAATATATTAAATTTATTTTGGTACAGTCATGGCTGATTGCTTTCCTAAACAATGTGTTTGGTTCCAAAATATTATAGAATGCTACCTTTTACAATTACCATCTTCAGACTGTGTATTTTGAGGTAAAAATAGTGGAATAAGTGTACAGAAAGCACTGAAGTTGGTAACCTTTAATACGAACTCTGTATTGCAGATTTCATCAGTACTTTAGATAAATTTTTGGTTACAAAGACAAATTGGAAGTTTTAAATTCTTTCAACAAGCCATAAATCCTTTACTCTGGTGTCTGTCCCACTAGAACAAAAGTGGCTGCAGGAATATTTTTTCATACATTTTCTCACAAATGAGTGGAAGTTCTTAGGGCAGGAAGTTGTGACCCTACTACCCTTGGTCCCAAATACTTGCCAGATCAGTTATCGCTACTGCTACCACACTCATCTCTGTATTTTTGCATCCACATCTCTGATGGATGAAATGGAGTAGCTGCTTATGAACATGATGGTCATTTCTGTATAAAGCACTTCTTTTTTTGTTGCTGATGTTAAGTGGAGCTCAGTCGTTTTTGTTGCAAGTAGCCTTCTTTAGTGTTTGGTTGCACTTCTTAGATTTCATCAAACTGAACCAAAACTTATTTGAATGTTTGAGTTACACAGTGTCCATTGTCATAGATTCTATTTGGCATCCTCTTTGTGCTTTTATAGTTGAAAATAGTTTGGTTGGTTGATTTTTATTGTTGGTTTGTTTTTTTTTTAAAAAGCTATTCCTGGTTTTAAAAGAAGTTCTGGGACCAACAGCAGAAATATCCCAGTTTATAATTTTTTTCTTATTTAACATAAAGTCTTGTGAGTTTTAATATTGATGGGGACAGAAGGGAGACACATAGAGCTAATATGTTCTTAAGAATACCATCTAATTTGTAAGACAAGGGTCAATAGAATTGGTTGGCTTTCTTGGTGATTAACAGTCTGTTTTCATATTTCTTCTATCTGGACTTCAACAAATAATTCTTACTTCATAATTATTATTTTGTTTTTGAAATAAATATCAAGAAATAACTTGGAACATGTTGTGTTTGCAAGAAAGCAAACCATTTAATAACCATTGGTGTGCTGCTGAGTACACCTTTTAGCACTTGTTGTGAGCCAGTTCTGTTGGCTTTATGTGATATGTTTAACTGAGTGGTAGCTGTCACTCTTTTGCTCTGGTAAGATATAGAAAGTTAACTATTGCCTGTTGGTATCCCCTCAACTCTCTCGTTCCATCTTGGAGTTTGCCTGAGTATCATTTTCTTTTTCTTGTTGACCAGCTCACAGCACATGTGGCCAATGTCAAAAGCTCTAGGTGACAGCAAATCAATTTGGACAGGTGAACCATGACCACTGGAAATTGTAGTTCCAGTTCTATATCCAGACTGACAGCTAGACAGATAGGGCTCAAATAAGTCTATAGAAGCCAGATGTTACATGATAGCCATTTCCCCATGAATTCAATATTTCTCTCCTATTCAGAAAGCTTTGCAGGAGAGAACAGTGGACAAATAAGCATGATTGCTAAAATACCTGAGAGGTGACAAAGGACATTACCTCTCCTTGTCTAATCTTGCTGCTGAAGCATAAATAAAATGCTGAATTGTGTTTGCATAAAAAGACAGGAAACTTTTATTTGTGGGACTATTTAAAATGACTTGTTTTGAAGCCAGTTTTTTGGTTTTGAAGCCAGTTTTTAATTTTCTTGCTACTAGAATGTCTGAGATATGTTAATTTGGCTTCTCGTGTAGATGATGAAATAAGAGGTAACATTAGTGCTAGTAAGCCAAATAATATTCTGAAACTTAAGAATTAAAGTTGTTTAACCAGTTTAAGTTACTGCCCTTGCACCTGCCTGTCAGCTTCTAGTTGTTACATTTCATTACTGTTTTGTTCCATTCAGACCGTTCAAATCGCTTTCAGGAGGAATCAAGTTTTAGTAATGAGAGACACACACAACAAATATAGCATATGTAGAATGAATGCAGTATTATCACACAGAATGAGGAATAAATTTGCTATTCCTTGTAGCATTCAATTTTATCATAAGGTAAATTCTTGTCTCCAAATTTCGATTTTTTTCAAGCGTCAGTATTTAAGTAACAGTATATAAATAAGGAAGGAGGAAATGAGACTGTTACTGTGAGATCTTTTTTTCTAGACTATTTGGAAATGCAAGGTAAAGTGTCATGGACATCTTTAGGTGAAAATACAGTTCCAAATAACTGTTGCTTCGTGGAGTTTCTTATGTTCTGGTGGTGACTGGTGTTTCAAACATGAAGGGTCAGTATCTGTGAGATATTGCTGGTACCCTTCTTATGAAAAAACAGTACTTCGTATTGCCATTAATCAAAATATCAGGCAATATGTAAGTGGAGTCTGAAGCAAATTTTGCTGAGATGATTGGTGAGAGTATTTGATAGACTCATATTTTTAAAACATAGAATCTGTTGAATTACAAATTATCTAAAAGTAAAGTTCTCTACTATACTTAATGAGTCTTGTGTTTTGGTGAAGGTGAGGCTAAATATTGAGATTACCTTATGGGAAAAGGGAGTAGTTTTATGTATACATCAAAATTCATACTAGAAAGAAGTGTGAGGGTACAGTAGAACATAATATCTAGTTCAGTCTCATATTGTACAACCTTTGTTTCTTAAGAGATTCCCAAGGAAATAGGTTTTTAATATCACAATGCAAATACAGCAAAAAGGATAAAAGAAGCATACTAAGTGTATTTGTAACAAAGTTTATTGTAAATGATAGTTACTGCTGTGCTATGAGCATATTTAATTGTAAGTTAAAAAAATACTGTTGTCAAGTTGCTTTGTATTTGATGCAATACAAAATGTCATTTCCAAAGCAGCTGCTCTCACTTCTCAGCAGACAGTACTACCTGGGAAGAAAGTGTCAGGGCTCCTGTTTACCATTAGAACATTACAATTCTTTCATTATGGCTTTATGCAATAAATTGTTACGAATCAAAATCCGTGTAGCTAAATATAGTAAATAGGCAGTCAATTTTAAGTGCTTTTTTGCTATTTGCCCAATTGCATGTTTGAGCGGTAGATTAGAACAGTCATTTTCTTCTATGGGAAAGAAAAATTTAACCTTAAATTTCAGCATGTTCTTCCTGATTGTAGGACATGCTTTAGTTCTTAGACTAGCACTTAATATTTTTTTTATTATAGATTGATTCAGCGTGGAGTTCATTCCAAAACTGCTTGCATTTCTCTAGGTACAAACAAACAAGCAAACAAATAAAAAACAGAATAAGTGTAGGATTTACTGGACCTAGAGTGCCTTCCTTGGGGAAGTGAAGCGGCTTGGCCATGAAATCACTTGTACTGTGCTGCTTCAGTTAATAGATACAGAAAGGTATGAGCATGCTGCAGTGATCAGCCTTTGGTTAGCTCATAATTCTAAGGCAGCACTTTAAAGGAACTGATCGAATCTAAAGCAGAAAAATTTTATGATTTCTGCACTAAGTGCTTTGTTTTGAATAATTTATCAAATACTTTATCAGTGTTTTTTTGCTCCAAGGCATGAAGAAAAGGATTATTATTTTTTTTCAGCCTTGAAAGGACTTAATAACCATAAATGATTTAGAAAACGGTCTTTGGCTCCTCAATAAAAGTAGTTAACTTGAAAGGAGTTGACCAAAAGTTTTAATTTCGGTATGTATTAGCTAAATTGATCCATTACTTAGTTTAAAAAATTTTCTGATAATATAGTGGCTTAAAGGATGTTCACGGTTATACTACGGTTCTCACATGATGTATTTAAATCAATTTTACATAAGTGTAATAAGTATATAGGTAAATGTCATATATAGTCTTAAGTAAATAATACTGTCTCTGCTAATCGGGAGTGGTAAATGATGTATGTAATCATGCATGACTGTCCAGTGGGGGAAAAAAGATAATATAAAATGAAGATGATAAAACAGATACATTATATGAAATGCAATTTTGGAGCATTTTAACAGCATTAAAGACCTGTTCTTCCCTTCTTCCAGTTCTGAAACCAAATATTTCTGTGTAATACACAATAATTAACACATAACCAAATGTCAGTTACAGTGAGTTTCTTTCTCTTCCAGATTATTGCTGGTTTTGTAATTTGTAGAGAATGAGAAAAACTTTATCAACTTATGAACAGATAGTTTAATGCAATGTTTTACAAATCCATCTTTTGGCTGTTGTTGTTAACAAGTAATTGTATTATTGGAGAATGCTATGTTTTCAGGCCTAGGTCATCAATAAACCGAAGAGTTTAGAGCACTTGTTCTATCAATACTGTGTATTAGTAATTGTTATGCTTACTGTTATGGTCTTTGTGATCCAAAGACCTCCTAATCAATTTAGCCTATATACCATGCTCTTTATAAGGTTATTGGGGGAATTTCGTGGTAGCCCAGTATTTTGTTTCCAGCAGTGGCAAAAAGATGTTTTTTAGGGAGAGAGCACAACCTGAGCTCTTATGAAGCCTTAGCATCCAGAATTTCTCTTTTATGTTTTATCAGGGGATACAATTCTGACTCATCTTTTCTGTGTTTGCTTATGCGTGGGATCATGAATTTCACAGAATGGTTGAGCCTGGAGGTCATCTGGTTCCATCAGGGCCATCTAGAGCCAGTTGTCCAGAACAGTGTCCTGGCAGCTTTTGAGTATTTCCAAGGATGGGGACTCCACAACCTCCCTGGGCAACCTGTGCCAACCTGTGCTAGTGCCCAGTCACCCTCAGTAAAAATAGTGGTTTCTGATGTTCAGAGGGACCCTCTGTGTTTCAGTTTCTGCCCATTGTCTTTTTGTCTCACTGGGCACCACTGAAAAGGACCTGGCTCCATTCTCTTTACATTCTCCTTTCAGTTTGTGTAAATTGATAAGATGTCTGTGAACCTTACCTTCTTTAGGCTGAATTGGTCCAATCTGTTTTTAAACATGCTGAATCTGTGTGTCTTTACAATCTGTAGTGACAGCAGGTTTACTGGGCACTATGTAAAGAAACATCTGCTGCCTATTTGTGTGCTACTTTGTTCTGCTAGTGTAGGTTTTGGTATATAACTGAATTTTCTATATTTGCTCTATATGTTACCTTAATGATTATGCAGAATTCCATAATTTTCTTCTTTCCTCTGCTCCGCATTGAACCTTCTTCTTAAGTACCCCAGGATTTTAAGAATATCATTATTTTTTTCTGCTTAAAATGTCCATCTTGCAAATTTCCTATACTTTCTGAAATAGACATTTAACATATAATCTCTTTTCTGTTTGCAATTTATTAATCATCAGTGTTCTTTTACAGAGTTTGGCGAAACACAATAGGAGTAACATTGGAACAGAAGGCGGTCCTCCTCCTTTTGTACCTTTTGGGCAGGTATAGCGTACTTCTCTTTGTCATTTCATGAAAGAAACCTGTATTATGATATCTAGGGTACCTGGATCCAGTTAGATAAAGGCTATCAAAACACCTTAGATCATGATGACTTGGATATAAAAAATGTGCCTGTTTAAAAAAAAAATTGTGTTAATCCTATCACTTCGTGGCACCAGTTTCTATTTGACATTTTTCCTCTCAATTTCAAACTTAATTTTATTTCATATGTGGAGCCTTTGATTGTGCCAGTCAGATCACGTAGGCACTAACGTAGTCCCTTCTTAAATGCCAGAGGTACTTCCAGTAATCTTACCAGCCATGTTGTGAACTAAACTTAAAATGTAAAAGTCTTTTTTTGGCCTTTCTAGTGGACCAGAGGAGTATGCTTTTAGGAAAAACAGATCTAGATGTCCTAGGTGTACATTTTTGTGATCATATTCTTTATCTTAAATTGTGCTAATCTAATGCAATAATACTTTGGTCTTTTTTAAATGAGAGTAGGCAGAAGAGTTAATTAAAAAATTCTTTTGCATTTTCAGAAATGTGCGTCTCATGTGCAAGTGGATAGCAGAGACCTTGATCGCAGAAAGACTCTGCAAATGACAAATGCTGTAAAAACTGTTGTGGACAATGATGAATTTGAAAAGCAGAGAACAGCTGCTATTGCAGAAGTAGCAAAGAGCAAGGAGGTTAGAATGCGTGTGTTGCACCGTTTCACTTACCGTAATTGATCTTTTCTTGTTATTTTAAGTATTAAATGACAAATGCTTTCTGATATTTGCCTGCTTATAATTCTACTCCTGAATCTTTACAAAGAATCAGAGAGTCATTTTGGATTGATGGCTATGTTCTTTTAATAATGCCAATAAATGTATCATAATGTTTTATTGCAGATATGTTTTTGATACCACTATTAAAAAATGTGGGGTTTACAATTTAGCTAATAAGATTTAAGTAATTAATGCAGGTTATCAATTTTGATGTTTTTTTTCAATTCTCAAAAACTGGTGATTCCCTGCACTCAGTCTGAAAGAATAGCTAGAAAGTTTAGTTCTAATGTGTCAGGTTTTTGTCCCCCTTTGGTTTTCCTTTTAGTTTATTTTTGAAATCTGCTTTGTAAGTCATAAAAACTAGAATTATACACTCTTTTAACAGCCTCCTTTGGGCACAGAGAAAGAAAGACCTATCTAATAAATTAATCTTTTTGTGTGTGTAAATTAGTGCTTTATTTGTTGATGGAAAGCATAATCATAAAAAATATCACTGCAACAAATTTACTGCACTTTTTCTACTAGCTAATATTGAGGCTTATTTTTGTAAGTTCTGTTTGCTGAAATTTTGGTTTTGTGCTTATCTGAAGACCAAGACATTCGGAGGAGGCGGTGGTAGTAGCAGAAGTAATCTCAGTGTGAGTGCTGGAGGGAATCGAAACAGGGAACTGTTCCAGAAAGAGAAGATAGCAAAACCTGAGGGGAAGAATGAAGGTGTCTACCGAGAATTGGTAAGGTGGAAGACTTAAATGGAACCTTAAATGCTCACTACTCAAAACCAAAAAACAAATATAACAAAAATAAAATCAAAGTACCTCAAGGAATAATGACTTCCAATAATTTTGAAGTCTATTTAGAATACCTAAGGTGTTTTTGTACCTTACCAAGATAGTTAGGAGCTTCAGTGTGATTTGAGGGTAAAAAAGTTATCCAGGAAACTTTAAATGTGTATCTAAAGGTTAGATTCCACTAGGTTTGAAGGTTGTTTTTATGAAGGGTCATAATATGCCTATTTTGGAACTTGCAGACACAGTGTTATATTCATGGGATTCCAATTAAGAATGTATTTGGTTGCGGCTGTTCCAGTAGATGGGTAACTGGTGTCATTTTGGTTGGGTATGGGATAAGGAAGGACAGAGGGCCTAGTCCCATTTTGTGTTTGTTGCATGTAAGTCTGTCTGCACTGGAAGAGGCAGTTTTCACCAGAGTGCTTTAAAGCAGATGTCAGGCTCTTTTCTATATTTGACGCTTTGTGATTCCTGCTTTGCCTTTTCGTCATTGTGCTCTATACAGTTTAGAATAACAAAGCCTGCATTTCTGTAGAAATTAATTGTTTGTACTTCTTTGCTTTCTTCTACAAAACCTTTAGCCAATTATTTTCTCCTTTTTTTAAGAAATGTGTAACTGGGTTTTGTATTGTCTGTAAAAGTCGTGAAAGGGTTCGAACAGGACCAAACGGCTCGGTTTGATACCAGTATTATTTTGAGATATTCTTTTTAGTTTTCATCTAGACTAGGAGAATTTGTGCTTGACAGCACATAATAGTAGAACTGAAAACTAATGAATTAAAAATCATAATAATAATATTAAAAAACCCCAAACCTTTATTAGCTGGTTGTTTGGACCTAAGAGAGATTGTACGTGAAGATATTATACAAAACTGAAATATTTATCATCAATTAAATAAGAAATAGTGTTTCAAGTAAAAATTGAAGAAAAAATAATGTAAAATCTGGTGGGTTTATAGAATCTTTGTTGTATTTATTAGTTATGTGTGTACCTTTTATTTCAGGTTGATGAAAAAGCTCTAAAACACATAACAGAAATGGGTTTCAGCAAAGAAGCAGCAAGGCAGGCTCTTATGGATAACAGTAACAGCCTAGAGGCAGCATTAAATTTTCTTCTGAACAACAGTAAACAGAAACCCATTCAGGGACCACCACCTAGAGGTAAAACTTGAAAACAGGTGTTTACAAGCAAGGGACTTTGTGTATGGTGGATTACTAATGTAGTTATAGAAAGTCATATCTGCATGTTTTTTTTCTTAAAGTTAGAATGCATTGCAAACCTGAAAGCAAATACCTAGGAAAGGCCTCTGTGCCTTATATTCTTGTCAAAATTTTTGAATTGGAAGTCACAGATTGGAATATCTTTAAATGGGAAATACGTGTATCCTAAAATCCCAGAAAGACATGGGTTGGAAGGTACCTTAAAGATCATGTTGTTCCACCTTCCCCCCCGCGGGCAGGGATGCCACCCACTAGATTATGTCACCCAGGACCCCATCAGCCTGGCCTTGAACACTTCCAGGAGTGGGGCATCCACAGCTTCTATAGACAACCTGTTCCAGAGCGTCATCACCCTCACATTAAAGAATTTCTTCTTAACAGATAATCTAAATCTCTTTTATTTTAAAAATGTTCTCCCTTTTTCTATCTATTTTGTCCATGACAGAATTTTTTAAAGTCAGAAAATACAAACAGTTTGTAAATCAAATGAAAAAGTGTATACTTTTTATTTATTTATTACCCATTCACAAAAAACTTTTGATGCTTACAGGTAAAGGGAAGGGCCGAGGCCGAATAAGACCTGAAGATGAAGAAGAGCTAGGAAATGCCAGACCTTCTGCACCAAGCACACTGTTTGATTTCTTGGAATCCAAAATGGGTACTCTAACTGTAGAGGGTAAGTTACTGAAATTAATGTATCTGGAACAAATATTGGACAGTGTTGGTGGAATTCTTTTTCCTATTTATGTCATCTAAAAGGTGATTCCTAGAACTTCCTCCACACTCAGTCATAAAAAAAAAGAGTGCTTGGAGAACTGTTCCTCTCCTTTGAAAAAAGGTCAAATAAATTGCATTGCAATGGTTAGATGTCTAAAAGTAAGTAATTTGAAATAAGATGACATAAATCACAGTCTGTTAATCTGATGGGATTCCTCCAGAATCATGACTCTTCACTCATGATGTCATGAGTCTTCCCTGTATTTGTCAGAAATCTAAAATATTCAAAGAAAGTACCTTTCAAATACAAAAGCATTCTGCATTAGCTGATACAATTTAGTAAACTATTCAGGTAATGAATATAATTCAGAAAGCAGGTGTAGGGAATGATGGTTGAGATATATCTTGGCAACTCATTTCACTTACCAAAGATGAATTAGATTTTTACAGTGAACAGAAATTAAAACAGTGGGGGTGTTTTTCACTTACATTGCAAACATTGATTTCTCTTTGGATACATTTTGTGCTTATATTGAGAGGTTAGAGAAGGCTTTTTTGTGTGACCGAAAGACACTTAAAGGAAAATAATAGAAATAATCCCTGTGCGTTATATAACTTGCTTACTGTCAGTAATTATATAGTACGTAAGTAATGGTAGTTTACCAAGACTTGTGAAATAAGTGAATTGCTTCTTGTAAAATGGTATTATGGATTGCTAGGGGGGACTTCTATGATCTTGGGATTTAGTACGTGTACGTAGACAATAAAGCGTAGTGTTATATCAGTAAAAAAATGGTTTTATTGGTTATATGTATTTCAGTTTATAATCTTCAATGTTGTCTTTTAAAGATAAATACATTTTCCTTTTCTATGTTTTTTCCCCTCTTAAATAAAAATAAAAAGATTCCATAAGTGATCATAATAATAAACATAATTGTATTAAAACTTTGTAAAGGTTTTGTACTCCTTCAATTGCCAAAGGTTCTGGCATATTTCCTAGCATGACATAGGGTTTTTGGTGTTGGGGTTTTTAGCTTTATCTGAATGATCAATATGTGGTCTGTTGTACTATTCTTGAATCCTGCTTTTCTGAAAAGTAAAACCAAACCCAACTTGTTATCACTTTTGAAGAGTTCAGAAAGTGTTCTAATTATTTTGTGAAATTTTTTTAGATATTTTTGCCCTTTTTCTTCTGAAAAAGAAAAAGATGTTGTTCTTTGTAATTGGTAAGGCTTTGAAGTGGTTGCTTAGTTTCATGTTGTTTTTATTTTCCTTACTGACTGTGTATAAGCCCATAGGATTGTGTCTCCGTTTCTATGCCAGGTTTTACTTTTGTCTCACAAAGTCTGTTTCAAATGGATTTTTTTCAAGAAATATGTAGGCATATGTATTTTGTATTTTTAAAAGTGCTTTTTTCCTTGCCAAATTCGAGGAAAATTCTGCAGTCTGATGAATTCAAACACATCCTTGAAATGATATATTGAAAGTAAATTTTCTGCTAGTTTTCTCCCTCTGTGGTTGAACATCATCTCAGTTAAATTCTTAATTATTAGTTGTCTTAAGTTCCATTTAAACTGAGATGATAGGAGTGTTAGAAGTGTTTACAGAGTGATGTATGTGCAGTGACCACTGTGAACTCTTTCATGATGACGTCTGCATCCAACTGTCTGCAGAAAACAGGATATATATATATATATATATGTATATAGTACCTTCTAAATTTCATTTGATCCTGTCGGCTGTTAGCAGTAGACACATGTAGTTTCACTTAGAATTAGAAAAATATTGGTCAGAAATGAAAGGCACGTTGGGGGAACTGAAATGACTCAAATATGTAATGTTACATAACCAAAAATAAGGTCTCTTCATCGATTTTCCTGCATAGTAGTACACTAAGGAGAGCCCAGGCTGGCAGGTTTTTCTCCATTTATATTCACTAAAGGCTGTACTATGCTGCATATAAAAGAAGATAGTTCTACATCTTCTGTATTTTGCAGTATTTCTGGCATCTCGCTGTCCTGTATGGTCTCTAAAATACCATATTGTTTTTTAGGTATTCGGAGATGGCCTTGGTATAGCAATAGTGGTTTTAAATAAATGAGAATGTCTCTGCTGTTACATGAATGCTTGTGACCAGGAGCATATGATTACCTGGGATGACTGTATTTATCATTATTGCAAGCATGAAACTTCTGTACACTTCAGACAGATTGTAATGTCTTCTAAATGACTGCGAATCTATACAGAAGCCAAAAAACAGAAGGCAGTTTTCCTAAACTGAGATAAATATTTTTTAATTCTGTGCTATGCTGCATTTTCTTCAAAATCTGCTTATGTGATCTGGGGACAGAAAATGTCTGAAAAGTAAAATCTTTTCAAGTACACAGAGGATTGATTTGCTTTTCTCTATGCATCCCTCCCTATTTTTCTTCTATACTGTTTCTAATTGCACCTGAAACCTCAGTACTGTGAAGAATTTCTTAATTCACTTCTAGGTTTGCAATAACAGGAACAGTTTGTGAACAGGAACTGCAGAACAGTTGTTGAATTTTTTATCTTTGATTTCATACCTTTTCATCCTTGGATTTAGACTAAGTAGAAAAACATTTATGAATTGAAATACCTTTGTATTTTTTAGGATGTACTTCTATTCCTTTTTAGAGATAAAATAGCACATTAAATTTCTTGTTGTTTGGTGTTCATTTTTCTTTTTTTTTAAAAAAGAAGTACAAATTAGTTATAAGAAAGAAACTTGTTAGTTCTTTGCCCCCTAAGTGGTGTCTTGCAATGGTTGTTTATGTTTTATCTCCTTTTTGCCAGTTAATGAAATATTGTTTGAAGTAATTACAGCTGTTGGAAGTATTAAATACCTGACTCCATGATCTGCTAGTTCTTTCAATGTAAAACATAGCGTACAGTAAACATACATTGTTTAAGTGAAATGCAAAGAATTAAACCAAACATATCCATAGGTTTATACTGCATGTTTATTTATTTATTAAGTGGGAGTGGTTGGTGGCACCTATGAAAATGTTTGTGTTGAAATTAAGTAGTTTAAGTTTTGGTTGGCAAGAGAATCCTCCTGACTGCAAGAGATAACACAAATAATAGACAAAATTGCTGTCGACTAGCTGCCCTTGCTTGCACTTGGATTATTTCTGCCACTGAGCACAAAAGATTTTTCCATTAATCTCCTTCTTATATTTTTCTTTTGTTATGAGGAACAATTCATCCATCTTTGCCAACTTAAATAAGTAAACACAAGGTTTATCAGAGAGAACAAAACAGTGCCAAGAGATCTGACTGTAGTATTAAGGAATAACGCACAGTGTGCTTTATATATTCCCAAAGAAGTTAAAGGTTTAAAACAAATCAGTAATGCAATACAATATAATTAAAATATATTTATTTCATTTTGTGGTGCCACAATTTATTTGAATATCTGGGACGGAGGGCACTTGGAAAAAAAAAAGAGTCTGACTTTTTGGAATTAGAGGAAATTTACCTTTGGAATTTACCATTTAGTAGCCATGTTTTCAACAAATATGGTGTGCCCTATTGACAAGAGATCCAGATTGAACCATAGTCATGTTTGTTATTCAACTTTACTTTTAAAATGAAACTTCAGTGGTGTTAATTGTGAATATCAAGAAAATCACTTATATTTATTGTAGTAATATGTTAGCATTGTGACATATGTTAGGAGGCTTGTATTTTTATTTTTTCTTTAAATAAAAAAAGAAAAAAATATGGTAAATTTCATACATTTTAAAGAATAATAAAAAAATTATTGGTTTTTGTTCCAGTCCTTTAATTTTGTAAGTTAAAGTTTGTAGTAAATGCAACAGCAGAATGCTTTAGAATTTTTTGGCCACTTCTTCATTTTCACCCTCCTCCTCAACTTGTATTTATTTTGTTTCAACAGAAACATGACCTCAGGTTCCAGTTCCTCAATGTTACTACATTTTAGAAAGACTTATGTTGATATTTATCTAACTTGACAAAGCTATTGAGTAATGGGAATTTCATTCCATGGCATGAAATGTGTGCAAATGCATCATTAATTTTCTTCTAATTATTTAATCTTTTGTCCACTGTGAGATAGAACATGCCCTGGAGATAGCTGTCTCCAAGATACACTTCTATGCAGTTACATAAAAATATTATTCAGTTTGAAAGGAGAAACCCAAGTCATTGCCACCAGTGCAGGAAGGGCCACAGTCTTTGAATTTAACCACATTATTAAACATGATGAAATCCACAGGAGAGAGCCACAGGAAACCGTACTCTTTAAATTCCATTGTTCATGGAGCAGTGCTTTATAAACTGTGTTGACTGAGATTTCCAAGTGCAGCAGATCCTGCTGGTTTCTTGTAATCAAGGGAATGTGATTGGTTCTGTACGGTCTTCTTGCGTCATCACATACAAAAGCTAAAATGAGTAAAATAACTGAGTGAGAGTTTCAAACTGACAAATGCTAATCATCATCTTAAAGCTTCACAGCAGATGACAAAAGCCTTGTCTTTAATTTTGAAATGTATTTTTTCCCAGAACTTGTTCCCAAACCTCTGGGTACAGTGATGATGACTGGGTTAACACATCTTGCTGTCTGAAAGGAGCTTACCAAATCTTCTTGTTAAATGGCAAATTATTAATTGCTTGTTATTGCTCTGTAGGAAGCATTACTTTTCTGGGAACATTCTAATGATTTGTTGGAGTTGGGGCAAGAAGTAGAAGGAAGGAATAGCGCTTGAAATAGACAATCTGTGAATAGCATCCCTTGTTGCTTAACTTTTTCTCTTAAAGAAACTTCAGAATCCCTTCAGTTTTTTGGTGATCAGCACCAATACATGAAGAATCAGTACTGCTCTCATCTCTAGGCTTTTTTTCTTAAATACTGTTGACGAAGTAACATTTACTGTTAGTTGGCAGTTTCCATTTGTGAGTGGTTTGTGCTTGAACATTAAACAGTGGATTAACATGTCCTGCTCGGTCAAGGCTGTCGTGTATGACTAGTCCCTGGGGAAGCTTTTAGCACAATAACTGCACCTCCATAGAAAATGTAAGTTTATTGGATTTCACATACCTTAAAGTTAGAGTAGAAAAATGTCAGATGTTTTGTGAGCACCCTGTGTGTGTCGCAGTAAAGACACCTAGAAAAAAGATGCTCGTGTTCACTGTTTTGAAATTCTCTAGTCACTTTACTTGCTGTCTAACATATAGTATTATTTTAACTTTTCACTGCTATCTAAAAGAAATCTGTAACTGACGGATTCAAGACACTTTCAAATCAGCCTGTTACTTTAGTATTATGATCACATTATGTTGGGTAGACAATAGCTAAAATTACTTATTATATGCTATAAAATTGAATAGAAATTTCAGTACACTTTTTCCAGTTATTGAAGAATATGTCCATGTTTTGTTTTTTCCTCAAGGCTTTAACTGAAGTATAACTGCTCTGCATGCTTTTGTGTTGCAGTTGTATAGAGTCCTTGTATGTACTAGATGCTACCTGGGTGACTACCCATCTCAGTTCAGGAAACGTTTATTCCTTTAGACGAAGGGGAAAGGGCAGTCCTCAAAAGGAAACGTTTAGAGTCTAAGTCAAACCTAAAATCCTGCCACCTAGCAAAATATTACCACGCCCCATCTAGTCATAAACCCATTTTTGCTTTTTTTCTGTTGGAACAGTGACTTTTTAAATGAATTTCATGATAAAAAATATTAAATAAGATGGTTTTTAATGAAGTATGTTAGAGTTTTATACACATTTTTCTTTAATGGTGTATACAAGGGAGTAAACACTCAGGGATCATCAAACAGTTCAGTCACTTCATGTGTAATTAACATTAGGAATAGATGTAAGAGCTTAGATTGGGAATAGGAAGAGTGGAAGCCCAAGCATTTTACTACCAGAGGAGAAGAGGTATAAATTAAGAATATCATGAGCAAAGAATATTCATTAATTAGGAAGTTAAATCTTTCAAGGCCACAGGAAGTCTAGAAGATGGGTATGTATTATACAGAAGTGGAAAAGTGTAATGAAGATACTTACTGAAAAGTTACAAATACAAACTAAAAAAACCCATTATTTTCATGAGCTGTTTGTAAAGAAGAAATAAAGAGGTACTTTTAAATTTAAAAGTTTTAGTCTTACAAAAAGTAAAATTTTAAATTATACGAGATTTAGTCATATTTTCATTTTTAAAAAGAAAATGCATATTTATGAAACTCTTGATTCTTTCTGAGTAGTATATATTTACATATTAATGCATTAAAAACATTATGGGTTTCAAAGTAATAAATTATGCAGTAAGATGTATTTTTACCAAGATCATGTTCATGCTAAACCTTATGTATGCTCATGTCACTTTAAAAAATAAAAACACTATATCCTTATAGTCAAAGATTTCTGACTTCTAAAAGTTATGCTACATCAGGTATATGTAAAAATAGAACTAGATTCTTACTACCTGATTTAGTAAATAAAATTGATAAAAATTCTATGACCTATTAATAATAACATGATGTTTGGAAGTATTTTCTATGAAACAAACAAACAAACAAAACAGGTGAAATCTCTGTTTCATTTTATCTCTTACCATGTAGCATCTAATTACGAAAAGTGATACATTTGCTGTCAGGTATCAGCATTCATTGTTTCCAGTGGTAACACGTGAACTGAAGTTCTTAGTTTTCCCTTCCCACAGTATTGTATGAGAGCCTGAGTGCACGGTCTCGCCATGCCCCCTGGGCTCATGCAAACAGTATATCCATGGCCAGATGCCATGGATAGACACAGACAAGGGAACAACACCTTTGCAGTCGCCCACATGACACAAAATTGCTCATAGAAATCACTCTATTGGGTTTGTTTTCCTTTGCTATCACGTTTAAAGTGTGCTGGCAGATCTCATACCCAGCTGCCATCATGCCTGTATTCACTTGGGTCTCTCCTGGTCCTGAGACCCTTAACCTCTGGCATCTCAGATGCCTCTTGTCCAGCTTGTTGGGTAGTACAACCTGAAGTTTGTAGAAGCGTTACACGAGTGTACTTACGTAGGTCTGACCACTTTGAGCCCAGACCTGTGGTCTCTCTGGTAGATGACCTTCAAGACCCATGGTCTCCAGTATTCAGCTGCCAGGTCCTCCTTGTCCCAGTTGCCAGCTTACTCTGTCTCAAATTTGCCAGTATGTTTAAAAAGACGTCCCCTCACTGTAAAACTCCAGCCCCAGGAGCTGCCAGCTCATGGGATTGGCTATGAGTTTTAGTTAAATATATAGATATATGGTTCTTTAATACTTTGAGATAGCATTAAGAGAATAGGCCATGAGCTTGTTCCCAAGGAATTTCTTCATTAATTTAGGAGAGTAAATAAGGGGACTTGGCCAAAGTTCAAAAGGACACCACACAAGCTAGATGAAAATGTTCCACAATACTGGTTCAACATATACTATTAATCTACAACACCCAAGTCAAAATCCAACCAATTCCACAACACTTCAATCAAGATCCAACCCCTCCAGCTCCAAACCACCCCCAAGCATCAAGAAAGGAGCAAAGAATTAGAAGCAGAGGGAGTAAGAAGAGAGAAGGAGAAGGAGACAGACTATATAGCTACCACCAAAGCCTTGTAGAAGACCAGCTCTCACAAGTCCAAGTGTCAGGGCCATGACACTAGGCAAACACATGCCCATGGTTTTATCTGCTCTGGTCCCTATGGCCAACCCCTCCAGGGGGGTTCTGTGACCCACCAGCCAGTCTGGGGTTCCAGACCAGGATGAGGGGCAGTGTCCTCACTGTCCCTGCCAATTTGAGCCTGGCTTAGGAGCTGTAGGAGGTGTGATGTATTATAGTCTTCCCAGGCAGTTTGTGGCTAACAGCTACTCCGGGGCTTCCCCATGTGGGCTCCTGGGGTCTGCCATGAGGGATACAATGTCACCCCAGCTCTGTGAGGTTTGACCCATCCCTCCCTCTCCACACACACACACACACACACACACACACACACACACACACAAACACTCCCCACAAGTTGGTTCTGACCCAATAATAACTGGTCTGGTGTCTAACACTCACACACACAATAGAGAACTTAGAATTTAATAAGGAGAAGAGACAGGTTACAGTGATCACTTGCAGGAATGTATTGACCAGGAGCCTACTTACTTGCAGCTCTCCTGTTTATTCTCATTTCTTATTTTCTCGCACATATTTCTCTCGGTTTCATCTCTCTGTTCCTTCAGCTTTTCACCTAAAGAACCTATTAAAAATTCCAAGGCTGCCTAAAACCCACCATATTTCCATGAAAAGTTTCACAGATACCCATAGTTACCTTCCTCTCCAGCAGGCATTCTCATCAGTTGGAGTTCTGGTTGAAGCTCTTGAAGGTAATCCTTGAGCAGTTCCTGTTACAGCTCATTGATCAGTCTCCAGAATTCTGGACTTTGTTGCTACTCCTGTTATCTCCATTTTGGCAACTTTGTTCATTTTACCACTTCTATTTCTTGCCTTTATCTTTTATACTGAATAGCTGTTAGCAACTTATTTTTACAGAAAGTTTCAATTCAGATTAGAAGTATTCCTTTTTTTTCTCCTCGTTTTCTTCTCTCTTCCTTTCTCCCTTTTGGAATTCTGCTTTTCTGTCTTAAGTGGCTCTTATTCAAGTGAGTTGTTGATGTTTTTAGAGAGGAATGAGTAAAGTCCTGGAAATGCCTGGCTTTTCTCATTCTAGTAGATGGTTTGGTTCTAAGTGCAGCCCACAGTAGTGTATATTTTCCAGTGACTGGGAATTACAGTTCAAATGTGTCTGCTAAATTTTCTGTGTCACAAATACCGCATACATTTCTACAGGATACTGTTGCTTTATCAGAGTCTGAAACACTATATCTAAAATATGTTCATGTGAAATACATTAACAATGAAATAATTTTTTTCTTTCTAGAACCAAAATTGCAATTTCAGCCACCACATCAAGTACAGCACAAAGTTATGAACACAGAACAGAATGGCATCAAAGAGAATCATTCAAGACACATTTCGCGCAATGACACGAGACAACTGAGGAACGAGAAACCCCCTCGTTTCCAAAGGGATTTTCAGAATTCAAGACAGGCTTTGGAAAGTAGTGGGTTACCAAGAAACAGAGGTCCCGAAAGGCACAGCTCTTTAGAACATTGGACAGATGAAAAAAATAAAAGTGACAGACATTTTCCTAGAAATGATAGGCCAAGGGATTTGAGTTATCCCATAGCCACTCACCAGAGTGATATTACTTTCAAAAAAAGAGATAACAATATGCAAAACAGAATAGGAAAAGGAGTGTCTTTCACAGAATTCAAGGAAAACTCTGCTACTCAAGATACTACAGACAACAATAACCAGAAACGTGGGAAAAGGGAAAACCAAACACACAATTCTGAAAATTTTTGTGATAGGAAGGCACGAACAATAAGTAGTGAAACTTTTATGGTAAAAAGTGAGCAACATTTTGGTGTTAATAATGACTACCAAAATCCCAGCAGGACTGATAATTTTAATACTGTACCAAATGGAGATACTGAGCATCATCAGAAAGGAAGACGAGTAGGACCTATCAAATCATCAGGACCTGCTACGATCCCATCTTTCGATGATAAAATGTTGTATTACAACACCGGTCCCAAAAGAAGAACTGGTCCCATAAAACCAGAGAAAATATTAGAACCATCTATTCACATGGAGTATGGAAAAAGTTGGAGACCAGGGGATGAATGTTTTGCTCTTTATTGGGAAGACAACAAGGTATGCCTTTGCCAAATGAGAATTACCTCAAATTGTACCACTAATGTTTTCTTACGCACTTGTAGGAGATATTTAGCACACTGCTACAGAGACATTGTTCGTAGGTGTGCAGTGTGCTTCTTGGATAGCTCCGTGGTCTATTTTTTATATTTGTGAGATATGTCACTTATATTCGTATTTTTTAAATGCTAAAATCAAGTCCTTGTTTCTCTCATTTAGGTGGAGTTTAGGAAGACTAAGCTCCTCACTGAAGCATTTTACTTAAGTGCCAAATATTTGAAGGGATGAATATGGATCTAGGTGCTCATGTTCTTTGCTAAGGAACAAAAATAGTCTTGAATGGTAGATGTGTAATGCCTTTTTCTGGAATAAGTCAGCATGCAACCTTTAGTAGCTCAAAGGAAGCTCAGAGTCTGCAGGAACGGGGCTGTTTAAAAAAACTCCCTCTTTTAATTTCAATCATTACAGAAAGGAAACAGCAAAAGGCTTAATTTTGATTAGCACTAGTAGACTATTAGCTGAGGAATTTGTGGAACAAATGATTTATGCTGCATGATAGTTTTGTTTTACTGATATTTTAAAAGTTTAAATACTTCCTTTTCAGCTATTTTTCCCATTAATAAGATTTCTCTTGCAGCAGGACACTTTGCTTTCTTCTCTTTTGCTAAAAGAGTTTTAGACTCTTTTGTTTGATTTGTCATTATCTGTTCAGGAGTTCTCTGTCATTCTTCTTGGGCAGTTTCTTTAGTTTTTGACTCTTTCTGATAATCTGAGAAGGGATCTACCTTAAATATTGTTGTTCTTTGAGTAGGTCCTATTCACACTTTTTTTGGTCTTTTTTTTTTTTACTGTCTATTTTTTATGTTATTTATTATAAGTGGTTTTCCTTCTGTTGGTCCACCTAAGCTCAGCCCATGACTTTTTTCTCTCCTTTCCTTGTATGATTAAAACAAATGATAAACCATACACGTTTTTTGGTAGTGTCAACATATAGTAAGTTGACTCTCTTAAATAGGAATTTGTAGCTTGAGTGGATGGATTAGTGTGAAGTATAATGGCATATTATTGAATTGTTTCCTATTTTGAGAAGCATACTTGCATTACTGTGAGATGAGTTTTTTAAATTCTGGAAAGTAAAAACTTGCAAAATAAATACATACGAGGTTATCCCAGACTGTTATCTGAAGAGTATTCATCACATTAGAAGGGGTGTTGTGGACAGTAATTAATTTCCTGGTATTTATAATAAATGCTGCTGCTCACATCTAGGGCAATTTTGATATGTGATGATACAATACAGTACTAAGCTTAACCATGTTAGGGGGCAGTGATTTCTTTGTGTTCACTAAGATAGAAGTGATTGAGTATCTTCAAGAAAGCTATATTTGCATAAGTGTAAAAAAAATCAAGTTTCGTGTTTAGAAAAAGTACTTTTTGAAGGGGTAGTTTTATAATATTTTTGTCATATTTTATTGTGTGATAATTATGTAAGTACATCCAGTGTATATGGCTGATAAGCACTTACTGATATGTGTATTTTAAGTAAACATCTTACGGTAACACTTCTCTCTACACAGCAGCATTTGTGTTAGTGATGGATTTGTTCTGCTTTCAGAGAAATGAAAACAAGTCTTTTAAATGTTCAGTCTACTTTGGTAAGCTGCATATTTTCTCAAGGAGTGTTCTAAATACATTCTACCATACCCTTGCAGTCTACCTTGTGGAAGTTTAAGATACCTGGTTTAATATCGGGTACAAATTTAATTCAAAACATAATACTGTCTAAGACTAAGTATATATATACACAGAGACATACGTATATATGTATATGAAAAGGTAATTGAAAAGGTAATTGTTGGCTGTTTGTGGTATTTCTGATAATATTTTATGACCTTTGAAAATTTCTCTTTTAAGTTCTACCGGGCAGAAATTGAAGCTCTCCATTCTTCTGGGACAACTGCAGTTGTTAAATTCAGTGATTATGGAAATTATGAAGAGGTGCTTCTCAGCAACATCAGGCCTGTTCATGCAGACACATGGGTATGTCATAACAAATTGTATTAAAAATATAAACTACCTAGTCTGTACAAAGTATGTAACTCTTTAGAAATTAATGCCTACTCATGCAAAGAATGCTACTTGCATGTGTAGAGAAATAGTTATGCGAATACATGAACAAAATCTCAAATTTTAGTTGTCTATATGAAACTTCGTAGAAGTGTATGATGATGTGGTATTCTTCCTGTATAATAAATTTCAGTTGTATTGTTTGAAAATGAATAATTGATCTGTCAGCCAAACAGTTTTGTGCATGTTTTTTTCTCTTAAAAGTTGTTACTTTATTCAACCCAGTTTTCTGTTTTATTTCATATACATTGTATGTTGTTCTGTAAAGGTTAGGAAGTAGTCTTTAAAATACATGTTCTGAAGCTTTTTACTATGTGTGTATGTATGACAAAAAATAGACATCTGTATCACTTTATTTTGTATCATGATTTTATTCTTGTTTCAATGATTTCTTCTTCTTTGCCAAATATCGTGGTAGATGTCTATGCCTCAAAATGTGTTTTACAAAGTTTAGAATGTATTAGCCTTGTGGAAATTGGAAATTTCAAAAGGCTTTATTAATCAATGTCATGGATACAGAGATTCATTTTGATTTAAAAAAAATACTAGTATTACACAATTCTTTGCTGTTTACTCTTATTATAAAAAGCTGCACGAAAAACCCCAAACATATTTGCGTATTGATTCCTTAATGATGAGTTGACTGTGTTAATTTTAATTTCTTACCTCTTGGTCATATAGCCATGCTACTACTGCTGCAGAGGCTGAACAGTCAACTCCTGTTTCCTGCCAGTGGTCTCTTGACATGTACTGTTGTCTGTAACTCTCAGATGCCCTAATGACCTCTGAGATTGCTTTTTTGTACTTAAAAAGATCTTTGAAGTTCTTCCCAGCTGATACATTGCTGTTTCTATTAAAATTTACCCTTTTTTCCCCTTCTTTTGTCCTGCTAGCTGAGCTGTAAGGTGCTAGTTACTTACTGTATGATTGTACTTACTTTGACCCTTTTTCAGGGTTAATAATCAGCCTTTGGTTTTGATTATAGTTTTGAGGAGTGGCTTTTATTTTACTTTAACCCTCTGAAAGTTATCTCTCACAGTCTAAGAACTTGGACTAGTATTAAGTTGATCCTAGTAGTGAGGTGCCAACCTGAAGCAGTGGTCATTTTCCCTGCCTTTTCTGCCTATATCTGACCACGTGTTCTTCCTCATCCCTCTCCTCGCATGTTGGGTCATCAGTCATGTAGCCACAGGATGAGTTGAATGAAATGGACCACTTTTTTGTTCCCCCCAGACTGTTTTATTTCACAGTTAGTTTGTTAAAGCTGACACAAAATGGTGGGACCATGTATGGAAAGGGCATTCTGCCACTAAGTAGTGTAATCCTAGCATCGTGCTGCATCCTGATCGAGTCATTGAGGCTTCCTCTGTTGTTACTGGGGACAAATGAAGATTTTCCAAGGACTTTCAGTCCATTTAGAAAGATACCCTTCTCAAGGTTCTTTGAATTGCATTCAAACATTCAAACAACTAGATTTTAAATAATTACACAAGATAAATAAATGACAATTGTACATCTTCACAGTAAACAACTTTTCTATGGTTTTGATTTTTTTCTGATGAATTACTGTTTTGTTGCTAGAAGGTCCTCGCAGCTATAGGATTTTTGCTGAAGAAAGTTAATTAGGACCTTGCTCTTCACTTCTTTGTGTTTGGATACTAAGTCTAGTCCTCTTTTATTTGTAGTTCTTTGTCACCCGTTGGAGTCATGCTCTGATACTCAGGTTTGTCTTTTAAGCTGAACACTGTTGGTCAGTTCCTTTGTCTCAGTGTTCATACTAATATATAAATGTAGATGGCATGCATAAATGCAAAATGAAGTTCTCATGCTGCTTAGTACTTAATTCTTTGACGTAAGATTTAAGTAACTTTATGATATTTCCTTGTTACAAGAGAACAAAGCAGATTTTAAACTGACTTCAGTAATTCTTTCATTGATCAATGTTGTCACCAATGAACTTGCATTGTTGGAAACGTTATGGTGATTTTTATTTCAGTCCTTCCAGATAATTTTCAGATAGCTAAGTAAAGCCCCCTGGGAAAATGTTTTTGCAGGTGCTGGGGTCCATCAGTGCTGGTCACTTTTTAAACGTTACCTCCTAAGGGCACAGGAGCAGGCAATTCCCAAATGTCAGAAGTCAAGCAGACAAGGCAGAAGGCCACCTTGGTTGAATAGGGATCTTCTCTTGGAAATAAGGTGAAAAAGGAAGGTATATGTCCAGCAGAAGCAAGGTCAAGTGACATGGGAAGAATTCAGAGATGCTGCTTGCTGGTCTGGGGAGAAAATTTGTGCAGCCAAAGCTCAACTGGAGCTTAAGGTGCCCAAAATGTGGGAGACAATAAAGAGTTCTTTTAAATATATTAATGGCAATAGGCAGTATAGAAATATCATAGTCCTGTTACAGGATGAGGATGGTCACCTCACAAACAGGGACAGAGACAAGGCAGAGGTGTTTAACACTTTATTTGCCTCTGTTTCTGTTTTCATCATGGATGATGAACCAAGAGGGTCTAAGTGCCTTGAGCTGGAGGACCATGGCTATGAGAATGATCAACTCCCAGTCAACCCTGAAAATGTGTGGGATCTGCTGCTCTAGAGGGATCCCTGCAAATCTGTGGGGCCTGATGGGATTCATCCCAGAATGCTCAAAGATCTAACTGATGTAATTGCAAACCCTCTCAATGATTTTTGGGCGGTCTTGGGAACCTGGAGAGGTCTCAGCTGACTGGAAGCTGGCAAGTGTCCTGATTTTCAAGGAGCAGGACCCCAGAAACTACAGGCCTATCAGTCTCACTTCAGTGCCTGGTAAAATCTTGGAAGAGATTATTCTGTGAGGTGTTGAAAAACACCTAGAGGACAACACAGTCATTGGTCACAGTCAGCATGGCTTCATGAGAGGGAAGTCCTACTTGTCGAACTTGATTTCCTTCTGTGACAGGGTAACCCAGCTAGGTGATCAAGGAAAGCCAGTAGATACAATCTTTTTGTGCTTTTGCAAAGCTTTTGATACTGTCTCACACAGTGTCCTTCTGGACAAAGTGTTCAGCACACAGCTGGATAAAACATAATGAGCTGGGTGAGCAATTGGCTCATGGGTTGAGCCAATTACAGAGGGTAATGGTGCATGAGGTGACATCAGACTGGAGACCTGTCACCAGTGGGGTTCCACAGGGCTCCATCTTAGGCCCTGTGCTCTTCAAAATCTTCATAAATGACCTGGATGCAGGACTAGAAGGAGCACTAAGTTTGCCAACAACACCAAACTGGGAGGAGCAGTTGAATCCCTCAAGAACAGAAAGGCCCCTGCAAAGAGACCTCGACAAATTAGAGGACTGGGCAGTCACCAGCCATATGAAGTTCAACAAGGGAAAGTGCTGGATTCTGCACCTGGGATGGGGCAGCCCTTGGTATACATACAGACTGGAGAATGAGATGCTGGAAAGCAGTGCCACAGAAAGGAACCTCGGGGTCCTGGTCAATGGCAAGGTAATTATGAGTCAGCAGTGCCCTGGCAGCCAGGAGGGCCAACCGTGTCGTGGGGGCATCAGGCAAAGCATCGCCAGCCGGTTGAGGGAGGTGATTGTCCCACTCTGCACTGGGGCGGCCTCACCTGCAATATTGTGTGCAGTTTTGGGCACTGCAATATAGGAAAGATATTAAGCTATTAGAGAGAGTCCAAAGGGGGCAATGAAGGTGGTGAAGGGCCTTGAGGGGAAGCCGTATGAGGAGTGGCTGAGGTCGCTTGCTCTGTTCAGCCTGGAGAAGAGGAGACTGAGGGAAGACCTCATTGCAGTTACAACTTCCTTGTGAGGGGAAGGGAAAGGGCAGGCACTGATTTCTTCTCTGTGGTGACCACTGACAGGACTTGAGGAAACAGTATGATGCTGTGTCAGGGGACGTTTTAGGTTAGGTATCAGGAAAACGTTTTTCACTCAGAGAGTGGTTGAGCACTGGAGCAGGCTCCCCAGGGAAGTGATCGCAGCACCAAGACTGTCTGAGTCCTAGACGCATTTGGACAATGCTTTCAGGATCATGGTGTGATTCTTGGTGTGGCCCTGTGCAGGGCCAGGAATTGGACTTGATGATCCTGATGGATCTCTTAAAGCTCAGCATATTCTATGATTCTAAGTCTTTCTTAGCTGTCTGTATTGAAGACTTGTTATTAATGTAGAAATATATTGTATGTTAGCCTTGATGTCCTGGTATTGCCAGTTTTTCAGACTCCTTTTTGAAAGACTTGTTGACGTTGAGAAAAGATTTGGGAAACTGACTTAAAGGCGTACATTTAGTCAATTTCTTAGAATTGATTGTCTTTACTGTTTGTTTCAGCACACTGTTTGGTAATCATGTGTTGAATTTAATTCTTTGTCCAACAAATAAAAACTGATGAAAATATACCACTGGGAAGAAGGGAAAAAAATGGAAAAGCCAACTGTTGCTCAACTAATCAGTTGAAAAAATAGCCAAAGTACCACAAGGACCTTATTTTGATGATATGACCTATTATTTAAGCACCTAAGCTTCTGATCTGCTTTTTGCAACCTTTATAATTTTAAAAAATAGCAAATTAATGAAAATTCTTTACATTGTTCGTAGGTTTAATATAATTTCATTTTCACTTCATCTTCTACTAGTTAACTTTCTGCTCTCTGTTCCTGCTGTCTCTCCAATACTGAACCGCACTGCATTAGTACAAGTTTTGTTGTTTTAATGGGTTTTGGGTGGTGTTTTGGTTTGGTTTGGTTTTTTGGTTAGTCGAGGGGGTTTTTTTGGTCTTTTTTTTAAATTTGTTTTGTTGTCTTTTCTTGACTGTAGATTGAATCTGCCTCATATTCTCAGGGTTTGTGCTTACCACCTTAACGAAAAAAGTATAACTAGATGATCAGGACTCCTTGATAATTGATTGTATACTGTCCATTACCCAGTTTGCCCAGAGTTCTTGTAAGTTTTCAGTCTCTCTGACACCTTACATGCAGCTCTTTATTCTGGTGGCTAGAAGTATAGAAGATAAAGCTGAGTTTTACATTAGGTAAACCAAAAAGCTAGTGGGGAATTTTTTTCAGTAATCGCATACAATACCAATATAAATATATTTAAGAACACTAAAACTGTTTATTTTTTTCTTAGTGCCTGAAAAATATGTCTTAAGTATGCAGTTCATAAATATTTTTAATAATAAAATTACATTTGGATTCCACTGTTCTAGAGTTCTTATTAAGTGTCTTGTATGTAACACTACAATACTGTATCCCTCTAGTTCCCTCAATGTAGCAGGGGTCACTTAATGAAAGTATTATAATCCAAATAAAGAAAAAATCACTGAAAAGCCATTGTAGAAATAAGAACTGTTTGTTTTTTCTTGTAAAATATGTAAAATTATGCTAACAACGGAAAAGCATGGAACGTGAAGGACTTTCCTGAATCTCTTAATTTGTTCTGTGGAAAAAAAAAATAAAGTCAAGATAATACTTTAAACTCTAAGTCTTAATTTTATTCTCTAATTTGTAGGATTTTTTTCCTCAATAAATTATGAAAATTTGTAGCCTAAGTGTTCGTTGTGTGACGTTTTTCCCTAAAGCCTAGTAAGTCCTTACTCTGTTTTCAATCCTCTATTTCCTTAGTCTTACGATAGGCCTTTTCCCACCCCATTTACACTACAATTGCCTTCTTGTTTTGTTTTGTTTGTTATTACTGTATGAAGGAAATAAAGATCATAGTGTTCCCTATATATGTTATGTAGTTTCACCTATAAATGTTATGGTCTTATCTGATTACTCTCAAAACAAGCTAGAATTCATATGAACTCTTTGCTTACAGTATTCTAATTACTCTAAAAATTCTAATTATGAAGTTTGTAGTTTAGATTAGTTTCCTCTTTCTGTATCTTGCACTGTATTTCTGCATAAAGATGTAAGAAAGCAAAAATTATTTTTAAGGCATAAGTATTATACATATTCCTAGTTTTTCTGTAATTTGTTCTGTTCAGTGGAGACTGAAAATCCACTTGGCAGCTTTCCTCAACTCATTCCTTCAGGAATGAATGAGCTGAGGAAAGAAAACAGCAAAGGATCTTGGATTACAGTTAATTCATTCTGGCAGACATTTGAGAGCTCAAATTCGATATCTTTGTGTCTTGCACAGAGCTCTAAGAGCTTCTACATGTGTCGAGTTACCTTAAAACTATAATTCAGGTCTTGCTTATACCTGTCCCCTGTTTCAGGTAAGTGAAGACTCCCCTGAGTTTTCTGAACGTGTTTGAACCTCTCTCCAGCAATGTAAAGAGCAACTGAAAACCGCTAAATGGCAAAGGCTTACAGCTGCCTCTTTAAGCTGGGGAAGACTTTTGCCTGTATGTTTTATGGAGGTTTTAAACCTTATTCCGGTGTCTTTATTTATGACAGGCAAATACCTCCTTGAAGGATTGGGTGCCATTTCTTTATGACTCTTAAGCCTTGAAGGCCTCGGCACCACACTATGGTCTTTTCGTGTTGTGGGTCAAGCAGGAAATCTTTCCCATTGAATAATTAAGTAGGTGCAGTAGACATATGTGTGTTGGTTGGGTCTCTTATCTAGCTTCTGTCCTCACTGACTACACTAAAACCAAAACTGTTAAAAGAGAATGGTACAGTCTACTTGATCAGTTCTAAGATTCCTGTAGAAAAAATGTCCCTGAATATTGCATCAGAGAAGAACTTGATGTCTTTAATTCTTTGTCTTCTTTAATGTTAGGAAAATCTCTCGATTAATTTTACAGTTCATAATAATTCAGTGACTCAATTAATTAATGAAGGCTGAGTATTTTGGACTGCTCATCTTCCTGAGTGGTGGTGGATATTTATTGAAATCCATCTAAAACATTATTAGTGTGAACTTAGTTTCCACAAAAGGATATAATTTGGCTTTATAAAAGCAAATAAGACACATGCAATAATTTTGTTGGGATGTGCCTTATTTTTCATCTCATCAGTATGTTGTGATTTCAGTTGCCTCTGTCCTGCCAGGCTGAAAAATTGCTTTTTGGAGTCTATCTTAAACTTTTTTTTCCTTACCAGAGACCTTTTGTACTTACTGGAAATATTGCCTCAAATTCCATCATGTCTTTTGCAGAGCATCATCGTATATGCCCTACACACAATTAACCTTCAGGTTCTGTCAGGATAATTCTTTATGTAATTTATTTATTTCCCCAGCCTTCTTTTGAGGGGCATTATTTAGAGACAAACATTGTGGAAACCACTTATCCTGTTAATCTGCTAGTGTTTTTCTTTAGCACCTATATCCTGTGAGAAACTACATAGTTTTTCAAACTCTAGCGTGTTGTATTCACGTTGGAATATAGACATGTTCACAATTTGACTCTGAAAGTTACTAACCCTTAGCAGAAATGTTATAAGTGACATTGAAAGGTGGTTAAGGAACTGCATTTTGCTTTTTCATAAACTAAAAGCAGGTATATTTCAGTTGAGGAGATAATTTATACTAAGTGGGCATAAAACTGGTTTTCTATTTTCTGTCTGTATCGTTAGGCATTGCAAAATATGTTTGAGTCTTCAATTTGAGCTTTTTTTATTCATCAGACTATGAAATTCTATTGCAAATTATCACCAGCTGTACAAGTTGGATTAGGAACACATTCTTCTTGGAGTTTATAGTTATTGAAAATAGTTGGGACAGTTAAAGCAGCACACTCGGAGCATTATGCTTGTCCCCTCAGCCCCTTGTTATTAATTGTAATTGCACACAATGATGAATCATTATTCGGGGCTGCATGTGGGCTCCTTAGTTCGTTTATTTTGAGAGATACTGTTTCTCACTAAATACCTTCGTTTAAAGTGACTGCAGTTTTATTTTGAGATAACATAGCTTAACCTGGGTTTAGTATTGTTTTTGATCCTGTTCTCACGTGATTAAAAGTTCTTCAGATTCTCATTTTGAGAATTCTGAAGTATTTATGCTTGGATTTCCCTGTATTGCGTGTGTTGGGATTGAATATGTTGAGTAAGTAAAAGAAGTTTGTTGTGTAAAAATGTCTGGACTGTTCTTCTCATTGCTGTTTTCCTGTTTCCTTCACCTTTCAGTGTTCTGAGTTTGTCCACATTTCACTGGTTATTTCAAAGGATTTTAATTAAAGAGGAAATTGGAGGAATTGGTGTAGTATTCCTGACTGGTTGCTTTCTAGGCAAGAGACATGATACTCTTGGCTGGTATTGCAGAAGAGAACCTCTGACAAATATAATCTGTAGTGGGCTATGTGTATATGATACCAGATCTTACTCCTCCTTCTGTATACAGTGCATGTTGAATAGACGCATTCTTTAATGCACTGAAGTTTCCTTGTACAGGGATGGTTAATATCTGGAATGCTTGAGGGTTTTTTTCCTTGTTTGATGACCTGGAAGTGTTATCAGTAATAATATCTGCAAAAAAGAAATCTTCTGTAATGTAAGAACTAAAAGAAGAAGCTGACTCTGAAGGCATACTTTTTTTCAGAAAGGTGATTTGTATTTCCTCATAAGTGTTAGAGCATAGGGAATTATTCTTTCGGGGTTTTTTTTTGAGACTGGGAGATTGAGGGAGTTGGTTTGGTTTTCGTGGGGGTTTTTTCTTTGTTTGTTTGGTTTTGGTTTTGGTTTTTTGTGTTGAAGAGCTCTTTGCCAAAGGAAATGCCTTTTTCGCTAATAAGAGTGAGAGCTGGTTAATAAGAAAGTAATAAAGGTGATAGCTATATAGAGGGTGGTTTTTCCCATGTTTTATGCATTTATTTTGTATGTCACATGTTGAAGATCAAACATGATAGGATCTTCTAACTTTATAACTTGAGACATGCTGTTATGCAGGAGGATATCAGGGACTATCTCATTGCTCAAAAAGATTGTTTCAGATTCTCCCACACTTATGAAGCCCATTTATTGGTGGTCGTTTCTTTTTATCATGGTGTGGGTTTTTTTTAGTGGGGTTTGTTTGTTTATGCGGGGGTGTGTGTGTGTGTGTGTTTTGTTTTGTTTTCTGTAGTACTTAATTGGAAATGTTATTTCTGACTTCTTACTGAAAATATTGAGAGCTTATTTCATATAGGTTCATGATGATAAAGTATTTTGCTGAAAAGGTTTATATAGTTATGTAATAGTATCCTGTTTCCTTTTTGAATTTGTTTCTGGCGTTCATCTGTTTTCTCATCTGGGCATTTTTGTTCTCTCCCTAGACTGTATTTGCTCATATAGGACTTCCAATGGCATACAGAAGCAAATGAAAGCAGTAGTGTTTAGCTATTGCAGTAATCTTTGTTCCTTTTCTGACGGAGCTCCTGCAGTGGTGTTTCAATGTAGCTCTGCTGATGAGCATTCTTGAGTGCTGGGATGGAAAGTAAAATTTTTTTCAAGCTATTGGATGCAGACTTGTGAGGTTTCCCTTCTTGCTTGCAATCCTTTTTGACCCATTCCAGTCTCGCTTCTTTTGCCTGTGCACATAATCAGCCTCCTTTTGCTGTCGGACACACATCACGTTGTGTCAGCAATCCTCGCTGCTGGGCGTTTCAAGGTCCAGCCGTTGGAAATTGCATCGTAAGTCCTAGAGTTTCATCACTGTCTGGGGAGAGAAGTTTAGTCCCTAGTGACAGAGCTGAATCTCCCACAAGTCCAGGCCAGTTAAAGGAGGGAGCTACTCAACAAAGGTTCATCACTCAACCTGGAAATGGACTTCCCCCTATATCAAAGTGGGAAGTACTGTGAATTGTGAGTAAATTGGTTCTGGAGAGAGGTTATTATGCTGTGTTTTTACCTTCTTACACATGGAAAATTTTGTGTTTTGTTTTGTTTTTTTTTTACTTTGTTCCTAACTTATTACCTCATTCTGTGTAGATATAAAAATTGTTGAAGATTGGATATTACAGATTTAGAATAATAGAATTGTTTGAGTTGGCAAAGACCTTTAGGATCACCCAGTCAAACCATTTACCCAGCACTGCCAAGTCCACTGCTAAACCATATCACTAAGTGCCACACCTACACATCTTTTAAATCCTTTCAGGGATGGTGACTCAACCCCTTACCTGGACAGCCTGCTCCAAGGCTTGGCCTCCCTTTCTATGAAGACATTTTCTAAATATCCAATCTAAACCTCCCCTGGAACAACTTGAGGTCATTTCCTTTTGTGCTATTGCTTGTTACTTAGGAGAGAGGACCAACCCCCACATTGCTACAACCTTCTTTCTGGTAGTTGTAGAGTGATAAGGTCTCCCCTGACCCTCCTTTTCTCCGGGCTAAACAACCCCAGCTCCCTCAACTGCTCCTCATAGGACTTGTGCTCCAGACCCTTCACCAGCTTCGTTGCCCTTCTCTGGACACGCTCCAGCACCTCAACGTCTTTCTTGTAGTGAGGGGCCCAAAACTGAACACAGGATTCAAGGTGCAGCCTCACCAGTGCTGAGTAGAGGGAGATGATCAGTGCCGTGGTCCTGCTGGCCACATTATTTCTGATCCAAACCACGATGCCATTGGCTTTCTTGGCTGCCTGGGCACACTGCTGGCTCATGTTCAACCAGCTGTCAACCAGCATCCCCAGGTCCTTTTCTGCCAGGCAGCTTTCCAGCCACTCTTCTCCCAGCCTGTAGTGCTGTATGGGGTTGTTGTGGCCAAAGTGCAGGACACAGCACTTGACCTTGTTGAACCTAATATAATTGACCCCAGCCCATTGTTCCAGACTGTCCATCTGCAGAGCCTTCCTACCCTCCAGCATATTAACGCTGCCTCCCAACCTGGCGTCATCTGCAAAGTGACTGATGGAGCACTCGATCCCCTTGTCCAGATCATTCATAAATATGTTAAACAGAACTGACCCCAGAACTGAGCCCTGGGGAACACCACCTGTGATCAGCCACCAACTGTTCTATCCTGTAGCAGTATAAAAGGTTCCTAATGCTTTTAAGCATATTTTGCCCATGATCATTTTTTGAACTTATTACAGAACTTGCAGGGTGACATGGTCCCTCGGTTGTTTTTTTTTTGTTGGTTTTTTTTAAGTCATGGTTATTAACTAAAAGGTGCAATTCGACCTATTTTATTTCAAAATGTAAAGCATGTGGGATATAAATAATGTAGAGGTCCTAATTTTCAAGTTAAGATACTCTCTCTTTTATGGGGCTGAACTGTGTTGTCTCATGGACAGTTTCCCTTAAATTTTTGTGTCTTCACTACCTGTATGCAGTTTTGTTTTGGTTTTTATTTCGGAGTTGGGATATATATCTGTTTAAAATTTTCTCCATATTTACTGAAATACCCATTGCCATGTTTAACTTCCTAATATTTTGTGTGTGTGTGTGCAGTTATTCACAAATAAATTCACATAGGCTTTTTTTTACTGAATATACATCTCCCTGTGTGACTTAGGGGATTCATATGTCAAATCATGCCATGGGTCAGGATATGCACACGTCCTTCTTTTTCACTTAAAATGTCACCAAAGCTCCCTTTTTCCCTGTTTAGGTTTTGGTAGTGATTTTGTACCCTATCAGGAAAGCATTAGATAATTTCTCATAGCATGCCTTTCTTTCTGAAATTTTTGTTGGCAGGATTTTCTGTTTACATGCTAAAAATAAGTGATACAGCAAATACTTCCCCCTCACCCCCTTCCATGGAAGAGTATAGTTTGGTTCACAAGTGCACTTAGTGCAAAGAAACTGAATTTTTTCCAAGTCTATGCAAATATTCTTTTTTGCTATATGTTTAGGATAGTCTGTATTACTATCCTGTTCAAAACATTTCCACTTCCACTTTATGGCTTTCTTCTTGCTGAATTGAGAAAACCCTATGTGTCTATTGGTTGTGTGTTAATTTTTATAGAATAATTCACTGTAGTGCATCCACTTTTATTTTAGAAATTGTTTGAGAATAAACCTTTAAATATTTATAGTTTGATATTGATACTGCTCAGTGAAGAAGGTTTTACTGATAAAATGGATATGGTCTGAATGGTTTAAAAATGTATTTGTAAGGAATTTTTAAAATTCATTACTTTTTCCACACTTGAAACAACGAAGTACAAAGAAACGTCTGATTCCACATTAACTGTTGTGTTGCTTTTAGTTGGAACAGATTAAGTACAGAATAATTTTCCATGCCCATCCATTTATTTTCCATTTCTTGATTTTTTTTTCTGAAGAATCTACAGATTTTCTGTCACTTACTATCTAATGATTATTGCTTCACTTGAAAGTCAGGATGTGTTATGGTTTTAACAGAATAATTTAAAAATTATCTGATTTTGAAGCTCAGCTGCTTTATATTTTCAGCAGAGGAAAAATGAGGTAATTCTAATTAAAATAGTAGTGTATGTTAATTTTTTTTAGGATTACCAAATAATTTTATTATAAATTTAGTATCTCTAATTACTGTGTAATAAGACATTAATTGATAAATTGCTGGTCCTGAAGAATGCTTTGTAGAATTTTACAAAAACTGGCTAGAAAATGTAAAATTATTTGACTTTTGATGTTTGGTTAGTGAAAGTCAACAGAAAATATTTATTACCATAAATTTACTTCAGATGCTAAATAAAAGACTGCTCGAGGAAGGGTCATCTTGAAATTTGGAAAATGCAAAAGCATCAGTTGTTATGGTACAGCTTCATGTGACCTAGTTTTACATACCGTAGTTAGGAAGATATTTTCTTGTGGCCCATGTGTGTTCGGTGGAGAAAAAGGCATACCCTCATAAGGGTCATTTCCTTTTTCTAATTATAAATAAGGGAAACAATGGGTATATGTTTTATTGTTTTACTGTTCTGTATTATTTTTCTAAATGACATTACAGCAAGTTTGTTGTAACAAATTGTCAGTAACTGTTGAAATTGACTGCGCTCCTCTATTAGGGAAGCAATGAACTGAATTTCTGACTTGCATAAAAGGCTTTGTACGGAGCTTGAAAATACATTGTAGGGTTTTATTTGTATAGTACAGCAAAATCTAATAGAATTTGAGAAACATTAAAGGAGAGAAAGATGTCACTAGTATAGTAGATTAAAAAGTTTTGTAAGTGGGTAGGAATTATCCTGGCTGCACACAGAATGGCAACAAACAATAATTGTGCAGTTGCAGTTCACGGTCTTAGATGTTTTTAGTAAATCATACAGTACCATATACAGTAAATCAGTTGTTTCCCTTTAAGGACAATTAAATTTGCAGTAAATTTTCTACAAGTTGCTGTAAAACATTTGACATTTCCATCACCAGTCTTACATAGTTTACTGTAATGAAGCTAAACCTAAAAACTTCAGCAAAGCTATTGATGGTTTTGATGTAAAAGTTAAAGCAGAATTACATATGGAGGACTATACATGTAGCATATACGAGTTTATATGCATCTGTATAGTACCTGTACTAATTATCTAATGCTTGTAATGTCCTATATGCAGTGAGGTGCTTATTGGATCATGATTTTCAAGTAGTAGAAGAACTTGTATACCCTATAAATCCTTTACAATTTTTTATCCTGCATATCCTTTACAGACAGAAGATAATGCATTAATAGGGCTATGAGTTTATATTAATGATCTGATGTCAGTGAGGGATCAGCTGTGTACAGGTCTAGTAGTATAACCTTGGTCCTCTCATTCATAATTTAACTCAGAAATTTGAATGCCCACAGGCCCACTCTAATATAGATGTGTACTGTGGAAAAAAAAATAGAATTGTGAGCATCTTCAGGCTTACGAAGATTACTCTGGAAGATTACTCTGTGAAAGGAACTGATATTTTAAGTAACAAACCTAACTTGCAAAGAAAATTGATCAAGAACAAATATGTTGAATAATTCTGTAATAGACACCTCAAAAAGCTTCTGTCACAAGGTCAGTACTTGGTTAAGATCCTTGAAAAATCTATTTCAGTCATAATTTCCCTTTTACTTGGAATTTTTACACCTCATTTGATAGTAATTTTTGAAATTATGGCCCAAAGCCACTCTGAAATTGTGTAACTTTAAACTGTTTTTTCCTCCCCTACAAAATCCTTTTTCATTCTTAATTATTGGGAGTACAAAGAATCCAGATAAAGTAAAAGTTTAAGGAAATACTGTAGGCACTTCAGCCAATTATTTTTTTCCTTGCAAATATAGGATATATAATATATTGCATATAAAATAATTACATTTAGCGATTTCTAAGACTTGTGAATTTCTCATTATGGACATAGTATAGTTTTTCTCTTTGTTTTTGTTTTTTGTTACATCTGGAATATCTTGCAATCTGTTTTCAGTTGATACAAGCGTGGGTAAGTAGAAAATGCAAAACCGAAAAAAGTACTCAAGGAGATCAACACTGGATGATTAGGTGAAAGAAGCAAATTTTAAGAAAGGAATTCAACCAGCAAAAAAGAGATCACTTGTGTTTTAACAGCAGGAGGCTGCTGTTGGCAGCATAGTGGGCAATGCAAAGAGGCACTAAATCTGGATTATGAAATAGAATTTGAAATGGTCATGGAAGTAAAGGTCACTTTGCAAGGAAGCCAACACTCTATACTGAATCCAGCAAGCTCCCCATGCATTGAGTGTGTGGGTGAAGTTAAAACTACAGCTTAAACTGGAGCAGTGGTTTGACACTATTGAAGTGGAAAATGTCTTCTGCTTTCTTTGCCTTGCTGCCTCTTCTTTGTCCCACAGTCTCTGGCCCCACTCTGCTTCTTCATGCCTCCTTGCACAGGCCTGAGTGCTCATCTCTTATTAGCCCACAGAGAGCTATAATTGAAAAACCTTAATAGAAGGACCCAGTGAATGGAGCAGAATTTTCCATTTGTAAGCAGTAATAGACAGAGGTAACTAGTTTGTAAGTGGCAAAATGCAGGAGCTGCTCAGCTGTGGCTTGCAACTGCATCCTAAATATATGTGAGCACAGCATTCAGCAAAGCTTTTCTGTCAATGCATAACTTCTGTCTGGCTCTTTAATGTAATCCAGCTATTTGTTGTTCTCAGAAGTTATACAGTAAGTATTCACTGCAAGGTCTGTGTTTAAAAAGAAGAGTTTCTAAACAGTTTTTTTGAATGCACTGAAAGAGGTCTTGCAGTTGAAATGAAATAAGAAAACTTTTAATGAAGTATACATTTACTCTGCTCTAATATTGTTAATTTTAGGAGTAAATTGGTTGTTAAAGTATTTTAGATGCTGGATTTAAAACTATATTCTGCAACTATGAAATCTATCGAATTTTTTATGTGAAAGCAAGCTGGTAGTCACTTGGCTGGACTGAAGTTACTTGTGGGATTCACTAAACTCAGCTGATCAAGTGTGGTGGTGGTGGTACAAGCTCTTCAGAATATATGGGTCCAAAATAAAAGCACTAGGTATGCATATATTCCAATTTCACCCTTGTTTAGTTCTTGCCTGTCCTATGAGATGGAACAAAAACATCAAAAGTAACTGCAGATTTTTATGGCAGAATATTGAGTGGAAGCTGAAATTCCCAATGGCTTATACTTCCCTGTTCACCCTCTTTTTTTAAATACCTAAAGAATGCTGACACGCTCCACCCTCTCATGTCAGTCTAACCCTGTTACTGCAGAAATTTATTTTTGAATTTCATTGTTTGCATTGGGAACCTTTCCTTACTTTTGCCAATGGATCTGCCATTTTTTGCTGTCTTTTGCAGTTATGATTAGTGCTATCATTTGATCTCAGGGTTCATAGTCCTAGGTGGGCATTGTCTAAGTACTAGCATACTGAGTCCTGGATCCTAGAGTATTAGGTAATGAATAATAAGCTGAAGTATGGAGATTATAAAATATATAAGTTTTTGGAGCAGTGTACTAATATAAAACCTCTACTGGTAATAGAAGGAGAATGAAAATGCTCTGAGATTTGTGGCCACCTTTGCTTTATAAAATTAATCTAGATTTTATATGGATAAGAATAATTTAGAATGAGTCACAAGCAACTGATGCATTGAAAGCAAGCAGTAAGAAAGACTGGAAAAGTAGAGTTGGTAGCAAGATGTGTGACCTAACCGAATGCAGTTAGAATGGAAGAAATGTAGACAGGTGAAGGTTTTGGTTGAAGAACAGAAAAAACAAGGAAGTGAACATAAGAGATACTAAGTGCAAAAAGTGGATGGTGTTCCAGAAGAGGGATGACAGTTTTTGGTGTGGGGTGGAGAGATTTTCAAGTAAAGTGAGATAAAAATCCTTAAAATGGAATTAAGGGTTTCTTTCGGGAAATAAGGAATTTCCTTAAAATAGAAATAAGGATGAATAGGCTGAGCCTGTTTTACATGGAGAAGAGAAGACTGAGAGTGGAATCTCAATAATATATATAAGTATCTGAAGGGAGGGTGCCAAGAGGATGGAGCCAGACTCTTCTTGGTGGTGCCCAGCAGTATGACAAGATGCAATGGGCAGAAACTGCTGCACAGGAAGTTCCACCTGAATATGAAGAACTACCTTACTATGCAGATGACCATGCACTAGAACAGGTTTCCCAGAGAGGTTGTAGAGTCTCCCTCACTGGAGATATTCAAGAACTGTCTGAACACAATCCTGTGCTATCCTGCTCTAGGATGACCCTGCTTGAGCAGGAGGTTGGACCAGATGATCCACTATGGTCCCTTCGAATCTTACCCGTTCTTTGATTCTGTGGAAATGAAATGGCAATAGAGGGTGAAATATCAGCAGTGGTGGATTGAGGGTCAGTGATTAAGAAATGGTGACAGAAAAGAAATTCAATTACTTGTAAAGCAAGAAATGTTTAATAAAGATACGACTTGGCAAATTGTTATTTTGGAGAATGTTAGATTCATTTAGGATCAAATGTGAATAGGTAAGACCCAAGAAACAAATGACAATGTGTCATCTGACGTGAAGATGGCAGACTTCAACAAGGCAGTCTGTAACTGTGCGTGGAGCCACTGAGTATGAAGTTGAAAGGTGTTCCGTTACTCATTTGTTATTATAATTTCCTGCATTTGTCACTGTCATTTTATTCAGAACCTTAAGAAAGTGAATGTAATTTCACATTTCACTCTTGCCTATTGCAGTAAAAATACTTGATTTGGAATGCATGCATCTGAAGCTTTTCATTCTATGTGTGAAGACAACTACACTAAAATAGAAATGTGTTAGAAAATTCTCATTTTAATTTGATTTTACTGAGCTCAAAGGATCCACAACATTAAATTTGAGATTTGATGAAGATTTGCTGCTCTAGAAATTTACTCTGATATGCTAATCCTCAGAAAGAGATTGGCCGTTACAGCTGAGGTGCAATACACTTCACTATTTAATTTCTGTGCTTTCTGAGCAAAGACTACCAAGTGTCCAAATAAAAGATTCATATTTGATTTGCTACAGCCTCTTGAAAACACCAATATACATTGCTAAATTTTCAGTCACGTATATATGCCATTTAGTTTTCAAGAAATCCAGATACTGAGCACAAGAAAGTTCACCCGTTTTTTCTTGAAGAATGAGTGCTCTTATGTTCGACTGAAGCTTTGACATAGAATTTTAAGAAGGCTTGCAATTGCATCTTTCTTTTGGCAGTAGAGACTATTTTCAGCTCTTCAGGTTTCTTAGAGTATGCTGAAAGAGCTAAAGGTGTTTAGACCACTTCAGTCATGTAGCTTACCTTTTAACATTTTGATCCTAGTGCGGCTTGCGTTGCCAGTGACAGGAGATTACCTGAAATACTAAGTTGAGTGTTTGTACTAGGGCTAGTAATATTGCAAACTATGTGCACCTTTGTGTTAGACATCTACTTCTCTATTGATTTTTTTTTTTTTTTGATAGTCAGTATCTCTGAACTTCTTTATATGAGGGAATTGATATTGCTACAAGTGGTAAAAGTACACTGAGAAAACTAAGTCTTATGGCAGAATTGTGCTTTTCAGCTTTTGGCTACAGTGAAAGTAAAAGATATAAATCATTTATACTGTATTCAGTTGTGTTGAAAATCTGTTTTCTTCTACAGAAAGACTCTCTGTAGTAAGGCTTAATCTTGAAATATAGCTCTGACCACAGATATGCCCTGTAAATAGGAGACCTTACCATGAGGAATGTGGTTGTCTGTAACTGTTATTTCAAAAATGCATGTTTATTGATGTTGAAGCTAATTCAGAAAGAGGGGTTTCTTGCATAAGATCTGACTTTTCGCAACAGAAAGAAACTTAGGCTGTAGGATTTTCCTTTCTGTCGCTTAGAGTGAAATATTTTGCTGCTCTGACTTGCTTATTCTGTTATGGGCATGCTGCACTCTCAGACAGTTGCTGGGTGTTGGAATTGTTAATGAATCATTCAGTGCTCTTGCTTTGTGCTGCTCTATGTTCCTATGATGTGAATGAAAGGGATTAAGAGTTACATACTCGGTACTTTTTCCCAAAAGCAAATTTCTTCCAGCATGTTCCCACTAGACTTGGTGTCTGCTACAGTGTAGTGTTAAGATATTAAAGATATGAAAATATAACTGTTTTTCTGAGGCACTGTTTGACAATCATACTCATTTTCAGGAACTTTTTTTTTTCAACCTGTATTTTTTTTCTTCTGTTTCTCTATGTTATAAACTCTTATGCTCTTAAAATTTTTCTCTGTCTTAAATGTGCACCACCTTCAAATATTCCACCAGATGGATATTTTTCCACTCAATATTTCTTGACCAAAGTAAATATGTAGTTATTTTATTATTCCTTTGTAAGTCATTCTCCAGTATCTTGATTATTTTTGTGTTTTGGTTGGTTGTTTCCCCCCCCCCCCCCGAATTCTTTGTAATTTGTCGATATCTTTCTGGTGTGGAGATACCTAGGAGTGAATGCAATATTGCAAATATGTAATTACCTCTCCTGTCATTATTCGGGGGGTATATTTATTATTGCAACATATAGAAAATTCATCTCTAAATTGTTCATTACACTTGTAGACTTTTTTCATTATTACTGCATCATAGATTTTTATCTGCTGTTTCAGATCTATGTTTCTAGCATGCATGTTGCCAGATGCTGTTCCTTGTATTTCCATTTCCTAATTCTTTTATTTCATTCCACACACATTTGTGAACTCCTGAAAGCTTTCTCTTGCTCTGGCAGGTTATCAGGGTTACTTTGCTTCTTGAGTTTGTTGCCTGGATGACTCTTGGCAAATAATTTTTCTTTAATATGTATGATTCCCCCCCCCCCCCCGCATATATTTAATAACTTCTGCTGCTTCCCTGGGGGATTGAGTTTTGAGATTCTCCAGCTTGTTTTTGTTAGCTTTCCTAGGTTTGAAAAACCGACTCCCATATCTCACTTATTTCATTAAGTGGTTCTCAGCACAGAAGCAGCAGTTGCTATGTGTGCATGGATTCATCCATACACGTATATATATGAGTGGATGTGTGTATGCGTATAACAACTCACGTATAATGCATTTCCCAGCTCTTCTATTTAAAACAATGCTATTTACCTGCAGGAGGACGAAGAAGAAACATATGAGCAAACTCTAGAATTCCGCAGAGGAGGTGATGGTCAGCCAAGACGGTCCACACGACCTACTCAACAATTTTATCAACCCCCCAGAGCTAGAAACTAATGAATAAGGAAAAAAAGGTAAATATAAGATATTGGCATTTTATGTATGTGTTTAGATTTCAAGAAAAGCAGGTCTGGATTGTTCTCTACTTTTTTTTTAGGGATATTGGTATATTTAGTATGTATGTATGTATGTATGTATGGCCAGCCTTCGTGAGCGAAGATTTGGGAAGGTCATTACCCTTCGAGCCTGCGCAATGGATTTTTTAGGTGAGACACAGTGTGCGCTGAACTGAGCCCACCCTTTAATCCTGAGGTTCATCTGCCGGGGCCGAGCAAGCTTGGACAGTGGCAGTGAGGTCCTCAGGACGTAGGTTTGTTTAGAGTGACCTTCTCTTAGATGGATGGCCTTACAGGGCTGATGAGCTCCATCTGCCCGGGGGAGTTTCCCTTGACCGGGAATCGAACCCGGGCCGCGGCGGTGAGAGCGCCGCATCCTAACCGCTAGACCACCAGGGTATATAGAAGTAGGATATCTGTTTCTCTGGATTTTGTGGTTTAGAAAGAAACTTAATATACCTGTGGGAAGAGGGAAGGCAATAAAAACATTTCAGTAAATAGCTTTTTGGTTTTGCTTTATGTCAAGACTCATGTCAGCTCAGCAAGTTTTTACCTGATACTTTTTCACCTGAGAGCAGCAGCAAGATTCTCTCATTCACATACACTGGACCAACTGCTTCTCTGAAATAAGTAGCTGCAGTCCTTGCTCAACTCAGGACTGTCTATCTGTGTCCAAGATCCCATATTCTACTTTTTATGAGCCATTCATGGGAATAAATGTCCTTTCTGTTGTTTTACTTGCATGAGAAGGACAATTTGCAACACTAAAATATAAAATCTGTGAGTTCACCATTGAATGGGGAGGTACAAGGCCAAAGAATTTTTACCGTACTCTGAATCTTGAGGATATACTTGCATCTATACTTTATTAATTACCAGAAATTAAGGGATTGTATATCATCCTCAGAAAATACACCTGATACATACATTTAGAAATTTGAAAAGGGCAGCCAGATAAAGCAGTTACAGTAATTTTACTAAACAAATCACGTAAACTATACTGCTTTCATTTTACTTGTTGATTTTCTAAATCCTTAATTTACAAAGGATTGCATCTTGAATAAAGAAAGCTTTTGTAAGCCACATATTGCTTGATGTACATCTACAAGGTTTCTTTGTCTTGAATCTGATTTTTTTTTTTTTTACTTACTAGCCAATTTATTTTTACTTTTGTTCTTTTCCTTGCTCCAGTCCTCCACATTCTGTTGGCTTAACAGGTGTTGCTTATCTCTGCACCTTTTGATATTTCTGATGTGCAATAACATGATTGTACTTTTTTGATTATATGCTCAAATGATTTTTTCATTTGGGGCAGTATTGGCAATGTAAGAGCATACTTTATTTCTGGCTCTTGCCAAGGTGAAAATTATTCTATTTTTACCTATATAATTTGATTTTCTATTTTAAGTAAGTGTATCATCAATATCAATAAACATGTCAGAGACAGTGTAAGGTAAAACATACACAGGTATTCTTCCCAAGAATGGCAAGGCAGTGGAAGGATTAAAAAAAGGGTTTATTTCAGATACAAGGACCACTTCTTAACGATGCTGCATGCACCGGGCCCCCAGGGGGAAAAGGCAATGCCCCACTTTCTCCAAGGCTTTTTGTATCTTGTCTCTCTGCTCTCCCACCCTCTCTGGTCCGGTATTGTACATATCTGCAAACGTGTTCTCTCTCTGCATAGCAGGGAAAGAGAGAGCTTGCTCACAGCTTCTCCCTGCAACTTTCTCTGAAATGCAGAAGGAAGGAAAACAAAAAACATATAACCCATTTGAGAAGGCATTTTACAGTCTTCCTAAGTGAAATGGAGTTCTAGCTTTTTGTCACAGATTCTTCCGAAATTGTACCTATCCCTACAGATAGTTTCTGCAGAAATTAATCTGACATATGCACTGAGTAAAGTTTTAACTTGCACAGTTGGCTCCAAGGAGTGTCAGTGTGATCAGTTGAATGAGACGTGTCAAGTGTACGCAGCAGTCAAAACCTGGGAATTTTTTTGTGTCTTTAGGTAATGTTTTTGGTATTTCTCTAATTTTACAGTATAAATCTGGAAAACTGTACAAGCTTTGGTCAGCTGTCAGGGACCAGGGAGAGTGATAGTGACTCCTGTATCTCAAGAAAAGTGAATGAATTGTTGGCAAGTAAGGAACAGCCTTTCTAAGGTACAGGTAGTTGTTCCTTGCAGGTGTTTTAAAGATTCTAATTGGATCCTGATCTAAGTGGACAGCAGATGTGGTATCAAAACCTACCTACTACAGAAAATAAGCCATTACAGCCTTTCCCTTCTACTGAGCTTCACCAAAAACAAGGGATTGATGTAATCAGTTTTTCCCTGATTTTAAATGTGGGCAGAAAAATCAAACAGAGTCCTTTTCTAAGTTGCTTTCAGCTTACCTGGACTTGTACAACACCAATGTAGCTTTAATGTCTTGACATGTAAAAGTTCAGGAATATTGAATGTCAGTTCCTAGAAGTGGGTTTCTGCGTGGGTTTTGCCTCCTTTTTATTCCTTAGAGCCTTTAAAAGCATGGCATACTGTTCTTATTTCAAGTTTTTGATAACCTGTTAAATGAAGACCAGATTTATCAGGGAAGTTTTAAGGGATCCAGTAAGATGTAATTTTACCACAATTTTCCTCTGAAGGATGTTTACCTCTTCAACAGATCATTGATTAATGACACCTTTACTTACTGAAAGGGAGTATCTCTCTATTATATAAAGTAACTTAATGTCTTTTTTGTGAAGAGAGATGTAGAACCCTTGATGATTATTATTTTATATTATAAATTGGTAAATTCTGTAGAATTTTAATGTTGTAGTTCATAGCATTTAAAATTCCAACATGTCTTGTTCTCAAAGGCAACTTAGACAATACTAAAACTGAAGTTTGCTGGCCATATTTGTATTGAGTATGATAGAGATGTATCAAAGATGAAGCATAAAGTCCACACAGTAGATGCATGACCTTATACCCCAAATCTCTTAGATCTACCTGTATAATCTTACCTGACTTGACAGGGAGGATTTATTAGCAGTGGTGGAGCAGTGAAGCTGTTCTTCCTCCTGGATTAGTGTTCAGCACACTCATTTGGGTGTTGAATTTGCACATGCAAGTCTGGAGTTAGTATTACCAAAAAATCAGTTTAAAAATCAGCATCTACAGTGTAATGAGATTTTAAGTGTGAAGAGGTTTAAGTTTTTAAAAATCTGAGATGTTTTTTAAAAGTGGAGTTTGTATCCAGGGGACCATTCTGTCTGGGGAAGAGAAGTCTCCAGAGGGACCTTAGTGTGGCATTTTGGTACTTAAAAGGGCATTATAAAAAAGATGGAGACAGACTTTGTAGTAGGGCCTTTTGTGATATTGGTGGTGGTTTTAAACTAAAAGAGGGTAAATTCAAACTAGATTCAAGGCGGAAAATTGTTTTGATGAGAGTGGCGAAACACCGGAACAGGTTGCCCGGAGAGTTGGTGGATGCTCCATCTCTGGAAACTTTCAGGGTCAGGCTGGAAGGCACTATGAGCAACCTGGTATAGCTAAAGATGTCTATGGTCATTACAGGGAGGTTTGACTAGATGACCTTTAGAGGTCCCATCCAACACAAACTATTCTGATTCTAGCCTTCTGAAGAGTTTTTTGCCACAGTGTTAAAAGCTTTGGGTATTAAGAACAATTGCTGCAGACTTGCAGGAGGTCTTGACCTGGTGATTTTTATGAGGACAGAGGAATAGAGTAGAATGTTAAGGTGAAATAACAGTAGTATGGGGTAGTCAGTACCTCACTGTGGTTGCAGTTGACCTATAAATTATCCTTTATTAATATCCAGCAGTGTGAGGTGGAGAACATTAACTCAGAATTTTATCAGAAGGAATTTTATGTGGGTATGATTCAAATACTGGCTTTAACAGGTCTGTAAAATAAGGTATTCCTCCTGGAGAGTCAAGATATAAGAATTAGAATCTAAAAATAATAAAAATACATCCTGATGTTATACTTTCTGTATAGAATGTCATGATAGTCTGAAAAAGAAGAGGAACAAGTAATCAGAAATGAGTGATTTGAAGGATTGTAGCTTTTGGAGGAGCTTGAAAGAACCTGTGAGTGTGGACCTGTGAGTGCTTGGTCATTATGTGTTTCTTGGGTCTTCCTTTGCTCTCTGATAGAATTAATTTTAACTTTGTCACACTTGCTATAAAATCTGTCTCAAAGTCCTTAACAATGGAGAAACTGTGTTTTTGTGAGAGAGAAGTCATTACCAGAAAGTATTCTTTGTACTAGACCAATCATATTTATTGCACTGAAGCGTAGCCTTCTGATTTATTCTTCTAAAGACTTCTGCCTGTAATTACTGAAAAGCATATATCCAGTCTTTTGGAAGAAGAAAATGAAGTAACAATAAAGCGTATGTTGCACAAAGAGCCCAGGAATGGGGGGTGGTGATGGTTTCTTTAGTGCTATTATTTTTTTTATCCTTATTTAAAGTATTTTATTTTTTTCATTTAGAAACTTTCTTGGAGTCGGCGGAAATTCACTGGCAGTTCCAACTTGCTGAAGACTTCTAGAGGAAATTCTGGCTTTTTCCAGACAGCAGGATGGAACAAAGAAAGCTCGTGTGAGCAGAAGGAATTTGGACCTGACACCACAAGAGACTTTTTTAAAGTTCTTAGATAAATGAAGCTGAATACTTTTTACATATGAAAGAGGCAAATTGTCATTGCTACCATCAATAAAACCACAGTGCACTATTCTATTCTTTGCCTTGTATTCTTTTTACTGAGCCTCCACTGTTAGTTAACATAATAATGTATCATGATTTTTATTAATTTTGAACTGATTTTGATTCTAATATTGCTTCTAGTAAAGTAAAATTAAAACTTCTATTTTCTCAAAAGATGACAGGATTGGGCATTTAATTTAGATTTTTGGCTAACATTAGTAAACGTGTTAAAAAAGTTTCAGCTAATTATTGTACAGTAAAATTCTGAATAGGTTTTGACTGGGTTTTCTGTGGTTTTTTTTTTCCAAAGTTGCTGAAGGCCAAATTACATATTTGCCTACTATGTTTTTCATGATCTGTGACCAGAAGATCAAAGGGGAGAAAAGAAAAACATCAGTTTCAATAGTCTTTTTCTAAATAATTTTAGGTAAACATTTTATTTTTAGGAATATTTATATTACAGAAATAGAAATATTTCTAAAAGGTACAGAAAAGTCATTTAAACAAAAAATGCCTAAAGATGCACGACCATTTTAAGCATAACTATGTGTATACATGCACACACGTGTGAGCTGTTGAATAGTAGGTACTTTCTTGCAGCTTTAAACTCTGCTTTTATTGCTTCATATTACTAGAATTTTTTCTATTGTCATTGGTGCTTGGAAGAATCTTATGTCAAACTACTTTTCATTCTAAGCTGTATCTTCAAATCTTATGTGATTATGACAAATAGCTGAAATTTCACTATTTCTTTATCTGAGAAGCACTCAAAATCTATGTAACATGCAAATCCCTTCTAAGCTTTATTCTGATCACTTGAAATAGCACGTGTTTTGAGGTAGTTTTGTAAGGATAGAATTATACCTGAGAGATGTATTGATGGTATAAGTTGTACAATTAATTCTACTGAATTTTTCTCTAAGTACTCATAGAAAACTCTGTTTGAATAGAAACTTGTTTATTTGGATGATAAGACCTTTTATATTGAGAATGTAATTGAATGTACCTGCAGTACAGAATGTGGATTACTGTCTGAATGCAGTCACATCTTAACCAATCACATAAATATTTGCAGAATAGTAAGGAACCAAATGTTTTGCTGCCTTAATGGATCCTAAGCAGCTTCTTGATAATTATGATGCAACTCACTAATAATTCTAAAGAATTTTGGAAGTTAAAACATGAGCTGTACAACATTAAAGTTCTTCACTTTTAACTGACACACAACAAATTTTATGAAGTTTGTTAGATTTAAGTTAGAAACCACTTTCCAAATACTATGAATCATCCCGATCAGTTCTGCTAAATTGTACCAGCAAATAAATAAACTATAGATCTAATACATTGGATGTTGGATGTTTGCTTCCAGTATTATTGCTAAGACCACTGACAGCAGCTATTCTGCTTCATAAAAAAATGCAGCCATAGCACTGTTTTAAAAAGCAGTTCTGATTTTTCTTTGTAAATAGGATGTGCATTAAACAAGTCTACAATCAGTGTACCAAAGCAATTTCTGAAATTAAAATAATTTTTATGTTCTTTTGGGCTTTCATTCCTGCTGTGAACTAATTCATAAAATTCTGAAAACTCTAGTCTGATTTAGTGAACTATAAAAAATAATACCTACTTAGAAATTTTAAGACTGTACAACTACGAAGCAGCATTTCTCTGTAGCGATTGTAGCATTCTGAGATTACCACATGGATGTACAGCTGTAGGAAAATGAAATGTCCTTGAGAATGTTGTTTTTCTTTGTAAAACAGTAAGGACCATGTCCTGGTCTTTTCATCGGTGCTGTGGAACTGGAAAGCCAGAGTAAGCAAACAGCTCCAGAGTCTTCTTGAAAAGTCACGTACTCTTCCTGTGTTTTATGATTATTTACTGTTTTGGTTTTGGCTGAAATAATGTCTTCTGGAAGCTCTGCTTGTTTAGGATCTGAAGAACTGATGTTTGAGTAGTTAAAAACTATTTTCAATCTGTTCTGAAAAGCAAGAATTCATACATTCATGCTCATTGATTCCTGTATCTGGAAACATGATGATAAAATAGGTAGGTATATAAATTATTTTCTTGATTTACATAGTCCATCAAAACCAAAAATACAATAATTTGCCAGTCATAATGTAGTAAAGTTTGCATGCACAAGAACACGATTAATTTATTTAGCTTTTGTGTACCTATCATGTCTAGATCGGTCTTCAAAACTGATGTGAAAGTTAACTTCTAATTTGTTAAAAGTAACAGCAAAAGCAAACTCCTAAACTTTGTGTGGCCAAATCTGTGTAATTTAACAGTAAAGACTGATAAGGAGTACTGGATCCTGGTCATGCACACTATTTAGTTACTTACTTGATTTGTGACTCTATTGTGGAATTTTCTTTACCAGCTATTTCTAAGACAAACCTGTCACAGAGGAACAGGTCCCTTTGCAAACTGGACATGAGGCAACCTGTGCTTTTTGACCTGTGAACAAATAGGTCCCTGGTCCATGACCTTCCTTCACTAGGATTATAGATATAGCTTTTGAAAATTTCTATTGAATTTAGGAATGCAATTCTAATGAGATGTTTTCCTTGCCATGAGCTTGTGTATAACATTTTTACTGAATGAAAAAAAAAATGGAATTTCTGGTTTAAATTATTCTAAAAGTTGTATGCCAAGTTGCTGATACTATCATTGAGCATGGAGGGGTTTTTCCCCTTTTATATGGTTGAGATACAAAATAACTTTGAAACAAAGAGTCGAAATGTTCTGGTTTTATCTTACAGGTTTTCAGAATTTTGTATTAAAATCTGATTGAAGTCATGTTTATATTTAAAATTCTTCTTTGGTCTAACATCTTCTGATAGATATCCATATATATATTTTTTAATATAGCTTTTCCTTTTGTCACTAGCAGGTACTTTTTTTAAGTCTTTGGCAACAACTGTGCAAAGCATTTTGAGGATCATTTGTCAAGGTCGCTCTTCCAAGGAACATGGCTGGAATTGTCTCTGCAGAATCTCTCTGTGATGACTTGAGCCTTATGGAGATTGAACTTTTTGGGGATATGGCTTTTCAAGGCAGTATTAATAACACTTGTTTTCCTTGGGTGGCAAAACGTTGATATCACAGGAAGGACAGATCTTATCTGTGAGATGTACTTGGCATTAGATACATACAGATATAGCTTGAGGTAAATCTGAAGACATATTTGCAAGAGAACTCCCAAACAACTAAGCTAGCTAAAGAATCTGGCAATGTAGGGTGTACTGTCCCTTTCTAGCATTATTGTTGGAAGGAGTTTGATACAGAAAAATCTCCAGTGCTTTTATGCATAAACAAGAACATATAGTTTAGAATGATTCTCCTATAGATGCTTTTTTGAAGAAGAATCCTAATGCAACTGTCCTTTCATCACATGACTTGAGCCAACTCCAGTAAAATACCATAACTTTCTAGAGAGCTATATAAGCTTGAAGAATGGCTAATTGCACAATTAAGCTCAGTTTAGCTTTTACCTTGCTGTACAACTATTTTCTTGTTTTGTTTTTTTTGTTTGTTTTTTTTTGTTTGGTTTTGTTTTGTTTGTTGTTGTGGTGGTTTTTTTAAAATGCTTTAGAGCAACTTACTGCAGGAGAGTAGCTAAACTATGGAAGGTACTCCAAACATGTAGGCACTGCCCTTCTCATAGAATTATATGCATGTGAAAAGCTTTGTGTAACAAGTGGCATCCTTCAAAGCAATGGTAAAGACTCATAATTACTCTTATTTTTCAATATTTACTTCATATAATTTGCTTATATTGACCTGGTTTAGTTTTAAATTGCAATTTTGTTTTGAGAATGTTTCAAAATAATTTAAAAAGTAAAGATAGAAATTACATCAATACTTAATTTTCCCACAAGATTGAGAGGCCATGAAAGTCAGTTTCCATGCAAACACTTGGCTGTTGATGGACATAATTATGTTCTGGAAATTGTAGTGGTATGAGTGAAACCAGAATCTAGTATATATTAAAAATAAATCTTACATATCTTCAAATAAACAGGAACTGTGGGAGAGCAAATGATTAAGTGTACAATAGCAACACAGAGCACTATAGATGGTTGAAAAAAATTCTGCAGCTGCTTCTAAAGGAAATATTTGTAGTCATTTTATAGTGCTTTGTCATTTTTCGTGCAACTTGACTGATCTATTTTTATCCTATGCATAGGTAAGTGTTGTGCAGAAGATATTAATACAACTTTCAGGCAGTTTAGTTTGTCCTGGGATCTTGAACGCTTTGCTTTGCTTTTATACTGTGTATTTCTAAACTGCAAAAGTTAGAGAACATAAATAATATTTTATATTTCTTTTATAGTTGAAATGGTCTTAACCCCAGGTATATTTTGTTAGTCATTAGATAATGCCTCTGCTAAAACAGCTGTAATCTAACATGACTGTGCACAGACTTAAGTCTCAGCCTAACTATATTTGTGCTGAATATTCTTCTGTAGCTATTTATTACAGGAACTTGTTTTCTTTACAATAATGATAAAATGGAAAAGCAGAATAAATAAGCAATGCTTATCATTTTGACATGCCACAAATGAAACAATGTTTTTTGTACCGGGGGACTAGAATAGCATATACAAAGTCCATGTTCTGTGTGCTATTTGAACGTAAAATAGCTTTCTTCAAAATTGATATTTTTAAATTTTTTCCCCTACTTCTAATTAAAAAATATTCGAGCTCAGTGTAATTCTTGGGATAAGACAGATGGTCTGTGCTGACATGTCATTGCTCTTACCATATCAGTCTAATGATAAAATGCTCCCAATAATAGATATTCTTGATGACCAGGTGCTAAATGTGCTTTTTACTCCAATTTATTGGAGTAAAATGTATAACAAAACTTGATTTAACATTGTACACAGCAAAGATGAGATATGTCATGCTGACTTTAATCACAAGTAGAAGCTACAGCTAAGTTTCAGTGTAGTACAGCTGCAGAAATGATAATAGAATTTAGTTGTGCTGCTCCGTTTTACTTAGTTGTTTTAACTTTGAACTCTCTTTTTCAAAAGGAAAAAAAAGACATTCTTACAGCTGTACATAAACCATTGAAAATGTGACTGAGTTTAAAATGAGAAGCTGATGCCTATTGCATCTTTAGAAAGAAACAGAAAGGTACAATAGTTGTGAAATGTGAAAACTTGCCATGCACATCAGCTGAGAACATTTATGTTCTATGGATATGGAATCTGGCATGTTTTTCCAAAATGTTGAAGATCTGACCAATTCTGATACAGAATAGTTGTATTTGAAAACAGCTTATCCCATCATTTCATTCAGTCTCTACCCTGCGAGGAACCTGGCTTTTGTGTCTCTGGCACTCTCTCACAACACTTTGCAAGAAGCCAGACAACAATTGGGAGTATCGGATGAATATAAGAGAGGTTAAGACACTGATATTGGTTTGTGAGTACCTTCAAACTTAATTTGAGAAGCTATACTCTATACGTGGAATATATGAAAGAAGCTGTGACACTCTGGTTAAATAGTTGTTGAAGGTGAATGCTGTATCATTAATGTGTTGCAAAATGCAGTTGTGCGTACTGGAACAAGGACGAGACAGGTGGAAAAAATACCTGTTTAAATGATGATATGGTAACAATTTTTCCAAATAAAGTATGCCATCTGCAAAGTACTTAGCATTCTGAAATGCTGACACTAATGGGTAGAATGTGCAGTATTTATAGGAAGAATCTCAAATTTAAGATGCTTTGAATGTCATCCATATTGACACCATTTGTTTGACTTGACTGTTTTGCAGTAATGTGATTAACTTGATGCAGATGTTAAGAAGACATATGACACTGCCTGAGGTGTTATTTTCTAGTAAGCCAATATGACTAGTCTGCCACTGGATTATTTTTTTTCTCTTTTTGTTAATGGTTAGCAGTGACAGTGGCTATGAGTTATTGTTTCCATGATATCTTTGGAGACCACTCTTTTAGTAAGAGTGGACCATATAGGCTCTTATGGAGGATTCGTGGGTCGTGTGCTGAAGCCCAGCCAATCTGTATAGCTGAATTTATGTCCTCATCTGACCAAAATATTGATGTCTCCTCCTGTAATTTTTGTACCTCCTACAGTGGAGAAAACATTCATGAATGATGAGTCACACTGCTTCTTTGTGGAAGGGCCGGAAGGAGGACCCGGGAAACTACAGGCCCATCAGCCTGACCTCAGTGCCTGGCTAGGTTATGGAGCAGATCATCCTCAGTGCAATCACACAGCACCTACAGGATGGACAGGGGATCAGACCCAGCCAGCATGGGTTTAGGAGGGGCAGGTCCTGTCTGACCAACCTGATCTCCTTTTATGATCAGGTGACCTGCCTGGTTGATGAGGAGAAGGCTGTGGATGTGTCTACTTGGACTTCAGCAAAGCCTTTGACACCGTCTCCCACAGCATACTCCTGAAAAAGCTGACAGTCCATGGCTTGGACAGGGACTCTCTGTGCTGGGTTAGGAACTGGCTGGAGGGCCGGGCCCAGAGAGTGGTGGTGAACGGTGCTGCATCCAGTTGGCGGCCGGTCACTAGTGGTGTCCCCCAGGGATCAGTGTTGGGCCCAGTTCTGTTTAATATCTTTATCGATGATTTAGATGAGGGGATTGAGTCCATCATCAGCAAATTTGCAGATGACACCAAGCTGGGGGGGAGTGTCGATCAGCTGGAAGGCAGGAGGGCTCTGCAGAGGGCCCTGGACAGGCTGGAGAGTTGGGCTGATTCCAACAGGATGAGGTTCAACGAGGCCAAGTGCCGGGTCCTGCACTTTGGCCACAACAACTCCCTGCAGTGCTACAGGCTGGGGACAGAGTGGCTGGAGAGCAGCCAGGCAGAAAGGGACCTGGGAGTTTGGATTGACAAGAAGCTCAACATGAACCAGCAGTGTGCCCAGGTGGCCAAGAAGGCCAATGGCATCCTGGCCTGTACCAGGAACAGTGTGGCCAACAGGTCCAAGGAGGTGATTCTTCCCCTGCACTCAGCGCTGGTGAGGCCACACCTGGAGTACTTTGTCCAGTTCTGGGCCCCTCAGTTCAGGAAGGATATTGAGGTGCTGGAGCAGGTCCAGAAGAGGGCAACTAGGCTGGTGAAGAGACTCAAGCACAAGTCCTATGAGGAGAGGCTGAGGGAGCTGGGGCTGTTCAGCCTGGAGAAGAGGAGGCTCAGGGGAGACCTCATCACTCTCTACAACTACGTGAAAGGAGGTTGTAGCCAAGTGGGGGTTGGTCTCTTTTCCCAGGCAACTATCATCAAGACAAGAGGGCATGGTCTCAAGTTGTACCAGGGGAGGTTTAGGTTAGATATTAGAAAGAATTTCTTCACAGAGAGGGTGGTCAGATATTGGAATGGGCTGCCCAGGGAAGTAGTGGATTCTTCGTCCCTGGAGATTTTTAAAAAGAGACTGGATGTGGCACTTAGTGCCATGGTTTAGTAACCACAGTGGTAGTGGATCAAGGGTTGGACTTGATGATCTCAGAGGTCCCTTCCAACCCAGCTGATTCTATGATTCTATGATTCTGTGATTTGTTTCGTACAGTCATGCTTGTTTGGGCTACAAGTGCTCATGGAGTCATCCATATATCTCTCAAGAAAATGTGAGTCTGAAGTGTTTGGACCACAATGTTCAGTTGGGGCATTTCTGTCCTGCAATCTGTAAACTGCTAACTACCGCATTAGTAATTTTTGTCACTTTTCCCTGGGTGATGTAACACCTACAATTTAAAGCCAGTGTAATAAAGAATAATAATGATATTTGGGTTGGTTTTGGTATGTTGTTTTTTCCTGGTAAAAAATCTTCTGTGAAACAGGATAAATATTCTGGTTCGAGGTGGACTGGGCAGGCAGAATACTACTGTGTACTTTGGTCTCAGATCCTTTCATCAAAGTCTGCTTATCAGTGCTACTTTGCATTTTAATATGTTTTTAGGGCAGTTTTGACTTTGATCACATAGGATATAGACTTTTATCCAGGTATTTTTTCAACATAGCAAATAGCACTCTCCTGAGTCCTCTGCATATGAGGTCTTCATTAATTTTTTTTTTGTGGACATTGATTAACTTATCCCTTTGATAAAGTTCCTTAGCTCTTGAAAGCACTTAGCTCCAATTCCCTATTACTTCTATCACCAGATTGTTCCAGAATTTAATTCATCAGAAGGCTAAAAATCTTCTAATTACAGTCTAAACATATTCAATTATACACACTTGTGCTTATGTCAGTGTTGACCTTCACTTTAAAGAACTCTCATCTGACCCTTGAGGTATTTTTCTAAACTGTGCTGAATGATGGCTTGGAAGAACAATATTCTGTGTATCATGTCCATTAATCATTTATGATATGGTAGCATGCTGTCACAGGAGGTTCTATGACTCACACAATCCTTCATGCTTATATTGTGTACAGTAATATCTATTCAGCTGTATATGTCTTCATTGAATTGATTAATTCTTTAAACTTGTCTTTTTGCATACCTTTTTTCTAGTGGTCAGGGAAAAAGTGTATGTGGTATTACAGAAGAGTGCAGGTTAGATGGGACTTCAAGAGGTGTATCTCTAGGTCAATCTCCTATCAAAACAGAGTCGGCTATGAGATCAAATAAGGTTGCTCAGGGCTTTATGCAGTCAGGTGTTGAAAACAGTCAGGGATGCAGATACATAAGCTTTTTGTGCAACCTGCTCCAATGTTTGACTTGCTGTCTCCATGGGGAAGAAAGCCTTGCCTTTACATACAGTCTGAGTCTGTCCTACTTCAGTGTGTGGTGGTTGTCTTTTGTCTTCCTGCCCTGCACCACTGTCTTGATAAATCACCCCTTAGGAATAGGTCCCCCTGCAGCTGTCTTTTCTCTAGGCTGAACAGGCCCCTGCTGTTGACTGCTGCAGTAGTCCCCCACTGAACTTCTTCCAATTTACTGCTGTCTTCCTTGTATTGGCAAACCCAAAACTGTATGTGATATTCTAGTGGGGTTTAATGAGACATAAGAAAAGGAGAATGATAATTTCCCTTGATTTACTGTCTATGCTTCTCTTGATATAGCCCAGAATACTCTTGACCTTCCTTGCTGCCAGAGCATATCATTGACTCACACTGAACTTACTGTCTACCAGTAACCACAGGTCTTTCTTCACAGAGCTGCCCCCCTGCCAGTTAGTCCCTAGCTTGTAGCATTGCAAGGGGTTCTTCTTTCCCAGGCGTTGGCATTTTTATTTGTCCTTTGTTTAGTGAGGTTCCTATCAGCTCATTTCTCCAGCCTGTCTGGGTCCATCAAAATGGTAGCCCTGCCTTTGAGCATATCACTTTGTTCTCCTTTCAGCCTGCCTCGAGTTTGGTATTCTTGCAAACTTTTTAAGGAACCAGTTCACTGCCTCTTTCAGGTCACTGATAAAGATGCTAAATAGGACAGATACCAGGGTAGTCCCCTGTGGTACTCCTGTTGTTACTGGCATCCAGGCCAGTAAGTTTGTTGGCCTTCTGCAGATACAGAGTATCAGCACCCAGTGACTGCTCTGTTCTAGAATCATCTTTTGTCTCCTTAATCACCGTAGAGCACAAAGGAACATTGGTAGGACAAAGCTTAGTCGATATAACAACAAGAGGTAATTATTCCAGTAGCTGGGGGCTCAGACAGTAATAACCTGTGCTACAGAAGGTAGGTGAAACCTTTGCTCAGTAAGAGAGATTTGCAGTAGGACTGTGTGGCAGGGAGTACCTGTTACTGCAACAACATACCATGCAGTATTTACTATTACAATGTCTATGCTTCCCCCCCCCAGTCTTACAATTAGGAATATTGTAAAATATTAGGAATATCCAAACCCAGGCTATTTTAAAAATAATTTCAAGTAAGCAGAGATAAGGATATAACTGATGGAAAGAACAACTTGGATTGTTCAGTCTCTAAACCTGGCTTAATGCTGCTACTGTGAATTTAATATATTTCTAAAATAGTTTGACTCATATTCCTTGTATGCCAGGTGGCTGTTGCTCAACAGAACAGAACAGTGCTCTGCTAGCAAATACTGGAGAATTGTGTCAGCCTGCTGATGTTTCATAACAAGGTGTTGACCTGACTGGTTGTTAAACTCCACTTTGAATATAAAGGTGGGCAAAGAGTAAGCACACCCACCACAAAACTCAGACAGTAGCAACTGAGCCTAGGGTAGAAGAGGTTACTTATTCTATTGTTGATATTGCCAGTATGAAGCAATTTTTTTATCTTAAATATGCTCTTTGGAATGAAGTAGGGCAGGGAAGACATCCGCTGACAGTGATATGTGATATGGTAGGACCCAGAAGCAAAGTACTCTAATGCTGTCAGAGGAAAATCTCTCTGCTAGCTACTTGTGTTTCCAATGGGGAATAGAAATGAGTGTCTTGGACAATGTCAGGAGCAGGGCTAGCCTTGGGCACAAGATTAACAAAGTCTGATGAGCACTGACTTGGCAGCAGAGAAGCTGGGCTAATGTGTCTGTTCCCAGCAGTGGGACCTGAGGAACAGGGACCTCCAAGCTGCCTCCAAAGAAAGTTAAAACTGTACAAATCATAAGGGTAGGCATATCCTGAAGTGCCCATTTAATGAAAAATAAATGCTCGTTTCCTTCAGGACTTGCTCTCAAATGGGTATGTTTTATTGCTAGCAGTTACTAGCGGAAGCTGTAACATATATCTGTTTGTCCCGTAAAACTTGGAATAGACTCTATTGGTCACAGAGTAATCTGAAAGATTGGAATAACTGATTTTTTATTAGTTCACCACATCACTTTAAGTGTGTCTCTTCCTCTGTATTTGCCTGTGGACTACAGAATTAAAGCATCACCTGAGGATTTATGCAAGAATAAATTTTTAAGAGCTTACATTTATTGAGCCTTTTTTGGTCCAGTTCCTCCAGCTGCTTATTTGAATGTACCAAACATAAAAGTTGTTAGCATATTTAAAACTTTACTTTGCATGGAGATTTATACTGTGCATTCATTTATTATGAGCTGTGATATGCTGTGAAGATAAATACCCCAAAATACGATCTGCAAGTCTGATCTGAACATCTATATGTGTTTAATTGAAGGAATTATGGAGAAGAGACCTCAGCTGTGCTTGGCAAATTCAAAAAGTACTTCCAATTTATCTAATGCCATTATCTAATGAAATGAACAAGATCGAATTATAATGCTGTGGTTCATTGAGCACGTTTAATTAAGATCACTGTTCATTCCCCTAAGACCTGTCATTTAATGTTTACGTTGTTAGAGAAATGAATGACTCTGAACCTAGTGGTGCTTACCTTTTGAAGGAAGAGCTATTTACAGAACACAGTTCTTTATGAATATCTTAGCACAGGTAAACCTTGGCCTGGGATACATTAAAATAAGTTCTCTGCCTAAAAACTAGATCATGTGATGGTATACTTTTTCCTTCCTGAGTAATCGTACTGGTAGAAATTCTCCTATTGCAAAGATTTATGATAATTTAAAGAGTCATTCCCTTTCCCTTATGGAAACTGATTACAGTAGTATAAACACTATGACTGTACCAGTGTAGCCAAAGCAGAGTGCTTTTTATTTGTATCCTTGTGACGTGTCCATGTCCTCTGTCATAGAAGAACCTGGACCCGCTCTTGAGAACATGGGTGATAAATGAAAAATGCCTGCTCACCAGCCTCAGGGAGCATTAGAAGATAACCCAGCCCCAGGTGGTGGGTATGACTGCCTCTGCCCTGTGGGAGGACAAGGCTCTGTGCTACTCTGCAACACAGACAATGTGAATGAGAATCATAATCGTTCCCTTTTCCCTTATTCCTTTTGAATACCCAGAATGCTGTGTCAGAGTCCTAAAGACTTTTTTTTGTAGTGCAGGAAAAGAAGATCTGTATTGGAAGATCTATATGGTATGAGAAAAACATACCAAAAGACAAATGTCACAACTGCAAATAAGCATCTGTCTCAAAAACAGTTTATGAACTCTGCAAATACAATGTTGAAATCATCACTTCTTACATGACAATAAAACTTTTGCTTTCAGAAATAACAGATACTTGGGTTTTTTGGGTTCTAGCACCAGTTTTAGCACTGGTTTTGCTCTGGTTTCATACCTTTGTTCTGAATTTTGGCTTCTCTGATACTCTGTTGTTTACTATGGTTTATAGGATATTTTTCTTTTCTAGGGAATAAGATTTCTCTGCGTGCTGATCTCCCTAAATTTTAGGCTTAAACCTGTTAAAGGTAGCAGAATTTTTTTGTCCAGGATATACAAAAATATGAATTAGAGGTTTTCTTATCCATATAGTAGAAAAATGGGACTTGATTCTGAAAGGAAATCTGAATGGCTTTTGTACTCCTCAACTTAAGAGATGTCAGCGTGAATCACAGGAATCTCACAGAATTTGTATGTTGAGCTTGATTAGCGTGAAACTCACATTTCTATGATGGAGTAAGAAGTAGATAACTTTTTTCCCTAAAGCAAGCAAACAAATCAACCCCCTCAAAACCCCAAATGAAACCAAACCAATTTCCTTCCTTGTCTTTTTGTGGCTTCTCTTTGCCTTTTTGACTTTTAAAATATATGTTCTAATAAAACATTTGAAATTACCTTTCTCTTTGTGCTGTGCTCAAAACACAGTGGAAAAGTGTCACTGATTATGAATGTTGACAGATTCACTATATAAGCTTATAAGAACAAAAGTATTTTACCTCTGATCTTTACTTACAAAATAAAATTGCTGCTCATATGAGAAGCACTGTATAACAAGTTTTTTTAAATACTTAATTTTGAAGTGCTTAATCTAAACCTACAAAATTCCTTTATTTTTCCCCTGAGATATGTGGAAAATTGACAAAATGCTGCTCATTCTAGTCCATGTTTTGTGGAGTAGAAGAAAGAGATAATCATGTTTATTTGGACAGAAAGCACTTATAGTCAGGCAAAGACATAGGTTTTGTCTCAAACTCCTCAACACAGTATGCTTCACTTTTCCATCTTTGAGGGAAGGGGAATTAATAGACTTTCTGAAGTCAGTAAAAATTTATCCTAATTCTTGACTGGTATTCACACTAAGAATTTCTAAGCTTCTGTCTCTGATGTGTGTTCTTCAAAGTGCTTATGTTGATTACTCGGATTTTCAGCACCTCTTGACAGAGCTTTGTTATTCTCTGGTAATTACTTTGAGAAACATACAGGCAGTCTTTCAAACTGAATCCCTCCAGTTCTAAATGAAAAATGTCTAAATCGAAGTTTTTCGGATTGTGTAGAAATTTAAGAATACAGCTTGTTCATTAGGGATAATTTCAAGCAGATGCTACTTACAGTGATGGAGAGGAATATGTCTGACAACTGCAATTTCCTTTATACCTCAGATGATGTTTCTGTAATAGCTCTTTGTAAAAGCATCTCACTTCTAGAACAAACTTCTTTGAAATAGAAGGTACAAAAAATCCAGTTGGATTTATTTCCAGTTTCAGTTGTTTGTCTTCATTAATAAATGCAATATGTTACACCTCTGTCCATGCTGGCTAAAATTGCACTGCATTGTTTCAGCTAGGGATGCCCATGGTTCAGTCTGTAGCCTTTGTGTGCTTGTGTCTGTTGCTGTATTAGAAAGTTCCTCCCAAATCCTGGTTGTCTGTGGTTTATGGTTTGTCTAAAAATAGTCATTTATCCCTGTTGCATCAGTTAAAATACAGTAGTTGTTTTTTTTTAATTGTTTTTTATTTCAAAGACATTTTGTGTTCTTTGCTGTCATTAATGTGCAGATTTTTGTTGATTAACAGACCTCCATTTATTAAGCAAATTTAACAGTTTCTTTGTAAATGTGAGTTGGAATCACTGATCTACAGAGCATGACAACACAGCTACCTTGAGGGCCATCCCTTCTTCTTCTCTTCCTCCCATCCCAGGGATAGAAAATTAAGAGTGCAAGCCAGTAGTTTAGATATTCCTGACAACAAAGAAACAATCTTCAGAGCATCCACATGGAGCTTATTTACTGACGAGTGTATAAATTTTGGGAGAAGAGCTTGACTTTTCACTGGGAAATTTTAGCATAAGTTGATCTTGACAGAGTGAAGTACTTGAACTTTTACAACAGAGATCTGTTAATTTCCAGGCAGAAGAAGCTCTAGCAATGTGATTTACATTGGCTGTTCAGCCAGGCATAATAGAAGTACATGGTGGTTTGTGACTCCTGCTCTTGGCACAACCCTTACCATGGGAACCCAACAGTGGGTTGTGTTTGGAGGATGTACATTCTCTGGCCATTCCTATTGTGGGGAAGAATGTCCTGGTGGATGTCCACAAGGTGGGAAAGTGAAGAGGAAGCAGTGGAGGCTAATTAACTGTCCAGCATGGACTCCCAAAGTAATGTACCTTACTGTGAAAAGCAAGAATGTAGTTGTGGGCAGTAATGGACAAAATGGTGAATAAATATGTGGATTGTCTTTAGGTCCAGCTGAGATGTATAAAACTGCTTTGGGGTCTCAGTTTGAGTGGTCAGTATTTTCACAGAACATTTTATTTTCCTTGTTTTTTTAAGCACTGATTCTATTTATGAAGTGATTTAAAGAAAGTGTAATCAAATGTAATTACTAGTTGCTTTTTCAATCCTGTATTGAAGATCATTGTTTTTTCTAGTAATAGAGCAGGAACCAGATACAGTTTGGATAATTTCCAGGTTTTCTGTCACAGAAAATTTTACCTTTCTCTACATTCCTTCTCTTTCTGTCCTTAGAGAGAAGGTACTTCTCACAGAACAGTGCAGAAGTTAAATGAGTCGCAAAGTGGAAATATATCTATCCTATTTCCATTTTTATTGCACAAGGAATCTATTAATCTGTATTTTTATTGGTTTATAAAATAGAGTGAAGTTCAACAACAAAGAACTGCTTTTCCCATTGTCTCTCTCATTTTCATCTAAAAATTGTTTCCCTTTTCCAATTTTCTTCCATGTTGCAGGGAAAACCTTACCTTCTGTTTAACTTACCTTTTTTTATCTGCATCTGAAGGGAGATAATTTAATAAATTTTACAGTTAGAACCAAGTCACACAAATAGAGCTGAGTAATCCTAAGAGAAGATTTGCTAAGTTGATTGTATTAATGTGACTATCACAAGTTGCTATGAGTTTCCAGACATTTAATTAGTATCTCTATGAGCATACTCTTTTCAGCTTTAGTTATTTTCTGCTCTGCAAAGTATTCATAACAGCTTCACTGCTGTGAGATGAAGCTTAACTCCAGCTCTTGTCCTTCTCACCAGGGTTCCCCCTTCTCAGACAATTTGATTTCTTATTGGAAACATGACCGTTTGGGGAGCAAGGCAACCAGCAGGTATATAAATCTGCACATGGCAATACTTGTTAGTTTGGGGAACACAGCATATGGAGTTCTTTGGTTAGAACAGAAAATCAAGACGTACAGGTGCATTTGGATCACCCTGCTGATTAATGCACCACTGTGTTTCCTTCGTCCAGCAGAACTAGTTTGAAACTGCCTGGATTTATACTGTGCTGGTGGCTTCAGTAGTATGCTGTGTTCTTAGGTGTAGGGCCATATGTGTAAGGATCATATGAACACAGAGAGAGTGAAAAAAGAAACCTATTGTTGAACTTAGTTCAGATGGTACATAAACATTTGAGATCTCTAAGGCTGAGGGTGGCAAGTGTGTAGGTGAAGATCTAAATTCCTAATGTGACACACGCAGAGATCACAGTGTTAATAAATTCAGAGTTTAATTTTGACAGAAAATAAAATATGGGAGCATGAATCTCCAATTCCCTGGAATTCCTGAGACAAAGGAGCCCCCGCTCGAACTGAGAGATGATGCCATTACAATTTAAAGAGACTTACAGCAAGGTAGAAGTTTTTGAGAACATTAGGAAAAAGAAATAGGGTGAAATATGTGTGTGAGACAGACCAGGTTCACTTTCTCATGTGAATAAAGTGAGGATTACACCTGACCTTAACTTCTGTAGTGAGTGAAGTCAAGGTTCCTGGTGCTGGGCTTGGACCTGCTTGCTTTCCATTCTTTCTTTCTATTTCTCTCTTTCCCCCTCCTGGCCCCTTTTGCTATGTGCAAACTCCATATTTATGTAAAAAACTTACCCTGATTCTTATGGAGTCTTGTCAGATTCACCTGTGCTAACAAAAGGGGCTCTTAACTTGCAAGCCCTGTTTGGGACAGTATGAGCAGACAATAAAAGATGATCTTGGTTTGAGTCAGTAGAGTGGTATATGGCTTCTTCCCCCAGGGAAAAAAAAGGGTGTTTCATAGAGCCATTATCTGGGAAATCCTTTCTAAAGCTGGATCACCAAGAACCACCAGCTCTTCCCATCTCCTTCTGGGTACTGGCAGTTGTCCACAGGCAACAGGATACAGCATCATGCCTGAAAGGGGAATTGCACGATCATGCATTCCCATTCCAGGTCCACCATTGGTATTGCCATTCTTGAGCTGGCACAGAAAGCATTCAGTTGATACAGAAGCATATGAGATTGATCTCTGATCAAGTCTGTCTACTCTTCTTTATTGCTAACAGGGGCTGGCTGAGCACGCCCTTAGACATGGCCCTTGGATCTGACTTACAGTTTCAGCCAATGTGCTGTGAGTCAGTAGATTGGGTGCAAGCCAGGAGCTCTGTGTTGTTGTTGGTTTGGTTGGTTGGTTTTTTTTCCTTTGGATGTACAGCAGAACCTAGCTTCTTCTAGTTATATTTTTCCAGTTTGTCAAGTTTTCCAATTCTGATAGAGAGACGAGGACAAATTGAATGTAACTATGGCAAGTAGTAATGAGTGGAACAGCCTATTGAAGAGGAAGGTACATTCTTGTCAGATTACTCAGAATTTTAGTAAGAATGGGATGATGATGGGGAAGAGACTGTTATAGGTCTGTTCCTCACAAAGATGACAGAAAGGAATTAGGGTTATGAAAGAGAGTGTATGAATGCACTGTATGAGTCTTGGAAAGGTGAATGGCTCTGCTGACTAACAAATAGGTACAGCTGATGGCAGTCAGCCCAGAAAAGCTAATTTTCAGTTTAGAAGTTTCAGTGTTCTCCATGTTAGGTGAGGAAAGTTTTGGATAAAATAATCCTTGAGATAAAGGTGACTGTCAGTCGAGAAAGGTTGACTTGAAACTTTTTTTATTGTATTGGTTAACAGGAAATAGAGCCAATTTATGCAGACTAAAATACAATAAAAATGGCCAAGATAGTGAATAATGAGTGTCTGATGACAGGAATAGTAGCAGCTCTTGACCTATGTAGCAATTATAGCAGCAGTTCTTGTTCTGCCTAACAGCTCCTGGGAAAGAGAGACCTTACGTGGGTGCAAGGATACAGGAACCTGCAATAGATGGGGGAGTGTTCACAGCACTGGATAAATTAAAATCTTCCTCCTGTGATATCTGTAACTAGCCCTGAAATGGATTGTTCATTTGGGGATACATCATTAACCAATGAGAAGCATGAGATGCCTAAGACTATATAACTACTCTAGTTTGGTTTGAATTAAGGTAAGAAGCCTTTGTGAAGGCTGGAGTCTGGAAATGAGATTTTACAATTGGGTGCTGGGCCTGGGGATGGCAGCACTACTGTCAGAAACTCAGCTGAAAGTGTACCTATGCAGCAGACCACCAGAAGTCTCCAGACCCTAAGGCATTTCACTTGTAGAAAAGAAAATTCACACATTGAGACAGAATCATGGAACTCCTTTAAAAATCCAGGAAAATATCTGGCATTGCTCAATAACGCAAATAGGCTCAATTGACAATAGATACTGTAGAGAGTATAGATGTCTAAATATTTATTTTACAAATTTCAATCATCCATTTAGGAAAGAAAAGAAAGTTTTCAACAAGGAGTCAGTCTCATGTACGGACTCAAGTTCAGTCTCTCATATTTGGGCAAAACCTCCTGTATTTATCTTCCAGCTGTTCTGGTTTTTATTCTGTATTCCATTTCTCAGAGAGGGCTTCACTCTCCATAAACCATCTGTGAAGCTTTTCTTGCGTGTGGATACTCACCACTATGTTTTTTCTCTTTGTGCTGGAATTTAGAAGAACTGAAAAAGTGCTTTTTTTGGGTTTGTTTTGTTTTGTTTTGTTTATTTTTAACAAAGATCCACTTAGCTGAATGATGCCTAACGTATTAGGTTCTGGGCTAGGAGAAATACACAGTTGTTGAATCTAAGCTATCTTTCCTCCTCACTGTTGATCTGAAGGGCAATTCATAATGCTTTGCCTGGTTCTACAAAGTCAGGTCTTTGCATCTTCTGTCTTTGTTACCTATGGAACAAAGACAATCAGAGAAAGCAACACAGAAGCCGTGCTGCTGACTATGAGCTGTTGCCTGCAGCCTTTGAGAGCAACCAACGAGTGGTACTTTTGTACAGGGCTCTCTGACTCAGTTGCAAAATAACCTTCCCAGGCTGTAAGTAAGACCCACGCAGACCCTCCATCTGGTCTGAAAAGTTCAAGAGTGTTTGAGTGAGAAGCTCATTTTAATTACATTATAATCTGAACATGGGCATAGTGATTCCTGTGTCATTGGATCATTAACTGAATGCAACAACAAATTAATAAAAATTGCTTATGAATACATGTAGGTGGGAAATTAGGAGTTACCTAAATTAGGTTTGAAACAGCCCAGCAATGTACTGTTCTCAGATTAATTCTGAACCCTGTGATATTTGCCAAGGACTACCACAGACCCCAAAGTATCTTGAAGGTTATGGTACACTTAATCTTGACTCTACATTAAAACACTAGGGTCTATTGTGCCTTTCCTGTCTCAGGAGTCATCCAGCCATTCTCCCTCCCTGGCAGCAGCTGTCAGCTTCAAGGTTTGCACAATTCAGTATAACACCTAGCCATTTGGTTTCTATCCCTTGTCTTGATTCAGCTGAACCTGTAGACTAATCATCCTTGAAATGGTGCTGACCTCAGATGAGGACATAGTAACCATAGCCTTGTTTAACCTTCTTTCTGCCAGCACCTTCTTTCATCATAGTTGTGTTGGTCTTGGAGGATCTAATGTTTTTGTACTCCCTGGGAGTCCAATTCCTAATCCCAGTTTTATTTAATTCTAGCTAGACTTCTGGCTACAACACCTCTCTTATTATACAGGCTCCTGACTGCTCCCTGGTCTAGATCAATGATGTGCTGGAAGTTTAGCTTTTCCCCTGTTGGTCCAAACACAAATCCTAGTCTCAATCCTGACCATAATTTGAATATCCTGATTTTGTAAAGAGGTTCCTAAATGGTCCTTGAGTACAATTACTGTGATGGGACAGACTGATCTGTCCCAGAGTTAGTTCTCCCTTTTGGTGCTGTAAGTCATCTTAGCTCTGAATGATTCGCTAGGAAGTTGAATTCTTCCATTCCAGCCTTATAAAAGCCTAACCTCTCAGTCTGTCCTAGTTAGGACAGCTGAGACCAGTTCATCATGGTATGGGTGTAACCCAAAACTGTGTATTCTATAGCCTTCCGTGCCATTTCCCAGAAATTGTTAGCAGTAGAGGCCTGTAGATATTCCTGTCCTCATACCCTTTTATGGAATTACCTGCTCTGAGGGAAGGACTGAGCATTCCTGCCTGAACTGGAGAATATATAAACTTGGAGTTTTGGAACCTTTTTACCACTTGTGGGATCCAGAGGAAGACTGAGACCACCACCCTCAACTGGACTGCAATCACCACTTTTGACCAGACTGCAACAGCTCTCCCACCAGCAGGTTTTTCCCCTCTCCCTTTACTTTGGACTCAGAGGGGGGCCCAATGAACACCACTTTGTTCATGCCCCAGGGTGCTGGGTTACACATTTGGGTTTTGTGGGTTAAGACCAATTGTTTGTTTGTATAATTGTACTTATTGTATTATTTTATTAAATTGTTATTCTGACTTATATTCTCTCTTTTGAGTTGAGTTCATTTCCCCTGCTGGTTAACTTTTAAACCAGCACACAGTCTAACAATCTCATGTTTTCTTGGCTAGGATTAGGGCAAAAACTATCAGTATAAAAATTAAGGTATTCTCTGTTCTCTGATGTGTATATCCCACAAACTCATAACAGATCTCCACTTCCTCCTATCCCAAACCATTAGAGTTTCTGTTTAAGGCTAGAGTTGTAGCCATAGTCCATTTTCTGCCTCAAAAATAGCCAAAAATCATTACTTTTTACCAACTCTGACCTTATACTACTTCTGTGGATTACATGGAATAGTACAGCAAACAGTCCACATTAAAGCTGATTTTCCAGACACTTCTGTCTCGAGGTCCCTTCCAACTCAGAATGTGATTCTGTGTAGCGAATAATAAAGCTATCACAATCCCAGCTTGGAGGCAGGAACTGGAATACTTTATTGGGTTCACAACTTCATATTTAAAGGGTTCATGGTTTACATGAACTGGGGGCTTGCATATTCATTCTATTACAACTGAGGACTTTCCAGAGATGAGGTAAGGGAAAAACCTGGTTTGACAAATCTTGGGGTCTTAGGAATTAGCTCATGGGAAAAACCCTACTTTGAGGGATTTTACAGGGGGGAACACAAAGGGAACACAAAGGTAACACAGGTAGCACAAAGGGAGAGATAAAACACAAAGGGTTTTCTGCACAGGTTTGATGAAATCAGGGCATGGTTTCTCCAGGCTTTGGCAGGGCATTCCAAAACCGTGACATCAACGGATCCTTGTCTGGACTTGTGCAAGTTTCAAGCTGGCTTCCCGCCAAGTCTCTGAAACTCAACAACAGAGCCTGCTTCCCAAAGAGGGAAGGGAAAAAAAAGAAAAACCAAACAGCCAAAGCTATAGCAAAAATATATATTTTACATATAAAACAGATATATACAGTGAGAATATTATATACCTATAACCCCAGAAACCCCAAATAGCTTCCTAAAAGGGGAAGAGAGGAAGGGAGAAGAGAAAAAGGACAAAAAAAAGGATGCAAAGGGACAGAAACAAAACAGGTATGCACAATCTAAAAACCCGGTAACAAGCAAAATAAAGAACTGGCACAATCTCACCACTTCCCTTGAGAGAAGCAGGACAGCCAGACTGCGGCCCAGCACTCTCCCTTCACACATGCAGACAACAGCAGTCACTGTAGGCCTCAGCTCCAGATAAGCAAGACTGAGACAGGGACCCACCGTTCTCGAACCTCGCCGGAAAGGAAGAGAGCGAGTTCTCTTATCTATGCCTTATTTATACCCCAGGTTACGTAAAGGAATAGCATGGAATACTTCCTGAGTCACTTTCCTAGTTCCTTCCTGGTTACAAGCTGGTCTCCAGGAAGGCCTAGACTGAAACCATCACAGGACTTTAGATTGTGGTTTTTCTCCAGTCTCTGTCAGCCCAAGAGTCTGTTTAAACTTAGCAGTTTTTCTTTTTCTCATATGCACTTTTTAGAATCCAGCAATTCTGGGTGATTCTGAGTGACCTGGATATGCCCTGTGCATACCTGGGCATCCTACTTGCCTAGGGATCAGCTGTAACTCAACATCTCTATGATGGCAGGTCTTGGTTTATGCATTGCTAGTCTTCAAAAACTTGTCAATAAATCTCTCTTCACATTCTTCCCCCCTGTCCCCACCTCGTCTTAATTCTTTTCCCTGACCTTAACCTCCCACTACAAAATCCAAACCAATTCTTATCTTTTATATTAATGTATCATGTCTTCTAAAACTGTAACTCTGAAAAAATTAACAAATGCATAAATAAAGATCATCCTGTTACACAGTACGTGGAGACATGGAGTTCCAATAGACTTTTGACCCAAATGTTAACTGAAAGCTCTTTCAAAGAACTAAGCTGCTATCAGGCAAAATGAAAGTTACTTTTTGGGAGAGGTTAAAAGACTATGAAGTGAAAAACAGGAATAATCAATTTCCCAAAAAGGGAAATGTCATTGATAAAATGTTATTGAATAGATCTGTACTGTTTAACATAGCCATAAATAATGTCAAAAAAAGGAGTGACTAATGAGATAATTCAGTCTGATGATGAAGAATTATTTAAGGTAGTTATAAACATAAAGATACAGAATCATAGAATGATTTGGATTGGAAGGGACCTTAAAGATCCTCTAGATCCAACCCTCCTTCCACAAGCAGGGACACTTTCCACTAGACTGGATTGCTCAGAGTCCCATAGTCCCATCCAGCTGGGCCTGGAGCACTTCCAGGGATTGTGTAGGGAGAAAGAAAATGGATGTGGGCTCCTCTGGCTGCATTGAAGGTGTGAGACCTCTGACTTCAGAGCTATGGATCAGTCCTCAGATGTTTTTTCTCCACAGAAATGTAGGTTTCACCTTTGTGTATGTATACATGTGCACACAACGTTCAGCATCTACAGAATGTAGATGTATATGTACACTTTTTTTATTTTTTTTAAAAAAGATATAGGGAAAGATGTAGGTCTTTGTAGGGTGAAGGAAGGAGGAAATATAGCTATTGCATGAAGAGTAGGAAAGGACCTATCCTAGTGAGGCACTCATTCCTGAGACCATGATGGAAGTTTGGTCTGCTCACAGTGCTAGGATAGGGGGCATATGACCTCCCTCTGACTACACCTGGGATGGATAGGAGCCAGTGTAATAGTTTAACAGTCAGGGTTAGGATTAAGTTTAGGGATATCAGAATCCGAAGAGATTGATTTATTGGTGCATTTTGCAAGCTTTGCAGGGTTAAGATGGAGTCGTGTTCTGGTAAGGCAAAGTTAACTCTGGAATGTTGTTTTAAATTAGAGTTATGTTTGGTGTGGGGACAATATGGCATAAAACCTTGTCTACTAAAATACTGAGGTATCCTGAGGGAGAGAGGGACATTAAAAAGAGTTGAGCAGAAATCAGAAAGGAAAATGAAGTTAAATGCTTTTAGATTTGCATATGTCAGTTCAGCTCAATTTACATATTTCCCTAAAACCAAATTATCACCATAAATTAAGGGTACTTTCCAACTAACAGTCCTTCTGCATTTAAACAATCATCTGTAAATATAGACACAGGTGATATTCAAGCCACACAAAACACACTGAATCTCTTCACTCTTAGTATGGTAGAATCTCTAGAATAATGCTTGTTTTGAAAAAAAAAAAAAATTGAGTTTTTCCTGCATCCTTTACACAAGAGAAAAACAAAGACAAATTTGAAAGAATGAAATAGAAGGCTTAATCCATGTGGAGACTGAGATAAACCTCAGGTAGCTCACTATAGGGATGGATTTTGACTGTTCTACAATTCATGATGACTTTTCTACCCTTACTTTGCTTCCTCTGAGATAAAGAACTGTGCATTTTTTTTTCTTCCCATGCTGAGTAGGATGATTACATTTCATCATACAATGAGATTCCACATTGTTGTAATTTGATTCTGTTGTAGTTTGTTTTTTAATCACATCCCTTTACCTTTCCTAAATCAATATCCAATCACTGTTGCTTCAGATGAAAAATTTGCAATTCATTAAGGCTTGCCTGAAAGAAGAGTATGAGCTTTATCTCAATAATGTGCATGCCAGAGTTTAACGAGTCTTTTAAATCTTTTTCATTGTTTTCCACTTTTCATACAGTGGAAATATAATTTTGGAGTTGAGAGAGAGCAAGATAACAGGACTAAAACAGAAAACCCATTTATAAACCACTTTTTGCAGGGCTTCCTGTCTCAACGTCATTTTCCCATTCTTGAGAAGGTTAATCTTACTGGTGTTAAATTAGCAATCAACAGCACATGTTTTTATTTGTGAAGTGAACCTGTATTTTTCAGTTCTTGTGTAACAGAATCTTTCAGTATTCTGAAGTATCACAACTGTTAAAATAGTGATGTTTGCCTTTATCCCTATCTGATTTCTGTGCATAAACTGATGTCTTCAGCTGTCCAATGGGAGAATGATTTTTTCCTTCTGAAAAGAAGGTAGAGCCAGTGTCTTTTAAGTAGTACGCAGGCAAGGGATGGGGGGCAACGGACAGAAGCTGCATCAAGGAAAACGTTAATTAGACACTGGGAAATAATAAATCATAGGGGATCAGATATTCGAGGAGGTTACCTCAAGAACTTGTGGAAGGTGCTTGAAAATACTCTGAACTCAACTGGATAAGGCCCTGAGCTACCTTATCTAATGGCAAATCTTCCCCTGTTGTGTGGTCAGATCAGATGACCCCCTTAGGTCCCTTGCAACTCAAATTAGCATATGATTCCGAAATACCAAGAAATAATCAAGACGCCTGTGCTGACTAAGAAGCAACCTTATCAGGCTGTACTTACCCTATTTCAGTCAGCAAATTACTTTAACTGATAAAATGTACAGCATTTTTCTAAGTCTAGAGCTGTTACCTGTTGCATAGTAAGGCTGTCAAAGTTCCTGTATCTCCTTAGTCATTGCCACCAGTGTGCATATTATTGTATTTATCCTACCACATCTGTTTGTTGTAACTCAGTGAGGAGGGAACTGATAAGGATGGTAATTTTTTCAACTGGATTAATCTAGGCTGTATTGTCACATATTGGTAGGAACAAATAGAAGAGATTCAGCCTGAGACCAGTGAGAATATGAGTCCTATGAAAATACTAAAGAATTCAGGAAAGCTTTCTTGCCATAATTTGCCTCTGCTTTTGAAGTTACCTTTTTCATGTGGCAAATTTTGATCTAGCAGTGGAACCCAAGTTAACAACAGCAATGATTCACATCTTTTGGGCATTTTCTACAAAGTTTAGTTCAATCTTCTGAAAGACAAGAAAAATGAAGGGACTGGATGTTTTGACTGTGGCATCTGAGACCATTTAACACAGATATGTTTGCACAAATAAAATTATAAGGCTTCAGGGATATAAATTATAAAAATATAAAATTATGCGCATTGGTATACATTTTCATTTAAATCTAAGAATAATTGGAAAAATGAAGCAAGGCAGAAATAACATAATAATGAGTTTATCACTCTACCCTGTAAATTCTTGAAGCATAACCTAATGTATAAGCAATTACAACCTTCGGGGAAGGGAAATAGGGCACCCAAGGCTCTCTTGCCCTTGTCTGGTTTTTGTGGTTTGACAGTGAGGAGAAGCTGTAGAAAGAAAATCTTGTAAGCTGAGTCCATGCATTTATTTTTAGTTTTATACGAGGCATTTACTAATAGCAAAATGTCCTTGAGGTTAGGAAGAGGGCTTTTTGTTTGGCACAGCCAAGTTTCTGCCTTCCAATTTTGTTATGATTTGCTCTTTGCAATTAATAATAAAGCAGTTTGAGAGGAAACAAGGGAAAGCAATGAGACTAGAGAGACCAAGTTACTAACTCAATATTATTTTTCCCCCTTATAAGCAGCAAATATAACCCAGAGCACACAGATACCATTGTCTATCCCATAGACAACATTCTATTCCTTTCTACTATAGACTTACTGTCATATAACTTCCTTGAGTTCAGATTATTTCAAAATGCAAAACACTGCAGAAAAGTGGCACTAGGATGACCAGGGAATGGAAAGTCAGCCTTTCCAGAACAAGTTAAAAGAAACAGGCTTGTTTAGTCTAGCAAGAGAAGGTCTGATTGCATAGTAGAAACATACAAAGGGTAAGCGCTAGGAAACAACAGAAGAGAATGATAAAAGGTGAGCCAGATGTATTCATTCTTCCATGGGTAAAGCTAGGTTGGATAGTAGAAGAAGGTTCCTAACCTTCAGAAGGGCATGGGTTTTAGATGCATTCGATGAAGGTGAAATAGCTTGATTGACTCTGTTAGGAGGCACTGGCCTTGATTCAAGAGATTCTGCTAATCCATATCCAGGGAAATTACAGAAGGATATGAAGCAGTGTGTGACTTTTGTTACCTCTCTCCAGAATCTTTTGCAGTTTAAAGAAATTTCAGTCTGTATGAGAGATTTCTCCTGCATTTGATACACCAATGATTATCTGTTTTATGGGGAATATGATTTAAGCAGTAAAATGCCATTCACCACAGGTGATAGAAAATGCAAAATTGTATTTTGTTTTGGCAGAAAGCTTTTCAGTATGTTCATTTGCCTAGATGAGTCATTATCTCTAGACCTAAGATAATTCCAAGTTACTTTTAAAGTGTTTTACAACATAGTGAGAATTCTATTTGTCAGTCTCACTGAGACTGAGCTTGTATAAGTTTCTAAGCTTAAATTTTTTTATTATCCTCTTTTCCTTCTTACCTCCTTGCCCTTCAATAGGGAAATATATTTTCCATGGGTGTACTAGTAGAATCACTTCTTACTACTTTTAAGTTGGTTTTGAATCACTGAATTTGGTCATATAACTGTTTATCTTATAGTAGTAGCTTTTCCTGGACTGCAACTTGCTATCTTTTGAGTAATTTCTTTGTCTCCTGGGATGCAAGTGTGCATTTGTGATCTTTGGGTTGAAAACCTGTCATGAACTTGGGCTTTCTTCTTCTTTCTAGTCCTTAACTAAGCATATTGACATATTGTTAGTAGGGATGATAACTTCCTGCCATGATAGCTTCCTATCATGATAGCTGTTCCTGTGGAATAGCTAGCAACAGCACTGATTCTGCTGTTACATTCATTTATGAGATATCACAATAGATGGAATCATCGCTTTGTTCACTGAAATCTTCATAAACTGGGAAGAATCGATCTCTTTCCATGCAGAGAAACTGTACTATTCTCATTCTGATTCAAAGAGATGCTCAGAAATAGGTAGGGGTGACCTCAAAAGTTTGGACAAAATTAGTAGGTAAATGTGGTAGGTTTTTTAAAGGACTTCAGGAGTAAATGAAACATATCAGGACAGATTCTTAGCTGGTGTAAGTTAGTATCAAATTCTACTGAAGTGAGTGTAGCAAAAGCAGTTTAACCAACTGACAGTCCCTCAGGTTATGCATTTCTTTCTTGTTTTGTTGCTGATTTTGAAATGAGAGGACTCCAAGTGAACTTTTTGACCAAATTATGCTGTTGAGGGTCAGACCAGGTCACAGATAAAATAAGTACATATCAACTCCAAGCTCTTTCCACATGAGTTATACCCTCATCATGGCTTCATGCACTCCCGGAACTCGATTCCCTGCAACCTCTCTCCTTGTTTCTGCCTGACCCTGAGATCTGGAATTAAATTGTTATCAGAATCACTGTAGCATATATTGCATTATTGTGTATATCAAATAAAAGTTGGAAACTTGGCATATTCAAGGCTACGAATCATCTCATCTACTGCAGAGCACTTTAAGAGAGCAGTTCATCCAGTGAAAGCACCAGCATCTCCAAAATGTTCCTACTAACAGGACTGCAACTTAATATTAATAAATCAGTGAAGAATTAAGACAATATATGATGTAACTGATCAGTCTGCAAGTGAGTTAACTCCTACTAACTGCCCCGATCGGATTTCCTGATGGGTAATGCTGTGCTTTGTCAGACAGCTGCCGTCCTCATTGTTCACACAGCATTGTGGGGTTTGTGGCACACTTTGTTATGTTCAAAATTTAAAGATAATTTTTGTCCTTGAAAAAAAAGCAAAAGTATTTTTCTCTTTGCTGTCTGAAAAACATTTAAAAACATTTTAATTTTTAATGATGCTGCAAATTTAAGTCCTAATGATACAAAGTAAGGTGAAACTGTTCTATTTGCCAAAAGAGGAGTGGGTTTTGAATAAATAAAATTAGCTTCTAGAAAAATTTTTTTTAAAGTGAGTTCATACTTGACTGTTTGTTTCCATGTAAATAGTTTATAAAACTTAAATACCTACCTGAGTTAGTGTGAGAAATGTTTCAGTGTACATTATTTCCTATGTTTTCAGTAGACAGAGTCTGAACCTCTAGTGCGTGGTAAACTACTTCCTTCTGGTAATTGCATTTTGTAGCATCAGGACATTGCTATGTACAGACCTCACAAAAGGTAAAGCCAAAATATCATTCAGGAACATGTCACAACATGATTTCAACAGGTCCTGCGAAATTTTGGAAGGAAAGATGATGAAATGCCCAGTTGGTCCTTAAAGGACCAAGCCACTCTATGCCACATCTGCTTTCCTTGATCACACTCACATGACAGGTGTGTTCAACAGCTTCATCATAGAATCACAGAATCAACCAGGTTGGAAGGGACCTCTGAGATCATCAAGTCCAACCCTTGATCCATTACCGCCGTGATTACTAGACCATGGCACTAAGTACCACATCCAGTCTCATCTTAAAAACCTCCAGGGCTGGACGATACACCACTTCCCTGGGCAGCCCATTCCAATGCCTGATTACCCTCTCTGTAAAGAATTTCTTTCTAACATCTAACCTAAACCTCCCCTGGCAGAGCTTAAGGCCATGCCCTCTTGTCTTACTGATACGTGCCTGGGAGAAGAGACCAACTCCCACCTGGCTACAACCTCCTTTCAGGGAGTTGTAGAGAGTGATGAGGTCTCCCCTGAGCCTCCTCTTCTCCAGGCTGAACAGCCCCAGCTCCCTCAGCCTCTCCTCATAGGACTTGTGCTTGAGTCCCTTCACCAGCCTTGTTGCCCTCTTCTGGACCTGCTCCAGCACCTCAATATCCTTCCTGAACTGAGGGGCCCAGAACTGGACATAGTACTTGAGGTGTGGCCTCACCAGCGCTGAGTACAGGGGAAGAATCACTTCCCTGGTCCTTCTGGCCACACTGTTCCTGATCCAGGCCAGGATGCCATTGACCTTCTTGGCCTCCTGGGCACACTGCTGGCTCATATTCAGAGTCCTGTCAATCCAAACTCTCAAGTCCCAGCTTAATGATGTTAAACATTTTTAATTTTTTTCTAAAGTTCAGTGATGGGGTTTGCCCCAGGGATAGAAAGTCTGGGGTGTGTGTGTGCATGGTCTTTTTCTGCTGGGTCTGATAGCAGATCGGGGCTGCCCTGGTTCCCCTTCTCCTCAAGCAGAGAAGTTACTCTGTAAAACTGTAAACTCTGTAAGAATCAGACATTTTTTATTGTAAGATTAAATTAAAAATTAGCTAGTCAGTGTGATCTCTTCTTTAAATAATGCATATATTTACCTTAATTTCTATTTTAAATACTCTTCTATTAGAGTATAATCTTCTATTCAAAGAGTTTACTCTCTGTATTAGAGTGCTCTTTCATTAGAGTAACAGTGGGAAGCTATGCAGCATAATCACCCAATAATAGATATTAATTATTTGTAAATTAAAGCTATGGACAGGAGTATTGTTGCATGCATGTGCTGAGAATATGATAAGAAATTAAAACTTCATGTTGTACACTGAAGTAAGGCTCTTTTTATTCCCCTATAAATTGCTTCTTTGTATTTCCTTGGGTTTGGTTTAGTTTAGAAGAGATTAACTGTATACATATGAATTTTTTTAATGTATTCTAGATTAATATTGGTAAATTGATACAGTGATGATGTAACCATTCATTTTGTACAAGTTAGATTTTATTTGAGATCAATGAAAGAAAAGTTCCTTTATTCTTTCTCTGTAATTATACTGATTACACTATTTTATTTTTCCTGTATTGTGTGCATTTAAACACTGAACAGCTTGTTTCAACGTTTGAAAATTCAAGGCTTAATGAAATATTTTAATACAATTAGCTCTAATTCTTGCTGAATGGAAAAAATTGAAAGTGTAGAACAAAACCATATTTTTCCTTTGACTTCTTAGTAATTAGTCTTTGCCTTTTTTTTAAATGCCAGTGTTCTGCCACTTTGCTCTTAGAATTTAACAACATTTTCTATGCTTTACAAAAAAAAATTGCAAATTGAGCCAGGCCTAATTTCTTAATAATTTTGGCATTTTAGAAATATTCAGGAATAATTTCACATGCTTTTTTACTTTGCGAACCATGAAATTTAAACTACAACTGCACAGGTTTTCTTCTGTTGCCACTTGAATATACTCGTGCTTTATGTTGAAGTCAAGAGGATGTCTGCATGAGGACTGAGAACTGTAATTTACACTAGTGGAAGGGTTTGTATTCTGAAGTGACTAAAGAAATTGGAGGTCAAATTGAAATCTGAAATTACAGGAGAAATGGAGCACAAAAAAGCTAGCTTGCTCCTACTGCATGGACAATTTTAGGAAAACTGCATGCCTCCAAATACCTAAAAAGCAAAAAATCTCAAATTCTATTTCTTTGACCTCGTTTTTCCTTGGATATTTAGACACAAACTCCCTTACCAAAGCAGTATGAGAAAAAATCAAATTCAGTGGGAGTAGACTGAGCAACCAGAAGTATGAAATTTGCTTTGTGATAGAGTATCCTCACGGGAGTGTTCCTCCCTTGGATTATGGACACTGTAAATTGGCCTGGTAGTGCCAACTGCCTGATACAGTCCCTTGGTATCTCTTGTGGAGATCTCCAATGTTGCTTGAGATCTCTCTTGTGGCTTAGGACCTCAGTTTAGGCTTCATTACGTGCCCTGACACAGGAGGGATAACAGCTGACCCATGCTTAGATCAATGCTGATCAATGTTGGCATTAATCCACAGGTACTTCTTACAGAAAAGTTCTATTTTCTGTGATGTGTTCTGACTCATTACAGTTAATGGCCTTTCCTGAGAAATGCAGCAGTAGCCACTGAGAAATGAGGCAAGGATTCAGAGATGAACCAGAGCAGAGCTGGCTGTCTGTGCTTTGAAGCTTTTGTAGTATTTACATATCTGTACATGTAGGCAGCCTGGCTTCAACAACCTCTACTGTATTTATTTTTAAAAACTCCCCTGTACAACTGGATCTCTGTCCTTCAGCAGAGAGAGGGTGTTCTGGCTTAACCCTCTGATAGATCACACAATGATTTTCTTAACCCCGTGATAGACCAGGGACTTGAACTTGGCCCTCATGAACACAGGGACATGCTCTGACCAAAGAGTTTCTGTTCCTCCTAGTCAGGCTCACAGCTTTAGAGTAATTGAGTGGTTTTGCTTCATTGTTTTCTGATGCTGGTTTCTACATGTGCTGGATAATTCCCTCATGTGATTTGGAACAATGTGTTTATTGTTCCAGATGAGATTGGCTCTCCAGAGAGTTCATCTGTGCAGCAAATATCAATGTACTTTGCTCAAAGTTGGAGCCAGAGGCAGCGGAGAAGTGGAGAAATCGCTATAATAACTATGTCCCACTGGAGGGCTCCCCAGCACTTGCAGTAATCCTCTTTAACAGCTATCCCACTTTTAGGGCTGTCTCTTCCCTGCAGTGCAGTGCAGAGCTGCTCCCCTGCAGCAGAAGAAATGGATTTAGAGATGCATGCGGGTGTGTGCCAGACTCATTCCTGCACTCTTCAGTATTTTTAATCAGTGTCCTCAGTATTACTATCAAGAAAATGATATGCTAAATACACCTCAGAATTTAATATTACTCATTCTATTTTGAATTTTCTGTTGATTTCTGAGTGAGGTTGGCTAAAAATCTTCACTGCTTCTTAACTGATTACAGTTTTAGAATCATAACGACAATTATTCTGGAAATTTTCCCTTTATTGTACTTCAATTTTTAATAGATACCTTCAGTAGAATCCAGCTACTTAGAAGTACTCTAAAGGGAAAGTGACTACACTTGAAGCTGGCTGCTTTGCTCTTTCTTGGTCGTTTTGCTTTTAATGATTTTAGACTTAAAATAAAATAGTTCAATTTAATTCCTGAAGAGTATTAATTTTCTGTTGAGATTTCAGGTGTTGAGTCTTGAGGAGTCAAGTGCTTTAGAAGCACTCTAACTAGAAAGCTCAAGTGATTTTACAAGAAAGTATATGAAGGCAAATTAGTGGTTTGTTTTGTGCGTAGCAATGCAGTAGGTTTCTACAGCCCTCTGTTTCATCTGAAATGAGTTAGATGTGGCAGAACACATTGAAAAATAGTCAGTAATTATAAATGAACTTTTGTGACTATTGTAATTTTTCAGCTACTCTTAAAAATGTTAATTATTGGAAATTTAAATTTCTTTAGAAATTCATTATTTTCAGACTGGATTTTTTACTAGCTTATCTTTAAATTTGTCTAATGTACCTAGTTACTTTTGAACTTATGGTTGTCTTTTTCCTGCATCAGTTGCGTAGTGTTTCAAAAGTCTCATGCTTTAAGTTGGATGCAAATACTAACTTCTTCAAGAAAGTTCCTTTAGTTGGTGTAACAAGTTAGGTTGTCTTTGTTCTTGTCTTTTAGATGTCAGTAGTCACCTAAGCCCATTACTAACTGTCAGCTGATGAGCAAGGACTTAAGGGGCTGTTGACTCTATGTCATGATTCTTTCCTCTTTCATGATTCTTTGCTTTGAAATGCATCTTTTTAACCACGGTGGCAATCTCTTCTAAACAATCAATGATACATCTTGCTTTTTACTCCCCAAAGCAACTTTCTGTAGCTTTTTCCTTTCCCCAGCCCACTGCAAATGTTGAGGCTTCTTCTGGGATTTAGAAAGAATTACCCTTTTAAAGTTATTAATGTGTTACTTAGGAGGCACTTGAAATCATAATTAAAAAAATTTCCACTTGTACCGGGTATTGCTTGGCTGTGAGGAAAATTATTATTGGTGAAACTTCGCTATTTTGCCAAGTTGTTAACCAAAGGAAGCCTTGTGAATTCATGTGAATGAATTTTTCTTCATCCTTCTTAATTCTCTACTGATATTATTTACTTCCAATTTGTCCTGACAAAGGAAAATATGCACAGCAAAATACAATAAAGCTATGAAAATATTTAATATTATTCACTTAAAGAGATATCAACATAGATAACTATTCTTAATTGTTCTGAGCATGGAGATATTAAGATTATTTATTGAATAGAAGGCAATTGTAGCACAATGGCTTGTCTGAGGGGTATCATGCAAAGAGGTTGGAGCACTTTTTTGTTTTGTATATCTTACATGCTTTGTAATTTCATCCTAGTAGTCCACTAGAACTGCAACAGCTCATGCTGACTCTTTTAAGAGTTGGAGAAGAGTACTTGTGCTGTTTGGGAACTCTGCTAAAATTCATATGGCAATAAAAGTACCAGGATTCCTTTCCATTAGAGACATTGTGGTGTCAGTGAAGTGTAACATACAAAACCATAATGAGCAGACTGTACATTTTATAGTTTCTAAGCTGCACAGAACGTTAGCTCTATAAATATATTTTAAAAGACCCACCAGCAAACATTTAAAAATAATTGCAAATTCTTCAGTGATGTAGACACATAAATGAAGGAATTCTGCTGAGGCAATTATAGTATCTCCTGCTGCTCTGCCAAAATTACTGGATGATACATGAGACTTCCCAGTGTTTGTAGATCTCTGCAGTAACCAAAGATGTAAGGTTTAGAAGTTGGAGGTGAGCTGAAAAGATGTTGTAAATAACTGCACAGGTTTCAAATCTAACAGGATGACTGTGGTGCACTTGCTGCACTTGTCCAAGAGGATTTGCCACTCTCTATAAAAGCTTTGGGATGGCTTGTCTTTGTAAGTACTGCAGGAGTGGACTATAATCAAAATATTCAAGTGAATGCTTCTTAATGTGCTTATGGACTAAAGATGTACTTAGATGATTCCATGTATCTCCCCAACAGTTGATGATGTCAGTTAATTTACAGAGTGAAGTGGGGAGTAAATCTTTCTGTGTTAGAAGCTAGCCTTGCTTCATCTTTTTTCTCTAAAAGAATGAATTCTTTGCCTATTATCTCTGAAGACCTCATGACACCATTTTATAGAAGGACAGAAGGATACCTTCTCTGGGGTCACATAGGCAGTGGACAGCACAGCCAGAAGCTGAACCTGGCAACCTTGTTCCCAGCCCTGTGTTACATTCTTTTCCTTGCTAGCAAGAATACCATGTATATATATAAGTAAAGAAGTCTTGGTAAGCTATTTAAATCCAGTTATCCATGACTTTTAAGCTTACACTTACTTATCTTAAAATAAGAAGGTATTTAGAAATGTGCACTATTTTTTAAAGCTGCTTATGCTTTATATGTATAAGTTTCTCATTTTTTATTTTTGAATAAACATTATTTTAATCAACATTTCCATATTTTCTAGATATCACTGATATGATGAGAGTACTTGAAGAGTTTCTTTGCCAAAGTGAAATATGGATTTTATTTGAAATTTTTCTTCAAAGGTCATTAAAAATTGAAATGCATGAAAACATGCATCTGTGTTTATTAGATATTTTATTACTCATCTTTTAATAAAAGAGTTAATTGAAAAAATTTAGAGAATTATTATCTTCAGGTACACCTAGGTGATGCTTGAATCATGACTCTTATTTTTGGAGGTGCTTCATAGATGCTAGTGATTTCATTCATATCAGTTATGATATGTGAACCAAAGTGTGACCCTGTCCAAAGCTTGTGGGTATTTGGATCTCTGTTTACAGCTTAGGACCATTGATTTTACCTAGATTGTTGCCGCTTCAGAGGACACAGAAATAGATACTTGGATGTGTTCAAAGTGTACTGAAGCCAACTTATGCGTGCGGTCAGAGTCTGACCATGTGGTTGCAAATGTCAAAGTACTCTTGCTCCTACTCTGTAATTCTGAGCTGGGGATGAAACAAAATGACCATGATGGATGAATGACCATGTTTCTCTGACTAGATTTTGTCTTGATCACCAACATTTTAGCTTTTAATAGTTCTGAAACTTTAAAAAACAATAAAGATTTTTGTTCTTAATGGTGTTTTGTTTTAAAGGAAGACATGATTACATCTCTATTTATTTTTTGACATTGTTAAAGCAGAGAGTTGATCCAGCTGTGAATCTATCAGCTGTAAACAATGTTTTTTGCCTTTGGCCAAATTTTAGTCTCCTAATGTTTTCACTCTGCCTGGAGTGAATCATTGTGACCAACAAATCCCTGAAAATAAGCGCATATAATGGAAAAGCTGACAAGACCCTTAACAAGAGCAGAGCCATGGGCTTTCGTATAAACAACATAATAACAGAGTGGATTTGATGGTCATCCTGAAATTTCACTCTTGCTGCATTTCTTGTCCAATTGTCTGCATAACTATTTCACAGCAATACTTCCTAGCATATTCCAAAAGCTATAATTATTCATCTACAGGCTCCTGCCATAGCCCAGCAATAAAATGTACATTGGGATGTTAACTTCTCTTTCTTTTAATACAGAGTAAATATAGAAAAACAAAGCTGGCTATGGGATAAGGTAGTAGTTAAATTAAGCCTTAGCAGCTAGTTCTCTGGTTGTGATGTGTTGGGATATTGAGTCTTGTCAGCATGGGGTGCTGTGACAGTGCCTAACTGTGTGCTAATGAGTCACAGTGTAAGGTTTAAAAGAAGAGCACAATCCCATTTCTTCTCCTTTTCATTGACTTCATGTCTTATTTGAAATGAAAAGACATTGGACTAGATGCACACGTAACTAGTCAAAGACAGTCTTAGTCCCAGAACAGGTATCTGAGCTTCTCTGTTGTGATGGCTTTACCTTGACTGGATACCAGGCACCCACCAAGTCACTGTATCACTCCCCTCCTCAGGACAGGGGCAGAAAATAAGATTGTAACAACTCTTGTGGGTCAAGATAGAGGTAGTTTACTAAAGCAAAAGCAAAGGTCATGTGCATGCAAGCAGCACAGAAAAAGATTTTATTCTCTACTTCCCATCAGCAGGTGATGTCTGGCCACTTCCCAGGAAGCAGGGCTGCAGCAGGTGTAGTGGTTGCTCCAGAAGGCAAATGTCATAAATAATGAATGAATAACAAATAATGAATGCCTCCCTCTCCCCCCACTTCCTCCTCCTTTCTCTTAGTGTTTTTTTATCAGTCATATGGTATGGAATACTCCTGTGGTCAGTTTGGGTCAGCTGTCCTGGCTATGTGCCCTCCCAAGATCTTGCCCACCCTCATCCTACTGTTGGGGGTCAGAATGCTGAGAGACAGCGCTGATGCTGTGCCAGCTCTTCTCAGCAGTAGCCAAAACACTGGTGTGTTACCAACACCTTTGTAGCTACCAGTGTAAAGCACAGCACTGCGAGGGCTGCTGTGGGGAAAATTAACTCCGTCTCAGCCAGACCCAATACACCTGTATAATACATTGTGCAAGTAACACCCCTGAGAAGCCTTTTAGAAAGAAATAAAGATGCAAAAGAGAAGGAAGTTTTTTGCATTTAGCTGTTATCTTCTGGTCTATGAAAAGCCTCTCCTTACTTCTCTTCTTTCTTTCTAGATCAAGGGCTCTGAACCTTTTTTTTTTTTTTTTGGTCTCAGCTGCTTGATGTTAGGGGAGGGTAATGCTTTGATTGTGGCTTTCCTGTTTAAATATTTGCAGTAGTTCCACTGCTATTGCCTTTCTCCTATTTGGAAACACATTAATTAAAACACTCAGGAAAAGTCCAGTCCTATGTAATTACCTCATGTAAGTATGACTATTAAGATCAGTGTCCCTATGGAACATCATGGCAGTTCCTATTGCCCTTCAAAAGAGAGTAGATCTCTGTTTTGCCCCAGCCCTAAACAAGGGTAGCAACTCTGAATAAAGATGCAGGGTTTTACTCATGGGTCCCAATTTAGGCATTGTGCTCACCTCAAGAGCCACGAATAGTTTATAAATAATTTGACTGACCAGCTTGTAAGGTAAACTTTAGATAAATGCTTTTGGTGCTTTACTTTGTGCTACTAATGCAATGAAGCCACAAAAGACAGTTTGAAACTTGTAGTGCTAACATAGTTCCTAATTTTTATTTATGTGCCAGAGGTTAAATGACTGCATTTTGTTATCTGATAGTTAATGAGCTCTTCAGTCCTTTGTAGGATGTGTGGAGGGAAAAACTCAAATTCCTGGAGATAAGAATGGGAGAGTAGGAAAAGAAGACTCTTCTTAGACTGGATTTTCTCCATTAATTCTTTTCCTTTATTCATGTCCTCAAAGTTACTCTACTAAGATTCCAGACTTGAGGAGATTCAGGTGATACTGAATTGCATTAAACGTAGACTTATTAATAGATTTTCCTGTTTTCAATAACATGCTTTCATACTTCACCTGTCCTTGACCGAGTAAGATAGAAAAAAGGCCCATCTGCAGTTGTTGTGAGGTTACAATTCAATAGATAATTCAATTATATGCTTTTCTGAAGCTAGGTCAAGATCACACACAGAATTGTATTGATTACATTTTAATGCCAGCACTGTCATGGCAGCAGAAGGGCAAAACACCAGTCAGCTGCCACAGAGCAAGTGGGTTGCCATGCAACATGTCTAAGTGCTGTGAAGTAACTCTAGGTAGTTTCAGTGGATAGTAAGTTATTTAATGTGTGATGCCTCTGAAAGGTAATGACTTCAGCATTGCCTAAACGTGACGCTATGGTTAGCTTTTATCTGTCCTAGTGCTCTGTCCTAAAGCTGTGCATTTCATTGCAGAGTTCTGACGAATGTTGTAATTTGCTCTTGTTGGGAGAGTCCCAAAGGTTGAGATGTAAAAAAACCCATCTATCTTTTATGCTAAAGCTGCAGTGAAATTTCAGCATTAAAGTGCAAGCTTGTAATCCATTCATTTTCTGCCTGATGTGAAAGGGCATGGTTTTCTGGACAGTGCCTAAATTTCAAAAATGCCCAGAAATGTCTTATTCTTGTTTTTCATGCTGGTACCTACCACTTGCCAAAGGAGGACTGGATTCCAGGCACTTAACTTTCCACTTATCTTCCCCCTTTTAAAATGTTGCAGAACAGAAGTAGGAGAAGGTGTTGATGATGTGAGAGCATTTAGAGTTAACCTGAAAATCCCTCCTCCATTTGATGGGAATCATATTTGCATCTTCCACAAATTGCCTTATCTATTAGGCAGTAGTCCATCTGAAGAGACAATATTTCCTCTTCTACTGTTGAAAGCTTGCTGATGTGCAGGAAAAAAATCAGGGCTCTTCTAATCTGAGGTGGGAGGTTGAAGTAAGAGCAGACAGACAAAGTCACATCTTTTTTTCTAATCCTTTTTGTCACTCAGTTTTGTGCTTTACCCTCCAAATGACACAGTGCACTTCAGAACATTATGTGAGCAGAGTGCCAAGGAAAGAGCTGTGGTTGGAAGCAATGATTCTTAAGCTGTAATTCTGGAAGTATCAAAGGTCTCTAAAGGCTTTTCTGAACTTATGTGAACAAGATGTCTTAAGAATTGAAAAAGAATAAAAATAGCAACTGAGGGTGCTAGGAAGGAACTCTATGATTTTTCTCTGATTAAGTCATCTGCAGAATGAAATGTTGAGAGATTTGCTGGGCTGAAAGAAAAGCTATGTTCCCATATGTCTTCCTTTCTGGAATTACAGAGCCATGGTGTACGTTGTTGGAAGCTATCATCTATGATCTAACAATGAATGTAGCTCCTCCATGGATGTCATCTTCTATCCACAATATCTGGAAAAGAGTATTAAAACAATGAATACTCTGGATAAGTTTTGTTAGCTGACTGTGGAAAAGACAGTGCTATGTACTGCTTTATTGCAAATTCATAGACAACTATAGTATATTAAAATTTCCATTGTGGCAATGAAAGTGATTTAGGATTTTTCTGGGAAACAATTAGAATTTTATTGTTTTAATATTTGAAGATTCTCTTAGCCACTTAAAAATATTGTCTCACAACTCAGCTTCATGAAGGAACTTTTGATAGATTCTTTCCATAAGGGAAAAGAAAATAGTAAATTATATGATGCACAGAGAAGCTTGTGTGTATACACACACGTATATGTAAGTGTGCATATATGTGTGTGTGAATACATATCTACATACACCCATAAGTGTGTATTTTCTAAATATCTCCATATATATATGTAATTATACACAAACACTTACATAAAGAACTGTGTGTTTTCCCCTTTCACAGTATGGTTGGTTGTTCTGAAAAAAAATATTTTGCAAATCTTTTAATGAGATAAATTTAAAATTGTTGAAGCTGTAAAAATTTAAAACAGAAATGAGAATTTATTTACTATTTGAGAAACATCATTGCTTTGAAAATACTCAGAGACTTGACCTTTATGACCTCAAAATAAAGAGATATTTTGACATTTACTGTACATATGAGTAATACAGCATTTGGTAAGCTATATTTGAGGACTGTATGTGAACTGTTATGATTTAATCTTAAAATTCTGGTAGGAAATAATTTTCCTTAATGTTGGTTTTTAGTAAATTTTAAAAAATCTTGTTCTCTATTATTCCTTTACTACCTGTAAATGCTGAAGATTCTTTGGAATTGCAAGCTGCTCAGGATCAAGAGCCTAGTATGTGTTTGATGAATTTCATGTGACGGACTTGAAGAGTGATTTCCTAGGAGGGCTCAGACAACAGAAAGAAAGCTTTATCTCTCCTTTCTCTTTAATACTTTAATGTGCAGAGAAGAAATACATGCTCAGAAAGGACAGCTTTTAGGAAAAGAAAAAGAGAGAAAAGTAGCGATTGAGCAGTAATAATTTCTGATCATGACGCATCTCTCTTTCCATTCGAAGTTAAATGGCCTTATTTTCCTGAGTACCTACTGTAAATGCTTCAGGTATCCATGAGTATGAAATCTCCCTCCTCCTGGTTGCTTTGCAACATGAAGTTTGGTTATTATCTGTCTAGTGTATTCCATCTCATGGTTTAAGGAGAGAGAAAGACAGAGGCTGTGAAGTTAATCACTGCAATCTCCTCTAGAGAAATAGCCTGGGAAGTGGTGGTCTCTGCTACATGTCTGAAAACAGAAACAAATCTGTGCACTGGAGAAAGGAAGAGATTAAATGTGAACGGGGTTCAAAAAAATGAGGATGTTTGCCAAAGAAAGTCCTGATAACAGCAAGGGGGATCCAGATAAAGACCTTTTGTTACTCTGCTGTGGCTGTTAGCTATCTTTCTTTGCTATAACTTGAAGGTAATCAGTTAGAGTCTTATAAAGTCTTACATCAAAATCCAGCAGTTTTGAGAAATGAAATGGAGAGCAGAACTAAGTAGTGAGTTCACGCAAACCAGACTGCAGTAATATGTACTGCCTGCAGATTCAGACTAGCCTCATGTTTTTAGGTAAATGAAATTCTATTTGGAAAGGCCTACATACTCTTCTTTCTGGGAGAAAATCTTGGTTTTGTCCATTGCACCATTTGGGTATAGTAGCTCCAGGTAAAACAACCTATTAAACAGCTCTTTCAGTTTAATTACGTGTGATGTTCACAAGGGGATGGTCAATGATTATTCCATACTTTCAAGATAGTTTCTACAAAAAGGTGGGAAGATTATGGTCCACCACAGAGAGTTTATCTGCCAATTTCTTTGTGACTAATGTAAATATCCAATCCTCGTGACTGTGTGGTGAAGCATCTGTATTTAGACCTCAGTGGGGAAATTGTTTAACTCTTTGCATTGGATATTTTAATACATTCTTTGGAGAGACCATCTCATCTATCTCATGAAGGATTGGTAACATTAATATAATCATTTGTGTGTAGGCAAATCCAAAACCTTTTTTTAGCTGGCTGATACTAGTTGCTGTATTATGTTAGGCTTCAGGTTTCTTTGAAAAAAGTAATTGAATATATGTCATAGACATAAGAGGAAGTTATGTAAGTCTTAGGAAACATTATCCTTTACTTTACAATTGTGTGTTCCTGTCCACAGGGCTAATAGGATCCATCATGGGATTCAGGTGGAAGAGCGTTTTGCTGTTTGTGTAAAACTTATCATGGGATATTTTAAGGGAATTGTGGCAATTTGTGAGGTTTACACATCGATAGGGGTGGAATGCTGTGGGAAAATAGAAGAAGGGCTTAAAGGACCTTCTTGAGTGTATTCAATTTGCTCATCAGTACATTTGTCTGACTGAGCCTTGTGTTAATTATCACAGTCAATTATCACAGTCATATCTTCTTATGAAACCCTGTTTTTACTGTCTATGTGGGTGAACTCTCCATCCATCCTCTGTGTGTGTGTGTGAACATGAATTAGTTTAAAACTGGACTAGCCAGTGAGTAGGAGAAGAGATCTTAGTACCACCAGCCGGAGTGGAACCATGGACTTACAGGGGCCTAAAGTCTGTGTGCCCACAGCTGGGGAGACCAGAGGATCAGGGACCAGCTACTGGATAGACTGAGTATCTAGGCCAGCTGCTGGAAGGATCAATATTGCACCTGCACATATAACAGATGTACATATTTATAACTGCGTGTATGGTCACCTATGGTTACATTCTACTAACAGGCTTCAAGCTTGATCAGCGGAAGAGGACAAACAAGGATCAGGCTGCCTGTTTGTGTGAGTGCTGTGTATTTACTGTCTGTGTTGTTCTGTATCATGTGTGTCAATATGGATATATCTCTACATGTACGCTACATAAGATGCATTTGGGCTTACTGGGAATGACTGCTCAACCTCAGTGCTGGCTGGAGATGGGGACATAGAGAGCAGCAAGCTTGCATTTATCAGGGTATGGGGTTTGACAGCTTATAAGAGAGTACTCCAGTCTGAGCAAGCAAGACTTTTTAATTAAAAAAAGAAAAAGCTTATGTGCAAGGATCTATTACTGCCAAGCAGGTTTAAACCTTTAAACCTCCTGCTTGTAGAGGGTGTTTTTTTTGTATATCCACTAATGTTTCTCTATAATCCTTAGAGACTTTCCTTAAGATTGCCTCACAAGCTATTTTCATAGAATAAGGAGACTTTGAAATGAGCTGACAAGCAGAAGAATCACAGGTCATAAAACATAAAGAATAGGGGGACTCACTTTACTAAGCTGCCCTTTTTTTTTAAACAATAGAACAAGTAAAACTTCTGCTCCTTTATATGTAATATTATAACAACGATCACTTTGCTATTACAAATTATTACTGCAGTTGGAGAAATGACTAGCTGAAGTTCATATTTTGGGGGCTGTGGGAATGGGGTGAGAGGCTGCACACTAAATTGGAGGATTTAGTTTATGTGTTTCCTGGGGCTAGAGACTGTGTACATTCCCATGAAACAGAAAAAAGTTAAATTGCTTTTCCTTTTGAAATGCAGTTGTACTTCTCTCCCTCTACCACCATCCAGACACAGATATTACCAGGTAAAGAGAGAAGTTACCTGATCCAAGGACTGCTGAAGACTGCCTCTTATATGCTTCCTTGGCAGATTGATCTGACCCTTACAGGGAGGTAAAAAACCTTACTGTGTTCACAATGCAGAGGATTCTATTAGCTTTGTCTTTTTATTTAGTGTTGAGCTGTAGAAATTCATTGCAGATGATGATCTTACCTGCAATGATTCTACACAGGGTATCCACTCTATGTAGTGTTCACTAGATGATCTAACCAAGTGATCTAGTTTATAAAGAAAAAAACATATGGACCAAGAAAAATAAGATGTTAAAGAAAGCTTTGCCAGGTGCAGAGGTACACGGTGAAATGAGAACAGTCTTAGTATGACCTGGAGTTCTTTTTCATCACTGCCGTGTCCAGCCCTCTCAAATGTCCTGCCTTGGTGCATTCCAGAATGCCATGGTTATGCACCATGTTTTTTTCCTTTTAGGTAATTCCTTTGGCGCACCCGTAGGGATATGCCTTTTCCCTATTGCACAATCACAGCTTTGAAGACAACATGCTTTCCAAATTAAATCTCTCTGTGTAGGGATAATTACCTTGCATGTAATGTGACGTGTGTGAATATGGATGTATCTCTACATGTACACCACATAAGATGCATTTGGGCTTACTGAGAATGACTGTTCAACCTCAGTGCTGGCTGGAGATGGGGACAAAACCATAATTTCTCACTTTCTCATTCCTGTGGCACACTGGTTCACACCACTCCAAAGGGTGGAAATGTTTATAATGTTTCATGTGAATGAACTGCTTCACAGTTTCACTAGTGCCAGGTGCTGGCCACCTGGCTTACAGCCCACCTCTTGCTGAAAGTTGGTTAGCCTGGCAAGTGTGGTACCATGATCAGGGCTTCACAGTCTATGTTCTTAACTGCCTCTCTTGAGATAGTTTCCTCTTCCTTGAATTTTTCTAGTCACAACTTTCTTGTCTAGCATTTTCCTGCCCAATAAAATTATTAACTAAGAAGTCATGGTCTTCTTTAGTTGAGTTCTCAGTTTCTATTCTTCTACCAGAATTTTTTTTTAGTTTTTATTTTGTTGGCAGCGGTCTATTCTTTTCCCTCTGCTGCCTCCTCTAAGTTTCTTACTTCTTCAGTCAAATCAGATGGTTTCCTTTACCATTACACTTTTCTGCATTGAGGGGAAATTGGTTGCCTCTGATAATAAAGGTGGACCAGCTTCTTCGTTCTTAATTTTGTTTTCTCCATAAAACATCCTGTAGCTCCTTAGTGGAAAGACTTAAGGATTCCATGTAATAGATTGCAAATGTAAAGTCTATTTGGGCTTAGAACCTCTGATAAAGCTTTCTCAGTGCTTACAGGGTATTTCATGGTTTTAAACATTAAAACTGAAATCACAGCACATAGAAAATTTTGGCTGGAGTTGTTCAACTTGTTGAAGTAATAAAAAATGAAATCCCAGAAAATGTTACAAACCTGACTCTTCTGTGTTACAGTCTTGGAGCTGTAATTCCCTGTCTGTTTAGTCTCAGCTGGATTCAAAATTCTTTAACTAATGAACTAACTTCTCTGAGGGGTAGGTGACTTTTACTCAATTAAATTGACAAAGAAGACAGATTGTATCAAAGGGGGAAAAAAAATCCCAAACCAAACCACTTACTATTACCACAAAGGACATCCGTCTTTGAATGGGGAAAAAAGGTGCTAATTTGAGACACAAGCTTACAGTGATTATTTAGGTAATTACATTAAATTATGGATAATGTAAGTAATTATAGTTATTTAGTTATGACATATTTCAGCACAGTTAGCCATGAGACATATTTGGTGCCTTGACCACAGAGAAGGAATACACTCAGACATCGTGTTGTCTGTATCCCGTATGAGCCACTGCATCCAAGTCTGGCACAGTCTCTAGTGCCATTCACGAAGCTGTGAAGCTCATGGAATGGAAAGTGATTGAAATACGAAAAGGAAGCTACTTACCATGCCTTCTAGTCTATGAAGGCTTGTCCTGGGTGTACTTTTTCTAACATTATGTCTGATGGCCGTTAAAATTCCTAAGTACCGCTCTGCTTTTTATTCTTTCCTCCAAATTATTATGCCACAGTGCAATACTTCCCCATATCAGAATATTTTTTCTAATAATCACTCAATGTTTTCATTTTCCATAACATAATTATATGGCACTTTTTTTCTAATTATAGCTACTCTTTTTCTTATGTGACTAAAACAGAGAGGATTATTTTCTCCTTATTTCTGTGACATGATACCTCAATCAGAATTGCATTGCCTTTTTTTTTTGTTTTCCTGTCATATTGCATATTAATCTAATTTATTCCCAATTAAGAGGTTCAGGTCTCTTTTGGGATCAGTGTTTTTTGAGGTCTTCTCACCCAGAGGCTAATAGTTAAATTATTTTTCCCAAATGTGTTAAACTCTAATCCTACAGAGAATCTTACATAACTGCTTGGCTTTATTCTTTGTGAATATTCTTATTGGAGTGGATAGGACTACTCAGAGTGCATAAGAAAATATTTGTGTTATCAGACTTTTATTAAAATGAATCTTGATTAAAAATAAAAGTGATTTCATAATATCAACTTTTAGATCTCTTAACTGAATGTTGAGTGTGAACTGCTGTTTATAGTTTGTCTTAGTTAAATATCATATCAATAATTTCTGAATAGAACCAAAATGAATTGTTTAATATGTATTGCTTTAGTCTAAGAATATTTTACATCTCTCAAGGCATTTTTATTTTTCTGAAATGAGAATATAAATTTAGAGTTCTAACAAAAATTCTGCTTGTTTTTTTTTTAAGGAAGTTAAAATATTTTTTTCCCTCTTCATGCATTATTTAAAGCAGCCAGATGCTTTGGGTATTCTGGTTGCTTTTGGAAGGAAACTAACATTTCCAGTTTAAGTTTATAATTTAAACTGAACTATCTAGGTCTCTCATAGTTAGTGTACTTTATGGCTTTCTATCTGATTAAACACATAACACTGAATTATCTTTACAACTCTCCAGTTTTGCTTTCTTTAATGTTCTAGGCTACTTTGTTGAGATATGTTGTCTTCTATGTCTCTACGAACTGTCATTCCCCAGTAGACTTGAAAAGTTTATTATTTTGCCCCCCTTTTCTTTTTAACTTTTTTTGTTTAATCCTTTTGATGTGCTCTGTCTTAACCACAGTTAATGGACTCAAAGCAGACTCTCTGGCCTATGTTACACAATAGAATCAACTGTTGTAGCAATGGTACCTCTCTAAGTCCCAGAGCTTATGTAAGACTTTGATTTATAAGGAAATGTGTCTGCTTGAACCCTGATTCAACCAATCATCCTTGCTTTGCAAATCTCTAAAACACACTTGTGTAGTAGAATGCTTGCTGAATACAGAAGGATGAAAGGATTTGCTTATGTTTTGTTGAGCTACTTTGTAAGAAAAGTTAGAATAGCTGAAGATGAGGGAATCCCTTGGGAATTTTGGTAGTTCTTTGGAATGTCTGAGCTTTTATTTCTTGAAGCATTTTAGATGATCACATGAAAACCATGACTTAACAGGAAATAGAACAAGCTAGGTTGATAATCCTGAATCCAGAGATTTCTATCTCCACTCAGATTATAAAAAAGTCAGCATAAGAGATACAGACTAAATCTCTTTCTGCTGATCTGTTTGCTGGATTTTTCTTTCTACCCACTCTGTGCTTATAGAAGGAAAAAAGTGATTCATCTTCTATTCTCTTTGGAATACCTCAATCAAGTGAGATTTTTCTTTCAAACATTCTTGTTTTCCCACCATGCTTATCTAAATTCACTCTAGGGAGAGACAGATTTTCTAGGATATCAGGGAGAACCCCCAGTCTGGTAAGAGTATTCATGACTATGACAAGAAAGACAGAATGTGTCCCTACTGTGTCAGTGTGAATATCTGCTAAGCAACAGTAGCCTAAGGAAGAATACATGAAGACAGTCAGCATTTGGTATTTTCCAGAATATTCTCCCAACTTCCAGTTGTTCCTGACAGATGGATGTATGAATTGAGGGGTGTCTTTGCATTTAACAGCTCTTGGTGATTTTTTTTTTCCCATGATATTGTCCTGTTAGTTTTGAACATACCTAGATTTTAGCATTGATGACCTTCAGTAGCAATGAATTCTACACTATGGGGTCAAACAGAGGAGATAAACGAAAATGGTTTATTCATTCTGACACTTCCAGTTTAAACTAGCTCTTCTCTATCTTGACAGACCTCATGATTTCCACTCGACAAGGTTAGCACCTCATCTTTTGCTACGATTTTAACATTAAGTTCTACTGCTACAATTTTTGTTATAAACACACACACACTCTCACACATCGCTTGCTCATGGTCTATTCACACAAAACTTGCCATGCTTTGGTGTCCAGCTTTCAATTTTAATCAGCTCTCTCTGTCCAAACCTTTTTGTATCAGATTGCAAGACTTGGTCTGTCAGCTGCTGGATGAATTCTCCTGGGCAGCTGAAGGAGAAATGAGCCAGCTGCTGGCCCTGCCCTGTTAGAGACCAGGTTATTTAATTGTGATTCAAAGCCAATTGCTTCCTTCCCAGTGCAAAACTGTCTCTGTGAGCAGAGAGACTGAAAGTGGAATTTATCTTTTATTATTTAAAAAATGAGCAATGTATAGGTGTTTTAGGCCAGACTGGCTTGGATTGAGCTGCCTGATTTTACATACTTAAACTAGGATTATTTTCATTTGCCTCTGCCTGGTCAGCAGAGTAAGTTGATCTCCTCAAAGGAAATCTGGACCTCTTCCATTTAGACTCCTCTTGCAAGTTATTCTGTAGAAGCTTGCCTTTTCCTACTGACAGTAAGGGGAGTGTGACGAAACTGGACAATTAACTTGAACATTAAAATCTGTTAAGTAAAATTATCTACAAATAAGTGTGGGCAAAGGATGACATGAGATGTTGAGCATGACAGTGTATGGGAAGCTTTCAAATGCATTAATTATCTAGGTTGCTAATTATGGCATATGAGTCTACTAGTACATTAGTGACTAAAGCTGGCTTTTAGCTTTTTCTGTATTAATTCACGAGTTCATGTCTGAAGGCCTTCATCTGGTTCTGCCATACAGACCAAAAGGGGATCTGTCTTGTTAGCATACATTTGAAGTATTTTAGTCATGTACAACTTTGTTCTGTGCTCCCAGCAAAACATCACGTGCTCTTCTTTACTGCACTTCTTTGGAAGCAGAGCCCTACTTGTTTGCTACTGTCATATTTTGATATTCTAATCTCAATTCTGCCTCCTTTATCCTTTTAATAATTCATTATAATGTAATTTATAGGTAGTAGCTAAAAAGTGAGATCATAACACAATACCAATTTAGAAAGTTAAAGTTTAATTACTATCCATTCACTGTACATTAAGTCTACTGAAAGAGCAGTACACTGGATTGATTGTTCTCTATTAATCTGTGTAGGAGAAAAAGTTTAGTCAAGTACAGTTGAGCCTTGTTCTGACTTTCAACATCATACCATAAATTAGCTGCACTGTGTGATGCTGCAGATGGTATATGTGCTATTTTTATTGTCATATTTTTTCACTCTTTAGCTTTAATTTTCTTATTACCCTTTATAATCACTGGGCAATTCGTTCAAAACAAAAAAACCCACTCAATCTCACAGAGAGACTTTTTTAATGGGTTATATTTTTACTGGAATGAGTTGACCAAAGGCACTGAGAAATAAAACTTTGAAACAAGGTGTATGCCTCAAATCAAGAAGGCAATAATTCTGCAGTTGCCTGGTGATGTTGGCAGAAGACATATGCAACTTATTTCTTTGGTGATTATTACTTTTCTCTAAATAGCTAAAAACTTGATACTGTTCATCTATGAGTGTCCCACTGAAAAAGCTCTCCTGTCAAGCAAGAGTATAGCTGGAAAATAGACAAGAATGTCCTTGTAATTTTGTGATATAAAAAAATATGGTACATTAAAAATACGACTCAAACTTACCAGCAGCAAGGTATACATTATTTCAGTTTCTGTAGCGAGTTATGCAAACCATTATCTTTGCACCTTCTACTTATTGCTGTATTACTGCTATTTGGCTTTTCTGGTCGCTGGTATGACCAACTGGAAAGCTGCCTGGTGAAAAAGGACCTGAGGCTGTGGGTTGACAGCCAAGTGAACATGAGCCAGCAGTGTGCCCAGGTGGCCAAAAAGGCCAGTGGCATCCTGGTTTGTGTTAGAAACAGTGTGGCCAGCAGGATTAGGGCAGTGATTGTCCCCCTGTATTTGTCACTGGTGAGGCTGCATCTCGACTCCTGTGTTCAGCTCACTGCAAGGACATGGAGGTGCTGGAGGAAGTCCAGAGAAGGGCAATGAAGCTAGTGAAGGGTCTGGAGCACAAGTCTTATGATGAGCATCTGAGGGAGCTGGGGTTGTTAACTCTGGAGAAGAGGAGGCTCATCTGTTTGGGGTAGAAAAACCACCACACTTGGTTTGTGTAAAGGTATACAGAAAGACAGTATCTGCTTCTTTTAGGATCTGGTTAATGATTTTTTTCAGTGCATAAAAAGTGATAGTAAGAAAAAGAGGAAGCCAGCTACTGGGACCAGTGGGGTCTCATCATCAGGTATTGTAGCCGGGGGGACTTTAACTTTCACCCACTGGGGTGGGAATGGTGGGTGTCCTGAAAACCAGCTACAGGGGTGCAGGTATGAATGAGGTAGGTGGGTGAGTGGCTTGGTGTCAGTGGCTGGATCAGGACTGCAGACCACAGCCTGTGTGCTGAGGGTCGTCTGCTGGGGTGAGTGTCTGTACCTGTCCCACACCATGTGTCTGGGGAGGTGTCTGTGTGTATTTCCTGGCAAGCCCCAAGATGGAGAGTAGGGGGGCCTTGGGTCTGGGCAGGGGTATCAGGTAGGTGAAGGTTCTGTGCTGTTATCTGGGGGGACCTGCTGGCATGTGGTGCCCATGGGATGGCTGCTGCATGTGTGCAGTGAGCACCTAGAGGGAACAACCAGTGAGCTGGGGACCTGTGGGGTGCGTAAGGATGGCCAGGATCTGGGCAAGGGTGCTGGACTGTCAGGTCCTGTGCTGGTGCTTTGGGGATCTGTAAACGTGTATGTGTTTGGGAACCTGGGGAGTGTGGTGTGTGCTACACTAGTGACCTTCTGCCTCTGCCAGCCCAAAAGGATGAGGTAATGTGTTTGTATGCGCCTGTATCTGATGCGAGACCTGACTGCGGAGGCTGCTGTGGGCAGCATGTTGTCTGTTACTCTCTGTGTGACCTGCCGTGTCCATGTCCTCTGCGTGTCTGGATTATGTGCTCAGCTCTCAGCTTCACTGCTGGCTGAATCTGCAAAGGGGACAGCAGAAGCCACATTCTTTAGCCTGGTCAGAGACCCCAGGGCCGGGCCCCAGCAGCTGGGCAGGAGAGGTCTTGGGCCAGGGTGGCAGAGGAGGTGGCTACTCTTGACTTCCCTTAACATTACAAGGCTGGCCCTCATATTTGTATAGGCTAAGCCAAATCTATTGAGGTAGAAGTTATCTCTGTATGGAGACACCTGCATTTCCTCCCATCCTTCTACTTCAGGTTTTGAGCAGGAGGCAAACTTAGATGGTCTTTCTCAGCCAGGTCTCCTCTTCTGGGTTGAGCAGCAACAAAATATGAGCTGAGGTTTGGGCCAATCAGACAGTTTATGTCTGTTACTTGCTTTTTTATTAGCACTTTTGCTTTACACAAGTCCTTCCAGACAGCCTTCAGAAGCAGAAGGAAGAATGTTCTTATTTTCCAATAGAGGTGAGTTAAAACCTGTCTGGAATTCATGAGCTTCATTTCTGGGGTGGTCAGCAGATACTGTGATCTGACTGGTTGGTCAGCAGCATTCTCAGAGAACATCTAAAACTACTTTATGGGCTAGTTTAGGTCCACTGGCCACACTTCAGTCACCTCTGCTTTGCTGCATTAGCTCTACATACGAGGAACTGTTACCTCTCAACCAAGATTACCACGTGGAATGAGTGTTAAAGCATTATCTAAGCATTAAGTTTCTTTTTCATCTTTGAACATCAAGTTGCTGTTAGAGATGTGTTTCTGTTGTCTCTTGCCTTGCACACACTTCATGTAGAGATCAGAACTGATCTTTCCAATTTCAATGACAAGTTAGAACACTGGACATCTTGCCAAGAAACTGGTGGAAGAACTATATTTTTCTTTTCTAAAGTTTTCATAAATACCATAAGTACCATCTCCTTAAACTGCTTTATACCCGCTGTGGGAACAAGCTGAGTTTCTCTGCACCTGCATTTAGTTAATCGGAATCAAAAGGGAGGATTGACCTTGGCTAAGTGCTTTGAGAGACAGGATGTTATGTCTCAAAGTGGAAAACCACTTTAAACAGCCTGCATGATAAGTGCATGTTTTTCTCTCATGGCTGAACACAGCCACCACATGATGTGGTGTGAATGTGTGGGATCAGGACACCAGTTTGGGACTTTCCTGGGAATTCCAGTTGACTAAAAGAAAAACACTGGGTGCTGTTTGTGAGAAGAATATGAACAAAAGGGGAACACTGAAAAGTGTCGGTGAACAAGTCCCAAAATTGAACTCTGTGTGTGCAGCCTCATTTTTTCCTTCAGTGCCCATACCCATCATCCAAGTGAGAACATACTGCAGCTGGAAATCTGAAAAAGGTCACTTAGCTAAAACAGTTGTTGATAGGTGTTTGGGAGTTTTTTTGTGATACTTAATGCTCAATACAAAACAAACAAGATGCCACCTTATCATATGAAACTGCCAGAAGTGAAAATGCATATAGAAATAAGAAACAGAGTTGTAGTAAGGGTATAATCTCTTTGTCAAACAGTAAATTAATTCTTTAGATCTTTTACAGAATGCTTGATGTGTAATTTCTTTGTTTTTTTTTTCAAGATGATTCAAGGAATCGCATTCCTTCAAAGCAACATCTATAATTTTTCCTAACTGAAAGATATTTAGAGCAGGCTAAATTGTTCGCTGAAAAGAGAAAACAGGAGGAAAAGGAAAAAAAGAACAGAAAAGAATTATTACAGCAATGCAACCAACTTAGAATCCTTTGGCTTTCTATCAATGAGAAGTGATTAAACTTGCACAAGAATTAACAGATTGATGTGGCACACTGTGCAACTGAATCCTAAAGTATATATTGATAGCACAGAAAGAAACATTGTATTATAATTCCCAGTGATCTGCACAATTAAGGCAACAACATTTTGGCATTTCTTCCTGTGCTGGCAAAGAATGCTGCATCAGTTACTTTATTAGTATGCATTGTTGTGTGAACCGATTCCCTACTGTAGCTGTAGACTGCCACTGGCAGCCACAGGAGGTCTAGGAAGTTGTACAAGTATGGGTCACAGAATGATTTTTAATTAAATGTGGTAAGTAACAAGAAAGCTACAGTTTCTTTTGATATATTTATATTATAGTAGTATCATTCTGTTGATGACATCTTAATTCAAATTTCAAAATATTTTGTCTAGTATTTCAGAGTTTCAATCTGCTGAAATATCTATTAAAGCAATATATACACATATAATTTTGCCTGAATTTTCATTGTTAGAGGTTCATTCTCCTACAAACAAAAAAGCCTTCGGTTTCACTATATCTATGACATTCCTATAGGAATATTCTTGAGAACTGCATGTCCTGTTCATGCCTGAATCTATTTATTCTGCTTCTAACATCATCCTTCACGAGTTAGTCTTTTGAGTCATTCCTGTGGCAGTGGTTTCTGAGAATTTGTTAACAAATATGAATATGAGTCATCTAGAAAAGAAGAAAAATCTACATGGCATATAAAATATGCAAAGAGAGTAAAAATTCTTACGGGCATATTTTAGCACTACGCTGTCATGATGTGCCTATGCTACTTTTAATCAAGAATTTCAGAATTTTGTCTAAGTCATGGTGAAGTTTATGTTGTAAACTTCTGTTCTCAGGACTTTTGTTCAGGTATGCATACATAAGTATACATATATATATATACATAAGTATGCATACATATAAATATATGTGCCTGTATATCTTAAGCAAAGGAAAAGAAATTCAAAGGACTGCCTTATTCCTATCCAAATTCACTACGAAATTTCTTTCATCATGTGTCAGCAGGAGGAGCCATAGGACCTCAGAGTGACTTTTTTTGTGATATAAAATGAACCACATACTTTTAAGAGCGGAGGTATAAACATGCCTTTGATATTTCTGCTTTCATCCCATTGATTTTACAGGTGGAAATTGATTATGTAAATCAAGTATTTCAGTTTATTAGTTCATATCATTATTTTTCTTTTAATTACTCCTTGCAGCATTTAAAGGAGCATTTTATGGATTGGCAGTGAAAACCGTCACTGTACCTTCATCATCATAATTTTCCATACAGTAAGCATCATTTATCAGCACTAAGAAGAATGAGGGATCTTAGAACTTCTGTGGAGCTCACAGAACATCACGCCCATGCAAAAAGCAGCTGCAACCTCTGTAAAAGATCACAGAGAAACAGGAAAATTGCATTTAGAGGAGTGTCATTGAAGTGCCAGTGGCTTTGTTTGTTTTTTACCAATAATGTTTGATTTCTGGTCATACAGATGTGTACAGTAGAAGGATCATATGCCTTCTGCTCTGGGCTAGCCTCTCTCCCAACCTTCCCAAAAGCAGAATATTACTTTTCTCCACTCGGTACATGCAAGAACTTCATCAAACATGCCCAGTACAACCCAGCTGAGGAAGTTTTATGATATGGATATCTGTTCCCTGGGAACAGACTGAAGTCACCAACTCGAGTTGCATAGACTACCATGCAGCCTTCAGATGGTAATAAATTAGGGCAACCGCCAGCTAAAGGTTTGGTATTCTTATTAAAAAACCCAGGAGCAACACAGAGAGTATTTAGCTTTTGAGACCCTAAATCAAACCTGTAACATTTTGTGAACATAGGTCATGGCATTTTGTATTTTATATTGAGTCAAATAAAGAAAAGGCAGCAACTTTTAAAAAGTGTTTGGGGGTGGGGAACATGTCAACCAATATGTTAAAAATTAGTGAAGCATAAAACATTATTCTTAATACACATTCACAACATGCTGTAATGACTGAGAATACTGAATGTAAACTATTGCTAATATGTTTTACAGATCTACACCACAGAGCACATTCAGTCATGTTTCAAGTTTCAGTTGACAGATGCCAATTGACAGAATATAGGGTAGTGGACTTCTTGACACTGTTCTTATCTATCATAGAGTGTAGATGCATGATCACAGTAGGACACATTTCATGTGAAAAATTAGCCATAGTAAGTGGTGCATTACTGTGACATGGAATGACTGAATCATGGTAAGGTTTGAGTTTAAATGCACCTTAAAGATCATCTAGTTCTGACACTCCTGCCAAAGGGCAGGGACACCTTCTGCTAGTCTAGGTTGCTCAAAGTCCCATTTAACCAGGTCTTGAACACTTCCAGGGATAGTCCATCCACAGCTTCTCTGGGCAACCTGTGCCAGTGTATCACCACCCTCCCAGTAAAGAATTTTTTCCTAACATCTAATATAAATGTACCCTCTTTCAGGGTACTGGAATGGTCCTTTTCTGCAGGTTTTATGCTCAGTTGCAGGGGGAGTTTCCCCCACTTTTTGCTTGATTTGTCTGACTATGCAAAATCGTATCCTCTGTTATGCTCCTTGTGGATTTCTCTGACCCGCAGGACTCCATCTTAATGCTCTTTGTTTTATAGTAAAGGTAATTATGAAATACTTGCAAGATTTCTCTTCAAAATGCAATGTTGTTTGAAATACACTGAGTAAACAACAGTGAAAAGACTCTGACTCCTGGTGAGATAGGAGCTGTATCGTTTACTGTGTTCAGGTTTGAAACTGAGCCCATGCGACTGATTGGTTTAGTGATATGGATCTTCCCCAATTAAATGTACTGTGGCCAAAGAACATGTTATATTGACTACCAAAGTGTGAGTTTTTAGTTTGGTGAATATTCTTTTGAATGAGAAATACAGAAAAAATTGAGTAGCAATGTCCAAAAGCTATTTGGTGGCCCTTGGTTACAAAGAAATTTGGCCCCTGGACAAATTATCATAACCAGTGAAAGTTTATGTAACATTTGTGAACTGTCTTTGACCACTATTTAATTCAAAATTATAATAGTGATTTTAAAAACCAAAACATGCTCTCTTATTTTAAACCAACTTCAGGTCTGGCCTTCAGTCCTAATTGAAAAAAAAACTCCAACAACTAATAACATACACAGAGAAAGAAAAATAGCATTTGGAGTGGTAACCAGATGGTGGTTGTAATATTCTGGGTTTGGATATAATTTATGACATTTCATTAGTCTCAAGATGAGAATTGTCTTATGAAATCTGTGTGGGAATGAGTTGATTACTCTCTACCTAACTTATTAATTGCAGGAAAAAAATATAGTAGTGATCTGCTTCTGGAGATCAGCCTGGCATCCAGTAATTAAATAAATACTTATATATCCTGTATAGAATTTCACTAGGATATTGAATCAAATTAGATCTCACTGGAAAAATGTCTGTAAACATGTAATGGGCTAGCAGTTTCTTCCTGTGACACTGGAATTTGGTTGTTTACCCTTCTCTTACTTTTCTAACTGTGAGGAGCTGTCATCTGTCATGCTGTCCTTGGTGAATTTCTACTCAGTGTTCCTTAGCCTGTAATAAAAATGAATGTATAGCTAACCTGAGAGTTACCTATCAGGCTCTAATACTTTTTTTTTGTTTACATAAGTTTCTTGATATTGGCCTCGGGTCTTTTTGATTTATCTAAGTCTGCCTCAGCAGACAGATTGACCATTTGAACACATTCACTCTGAAAATGACCTCATCACTTGGGAAATCTTGAGGCACAATCAGTGCTGTAAATGGCATTGGGAGGATGGTGAAAAGAGCTCCGAAAGTCACATGAAAAATGGTAACAAAACTACATAAACATGGTCATGCAGCCTTGAGAAGTACAATATGTTAAAAAAGTTAGAAGTAATGTGTTTTCAACAGGATAGCTTAATGTTCATAAGGAGATTTACTAAATTTAGTAAGGTAGAGATGAAACAGACATGCTCAGGCTTGCAGGGACTTTTATTGGGTTAGTCAAAATATTAATGAAAGCATTCATCACTTTGCTATTAGTAAGGTTCATGTACCTTCTTCAACTTTTTTGGGGTATCACTGTTTCTCCTCATTTAACAGACTCACTGAATGATCAGAAGGGACGTCTGGAGGTCATCTGGTTCAACCCCATTGCTCAAGCAGGGACACCAGGTACCAGTAGTCCAGGGCCATGTCCATGTCCAGACAGCTATTGAAGATCTCTAACGATGGAAACTCCATGACCACCCCTCAGGCAATCTGTTTGAGTGCTTGCCTCTGAACTTCTCTGCGTTTACTCTTTGAAATAGCACAACCTGCCTTTTTGTGGTTTGTTTTAGCTGCTTGCTGCACCACGCTCTGGTTAAGCTGCTTGTACTATGACTTTTAAATCTTTGCAAAATCAAATGGTAGTTAGGACATGTCTATAAATATATGGTTTGCAATGAAACAGGGAAATTATAGTAGTAAGAGATGATAGATATGGAGACACTAGCCAGATAAATCTTGAATGTGCAATGTTTAAATATTTTTGGTACTTCTGAGGAATGTTGCATCTGACTCTTGGTTAAACCACTAGCTCCTTTCTTTGACTAGTTAGGAACATACCCTTTCCAATTATCTTTTTTTTTTTTCTTTTCTATTTCCATATATCATTGTCTCCTGCAGTTTTTAGCTTTTTTTAGATAAGTTCTGTTATCTCTCCCACTGTGGTAGTGTCAATTCTATTGCCACATTTTCAACTGAGTAACATCTCTTCAGAGTTTTCTTAACGCTAAGTGCTGGTGAAATTTTTACACATGTATCTTTAGGTCCTCAGCTTTTAATTAACAGCCCATTTAAAATTGTTCTGCCCTTCTTACAGGTGAATTACATTGTGGTTTACTGAGTCAATCACTAAGAGGTTCTGGATTATTAAACACTTCTTTTTTCTTACTTTATGAGATATTCAATTTTGTGGCTGGGAGGGCAAAGACTGATGGCTTTAACTCAGTTTAAAACCTAACATTCATAACATTACATAAGTTACTATATGTTATTAAGTATGTTATCTTTTCTGATTATATCACTTCCCTGTCAATCATTTTTATTATCTCATAAATCCATCTGAGTTTTGTCTGACACTGTAGATTAGGTATCTTTAAGAGAGTACATTGATCCAGTATACTACTTGTTTGAACAGCCTACACTACATCTTAACAATATTATGATTTTCTAGTGCAGCGTTGATCCATAAGCAGTCTTAGGGACTCTTTAAACTCTACCGTCAACCCATATCCGTAGGTGACTTTTCATCTTTAAGTTTTAAATCGTAGAAGATAATCCCCCCTATTAAACATATGTAAGGAAAAAAAGTAGTCGATTTTTTTTTACATGTGATTCATAAATGAAGTCAAGGTCTACGTGCCTTCTTTGCACCAGTGGACCTTTGCAAGCACCATTGTCAGCACTGCTGTGCTGTGTTATGAATAGTTATGACTCCCTATCACAGTACAGTTAACTTCTTAAACACAAAATTACATAGATTACTAAGAGAAAATCTTCTTTGGAAAACTTACCTTGTATTTGCCTGGAATCAAATGCCAAAAGAGATTAGATGGTTTATAAATCTTATTGAAGGTACAAATATAACATTTCTGCATGACTCTGAACTGCATGTTTTCTTAATGAGCCACCAATTTTATTATTATTTTATCGAATAACTCTCTGGAAGTTTCTGCCATTGCTCTATCCCTTTTGAACTGGAAAAAAGGGAAAGAAAAATGTTAAGAAAATGAAGACTGAAGAGATTGCTTTTTGGTAGGATGTCCGCAGACATGTTATTCTTGTCTGTCATGGTTTGAGATAGCCCCAACATCCAATTCCCTAGCTCCATTCCCCCTCCCACATCTCAACCCAATGTGAGAGAGGTTTTTCCAGACAAAACACACCAGACTCCAAAGTGGGGAAAAGGGAATATATTACAATGACTGTACAAATAAATATAACATCACATTATACACATGATCACAAACTATCTCTACCATGACATATGTATTTACAATGGATCAGATCTCTTCTCCCCTCCAAATAAAAGTCCAGGAGGGAAAGAAGGACAGATCCCTTCCAGTCCTTAAACAGCAGCATCTTCTGAGGCAGCAGGTTTCTTCTTCTCATGCATGCAGCAGCTGATAGCTGGCTTTCTGCCAGCATCCACGAGGGAGGTATTCAAGCTCCCCCGGCCCCATCGCCTCACAACCGAGGGGTCTTCCGTGGACTTCGTAACCCCAGACAAGGTCGTATCACCACGTCATATCACGAAGACACAGGGGGGTCTTCGTGACGGTCTGGTATCTCCAGGAGATTCAAGCTCCTTGCAGGGCCTCTGTGCCCTGTCTCTCAGGCTGCCACCATGGCAGCAGTGCAAGGGGGGGGAAGCCAAGGTCGCCCCCCCCACATTCCATCTGGCCGTCCCGGTCCAGCTGCGGGACGCTCCGAGCTTCTCAGCTCCTCTCTCTCCGGTGCTGCATGTCTAAAACTGCTCTCCAAAATAGGAGTCCATGTCCCTCTTCTCCAAGAGGGATCTCAAGGGAGTTTTGGGGGAGTGTGGTACAGTCTTACCCCCAAGAACTCTGTAGCTCTCAGTTGCTGGCTCTCCTTTCCTCGGCTCTCCTTCCAGGAGTCTTTTCTCTGGTGCTGCATGTTGCTTCTCTGCTCCTCCAGTTCAGGTCTTATCTCTGGCTCTCTGCCACCGTTTCTCTGGTCAGCGTCGGCTGCTGCTCTGTGCCCATGGAGAAAACATCTCCCGGCATAACTACAGGCACCTAGCCCAGCTTTATGCTGTTCCAGGTCCCTGCAGCCCCCAGCCAGGGGCTGGGAGGGGGCCAGAGGCCCCAAGGGGCTCAGAGCCCCTTCCTCGTGGCTCTACAACATGGCCACCTCTCCTACAACAACCAAACTACAACTCTTCTTTTCCGGTCTGGTTGTGATATGTTTACATTTCTGCAGGAGCGCCCATTGGGTAGAACTTCAAAACTTCCAGGGGTTTCCACCCCTTGGGGTCTACCACTTCTCTTAGCTTCTGGGGAGAACAAGGTTCAAACCACTACATTGTCCTACCACATAGATATCTTCAGTCACTGGAAATACTGTGTAATTATCAGAATGACGATTGCACTTGGCAATGCCAAATTTTAATGATGCCAAATATATATAGTTGTAGAGTAGAAAATATGAGTTAATAAGCTATATAATAGGAGGATAGGATAGGATTTGAATTTGTTACAAGATGCTAGAAAAGCAGAAATCTCCTTTCTGACTCAATCTGATATGTAGTTAGGTGGGGTTTATTAGCAGGGGTAGAAGATGAGTTGGAGTGTTATTGTGTAGTAAAGGGAGAGATGAAAGAGGGTTCCTGTTAGAAAAAAAAAAAGAGTGACTATGCTCAGGAAAAAGCTTACATGAAGATTTATATTGCGGTCACTTAAGTTAGCCATAAGGCAAAACACAACAATTCTGGGAATTTTCTCGTAGTTTCTATGTTAGAAATAGGGTTAAAATAACATCTGTGTAGAGCTCCACAGCGCTTAGTAGGGAAGAAGTTTATATTTTTGCCCTAAAGCATGTAAAACCAATCAAACACAATCAACATGGAGGAGTGCCTGTAGACTAATATTTGAAGATCCACTTGCACAGAAAATTGAAGAATACATTCTCAGTCCAATGGGCAGATGAGAAGGGCAAACCCTGCCCCTCACTGTAGAGATTTTCCGCGTGTTAGGATTTTTTTAAATTATTTTCATTCAGTACATGGGCAAAGTCTTTATAATATTCTCTCAGACATTAAAAAAAAAAAGAGAAGACAGTTATTGAAATTTATCTGACTTTAATAAATACATTAATTACCTTTTCTTTTAGTAATCATTCTCATTAACTCACAGAGAACCATAATCCTGTGTGATGAGTGCAGGACTAAGACACATGATAATATTAGGGCGACCCTATAGAATGAGCAAATGGGGTCATCTCCATGCTAAAAGGCTAGCAGGACCTTAGGATCCCACTAAGTTGTCTTTCTGTAGGGAGGTATCTGCAGGACTATCCTGCTTCTGGGGACATTTGGCTCAAACTTCATAAAATCTGTGGAAAATTACCTGAATCAGAAAAAGTGGCAGATTTAACATGCAAGTTTCAGCTTTGAGTATGTGTCAGGGACCTGAGCCGTGTCTGAGGCCCTGCCATAGTTGGTCTATGGTTGTGCTCATCAGTGTGGCAGGGGAAAATATTGTATAGTTTCACTGTTGGGAACTGAACCTTCGAAAAAGAACAATAGATTAGGCAAGGAACTGAACCTTGGAAAGAGAAACAATAGATTAAGTTAACTGGTGGGAACTTGACCTTTGGAAGAAAAACAACAGAACTGTTGTTGGCACGGAGTTGGTATCATAAGCCACTGTGGTCTTAGTTTGCACTCTGGCCACGCATGAGCTGATGTCATAATTGGAAAATTCCACTCCTGTGAGGGGGATATTGGGTTGGACGGATGAGGAGGATGAGATGCACATGATTTTGACCAAGGGGATGCCCTGAAGGTGCATGGCCTGCCTACCCCCCCCGCCGAGTACCATGCTCCATCTCCTTCTCCTGCTCAGTTAATTGCGTATTAATTGCTACCGTGAGTAATAGAATGATGCTACTTTGCTCATAGCCTTTCTCTCTCAGTGTTTGTGATTTTGGGAATCCTCATGAACCTAGAACAGAGTAGAATTGGAAGTGTACTCAAGTATTGCATGTCCCAAAGGATTTCACAGAATTTTTCAGCTGTTTGTAGTTTGCATAACTGCCAGCTGCTGCAGAGGTCAAAGGCTGGAACAGAAGGACAATATGTAGATGTGTCATTCTAGACCACATGGTCCTAAAATCTACATTGACCCATTGGTATAGGTTTATAATTTGCAGCAGATGCAAATACTAATTGAGCATTGTTTTACTTATAAAAATCTGTATCAACTTTACTCAGACGCAACATTCCTAAATTTTAGAAGAAAAAAGTACTTTCTAAAATTCATATAGTTTCTATACAAATTCATATATAATCACAAAGAAGAACAGTAATCCTTTTTTTTCCTTTCTCTATTTTAAGCGTTATGTCATGAGCAAATATCTAAACCGGAAATTGTTTCAACAAAATATGTAGTTGAGTTATAGCGTTCTCTGGATCAGACTTTTTAAAATTTCTCTTAAAAATGGAAACAGTCAGAAACTTTTGGTATGTTCTACAATATTGCAAATGCCTAGAACATGGTTTTTATGAAGAGTTCATTTGTGTGATACAGTCTAGTTAATTTACCAAGGTCAAAGATCTATATTAACCATGTTCTCAGCAACATGGCCTCAATACTCATAACTGCTGCCTGTTCTAGAGGTCTGCCATGGCCCTTTGGAGCATCATGCTGAAAAACATTGTGAATAGGGTTGGTACAAGAACGCAGCCTTGTTTCACACCATTGATTATTAGAAAGGGCTCCAAAAGTGCATCACCATATCTGACTTGGCCGTGCTGATCCTCATGAAGTAAGATGATAATTTTAAGGAACCTGGGGGGACAACCTAAATGTTCCAAAATCTGCCATAGACCTTTTCTGCTCACAGTATCAAAAGCCTTGGTGAGATCAACAAAGGTTACATAGAGGTCTTTGTTCTGTTCCCTACACTTCTCTTGCAGTTGTCTGAGAACAAATACCATGCCTGTGGTACTCCTGTTGGCTTTCAGATAGAAGTTTTTCTGCTATAGTGGATATTAGTCTGTTCAAAACTATTCTTGCCAGGATTTTGCCAGCAATGGAGAGCAGAGTATTACCTCGGTAATTTGAACAGTCTGATTTATCTCCTTTTTTCTTATACGAAGTGATGATGACTGCATCAAGAAGGTCTGATGGTAGTTCACCTAGTTCCCAACAGCGCACCACAAACTCGTGAAATTTAGCGTGGAGTGCTTGGCCCTCATGCTTCCAGACTTTGGGTGGAATTCCATCAACCCCAGATGCCTTGCCAGTTTTCATCTGCTGTATGGCCTTAAGAGTTTCTCCCATAGTAGGGGTAATATCCAATTCATTCTTCACTGATTGTTGTGTAATGTACTGAATTGCTGAGTCTTGAACCATGCCAGACAGGTCAAAACTGAAGGATCGGATAAAATGTGTCCATGGACAGCATGGGCTCACTAGCCTTCTGGCAGTCATCCTAGGAGAAGGATAACTCTAATTCCAAACCCAGGCAGATGGAGAGCAGGTCTACCCGAAAAGAAAATGGATGTATCTGATACTATGGCTTTGTGGTGAAGTATTTTGGACAAGCACTGTTTAAATCTTTGTACTTTATTTAGCAAAGGACTATGTAAGGTATGTGCACTTTGAAGTAGAGGCAAGTTTGTGGAAATATTATTAAAATGCGGGCCACACAAACAAGGTTGTTTTGAGATGATTTTGCAGAGAGAGTAGTGTTTGCATGGAGAAGCAATGTTTTTGTTTCATCAATTGGTACACCTAGAAGTAGAGATGCTTCTGTATAGAAGTTCTTCACCCAATGACCTGTTTTCCCATTCTGAATAAAAGATGTTACCTCTCCATATGAATCTTACCTATTTCATCACAATTTAACAGCATTAAACCAAGGAATATGCATAAAGAGCTGCATTAGAAACACAATTTATGAGTGTTGATTTTCCTGTTTGCTTTTAAAAGACACAGTATGAGAATAGTATCAGCTTAAATCAGTTCTTTGAGTGTATTCAGAAATTCAGGGGATCTGCTATGTGAGACAACTTCCATTGTTTACTTACTCAACTATGAGTATTTTTTGACTGTTTCCTTAAAAAAACCCCAAACACTAAAGAAAAAGTACTGCCAAGCTTTTGCTGTGTTTGCTACTCACTGTATGTATGGAGCTTTTCTCATATTATGATATTTCCTCCAGGAAAGGAAGTGTTGGTCACTACCCTTCACTGGTGAAGTGTGTGACTCATTTTGTTATTTCCTGTTACCTTGATAGCTGAGGGGAAGGTTTTGATTAAATTTAGATTAGTCACTGGATTTTTTATTATCACTGTGCTCATTGCTGTCTTACCAGGAAAGAATTCTGATGTATTTAGATATCCAGGGGCAAGGGCTCAACAGATTATGCACTGACTTTAATGGATGAGTAATAATCAGTTTCAATCTAATATGTGATGGACATCTCTGTTACTATAAATACAAAGTGTCCCCCCTTGCTACCAGTTAATCTCTTGGATATATTAGGCTTGAACATGTTAGAATTCCTTTTACTGTAGGTGCTATTTCCCTGAACATGTCTCTGAATGTTGTAGCTGTATGGAACTGTTATTCAGCCATTTTTACAGGGAAGAATTTGAGGGAGGAAGAGGAGGTGAGGAAGGATTCAGATTTTTCAGGAAAAAAACTAAATGTACTGTAAAAGAAGTTAATACTGAAAAACCTTCTAAATGAAAAATTAAATCTTCCCTCATGAGCAAATTTCACAAGAGAAAAGAAAAGCACTTTAAATTACACCTTTAAATTCTGTAATCAAATGGGAAGAAATGAGATCAGATCCTTCCCTGAAAGTGTGTTGTAACCAGCTGTTTACATAAAAGTTGGGGATGGATCAGCCCTGCTTGGTAAGTCATGTCACATTGTTCTGCAAAGAGCTTATGAAATCATAGCTCTCAAAAGAAATTTGTTTTGAAGGATACATATTTTGACATTACAATTGATCAGATTCTGCAGCATGTATGAGGATTGTTATCTTGGTTTTTTTTAAATCTTATACTGTGCTAATGTTTCTTCTATTTTTCCCTACAAGGTCCTTGTCTCATCCCTCAGTGCATTTTTAAATGTTGAAGAGGATGATTGGCTACCTGTGTTCTTGGATAGATAATCAGAAACCATGGAGTAACACATCAGTCAAATATGCCAGTTATACAGCTATTTTCCTAGTGGTTTTTCATCCTTGCTTATAATTGGGAAAGAAAGGAAGAGGAAAAAAATAGTTCACTGGCCCTTAGTCCTGCTGCAACCTGGAGCTTAACAGAAATTGGACAGAAATGAATCTGGAAAGCTTTTGTTGACAACTATTAGCATCTGCTCAGTAAGGAAAATAATAAAAAATTTTAAACATTTTCTTTAATTATCAAAGCCCTTTGTTGACTAGATTCAACACCTGGTTTACAGAGGTTTTCCCAAGGCAATATCTCTGAGAACTGCTCTGGCTTTCTTACTTCAAACCTGAACACTTTAGCCTCCAGAGCCTGGTGTCTCTCTCCTTCTGTTTCTGGGAGGTGGATTTCACTTGCCTCCTTATCATTTCTGTTGAGTTCCCTTTGTAGGTCTCTGTTGCCCTACTTCTCTTTGCTATTCCCTTTATGACAAGTGGTCAGTCAACAGACTCCTTTGCTTAATTACAGTGACTCAGGGGTTGCATACTTGTATGACTTTGTTCCACAGGGCATCTAATCTAGCAAAGTTCCCGATCTGAGGACTTTAGACATGAAGATTATAGGTGTGTTATGAATACCTAAGCTAGAGAGCAAGAAAGATCTAAACTGGATGGACACAATGCAAAAAAAAAAAAAAGATAAAGGGATGGGAGTCGTAGTGGAAGGCTATACTACCAGGGCACACTGTCATCTGCCAAGCCATTTCTTTTCCAAGTGTAAATTGGCTCCATATCTGTAAGCTTTTTGATTCAAGTTAACCTCAAACCCACACCTGCATCATTTATATTTAGGCAGTACATTGAAGGAATAAAATATTAAGCACTACTAATTAATTAATTTAGTTATAGGTCATCTAATCACTGAGCTGTTAGGTCTTTTCTATATTAAAGTTATAGGAAAGAATTCAGCAAAAAAGTCTAGAGTAAGATTTTAGGCCAATTTAGGTGAAAAAGGTACTGATGTTGTTTGTTTTTAGATGAAAGTATTTGGGTGCTTTTTGTGGGAATGAGCTTTGCATAAAAGTATCAAACTTTTACTCAGAAATTGATTTTTTTTCCCTCCAAGGAACTGAAAACATTACAATCTATTACTCATATGCACTGACATTCAGTATTAATTTTATATACCACTTTATTGCTTTCTTCAGGGAAAAACTAACACCCATTAGTTGATCAGTGATATACAGTCAGCACAAGGTGTATGGCTGCTGATTAAATAACAAGCGCACTAGGATTTTTTTTTTTAATGGGTGCTGGCAGTAGCTGCTGCTACCTGACTGTCAGTCAAGGTCAGTTTGCTTGCTGCACTGATGGGCCAGCATTGCTCAGTATGCACTTTCAGCCAACGGCCCAGAATGTTTTGAAAATGATGAAGAATTACCTCCATGACTGGAAATCATCAGTAGTGGTGGGGTTTTTCCAGACTTGATATTGAAATCTAAGTTACACATTTATCCCAGATCAGCTAGGTATCTTTGTTAAAAGTGAGGTCATAGGCTGAGGAGGAGGAAAAGAGTGAGACACAGCGCTTCAGAGGGCAGTTCAACTCTTATGTGTGAGTGGGTTGTTTTCTGGAGATACTTGCTGTCCTCCGTGGGTCAAAGATGTGTCCAAGTTGACTGGAATGATTACAGCTCCTACTTTATGTGTTTCAGGTACTGGAAATAAAGGAGGGCTAAAGACTGTTTCTGAGCCTCTGTTGTGACAGTGTATCTGTGCTGTGTCACTGAGTGTGATACCTGCATGGGCCCAGGCACTTCCGAGAACTTTCCAACAAGGCTGCTAGTTCAGCCACAGCCCTGCACTATTCTGCCTTACCACCTTCCAGTTCTGGGAGAGCTTTCCTAGGAGCCTGGAACTCCCATTGGCGCATACTCCATGATGCCATGTAGACCTTATAGCGGATTTCCCTCTCACCACTGGAAAGCCAGCTATGAAATGTGGCATGGACTCCTTTTTCTCCTTGGCTAAGCCCATGTATATTCAAACACTTTACGCCAGTTTGCGTTGCTACCTCAGTGGTAACTTGACCTCACCAAGAAAACATCAATTTGGTTTAAAGATATCTTGTGCTATTAAGCCTTTATGTGAGATTGAAAAGTTATTAAACTTCAAAACAGTCATGCATACTTAGCCAAAGCATGTAACTGGCACTCACAGAATGATTTTTTTTTTGTTGGTTGCTTTTCATTATTTAAATCTTTATGTATTGGTCAAAAGCAGCAACCAGAATGGTTGGTACAGTTTCAGACATTTACACAAATTCTGAATAATTGGTTTATACAAATCCTTGTTTTATGCTTGTAAATGCTCATATGCAGTTGTAAGCCTTTGGAGACAAGGCTATACATGGTGCAGTGCAAGTGATTCTTCTGAGGCTTAGGAAGAGAATAACTATAGGAGACTTCGGATTAGTGTCACTCCAACTGGCCATTGTATACCAGCTTGGTGTTTGGTCTAGATTTATACTAATTAGTTGAAATATCATATCTGCATGTCTCCATGGCAGATCTGGACTATCTTTTGGTAGCCCAAAAGACCTGTTCAGATGAGGCCTACTAGCTTCCTTTCCCCATTTAAAAGACTTAATTTTCTTAAAATGGACTCCGCAGTGAATCAATTTACTTCTGATACTCCTTTTTTTAAATGGGGACCTCTTCTTTTCCAGGAGGTATATTTATGCCTTCAAACAGTAGTAATTCAATGTTTACACCTATCTATTGTATATTTCATTGCTTCTGTTGGTCAAGAGAAATGATGAACTATGCATCTCTCATAATATGTATTGATCTTCTTGGAGATGATTTAAACACATATCGATACTCTTTTCTGGACTCCATATAAGATAAAATGCTGTATCTTCTCTCCATCTGCAATTCTCATTGTGGCATGAAATCTTGTCACAATTTTTTTCATTCTATTTAACAATAACTCAAAAATATCTATTTATTTTAACAGTTAATCAATTAATAGAAAATTACTGCACTGGATTTGGGTTGTTTCTCTGGTGTTAACTTCATTGTTATTGTCCAAGTTCTCTTTTGTTGTGTGTAGTTTCCCTATAACTTATCTGGTTCTCAACAGTACAACTCAGTAAGTCTTTTTGGCACTGTTAGTCCAATGAAGAGAACAGAATGAATTGTTGATAAAATTTACTTTTCTGTGACTGGAGTATCAATTATGATGGATTAATGATAATTTAGATTTTGAATGTAACAATGAGCTTTTATCATTCTGTTTCAAATACTGAACCTTCAATTACTCCCCAGTTTTCTTTGCTGTTTATTTGGAAATCATGACTGGATGTCTGCATTCATAACCACATAATGTAAATAGTACAAATACCCACAGTAGCACAGGAGTTCTCACCTTCAGCTTTGCCCCAGCAGCTCCATGGATACTTAGTTTTATTCCCTGTTCTGTGTAGGATATTGTTCACTTGGATACATTTTCACTGCCTTGGAATCTTTTTTAACATAATTGATTAAAGCGCCTCTATAAATTGAATTTCCCATGTGGACCTTTTAGAGCCTCTGGAACTTGATAAGCTTTTGTAACAGAAGAAGAAATGTTTTATGTGGCTTGAAATCCTCCTTGCATAAAGGAGTATTTCATCAGCCACTGTCTGCTCTGCTAAGCTCTGCTAGCACAGTGACTCCTGAATCCCATAGTCTAACCAGCTTTTTTTGTCCTTGTCTCAGGGTAAGAGATTCAAGAAAGTTGTTTTGTTGTTCAACAGAGAAGATACTGCTGAGCCAACGCATTAAAATAACGTAAAAGTCCCTGTCTTCTTGGAGAGAACTCTGCATAAGCTCTAAAGGGTATGTCATTCTGTTTGTGGGGCTCTTCAGAAACAGTTGTTTAAAAAAACTTGGAATAACTGGAAAATAAGAATTGAAGCTGATATAAAAAAATTGGGGGAAACAAAGAATGTTAAACACATCTCAAATTAGAAGTAAAACTCAGAAAGAAAAATAAACTGAACCTTCAAGGGCAAAAAAGCTACAATCTTCTGGGGTTTGGTGTTTCCAGCAACAGTGACAAGCAATAGGTGAGGATGGAAGCAAATGTGCATGGAGTGAGAGCATTTTCCACTACTGTCACTTTAAAATATTCCCATTTCTGTGTCTGATCTGCAGCCATGAAGTGGAAGGTGTGCATATTTTAAAGCGGCAGGATGAAACTGTAATTATGTTCTTGCAAGGTCTGTGAACATTATATTTTTATCTCCTCAGGAGTCAGATTTTCTTAAACATTCTCAACTGCTATAGCAAAACTCAAAGTCTCCCCTTTCCTTTCTTTAAAACCTGAGACAACTGAGGAGAAGAAATTGAATAGTTACAGGTGCAGTTATATGTTTCTTTTAATTCATGAATGTAAGACACACTTGATGTTTCTCTAAATCAGACTTGCAGTTCAAAGACTAAGAAACAATGACAGAGCTGTGTGATGTATAAGTGTCATTGATGGATTAGCTGGGAACCAAACACATTGTTATCAGTATCAGAAGAGAAAGCATAGCTTAAGACAAAATGATAAGAGTTTAAAATTTTTGAAAACTTTCTTACTCTTCTTCCATATCTTATGCACTAAATAGACTTGAATCAGTTCAATACGTGATTTGCAGTCACATGGCTACATGTAGGTTATCACTGCTCATCAAGAAGTACAGTTCTCTCAGCTAGTATTAGCCAGTATGGTCTTAGAGCACATTTCAATGCTGGGAGTGTCATGAATGGAGTCATCCATCCATGGAGGGCCTGGGAGTGCTGGTTGATGGCCCATTGAATATGAGCAAGCAGTGTGCCCAGGTGGCCAAGAAGGCCAATGGCGTCCTGGCTTCTGTGAAAAATATGTGGCCAGTGGGACTAGGAGCAGTGATCATCTCATCCCCCTGTATTGTGAGGCATTCCTCCATCCTGTGTGGCACTGGTGAGGCCACACCTTGAGTCCTGTGTTCAGTTTTTGGCCTCTTACTACCAGAAAGACATTGAGGTGCTGAAGTATGTTCAGAGAAGGTCAATGAAGCTGATGAAGGGTCTGGAGCAAAAGCCCCATGAGAAGCAGCTGAGGGACCTGGAGTTTTTAGTCTGGAGAAAAAGAGGCTCAGGGCAGATCATGTCACTCTACACAATAGGCTTGGTCTCTTTTCCCAAGTAAAAAGAGACAGGATGATTCTTCACTGTAAGGGTGGTGAGGCACTGGAACAGGTTGCCCAGAGAAGTTGTGGATGACCCATCCCTGGAACTGTCCAAAGCCAGGTAGTATGGGGCTTTGAGCAACCTGATCTAGGGGAAAATGACCCCGCCCATGGCAGAGGGGTTGGAACTAGATGATCTTTAAGGTCCCTTCCAACCCAAATCATTCTATGTTTCTATGATTATATGACAAGAGGAAATGGTCTCAAGTTGTGCCAGAGGAGGTTTAGTTCAGGTATTAGAAAAAATTTCTTCATCAAAAGGGTTATCAAATATTGGAACAGGCTGCCCAGTGAAGTGGTTGAGTCACACCTTCTGGTAGTATTAAAAAGATGTATAGACATGGCACTTGGGGATATGGTCTAGTGGACTTGGGAATGGTAGGTTTACAGTTGGACTCAATGATCTTAAGGGTCTTTTCTATATAAATAATTCTATGATTTTATATGTATGATCATGGATTTATTCAGATTGATTGCATACCTGAGATGGCAGGAAAACCTTTTTTTATTTTTATTACTGCTTTTTTTAAATTGCTGATATTTTTCCATCTGCAATCATGAATGGCATTAGGGTTTATTGTCAAATAAAAGGAAACCATATTGCAATGGTGCATTGTGGAAAAGGACAACAAAACTATGCAGGTGCTGCCCTGTTCAATTTGCTGAAGGATTGTCAAAAGCTTGGGGAGACCACTTGTTTAAGCTTTCAACTGAGAGTTTTGAAAGGTTTGCCTGCTTTAAAAAGGATGCCTGCATCCCTGCAGATGAGGGAGAGGGAAAGATCCAGACCAAATATTCTGCCATGCATTTGTCTCACACACTTTGAGTTGGTACTCCTAAAGCTGGTGGCTAAGTTGATTCATCATGTCATCTTCAGTCTTTACCAAGCTTCACAGTCTTCGCTGCAAGGATTTTTTTGCAGCATTAAGTAGCCAAGCATGTTTCCTTTGGGCAACTAGCTTAAAATTGTTTCTTAAACATTGATTAAATTTCATTTTTATATTCCCCCCCCAAAAAAAAAAAAAAAGACTTCAGGGCATAAGTCCAACTCATTTAGGCTACCCATTCTTCCCTGACCCTGAAAAACTGCACAAAGCACAACCCAAAATGAAAGGAAGTAGGGTAAATGTTGAAGGCAGGGAGTACCTTTCAGGGCAGATGACATTTAGAGAGATTGTCTGTGTTAAAAAGTGGGAGCTCACAAGAAGATTCAGAGGACATTTTCTCACCATGCAGCAGGCATCCTCAAAGCACAGCAGCAGGGCAAGTGTCCTTCTCCTGTTTTACCACAAAGGACAAAAGCAACTGTTCAGTTTATAGGTGTCACCCTATTGATAATAATTCTAACTGAAACAGACAAAAATGTCTGTTCTGGGAATCAGAGTGGATGCTTCAGGGTACTCCCTTAGCTTCTGTTGCTCTGGCCTAAATGCATACTTCATGCCATGTGTCCACTCTTTTCTCCTGCTATTGCTTTTACCCCCTCAGTACAAATTCTTGTGCAGCAGGAGTAGTCAATGAAGCCCATGAAGCTTCAATGAGTAAATCTACTTTTTCCAGAGCTGTTCACATAGGGAGAAGATGAGAAAACATAAAGACTCGGTGCACAATATTTTTGTACATATAACGAACATAAACTAAGAGAAAAATGCACATAAACCAAGAGAAAACCAACATCAACTATGTTCCTGAAGTGTCCAGATCCAGTGCAAGATGAGAAGAATGTCTTCTACCTTGCCATCCGAGCAGCGTGACACATCATGATGAAGTTCATCCTCCTGCTCTTGCCACCATTCAGCAGCAGCGTATTGCTCATTGCTTCAGTCACTGGGTTAATCACCTTGTGAGGTGAGTCGTCTTCCATGCAAGAAATTGATGTAATACTTTGTGGTTTTATATTTATGGGTTTTATATTGCTTTATATAGCCTTCAGTTTGTATTTGTAAAACTAAGTTGTCTCATCTTTAAATTCGCCTGTCTGCTCTATTCAGATTGAAGTGAGAAAAGAACAGCTGGCTAACAAGACTGTCTCACAGCACATGACTTAACTTTCACCAAAACTGTACTTCTATGTACTTTTCCATGGTGAGACACATTCCGAGTTGTGAATCAGGACAATGTTTGCATATCTCCAGTCAGTTGATCAGCTGAATACCTTCTGATACCTCTTAATTTTACTCCATAGAAAGTATTAGTTTTGAAACCCTTATCTGGTTTGTTTTTTTTTTCCCCAGAGAGTACAAGGATAACCCTGTGTAAACCTGGCAGCTTGAAGCCTGAGGGGAAATGTTGATCTTTCCCTGATCTCCAGTGAGATGGAAGCCTGTAAGGGTTTTCAAGTTCTGCTAGGAAGACAGGCCAGAATGGTCCAATGGGCACATTGAAACAGGTTGATTTACGGGTCTTTAAACATCTGGAGGCGTTTCTGTTTATGCCAATTAGCTTAAAAGTTGGAGAAAATGTGAGGCTTAAAATTATGCTGGAGAAATAGAAGCAAGCCAACTGCTGCCCACACGCAGTGGTAGAAACAGATACCTTAACTTAATGACACAGCTTTGCGGTCCATGTTAGAAATTTTAGGCTTGGTGATTTTTTTTCTGAAAGGAAAGAAAAGATTTGCTCCAGAGGGGCTGCTTGTGGCCTCACTTCACTGCTGTCCTGCTGTTAAGAAATAAAACACTGTGAAGGTGGACATGTAGTTTGCTTCATTAGGACGGGGCAACACACGGTGAGTAAACCAGTCATGAGAAGGATTAGCACAGAAAGCAGCCAGCAGCAAGCCTAGATGGTGAGGGATTTCCTTGCTAATCACACACATAGCTGATATTCAACAGCTGATATTACTCAGCCTGATCAGTGGGGAAGAACAGAACAGGCAGTACAACACGTGATTGAATCGAGCCATCCTGAGCAGGACCTCCTAACCCAATAGCATGAACCAGAGAATATAATTTTTAATGTCATTAACACACTGTCATTTGGGCTCATGAGACTCTGAGATTCAGCAATGGCTCATTACTAGAGCAGTTACACCCAGTTAAAGAAAAAGGGCTCATTTGGGAGTATTCCCCCTGTATTCTGTATTTTGCTTTTCAGAGAATATGCACATTTTCCCAAAGGCAGCATCATCCTGCTTTCCCTTTTCTCTCTCCAATAAAATCTATTTATTTAAATCTTTTGTTTGTTTATTTCAACTTATTTTTTGTGAAGTACAAGATACTGTTTACTGGGTTGCCAGTGTAGTTGCTGTTCCTGTTTTTTTGTGAAGGGACTAGGCACTAGTTCTAGAAAACCTGAAAAACTGTTCTGTCAGTAAGTCTCTGGCAGAAAAGTTGTACTTTTGAGATATATTTACATTGTAAAAAAAGAGAAGTTATAATAGTAAGGGGTTCATCTAATCTAGTGGGCAATAATAGTTTCTCGAGTGTCACCTATTGTTCGAAATTAAAATGACTGATAGTTTCGAGCCAGTAGGTGAAAAATTCAGTTATTGCAAGTAAGTAGCTCACAGCGTGCACACTAAAGTTCAATATTAGTAATTTGTTGGCTAAGTTGCAATTCACTATGAAGAGATAAAAAAATATACTGCATTACAAAATATTTTCTTGCGGATCTCTTTGACAAGTGTTTATATATCCCCAGGAGTTTTCAACTTATATTTTCAGAACTGCTGATACAAAACATAATCAAAATTTCTAGGAAAAAAAAGAATGAAAGAAAAGTTTTGCTATTTTCTTTTTTAAAGAGAAAAAAATTACTGACAACATATATACACCTATATTTTTTTTTTTAGTTGGTGGTTTGTTAAATCTATTTCCTACAATTTTAATGGAACTTGCTGCTGTATTATTGAAGGGAAATGATGTTTCAAAATTATTCTCTTCAAAGAATAGTTGCTATGTAAAGCAGTTTGTCAAAATTGTACACGTATGGCAGAAGCAAGAGCAAGCTTGCTGGAATAAATAAGCATTGTCTGTGCTGATTAACTTCGTAGGTAACCATTTTCTAGTAATTCCTGTTTTACAAATGTTGGTTTTTTCCCCTTTCTGCAACAAATCTTCGCATATCCTTTGACTTGTAAGTCATCATCAAAATCAATTCACATTTCTCTACCTTTCTCCTTCTTGCATTGTGTACGCCCAATTTAATCACCAACAATGTCTTGCATGAAGAACTTACAATATTTTCACTGGAAGGTGCTACTTTGGGCATTGTTTTTTTTCTCTTTACTAAACTTCCCAAGAAATAAAGCTCCTGCTTCAGTTGTGGGATAGGCATGCATGTTCATTGTGTGAATCTGCTGGTTGATTCATGGGTTTGTCTTAAAAAATATATATTTTATTGCAGTCCTGAAATATTTGATCCTATTGTATACATAGTAACCCCTATCCATTTATTTTAGTTTTCACAGAATTGCTTGTTTTAATGTCAAGGTTTACCCTCCAGAAACTATGTTAACAGCTTTTAACTGGCTAAAATTTTGAACTATTCTTCAACACTGTTCTATATTTTAAAAGTTATCACTGAGTACTTGAGTGTCACATAGCATGGCATATAATTTCCCTTGTAAACCTTTCCCTTGTCTTCTAGTTCTTTATTGCATTTCTGTGGAAACCTTCCCTTTAGGTGCAACTGGCTGGCTTCAGGGTGAGTCTGAGTTAAGGAAGATGCTGGCTTTAGGATTTAGATATTTTGACGATGTAATGGTGAGAATAATTGGTGTAAACAACTCAGCAGTTCATCATTCTCTAGGCATTTTGGGCTGCAGACTAGTGTACTTAGATAAGGTTGTTAAGTATTTTCTTTAAAATCCCATAGAAGATACTGCAGCAGGCACAATTAGCAGGAACTGAACTACAGGTAGTAACCTCTGTGGAAGAAATAGTTCCGTTATCTATCTTAAATAATGAAGTTCAGAGGCAGAAGGATGAAGGCATTTTCCCTTGTTATTTTAAATCCTCTAAGCTTCAGGATCAAAAACGAAAGATAGATGTCTCTATGGTATGAACGGGAAAAAAATAGAAAGTTCAACAACTATGGGATTTTTTTGGTGTATGCCAAGCTTCTTGATGTTAATCTGTCACTGCAGTAAATTTTTCAGCTACAGTACTACGTGTCTTCTGTTACTGGAAGTCTTGACTTACTTGTTCATTAATGTGATGAGTTTGGGGGAAAAAAAATCCCTAAGTGGAAAAAAGTGAAGCTTTTTTTTTCTTTTTGAAGTCAAAAAGGATGTGACAGAAACAGGTAGAAAGTGATTTATAGCAGATGACATGTGGAGCTGTTAGTCCTGCTTTTATTTAGTATGTCTTTTTGCCTCTGGTGTTAACCCTATGTCTATCAGTAGTTTTAATCAGTTGTCCTAACATAAAAGCAAGAATCCAAAGTAACATCATACCACCAAAAAATGATATGATTTATCATAGTACGGAGATCGCTAGAGGCATGACAGACTCTGGTGAAAGGCTGTCATTCTGTGACACACTGAGAAAAAAATCTTCTAAAAGTCAGAGGAATTGCAAGGGTCACTTCTGCAAAATCCATGTGGAAACTGGCAGTGTCTGATGTAAACTATTAAGATGCACTTAGGTGCATGTTCGTATAAAGATACAGACAGAGATGTTTCCAAATTTGGCCTTAAATGCGTGACACTGAAAGAGTCTGTTATTATTTAAAAGCACACTTTTGAAAAATGATGAAAGTGAGTCTTAAACAAGTCTGTCTCCCTTGTATTAAAGAGTAGGCAGATGTACTTGGATGTATGATTCCTATTCAATTATATTCAGCAGAAGAAATGCTTAGCTCTCTCTCCCACACAAAACCTAAATCGGTCCTTTTAAAATCAGACAGCAACCATCAGCAAATTTTTGTATGGATGGCTTATTTTCCAGATATTTTTAATTTTAAATGAATTAATGATATGAACGTTTTAAGAAGCTTATCAGCAAGAAAATATTCTCTTTATATATTTACAGTAATGGAGTATTTGGGTTTTGGAGGGTTTGTTATTTGTTTGCTTTCCCTCCCCAGAAATAGTTCTCCTGTAGGAATGGAAAATAAATATACCTGCTGAGTACTTATGCTCTGTAAACATAGGGGACAAAGATACAGTGATGATGTGATCACTGAGGTTTAAAGCCATTTGTAAAACATGAATTAATTTACATAAAGCTTTTTCTCTAGCGCATGGGCAGAGTTAAGTGTCTGTTCTGTTTATCATAGGGATGAATCGTAATCTGAATATACCTATCTCTTCTCTCTTGCTTAAACGATCATTTATACCAGATTATACTATTTAGACAGCAAAGGTTAGGTAAGATAAATCTTTCTGCAAAGAGTTGAAGAGCATAGTCAGCAGATAATGAACTCTTCTGTAGTGTAGCATTTGTAAAATTAAAGAGTAAAGACAGTGTTTTTTACAGAAAAGTGAAAAAATATGCTAAAAAGCAATAACACTGGGTTTGATTATTTTTTTTTCTAATCTAGAGAAATTTTACTAAACCTCTGCTAATCCCATCCACTTTTGAGTACCTAACATCTAAATGATAGTAACATTACTCTTTGATTCTCTGCATTCAAAGCAAGAGGATAAGCCCTGCCAGAGTGTGATTATTTTCAAGCTTTCTAAATGATTAAAAAACTAGACAGCTATTTTATAGTAGTTAATGGTGTCAAATGTAAAGCTGACACATAATTCTTCCACAAATAAGTGCATTTTTTACTTCCTCCTTCTTTGCAACACATTTCCTAGGCCACTGTTAACATCACTGGTATACCTGATAAACAATAAACTGGATTTGAATGGACAGCTCTGTAAATTGTCAAATGAAATTCATGACTCAAGAAAATGAAAGAAAATACTGAATTTTCTAAATAAAAAATTACAGTGCATCAGTTCTTGAGGGTAACTAGTTATGAAAGAGACAATACATGGTGCAGATGTATTTGAAACACTGAATGGTGTATGGTCTTTTTCTATAGCTTCCTGAAGATTGTTCTCAGCTCTAACAGCTACAATGATACACATACATTTTGCAGGAAATTAGTGATGTCCCTAAGCGCCACATCTACCCATCTTTTCAATACCTCTTTGGATAATGACTTCCCTGGGCAGCCTGTTCCAATGCTTGACAACCCTTTCAGTTAAGAACTTTTCCCCCATATCAAATCTAAACCTCCTCTGGTGCAACTTGAGGCCATTTCCTTGTCTCCTATTGCTTGTTACTTGGGAGAAGAGGCTGACCCTCACATTGTTACAACCTTCTTTCAGGTCATTTTAGGGAGTGATAAGGTCTCCTCTGAGTCTCCTTTTCTCCAGGCTAAAGAAACGCATCTCTCTCAGCCACTCTTCATATGGCTTACTCTCTAGAACTGTTACCACCTTTGCTACCCTCCTCTGGGCTCACTCCAGCACCTCAATATCTTTCTTGCAGTGAGGGGCCCAGAACTGGACACAGGATTTGAGGTGTGGCCTCACCAGTGCTGAGCACAGGAAGATACTGCTGGTTACACATTTCTGGTACAAGCCAGGATGTCATTGGTCTTCTTGGCTGCCTGGGCACACTGTTGGCTCATGTTCAGCCACCTGTTGACCAGGACCACCATGTCCTTTTCTGCCAGGCAGCTTTCCAGCCACTCTTCCCCCAGCCTGTAGTGCTGCATGAGGTTGTTGTGGTCAAAGTGCAAGACCTGGCACTTGACCTAGTTGAACCTCATACAACTGGCCTCAGTTAGATCAACCCAGCCTGTCCACAGCCCTTCTGTTGCAGATCATCAATAAAGATTTTAAACAGAACTGGCCCCAACACTGGTCCCTGGGGAACACCACTTGCGATTGGCCAGCAATCAGATTTAAATCCATTCACCATCACTCTTTGGACTCAGCCATTCAGCCAGGTTTTTTTTTTTTTTTACTCAGTAAAGGATGTGTCTATCCAGGCCATGAACAGCCAGTTTCTCCAGGAGAGTGCTGTGGGAAATGGTGTCAAAGGCTTCACTGAAGTCTAGGTAGACAACATCCACAACCTTCCCTGGTGCCTAGATCAGACTGACAGGCCTGGATCCAGTACCTGGATCCTCCTTCTGGCCCGTCCTGTAGATGGCATCATGTTTGCTAAACTCCGGTCAACTGGGATCTCTCCAGTTAGCCAGGACTGCTGGTAAATAATGGAAAGTGTCTTGGTTAGAACTTTCACCAGCTCCCTCAGTGCCATCCAGCCCCATAGACTTATGTGTGTCTAAGTGGTATAGAAGGTCACTGATTGGATTATGGAGGCTTCATTCTTCTCCCCATCCTTGTCATCAAGCTCAGGGTGTTGGATACCCCAAGAACAACTGCTCTTACCATTAAAGATTGAGGCAAAGTAGGCATTAAGTACCTCAGCCTTTTCCTTACTCTTTGTCACTGTTTCCCTCTGCATGCAATAAAGGATGGAGATTCTCCCTAACCCTCCTTTTGTTGTTAATGTATTTAGAGAAACAATTTTTATTGTTAGCAGCTGGATTGAAGTCTAGTTGGGCTTTGGTCCTTCTAATTTTCTCCCTACATAACCTTACAACATCCCTGTAGTCCTCCTGAGTTGCCTGCCTCTTCTTCCAAAGGTAATACACTCTATTTTTTTCCTGAGTTTCCAGCCAAAGCTGTGTTCAGCCAGACCAGTCTCCCCTACTGGCTCATCTTTCAGCACATGGGGACAGCCTGCTCCTGTTATGTTTAAGATTTTCTTCCTGAAAAACATCCAGACTTCCTGAACCCCTTTGCTGCTCAGGTCTGTCTCCCAAAGGACTCTTTGAACCAGGCTCCAAAACAGGCCAAAGTCTGCCCTCCAAAAGTTCAAGATGGCAGTTCTGCTAATGTCCCTCCTTACTTCCCCAAGAATTGAAAACTCTATCAATTTTGCAATTGTTTTGCACAAGACTGCCTCTAACCATCACATCACCCACCAGTCCTTCCCTGTTCACAGAGAACATGAGCAGGGCTCAAATCCTCTGAACATTCATCATGCACTATTCTCACTGAGGCCACAAACACGTTCTCTTACTGTGCCGTAATTGAAAACTTGTAACTAATTGACCTGTAACTTGACTCTCTAATTTCAGAAATTTTAAACATGGATAATTAGATGTTTTTGTAACACAGGCTTTTTTTACCACAGCATTGAAGTTTCCCAACCAACTCATGTGTTTACATTTTGAAAAAACTTCTGGCTTTGAATTAGGAAGACAAATTAGAAAGCACTTACTTATGAATATACGAGATAAAAGAATTGGCCAAGCAAGTGTAGCAAAGAATCAAACTTCTGAGATAAGCTGTGGCAAAGAAGCAAATGAAACCATGCACATGTACCCTTCATCCTGACTAAAAAACAAGAGGATTTTAATCTTTCAGTTTTAGATAAGCATTTGAACTTGAAATGCTCTGATCTGCTTTTTTTTTTCTCTATCTCTTTAAAAAAGGAAAGTTAAATAAATAATAGTTTTTAAGGGCAATTGGTTTACCAACCTGTAATGATTTTGTTTTGAAAGCATTATCATTATCATGGCTAGGCTTCGCGAACGAAGATTTGGGAAAGGTCTCTACCCACGTTTGTCACAAGCGCGCTCGTGGCTAAAAAGGCCAATATGAGACAGGTGTGTCTGATTGCAAAAGGCACAGCAGAAAGACTCCTTAGGTGGTAAATTCTGCAAGGCACGATTCTTTCTGCATTGTCTTTTCTCCTCAAGGGTGATCCTGCATGCTTTCTCAAAGGCATCAGCACCGTTATAGATGGTGTGTCTCCAGGTCTCCCGATTGGAGGCCAGAGTAGACCAGTTATGGTGATCAGTATGGCCAAGGCTGAGATGTTGTTTCAGGGAGACCTTGTATCTTCTCTTTGGGGCTCCTCTCTTGCAGCAGCTGGTGGCAAGTTCACCATAAAGCAAGATCTTAGGGAGGCGGTGGTCCTTCATCCTGGAGACATGTCCTGCCCAACGCAGCTGTGTTCTCAGCAACATGGCCTCAGTGCTTGTGACTGCTGCTTGTTCTAGAACAGATGTATTGGTCACATAATCTGACCAGTGGATGTTTAGGATTGTACGGAGAGAGCGTTGATGGAAGCGTTCTAGGAGTTGCAGGTGGTGGCAGTAGATGACGCATGATTCAGATCCATATAAGAGAGTAGACAGCACGATGGCTCTGTAAACACTGATCTTTGTACTTTTCTTCAGGTGTTTATTTCGCCAAACTCTTTTATGAAGCTTTCTGAAGGCACTGTATGCCTTTGCTAACCTTTGCTTGAAGGCTTTACCCACTTTTGCAAAGCCCTGTATCGATATCTTCCGAAGCATTAAGGTCAAGCTATTTGCATTCATCTATGATGAAGTGGAAATAGGATTTGTCAACAAGTCATAAAACCAACAATAGGTTAGTCTGTCATCCCATAATACACAAGGTTAAGCCTTGCAATAGCAACTTATACTGAGATAATAAAAATAGAAAACAGCGCATGAAGAGAACTAAGTTCTATGGAATACTAGTAATAAGGATTTTCATATTAGAATGAAAGTAAGTTATTAAAAGACACAGGAAACAGAACTTTGAATGTACTCATTGACATGATGTCAAAAGCAGTATCTGTAAGAAGAAACTAAATAAAAACCAAGATGTTTACTGAGTATTAACAAAAATGACAGGCATCCTAAAGACAGAAAAAATGCAATTTGAGAAGGAAACTGTGATTAAATGAAAGTAAACAAGCTGGAAGAAGGAGGAAAGGTCTTTCTATAAATTGCTTTAGCTTGGGAATATGTCCTGATCAAATGAGATGGTTACATAAGTCTGTCAAAAGGCACTATTAAACCTATTACCAATAGACTGTTCAGCTACCATATAATCAAAGTGTGTTAAAGGATTCTTTTTGATAACACTGGCATTAAAAGATATCATCAGATTCAGCTATTATTGTCTTTAACAGAACCACAAGTAATACAAGATGAAATGTGCTCAGTAAGATCAAAATGTTGCTCATCTTGGCTGAGGTTTGTTCTGTCGGATTACTTTTAAACAGACTGTTTATTTCATTTAATACTGAAATCCCATTGAATGAGAAAGCTCTAATTTATCCTTCAAGTAGCTGGCAGATAACATGACGTTAAGTCAGTCTTTCATCTCCCAGTTCTATTTTCATCTTTTTTGCTAATATGTCAGTGAATAAACTAATAAAAAAAAGTGAATTCAAATGCAGCCCAAATCCATCATAACATGCCTTAGCAAGCTGTCATTTACTTCCACTAGCCATATAAAGTTCTGTATCAAATTAATCTCTGCTTATAATCTTCAGAAGAAAGTTAAAAAAAACCTCATTACAAGGTTTCACCTGCATTCTTTTGAGTCAATTGTGAGAAGTGAATCCATAGCAATTAGCAATGAAGCATTAAAGAATTGCAAGAATTTCATCCAAATTACCTTTGCAATTAGATTCAAAGTTGAAGATCTTGAAACTGAAACAGTCTTTTGAGTGAATTAGTGCAAATAACGTGCTAATGGGAGATTGGGAAGATAAATGACTGTCAAAAACAGTGATTCATAAATACGATTTTTAATTTCGTAACAAAAACATTAGTCTGAAACACACTAGAAGTTCATTTTCTATATTGCCTATGATTTGTTTTGGCTTAAATGGGAACTTAAGTTCCTAGGTCATATATATGTTTAGGTAATGAATTGTAGGTGAACTGTATTTTGCATTTTCATCATACAGTTAAGTCTAGTAGGATGAACGGCATCTCATTCTTACTTAAAGGTGGGATGAATGGAGATTCCTCTCTTTGCATCTGCGGCAAGTAGTTGAGTAAGATTTCTCAATAAGTGACTCTTAAACTAGACATTCCCCTATCAGGATGAGCACTACATTCATTTTCCTGCTCCTGGCTATATGTAATTACTATTGACACAATTTCATGTTGTAATGGGAGAAATTGAACACAACCCTTTGTAGAATGTTCCAAAAAGCAAGAATAAAAGCATTTATCTTAACAGTGGGCCCAGGCATCAAACAGCAAAGAAAGATCTTGAACCTTGATCTTGCATATACTGGCTGAAAGCTTTGGTACTCGGGTAACTGTGAAAAGACTGGAATCATCATATCAGTATCCTTAAATATATAACTTGGTGAATAAAAAAGGAACTGTTGACATTTTTCAGTGAAGTCAACCTCCCTCCCCCAAAATTTCTAGATGATCAACCAGAATTGTTTTGAGTGAAGAAAATTTAAATATTAAAAAAAATTATTTTACTCAAGAATATTGCCATACTAAATCAGAATAGACTACTTATTAGCTAATTTTTTCTTCATGGGATCAACATTTTTGCTGAAGGTAACCTACCACTCAAATCTTCTGTTTTACTACATTTGAAAAGGGATTCCACTGTGCATCAGTAAAATATTTCATAAATTCAGTGCACAAAAAAACATTACTGTTCATTTTTTTGCATGACTTTTGTTGATTTGATCCTACTGCACGTGAAAATTTTGGTCAAAACTAATGTGATCTGATGCCTCCTTGAAAAGTTGTGAAAATTTGCATAGGCAGAAAATAATTAGCAAATCTGGCACTAAGATAAGCCTCTTGCTTTGCATGAGTTCTCAGAAATCAATTTTTGCTTCATATACTGATGGTAATTTGCAAGTAGTCACCCCTTTTATTACATTCAGATGCTTGCTCAAATCAAAATGCTATGCCATGAATTGCTAACACCACTTCACACAGTAGCTATGGGCTCCTTGGAGTTCTTTTGGCCAAGTACCAAACTAGCTTGTCTCTGCTCTGCTTGTGACATTTTGTTTGATAACATCATAAAGTGGCAAGGCTGTGGAATGTATACATAGCACTATACACTAATAAAGTGTTTATCCCTTAATGTCTCCCAGATGGTTGCCTGTAGCTTTTTCCAGTAGTAAAGAGAATGTGTTGGCGTGATGTGATCTTGTGTTTATATTGTCTTTTGGGTCTATGAGATAAGTCACGTTCTTTCTTCCTTTGCTGTTGTAGAATCAGTAAAGCAAGTGTGGTCTTAAAAGTCTGTTTCTCTATGTGTAACACATGCTAGGTCAATTTAATATCTAGGATCAAGTAGTAATAAAAACTGTGGTTAGAAGAACATCCTTGAGGGAAAAGCAGTCAATAATTTCTGCGCAACATGAAATTAAAAAATTCTATGAGACTCATGAAAACTCCAGGGAGTTTTGGAGCGGTTAGAATGAAGAGAAGACTTCCCAAACTTAGAATAAAATTCAATACACGACATGTTTCTTCTGCCATTCAGGAAGGAAGGGCATGATGTTTGTGTTTCCTTATTACTTACCTTTTGACATTATTATTTATGGTAGTTAAGGCAGGTGCAACCAGCAGACTCAGCATTGAGTGCCGTGGGGCAGTAGGCAAATGAAACCCTGACTTTTTACACAGGTAGGAGTGTCTGTTGAGCTAAGGTTGAAAATCAATCAAGAAAAATCAATTGAATTATTCTTACAAGTCATTAAAATGAAAATGTAATGTTAGAAATTTTTCATTGTTTACTCTATGTGCTGATTTTGGCTTGCATAGAGTTAATTGCCTTCATAGTAGCTAGTATGAGTCTATGTTTTGGATTTGTGACTAAAACAGTGTTGACAATACAAGGATGTTTTCATTACTGCTGAGCAGTGCTGAAACAGAGTCAAGGCCTTTTCTGCTTCTCACTCCACCCCACCAGCAAGAAGAGTGGGGGTGCACAAGGAGTTGGGAGGGGACACAGCTGGGACAGCTGACCTCAAGTGAGCAAAAGGATATTCCATACCCTATAACATCATGCTCAGCACATAAAGCTGGGGGAAGACGGAGGAAGTGGGAGATGTCCAGTGTGATAGTGTTTGTCTTCCCAAGTCAGTGGACGATGGAGCTCTGCTTTCCTGGAGATGGCTGAACACCTGCCTGCCCATAGGAAGTGGTGAATGAATACCTTGTTTTGTTTCTGCATCTAGCTTTGCTTTACCTATTGACCTGTCTTTATCTCAACCCATGAGTTTTCTTACTTTAACTTTTCTCATTCTCACTTCCATTCTGATGTGGGAGGAGTAGGTGAGCAGTTGTGTGGTACTTAGTTGCTGGTTGGAGTTAAACCAAAACACTGTCATGAGATACCAGGAAATATTTTTGAAAATGTTTAAATGCTTTTCAAGCCCAAGTACTCTTTCAATTGCAATACAGACATTTAGGACCAGACTATTTATGCTTGACAAAGCACTTCACAGTGTATGCAATTTATTCTGTGTCTGTTATAAAAGCATCTGCCAGCATAGTGATCATCATCAAGAATGTGATCTTTGGTTGACAGCAGAAACTTCCATTATACAAACAAGTGTACTGTCAAAACTGAACTTTTGCTGAATTAGCTAATTTTGTTTGAAAAGGCTAGAAGAGAAAATGTTAGTGGAGGCACTGACTTGTCAGGATGATACAAAATACCTTCAGGTCTGAATTTTTCCTAGTCCAAATATAGATTTAAATGTGCAGATCTGCAAAGGCTCACTGTGCAAGTTCCAGGACAGACTGTGGGTCTTGAACTTTACCTATGGAATGTCTAGGTGGTCCTAAAAAGTTCCACATCCCTTAATAACATGGCTTCCTGTACACACTCTCTGAGGCACTTTGGAAAGAAATCCACATAACCAGCATCTTGAACAGGTTGTAGCCTGAAATCAGCTGGCTAATGGGAAAGCTTTCCTGAGAGAGCCCCTAAACACCAAGCACAGGGACAATCCTCAAATGCCACCTGCTGGATATCTCAATAACAATGCAAGAAGATAATTTTGTCCATTGAAGAGCCACAGATAGATGATAGTAATTTTCTTTAAAAAAAAATAAATCATAATTTTCTTTTAAAACTCCACCTTTTAGGTGGTAGAAACAGTAGCATTCTGATGCTCTAACAAACATATGTGATGGTAACACTTTTCAAGAGAACGGGAGACTGATTCAGTTGTCTGTAGTACCTGAGGGAATCAAATTAACTGTTTCTACGTTTCGAATGGGAGGCTATAGATGCTTTCCACCTATTGCACCAAAGCTGTGCAAGAGGTGAGGACCCTATGTTGAAGAACATAGCAATAATCCAATGGTCAGGATTGTTGGCTGCAGGGGGGAGAGAAAGATCATGAGCTCTATTTTTGTGTTAATACCTGCATGGGACAGCTGTGGGATAAAATAACTACTGAAAAAATCAGTAAGACATTAAAGAGAGGAAGCAGTTATTAACACCAGCTGCACATGATGGCATAGAAATTAGGTCTTGCTCTTTTGTGTCCTAACAGATGGACATATTTGATTGAAATGTTTAGCTGCATAGACAGAGTGTAGTTACAGCTGTGTATAACCTAATTTACTACTATTGGCATGGTGATTAAATGAACATCACTATCTGGAATGACTAAAATACATCTTATGTGGACTCCTAAGCTTAATAAAGCCAGTTAGTGGGGAAAGACCACTGAAAGGAACTGTTTTAAATCATTGGTGTTAATAATAGGACCAGTGTTTTCAACATTTCCATTAATAATTTGAAAGGAAATAAAAAAGTGCCCCTTATAAAATTTGCCTAATCAATTTCCAGAGTAGAAAATAGTGCTTAAAGCACAGAAATTTAACAGTTCTGGATTCTAATCTATGGCCTCTCCACCAATACGTACCTTGGTACTGTCACATATAAATGTAACCCTTTCAAAATCACAAATGCAGACATTAGCTAAAACCTGTGGACTTCACATTGAAAAGGTTTCTAATACAACCTTTTAAAAGGTCTTCTAGTAATCATAGTAAATAAAAATCTCAATTTGATCTTCATTATGAAGCTATGGAGAGAAAAGACAGTAAATCTTGAATGGTATGAAATAGGAATTTTTATTTCTGTTTGTGGTTTTATTCCTTTGAGGCAGATAAACAAAAGAGGGCCAATTTTTATGCCTGTACCTGGAGTAGAGGACTGATTAGTTCACATTCATGATGCTTAGGACCTTCTCTACAGCAGGAGGACCTTCTCTGAAGAGAGATGGTTGGAGCAGTAGAAAGCAAGACAGGGAAGGAATTAGCCATCAGAGAGGAGGATTGGTGTTCAAGTCATTCCTTGGCCCTTTCTCCTATAATGTAACGTATGGGTGCACCTGCTGAGACCTTAGTTAGAATTGTGAGATCACTTTAGTGCACATATTTTTGAAAAGGTACAGGATAATTGTAGTGAGCTTAAAAAGTATCAAGTAGTTGGAGAGAGAAATAGTCCAAATCAGTGGAACACTTCAGAAAACTAGCTTATTTGGCTTTTTAGAAAGGAAGGTGAGGAGCTGATGTGATTATAACACATAAATACTCAGAGAAGGAAAGAAGCCTAGTATAAAAGACTTTACAAATAAGTGAAGAAAGACACAGCAACAAACAGCTATTGGAGGTGAAGCCAAAAAAACTCAGATTAAGTAAAATATGATTTATTAATAATAAGATGATGAAACAAGGAGCAGATGTATATTTTACCGAAGGAAGAACTTAATTTTTTACATTTTTGTTGCTTTAGATCAAGACTTTTCAAGAAGATATGCTGTAGTCATATGCAAACTTTTTGTTCAGTTAAGAAAGTACCAGCTGGAATATAATCACCATTCATATGCAGACAGTCAGTTTAAATGACCTAACAGGTCCCTTTTGGCCTTTATTTCTGTCTCTATATGCCAAAGCATTAATATTAAATGGAAATTATCTGGTAGAATGAATAAGTTCTGTAAGATTTACTTTGCGTTGTCCTAGGTAAGAAATAATACAGGTGAAACAGATTTAAATATACAAAGAGCTAAAAATATAAAGTCAACAATAAATAATTTGCATTAAGACTGTGTTCTTCTCAAAACACTTGGTATCAACTTATTTTAAAAGATATATAATGTTTTGGGAAAACACTGTCTTGACAAAAACAAAAAAATAGGATCTTTCCTGCACTGAGGGTAAAGTATCAGTTATGATTGGTGGGGTTTTTCTAGACTACCATAGAATCATAGAATGGTTTGGGTTAGAAGGGATCTTAAAGATAATCTAGTTTCAACTCCCCTGCCAAGAGCAGGGAAACCTTCTGCTAGCCTAGGTTGCTCAAAGGCCCGTCCAACTTGTCCTTGAACAACCCCAAAGTTCAGGCATCCATGAGTTCTCTGGGCAATCTGTGCCAGTTCCTCACCACCCTCACAGTAAAAAATTTCTTCCTAATATCTAATCTAAACCTACTCTCTTTGAGTTTAAAGCTGTTCCCCCTTGCCCTGTCACTACATTCCCTTGTAAAAATTCCCTCTCCAACAATCTTGTAAGCCCCTTTTATGTACTGGAAGGCAGCAATAAGGTCTCCCTGTGGTCTTTTCTTCTTCAGGCTGAACAACCCCAACTCTCAGCCTGTCTTCATAGGGGAGGCGTTCCAGCCATCTAATCATCTTTGTGGCCCTCCTATGGACTTACTCCAACAACTCGTCCTTCCTGTGCTGAGGACCCCAGAGCTAGATGTGGTACTCCAGATGGGGCCTCCTGAGAGCAAATCATATACTGTATGCCTGACCTGGAGATGGGAGACAATTGAACCAAGTGATTATTTTTTGGTGTGTATGCTGAGTCTAATAGAAGAGATATGCTTTACAATGTTTATTTATGGGACATGAGCAGTCCTTTACATGGAACAGCACTGGTAACCACAGTGAGTATATTGGTTTGAAAAATGACATACTTGCATTGGTTTTTGGTCATTATTTCTCAAAACTGTGCTTAAAACAATGACCTAGTGTATTATTAAGATCTCTCAAATGATCACTTGCAGTCAGATGGTGTAGTTTTTTATTAAAATTAGTAAGACCTTCTTAGCCTGGATAGGAAAGGGATTGTACCAGGTGTATATACACTGTAAAATTGGTTTGCTTCTTGTTTTACTTCAGAAACATAGCTGTGCTAATGATCTTCACAGTGCACATGTTAATTCAGTTACGGATTCCAAGGAGCAAACTGAGCAGTAGAAATCTGGGTATGAAAGAAAGAATAGTTTATTGCAGGGGATTGCAGTATACAAAGAGCCTTGATACGAGCCAGTGCCAAAACTTGTCCTAGTAACCAGGGTTCAATCTGTGCCATCAGTAACAAAGTCAGTATAGACAGACTTCAGGCTGCTAAAAATTTAGTCAATAGGGAATGTATTAACTGTATTTAAGGACTGTAGCTGTAATTATATCTATGGTGAAACAGAGTGTGAGACAAAAGAATCACATCAACTTAATTTATAAAAATAAAAAGAGTTCATGAACCTCAAATATTTTAAGGTCAGAAGTCACTGTTGGATGTCTTAGTTAATATAGGTCATCGGACTTTCATGAATTAATTAGCATTGACTTCTATGAGACTAAGACCTTTACTATTTATGTTTTCCCTGTTATATGTAACTGCCGAAATCAGCAGATCAGAAAGAAATTTAAGATGTTTTTCAGTTCATTCACTTTGAACTTTTCAATGTTATTCACCATCCCCTGGATCAATGTTATATTCTTCTATAAAGGGAACTCATGTGCCTTTTCTCATCTGGGCTCTGGAAGAGCATAATTCTTATTATCTCCAGGTAATTCTGTGACTATGTGAAAAAAAAAATGATAGCAAACTGATATTTCACAGAGAAAGGGAAGGAGAGGAAGAAGAATAGGATAGAATTGGAATGACGTAAATGTATTTTCTCTTGTCTCTGGATCAGTTTGCAGACTAATGGGCTAAATAAATAAGAAAGAAAATATCCTCAACTGTTTTAAAGGTCATTGCAATGGATGTCTCACTATTTTTTAAAAATTATTATTCCTTCACATTTTTAAAGGAAATTACAACCTTAAGTATGCAAAAGTGAGAAGAATCTTGTATCCAAGTCAGTCAAAATATGATACCTTCGGGACAATATATAGAGATTATGTGAGAGTTCTTTCCAGGTATATTCCCTTTGTCTGAGCAGATCTGCAAATACAGGGAAACCTAGTAAAGTTATCTTTACATTTATTGACTACTATTGGATTTGTATTTTTTCTTCTTTGTTTTTTTTTTTTTTTTTAAATTGTTTTGTGAATAGATGTAAAGTTTGGAATCCACAGCAACTTGTGGCAATTAATTGAATAAATTAAATGCATATTGTATGAAAACATTCCTCTCTTATCTATTTTGAATCATCTTCTTGATCATTAAATTTGATGGTCTGGTTTATTTGGTCATTTCTCATACTGAAACTTTTCCTTTTTTACTGGATCTGGCTGGGCTATTGATAATTTTCTCCATAGCAACATGTATAGTCTGTGTTTTGAATTTGTGATCTAAGCATTGTTAATAGCACAAGGATGTTTTAGCTATTGCTAAGCAGTGCTTACACAGAGTCGAGACCTTTTCTGCCCCATCATACCGGTGGGGAGGCTGGGGATCCACAGAAGCTGGAAAGGGACACACAGCCAGGACAGATGACCCCAACTGATCAAAGGGATATTCCATTCCATATGGCATCATGCTCAGCAATGAAAGCTTGGGGAAAGAATGAGTTCATCGCTATGGTGTTTATCTTCTCAAGTAAGCATGAAGTGTGCAGAGATTCTGCTTTCCTGTAGATGGCTGAACATGTGTCTGTGGATAAATTCCTTATTTTGCTTTTCTTGCATGTGCAACTTTGCTTCACTTATTAAACTGTCTTTATCTTGGTCCATGCTTTTTCAGCTTCTGCTGCTCTGATTTTCTCCCTCATCCTCACTAGGAGTGGTGAGTGAGTGACCTGGTCAGCTTCTGACTGGGGCAATCCACCACAGCTCTCTTAGATAAAGTTTTCTAGCTTTCTTCATGAATCTGCTACGTTTGCTGTATTACTTTTTGAGATGTGGGAACTAGAACTACACATGATTTGCAAGATGCAGGTGCATCACAGAATTGAATGGTGAAATAATATTGTCATCTGTTGTGTATTTATTCCTTTTCTAATAATTTTTAGCATTTTGCTTTCCTGTCTGGCAGCTACTGATAATTTTCTTAGATTATCCATTATAGTGAAAAGATATTTTTTTTCCTCAGTGGTAATTAACTAGTTCATAACTCATCACTCTGCCTGCAATTTAGGATTAGTTTCCCCCAATGGACATAATTTTTCACTTATGAAGGCAGAATTTCATCTGCTAATTGCAGTATCCTTTTAATCCCCCTTAAAGTGTCAGTGGGTAAAACAGTACCCACAGGGTACTCTTAAGAAATACTAGTCTGTACCAACCAAGGAGGTAAACACTACAGTGCAAAAAGGGCTCCAAGTTTTTGAACTAGATTTTCCAGAAATCTGTGACAAGAATTTTTTTTGTGCATAATTATTCTCAGGGAAAACCTTGTACAAGTTACAGGGATTTATACTGACAAAAGATAGTGGCATTCCACTTTGTCTATATGGCTATTATCTCAAGATATTAAAAAAGAAGTTCTTTATTAGCCAGTCTTCTTTCTACTTTAATAATCTAAAAATAACCAGACAACCCTCTCATATTAATGAGCAATATTACATTTCTTTGGCTTGAGAGGTATGGTTACTTTGGGCCATACTTCTCTGCCACTAATGCCTGAGTTCAAAGACATAAATAAATACAGATTAGAAGGGAAATATATGAGGGGATCATATATATCTGAATCTTTTGCTCAGGTAAAATAGAAAGGAAATTAATTTCTCCCCCAAAACTTTGGGAAATCCATTAGTAATCTAACATATCATACCTAAGAAATGTGCTGCTACTAATACATATGAACAAACTTATGTAAAAATATTTCAAATGTAAATTTAAATATATTTAAAAGAAAGTTGTCTCAACCACTTGTGATTACTTTGCCATTCTTGCAAACGCAGTTATTTATTTTCTTTTTCCAGAATGGAGTACATAATCAAATGGTTAAAGACTGGATCAACCCAGAGCAATACTCAAGTCTGTAGCTTAGTAAATATGATGGTATTTGCTGAGAAGACTACATATTTGTAAGATAGTGGCCTAGGAATCTTTCAGATCTAATTTCCTGTTTATGTTTGAAAAGCAAGGGGTCAAACCAGGTGCATTGAAAGAGGATAAAATATGCATGGAGTAAGTTTTTATTTGAGATCCTAGAGTAGCATATCAAGGGCATTTATTTTTCTCTTTCATTATCAAATGTTATTTTCTTTTACTAATCTATACTTACTGACGCTGTTTCAGGTCCCAGAAGTGTTGCTGCTTTGTTAAACAACAAGCAACCCAGCAGCTGAAGGGGACGCATAAGATGTGGGTTGAAAAATAACACTTATTCACAGGTTTTCACATTCTTTTCCCAAACATATATCCCTGGCCCAAAACTTTTTCCTTCCTCTCACAATGCATTAAGTGTTTTAAAACAATATGCTGGATGTGCCTCATCCTGTAATAAGACATAAAAGACAAAGACATCAAAGGCACTTTTGCACGGCAAAGTACAATTTGATCACAAGTGTAGCAAGAATACATGTATTTTGTTGCACTATTTGAGTAAAAAGTATTAAGTGTGCATTTGGTGCCATGACTGTTCACTATGTGTGGTGAATTGTGTTGGTTCTTCTGTCATGCTTCCTCCATTTTGCTTTCCTACAAAAGCTCTGGCTGCAACCCAGACACTGCTAAATAAGCCTGTTCCTTATTGCAGTACTCAGCATAAGGTGTGTGTCAAAGATGGAGAAGAAAAAGTAGCAGGCATGCTGTATAGGCTGGCAATACTCAGCTGGTGGCAGCCTGTTGGGGTAATTCTCAGCTTGTTGCCAGAATTGCCTCCAGGCTTTGCTGTGATCCACATTTGGGACTTGGCCCAGGAACAGAGTCAGGATGCTGTGAAGTTTGTCTTTGATGCCTGTTATCAGTTGTGCCCACTGCAATCCAGGCACAAAGTAAGGTCCAACAGCTTTCCTACTTCTAGGTAAGTACCTGACCAGCTTTCCAGATATGTTTCTGGCGTCCCCCTGATGGAACTGTGCCTGCCTGACACTTGCATTTCTCTCTGCATTGTAGCTTTAAGGAGACCATTTTTTCTATGGTCATCTAAAATAAGGCAGCTGTGAGATTTGTAAGCAATGATATTTTCAGTTGGTGAATTTGCATGCCCTCCCTCCTCAAGGGATCAGCACATGCAGTGCTCAGATGCTCAGAGCTGGCAACAGACAAGATGACAGCTCTCACAAGGGGCACTTTGGAGTAAGCTTCTGTAAGCCTCCTCAGCAACTCCAAGGTGCTGAGTTCCTTTCATTAAGATTTGTTGACTGTGAGTTTACTGTGCTTTCTTTCTAGCTTTTTTTCTTATCTGGGAGAGTATTACCCTTCCCTACTTTAAAATACTTTAAAATGAAGGAGTTTAGCTTCAAATTGCTTAGCTATTGAACTAAAGGACTGTGGGTGAAAGCTATCATCAGGGGCACAAAACATGTCTAACCATGTCTTATTCAATATCTCACAGTACTACTCTGCTCGGTCTATGCTTGGGCACGGGTAGGGAAATCCAGACTTGATCCCACTTTTTCTCCTAGGTTAAATCCTCAGAAAGCTGCAGATTGTCTACTTTCTGCTGTGAATCAGACAATGGCACTACAATGAACTCTTGAGCTGTAAAAATGAAGACATAGGTTCACTATGTGACCATGCTCTCAAACCTTCATTGCTTCTCTGGGAACAGAGGAAATGTTTACAGTGTGGCTCTGCCATTTCATATTTGTGATTAGCAGTCTATAGGTGCCCAGATTTGAACTATGTATCCTACAGTCTCTTACAGTTAATGTAAAGAAAAAAATAAGTATTTCCAGGGAATAATTTATTATCTTCCTAAAGTGTCTCTCTAAAACAGATCAAGTGAATGGTGCTGTAAGAGTACCAAGAAGGCCGACAGTAAATATCTCATCTGCTGATATCTAAATAGCATAAATTTAAAATTAAGTGAGGCGAATTGAATTGCTTAAATTTCAACTAGCTTCCATGTGATAGCATATTTATGTAGGAGAGTGCTAACAAATCTGAAAAAGTTAGCCAGAGACAGCAGAAAGCCAGGTTGAGTTCCAGGTTCAGACTCCTGACTATAAGGTCTCTGCAGAACAGATATCTACATGTGAGCTATTTATCCTACAGTTAAGGGGGATCTAATTAATACAGTTAGTGGAGCTGAAGCAGCTTTTCCTCTGGGCAGATGAACATATCTTCTTTAGGCTGAGCTTTGAGAGCTCTCTTTTCACTGTCCTTAATGGAAGCTTAGGCACCATAGAAATAAGTAACAGTGATATTTCATTGCTTATAGTGGTGTAAGTGGATGAATGACTGTGCCTTCTACATTTTTGCTCATGTTCAAGCTTGGAACTGAGGACATAGGCATTTGTGTTTATCTATTGTTGGCTTAGTAAATAATGACTCACTCATGCTAGGCCAAAAGGTGTTTGTAGATGATTATAACCAACTGAGCATTTGGATCCTGGGGAGGTGGAAGGACTACACAATACTTCTGCACCATTTTATAACATGGAACTATTTTTCCTTGACAAAGGAATTTATATGCTTTTCTATGACTCATTGGATCTTCAGCTATGACACTGTCACAGTTTAGGCAAAACTTCTGTGTGAGAGTTAAAAAGTTGAATAGTGTAGATATAATCTAGGGAATTGATGGGGTGCAAAGGGAACAATATTAGTTCCCAGCTGGAGATCTTCAAAAGTTTTTACCATAAATGCACATCAATGAGAAAGGAAAAAACTTGGGCTGGGAGAACATTTATTGTTATATCCACTATACTGCTGTTCCAGCAGTTGCAGTAGCTCATGCTAACTCCTTATAGAAGAGCTACATGGCTCATAAGTGCACAACCTTTGTGAATTTATAACTCAGTCAAGATCTATTATCTTTACAGTGTCAGGGCTGGGTGACCTTAGAAACATATAAAAGCTTACAGCTTATGGAGTTCAGAGTACCTTCTGAAATGAATATTTGGCTTCTAAACTTTTTAAGCTTGAATTTGCATTTTTGGACATTTTCTACTGCATATAGAACCTGGGACCTGACTGAGACCTGGAAAAGCTTGAGAAATGGGCCCTTGGGAACCTCATGAAATTCAACAAGGCCAAGTGCAAAGTCTTGCACCTGGGTCAGGCAAACCTTGGTATCAATACAGGTTGAGGGATGAATGGATTGAGAGCAGCCCTGCTGAGAAAGACTTGGTGATACTGGTGGATGAAGAGCTGGGCATGAGCTGGCAATGTACGCTTGCAGCCCAGAAAGCCAATTGTGTCCTGGGCTGCACAGAAAGAAGTGCGGCCAGCAGGTTGAGGGAGGTGATTCTGCCCCTCTACTCTGCTCTGGTGATACCCTACCTGGAGTATTGTGTCCAGCTTTGGAGTCCTCAGCACAGGAAGGATATGGACCTGTTGGAGTGGATCCAAAGGAGGGCCACAGAAATGGTCAGAGGGATAGAACACCTCTCCTATGAGAAATGGCTGAGAGAGTTGGGGTTGTTCAGCCTGGGGAAGAGAAGATTCGGGGAAGACCTTTTTGTGACCTTCCGGTACCTAAAAGAGAGCTTGTAAGAAAGATGGGGACAGACTTTTTATCAGGCTCTGTAGCGATACAAGTGGTAACGGTTTGGACTAGATATAAGGAATCAATTTTTTATGATGAGGATGGTCAGACACTGGAACAGGTTACCCAGAGAGGTCATAGATGTCCTGTCCCTGGAGATATTTAAGGTTAGGGCCTCTGAGCAACCTGATTCAGTTGAAGATGTGCCTGTTCATTGCAGAGATGTTGGTCTAGATGGGCTGCAGTATTTTCCATGTCTCTCAGTGATGCTTCTTAAAATCAAGTAATTGTCTTACATGAAGTTTGAATACTTAAACGTTTGCTTCCAAAACCCACAATCTAGATCATTCTTCTCAGTACATAGTACACAGTCATCAATATCCATGATTTACCTGTAGATAAAACCATGCCTTCATTTGCACCATGAAGATCTACCAATTCAAATTCATGCTTTTTGGTCCATATTTCTACAACCAGACTGGAAAACTAGTGTTACTGTGCCATAAAGATGCCACTTCCAGTTCAGGAATTTGCAAAAAAGTGCACCTGAAGCTAAAGTCTTTTGAGAAAAACAAATGACTCAGACGGAGAATGTGCAAGGTGAGGTAATATACTTTGGGGTTTTTTTCCTCTAAGAGATTTTTTTTTTCTGTTTGAGACTTAGTATTGGAGATACCTAACATTATTGGTTTTTTTAAGTTTTATTTATACAGATACAAAAGTCTGGCAATGATGGCAATATAGAGTGAACTAATGATCTCATTTATCAGTTTTGATGTTTCATTTCTAACTAAAGTGCTGAAAGAAAATTAAGCTGAAATATTCTATTAAACATGCTTAAACCACAATGGTTTTTTAAATGGCATTAAAATTTTACTTCAGAAAGACTTCTTTCTGCTTATGAACTCTACCCATGACAGTGTAGTTAAAAGCACTATGAAATGTCTGCCTAGAAATAGTTACCCTTTTCTGTGGTGAGTTTGGGTGATTACTTTTTTTCTGTTTTCTTTCAGACATTTGCTAACTGTTGAGAGACCAATTTGTCTAAATATTGTGTAGGAGGCTAAAAATTGAACAGTTTATTTTTGTTATAGGATATACTTTCATTTTTTAGAAAACGTAAATCATCTATGTTTTTCATAGATTGCTCATTTTTTGAAAGAGGTAATGAAGCTGCTGTAATAAAATAATTTTTGGTTGCTTTACATTAAAATGTCTTTTTATGTATGACAAAATTCAGCTTGCAAAATTGAAATGAAGTCTAGAAGTCCAATTATTCAGTTGGTATAATTTCACTGTCTTCAATAGAATTTTTTTGACTTACCATGATGATCTGGTTCTAACTTTCATTAATAAAATTTGGGACAAATTATGATATTGATCTGACATAAAGAAAAAGGTATAAACCTTAGAGTTTCCCATCTAGAGAATATGGTAAATATAATATTAAAGCATAATTAGCTGAAGAGCCCTGAATAAGGAACTCACTTAAGGATGCACCCTATCCCAAAATAAATAATTGTTGAAGCACTTTCCGTATGATTAATACTAATATCTGAGAAGTCATGGTGAAAGGCAGGAAATGGGGTAAATGTGATTGTCAGTGTTCAAAAAAAGAGGAAGCTAAGAATGACAGGAATATCAGTTAAACTTATTCTGTTCAAAATTCTGTAACAAATCATCAATCATTTCAAGATATCTGGAAGATAACGATAATGAAAAATCTGTCAAAAATTGATTTTTTGAAATCAAACTAATATTATTCCAGATTAACATAATGGGTTCTGTGAATAAGGAAAAGGGAATGGATAGCTTCTATTTTGAATTTAAGAAATTTTTGAATACTGTCTATGACTACATTCTCCTAAGGAAGCATGCTCTTGTCATCCATAATGGATACAAGCAAAATAGATTAGAAACATTAAATGGGAGTGTAATTTGTAATTGATCTAAATAAAATGGAAAGGTTTATTGAGGTTGTTTTGAAATGACTTTTTCCAGACTTATTTCTCTTCAAAATTTTACTGATGATTGAACGGTAGAATATGGAGAGTGCTTATTACAGTTGTGAAGGTAGAAGCCTGGGTAGTATCTACGGTGTACTGGAGGACAAGATTAGAATCCACATCATTTTAATGCTGGAGAAGAGGCCTCAAAACCAGAGTGCAGTTCTGGAGGACAAGTAAGCGAAAATTAACAAAGAATAACCAGAGAAAGAATATCAAAACACTGAAGAAATTGCCTGGAGAACTGTGGCATCTCCTCCATTCAGTGACTTTTAAGAGCCTGCAGAACAAATATCTACCAGGGGTACCATTTCTAGAAGCAGAGAAATGCTCAATAGGCTTATGTGTGGTACCAAAGTAAAGCAGTTTATAAAGTTGTGGGCAGGGCTCCAGTTCAGAGGGATCTCTAAAGGCTGGAGGAATGAACTAACTGGAACTTCATGAAGGTCAACCTGCACCTGAGAAGCTGGGGAATAGAATTATTTTGTAAATATTACCCAAGGGTCCTAGTGGACAGGAAGTTCAAGATAAATCAGTGCTGTGCCTTTGCAGCAAAGAGGGCCAACCTCATATTGGACAAGAGTGTAGGCAGCAATTCAAGGCAAGTGATTATTGCCATCTATTCAACACTCCTGAAACTACATTTCTTTCCAATTTTGAGCTTTCCAGTATGAGAAAGACATTGACATACTGAGGTCACCAAGCCAGTCACTTCAGCACTTAGAGTGCAAGGAGGGACTGTGAGAGCTGTATCTGTTCAGCCTTGAGAAGAACAGGCCAAGGGGAGACCTTGGCCTGTAACTTTCTCATAGAGGGGGAAGAGAGAATATGGGGTCAGACTTTTCTCACAGACGTATAGCAGGAGCACTAGTCGCAAATTGGAACACTGAAAAATCTTATTAGAAGGAAGGAAAATTTCTTATTGTGGGTGTGGTCAAACAGTGGAGAAGGCTGCACAGAAGGGTTATGGATTCTCCCTCTACGGAGACATTCAAAACCTCACTGAACATGGCCCTGAGCCCTCTGCTTAATTTGCCTTGCTTTCAGCAGGAGTAGGATGGCCTCTAGAATCCCTTCCAATATAACATGCTTTATGCCTATGTAATTCTATAGCGTAGAAATATAAATTGCATACGAAGTATATTCTAAAACTTGTACCTAACTGAGAAAACCAATTTTTTTATTTCAAAACATACTAAGTTTGTTTCTTGGTTATATAGATGATTTAAGAACCTGTCCACAGTGGAGAAATTGGTAAGTGATACCTTAGCCACATGTTAACTTATTGGATCGATTACCCATTCAGTATGGCCATACAGTTATGCTGCAGGGTCATTGGCAAATGAAGGGTCATCTGAAACATGTGAAAGGTGCAAGATCCATGCAAGATACAGGACAACTAATCAGCAATTACAAGTTTCTGCATGTCAACAACTTGTGTATGTGTGCGTGTGTGTTCAGCTTATAGTGAATACACTGAGGAATTAATGCACTAAAAGTACCCACCATTGCTGGGGGTTAGTGTTTACACTGACAGTAGCAGTAATTAGCTTCTAGATAGCCGGCATGGCAAATTAAATCTCAAAATTCTTTCTGCACTTCTCCCTAATTTCCAAGTAGTTCCGCAGATCATCTGTTATCTAAATTATCAGTCTGTACCTACTTTTTGTCTTGCTTCATCTGATTGTGAGTTCTTTAGGGTAGATACTGGACTGATTAAATTGAATATTATTTGATTTATGACAGGAAAAAAACTGGTCCAAGGTATTTAAGCATGTGTTTATAAAGTACCATGTAAAGGCATGTAAATAGCTGTGATTAACACTAATAATATTACTATCGTCATGGTTAATAATAAATGTGACCAATACCAATGTAAATAATTTGTCACTAGCACATTAGTTGTTCAATTAAGGTGATTTTGATAATAATAAACACCGTCACCAAATAATATTCCTCTTGATTATAGCGGATACATTCTAGTAATTTGTCTTTCTCATAATTTATCTGATGTAGGTAATATATTAAATGGTTCAGTAAATATTAATGTACCTCAAGCTACTCCTTTATTGAGAGGAATAATTACTGCTTGCTTCCATTTGTCAATCATTTTGCAATGCAGTATGGAAACGTACATATTAGAATGCATATGTTGAAGAGGAGCCCACTGAGCCCTTGGGATTTTATTTGCAAGTGCTTTAATGGCTTAGGTCTGTAAGATATATCTAAAAAAAAAGTGATATCTTCTTAAGAGAACCAGAGTCACAAGAGTGACTGATTATGATCTAAAAGGTGGTAAATGACTACATTAATTTATTATGTCAAAAACAGTTGGAGCTGGGAAAGTGTTAGAGAGAAGTCTTACACATCTTTCATGTTACTTTTCTCAGAGTTTGTGGTTATCATGGCAAGCAGGCTCCTGTGCTAGATGTACTTTTGAGCCACCTAGTGCAGCTATTTTTATGTCATCTCTTTGGACAGATACCCCAGAAATCAGCCAACAGCTGTACCTGAGTAGGACATAGTGTGAGGGGTATGGAAAATATTCTAATCCAGAATACGTCATGAATTTATGCATTGAGCTTTCCTTCGGGTGTGATGGAACTGTGGATATGAATCTTCTCAAAGAGAAGGTGGTTAAGCCTCTAACTCCTTCAACTGATGTGTGTACTTTTGGCACTGTTTTAAAATGAAGTTGTGGGCCACCATGTCATTAGTGTGGTGCTAACTGCAAATCGGTGGAGTGTTCCTGATTTGCATGACTAGGTTGGAAGAAAATGCAATATTTAAATCCTCCTAAAGTACAGTCCTGAGATAGATGTTCAGCACCTCAGCTGTATCTAGACATTCGTAAGTAATAAGACTTTGCACACCTAGGAAGCATTAATATTAACCAGCCAACATCTTGCCAGGAATAGAACCTCGAATTCTACTTTTGTCTCATGAGTTTCCTTTCACAGCTAGTCTCAAGAGTTGTGGCTCAACCACTGCTGTTATTAATTATAGTGAGTTAATTAATTAAATAAAAACAGCCTAATTGTATCTTGTAACATATTAAACCAAAATTATTTTCAATTTCTTCCTTATTAAATATTCAATAATAATTAAAATAAAACCTCTTCATAACAAAGTCAGTGAAATTTAATATTTTTTGAAATGGTCCTATCTAGTTGCTTAAGTTACTGTTTCCTCATGTTTGGTTTGTTATGAAGTCCAAGCTTCATATTTTAAATATATTACAGTATAATGGCCAGTCTTCGCGAGCGAAGATTTGGGAAAGGTCATTAACCCTTCCAGCCTGCGCAGTGGATTTTTTAGGTGAGACACAGCGTGCGCTGAACTGAGCCCACCCTTTAGTCCTGAGGTTCATCTGCCGGGGCCGAGCAAAGCTTGGACAGTGGCAGTGAGGTCCCCAGGATGTAGGTTTGTTTAGAGTGACCTTCTCTTAGGTGGATTGCCTTCCACGGCTGACGAGCTCCACCTGCCCAGGGGGCCGGGAATCGAACCCGGGTCGCAGCGGTGAGAGTCAGACACTCTAACCACTAGACCACCAGAGGCCCCATTACAGTATAAAGTTGTTTTAATTAGACTAAACAAGTACATCATATTTTATAAATAAATATAAAAGGTTAAAATTTATTTTGAAATTCTAAGTGAAGGAACAGAATAATCCTGTGGAAGAGGACTTTAAAAATTTTAAATTTCAGCTCCACTCCAAAGACAAGTTAAAGCCAAATATCCTGGAAGTTTCTGAATTGGGGATTATCAGAATAAAGATATCTTTCTGATCTTTCCTTCCTTTGTATTCTTAAAAAACAAACAAGTAAACAAAAACCCCACAAACTCTTTTGCAAGACTTTGGACCTTTTGTGCTTGGGCAAGAAAAAGGGAAGCTTACACCCCAAGAGACTGGAGAATGATGGGCAGTAACTGGTACCTACACTTAAACACTAATTAGATATTCACTCTCCTTTATTTTGAATGTTTGTGCCAACCCAGAAATCTCAATTTGCTATGGTAATTAGATAGACTTTCTGCATAAATAAGGCTATATTAAGACAGTTTATGTGGATAATATTTTGTTCATAGGCTTGATTCATGATCACTTCCAATTTAATTAATTTATTTTTATGGGAGCGATAGGAAAGTCATACAACTGCACCCCTGCAGCATGTACCTGTGGGCCTTCTGTTTAAGTGTTTTTCAATAACAGAGGTAAGTTAATGCTGGGCAGATGGAATTTACATAAGTGGTGTTTTTATGTACATGTGCAAAAAGAACTCCTTTTTTATTGTAATATGACTCACAAACATTCCCAAAGGGAAGAAATCTGTTATTACTTTGTATCCTCGTTCTTATACATGGTAATCATTGTATGAACAAACATATGCACAAAAAAAATCCTGTATCTTGGATTATAAGCAGTAATTATCACTGCTTAATATATCTGTGACAATGTTAGTAACCATCTGATAGGGAATGCTTGTGCTATTTTGCATTCATTCAGGCTTTCAGTAATTTTTTTGAGTACTTAAGAAAATTCAGTATAGCTCAGCTGTGACTGAAATATTAGAGAGTGCTACAAAATCTGCTTGATTATATCAGTCAATACTGCATCAGAAATTTGAAATTTATGCATTGCAAATATGCCCCTAAACTGAAGCAGTCCATGGCTTGTACTCGACTCTACTAAAAACTTTTTCGTACTTACTTTTTTGTTTTCCCACTGCAATAAATATCATGCAATAAGGATAATTACTTTCATTCTGGGAACATTTGTTATGAACTTGATACTGCAAACCTTGACAAGAGGCACAGGACAGAACTTCACTCCTGAAGCTGTGGTTTGCCAGGCTGTCTGGGGGCATGTTCTGCTGACATCCAGAGAATCTCCAAAAGGATGTGTGATGAAGCAGGCAGCTGCAGGCATTAAAGTTAAGATTCCCAGAGGAATTTGTGGTAGTGCATTGAGTTTCATAGCCAGGTTTTGGTAGTGTTTGAGGCTACAGGGGTGGCTTCTGTGAGAAGCTGACAGAAGCTTCCCCCAAGTCTGGTAGAGCCAATGTCAGCTGTTTCCAGGATGGACCTGCTGCTGGCCAAAGCCGAGCCAATCAGGAATGACAGTAACACACCTGTGATAACATATTTAAGAAGGGAAAAATTTATTGTGCAGATGAAAATTGCAGCCAGAAAAGACCAGAGTGAGAACATGTGAACAACTGTGCAGACACCCAGGTCAGTGCAGAAGGAGGGGCAGAAGGTGCTCCAGGCACCAGAGCTGAGGCCCCTGCAGCCCGTGGTGCAGACCATGGTGTAGCAGCTGTGCCCCTGCAGCCCATGGAGGTCCACAGGGGTGCAGAGACCCACCTGCAGCCCATGGAGAAGCCCATGATGGAGCAGGTTGATGCCCAAAGAAGGCTGTGACCTCGTGGGAGGCCCAAGCTGGAGCAGGGTCCTGGCAGGGACCTGCTGACCCATGGGTAGAGGAGTGCATGCTGGAGCAGGTTTCCTGGTAGGATTCGTGGCCCTATGGGGGATTCACACTGAAGCAGCCTGTGCCTGAAGGACAGACCCCATGGAAAAATGACCCATGTTGCAGCAGTTTCGTGAAGAACTGTTGCCTGTGGGATGGACTCACACTGGAGAAGTTTATGAAGGACTGTCTCCTGTGGGAGGGACACCACGGGGAGCAGGGGAAGGACTCCTCTCCCTGAGCAGAGGCAGAAACAACCTGTGAAGAACTGACTGTAACCCCCATTCTCTGTCTCCCTGTGCTGCTGGAGGGGGAGGAGGAGGAGGTAGAACTTGGGAAGGAGAGAGGGATGGGGGGAAGGTGTTTTTAAGATTTATTTTACTTCTCATTCTCCTGCTATAACTCTGTTAGTAATAAATTTTATTAATATCCCCACACTGAATCTACTTTGCCCGTGATGGTGATCAGTAAGTGATCTCCCACTGTCCTTTTCTCAACCCATGAGCCCTTTGTTATATTTTCTCTCATTTGTGCACTTGCAGAGGGGAGTGACAGGGGTATCTGTCATCCAGCTGGGGTCGACCCACTACAGGTAGCAAACCCTAACTTTTATGTACATTGTATCCCTGCCTGAGAAGTTCTCAGGGAGGACATGCACAAACATGGAAGCCTCACTTCAACCAATGAAACAGACCCTAATTAGCCACAGGAAAGCAGAGAGGAAATGCTTGTGGTTGAAATAATTTTTCTTCTTTCCAAGAAACTAAAAACATTTTCTGAGACTGACAGAGTGGCCCATGTCCAACTGGGACCTATCACTTTCAATCTCTTTTAAAGGGAGGTTAGAGAGTTGAGGATAATTCCAAGATATGATCGTAAAATGTCCTTGAGAGGAGTGTCTCTCCTTTTTTATCATGAGATCAGTGATTACAGTGCACACTTGACAAGGGGAAAAATTTGTTTGATACCTGTCACTGTGTAAGTAGTTCTCAGAGTGCTCCAAATGAAGACTTTGGTTATCTGAAGGAATGCAATGGCAAAAGCCTTCAACTTAGGTTGTTAGCTGATCCAGGACCTTGAGGATCTGCCAGTTTTTACAGAATGCAAACACCTCTGGGTGCTGGAATAGGAAAAGTATCAGGCACATTAGCCAGAGAAAGGCTTCTATAGATGTAAAGTGTAGACAGTTTCTCTAGGGGGTTTTTGTTTTTGTGTTATTGTTATCTTTTAGCTTATATATTTTTTCTGACATGTTGAGGTCAGACTATAGGAGGGATTAGGAAGGGAGGAAAAGGTAATTCATCTTGTAATAGTCCTTATGTTCAGAAAGCATTTGAGGAACATGCAAGAAGAAGTAATAAAAATATTCAGCTCAGATTTACTCACTCCATATATCAGAAAATGCCTGGTTTACAATGTACACACCTAGAAGCTGCAGTGTACCAAACATTACAGTGCAGTCTCATTAAATCAGAATAGAAATTTGAAGCCAGTTTTTCAGTTTCAATTGCTGATTTTCACTGTTTTTAAAGAAATCTAAAATTCTACAAATTGAGGTGCAAAACTGTGAATCTTACTTATAATTCATTTTGATTCTTACACAATTCCTGAAGGGATTGAAACTGGTGGTTTTCTGTGATATGTATATGAAATAGACAGCTTGGAATATATGAGTTCATCGCTTTTCACAGTGTGAAATGTGTATGCTAAAGCTAAGTTTTCCTAGCCTCAGAATTTATAATCTTTATGGTGTTTTGGCCTACCATTAGTAGAAAGAGGGAAGGTTATCCCCTATGAAATGGAAAAACCTATAGGCAGTCTAGGACTCAGCTTTCCTGCTCTAAACCCTCAGATATTGTGTTGCATCCAATTGGTTGAGTTGGTTCCTATCTTCTGAAAGTAATCAGTAGTTCTTACTGTAATTAACTGTATCAGAGAAGGAATCCCAGGTAATATTCCTATACACTTAAATATCTACTGCTTATACTTAATTGCACCAGTTTCCTGTATTAAAAAAAAACACTGGGGCCATTTGATGATCTGTTTGCTGAGGTCATCTTGTTTTTGAGGGTTTAGACATTTAATATATGATGCAGGCTGCATATTAGTTACTTGGACATCAGAGAGCAGTTCTTTAGGCAATGGCCTCAGTAGACAAAGTTGCTTAATTCAGGGGTTTAACAGAAAAATCTGAGAGAAGAGATACTACACTGGATTTTTTCCAATTTGGCCAGCTCTAGGAAGACTACCTGTTCAGCATGTGATCCACCAGTTGTCTGTCATGTTAGTTGACTCTTTGTTTCTATACAGCTTAATTATTTTTGCTTTATTGTATGTAAAATAGTTGAATTAGAGATAATTCCCAGTCTCTCATGAAGAGCTGAATGAAGCTGCAGGTTAACAAAAGCCTTTTCTTCTCATATTATTTTTTAATCTATTGTATAAATGCCAAAAGCAGGATCCACTTTAACTAGAAGGAAGACAGATGATGTGATATACAGCTACAAGAAGCAGTAGCAGATATCGATTGATGACAGTATGACCCTCATCATGGAGACCCAGCATGAGACCTATAACAGAGGAACAGGGGAACAAAGACATATGGCAAAAATGAGAATAGTGCAAAAAACCAAAGCTGATAACTTTGCTTATTGCTGTGACTGGTTGTGCTCATGTAATATTTCACTAAATGCAAGAATTAATTATGAGTCTCAGTGTTGATTTTGTTTTTTGACAAAAACAATAGCAAGTCCTCTGAATGTTGCTTGGTTTTATCCAGGGTGAAGCTGACTGACAGAGTCAGATATTGCTTCTTCATGAATGTTGATTTTATTCTGAGAAGATTCATTAGCAACACTCCAACACTGTACAATCAGGTTAATCTCTATGACTCAAATATTCTAGCTGTATTTTCCGCAGAAGCTGCTTTTGCTTTCAGGATAATATAAACAGCAAATTTTATTGTCTTGCTATATTTAAAACCAGATGGTTGGCCCACTTAACCCCAGGCAAACATTGCAATTCCTCATTTGTCAGACAGATTTTTGGTATTTTGTTGCTGACTGAAGCACCAGGGTTTAGAATCATTGCTAAGTTACACAGCACCATATTTCTTCTACAAGTCTGTTTATGTGTTTTGTACATTTATATATTATAGAAACATATCCATTCTGCTGCTGACCAAAAAGTATGAACTGTAATCTAAAACACATACATGAAACATTGAAAAAGAAAAAAATCTGCAACTGATAAATAATTCCTTGTTTGCAGGTATATCCAAATTTGGAATCATCAACACAAGCAACGACTGACAAAATAATGACATTATCTTTTGAATCAGAAATTGCCAATTATGATCAGTTGAGTTGAGCTTAGCAGAGGAACAATTCCAATTTGTTTGTTTCCAAGATGTGTAAATATTTACAGCTCTTTTTTTTATCATCATTAACCTTTTCTCTGACTTTTTTTCTGCCAGGGAAGTTATATCAGTCAGTATGACACAGAGATTATATTGAATGATCACTTTGAGACCAATGCTAGTTGACAACAAAATACCTGCTGACCAGAACTTTACATAGAGAGCTTTACATATCTAAGATCTATTATGAGATTTCCATCTGTAATCACAGTCTTCTGATATCTTCTGTGCTACAAAATCCATCTGTATCTCTGTGTAAATCTTAAAAAGGAATTGGGTGGACAACTTTGACTTCTATTCCATAGGACACAATAGTTTTACTTGAAATTGCATCTCATTCTGAGGCTTTGAAAATGTTTGTTCTATTTTTCCTGATCAGTGAGTTCTCTGTTTTTTCCATGGCACTTACAAGTTCTCATTTTCTTCCGTGTTTACTTTTTCATTGAGGATCCTGTGAGACCTTTCAGTGTCATCCATCTCTCTAGCCAAAGGCAACAGTCAGCAACTCAGAGCTGCTTCATAGTAATCAGCATTTGTGTTTTCCAAACTCGGGGACTATAACTGCTAATAGAGACAGTTAGCAAAAGCCAAACTCTGCAAAATATAAAGTGAAAACTTGTTTCAAGCCTATTAAAAGAATCCAAGAACCCCCCCCCGAAAGACAAAACCCCCCAACCAATCAAAAAAGAAAAAAACCCAACAGAAACCCCTCCCACAAAAAAATCCCAAGCGCTCTGAAAGCTGTGGCTACTGCATATGCAACAGAAACCTAATAAAGTATGCTCCAGTTATTACTGTAAGCTGAGAATCACCATGAATTGCTCTTAGTTGTGAATAAAGGTAGCAAACTTCATAAAAACTCTTTGCCAGCTAGTCAAATTGTATTAGAGCTGGAACAGCCTATGTGACTGGACTGACCTTCAACAAAATAATATGTAACCTTTTTAAAATCACTATTTAAAATCAGCCTTTTAGTCACTCTATAGAAGTGAAGCAGTGATATCTACAGATCCTGACAAAATGAGCTCTTAGTAAATACATTGCTTTATCATTTACTACACTCCATGTACACTACATATGCACTTTGGTACTAGAGAGTATTATGCTCAAAAACTTGTTATGGAAGAAAAAACCCCCACCTTATGCACAAACTAATTTATCATTAGTGTACTTGAAATCTTAGCAGTTTCATCAATGAATTATTATTAGTCCAGATGAAAGTCTTAAAAAAGTAAAAATAAAGAAAGAATAATATAGAAAGGAGTTAAAATGTTTACAAACAGTTCTCCTTTTTGTAGCATCATAGATTCACACATAGTTGCAAATCATGGGATGGCTGAGGTAATAAAAAATCTCTGAAGATCACCTAGTCCAGCCTACCTAGTAGAAGCAGGATGAACTACAGTAGGTTTCTCAGGGCCATTCCTGCTAGGTTTTGCATATCTCCAAGGATGGAGACCACAGCCTCGCCATGCAACCTGTGCCTCCCTTATGGTGAAGAATTTTTCTCTTGTGTTTAATTGCAATTTACTGTATTTCAATTCATGCGTGTTGTCTCTTGTCCTGTCCATGAGCACCGCTGAGGAGGCTTTGGCTCTGTCTTTAGTGCCCTTATGAGGTATTTGTACACATTGGTAGGATCCTCCTGAGCCTTCGCGAGGCCGAACAGTTTCAGCTCTCTCAGCCTTTCCTGACATGAGAGATGCTTCAGGAACTCCATCATATTCATGTTTTGACAAACTCACTGCTATCTCCTGATCCATGTATCTCTTCTAATGAGGAGCACAAAAATGGACCCAGCACCTTAGATATGGTGTCAGCAGGAGGGTTTTTTGTTGTTATTTGCTTATTTGTTTCTATAACGGTGGTGTGGTCACCCTTCCAATGCTCTTCTGGATTCTAAGATGAATGATTTAATTCTTGTATGTGTGGAGTGTACAGTCTGTTGTCAACAGTGTGAAATCTTTGTTGGGAGAAGTATGATCATAGTGATAGTTTCTCTTCCATACTCTAGGAGTCATTTGGGATCCATTTGGGATAAATATAAATATCCATTTGGGATATTTACTTGCTAACCAGCACTTCATCTTGCTCTTTTGTCTCTGGTCTGCAAGTTTGCATTATATTTGAATTCATTCTAGATGGCGTTTTTATCTTTGTTAATTTTTTTTTTTTTATTTTTTACTCCTAAAACTACTTTTACTGAGCTTTGTGTCTGCAAGTTGGTTTTTGCTTTCCAGTTTCTAGATTTCCAGTGCCAGCCTGTGTCCATTTTCTTGTCATTCTGGTCCATAATCCCTTTACAGCATATCGTGTGTCCCCCTGCTGCCACACCAGGCCCATATTCCTCTACACTCCATCATTATCTCAGTGACGTGAATGTTTCACTCTGCAGAGAATAATTGCTTTTATAACTGTCTTTATAAAATTATGGTTATACTTTTCAGAGATTAACAAAAAGAAAATGAATTAGGCTTATCAATCTCTTCATTAGAAAACAAATACAGTGCATCTAAACAAGCTAGAGAAAAGTGATAGAAGGGTCAAAACACTTTCAGGCAAAGCAAGCCTGACAAACTTCAGCCCTAAGGAGCAGCAAACCCAGTATAAAGCCTTTGTTTTTAGTAATGCTAAGCAGCAAGAATATATATATGAATTCCACTTTGGAGGATCCAGAAGGAATTACTGGATCATGGTAGAAAGTTCTAAAGGTTGCAAAAACAGTCTGAAAACTGGGAAAACAATATAACATATAAGTATTTTTTTCCAGTTTCAAATCAAAGTTTGCAGCGTGTTCTAAAGTGCAGGCTTGCTGAGACTGTGAAGAAGTTGTTGCTGTAATATTTAGTGAGCAAGCATAGCTTAAACTTGATTTTTTTTCTTTCAAGGCAGAACTTGAAGGACTGAAAAATCAACAAATCTTGCTTAATCAAGTTGGCAATGTCAACAGAAAAGCCTTTTAGGCACTGTATTTAATATATGTATGAATCATGAGCAGCAAAAGTACATATTGTTGCAGAAAATGTACAAAAGCTGTTGTTTTGAAAGTTATACAGCCTGAAGCAGCTATCCCAACAGGGCCTTTGTCAAACAAGGATGTTCTGCAATGAATTAATTACTCAGCTAAGTATGCCAACATATTTATAGGGGTGGTCCTTGGTGCATCTGTTCCAGCACACTCAGTGTAAAACTTACTAGAAACATCTCCAGAAGCAATCTAAGATTTAGATGCCTATAAGATTTACATGATTCGACAGTGCTAAGGAAGATAAAAGCACCTTGCCCACACAGGTAAAGAAAATAAAACCTAAAAACTCTTGGCTTCAGTCTCATGCAGTCTAAAAAACTTTTGCTCCTAAGATCATACTTGGAAACTGATATTAGGATGGATGAAAGGTGTGGGCTTCCACAAGACCATCAGAGAATTTTTTACTTACTGGCATTGCTTCATGGTTAGTGTGTGATTTCTTCTTTTGTGAGCAACTTTTCTTTGCAATCAGCTGATGAGTCTGTCAGCAAAGAAGGTCTAATGAGATTCTTTGAACCAGGCTGTAGGCTTTTCTAATGACTAACATTTGTCCTTAGCTGATGATCCTTTCAAAAATTCATTTTGTGTGCTGCACCTAATCTACCTTCTTGACAGCTCCAAGCACCTAAATGAGCAGAACTTTTCTCTCCTGAGGCTGAAACTGAACCTTTGTTTACATGTAACTTGATAAAAGCATTCATCAGAAACCTTAAAGGGGCTATTTTCTAGGCATATAGAAAAACTTTATCTTGTTTAAGGTCTTATTGGCAAAAGCCAAAACCAGTGTCTGAGAATGTTACGGATCTGATACCAGTAGTAGAATTGCTTTTCTGATGGGATGGGAAAGAAGTTCTTATCTATTTATCTGAGCTGCTATTGGTTGTATTATATGCATGTGTCATTTCAAAGTGAATAGTAAATGTTTCCTAAGACTGTGGTTCCTGGGTGACTTTTTATTTCCCAGAAGCTCAGAAATGTTCTCTCTCTCTGAATAAGGACACAAGTTTATTTGTAAAAGCATTGGCAATTCTTGTATTTCTATCTTCTGAATCAGCCTTCTTTTCCATCACAGAGCCAAAGAAACTAACTTGTTAATATTTTTTGGTCAAACGTGATCATAGATTAAATAATCCTGCAGATTTATCTCTGTGTAGAATATATTTTGCAGTCTGGAAAGATTTACCCATCACCACATTCTTATGGTGTTTTCAAGTGTTTTCCTTTAAAACGACTTTCTTACCTCCAAAAGGCTATACTATATCCTATTGTAATTTCCAATATTGTAAGAATACCAAGAGAATTCCAATAAAACATTACCTCCTCTACAAATAAAAAATTCCATTTAAAAAAACTTGAGAACTCTTGTTTTGCTATGGCTACAGTCAGCTTTGTCTTCTACTAGAGCTAATTTAACATTTAGAGGGCACCCTCTCAGTCTGTACAAGTACACAGAAAGAAAATCTGACAAGGAATGAAACTTCAGACTCTAACACAGCTGTACTGAATGCCTCTTCTGTTCTGCCAGACTATCTTGCTTTTTCTTCTGTGCAGTCTGAGAAGCCCAAATCTAATTAAACAGCAGAGAAAAATGAGACATGTAATTGATCTGTGAGAGGAGAAAGGGGAATAAATTAGCATTGAAAAGTTTAAAATAAAAAGTAATTTCAGTGTATTTTTCAGATTGGCATTTGAAACAATCCATTTGTTTTGGAAGCTATTTTTACAGTTAGCCAAGAGATAATCCACTATTTCCCCCACCATGCTTTTTACTTTCAAAAGCAGAAATCAAATGCTCTTGATACGCCTTCTCGATACAAAAGCAAAAAAAGCTTTCCTAACATCCCATTTTCTTGTCCTAGCCTTGTATCTTTTTTATTCAGCTATATTTTATACAGTTTCTCTTCATGAAGTGCCACCTGGCCTGTTACATTTGGCTTTGGTAGAGCATTTTAAATATTTGAATAAGGTGTACCTAACCCATTAAAAGACGAAGTCTGAGTTTCATGATTCTTACTGAGCAGGGAAGAATGAGATTAGAAAGAGCTTGAACTACCCTTCATATTATCACATTGTCATATTCAAAGAATATTTAATAGTCTTATTCTGAGTGTAGTCTGCAGAATTATTTTTACAGGTCATACAAGCAGATGTACAGTGCACTTCATAGTCTAACTTTAAAGGTACTATTATTCCATATCTGCTTACTTAGTACCTGCTCTGACTCAAAGCACATCAACATGCAAATAAGGACATAAATCTTGAGGGGAAGGAAATGCAACAGAAACTTGGCTGTAAATGAACAAAGTTTAGCAATCAGTCAAATATGCAGTATTACTCCATATTTGGTGCATCACAGTTTGCTTCTAGTCTCTCTGATCTCAGCATGTTAAATGTCTCCAGAGCTTTTATTTGACTCACCCATGACATGATCAGAGATGTCATGGGATGCAGCTGGGCAGTGCAAATGAGCACTGGGTAGGGATGTTAGGGCTGTGGTAAAACACACGGTTCAAAATGCTTGATAATATCCTCTTGTAGTGTCATAATCTCAGTGCCAAATAGTACCATTTTTTCAAAACTATGGAGCATGCTAAAGTGCCTCCACTTTCCCTCGTATCTTTTAAAATAGGATCTCTTGTAAACCTCACAGGCTTTCTTCACCTGCTTACGTTATGAACACAGCAGGATCTTTTGGTGCCTCCAGTGAGTTATGTGGTTGTAAGTATTACACAACTTACAAAAATGCAGACCTGTTTTTTTTTTCAAGACTTCAATGATTCATAATTCATTTAGAGGTGGATGGAGAGCACAAATTCTCATTCATATCGAGAAAACATGAAAAAATATATTTTTCTTCTTCTGCCCTTGAAAGGATAAAAGGTTCTATTTTAGTGATACTCTGAGATAGATTAGGCAAAAATCAGCTGGAAAATGAGGGAAAAGGCCTTTACTCTCTCCCTCTAAGGAAACGAAGACACAAGGTATCTATTGCAACTGTAAGAATGAGATATTAGCAAGGCTGAATTACATATGCAATTGGTGAATCGTGTTGGAAAGTGGTGCAGTCTGTTACTGAGGATCATGTGGGGCACTGGCCTTTGGAATCAGAGAAAAACAGATCTGAGGAAACTGACCTATAGTGCACATATAACTTTGATTTGGGGGATTTTCCTAAACACAACTGTTCACTTCACATTCAGCTCCTGAAGAATGTGAGACATCTTTCCTGAGAAATTCTATAATGTCTCACTTTCGGTCACATTTTAGTGTTTGTGATTTTACTTTGAATGTATCAGTTGTTTTTTTCTTGTGATGAAGTTGCAAAACTAGCACTAGAATTAATACAGAGAGAAAAAATGGTGGGTGTTATCAGATTGAGACTATAAATGTCTCCATTCAGAAAATGAAAATGTTGTTTTTTCTGTTGACAATTTGAATTAAAAAATTTTACCTGGACATGAAAAGTCTCCAGTGAGATACTCTTGTGAGCACAAAATAAGGGTGAGTTGTTACTAAGGTGACTGCCATGATCATGATCTTTTGCAGTGATGTCCATCGTTAGATAAAATGTCAAAGTATTTAGGTGGGTGCATACAAAGGCATAGGAGACCCCTGCGGTCCTATAATTCAGCTTTCCACTGTAAGTGATGAATTGTCATTTCTGCTAATCTGAGTCTCTACTGGAAATCAGAGCATAAAAATATAAACCCTAAAATAATCCAACATGAGCTACAAATTTTGATTAGACTCATGAAAATATAATACATTTTCAAGAGAATGGGATAGCATTCTTAAGACTGTACTTCACACTTCACAAACACTTTTGATGGCTGGATATTTGTTATTGGTTTTTAATATGAATAAGCTCTTTGCTTACTCATTAGGCTGAATTCTCCATATGTGTGTCCCATTACGCTTCCCCTGCCAAACTAACTGGCTCTTGTCCTCTTCAGGGTACTTCTCGGGTGTAGTCTCTTTGTCTGCTATTTCTTCATAGAAATAGGAACTCAAGGTCTACTTGTCTTAGTCTTACATATCAATCACTCTACATATTTTACAGTAAAGGAAAACAGACTTCTCTTGTGGGTTTACAGGCATTGACACTACTGGGGTTATACGGGTATGTGGAAGAGTAGAGATTTGCCTTGATAGTTTAGAGCATAAAGTAATGGCATGAAGCTGTTCCAGGGGACATTTAGGTTGGATATTAAGAAAAGGCTCTTCACCCAGAATGTGTTTGGGCACTGGAACAGGCTCCCCAGGGAAAGGCTCACAGCTGCCCATGTTCTTCTTGATGCACCCCAGGATACCCTTGGCCCTTCTGACCACAAGGGCACAGTGATGGGTCATAGTCAACTTGTCATCCACCAAGACTCCCAGGTCCTTTTCAGCAGAGCTTGTCTCTAGTAGATCAGCCCCCAGCCTGTGCTGGTACTTGGGGCTACTCCTCTCCAGTTACTCCTATGCAATACCCTACACTTGCCCTTGTTGACCCTCATTAGATCTCTGTGCAATTCTCCAGCCTATCAAGGTTCCACTGAATGGCAGCATAGCCTTCTGGTGTGTCAGACACTCCCTGCAGTTTTGAATCATCAGTAAACTTGCTGGGGCTACATTCTATGCCTTCATCCAGGTTGTTGATAAGCAAATTGAATAAGACCCGACCCAGTATTGATCCCTGGGGAATGCCACTGACTACAGGCCTTCTGGATTCTACTCCACTGATCACAACCCTCTGAGCTCTGCCATTCAGCCAATTCTTGATCCACCTCACTAATCTAAACTGCGTTTCCTGAGCTTACCTATAAGGATATTATGGGAGACAGTGTCAAAAGCCTTGCTGAAGTTGAGGTAGACAACATCCACTGCTCTCCACTCATCAACATATTCTGCCATGTCGTCATAGAGGGTTATTACATTGGTCAAGCATAATTTTCCCTAATGGCCTTCTTTTCTTCTTTTCTTCTATCTTAGCTAGTGTCAGTGTGGGAATTTGAGAGGAGCCTCTACAATTGACCCCAAAAAATTCAGACAGAAATTACTAGAAAGACATAATTTTTAAGAGTTTTTAAATTTGTCTACAATTGGAGATTATGAGGATGGAAAAGTAAATTTGCAGTACAGCTAAATCTGCATTGAAAATGAAGAAATAATATGAAAACCAATGCAAAAAATGAATAATTTTGTTGTTGGTTCCCCCCTTCCATGCCATGTTGTATCTTTGGCTTATTGAATTTCCAGGTGTCTTTTTTACTTTCCTGTGTACTAAATAAGTAATGATGACTTGTATTATCTGGCTCATCACACAGAATAAAAAAAACAAACCAAAAAACCCAACCAAACAAAAAAAACCCACATAAAAACACCACTAAAATACTATTTTTGGCATATGCTGCTTTTCATGTAATGAGTAATTTGGTTGAAATTAAATGCTTTCATTATGAATGCTCTACAGTCCTAGAATCTCTCTGCTTCATTATCTTATATAAGAAACACTGAGAACAAATAAATGTGATGTGATGTGTGTGTCACTTTGTTGTAAAATAAAAGACTTCATTTCCTATTTTAAAACATCCTCTTGCTACTGTTGTTAGTACTATTTATCAGGATTTCATCAGGAAACATAATTTAAAAAAAGGTTAACTGCTTTTATATTTCTTGTTTGCTTGTAAGAGAGCCTCACCATTTGTTAGGACAGTATGCTAAAATAGATCAGGATTTTTGTGAACAGCTAATAGACCAAATAGTTCTGAAAAGCAGAAAGTCAAATGGGAAGCTCAGTCTAACAGGTCAGGTTCTGAACAATCATTATTTTAGGAGTGTGAACAATCATTATTTTAGCAGTGTGGATCTAATGAGGAGTACAACAATAACATCCCTTAATTAAACAAACTGTTTCTGAAAATTAGAGGCCAGACGTTAAAAGTAAATGGCATCCAGTTATGTAAATGTAATTTGCATATCCATTTCTTTTACCCAGTACAATATTATTTCCTCCCTGGTTTAGGAATCATTAAACACGGGTTTTTTTCAATTTGAAAATATTTTCTTTCTATGTATATTGATATTTTTAGAGTTTATTTTTCATTAATCTTAAAAAATCTGGAGGAAATCAGAGCCTCATTTTGATATGCATTACAAAATAATAATAATGCAGTCATGAAAAGGAATTTTCTCTTTCCACAGATGTTAAAGGAAAAGAATTAGAAAGAAGATTGTTTTACTAGGGCAATTATAGCATTTCTAATGCAAACCCACTTATTTCCCCTGCCCTTGCCATTGTTGACATTACTTCTGTGTTGAAAAGAGGTGTAAATGGTTGCAGGAGCATAGTTCAGGAAGCTGGTTGAAAAATATTTATATACAGAGAAAAATAATAAATGCAGGCAACACTTTCATAACTATATGAAGCCATCTTTTGAGATGTTACCAGCCTTTGACCTATGCTTCATTTTTTTTGCAAAGGTAATAAGCTTTAATAAACTAGCTGATATAGCTTGAAAAACTGACAAGCTTTCACATGAAAATTTTCAGGATTTGAAGAAGAACTTATGTATCTCTTCTTTAACTGTGTCAATTGGTCTAATTAAAGAGGTTCTTCCTTCCTATAAGCCTGGTCTTATTTATATCATTAAAGACAGTTACCATAACATTACTAGATTGTTTCTCTAGCATGCTAATAATTTCCTTCAAATATTCCAGGTTTGGCTAGGTATTGTACTGAATTTCCCAGTCAGAGATACATTCTGTTTTCAAACTGTAGATTCAGTTTAGTAAGGCTGAAGTGTCCCACTGCAACTATTGGATGAGAATATGGATAATAGTCCATCTTTAATTTCTCTGCTATAAAGGAAATATTACACATCTTTTTCTTAAGTGGTCAAACATCTGAATTTTTTGGCAATAATATTTGGCAATAACATTGGGTGTTTTCCTGACTGTTACCAAATGAAGTCCTTATATACATACAAATATATTTATTTTAAGAAGTAATTTTAACAAATCTTATAATTTCATTCAGTTTTTGAAAGGAGGCATATTGTACTGAGAGAGAGAGTGTATGTCCTTGGCAAATACTACCAACCTGGAAATAAATGGGTTTGAAGAAATAAAACAGAGAGATCATTAGGAAACCAGCAAGCTGTTGAAAGAACAGTCAGTCAGGCACTGTCATAAGGATTTGAAATGCTGCAGCGTCTTCTCTTATGGCAGTTCTTATTCAGAAAGGTTATGAGGGTATGGAGAATGTAGGGTTATCTTTTATGATCTCTAGCAATTTAAAATAGTGTAAGCAAATAAATCCAAGGAATTGGAAAATATCATTAGCCTTCAGAGACTTTGCAGGAATCTAGTTGGGATACCAAAGTGCTATTCATAGGAATGATGAGAAAGCCGTACCTACTAACCATACCCTGTAGATTTTAATACCTCGGAGATATATTAACACCAATTCTATGCGATAACCTCCCAAGTAAAATCCTGAGGTTCTGAGTTCTCTAAATGTAGCCAATGATTGATCATGCATTCAACATTACTGATTTGTCTAAGTATCTGTTGAACATGCTGCCATCCGCCTGTAAAATTATGGTGATCAACAGTTTTTGTTAAACTTCTTGTAGAGAAAGGGAGGAAATTTTTAGAGACTCTCTTCCTTCTCTCTCATGTGCCTCTGCTGCCAACCACCTTTCTTTTTTTGGGCAAGCTTTAAAATGATTCAGAGTGTGGAATGAATATAGTCTTCTGAGTATATAAGAATGATGCTATCCTCCACAATTTTGTTCTTGAAACATTTTGAACCAGGGAATATCTAATCTTCTATGAAACTCAAGCTATTAAGCTAACAGGTGTATTTTGCTTCTGTGAGTACAACAACCAAGAAAATGGTTTTGGCTAAACATTTCATCACTAGGCTCAAGAATTTCTTATAAATCAGGTTTGAAAAGATGGTAAAATGTAGAGGTGTTTGTATTTTTGTTGTGGGAGATGGTTATTATACGTAAGTTATGAATGATTTGAAAAATTAGATTAAAATATTGAACAAGTATAAATTCCAGTCTATAAGGCTGTACCCACAATAGACCCTGCATTGTTTAGGTATCATGTATTTTTTTTTAAGGAAGAAAAACTCCTAATGGATTTTTAATAATGAGGTTTGTAATTTTTGAGCTTATAGTTTCTATTGACATCAAAATAGCTATGGTGAGCTGACCATGGCTGGCCACCAAGTGCCCACCATGCTGCTCTATCACTCCCATCCACAGGATGGGGGAGAAAATATGACAAAAGATTGTACTTCGAAATAAGGACAGGGAGATCCTTCAGTAATTATTGTCACAGGCAAGACAGACTGAAGTAGGGGAAATAAAACTTCTCCAATATGGATCCTTTCCACAGCAACAGTTCTCCATGAACTGCTCCAGTGTGAGTCTCTTCCACTGAGTGCAGTCCTTCAGGAACAGAGTGCTCCAGTGTGGGTCCCCCACAGGGTCACAAGTCCTACCAACAAACCTGCTCCAGCATGGTCTCCTCTCTCCATGGGGCCACAGGTCCTGCCACGAGCATGTTCCAGTGTGGGGGCTCCATGGCATGCAGCTTCTTTCAGGGCATGCTCTGGCATGGGGTCCTTCATAGGCTGCAAGGTGCATATCTGCGCTGCCACAGTCCTCCATGGGCTGCAGGGGGACAGATGGACTCATCATGGGCTGCAGGAGAATCTCAGCTCTGGTACCTGGAGCACCTCATCCCCCTCCTTCTTCACTGCCCTTGGTGTCTGCAGGGCTCTTTCCATCGTATATTCTCACTCCTTTCTCTGGTGTTGACTCTGTTAGGCACAGGGGAAGTTTCTGACAGCTTCTCACACAAGCCACACCTGCAGCACCCTCCTCCCTGTCTTGTCTGCCACTTTTCAGAGTTTATCTATGCTCCAAGTTTATTCTTTCATAAAATAGAAACATAATGTTTGTGATATTGCTGCTCATTTCAGCAGACAGGATTATGCTGTTATACCTAGATGATGATGGTTTAAAATGAAGAACAAATACATAAACTCACAGAAACAAAGCTCCTTTTTTCACGCAAATGCCTCTAATAACAAAAGGAGTCAGAAAAAGAAAATTACAGAAAGCCAGAGACATACAGATTATTTTATCAGAAGAAATTTTTTTGGAAGTTTCATTTTCTCTAGGAAAAATACTTAAAGCTTTCAAAAACTATATATATCAGTAAAATATCAATATCATGTAAGCATGATTTTAATACCTGAATTTTGTAATACCCAAACAAGAAGTAGCCAGAGAAATATAGATTTTGAAGTTTTCATCACCTAAAATTTTGAGGAGGCTTGTTAACAAAATAAAGTGGTAAAAGAGAAGCATAAGAAATACCTCATTACAGGATAAGATTAGGAGAGAGTAGTGTGTTTTAAGGAAGCTGGTCCATATTTAGTTCAGCCCTGACAGTTCCCCTTTGAGCTAACCTCACATCACTTCCACTGAATGTCTTAGCCTTCTTTTCAGTTATGCTGATGTGTATTATCCTAAATATAAAACCAATATAATTTCTTTTTAGTGGAGTACTGATTGTATTTTCAGCTTAGAGTCATCATAAAATTATGATGACAATGGAACCCTGTTCTGAAGATTTTAGAAATTAAGTGCTTGAATTTATATTGAATTTTCTTGAACAGAGAGTAGAGTTTTATTTTTTTATAGCCAAGGTATGTGATAATAATTTGTCCTGATTAGTCTTTTATGCACTCTGAAGGAAGACTGTGATGTAGTCACCATGTCCCTCCTGTTTCTTTCTCTGATGAACATAATACTGCTGAATGCAAGGTTTGTCTGGTTCAATGGAAAATGGTGGAGATATAGACCACTATTTTTCTTTCTAACGAGCTCTTGGTGACAACTAAACAGAAATCCACTAAGACTCCTTTCACTGTGTATGCACTTGCATGCTTTTAATTTGGTCAAAATTCAGTACAATGTTTTTTACCCATTCCACACCACTGCCTTATGGTTTTCTCACTATATGTTCCTAAAATATAGTTCTCTGACTTGTATTTGCATATCATAAATTAAGTCTATTCCATTGAAATCAATAGCAATTATTCTAAAAATTTAAAATTGAGATGGCAATAACTCCACTAAAAAAGAAAAAAGGCACTTCTCATGGCTCTGCAGCTGTGTTCAGCCACTCTTGTAGGCCAGCCCAATGAAGATGAGTACATTAATCTACTTCCTTCATGCCTACTACCCTGCTGTGTTGGGTTTGTGTGGCCAGGTTTTGGTATCAGAGGTGAGAATGTGGCTGTGTATTGCCCACAGGCATGGAACAGTCTTGGACATAAGGTATGTGCCATGAAACTTGTGACATCTGTAGCAAAAAGCCTTTTTAGTAGCAGTTCCACTGTGCAGTTTTTTCCTCAGGTCCGCTACAGGTCACATATTCTTAGTCATGCCATCCTCATTAAGAGAGGTTCATGATTTACTCTGACTTATTGTATCAGACTTCAGAACTTCCCCATTGACTATGGCTGATTTATGCATTAACTCAGTGAACACCAGCGTTACATATGACGGCTAAACATTTTGGAACTTCAGCCTCTGTCTCCAAGGCAAAAATTATGCTGTGTTCACAGCAAAGAGTGTTAACATTCATTAAGTAGGTATACTTGTACCATCCCATCAGCTAGCTATCCCAGTTGTCTGGATGATCAGAATATTGATATGGAGTTCAACCATTTTTTCTTATAAGTTGTTGATTCAACCTATATAGTGCTGTCTATAAGATCAAGACTGTCATAAAGTCTCTGTAACACAATGCAGTTTTAAATTCTATTCAGAGGTCCACTACTGTTCCCAGCCCTGTGACGACCTTGGATATGGACGGATATAGTTCAAATATAAGAAAAGCACATACATCTATTGGGTTACCCACTACTGTGTCTCATAATTTCTCTTAAGATTTACACCTGCTCCTGAATTTGTGAGAACTGTCCAGAGATTTTCCTTCTGCGTGTACCTACAAAGCTGCCACAGTAGAGTGAAAATGCAGCCCATCTGAGTATGAAATTAGTGCCTGAAATACTTGCATATTATAGAAATGAAAGCACAGTAAGAATCTTGCTATATCTATTACCAGGTTTAAGGAGGGAAAGAATCCTCAATGTTAAAATTTACATGTTTATATATATGAGTTCTGGGGTTTTTTTTCTGCAGTGCCTTGTATACTAAAATAAGACAGGTGCCAAAGATTAATACTTGCGAGTAATGAAATCTGAAGAATTCTAAACATGATTCATCCAGAGTTATATTTATGGTTTGTAGGCACTTTTAAATAACTTATCTTCTGCACCTCATATATTTGTTCTTCAGGTAGCTGTTAAGAAGACTTAATGCTGCTTTCTGCTTTAATCATATTTCACCTTGCAGACACAGATTAGTCTAAGTTTTGTAAATAAGTAATCTAATAAGCTTTGGGGAGCTTCCAAGTTCTAACACCAGTTGAGGTGTTTTTCTTTAAAAAAAAAAAAGAGTTCATACTTAATATAAAGTTATGTCTTTCCCCCCCTCCCCACTTTTGGGATGAACAAACTGATACAGAAAAAAAGAAAACTTTTCTGCTCTGTTTTGGAGCCTTCTGCTAGGTTTAAAACACAGGTTTGGAAGTTTTAGAATGTCCAGATGCGGTCCTTCAGCCTCTTTTCCTCTTGGTGCAGAGATGGGAGAAATCTAGCAGTTCCATTTCTTCTGGTGAGCACTTACCTGAAACAACTCTGAAGTAGAAACAACTTCAGGGTATGCTGCTGGGATGGGAAACAGATATGAGAAAGAGGGGAATTTGGATAAAGTACTAGGAGCAAATAGGGAGGCAGAGGGGAGAATGGAAACAATCAAGCTATATCAGCTGAATCTCCCTGAAGGCAGACAACCCTTGATGGGCCAATTACTTCATCTCAGCAGCAAGAGACAGATATTTTCTCTGGATCCCTGGCTAGCAATGCTTTAATGTTGCTGAAACTTGTTGTCAGGTGGCTGCACATAGCACAGCTGTGTTCAGAGATACAATTTCTGCTTAACAGTGATTGAAAACCACTCATCCATGGAAGATGTGGTACAGAAACAGACCAGGCAAGACTTCTTTGACAAGCAAAGTAGTCTGCAACAGATGAGCAAATTCTGATTCCTGTATTTGCTGTGAGGCTGAGGGGGAGAGAGAAACACTGTGCCTGTACTAGCAAATAAATGAAGTCAGGGCCTCTTTAGCTCTGAGGCCAAATGCATTTAAATGGCTTGGCACATTGTGGTAACCACACAGCAAAGGTCACACCAAAGCAAGGTGGCTACACCTAAAACAAATTAAATGGAGCAGTACTTGTCTTTTGTTGTCCTTGAACTGTACCTGGCATTGTCTGGGTAAGAGGCAGGTGGTGTGGCCCAGGACTCCCACCTTTAAGAACGTAAGAGGAAGAAGGTAAGCAACACAGACGCCCACAGGAGTGTGCTCAGACTGTCTGTGCCCTAGTCATTTCTTGATACACTCATATAGAGATTTTTAGCAAATTTTATGACTGCTGGGATCCTTTCTTCTCAGTGATGGTATCAGATGCATGTTGTCTGTTCCTTGATTACATGCTCTAGACTATAGACTTGCCATCAAAAGTGTATTTAAATGAAGTGCAGGGAGTTTTCTCCCATGTATGGACAGACATGGACAAAAAACCACTTAATTTAATTATTTTGCTACATAACCTGTTATACCTAGGTTGTTTGGAACCTTTATTAAAAATGAAAAAACTACTTATATACAGGTTGCACGTGAATAGTAACATATTTATTTATAGCTGTTTGTTTTAGTGAAGGGAGTGTTTTGCCTCACTAAAAGCAAACTCCCATGCAATCTTAGATAAAGATATGTGGAGTTTGAAGAAGAATATGTCCTCCTGGCCCATAAATTTATACTATTGACTCGTAGGTCTAATTGCAGTGTCTAGAATGCAGTTTTGCAGCCTCTGATTAGTTGAAGCAGTTCATACAATTTACTTTATAGGGTAGTAGAACTAAATATTTGAAAACATACTTACTTTGTATGCAGTACTTGATAAGAACTTTTCAGCATGAGTTATGGTGAAGCAATTGTCAATTGCTCCCTTTCAAACTATTTAGTTAGAAAGCAAATTTTCATGAGCAATGGATTACTAAATGGCCAGGCAATGAAATTACTTCAACAGGATGTCAGAAAGGAGTAATGTATATCATAAATTTCTGAAACTACAGAATGCTATGAAGAGAAACTTCCCTCGTCTTATCCCTTTTTGTGTACTCTTCTTTGTTCACAAAGAAAACTTCTCTTTTGACCTGATATGGAGAGTTCCAGGAATATTCTCAGTGAAAAAGTAGTTTTTTACAAATAATTTAGAGTGTTTTTGGAGAATCCATGGAAATAAGTTTTGCTGGAAAATAGTTTGTTTAAAACATTTTAGCTATATAATAAATATTTAGAAATAGAAGAGACTGTAGGCCATGTTTATTTGCAATATGTGTAGTTTAACAGGCAACTTCTGTAAATATTTGGATTTATAAATAAAGTCACCTGATACTATTTTTAGTTTCTAAAATAAGAAATCTCAGTCAAGACTTTTTGTTTAAATTGTGATATAATTGATTTTACAGCAACATGAAACAATTTAGCTGACAAAGTTGCTTCTCCAAAAGTGGTTAAGAAGAGGAATTTGTCCTTTGTATGTTAAATGTGAACCTTTTCAGCACATTGACAGTAAAAAAGGATCATGTCTGCAACTATGAAACTGAACTACAATTACATACTCAAGGCTTTTCTCAGGAATGAGCTGAACATAACAAATCAGAGTTTTGAACTATAAATAAGCTTGTGTATAAATTGTGTATTAAGAACCAGAAGGTGGCATTAGCTTTAATCTGTCAAGGTCAGATCCACCTGTGCCTCCCCATTGACTCCTTTCTTGCTTCATTAGATATGTAGTTGCCCAATTTTGAAGGTGCAGTGCCATCTCTTCCCTGGAAGTCCCTTGAGTCTGTGGTTATGGCTCTCCTCTTGAGCAAAGAAGTTGGGAGTCTGAACCAAGGCCTTGTAGTACTTGTGCCAGTAATCTAAACTACTGTGTAAAACATAGAGAATGCTGGTTTTACTATCCTTTCAAACAATGTCAATACCTAAAAGAGAGTAACATATTCATATGACTGCACAAACAGATGTGCCTATATTTTTTGTTCCTTATAAATTCCTACTCATACCCATCATGTTTTACTCATGGAAGAATACAGATAGTCACCTTGAGTGGTCTGGTTTACCTGTGGAAGGGCTCAGCTTCCTGCACAAGACTACCTAATTAGTTGGTCTGAGTTGTCCTTCCCAAGTTTCAAAGGTTGTATCTAAATGATGTGACAGAAGAGTTATTCCCAGCTGTCATGTGAAGGTGTGTAACACAGTCACACCCTGACTATGTCTTGAATCAAGACTTGGCGATACTCCCTTCTAGTCAACTCACTGAAGATAATCAGGCACATAGATAAGGCAGGAGCAGTGGTGACCTCCATTAGGTCACTCTTCTGTCACCTTAGATGTAAAGTGTCAGTGCTTTCCATTGACTATATAGGGACCTTATGTTAATCTCAGAACTGGCAGCTCCAGAACTAGTTATGTATCTTCTGTGTCACAGAAATTAGGGTATCTTTAAACTATTACATATTAATTTCATGATGTTCTTTTTCTTCTCTGTTACCAGTCTTTTTTTTTTTTTTTTCTTGAGCCTATATACTGGATTTAATTCTGTCTGTGCCTTGCAGAGCTATCCAGCTATATTAAGGCAAAACCAGGCTTGAATCTGGTACTTATATTAATGTCATGGGCTCTGGGTACAGTTTATATTTGGTATTTTTACGGGAAAAAAACCAACCTTTCGGCAAAACCAAAATAACTGCACTGTCAGTGGATATGATGATCCAGCAATGCCTCCTCTGCCATACAACCAAAGTACTATGCATCCAAAAAATAGTTCTACCTTGAGATGATCCCTCTATGCCACTTTTGTGGTCAGTCTGTTTGCAAGGGAGTGCAATGTTGCTGATCAAAGCCAGGTTTGGTATTCAATCCAGTGTTCACCATTTCCACAGCAGCCATACGGTTCCTTTTTTTGGTTTTATGGCACCAGACAAAGCTTATGGTAGGATCAGTGGTTTAGCTACAAGCCACCTAATCTTTTTCTTCCCCGTTTAGTGTGCTTGAGATATAACAGTGCCATTAACTGAAAACAGTAAAGGAGAGAAAGCTTTTTAGATCACAAATGAAGAGTGATGCAATGCAATAATAAACCTGATTTTTCACTTCTTTCCTCAGAAACACAATACTTTGCTAAGATTTCATTTTTATTTTATTGCTTAAATATGGAGTGTCACTGCTTACATAATGTTTTTAAATTTTTATTTTCACAGTGGGGATTTCATGCCTTGTGTATAATTGAAATGTGTAAAATTACTGTGAAATCTTACTGAAACATATGCTGAATTTAATATATATAATATTTTTATTTTGCTGCTGAGGAAAAAAAGGAAAAACACTTAGTAGTGTTAGTATGAAACATTTAGGTTTCATACAAACCCCCAATAATTTATGATATCTGTCCCTCATTTATGGAAGATTCTCAATATTCTTATTTAGTATTTGAACTATAAAAAACTATAAATATAACTTGTCTTATATTTTAACATTCAGATTAGGTGTTAACATGGTTTGCATTACTTGGAAATATGAAGTACCAGTTTTGACTTCCAGATGCGTCATCTCAGAAATGGGAGTGAACGTACTCTTGGATTTTCATGCACAATACTATAGCACAGATCATGTATTTCCTGGGTAGAAATCTCAACATCTCTTCAAATATGGGTGCAACTCATTCCATAATTTGGTTATGACTACACTCAAATGCTGTCAGCTCCTATTTTTTGTGCATGGCTGCTGTGTCTGTAGTCCTTTCAGGATACTGCATCTCCAGTTTGTTGTGTTCCAGGAAGGACATCAAGTTTCAGAGGGGAGATGAGGACAATGATAGATAGCATCAGGATTAGCTGCAAGGTATGATGTGTCACAACAGTTTGAAACACAGGCAGGAATGAAGTGCTGTGAAGAAAATGATGGAGATAGATGACAATGAATGGGAGAAAATATGAATTGTATTGTTTGTGGAAGACGTTGGTCTTGTAGTTTAGTAATTCCCCAATTTAGTAATTCCACTAAAAAGAAAACCACAAACTGCTCCCCTTCCCAATCCGGTGAGAGACACAAAGGGTAGAGGGTTGAAATAAGAACAGTTTACTGGAAACTGCAATGAAATAAGAAACCAAACAGTAACAGCAACAATACTAATCACAACAATGTACAAAAGAGAGGGTCATTTACAGGCAAAATGCTTATCAAGCCAAGACAATGAACAGTGGTCAATGGACCCCACACACCCACCTTTTTCCCCTGACCGCAAGCCAGGTCCGCCTTCTTCTTGGAAGTGACAGTCCCTTACTTCTGTCCCCCCTCCCCCAGGATTTGACATGACATGTGGACACACCCACATGGCTCCAGGGTCTACCCCCTCACTGGCTACTGCAAGAAAATGAACTCTGTCCTGGCTGAAAACCAGGACAGCTAGGAAGCATAAGAAGCATGTTAGCATAGAAAGCTAGCTGAAGGAACAGATTAAGAAAAAGAAAGTAAGTGTGAAAATGGGAAACTTAATCTGCATACCTCATGTGTCACCGAGGAGTTGCTGCAAGACATTTTGAGGCTAATGAATGGGATTTAACTGGATCTATAATGACAAGATACACAATTCAGATAAGCATTTTGTTTGGACTCCTTACTTGTTGTTCTAGATGGCTGCAAATTAGAAACCATGTATACTAAAATTTATATAGTAAAAACTGTGTCTCTTATACTGAGGACTGCAGAGCTGAACATAGTACTCCAGGTGGGGTCTTGCCAACATGGAGCAGAGGGGGACAATCACTGTCTTTGACCTACTGGTCATACTGCTTTTGATGCAACCCAGGATACAACTGGCCTTCTGGTCTGCAAGTGTGCATTGCCAGCTCATGCTCATTTTTCAATCTCCAGTATCACCAATTCATTCTCTGCAGGGCTTCTCTAAATCTGTTCATCCCCCAGTCTGCATTAACATTGGGAGTTGCCCCCATCTTTCATTTGGCCTTGTTGAACTTCGTGAGGTTCACATGGACTGCTCCTCTAGACTGTCAAGGTCTTTGTGGATGGCATCCTGTCCCTCAAGTGAATCAACTGCACCACTCAGCTGTTTTCTGCAAACTTTCTGAGGGCAGACTCAATCCCATGATGTCATTGATGAAGATATTAAATAGCATTTTTCCTGGTATGGACCCTTGAAGGACACCTCTCATTACTGGTTTCCACTTAGACATTGAACCATTGGCTGTAACTCTCTTGACTTTTTGTGGGAAAAGAAAACTGAGGCAAAAAATTGTTGAGTGCTACAGCTTTCCCTGTGTTGGTTGTTACTATCTCTCCTGTCTTATTTATTGAGGGTATACATTTAACTGGTAATTGCTATTGGAAAACAAATTATAGAATCATAGAATCATTTAAGTTGGAAAAGACCCTTAAGATCACCAAGTCCAACTGTAAATACAACACTACTAAACCATGTCCCTTAGTGCCACATCTACACATCTTTTAAATACCTCAGGGATTGTGACTCGGTGACTTCCCTAGGCTGCCTGTGCTGGTGCTTGATAACCCTTTCTGTGAAGACGTTTTTTCTAGTATCCAATCTAAACTTCCCCTAGTGCAACTTGATTTTCTCTTGGCTCTTCACTTGTTACCTGGGAGAAGAGGCTGACCCCCACCCTGCTACAAGCTCCTTCCAAGTAGTTGTAGAGAGCAATAAGGTCTCCCCTGAACCTCCTTTTCTTCGGGTTAAACAACCCCAGTTCCTTCAGCTGCTCCTTATAAGACCTGTGCTCCAGATCCTTCACCAACTTCGTTGCCTTTCTCTGGACATGGTCCAGCACCTCAATGTCTTTCTTGTAGTGAGGGGCTCAGGAGTGGGCACAGGCCTCAGGGTGTGGCCTTTCTGGTACTGAGTACTGAATACAATGCCCTGATCCTGCCTGCCACACTATTTCTGATTCAAGCCAGGATACCACTGGTCTTCTTGGCCACCTGGACACATTGATGGCTCATGTTCAGTCAGCTGTCCATCAACATCTCCAGGTTCCTCCCAGGCAGATATTGCAGGACAGATTGGATGACCATACGGTATTGGTTCAGACAAAAGCAATTCCTTCGCCTTTGAGTAGGTGCCAGGCGGTATTGCAATTGTATAATGAAAAAGTGATTGACATTTTTTGATGAAGCAGTCTTTTTACTGAAAACTGAACCTTTGTTGAAACTGCATCTTTCATTTGGAACATGTCTATTTCAAAAGGTAAGAGGTTGAACAAGCAATTTTAACTTTTTGTACTTATTTTACCAACACTGAGTGTTTTATTTTGGATTCTATATTTTTCATTTATTTCATTTTGGTTAGTGTATCTCATGATATATGTTTTCTTAATACGTATTTTTGACCCTAAAAATTGAAACTTTCAGTGAGATTTTCTGGAACTTTCTACTTAGACTTCTTTGGTTTTTATTCCACAATGATTTCCAAATATTTTCTTTTCTTTATATATATTAGAATTTTTACCTTCTGATAATTTGAGGAAATTCCCAGCTCACAGAGTTCTTGTGTGTGAAAACTACCAGGCTGTGTATTATTCTAGTGAAGACAGATCTTTTTTATCATACTTGTATTTTGGAGTCTTTTCTTGTTTGCATCCAGTTTTGCTATTTATGGTCAGTGTACCAGAGTAATTGTCTTTTTTCCCTGCTAGACAGTTGCAGTAAAGGCAGCCTACTTGAATATGTATGTCTATACATAATCACTACTTTAGCCCTCTGACAGGCATATATATGTGTGTGTGTGTGTGTGTGCATGTTTGAGTGTTCATTTTCACAGTTTGTTTCTTACAGCCAATGATGTGCAGGCCATGGTCTGGCCTTGGGTTAAATTAGGGATATATTGGCTCCTTCTTTTCTTTATGTTATTCTGTTCCTATAAAGGATTCAACAACAAGGCTTCTGTCATGGTATTATGACAGTACTTTTTTTGGTTTTTTTAAGGTAAAAAATTTAGCATAAACAGAAGATTAGGCATAATAAAATTGATATAAATCACAAAATAATTTAATTAAAAGTTCAGTGGTTCAGGATGTTCTTCTGAAAGGTTTTTGCATTTCTGCAAAATTTATTTTCTTTTGTCTATGTCCAGCATGAATTCATAGTTCTGAGATACTGTCCTAGTTTCAGCTGGGATGGAGTTCATTTTCTTCCTAGGATGTGATGCAGTGCTGTGTTTTGGATTAAGTATGAGTATATTGTTGGTAGCACACTGGTATTTTGGTTGTTACTAAGTAGTGCTTACTCTCAATCAAGGACTTTTTAGTTTCCCATACTCTGCCAGTTAGCAGGTGCACAAGAATCTGGGAGTGAGCATAGCCAGAACAGCTGATCAGAACTCATCAGAGGGATATTCCATACCATAGAATGTCATGCCCAGTGTACAAACTTGGGAGAATTGGTTTGGGGATGCTGATCGCTGCTGGGGGGATGGGCTGAGCATCAGCCAGTGGGTGATAAGCAATTACATTGTACATCACTTGTTTCTCTCAGGATTTATTCTTTTCTCTCCTCCACCCAGTCCTTTTCACTACAGTTATTATTAATTATTACAACATTTTACTTTATTTCAATTATTAAACTATTCTTATCTCAACTTACAAGTTTTACCTTTTCTTATTGCAATTCTCTACCCCACTCCACCTGGGAAGCACTCCAGATGTGGCCTCACTAGGGCTGAGTAGAGGGGCAGGATCACCTCCCTTGACTTGCTGGCACAATAATCTTCCTAATGCACCCCAGGATACCATTGGGCTTCTTGGCCACAAGGACACACTGCTAGTTCATGGACAGCTTGCTGTCCACCACGGCCCACAGGTTCTTCTCTGTAGAGTTGCTTTGCAGCAGATCAGCCCCCCAGCCTGTACTGGTCCATGGGGTAATTCTTCCCAAGGTGCAGGACCCTGCATTTGCCTTTGTTGAACTTCAGTTTTCTCTGTCCGTCTCTCCAACCAGTCAAGGCCCTTCTGAAGGGCTGCACAGCACTCTGTGCTACTAGCCACTCCTCCGAGGCTTGTGTCATCCATGAACTTGTTGAACACGCAGCTGTGTCCCTCAAAGGAGCAAGATTTCTTCTTTAAGACCTGCTCCTGTCATACTGCTCTTCTTGCTGATTTTCTGGGAACCATGGAAGTGGGGCTGCTCTGTGAGTTTGGATAAGTCAGGAGCTGGGGGTGACGCTAGGATGGGCAGTTCCTCCACTGAAGGGGTTGCCATCCTGCAGAGATGACAGCTCTTTGGAGGGCTGCTAGTGCACCAGGTCTAGAGTGCATCAGGCACTACAGTCTGAAGCTAAGGGAGAGCGGTCAAGAGACAAAGCTGTGGTATAGGTCAGGGGTCTATCTGGGGGACAGGGGCAAAGACAGGGCTGGAGAGCTGTGCTCCTGCAGGACTTCCGGAGCAGGGACTAACGGCTCTGGGATGAACCAAAATGGTGTCCTGGTTCATGGGCAGGGTGACAGCAGCCCTGTGGGTGTCTGGGAGGGGATCATGAAGCCTGCAAATGATCCCAGAGCCCTAACACTGTTATGGACAGATCCTGAGGTCTTTTTTCAAGGGCAGTATGTGTCTCTGGAGCTATATCCCCCACTTAGGTATGTGGGCCTCAGCTTCCGTTATGGGAATCTGCATATAAAGGACTAGGTTTGCTGATAGAAAGTTGAGATACGATCTGTTATCAGATAATGAAATCTAGAGCTATCTTAAAATTTGCATTTATAAGATTTCACATCAGGTATTCCATATTCTCCTTTGGGCCATAAAACCATTGAATCCTGGTAAAGGGTGCTACCATTGATTTTATTAAGATTAATCTAAAATTTGCTTTTCTGTAGAAAGTTAAAAATATTATTCTCTTTTTTTTTTATCCTTAACATCTATTTTCAGCTGTCTTACTTCAGATAATTGTAGGTATGCAGGCAGTTATTTATAACCACTTCATACAGCAGCCTTCTTTTAATTTTGAGCATCTCAAGATTTTTTTTTCCCTTAGTGATTCATTTTAATGTAAAAATCTGTAAGGGTAGCTATCTAAATGTTAAAAATGTAAGGTTAGCTATCTAAAAGTTAAAGTTAGTTGTCTAGACAGTCTTGAAGGCCAGTGGAGAGGGATAGACATGTGAAAAGTGATTTAATCCCATTTATTTTAGACATCAGAGCTATGATGGGCAGAGATATTTGTGAGGTAATGTCTCACTGCACTGATTTGAGTAACCCAAGTGATAATTTACAGAAAAAAATTTAAATGGATAAACTTATATAATAAGCTTTTTTGGTTTCAAATGTATGTATTTAAACTGCATTCCTCCATATGGATTTATACATCTGACATTCTTATATCCACTTAAAATTGATATATTTTTCTACAGTGTACCCTTTTCATTTGTTTTTTGTTTACTTGGGAAAAAAAATTGTAATTCTATGCACTCTAGTCTGAGGCATATGAGAAAAAATACTGTACATGCTACAAGTATAACTGAGGCCTTAGCTGAATTCTCTTGAATCTTTTTTAATTCTCTTCCTAAATAAATTTTCAACTAGGATAACCTACAAAACTGTGGAAGAACACTCTCAAAGCAAAACAGACAAGGCAAATGGAAAAATGATTTTCAGTAAGAATAGCTGACATATGTTATATTATGAAATATGATGAAATGGTGTGCATTTTTAAAGAAAGCTGCATTACATTCCTTTATATTCTTCCACTGTACTCTATCATTGTCACTTTTAAAGTAGGAATCACCCTTTGGTGGTTCTGATTCAAGTATCATGATCTGTCTGTGTTTGCTATAAGCCAGCCATTAGCTATCAAACTAATGGGCCTAAGTGTACATATAAGTACCTAAATCATCATGCCTAAATGCAGATTTCTAACTTTAAGCATAAAATATGAAAATTGGTTTCATTAAAATATAATTACAAAAGCCAGACTCAAAGACTATAATATGTTTCAGTTTTACTAAAAACGGTATTTTAAAATGCTAGTTTTTGGGCTTAGATCTCTCACAAACACTTTGTCGTGCATAAACATGATTTGAAACTTGTGTATAATAATGCTTTTGAGAGATCAGAATATTTGTTATTCGTGGCTATTACAATCTGTTCATGTATAGCAAAGTTTTGTACTTGATAGTTTAGTGTTGTAGCTTTTGCATTTAATGAAAGCTGAGAAGGGTGTGTTTTTAGTCTGTTGTTTTATATAAAAAAGCATCCATAAGTCAAGGCTAGAGATCTGAGATATTTTCCTTTTCACTTCTCTTTTGTTGTGAATATGATGGTACATACAATTTCAAATATATTATGCCTGGGTCTTCAGTAGTTATATGACAAAGAACAGTCCTCAGAGCTGGCTTCTCTAGCTTTTACAGTTTAATGATATTGCATCAGAGCAATAAAACCCAGAAATATGCTCTCTGTTTTTCATAAGGCAGAGACAGATGCCCAAGTTAGGATCCCCTGTGGTCTGAACAAGGTCTTCTATTACATCTTGAGTCTCCGAATTTAATGCAGATAAGGAACATGTGTGGGACCCTGCATTGCTATGCAACTAGGTGATAGAACATTCAGTGGTAGAACATTTTGACTCTCACATTGTGTTAATCCTAAAATGAACAAACTCTAGCGATCTGAGACAAAAAGAGAGCAGCTTGAATAATATTACATAATAGCTTTTAAAGGGATTCTCTTTAGGACTTCGTTTTGATCTGCTTGACAAAGTGGCACAAACTCTGGAAAAAACCATTTCTGTATTTGTTTCCAGTCTCTCACTATTGTTTCAATTTTGTACACTTGTGTGGTATCCCACCCTTAAGGGGACGGGAGTACACAAGATTTGTAAATGCCCATGGTCCAAAGAAATTATAAAAGTCAGAGGGTCCACAAAAGCTTACAAAGTTTTATTCATGAATTACACACTTGGCATGGGAATGGGTATGTTAGTCCCTGATCTCCTCATATAAGCAAGTGGCAGTGGGTTTTGAACAGAGGGGTAGAATGAAAGGAAAGAGAGAGAGGGAAATGGATTAAAGAGAGGGAGAGAGAAAGAAAGGAAGAAAGAGAAAAAGAGATAACCAATCCTGCTTCTGGTATTGATCCAGCTGGGATGTTCAGGATCTTGAGGGCACTGCTCAGACTTCATGAGGATACCTTTTTATAGATAAGATTTCCCCATCCTGGAGATAAGTTTCTTGCTTTCTATGCAAATTACTTATCATATGTAGTCCATTCTTTTAGACCTTTCTGGAAATGGGATGGAGGGCTTCGACAGTCTTAGGTAGTCTTGGTCATACCCTACAGTTCCTGCCTGCTTCTTTGTTCCTACGCTTGTGCTGTACTGTGTTGTGCTCATCTCCAGTAGTCAGAACAAGGATATTTGTCCCAGAAGAATGCTTCCCTACCTCGGTATAGCCCCCTTCTACAGTCATATCCTGTTCTCTCTCACAGCACATTATTGCCAGCAATCCTTGGCTGTTATTACCAGCAATCCTTGGTTTTCATTACCAACAATCCTTGGTTGGCTCTGCATCTATCCAACTATCAGTGTTTGAGACATACGCAATAGCCCCCTTATCTTCTAGGCTGCTACAACTGCTTCACCTCCAAGACTTTTTAAGGTAGCAAACCATTCCTTTCATGTAGTACTTAACTGCTTGACTGATTGCGAGCTTTTCACCTAATTTTACTTGTTGACCAGCAAGGTTGTTTTGGGCCTCTGATCACCCTTCACCTTTATCAGTGTGTCAGTTAATTATTTGGTACTTACTTTTCAGTCTATTGCTAAAGCAGCAGTAGCCTTGTGGCTTTCAGAGCTGCTAGAGTTATATTTTTAGCAAGAAGTAGTAGACAGGAGAGAGGTGGGGAGAAAAGAAATAATGCATGTACTTTGCACTATGTTACTTTTTCTGCCCAGGAAATCCCAAGTTTTTCTAATTTTAAGACAGTTGGTCCTTTATTAGTTTGTCACTCATGCTAGAAAATGTTTGTGTAAAGAAAGAAAGAAAGAAAGGCACTGCATAGGCTAAGGCAAGTCATTCACTTTAGCAATGTTGATTCTGTTTTGCAGCACAGGAAATTATCTTAGAAAATGAAAACAAAAATTCAGCATAGACAGTGAAGAATATAAGAGGACCACTGTGAAGATTTGAGAGACTGTTTAGTTTGATTAACTTTGAGAAAGATTCCAGTCTTCATATTTATTAAATATGGCTTAAATATGGAAATCTTTATTATTGGTGAACAAAAGTGAAATTATGGCTTCAAGATGAGTATCTCTAGACATGCATGGAAAAGAAGGATCTATTGCTAGTTGCAGAGCATGGTGGGGTGAATTATACAAGTTTTCCATTCTAATCTTGGCAACCAGATGTACAGAAGCTGTAACTGAGGAAAATTATCCATTTTGTTTGAGAAGACATATCACTTATCCTTTTATCAAGTGGAAAAACAAGAGTCAGTGACTTCAACTTTCTGATGTTTAAAAAATGAAATGTCTTACAAAAATATTGTACAAAATTAATTCCATCATACAATGACAAAAATTTTCTTTAAACTCTACTAGTTGAAGTTATCAGCTGTATATTCTTGGTACCCCTAAATCTTTTTCTTCTAGAGTGTCTATTATCAGCCCAAGTGAATTGCCATTGAAAACCAGGATTCATCAACTTCAATCACTATAAGAAAATACAGAGTTATTTTTCTTCTTTTTTCATTTGTATGGAGAGCTGTAAAATTTTATTTTATCCCTTCTTGGCAATCTGTAAACTTCTACAATGATGAATAAAATTTCATTTTCCTCCTTTAGTTTTTCTCCTGTTCTGAACCCACTCTGCTTCATTAATTTGTTTCTTGAATTGATAGTTGATCCGCATTTAGTTGATAAATATTTTTAGCTTTTTCTCACTCAAGTTTCTAGTAGAAATGATAATAATGAGAAATAAACAAATAAATTGATATTTGGTCAGAATCTCTTTTGGTGTAGTATAGTTAGAGGTCTCACAAAGATGGTAAAGCTCTTCATCTGCTGACGAAAACTAGAAGTACTCTTTTACACTTACAGTTCTCCTGGCAAGGATAAAACCAAAATACGGTAGTCTATATTTCTGTAGTTTTGCTGTATGAAATAATGTTATGTTTTTAAAACTGAGTATTGTGTTAAGAAAGCCTAAAATATGCATAATTTTCACATCAACAAGATCTATTAATTAGTTCCCTCAGTCCTTATGTGAACACAAGTGATGATTTTAGTATGTAGTATGAAGTTTCAACTGTATTCTCTACATCTAAGTGATTATATTCTTTCCCACTATATCTATAGAAAAAAATCTTATTATAGTTACAGAGATGTGCTGGTGTCTGTGTTAATAATCTAATTTGTTTATTCTGTCCTGAATTGGTTAAGATAAGAAACCTTGTAATGGTAGAATTATTTAAGTGGTTACATTAGTCTCTTTTGAAGGAACCATTGATTTTTAATGCTTTTACTTCCTAAGCTCATTTTGCCAAGGTTTATTTACCATTAGGTTCCAATCCTTGCATGTTAATGCTTTTATTAACCTCTGGAATCCTCTAAGAGTCTGTGTTAACAAAAGCAATGAGCAAAACTTAAAATGTTTGACTTGGATTTTACATGCTCCATGCAAAGCCTAATTCCTGAACATTCATTTTTAACATCTCTGAAATTAAAGAACCTCTGTGTTTCAGGAGCATGGGTACAAAAAGGCTGTAGAGCACTACAGAGAAAGATGGGGTTTGCTATATTTTTTCCAGCCTTTCCCACTTTTCTTCTCTGTTTTGACCTATTCAAACAGGGAGAACTGCTAAGAAATATTATTCTTTTCTTTTTTTCACCCAATTCCATTTTATAATAATGATTCTTAGTATGACATGCAACGAGACTGAGGGTTAAAAGAGGATTGCATAAGCAGTAAATTTAACCCTCCTTCAATCATTGCATTAATCCTCAGTCATATTTCTCAATAGAGGCATGCCTTCATGAGCTGCTTTCCTTGCCCAAATCCTGTGACACAGCAGCCATTTGTTTCTGCAAACCTGCAGAGAAAGCACTTGATGTGGCAATTGCTGAGGACTCTGTTTTAGAACTATGGAAGAAAATGTAGACTCCCTCCACAAGTCTCTCAGCCTTTGTGCTCTGGAAGTTGGTTCTGTAAATCTGATGTAGAAAAGGAGTGATTTTTGCCAAACCCTGACAAAAGGGAAGGGATGAGATGGCTTTGACTGGAAATTTTGAAAGGCTGGAGAGTTGTATGTGTCTACAATTCTCAGATTTGAAAATTGAAGCCTCTTCTGCAATGTTGATATAAATGCCCATCTGATATTAGGATTAACCACATATTTATTTTTTTAGATATATATTTTTTCTTTTTGAACAAACAGATTAGTTAAATCTTTGAAATTTTAATCTGAAAACACCCGACATTAAAATGGTAGACAAAGAAGTAATACATTTGTCTGGGAAATATGAGTGTGGAAGATGTTCTTCACTGCCTCAGTCTCTGCATGTTTTATGCTGTGGCCCTGGTTTAAAATGGACCGATGACCTTTAGAAGTTGATATCAAAAGTTTGCTGTCATGGAGTGTGACAAAAGTATGTAAACATGGCCTTTCTCAAGTCTGTATCTGGTATTATAAACTTTTGTAGTTGACTGGGCTCAATGACTGCATTTCAGCAGAAGGCGTTGAGAGAATTGGACATTGATCTTTATTTTAAACTCTTTGGTGGCCTTGTTAAGTAATATTGTAGTCTTTTTAGATGAAACTAACAGAACCTAGTTCTCAGGAAAATGCTGCAATCACATCCCATAAAAGTTGGCAACTGGCATTACTTCTTTCCACACTTTTGAATGAAAATGGTACAAATGGATATACTTTGCACTGTATGCAATGACTTGTGTTTTGGTGGGAGTGAATGCACACAGCAGTTTAGTCTCTTCAGGAGATGTCTGAACATCAAATTTGCGTGTTTGTAAGATAGTTACTGTGGTGATCAGCTTATCCAAGATGGTAGTACCTAGTACATGCATAAAGCTTGCAACACCTAAGTAATTATACAGGCAAAAATCATAGGTAATGTAGAATCTTATCCTAATACAGATGCCTTAAGTTAGAGGAACCATACCCTAAGAGTAACTTTTTCTCTTCATTGCCTGGAAAGAGAATGAACAGGTTTAGACAGAGATGCCTACTTGACAGGTATGATACTTAACACTCCTGGTATCTAGAAAGTGTCTTTCTGGATCTTGTTCTTCATGGTGTAAACTAATAGTCCAGTCGCTGAAAGATATTTCAATTGTAATGAGTGCCAACTGGAGGCAGAAATTTGGAAATAGATACTACAGTCATGGTGTCCAAATGACATTTGTTGAATTTGACTAGACATTCTTCATCCTTACAGAGCAGCTGAACAAAATGGAAAGAATTAATTTACTCAATGCATAGATACCCTATGGCCAAAAAGCTCAGCCTCTGGAACCAAGACAGGTGCTTACAAGATCAGAGTGTAGGGTAGCTTTTGTATGAATTAAAAAAGTTTCAAAGGCTAACTCAAATAGCTTAAAATGTGAGCACACTAATTTGGTTTATTTTAAAATGAGTCTTGCTTAAAAACAAGATCTTTAGTTTGTGATACCTACTTTTCTTTAAATGTATTCCTGGATATAAGCATACAAATAACAGTTGTCAGGTCCTTTTTACTGATCTGGGGTACGTGTCTGTTTCTCTTTATCTTAAATGTTCATTATTGCCCTGTTTTACAGAGACCTTTAAGTCACATTCACAGATTACCCATAATTCAGTGCTACCTAATTCTTACTGAAGCCCCTGGATTGCTCCAAATAGCCTTCTCCAAGAGCAAACTGCTTTAGAAATGGTGAAATCCTAAATGATGTAAGGGAAATCAGTGCCCTTCAGCCTTGACCTCTTTTTTTTCAGCAGTAAAACCCTAGCATCTGACTCTAAAGACGGTACTGACTCACTTAACTAATTTGCATTAAATTGGTGTCTGGTTGGACCATTCATTTTTTCACCCATGGCTAGGCTTCGTGAACAAAGATTTGGGAAGGGCTCTACCCAAATTTGCTACAAGCGTACTGGTGCCTAAAGAGGCCAATGCAAGATAGACAAGTCCGGTTGCAAAAGGCACAACAGAAGGACTCCTTGGATGGTATCAGCAAGACACGATTCTTTCTGCATTGTCTTTTCTCCTCAAGGGTGATCCTGCGTGGGTTCTCAAAAGAAGCAGCAGCGTTATAGATGGTGTGTCTCCAGACCTCCTGATTGGAGGCCAGAGTAGACCAGTGATGAAGATCAATATGGTCAAGGCTGAGATGTTGTTTCAGGGAGTCCTTGTATCTTCTCTTTGGGGTTCCTCTCATGTGACAGCCAGTGGCAAGTTCACCATAAAGCAAGATCTTAGGGAGGCAGTGGTCCTTCATCCTTGAGACGTGCCCTGCCCAGTGCAGCTGTGTTCTCAGCAACATGGCCTCAATACTTGTGACTGCTGCTTGTTCTAGAACAGACGTATTGGTCACATAATCTGATCAGTCTGATATTAACTCATTTTTTTTCCTTCAATGAAATAATAACTGTTGGAACTCAATCTTTCATGACAACTAAGGAAGCATGCCATCTGTAAAATTTCAACTATTTTTGATTGACTTTTTTATTGCTGTTTAAAAGGCTCATTTGTAGCATAAGTTGTCATGTTTCTACTGTTTTTTATTATCGTATTCTGAGGATTTGACAGTTTTCAAATCCAATGCCAAATTAAGGTAATTTATTTCAATACATCATCTTCACAGTTCATAAGTTTGTGATTACTCTTCCCAAATTTTCAATATAACTATTCCTTGAAAATTGCTAGACTGTATAATATCCAGCAAAAATTATATAGCAAGAGAAAACATAATCATCTGGTTTCATGGTGTCTTATTTTTTGTGCCAAATTTGCTCACCGTAGGAAGTCAAAAGTCACAAGGTGAAAAATACTTTGAATTACTTACAAACTATGAGAGGCATTTTCAAAAAACCTTACTTAAATAGAAACATGGTATGATGTCTTGGTTTAATGATTGATAGATTTTCAAGTTTTTTTAAAATTAAATCTGTTTTGGTATTAGGCACACAGCGTTGTGAGGTACCCTGAATGATCTTGTCAGAAAATGGTGTTCAGGACTATTGGGTCAGCTGGTGACACTGCTGGAAACTCTGTATCACCTCTTCTGAAAGGCACACCAGTGTTCTCTGAACCAGCACAAGATCAGAGAAGCCAAATGTCAGATTTTGAAGACACCTTTTTTTCTGATTGCTTTTATATATTTATTTATTTATTTATTTATTTATTTTTGCTTTTTAGCATTACAGGAATTTCACTTGAATTTCATTTGCATTGTTGGTTACTCAGAGGCAAGCAGTTAGTTAGATTTCAGAAGTATAAAGTAATTCAATTGCTACACACTGTCAGGCAGCAGAATTAATTAGGAAACAAACTGAAAACATTTTTAATTGTTAATTCAAACACACTTTTTTTTTATTATTTATTAGTGAAAGCACCAAGAAAAAAAGTAACAGTATTTGATTTATTTTATTTTTTAAAATATCTATATTCGTAATTAAATTAGGCCTGACCCTTAATCTTCAATGCACATTTTAGTGTTGAAAAGTGGGCATCCCAGTTACTATTTTAAGTTAAATACTTATGATAAAATACTATGGCAAAACATATGCAACAAGGAAATTCTGCCAGCAGGTCTTTCATGTCTTGGCAGTCATATGTGTCAGTAACAGCAGAACAAGAACACTTCATCTTCTCATTTCTCCAAACTCAGCTTCAGAGGAGTGAATATGTCACAGGTCACTGCAGTCTTGGCACTAGTCCAAAGAATGGGTCAATAAGGTATAACCCCAATTTATCAACAACATGATCTCTGGTTAATATGTCACATAGTCCATATGATGACAAGAAATTCAATATAGTTCTGGAAGGGAGCTGTGGTGCTGCATCATGTGGTGATCAAGCTCTGCTGGTTGTTGAAATGACTCTTCAGGGCAGTAGAACTAGGGCAGAACTAGAAACTTTTAACTACGAATACTTTGCTAAAGGAAATCAAACCTATTTACTTGTGGCTATAGTGATACAAACAATATGGCTAGAAATGTAGGGCATCTGTGTGTCTGTGTGCATGAAAGCACTATATTCAATACTTCTTGAGAGAATTTTTGACATTATATTAAGCTAGAAATATATGATACCATGTAACTTATCTGCCTTACTCCAATTTATCTACTGCATTTTTTCCAGCCTGGATAAATATAATTGCCTCTGCCAGAGGAGACCGTGTATAGAACAATAACTATGTGGCCAGCATGGTATTGTGTTGACATGTTGGAAATGATTTATGACTGTGAGGTAGGAGAAACTGGGCTATAATGAGTGCAAACTCAGTCCAATTAAGAAAAAAATAAATAAAGAAAATTTGGTGCATCAGTATGCTTATAATTTTTTCACCTTGTTACTATGAATGGCCTTCAAAAATTCTCACAAAATGTGTGTACAACAGTCTCTGGGGCTTATGTGTCATTTTTTGTGCCTTACTAGGCAAATGAGATTATTTGTAAGCTCATATAATTGTCACCAAGGTAGTAGGAGGTACATCAAGACAGCCAGCCTTGCTCATCTTTGTGAATATATGTCAGTCCTAGAATCATAGAATCATAGAATATGCTGGGCTGAAAGGGACCCATCGGGATCATTGAGTCCAGCTTCTGGCGCTGTGCAGGACACCACAGGAATCACACCATGTGCCTGAGAGCATTGTCCAAACACTTCTTGAACTCTGTCAAGCTTGGTTCTGTGACAACTTCCCTGGGAAACCTCTGGATGAAAAAAATTTTCCTGATATCCAACCTAAACCTCCCCTGGCTCAGCTTCATGAGGTTTCCTCGAGTCCTGTCACTGGTTAAAAGATTTAGGAGATCAGTGTCTTGCCCCTCAGCTTCCCATCACGAGAAAGTTGAAGGCAGCAATAAGATCTCCCCTCAGTCTCGACTTCCTCAGGCTGAACAGATCGAGTGACTTCAGCTGCTCATCCTAAGGCTTTCTCTCCAGACCCTTCACCATCAGTGGAGCTGAGCTTTCATGGAGCTAAATGGTATAGAACTACACACCTTTCTGTTTTCAAAAGTGTATTTTCTAGATAGAGAGGTGGACTGGGTTTCCCAGATACACAGATGCACTCCATTGTACTTGACAATATTAAGTTAAACTGCAGTTTACAGTTCTGCTGCAAAGGTGATATGGAGTGACTATTTCTTCTGCTGCTTCAGTTACTTATATAAGTATGTATGTAGACACATTTTAGAAAGCCAAGAGTATTTTCATAAAAACGGTGCAAAAATCTAAGTGAATTCTTAATTGTGATTAAAATCACAATAGGTATAATAGGTGATAAGTTAGTGATTGGAATGCTAAACTTTCCTTTCTTAGGCTAATACTACAAAGTTGAAGCAAAGAGATTTGTTGAGGTTTGCTTCAGACTATAGCTTCTCTCGTTCACGGACAAGTGACATTTACAGCCTTTTGGCACATAAATCACATTGTGTTAATGTTATTTGTTTATCAGGGCATTAATGCTTGTTTTTCAATATCCTGAACCAAAACCCTACCTGAAGTAGTGTGAAGTCTGTGATAGGGTTTTGGATCCAGATGCCTGAAATTTGTAAATACCCCTTATTGAGGGCAGTAAGAACTTTTGTTAGTTTGTCTTCTGTGATCAAAGCAGCAAAATTCTTTGTGCTTTAAATAATGGCAAGACTTAGTTATGTGGCAATTAGAATTGTTATAGATATGTTTTACAGGGCTTCTAGCAATCATTTGATATTTAACTTAGAGTATCTGTCCTTGTAAATCTTAATTAAATGCCTTCCCAGTTTCTAAATTTAGACAGTCATCTATCATGTTTCAGCAGTAGTATTCTGTTCATGAAATCCTCCTCCATGATAACATGCAGCATAGAGTACCAATGAATTTTATGCAGTGCTCACCTTCACAAGGATTGGTAATACTGGAAAGCTGGAGTTATTCTGGCAGCATAATATTCTCTGTAAAGAAAAGCTAGGTGATTGCCTCCTTTCTCTCCCCTGCCTACTGCCTAGAATTTTTACGCTTCTACCCAATTATCCTGAACATTCTTGATGCTTTAAACAACTAATACAAGGCACCATTTCAGAAAGTAAATTGCTGGCAAAGATTTTGCAGTCATGATATTTAGGACCTGTAGTTGCCTGAATGTATCAGTATGAAAGGCAATTAAAACATAAATCATAAAATACACTCATTGTTAAAAGTTTAACTCTCCGTAAAATGTATTTATCAGCATTTTTTATACTGAGTATGTCACAAATTGGGACTAGAGGTATCAAAAATGAACTTGACAAGTTAAGGATTAAAAAAAAATGTGAAGAATGGTTGAAAGTGAAAAATCATTAATTTGAATCATAGAATCATAGAATATTCTGTGCTGGAAGGGACCCACAAGGGTCATTGAAGTCCAACTCCTGGCCCTGCACAGGACCATATCAAGAATCACACCATGTGCCTGAGAGCATTGTCCAAACCTTTCTTTAATGCTGGCAGACTTGTGCCATGACCACTTCCTGGGGAGCCTGTTCCAATGCCCAACTGCATTCTGGGTGAATAACCTTTTCCTGATATCTAACCTAAACGTCCCCTGACACAGCTTCATGCCAATTCAGCAAATAGACAGAGTTGCTATTTTTTGCACTATTACTGTAGTCACACAAATAAAAAAAAGAGATGTCATGAAAAAAGACAGCAAACATTACTCTTGAATGTAAATTCTTAACACATGACAACATTAGTCTACTGGAAAAACTTCAAGGTCATAAAGTCACTGTTGTCAATCTAATGCAAAAGGTTAAGGAGCCCACAGAGGTGGTGTCTCTACCAATGTGGTGTTGTGAACTGCCTTTAAGGAATTGTCAGGTAACAGTTGTGCAGAGCTTCAAGATCAGTGGAGTCAGAGTCAGGTGCAATGACCAGGAATGAGACCTAACCAAGTTACTTCTGCATTACTCACAGCATGTTTTTGATTTTTTCTTTCTTCAGTCAGGTCACAACTATAATAGCTTCATATTATCATACTCTCTCCTCAGAAAACGTTTGACAATTTCAGTGGAAGTGACTCCAAACCGTAGTTTGCTCTCCTGCATGTTGCTTAATGGTTTGTTCAGATGGGTGATAATAGAAAGGGGAAGCTGATTGAGTTCTGCTGCCACATAGTTTCACAAATACTTGTATAATCTTGATCAGGAGGAGTTTAATTTTTGGTAAGCCTAATTAATTCCTTTTTAAACAATCTATGTACATATCATGCAATTGTTAGACCAAGACAATGTTGAACTCTTCTATATCAAATTTACTTTACAGTGTTAGGATTGACTAATGCTTGTGCAGATGCTCTGCTACCATGCCCAGGCTTGGCAGTCCTCCAGCTACCGCTTTCTTGCTTTTATCTTGCATGAGTCAATGGCAGATTTCCATGTGACTTCTTTATATTTCAGGGTCATATGGACAGTCTACAACCTTCATATTTAAATATTGTATGACAGCCAGATTTGGAGCACACGTTTGCATGTTCCTGGCACCAATAGCATTGATCCACACCCTTACAGTGTTAAAACACACTACTATTTCCTTGCCTCTGTGTAACCTTCTGGTGGAGGATTTTTTAGTTTGCTGGATTGCTTTGCTCATCAGAGTAAAAAAAAAGTTTATTACCAATGGAATGAGGACGACATCACTTCAGAAAAAAGAGACATACCTGGAAGATCTAGCAACAGGTAAAAAAAAATCTAGTATGATATACAAACTTCTCCTATTTGTGTTGTCTGTCCATGTTAAGGATAACTGATAAGTTGGTTTTTTTTTTCTTGGGAGATGTCTTGTGTTCTGGATGAAAAGACCTTTTTTTCTTATTTATTGTGGAGAGCAATAAGGTGAAGAAACGATTTAGCCACATCTAGTGCTCTCCTAAAAGTAAGAGAAAACAGTTGCAGGGGACCTCAAAGAGTCACTAGCTTTGTCTGTGCAAATAAACTTATTCTGGGCACAGATGTTTGTACTGACATGTGGTGGTCTGTACAGTGACTGCACGTGTTCTGATGGAAAATTTCAATGCAGGCAAAGCAGTGCCCTGACAGATAATGACAGGAATGTTCTGAGAGAGAGCAGTGGCCCAGGAACATTCCCTACTTGGTTTAAGATGCAGAAGTGTAGTTTGATGAGGCAAAAGGTTCTAGCTGTATGAACGTGTGACATGCTTGGCTAGTGACATCAACAGTAGTTTCTGATTTGTTTTATTTGCTGATAGAAGCACAGCAATTTAGTTCATTCTCCTACCCCAAGACAAGTTCTGACAAGGAAAAAAATCTCATTAGTGATCTGTACTGTCTGACAAAAGGTTGAAGCAATTTAGAAGATGGTGATACGGACATCAAGTATGAGTCTTTGTGACATTTAGAAATATTATTCAGAAAATTTTTGAAGTACTGTAAGACACAGTCATTGTTTGAGAAATGGTGGTTGGGTGCCAACATTTTACATTGAAGCAGGAGCAGATGGTGAAGAGCCTAGAGGGGAAACAATATTTGACTTGTTCATCCTGGAGAAGATGGAGGGGAGATCTCATAGCAGTCTACAGCTTTCTCACGATGGGAAGTGGAGGGGCAGGCACTGGCTTCTTTTCTCTGGTCATCAGTGACAGGACACAAGGGAACAACATGAAGCTGTGTCAGGAGAGGTTTAAGTTAGATATTAGGAAAAAGTTCTTCACCCAGAGTTGTTGGACATTGGAAAAGGCTCCCCAAGGAAGGGGTCACAGCACCAAGCCTGACAGAGTTAAAGAAGCATTTGGAAAATGCTCTCAGACACACGGTGTGATTCTTGGGGCTGTCCTGTGCAGGGCTTGATGATCCCTGTGGGTCCTTTCCAACCCAGGATACTCAATGATTCTATAATTCTATGATTTCTGGTCTGAGTTGGCTTATTCTTTTTTCTCGTGGGAACTTGTATTAGTCATCTCTTCCAGCACAAGCAGTTTCTGCAGAGATGCACATATGACTTCTCATCTGATCTCCACAAACCCATCACAGTTTCCAAAACTGTCATATCAGTCATATTTCTTTATTAGTTTGGGACTTCCTACAGTGGCTTGGGTTGACTGGCAGGGAGTGACTCCTGCCAATCAACTGGCTCATTTCTCTTGATCCAGCTAAGTGTATACTTCCAGGCTCTTCTTACAAGCAGTGCAGAGAACTTGTATTAATTTTTCAAACATTTTCAAATCATACAAAAAAAAAAAAAGCTCTTTGCAGCACAGTTCCAGAATGTGACATAAGTAAGTTGGAAAAATATCTTACTGTTTCTACATTATTCTAATACTGGGAAGGAAGAAGAGCTGAACGTGTTATACCAAAGTCATGGTGATATATACCATTTTTGATGTCAAACAAAATGTGCAAGGCATAATAACTTCATGTTACTTTTCTCTTGTTTCACAGGTCTGAAATTGTTAGTTGTCTTCTACTCAAAAATAAGAGTGTTATTTGTTTTCCAACCCCTATGACTAGATAGCTAGAGGAAGCAAAAATGACTAAGTTTTTTTCTAGGAGTTTCAAAGGATATGAGTGAGGTATCTCTGGAATGGAGTTCCTGTGGGCTCAGAAGAGGGAAAACAAAGAGCTGATTGAGCAGAGCTCAAGACGTTATAAAAGTGTCAGGGTCAAATGGAGGCATATGTTGAAGACTGCTTTACCTGAAAACAATTGTAGCTGTCTCCTTCCTGTCTACCATTGAAAGGCAACTCAGCCAGCCTATCATCTTGGTAAATGGGATGATCTCCTCAACACTTGGTCTACTGATGTCTGACAGGATACACCTATCTCAGAGGGGAAAAAGAATTCTAACACAGGAACTAGTGGGGTTTGTTTACAGAGCTTTAAACAATCTTGGATTGGGACAAAACCAGTTTTGCCAGAGATGAGTGATGGGATGATGTGCCGAAACTTGAGAAAACAAGCACTCATGGGATCCCTCAACCTATCTCAAGAGGTGTTGACTACAATGTACCACACCTGAAATGTTTCTACACCAATGCATGCAGCATGAGGAACAAACAAGGGGAGCTCGAAGCTTTTCCAGTCCCAGGGATTTGACATCATTGACATAAGTAAAACCTGGTGGGATGAGACCTGTGACTGAAGTGCCCTGTTGGAGAGTTACAAGCCCTTCAGGAGGGATAGGCAGGGCGGAAGAGGTGGAGGGGTGGCACCATGTGTAATAGAGGGGTTAGAACATATGGAGTCTACTGTTGGCAATGACAGTTGAGAGCCTCTGGGTAAGAATCAGGGGGCAAACAAAAAATGTGCTACAGAAAGGGACCTGGGGGTCCTGGTCGATGGTAAGTTAAATCTGAGTCAGAAGTGCTCTGGCAGCCAGGAGAGCCAACTGTGTCCGGGGGGGCATCAGGCAAAGCATCGCCAGCTGGTCAAGGGAGGGGATTGTCCCACTCTACTCTGCACTGGTTGGCCTCACCTTGAACATTGTGTGCAGTTTTGGGTACCACAATATAGGAAAGATATCAAGGTATTAGAGAGTGTTCAAAGGAGGGCAATGAAGGTGGTGAAGGGCCTTGAGGGGAAGCCATGTGAGGAGCAGCTGAGGTCACTTGGTCTGTTCAGCCTGGAGAAGAGGAGACTGAGGGAAGACCTCATTGCAGTCTACGACTTCCTTGTGAGGGGAAGAGGAGGGACAGGTACTGATCTCTTCTCTGTGGTGACCAGTGACAGGACCCAAGGAAATGACCTGAAGTTCTGTCAGGGGAGGTTTAGGTTGGATACTAGAAAAAGGTTCTTCACCCAGTGGGTGGTTGGGCACTGGAACAGGCTCCCCAGGGAAGCGACCACAACACCAAGCCTGTCAGAGTTCAAAAAGTGTTTGGATGATACTCTCAGGCACATGGTGTGACTCTTGGGGATTGTCCTGTGCAGGGCTGGGAGTTGGACTTGATGATCCTTGTAGGTCCCTTTCGACTCAGCATATTCTGTGATTCTGTGAAATGTTGCATATTGTATCTCATATTCACCTCAAACGAGACAGTGTGAAAAATACTTCATGACCACCAGGTATTTTTTTCTAAGGTGCATCACATCACAAGTTACTATAAAGGATCCATGTAGAAAGTCTGAAATACACATAGCAGTGATTTTGGTGGTGTATAATTATAACAAAACTGGTAATGGAGGTGGAAAGGAAAATGAGCAAAGGAGACATTCTTCTACCCTCCCTAAAAAACTCCATTCATGGATGCAAGTTGAATTTCCAAACAGACGTGTATTTACACCTTCTGACAATATGTATGATTATGATGGTTCTTGGATGCATTTACACTGTCACTCTTTTTGTATTAATACTACCATCTAAAAATACCTGAGGGGATTCAAATATTTGTTATATGGTGCTTTATTTTAGTAATAGCATACTTCAAAAAAACCCCCAAACCACAAACCCCCTTGCTCGGAAAACAGTCAGTAAGTATTTAATATAACAGTCTCTGAAATATAATAATTTCCATAAAAAACTTGGATAGTATTCTGGAAACACTCTTGAAATATTTGATGATATGTTTTGTCCTCAAGTGTAAGAAAGTTCATGAAATATCATAGCAATGTTCATAAAATATTTCCTGAAACACTCATGAGAAATCTACTGAAATATTCATACAATATTTATGATATTTTCATGAAATATTAAACAATATATAAAGGAAAAAGCACACTGAGCTACAACCACAGTGAAGTATCACATGAAACAAAACATCCATTCATGTAAAGTTCCAGAAGAACCATTCATGGGATCACAGAATAATTCAAAGTGGAAGGGACCTCTGCAGGTCATCTAGCCCAACACTTCTGCTCAAGCAGTGCCACCTAGAACAAGTTGACCAGAACCAAGTTCACATGATTTTTGAATGTTTCCAAGGTTGGAGACTCAGCAACCTTCTCAGGTAACCTGTGCCAGTGCTCACTCACCCTCCCAGTAAAAAAGTGTTTCCTGATGTTCAGAGGGAACTTCCTGTATTTCAGTTTGTGACCATTGCCTCTGATCCTGTCACTGGACAGCACTGAGAAGTGCCTGGCTCCATCCTCCTCATAGTCCCTTTGTAGGTATTTATGTGAACTGAAAAGATCTCAGTGAGCCTTCCCTCTCCTAGATTAAACATTCCAAGTTCTCTCAGCCTTTCCTCATAGGAGAGATTCTCCAGACCTATAATCTTTTTTTGCTGTCTCCAGCATGTCCATGCGTCTCTAGTACTGGGAAGCCCTTAAGATGACACATTAATCCAGGTGTGGGCTCACCGGGAGTGCTGAATAAAGGCAAAGAATCATCTCCCTCCACTTGCTGTCAATACTCTACCTCAGAGTATTGACAGCCTGTGCTGCAAGGGCACACTGCTGGTTCATGTTCAAATTACTGTCCACCAGAAACCCCAGGTTACTCTGCCTCATCTTCCTGGCCTGTCCTTCCTAATGATCTCGTGTCCTTCCATTGCAGGACTCTGGTCGTGCAAGCCATCACAGTTCTTAAAAGTGAAAGCAGCATGTTGGCAAAACTATTTGTGGCATTTCTTACAAATATTTATGAATTTGTTCATGAGCTATCACAGGAAATTTATATGAAACATATGATAAAACATAATGCAAACAAAACTCATAACCAGTTGAATAAAGTGTAAGTTTAAAATTGTTCAAATAGCCTTAGTACTCAGAATAGGAACACTGGGCACCTCTGAGTCAGTGCCTTTGGTATCTGTCGCTTGGAGGAAGAGAAGTTTGTTTGACTTATTTCAGCTTAAGAACCTCTCCTACTACACCTCCCAGCAGGGTTCACAGGGAAGCTCTTTCTCTTTTCCCCTTGAGTATTTTGGATTATGTGATGTACAGTCATGGCACAAAGCAAATAACACTCAGTACAAGGCAACAGCAGCTTCGCCTTTGTCTCCCAAATGTACCCTTTACAGTCATGTGATGTCAATTTAGGCAAGAGATAAATAGTTTCTGTAATCTGAGAGGAAATTCATAAAGTTTAACTAGGATTAGTACTACAGAGGGCAATTCATCCCACACAATATCTATTTTAGTCTGCAATGTTACTCCTTATTGCTTATAGAGGAAGATTAGGTGATTAGAGCTGAAGTTAGAGCTGAAGTCAGAGTAAATGAGTCATAACCAATGACTAGCTAGTGTCTAATTAAATGCTTCATAAATCAAGTAAGATGAGGAAAAAAATAGATTATCCAAAATTACAAGGGAATTATAGCACTAACATACATAATATCTGAAAACAAATATATTTTTTAAATTAAATAAAAAGTGTCAATTAACATCTCGAATCCTTTTGCAATAAACTTTGAATAACAGTGCTGAAATTTTTCAATGCAGTCGATCAACTTTGAATGAAGAGAGACAGTAGAAATAAGAGCATGAGTTTTGTCATGTTCAATGTAGGAATCAATACATTGTGAGAAATTATAAACTTTTAAATCTATACAGACAATCAGAACTGCATAGGGTGTTAGTTACTGCTGGGGAATTTTGGCAGTTTATATCTGATGTTTATGTGATGTTCACAGTGGTGAGGGATGGCCACAGTTTTATAAATAGATAGAGGAGGCTTATGATGACCTGCAGTCCTCAAGTGACATCTTCACAGAGGTCCAGAAAAATGATATTTTTTCCTTGATATTCTCATCCAGTGACACAGATCAATCTTTTCCTCTTAGAAATGAACCCATAAGAAGTTTTGAACTGAGGCCATAGTTCTGTGTTCAAATGATTAAAAGAAGAGTTGATATCACATCAATGCTTTTTGGGGTGGATTGTTTTATCCAGCACTAGGAGTACTAAAGCTTCATTTACTTCTGTGGTTGAATCACAGCCTTATCCATAGACACAACTTCACAAGCTGTTGATTCGAATATTACTACTCATTTTCTTGCTGCTATCAGACAACTATTGTCTTACTGCTATCAGGCAACTCCATGTCCAAACTAAAATGCACTAACCCACCTTAAGATAGGAAATATTTTGCCACTAGTCTCAATTTCCCTACTGGTAGATAAGAATGAGGATCTATTTCAGAAAGAACAGAAAAGGATGTACATTGGAGCAGAAGGCAAAGAATAGTGGAAACCTGGGCATTCAATTTCCTCCTGGAAGACTGTGGTCCATTAATACACACAGTGAAAAGTAGAATTCATCTGAGAAATATGGACATTACCAGTGCAAATATCAATATCAAAATAGTTTGTCTCTGTTCCTTTCACAGGAAACCACTCAGGATCACTGATTCATCTCATTATAACTTAGACAATTAAAAGTATAAAGATTTTGTTCTAAAAGAGCCCATCAATTTCATTGACCAGGAAGAAAAAAGTAGCGTGTCTAGCTTAGATGTAGACATCTGGATTACCGATATCCAAACCTCCATATAAAGCCCTGAAAACACCTGTATAGAATATTGTAGCCCTATGCAGTACTGAATTTGCATTGAGCAAATTCTAGCTGTAGCAATGATTGTGGAACACTTGTTCCGTTCTGACTAGAGTACCAGAACTCAGCACAACATATTCTCCTAGTGTTGACAAGTCATAGCATGAATCAAAAGGAGATGCCATAGTAAGATTTTCAACCCATACACTGACTTTCCTATACAGATCCCCATCTACTTTATGAATCACATTTGTCCTTGTAACACTTGAGAGGCAGAGAAGAATTATTCCTATTTGAAAAAATGGAGATTAGGGACAGAGCTAGAACACAGAACTCATTTCAAATTTTGGCCTTAATGGCTAGATTACACTTGTACTTCTGACATTTGGAAAATTACACTAGGAAAAAAATTAATCTGAGAGATTAAAATTATGTATATGCACTAAACATGGAGTATCAGTTCTCCTCACTAGTATAGAATGTTTTAAATCCTAAGGAACAGGGTTATAATAAAAGGATACAAACAAAGGTAATATCAAATAACAATGTTCATAAATTTGCTCTGTGGAGCTATAATATAGAGCCAGACTGGCAATCAAGATCTTGATTCAGCTTTATGTCTATGAAAGGTTGGTTTAATGCTGTAATAAAGGGGTCTTAAGTTGCTTTGTAACAGTTGATAGCTACTGTCACGAGAATATAGCACAGCTGGGAATAGAGTATGCAGTGTTAACCAGAGAGGTTTTCCCTTTTATGATGATCCTTTTATAATAAAAGCAGTGGACTGGAAGGTCAAAGATTTATTTCTTGTTCTCACAGAAACTTCCATTGTGACCTTTGTAGGCCACTTATTTTGTGTGCGGCTATCTCCTTTTTTTTTTTTTCTCATATTCTGCCCCCCAGTGTATAGTTTCTTATACTGCACTCACATCCAAGTGCCCCTCAACGCTGCGTTAAACAATGTGACTAATGTTAGTCTTGTGTTTATTCTTGCTCATCCCTATAAGGATGCAAACCTGGTAGATGCAAGCCTGATCTTGAAGTCATTATTTAGAGGAGCTTCTAACCATGTTACTATATAGTTAGGGACAGAAACAAATCCCTGACTGTAAGGTCAAAGGGAACCAACTGGGTTATGTTTACACTGCCCAGCCTTGCAGCATATAGAAGGTTAGCAGTTTTCATTCCCTCACTCTGACTTCTTCATATTGCCCTTGCCCAGAAACTTGATACACAGGAAATGAGCCCAAAGTCAGGGAGTGAAATTAGAAAAGGACAGATAAAGGGACTGTCTATTGCTCAAATTCATCCACTAGCCTTCTTTCATTAACATAGAGCTCAAATATTTGTGCTCATGGTTATGGAGTGCTTTCATGATAAAGAAGATGTGATGAAGATAGACTTACTGTAAGAAGCCATGTCAAAAGATCCTGCATTGTCTTTCTGATATTAACCAAAAGTGGATAGCCATGAAAGAGTATAAGAATGGAACAAACGTGGTTAAACTTTCTCAACATAGTCTTACAGTCTTTAGAAACTTGCAGCACAAAGAATTTCTGAACAAGGGAAGCTAATTTGTTTGAAGTTAATAACTACTGACAAAAATTTCTTCTATGAACTTGCATAGCCTCCACTTGAATTTAAAAATTTATTTAGCATTTGCAGTGTTTTGTGTCAGGAAGTTCCACAGATTACTTACACAATGTCTGAAGATCCACCTTTTCTTCTCTTAGAGGGCACATCTAGCTTTGTTTGACAACCTGTGGTGCTTTCATTCAAAGAGGAATAAATAGTCAATTCCTACTTACCTATTTGCACCACTCTACTTTATTGACTCCTATTATAATACTATATTTTTTTGTCACACTGTTTGTCCATGTTGAAATTCCTAGCCTGCGTACAGTAAGCATTTAGAAGCACTGAGCTTGATTATTAATGCTATGAGAATGCAGTGGTTACTGTAGGACAGGTCTGATGGACGGAAGCACCTATCTCAGTTGAGAATACCAAAGCACTGAGGATGCCACTCTTTCATAAACGTCCTTGGCACTGTCTATCTAAGCAGTGATAAATAAATGAGCTCAGATCATTTTCCATTAAGACAAGTCAGAGCCTTATGTCAGGTAACAGATAGCAGAGTTACTGCCAACTTGCATAGATGTTAGAAATATTGCTGAACTGCTTGGATTCAGCCTCAGGCACAACTGAGTCTTCGTCCAACTGTAGCATTCCAGGGGCAACCCTCTCCCAGCACTCTAATATTACAATTATAATAATAAGATGTAGTAAAGATTGAGCATCACTATGTGTCTTCTGCATATAATTGGCACTTGACTTTGTACCAGTGGTTGAAAATAGACTGTGCAGCACTTACATTCCTTAATATGGTTGTTTATCCAGATAAACAAAACAGTTAGAGAGCACTGTAACTTTCTGCCTACTCATGCACAGGTTTTCTTCCAGTGGAAACCAGAACATGGTAGGAGATATAGGCATGATGCAAAGTTGCAATATGAGGAATCCTGCAGTGTAGGAGCAACCGTAGTTATCTGTGTCTGGAGGCTGAAAGGGAGTGGGAAGACATCTATATTTAAGAATTAATGAGTCGGTTGACCTGAGATTCTATTTCTAAAATATAATCATGCTCATATTGTTTTACAGTTGTACAATGGAGACAAGTCTCAGTGAATCAATGATGTATTTTTAGATTATCACTTAGAATTCGAGACATAATGATAGGGACTAAAATCCATCATCTTATGGGATCATATTGTTCCTCTGTATTGAAGGGGCCACAATACTTATATGTTTAATAAGGAACCCAAAGGACCTAAAAGAACTCAAAAATCATATTTCTACCAGTACAAGAAAATATCTATTAGACTGGTGAAGCAGTATGTTTGCGGCTTTCTTCATGCTTCGTGATGCGTAACACGGATGGATAGCTGTTCACTCACAAGGGCTGCTAAATTTGAGATTTTTATTTTAAGAGAGTAAATACCTTATGTCAGGAAACACAACCTCAGTCTTTTCAACTAGTTTCTTAGTCAGGGTTGTAAAATCAATTTATTTTTTTCCCCCAGTTAAATGATGTAAGTGATTAAGTCTGTGTCCCAACAGACAATGTGGTTCAAAAATGTTTTAGGGAATTAAACAAAGTTTTAAAAAGAGACTCCTCTGAGTATTTGGACATCAATCTTGGATAGCTGAGAACTCTAATGAGGGTTACTCTCGCTCAGTGATTCAGGAAAATTGTAGAATGTGGTATAATACTGACAAAAACTATTACTTCATCAATACCTTTTACAGCTTTTATATGTAGACTTGCTGAAGAAACTTCTGTGTGAGTCATGGAAATTGTAAATGGCCTGAGATTTCCTGGAAAAGATATGAGAGTGTCTATAATCATAAAGTCTCTGTGGTAGCTTCTGCCTCACAGAAAAGTAACTAAAAGTTCTTAAATGATGAAAGGAAGTTGAGAAAAACTCTGTACGTCTCAGGTTGCAATTTTAGAACCTTGAGAGGGTGCTATGAAAGTCTCTAAGATGAGAAATTCAGTACTAGTTGTAAGCTGTGGTATAACTTTCATTCTCAAATACTAAAAACTGCTACCTAATGAATGTAAGATGGTTTTACCTCAGTGCAACGTCTTTTTCAAGCTTTCCATTGTAATCTGTGGTGTTGTCAAATTCAGTTTAAACGTAAGTAATGTTATGATAACAGAATTTATATGCTAACATTAAATCAAGCACTAGAAGACAATGAAGCACTGTATTGTGGCTGAAACGTTGGCAGTAACGAATGCATAAGCAAGAACACAATGAGTCTGCCTTTTAAACAGTCATTAGTTTCTTTTTTTTCCTTTGAAAATCACTTCTACTTATGCAAAATTCTTTTTCAAAAACTCTGTTGGGTAACATATTTGACACGTTATCAGGTTTCTTGAGATAGCAAATTCAACATCATATTGCAATTTACTCTTCTTCAGAAGGTTTAATACATTAATTGGTTTTGTCCAGCAGAAAATAGATTAAAGGTTGTACCTTTTATTGTTTCAATAAACAACTGACGCAGCACATACAGAGTGTCAAGAGAGAAAAAATAAAAGAGGAATATTCCCAAAAGATATTATATCAAAGGTAATTAGCAATATGCTTGCTTATGTTTCCATAACTAAAATGTTTGTATTTAATATCTTTGATGAAAATTGAATCCAATATTTGGGTGCTGGAAATTTAGAAAGCACAGGGGCCTTTTACTTGGGATATAACTGTATTTGATTTATTGACAGAGATAATATACAGATTTGAGTTTATGTTTGTATTTCCATCTTGTTAAAGAAGAAATCCAGATGCTGCTCTCTGTACAGCACAATCATTAGATGCTATCTTTCATCCTGAATCTGGGGAAGCACTAGAGTTATGTCCTGAGTACAGTCTCCCAAACTTCAATGACCTTCAGTCAGGGTTTTAAGAGACTTAAGGGTTTCCTGAAAAATTTTGATTTTCTTGGTTGGGGCAAAGCTGTTTTACAGTCACTATATAGATAATACTTGTGATATTTGGATGCAGTGGGAAATTGGTAATATTATCAGAATGCTATAGTTAATGCAACTGTGGCAGACTTTGTGTGAGTTAAAGGCAGATTTTCAAATTTCACTATATCCATTAAGTGCTTAACATAAATTATTAGCTTTTCAAAATATCTCATGTTTCTTGAGATCACTTGTTCATACAGTGAGAGTAAAAGGCAATGTTGAAAAAGTGGTCCAAAATCATCAGACTCTGGTGCTAAAAGGAAGTAGATTTATAGCATTTTAGTGCCTCAAATATAAGTACCTAGCTGGACAGGGTGAATTTAACCAGTTGTGTTAAAGTCATGGTACCCACATGTTGGGTGAGGAGCATTACTTGAAAAAGACAATTTAGAAGAAATGAAGACCTTTTTCTCCTGGATAGTATAGGAGTTTTAAGTGATCCATCCCAAGTAAGCAATGTGGATGAGATTACCCCAGGTTTTTGCACCCTCTGCCCTTCAGTATTACACCAGAATGCTTCAGATGCCATCACTCACCCTACTGACAATGTGCTGATTATATAATACAGTCACATCTTCCTGTTTTCGGAAAACAAGTCTACTTGGCTACAGCACAGTCCTCAAAATATTTACGACGCTTGAGCTGAAAACAGTGTTCAGTCTGTCTCTTTCTCATCCAGTTTTGTCTTATGACAACAAAAGCATAGTATGAAGCCAGGAGACCCGCAGCTGAAACCTATGAGGTCTTAAGGCGTCCAATCTGTTACTGACCGGGCAAGCCACGAGGAGGGTGGACACAAGCCTGCATAACTCCCCTTGATTTGTACTCCATGATGGACATATTCGGTAACATAACTGTAGCTTTCTGTTGAAAGTAATACCATACAATTCCTTCCTAGTTCAGGATAAAACCAGACATGTATTACATTTAAGTATTGTATATGATGGAATTAAAGAAGTTTATTTATGTAGAAATTTTGAGGAATTTTCTGCATAATCTGACAAAAACTATTTTGGCAATGATAACCATTTTTTTTATTGTGCATTTATTTGGAAATGGTTTTAGAGGGTCCTTAGTTTACTGGAAAGTTGTTCACATAGGAACATAAGTCTGTTAGATACAACTCTTTCTGCTATCAGTCCAACAGCAGAAGGTCCTTTCTTATCTAAAAAAGTTGCCAAAACACTGCCTCCCCATGTTCAGCAGCCAAGTCAAACACGGCTTTTGTGTGCATTTCTATTCTTATAGAATATTAGCAAGCTAATCTATTACTGCAAATTAGTAAAGACTAAATTAGAAATAATGATGGAGAGAAAATTTGAGGATAATATGTTAAAAATGAACCAGTACCTTCTATAGTAATAAAAGCATTAAACATTTTAACTCATATTAATAGTGCTTTTTATTTTGAATAAATATAAGCTAATAAGTTCTTGAAAAATTTAGGTGAGGTAGGTAAATAAATCTAAAAGTCTTCTTAAGTATTTTTTTAAAAAAATAAATCTTTTTTAAAATATTTTTATCCAGAGAATTCTAACCACAGTGTAGTACAACAGGGAACTGTTACTGAATTTTAACTATGGCTCAACATTTTTCTTTAAGTTTTTTCCTGTTTATTATTTCTATGCAATGATCACATTCCCATTTTTTTGCATGCATTCATTTTCAATTAAGTGCATATCTTGTCATTCATACAGAAAATGCTGGTACTTTTCACAGGAAATTTGACACACTTCAGACTGATTATTCTAGGTAAGGATTTTTAGAAGAAAAAAATGTCTTTGTCTTGCACTAAGTAAATGATGTGAGGTGTCTATTGCATTGCATGCATTGAATAGCAAATATCTGTGTTATTTATACAGTAACAGCTGATGAGGGAAAATATAATCTGGAGTTTGTTCCAAAACAGTTATAGATATTGCACTGGGTTTTGCTGGTTTAGACAAAGATCATACACAAGAATTCATTGTAAATAAAATAAAGGTAAATAATTGTAAATAAAATGAAGGTAAATAAAGAAGTATTGCAATTTCTGTGTACTAAAACTAAATTTTAAGTATTGTTTCTTTAATTACTATTATGTTATAATCTGTCTAATTTAATGCAAATTTATGGGAAAAAATCACTGAGATTTTAAATACTGCAATATTACCTCCTTAGAGAGAGCTAATATTAATTTTTTCTAACACATATACACTAGTGATCAGAATATCTTATACTCCATAAAAGGAGTAAAATAAATAGACCGTAAGATATGACTCATTCATAAGGCTCTATAGAAGTGTAAGAAGGCTCTATAGAAGACAGAAAGAATATATTATTCTAAAAGACTGAATGTGATCCAACTGCCTTAAGCTTAGTGAAAACTAGATTCCTCTTGCTCGAGTTCTGACCAGTACTGTGTTTGTGTCCGAGTCCTTTAAACTCCCTTTGGCTGAACTCTAATATAAATGTAAAAATAGATCAGAAAAATACTCAATGTCTTTTTCTGGGTGCTATCAAGATTTTAAATGTTTGTAATACTCTGTTTTTATAGCATGACAGTTAAATATATGACTATAATTTATAATTATTAAGAATTAAATATAATGTAAATTATATAACGTATTTAAGGCTAGAATAGAAATATGTCCATTAATGAAATTCCAATTTCAACCAAAAGGAAAAGATCACTTCAACTCAAAGGTGAAGTTTTTGACGGATAAATCATTAGTTCAGTATTTATTTAGGGTAAATATAAATCCTTTTAATTTTGAGAATTGTATCACATTTGCACTTAGACTTCTTATTTTTCAATATGCAGTAGCTTTTCCTTCAATATATAAATAAGTGTGCAGTTACAAATTTATTTTAAAGCTTGATGTATTTGGGGTTAGGCAGTCAGTCTTCAGGCCAACCTTTTTACTACTTGTCATAATACAAACATCTAAAGAGGAAAAAAAAAATAAAAAAATCTAGCAGTTAGTGCTAAATGCTAAGCCTTTTACTGCACAATGGCTATCTTCACTGTATAATAACATCTGACAAATAGACTATTACCATCAGAGGGGAGGCTTTTAAATCAGACTTTAACTACTTTTATTAAATCCTTGGAAGGTAATCACTGAAATTATATTTTTTTCTTGTGTGTTTATGCTTCTGTCTAGAGTCTTTAGATACTTTCCAGTTACAATCTATCTACTACCTGTTGTGAAACACTGGTAACAAGATAATACAAACAATTAGAAAAGTGCTGCTCACTCCTGAAGAATTGTTATTACCTTAAATTAAGGTTTCCAAAGGGAATACACAACAGTGTTTCAGTGACATTTTTTGTTCTAAAGATATCCAAAGATATCTTTTGTTTCCTACATATCCTGTCTAATCAGTAACTCACAGGTGGCTGCAGAATGGTGTCAACGTATTAAATATTACTTACTCTCTTAGGAGTAAGTAACATTAAATTTCAAATCCACTCACACAATAAACGAGGTCTATCTATGATCCATTTATACATTATGTCAAAACAGAGTATCTTAAGAACCCTTCTTGATTAATTTTAATTATATGTTTCTTAAACATTTCAAAATCTGTACTCAGTAATTAAATATGCCACAATGTTACACACTAAGGGTGAGATGTAAGCCCACATGTCTCCCACTTGCCATGCTCTGTTGCATGTGTTTTCCCAGCTTGAGACCCATTGTGATGGTCCCGGGCAGCCACTCCAACCTGTGAATGAGTGCTTCTCATATGGGGAGACAAAACATGGGTTCTCATAAGGCAGAGTTGTGAGGAGAAGCTCATCACTTTGACCGTTGGTCTGCTAAGGGCTATTCTGCTATTTTGCCTCTTATCTCTGCCAACTACACTCTACGCTGTTGCTAATTTCTGACATAGTAGGAAGGGATCTACAAAGTGGTTACTAGAAATAATATTGACATAAATTACAGAAAGAAACACAACCCTACTATACATGACACCAGTACCCTTCCTGTTAGCTGTTGGGTGAGTCCTTCCCTGTTGGGAAGATTGATCAGTGGGCTCCTACCCTATTTTGGGAAGGCCTACACTATGAAGTACCTCTGCCTTGGACAGTGAGCTCTGAAACTGAAGCTGATGGAGATGAGTTCTCATGTCTGCATGCCCAAGCAAATTCTTTCACAGACAGGCTGGACATATCCATACTGTATAAGATTTGCTTTTGCATCTCCTCTAAACCCCAAGTATAGATTTTAAGACTAAAAAAAGCACTTTTTATGTGTGTGTCATTGGTTTGGGTTTTTTTAATTCAAAGTGAACACAGCTGACCAGAGTGGTGTATTTTTTAACATGAAAATGAAGGTGTGTGATGACATTCAAGGAGATAAAGTTTGCTGATATATTGTTGCAAGACTGTATAGAAAGGGAATAAAACTTGTCTGCTGCAGTATTCTATCCATACTGATTAACACAAAAAAAGAGACCAAGGTTCCAGGATAAATTTGATTGCAAAATTATTTGACAGAGTTGATGTATCCTTTATTTGTTTTTGAATAAGTCTATGCCTAATTAGATTAGGGCTCCAGAAAACTGAAGAATTGGGCTCAAAAGGGTACCAAGTACTTTGCGTATTTTCTTGTCTCCCTCTTTCCACAATCTGCAAAACATTTACAAAGTAAATAGATCATGCAACTTCTTTTCTTTTACTAAAAGGATAGGCGATCTTTCTGCACAAATATTGAAAAATTCTGTTCAGAAACCAGAATTGTTTGGGGCTTATCAGTAACTTATCACTTGGAGCTCAAGATGGAGAAAAAGGGAGTACTGATGCGTTATACTCAGCCCTACAGAAAATACAGAATCGTAGAATCATAAAATGATTTGAGTCAGAAGGGACCTTAAAGTCATTTAGTTCCAATTCCCTTGATATGGGCAGGGATGCTTTCCACTAGATCAGCTTTCTCAGAGCTCCATCTACCCTGGCCTTGAACATTTCCAGGCATGAGACGTCAACAATTTCTCTGGGCAACCTATGCCAGGGCCTCACCACCCTCATAGTGAAGAATTTCTTCCTAATATACAACTTAAATCTACCCTTTTTCAGCTTAAACCTAAACATAATGTAGTTAGAATGAGGAAAAAAAAATACTGACTGCAACAGTACTATAATATACAGTAATATACAAAATGTATAATTATCATGCAGACTACTTTTGGGTTTCATTTTTTTGGTTGTGCTTTGTTTTATGTACTACTTTCCTGGCAACTTGTCTTACAGCTTGTCTTACAGTTTAAAGGAACACTATTTATCAGTTTTCAGGCAAGTAAAAACATACTTCTTGTTTTCCCCTCAATGTGTTTGTTAGTTTAACAAACTGTTGGTTTTACACGTGATATTGTATACCAAAGGCTCAATTATAACAAAAAACAACATTCATGCCAGAAGTGTGAGACTTTTTTAGCTGTCAAAGGATACAAACTAGTTTGCAAAATCAGATGTCATGGTCACCTGAAGTCAAAGCTCTCAAGTACATTTTTTCACCTGTTTTGATAAGATGTATACAGGAAAGTTCATGTCCACCACAAGCTGTCAAGTGAAGTAGAAACCTATATGATGCAACATAAAAATTATAGCACTTTACTTGTACTGCTGCAGTTTTCTTTAAAAAATGAACAAAACATAAATTTATTAAAATTAATAGATTTTATTATGTCTCACATAAAATAGAAGCAATAGGTGCATTTACAGTCATTTAACACCCCCTGCATGTGAGGATACAAGTGGCATTTATTCCCTTTGAGCCTCTTGCTTTATTGATAGATTCAATGCCTCAGTGAGTAAACTGGAAAGGAAATTTAATGTCTAGAGACTACTTTGTACTGTTTACTACCCTTGTAGAGATGATAGCTCCTTAAGAAAGCCTATGGGTGATACTTGTCATGTAATCTCCTGCCAAATCTATTCCACAACCTATGCAATTAAAATCAACGTGATGAAAAATGCAAAAGAATAAATTGTGAAGAGCCTCAGTTAATAAGGGGCTAAAAGAAACTTCTGCCATTTGGTTTGTACATATTTACATAAGTAGAGAACCTCTTTGCAGACATGCAGGTCTGCCCCAAGGACATCTGCACTTAAATGAAACTTAGACAAAACTTCCCATCCTTCAGTGCCTGGTGAAGTCAACCTGAGTTTATGATGTCAAAGTTGTCCTTTGCTTTAGATTTATTTTTCCTTTATCACCAAAAGGGGGGGCTTCAAGGGTATGGGTTGGCATTAGTTTAAGAAAGGTACATTTTTGTAGATGTACATTTGGAAGCAGATGGTGGAATTGGAAGAAAAAGGAGTCTTACATATAAACTATATTTTGAAAGTGAATTAAGGAAATTTCAGGAAACGGATATTTAAGTTAGAATTCTACATTGTGAATACATCAGAAACACTAATCTGTTACAGTCCCTAGACTACTATCTAGTTAACAGGAATTTAATTAGGTATATCAGTATGTTTATGTAAAAAAAGAGTTTATAGTTAATATTTGACTTTTTTTCTGAAAAGAGCTAACAAAAAAAACTGATGAAAGAAAGTCATAGACATAGTATGTTCATGCATTAATTTACAAATGCATTTTCAAAGTACTACACAGGCTATTAACAAAGCAATTCCCATTAGAGAAGGCAAATGAAACCTTATTTCCTGCTTTCAAATTGTGGGTGCAAGAATGCTTTTTGAAATACCTACAAAGTAGGTGAATACATTACAGTGCTGACCTACTGGTTTGGAACGCCAAGAGAGAAAATGTTTTAAATAAATGGGCAGAGGAGGGAATGACTGCTAAAGCAATTCTGTTCACTTTGTAAAGCAATGACCCAGAGGAAGAGATGTGCAATAGAGAGATAAAATTTCCTGATACTAAAATCCTGAGCAGCATAATAGCCATTGGCAGGAAAAGTATAGTACAAAATTGCTTGGATAGACTAATTGCCTGAACTGAAAAATACAGTTCATTATTAAAAAATTTAAACTCCTGTAGCTAGAGCTCCTTTTTCATACTAAAAAACAAGAAAAGAAAACATAATTTAAATGACCGACTGAAAAAGAATTCTGAGACTAGAACAAATAAAAAAGCATTTTAAATATCTTTTTCCTATACAGAATCACAGTGTTCAAAGTGTGGTGTGGCCCACCCTCCACGTACTGAGTATAAAACTCCCTGAACACAGTTGGTTTGGTGCCTTGGGAGTCTTACTGGCTGTTTTGACTTCACCTGGCAAATCCAAGGTGTGAGAAACTGGACTATTAATGGTTAATGACCGAAAAGATTTGCCCATTTGTGGAGGCATGAAATTGCTTTGCTGAAGCTGAGCTTTGAGGTCAGTAAGAAGCAGACCCTGCAAGACTGGATGGTGGTTTTTATCAGGGTAATTGTCCTCTGCTGAGTAGTAAAACTCCACCCCTACAGGCAGAGAAGGTCTGATGGGGCATTACTGGCTCAACTGTGCTGACATGAGAGGCAGATGTCATGCCTTAGAAGGTGTCATAAACCATCAAAGACCCTTCAAGTTCTCCCAGACTAATTTCTGAGGCCTTCCACCAGAGGACTGACAGCTCCCCCCACATAAAGGTGAGGTACCAGGGTGTTTCCTCCTGAACCTAAGTGTATATTAGCCTACTGGACTTTGTGTTTCAGGGGCTTCTTTCCTCCCCAACCTCGACAGATCAAGACCATCACCTTGACCAACAGACAAGTAAATTGCAACATTGAAGTCTTGTCACAAGATCCATGCATGGTGATGTTTTTACTCTAATCCTTTCTTTCTTTCTTTTCTTTCTTCCTTTCTCCCTTTCCTCCTTCCTTTCCCCCTTTCTTCTCTCTCTTTCTTTTTCCTTTATACATTTTCTTAATTAGTATTTTTATGCTTTTATATCGCTACATTACTATATTACTATAGATAACAATAACCAAAAGAACTACATACATGCTTTCTATTGCAACCAAAATTGTTCTAAAATAAACCCTACGTATATACATTTGCAAACAGTGATCATTCAATGTCATTTCACTCTAAAGTGCCCCAAGGGATCTATTGACAAGAACCTGGATTACCCTTCCCTTCAGGGGCGGGTCGTAACACAAGGGAGGTGGTGGCCTAAAATTCTCTGCACTCCCACTTCCTGTGTGCACATTGTCGTTGCTGCGTCCCTGGCGAGCCTCAGTCTGTCTTCTTATAGGAATAACAGCAATATAGCAAATACCAATGCCAGATTTACAGGAGAAGGTGGGTTCATTTTTAAGCAAAATTTATTTCATTAATTCACACTCACACTCTCCTACCCATATACTCTATATACCAGGAACCTTGTATTCAGGCTGTCTGCCCAGGATACCTCTCAGAGGCCTGGATGCCAACTATCAAGTCTTTGTCACATCTCATGGCTCTCAGTTTGGCAGCAATGTTGTTTTGGCCATGCTTTTACTTTCCTTCTAGTTCTCTATTCTGTATCAGCTGTGTGAGTTGTCAGGATTTATTCAATGTACTTTATGTCTGGGGTCTTGGTGACTTGTAAATCTAGAAGACATCAGTGCATTGTACTCTGATATACCCTCTCTTGGTGTTTGTTCCTTCCATTTTTCTCACACCAGATGCTAAATTCCATCCTTCAAACATGACAATTTTGTTATTTCTATTACAGTTCTCTACATTGTTGAGTTGTTGTTGGTATGACCTCATAGCACAAAATGGAATAGATGGATACTCTTGGTTCAAGAAAATCCTTTCATGGTGGGAAAAGTCTTCAAAGAACTATGCGCAACAGAGGATATCTTTCTTTCAGAGCCCAGAGCCAGCCAGAAGGATGTTCCACCATATCAGAAAAGCAAGTGTTAGGTACTTTTTGGTTTTGAGCTGTGACTTGCTGCTTGTGGGATCATAAGGTAATTCAGGCTGTAAGAGACCTCAGGGTAATATCCACCCTCTTGCTGAAAGCATGATGAGTTATAAGATAAGAGTAGATTGCTCAGGGTTTTATCTGATCTGGACTTGAAAGTATCCATGGACAGAGATCACACAGCCTCATTGGGCAAAATCTTTCAAGGCTTGTCTGTCTTTGTGGTGAAAAGGTTATCACTAAACGAAGTAAGCAGATATTGCTCATTGAGTTTTGTGGGAGCAAGTTTCAGATTTTCCTGATTAGAAGACATATGGCCTGATTCAGAAACAGATGATCATATTAAACAGCAGAGAGACTTGTATGAGGGATGCAAATGACTGCTTTCTAGGGCATTTGTGGAGCTCTGATCACATTACAGTAAATTCTTGCTCTTAAGAAGAATTCCAGCCATGTCAGTGGAGCTAGAGTAATTTTGTGGATTCCATGAATTCATAACATGCAAAAAGCCAATAATAAATGGGGTTGATGAGCTGCAAATTCATACAGACCTGTCATTGTATGTCAGGCGATCCAGCCCTCAGGTCACTATTTCAAATCTTTCTATTTTTTCAACATTCTCTGTGAAACTCTTTAACTGGGAACATTAGATGAGGAATAACATCATTAAAACTAAATAAATTTAGTATCACCTTAATACTTGTTTGATTTTTGCAGGGTTGCATATCTGACAGTTCTGTAACAGCGACATGGGTGTAGGAAGGGTTTCACCTATTTTTAGATATTGAGAACTACCTCATCTGTGCCTGAGGTAGTTACAGTCAAACAATAAACATCTTCAAAAGGTGAGTCATTCTAAGCTCAGTACTTTAGTTAGCTATCTGTGGGGGAGAAAATTTCCTTCTACTAGTACCTGTCTATTATTTTCTGTTAGAGGAGACAGGATTTTACCTTATCCATAATGAGACATCTAATTTGGATTAGAGCAGATACTTTCTACAGTATTTTTTCATAATTGCATTTTTATTGTACTGCTTTTCATGTAACCATTTCTAGCTTTTCACAGGTGATCTGCATTTCTTGTCCTGACATACAAAAGGTCTTGCCGAGTCATTCAGATCTCTTTCCATATGGAAATGATAGATTCAACACAAGATAACCAGAATGCTAAAGGGAACACAGAACTATGGAACTCCAGGAAGAAAAAAACTGAGTATATAACAAATTATACATAATGGTGTTTAGCTACTTGAAGAAATTGCTGAAGCTCTGTGCATAACTAAGCCATGGAATCTATATTATTACTCTTCTGCAAAAGAAACTGCAAGAATTGTTTCATTTCGCAGCTAAAAAATTCTGCAGCCCCCAGCAAAGGTAGTAAACAAATATAAGAGATAACAAAGCAAAGTTAAATTTCAGCTGGAGTGCAGTAGAAGTGATATTCTTTACTGATGCTTTCCATTTTCACCTTCTTGTGTTTGTTTTTCAAAAAATACGAGGAATTCCAGTTTATGATTTTTAAGTGGTTTTGGTTTGTTTTGATTTGTTTTGTTTTGTTACTGGAGGGCTCATTTGTAGCTTTGTCAGCTCACAGCTACGAGGTAGGAAAGCCAGCACTGAAGAATTCTAAATGAAAGTTAGTTATATAAAATATTCCCTAGTCAACAAGGAGGATTGGTCTGTGTTGGTTGGGTTCCAGTCTTGATTCAAAATGTCATTAATATTGACATGCTGGAACTGATACTGTGTCTATAAAGCCTCACATACTGCAGCATTTTCTACAATAAGAGGTGGACAATATGATTCTGTGGTCTATAAGGACTCCCCAGGGATAAGATGAAGCCCTCATTCTGTTTCTTCTCTCCTGTTAGTTGCTCGGCCTATTGCCTGACCATCTGTAGAACTCTTTATGCCACTATTTAATTTGCTTCTCTAAGGTGAGCTCTGAGGAGAAGGCAGCAAGGCGATTTTAGCCTTGCTGCATAATGTCTTATGATCTATTGTTTAAATAGGGCTACCCTAATCTAGCAAGCTGAATAAAATCCTACCTTTGTATTGACTCACAGGCTGGATGGCAAATGAATAGCCATGAAGGCAAGGGAAAGTTTAGTGACTTTAAGGGCCTTCTTGCACTCTGCTAATAACACAGAATGAAACAGTTGTGGCTGTTACAACTGTGATAGTCTGATAACAGAGGCAAGAAAAAGTTTGCAGGTAAATGGAAGTGGTTTTATTCAGCCAGGTAAAAAAAAAAAAACAGAAAAGAAAAATCAAACTCTCAGGTATACAAGATCTTCTAAAGTAAGTATACACACGGAGGAGTTACATTTGAAAGAAAAACTCTACCTTGCTGTTTCAAGGCATTTCTGTTTACAAAAGAATGAAAATTTTTCAGGTCAGTGAGAACTGTGGGTATCAGAAACGTGTTTTAAGTTGTATCTTAGGAGACACCTCCTGATATGTTTTAGCTATCAATAAAATTTACATAGATTTGTTCCACATGACTTCCCTTTTGGAAATATACTATATGTTGGGAAAATATTTATGTTTTTATCTTTCACAGAAACAGTAGTCCCTATTTAATTCTCTGTCTCCCTCTCTGCTCTAACTGTATCACAAAGACTTATGGAATAAAGTGAATCTCCTTGCTCACTTTGTCTGTAGCTGCCTCCAGAATACTATTTTGACAACACAGCTATGTTACCAAGAAGATATATAGGCAGTTAAATATAATACTTGACATTTACATGCCTCTTTTCTTTCTTAGACCTCAAACTGAACTGTAAAAAAGTTTAAACATTTTCATCACTTCACATAGGGAGAAAGCAAGATACAGTCAGAGGCAGAGCTGAGAAGAGAACGAATCCTTCTTATCTCTAGACAGGAGCTTGTCATTTTAGACCAATTATATTGTCTGGTTTTGGTTTGACGGGGAAAAAAACCCATATATTTGAGGCTCCAGCACGCAATGTGAGAAACTGCATGTAGTGATGTGTCTCATTAGGACTTTCTTCTTTGCAGAAATAGCCCATCGACAAATTCTTATTGCCATATACAGTCTGCTTAGAGAGTTTTAGCTCAGTGTTCTTCCTGAATAAATAAGATATGAGGTTATTTTCATGTCTTCGTTTCTGACTAAATTGCTGGCAGCAGTCAGAAAACTTTTAGAGGAAAAAAAATTTTGCTGGGAAACACGTGAAGGAAGTTTGTATCTCCTGGGCTAATTCTATAACTTTTTAGCTGTAGATCTGAATACGTTTATGAGTGAAGATGTGATTTATGCTTCAAGTAAGGAAAGATGATAAAGATAAATTAGATAATCCAGTCCATTTGATCATCAAGTAAGCTGCATTGACAATTCTTTGATAGAGAACAAAATCATATTAAAATGATAAAAACAGAATTAACAGGAACAGAGAAGAAAGAAAAAATAATAAAGGAGATAATTTTAGGAGACTAAATAACAGAAAAAATAATCCTTGAATTGTGAATAAAAAATGGCTCATTGTGAAATAGATGCTCCCAATTTGATTTTGGGAGCTTAAATTCTACAAGCTGTGCTGTAAAATTACATCAGAAACAGCAGTTCCACAAGCAGAAAATTAACCACAGTTAGGAGCAGATAGCCAGGAGACTGTGTATTAAGCTTTTCCTTGATATGAAATCACATTTTGATTTCATTATTGACATGAGCAGAACTACTGCAGGTCACATACGGGTTTCCAGTTATATGCATTGATGCCTTGTGTTTTCATAGACCCATTCCATCATCTGAAGAGTGAGACTGATGTATGTCTTTCAGGTAGCATTATGAGATTTTTCGAAAAAATAGAGTTCAATTTTTTGTTTTGGTGTTTATTACAGACCTGTTTGGACACTGATCAGAAATGTTTTCCCTTTAGGAAAAAATTACAAAACCAAAACAACCCTAAAAATTAATTTTAAAATGCTTTATATATAAAGAAGAAAGTATTGAATAGAGGTTTGAAGTATTCTGATTTGCAAAGCAAGGCTAAAGTAAAAATGACACAGGATTTTAATCCAAATCCCCCATATCTGAATTCCTGAACATTAAAAAGGACAAGGAATAATTATTTTTTTTTTCATTCTATCCTATTAATGAGTCAGTTGGGTTTCAAGCACTCTTAATCGGTGCAATTTAAACAATTTATTTCAATTCTTGAACAGAATAATCTGGATTGTGCTTATTACTGGACAAAAGAAAGACTGTGAGGAACACTCTTTTATTCCAGTGTTAATGAACAAGATCTTTCTAATTCAGGAATACTCAGGATATCAAAAAATCCCAACACCAGACATGCTACAGACCATGGCTTTCTCATAGCAACTAGAAAAATTTAGTCCAGTGTTTGGAAAACAAGTTTACTCATTCAAATTAGTGTTACGTGTTCCTGTTAAATGGCTGTCAGACTGTAAAAGTTTCTCCTGGGCAGAGTGCCCCTGAATCCCTACTAGAGCTCTGCCTTTCAAAGACAAAGCAGAGCGGTTTATGTTGCTGTGTAAGCTGAAAATGCTGGTTCTTAGGTACATTCTTTGGCACTTCACTGTGTGAAGCTTTTACTAATTAAACAGCTTTGCTTTGTGAAGTTTGTGAATTTCATAAAAAGTTTAAAAAACAGTGTTTAAACTTAATGCAAACAATCCAAGGTTAGAGACTAAATGCTTACTTATTCATGAAGCTCTGGGCTTTCAGGTCCTTTTAGCTCCATTTTGTTCCCTACTTGATTACATATGCCTCTTCAAATTTTTTTTCCCCTTCTTTCCCATTACAAAGTTTACTAGTTCTCAAGACAAAAATTAACAATCTCTGCATGGTGGTTTTTTATTAATAGATGATGTTGTTGTGTGGCATGAGTTAATATAAAGTCAGTGATATGTTCAAGTGCAGAAAACACCTTAGAAGGGAAATGACTGAACCACTTTGATGGAATCTCTTCATAAAAATGTATAAAGAGAACACAAGGAAGACAAAGAAATGGAGGTCAGTGAAAAACTAAATGAGAAAGAGCAGAGGAAAAGAGATGGTAGAAGAAATCAGAGATACGTTTAATGCAGGTGTCATAAAGAAAGCAAAGGCCAAAGAATTCTACCCATTAAGTAGGGAAACTTCAAATCACCTATGATATGCAACATTTCCATTTGTCTGTTATGGCATAAACCTAGCTCTCTTCTGAGGCACCCATTGCCTATGTAAATTCTGGTTCCCAAAATCATTCCTTTAATTTGTACCTTTTCCATTGAGTTTCTAGCAGAAGTCCATTTTTGCAAGTCCAGTAATGCATTTTGGAACCCATTCATTGTGGGGAGGAGAAATTCAAAGCAGATATTTTAAATGAGTTCCTCAGCATTCATTCAGAGATCCTCAGTCACAAGTATAAACCAGACTGTAGTCTTCAGCAACTATCATTTGTTTTTCCAAATTTAATGAAGGTTTCTGAATTGATCATTTGCTTAAGGTTTTATCTCATTTGTTCAGTTTTTTCTACCTTACAAACATATTCTTACAAAAAAGAATAATAGATAGTAATACTATTCCCTCAAAAACTGTGTTTGAAAACCAAAGAAGAATTTAGTCTTTTGTGTATAATGGCATAATATTTATTTTTTTCCCTACCGCGGCAAAAGTAGCATTGATGAATAGACATCAAGGAGTAATTCTTCAGTTTGAAACTATTTCTTCCATCTAAAACTCAACTTCGTACAAGGCACTGTACTACACTGTGTGTAGTACTGGTCTAAGCATGCTTTAAGTGTAATTGCTGCTTTGTACAAAGACTAGTATTTTCCACAGATATTGCATGAATCTCTGACTTAGATAAAATGAAGTCAACACAGAAACTAATGCCAGTTCTTGTCACTGTTTATCTGCATTTTAGCTTGAGTGGAAACTAGGAAGAGAAATCCAGTCAAATGAGATCTGGCTTATGACACTGGCTGCTGGAGTCAGACATTGTATTGCTTGTCTCCTGTTGCTACTAGAAATTTACATCTTGAACCATGAAAGCTGAGGCACACGTTTCCTCTAGGGCTTGGAAGAAGAACTGAAAAGATAAGGAAAATATTTGCTTGAGATGCACGCAAACTCAGTAGGCAGGTCATGTATTTTGAAGATACACTTAACAACAGTAACAGTCTTACAGCCGCTCTGGAGAGTAATGCTTATCTCCCGTGTCATTTGAAGCATGAGTTAGTCACTTTGTCAATCAGCTCAGCACTACAAAGCAACATGAATGGCCATTGTAATTCAGTTTCTTGGCAGAGGTATAATTTAATGGTTTGTGGTAGCTAAATATGAAGTTAGTTGCAGAGGTAGAGGGCCTCGTAGATTTTCATTTTATCATTATTCTATGGAATATGGTAGATAATTTTCAAAAAAAATATGCCAGTACACCTGTAATGCTGCTGATAACTTGTCTTTCATCTGTGAAATTGCTTTTAGAGTTGGTACCGAAGCACTGCAACTTTGCTACATGCTGCATTCATTTGAAAGACACCCTGCTGCTGTAGCTTGGAAGAAGTACTGTTGAATTTTAAAGGTTTTTTTGGACTAATGCAGTGATCACTGAGGACAGGCATCAGAGACATGATATTTGCATAACAGCTTTTAGAAGTAGTAGTAGAAAGCAAATGTTGTAAAAATGTGGATGAAGGGGACTTTCTTAGCACCAGCCTATCCCAAGTACTATTCAGTATTCAGCTGGCTCTACTCTAGTGTCTGTTCTAATAATACCTACCCTGAGTACAGTATTTTTAATAGAAATATGCTCAGCTAATATCTCCAAAGTAAGAAATATCTCCACTTAACAAATTCATTTGCAAGGAGGTAAGTGGCAAAATGAGAATTCAGATCTCTGTCCCCTGGCTTCATATTTACTTCTTGAAATTAAAAGGGAGGGAGCTCTGTCATTTCAAACCAGAAAATATGTTTGCAGATTTTATCTGCAATTTTTTATCTACTTTAGAGTAATGCTTATCTGTAAAGAACCACTGCAATCTTAAAAATATACTGCAATGCCTAATTGATCAATGTAGTTTAGAAGGTGTGAATACAGATTAAAGGGGAAAAAAAAGATAGCATAATGATTTTAACTGGGACATGGGAATTATTATATTTACATGTTTCATTAAGAGCTGAAATTTTTTTGCATACTTACTTTATCATATATTTTGAAAAAAACAGACCTTTAAAGAATAATAGCTGTTTTTTCTTATTTACCCCCATTTCTAATAGGGAAAAATATGTTTCTAAGTGACTTTTCCTCTTCCATTCATCTTAAGAAGCTGAGGTTTTAGTTCTTTGTGTCTCTTGCAGGTCATGAGCTAAAAAATATCCAAACTACACTAGCTCCTTGTTTGTGCATCTCCAAGTTGTCAGTAGAACTCCCTGAAGCATTCTCTGATGCCTGAAATGGGGTCTGGGGAGAGAGAAGGCAGAGAAGCACAGAGAGCAGCATATTTATGTGAACTGTATCCTTGTAGAGCAGACATCCTTTCAAAAAAATTCTCTCTTTGCCCAGATAATTAGTTTGAACTTGAAACAGCAGGAAAAAATAGTACATGCCTAGTTTGCATTGGACTGTTCACTTTAGTCATGCAATGATTTAGAGACATGAGACACTCACTTTGTCTTTTCTGGTTACCTGAACATTAGCTCATTATAGTTTAAGGAGGGGGAGTAGTTCTGCAGTTGCACATGTAGGGCTTACATCAGTGATATTTCTGTTTGGACACGTAGGGATATGGATACATAAATCCAGTACCATTCTTAACCATTTGAACAGTGTGCTCACCTCAGATGACATTTCCCACTGTGCAGAGAAGCTGCAGTTTCCCTTCAAGAAACGCTTTGAGCTAAGCTAAAAACGACCCTGTCTTTTATTTTGGACTACCAACTGTGTGCTATTGGACTCAAACAGACACTAACCAGTGTGAACAAATGTTGTCTTACCTTCGTATCATTTTTTTGCCTATTAGTTTGGTTTTCTTTTAAATAAACAAAGAAAGTTACCCTTTGGTGGCCAGTTTATTTATTTGAATTGGCAAAAATGTCTTACTTTAATATTTACTGTATGGTCCTATAGTGGGAAGTCTAGGATTTCCCAGCCCAGTATAGGTCAAGGTCCTGTAAGAACAAACAAACAAAACTGAAACATGTACTGACATCAAAACTATAAATTTGAAACATTCAGAAAAAATATTAAGGTCTTTCAAAGTCATGAAGATGGTTGAAATGTAAAGAGACTGCAAATGCAACCAACTGAAAATACTATTTTTTCCATTTGTCTTCTTTCAAAATACATTTTATTAATATTTTATTGGACTTTTCAGCTTTGGAGTCATCAGACTTACAGTAAAGGGACAAAAATTGATACTGCTGTGAAACAGCATTTGTATCTCCATAATGAAGATTTACTCATAATCAAAACATGAATATAATGTTCTAAATGACAACTCCAGTAAGGCCAGTCTTATGTGACAGTCACTGCATCAGAAGTCCTTATACTCCCTTTTGGCTTGGATGTTGCATAACTATTATACAGTCCAGCAAAGTGCAATCATCTCCAATGTAGAGTTTTACATACACTACACGGGCATGAATCATTGCCAATGCAGCATGCTTTTCTTCTGCATCAGTGTTCTGATTATTCTGAGGACTAGTGTTAGTGTACCCTATAGTTTTTACAATATAAGTTTTGTGATGTTTACATTGTATAAATGTAAATGGACAAAATGGAGAACTTTGCAGCAGAGTTTAAGAGCTGAAATGATGAAATAAACTGGTGTAACCGGCAAAGGGAAGCGTTGCTTTTAGATTTGGGAAAGCCGAGTGTTTCTCTGAAACTGCCTAGAAGAGAGGTTCCCATACTGTTATCCTTGAATCACTATTGATCTTAAAGACACTCACTTTTCATACCCATCCATTCTCATTTTGTGCCGTCTCTCATTATTTCTAAATACTACTGAACTTCCCTCAAAGATGGCTAAATATATTCAGCATTTTCATAATATCAGCTTACTCACATGGCCACAGGCAGGCTATCTCACTGTTCGTGGCAGAAATCATCCACATAATTGAAAATGAGAAGGAAGCTGTACTGCCACATGTTGTCTGAAAGGTACTTCTCCTTAAGAGGGTGGTTAATCTTATCCAACCTTTGTCATGTATGAGGTAGGTGTCTAAGCCAGTTGTTTATGTTCTACTTTTAAACGAGAGATAAAAATCTCTTATGCTTATCTTGCTTTGGTCTGCAAGCTTCCAGAAGTACTTGTTGCTCTGCATTTTTTCCAAAGAGGCCCCAATATCTGGTTTACTCTAGACAGTGATTTTTTAAGCAGTTGCAGTTAGATAAGATGAAGTTCATCATCAGATATTACAGAGTGCTGCACACTGAGTACAGTCACTTTGCCAGTTGTTCTGCCTGGCCAAATAAAAAGCAGTTACAACAAACCACCAGAGCACCAAGAACGAGGGGATATTTTCAACACTTCTCAGAAGTGTTGAATTCTTGGAAATCTTATATGATAGCTATAAACAGTTGAATTAGAAAGAATGACTTACCTTTGAATTATTATTACAGTCAAAATTTGAATTGCATAGTCTTAGTTTTCACATCCAATTTTCGTTTTTCTTGCTTCTTTTGTGTTCACCTTTCCTAAACTAGTTTCATACAATATGCTTGGCTACAATGTCACATGCGAAATAAAGCTGAAAAACTATTTTGGGGAATATCCATGACAGAAACTGCCTTCTGGCTCATACTTACTTTAATGACTCAGGTAGCCCTGGTTTATCTGAAAACGTGAACATATTAAAAATAAGGCATACAGATTTATTCCAAGTTTCTACTTGGAGCTAGAGTGGCGATCGAGCTCATTTGCATGTCAGAGTCCCTTACACCTCTCAGTGTGGTTTATTTGCAGCTCTGTGTTCATTGCTTGAATTTGCATTTCTAATTTAGTAGAGGTATTTAGAATTTCATTATCTATGTGCTTTAAGAACCATGCTAAAATCCTTTATTACTAAAAGGAGTTCAAAGCAATGAAACTTTAAATACAAATCCCTTGAGCTATTATGTAAGTGCCATGCACTGCACAAAATTTAGATTAAGTAATAGTAAAGAGAAGTTAGGTATGAAACAAAGAAATTTTCTATGCTAATTTAAAATTGTTTTCTTGGCTTTTTAGGAAAATAAATTAACCTCCTTCTTTGTCCAATGTTGACTTAATAGCTTTAACTTGACTGTCAATGTAAAATTCAGATTTATGTTCTGGGGTTTCAACATCTTTCTATTTGTCACAAGTAAGTGCTTTATTTTTAAATGTGTGTATAGTAATGTATGAATACTTTACTGGATGAATACTTTACTAGCATGACACATAAATCAGAGGAGATTTTGGATTTCTGTATTTTGTATCTCTGTTGTTTCTTGCCTGCCTAACAGCTGTAAATGTTCACAGAATATTTAGACGGAAAATATTTAACAAGCAGAAAATATTTTCCTTTTGCTTGCCCTTCCCAGAAAGTTGCTTAATTTTTGTATACACTTCCACATAGTGTATCTATGTGCATATCTATTGTTTATATATGCATTATATGCTACACACACTCTTTTTGTAACATAAACTATTTATGATATAAATAAATATGTGTTACAGTTGATCCTTAAATCAAATCCAGTTGAATCCTAGGTTGATGAATGCCATGCACTTTATCTAGTTAAGTTTAATTTTCTACACTTTCTATTAAAGCAATACTTGATATACCTGTTAGATAATGATCTATTTCTTTAACTTTTTTTTTATTTTTTTTTTAATATTTTTGAGACATCCTTAGATGAAATCAGAATTTTGTTGCAGAACATTGTTATTCTCCGGAACAAATTAGTGCAAATTCTATTTTCTGTGCTTAGGTAATTCCTTATATCTATGTATTGTAACTCTTGCATTTTCGACTCTAATAATTGTATTTTTTATAGTAAAATTAAAATGATTGAATACTTCTGCTTTTGCTTTCCATTTTTTTTAATTTGCAATACTTAAACTTAGATGGTTCCTCCAAACTGCACACAGTCTTGCTTCCTGTTAACTGTACTTAGAATTCATGGCACTTTCAGCCATGAAGTAGGAAAGAAGTGACATTTAGTATCAATTTGATTTGAGTACTCATTCATAAAAGCTTTTAGCTTTGATTGGAATGACAACATCAATTTTTACCTTTTACAGAGCTTGCTGTGCACTGAAAATGAAGCATTTTGATGAGTTCCTCTACACCTGTGTGAAATTAGAAACGAGAGACAGAGAATGGCCCAATATCCAGTTAGGTAAGGGAGTGTGTACCAAACTTTGCTGAATTAACTTCACATGGGAGCTAACAATAAAATGATAGACATTTCGCCTATTATCTCACTATCATGTAGACAGAAATATTTAAATCTCAAACAGACTTACAATCTCAGCATTGGCTACTGATACTATTATATGTATTTAGTCCATTCTTGGACTATTTTTAGCAGATGAATCATCGAATCATGGGCTCATAGAATGGTTTGGTTTGGAGGGGATCTTAAAGATCATCTAGTTCCAACCACCCTACCATGGGCAGGGACACCTTCCACTAGACCAGGTTTTTCAAAAACCTATGCAACCTTGCCTTGAACACTTCCAGGGATGGAGCATCCACAACTTCTTTGGACAATCTGTTCCAATGTCTCTCCATCCTTACACTAAAAAATTTATTCCTAATATCTAGTATAAATCTTCCCTCCAGTTTAGAGCCATTACCACTTGTCCTATTACTATTTGCCCTTGTAAAATTCCCTCTCCAGCTCTCTTGTAGGCCCTCTTTAGGTACTGGAAGCTGCTCTAAGGTCTCTCTAGAGCCTTCTCTTCTCTAAGCTGAACAATTCCAACTCTTTCAGTCTGTCTTCGTAGAACGAGATGAATGCTTCTACAGTTGGATAATTTCTTTCTTCTAATGGATTGCTTAGAGCTATGAAGATAGTCTTTATTATAAAGGGATCAGTAACAAAGGCTAATATGTCATTAGAAACATGATTGGGCAGAAACCCTTGGAACTAAAAAGTAGAAATTGTTTAGAAATGCTGTTGGCCCAGCATGAGACTATTGGATAGCTGATAGTTTATGTTAGTAATTTTCCAAATATATGAAAGAGGGATTTATGGCTAAGAGATCTAAACAAGGATGTGGTCTATCTAGACTTCAGTAAGGCCTTTGACACTGTCTCCCATAATATACTCCTGGAAAAGCTGGTAGCCCATGGCTTGGACAAGTGTATCCTCTCCTGGATTAGGAGCTGGCTGGAGGGTCGGGCCCAGAGAGTGCTGGTGAATGGAGCTGCATCCAACTGGCAGCCGGTCACCAGTGGTGTTCCCATCTTTATTGATGATTTAGATGAGGGGATTGAGTCCATCATCAGCAAATTTGCTGATGACACCAAACTGGGAGGGAGTGTCGACCTGCTGGAAGGCAGGAGGGCTCTGCAGAGGGATCTGGATAGACTTGAGAGATGGGCTGATTCCAATGGGATGAAGTTCAATAAAGCCAAGTGCCGGGTCCTGCACTTTGGCCACAACAACCCCCTGCAGCGCTACAGGCTGGGCACAGAGTGGCTGGAAAGCAGCCAGGCAGAAAGGGACCTGGGGGTACTAATTGACAGGAAGCTCAACATGAGCCAACAGTGTGCCCAGGTGGCCAAGAAGGCCAATGGGATCTTGTCCTGTATCAAAAATAGCGTGGCCAGCAGGAGCAGGGAAGTGATCCTTCCCCTGTACTCTGCGTTGGTGAGGCCACACCTTGAGTATTGTGTTCAGTTCTGGGCCCCTCAGTTCAGAAAGGATATTGAGGTGCTGGAGCGGGTCCAGAGAAGAGCAACAAGGCTGGTGAAGGGACTGGAGCATAAGTCCTATGGGGAGAGGCTGAGGGAGCTGGGGTTGTTTAGCCTGGAGAAGAGGAGGCTCAGAGGTGACCTCATCACCGTCTATAACTACCTGAAGGGAAGTTCTAGCCAGGTGGGGGTTGGTCTCTTCTCTCAGGCACTCAGCAATAGGACAAGGGGGCACGGGCTTAAGCTCCGCCAGGGGAAATTTAAGTTGGATATCAGGAGAAAATTCTTTACAGAGAGAGTAATCAGGCATTGGAATGGGCTGCCCAGAGAGGTGGTGGATTCACCATCCCTGGAGATTTTTAAACGCAGATTGGACGTGGCACTGAGTGCCATGATCTAGTAAATGGACTGGATTTGGACCAAGGGTTGGACTCGATGATCTCAGAGGTCTTTTCCAACCCAATCGATTCTATGATTCTATGATTCTATGATATGTGACAGTTGAGATACTGTTGAGGGCCAATTGTTAAGAGATAACTGCATCTTACTGTCCATTGCTATAAGCAAATGTAACTAGAACTGAGCATAACTTTAAGGCTGTGCAAAGGATTTATGCACTATTTAATACTATATTCTATCTATTTTTTAATAGCCAGTTTTTTAATCTCAAGCAGCCATTATTTTTTCATTAATGTGCATTCTACTATGCAACTAAGATTATCATAAGTATCTACCCTAAATAGACAGGAACTAAAGATTTTGTTTTGCTTTGTTTTATCAGGACCTCTTCTGAGTGGCATCCTAGGGAACTAGAAAGAAACAGGTTCTATATAAACAAAGTCTATAGTGTATGCACATACATAGTCATAGACTTGTGACACTGTGAATCAAATTCAATAATATATTTATTAGCTTCTTTATACTAGCCTTGAAATAAAAATCTACTTTAAATCTTATTGAACTTGTGCAGGCTACTAGGTCCTTACCTCATCAGAGTAGTACACATTAGTAAAGGGAGTTGACAAATTTGATTATTGATCTTTCTGAGATTTAAAGGCTTACTCTCATATTCAGGCTTAACAGAAAACAGAACACAGAGCTTCCCACAAAGCAAATGAGTAGTGCAGTACAAATATTCTGGGCTTTCTTCATTATTAATGAATTTGCCATTTATTTTTCAAACTGTGGAACAGAAGGGAAAAATGGACACGTGGCTGATGTGATACGTGCATACTAAAAGCTAAACTGCTTTAATTTTTTTTTTTAAACAAATGATACACTTTTAAATTGCCTTATTATCAGACTTAGCTCCATTCTTTAATCTAGATTTTGTTGCTAGGACAGGTGCTCTCAGTGAACTCATACCTTAACAAAGGCAGTTTTTAAAAACTGATGGAGAATTCCTTGTTTCTCAGTGGATATACCCAGCTTGCTGGGATTTTCATTTTCATAGGGGTCTCTTATTTCTATCAAGGATTTTCTGGAAAAATAAAAAAAAATTTTGTTGTGCACAGCATGAGAAATGCTTGTGCAGATGATAAATTGTGCGTCTTGCCATGGTATCGTCATACTCTGCTTATTTGATCCATGTGAAAAGCTCCGAAGCTTCCTCGTAGTGCATGTGAAATGGCATTTATCAGGACATCCTCTTTACTTTCAAAGACATTCTGAGACACTGCAACCTTTGCTAGTCAAGGCAAAGAATTGGCAATATCATGCAGTGAACTAGAGGGAACATCAGTATCTTAATCTGTGATGTTGTCTTACTGTTGTCAACATCTATGATGTTGTCTTACTGTTTCTTTTGTCTAATTTGCATTATATTTGCCATAAGAAAAATGGTAATCACAACTTAAATGTGTCTTGGAAATATTAATTATTAAAGACTTGTGTAAGTGCTTTACAAACATGCCAAAAAGTGGTGTATATTTTCTGGGTTAGCTTGCTTATTCACTTATCTTTCTGAAGTCATAGCATAGAAAGGCTATGAAGCTCTATAACTGTCTAAAAATTTTGCCTGACTATACTTGAGAGCTTCGGGTGACAGTAGCACTGTAATGCAATATTTTTAGGCAAGGACAGTCTTAGCATCTAAAAATGCTTTAAGATAGAATACATTATAACAATGAGGTAAATTAGTGGTTGCTCTGGCAAAATGCTTGCTGTAATGTGATCCTATACCTTAAAACATTTGTTATGAAATCTTTACAGATTCTCTGCATTCCATTAGTTCCAAACACTTCAATAAAATATCTGATATGTTACTGGCAGAGCTGTCTCTACTGTTTTCCTCTCCTTTCACCTGTCAGACCCCTTGAATTTTATGCCACTATTTTAATACTAATTAGACTTAACAATAAAGTGACCAGTAACTGTAAGAGAACTAGAGAGTCCAAGTAAAATATTTAGGGACAGTTGTCTAAAATCTCTAGCAATGGTAATCTTTATTTTCTCAATAGACCCTTTTGCAGCAGAGAAGGTCAAACCCACAGTGTGCCTCACCTATAATTCTCACTTTGGAGGCATTTTCCTCCATCTTTTTCTTCTCTTTCCATGAGGTGTTTTCCTCTTCTTCTTACTCTCTTTTCTTTACTGTCTCTGCCTTGTGAATTTCTTTCTAAAACTTCTACAGTTTTAATATTTTCACTTAGTCCAGCAGCTTAAGTAGAAAATACTGGGGTCAGCCTGAGGTTGCAATGCTCTTTCTTATATAGAGATTAAGAAACATGAACAAGATTGACCTTTTCAACACTTGCTTCTACATTTTCAAGAGCGTGAAAAGGGAGCTATGCAGAAAAAGATGACACTTCCCTGCTTAGTAATCAGTCTTTTTACTTGTTCTCTGTGAACAAAGCAAATGCTTCCTTCGCTGCAACTTCAAAATCTGTAGGTAGTTAGAATAGGGAACTACAGCTGGAGAGGTTAGATAATTTTTTCCCTGCAGTTCTAAAATCTTCAAAGATAATTGATGAAATATTTTTTTGCAACCGGATGTGTCTATCTCGTATTGGCCTTTTTAGCCACCAACGCACTTATGGCAAACGTAGGTAGAGCCCTTTCCAGATCTCCGTTTGTGAAGCCTAGCCATGATGATGACCCCTACATTTTGGGGGAAGAAAGATTGGAGGAATGAGAATTTAGAATCTTCTTAAGAAAATGAGGCTCTACTGTTGCATTAATGACTTTACACCAAGACCTGAACTGTCTTTATTTACCTGTCCTAGCTCAGGATTGAATTTGGTTTCCAGCTTTGCAGGAAACAGGCTCAAACAAAATACAGTAGTGATACACTCCTTCTCTCCTGCTCCTTTAATTATCTTTGCAGTAAATATGATATGTTCACTGGGACCAAGACCCCCAAAATCCCATCTGCCACAAAATGTGTGAAGGTCTAGCTAGAAGGCTAGAGGTTCGAGGTTCAGTTCTACATTTGTCAATAAATATTTAGCTAATTCAGAAAGAGTAAGATAAACAGGGAGGACTGAAAAAAATTCTGCCTTGGTATGTCTCATTTAGTTTGGTGTTTGAGACTTTCATTTTCAGACCCAAGCTTGAAATTACCTGGGAACTTCTGGAATGCCTTTTTTTGTGTTTAAAAAGTTGCTCTTTTTTCTTAGTAGCATGTTGTGAGAGATTATGTTTATAGGTAAGACAAAAGATTTTCAACTCTCTCAAATAGGAGAAGAAAAAACCTCTGATAGTTTGGAATATGCAGGAGCACACTACAGGCAGGGCTGTCAAGTAAAAGGGCAAAAGCACTACCAACTCATGTAAACAAAACCATTATTTCCTGTTTTAAAACAGAACAGTTAGAAGGGATGTTAAATTTGTTTCTTGCTGGCCTAAACAAGATAAAAAAGAAGATTTTACAGTTTTCCTATAGAATAAAACTTCATTACTTTCTGTGACGATTGTCAAAGAAATTCCTTAGTAAAAGCCCTACCCAGCAATTTTCTGTGGCCGTCTATGAATCTCTTCTTGAAAAGCTGACAAACTCTACTAATGCAGCATGTGTACCACCCCAGTCAACAAGGAGATTCTGTAAGCTCACAAAATCCTACTGATATAATTAATTCATTATATAAAATTTTTCATCAAGGAGGGTTGAGTTGGAGATTCATTCAGTAAACTAGACATATTCAGAAGATGCATTCAAAGGTGTTGAGGGAGATGACTGCTACCATCATGAGGCCAATATCATCTTTCAGAAACTGTGATGACCAGTGAAATCAAATATATTCAGTCCTTGGGGAGAGGAATTTCAGCTTCATACTGGGTAAAAACTCCAGGAATGTGATTATTCATCTCTTAGCACATAGGAGGAGACGTGTTGAAGCACAGTGTCCAGATTAGGGCTCACAGCACAAGGGAGATAGCAACAAACAGCAGAGAGTTCAATGACTGGCCACTGTTGCCTGTGTATTTTGGTGCTGAAAAAAATCTCCGGAGCAGTTAATTAGGGGTGAGATAAGAAAGGGTTTATTTGCCAAGGTCTATATCACCTAGGCGCGTCTCGGTGATATAGACGCGCACGTCAACCGTGCCCGAGAGGTTACATTTTATAACATTATCCGTCCAATCCCAGATGTGTCCACCCTTTGGCCCTTCCTCTGGTCCGCCCCAGGCCCTCCTCCTGAGAAATGGGTCTGGGGTCTTTTTGGGACCACCTACTTCATCATCTTCAGCTTCATCAGAGCACAAAGGGTACATATTTACCTAATTTTTGACCGTATTCTGTGGTTTAGGCCCTGATATGCTGTTCTCCAAACAGTCTAGGCCTTTGCCTTGACAGAAGACTAAACATTGCTACTGAATTCAGGGGTAGGTTTGATATGGGAACATAGAATGGGGCAAGAGGGTTAGGGAATGTGTAAATAAGGGAAAGGAACAAGGGACAAAGGGGTTTCTGCTTTTTAAAACCTACCTATAAAATTTACAAGTCTTACAAATATTAGAAAAATAAAAAAAAAAAACCATTAGGGGCTTAAGGCATCACCACTAAGGGGAATGGAGCACTTGAAAGGCTGAGGGACTAATGTGAATTTCATGGTGTTTTGAAATTTTTAAGTAGGTACAGAATTACATTAAAATCATTGTATGCAATCAACTTTGATAACAGTTCAGAAAAACTGTTTGTAGAGATATAATACATATATGTGCTTTGAAGTATGCAGGTACTACGTAAATAATTGTACAGAAAATGTATTAACTCTAACTTGAAAGCCAGAATCCTGTGGCGCATCAGGACAACGATATAACAGGATTATTAATTTCCTAAAGTAATTCTCATACAGAAATGTGTGTGGTTGAAGTCTTCCTGCTTATGGTGGGTCTGGTTGAGCCGGAATTTATTTCCCCGTAGCAGCCCTCACAGTGCTGTGCTCTGCATTGGTAGCTAGAGGAGTGTTGATAACACACCCATGTTTTGGCTACCGCTGAGCACAGCACTGTAACATCCCTTCTTCAGTCGAGATCCTGGGAGGGGGCACAAGTAGGCCAGCTGACCCACCCTGACCAAGGGGATGTTCCACAACATATGACATCAACCCAGATATAAAAGCTGAGGCAAGGAGCAGGACCAGAGGCATTCCCTGTCTCTGATGGCTGCCTGCTGACAACCGTCACGTGTGCTGGAGCCCTGCTTCTCAGAGAAGTGGCCGACCATTGCTGCTGATGGGAAGAGAGATTAACCGCTGGCTTCTGCTTTGTGCGCGCGCACGTTGCTTCTGCTTTCTTTTTCGCATCAATATAAACTGTCTTATCACAACCCACGATTTGTGTTGTTTTCTTTTCCCACCTTACTCTCTCCCCTGTCCGGCTGGGAAGGGGAGGGATAGAGTGGCTGGGTGGGCACCTGGCATTCAGCCAAGGTGAACCCACCACACTGCTAAACAGTATTTCAGTGATATCTGATGTTACATTTGCAGTTACCATGGATCACTTATATACTGGAGACTGAACCAAAGGGTATGTTTACAAAATGAGTGGTGTACCATATTTTGTAATTTTTCATCTCAGAGCAGTGAAATTCCATTAGTACATTTGTTGCTGACATCATAAAAAAATGGTTTTTGATTCTGAATCAAATTTTTTAGTTTCTTTACACAAACTGCAACAGGTGAAGACCCACCACTAATAGATACAAGTACAGAAAGCTAAAAGCAGTAATTCTGAAGGTCGATTTTTATTTAACTTTTAAATATTTGGCCAAAGAGTATGTTTTTCCTTTTCCTTCATTGAGTTTTCTCTTTGTGAGAAATTTTTCTCTGTCTTTATGGAAAATTGTCTTAGAATCTTAGATAGTATAAATTGCCCTTGATTTATTAGTCTGTAGTGATTCATCCCACATTTTTTTTCCCAGTAGTGATGTAAAACATTAAATGAAGAGGAACATATAATGATAAACATTAATTCCTTAAAAAATCAAGTAAATATTTTAACTGAAATTAGACACAGTTCAAAATGAGTCCAGATTCAGTATTTTTCAATGCAGCTGTCTTCTGAGATGCTCGGGTTTGAAACTTCAGCCAAAATTTGTGAGAAATTAAAATTTTGGTTTCAATAAAATTAATCTTAATAAAACCAGCCAAATTCTACATCACTCTGCAAGATGTTTTCATCCCCACTGTGTTAACTGCATTTTTAATTTCAAGACCATTGCTTGCTTTTATTTTAATTGTATTTGTGAAAGCTCTAAGACAATCAGCTTTAAAATACAAAAACTGAGAGAGTCCTTTAACATGAGATGTTTTCTTACGACATGAAGACTTGTTTTGAGAGGCTACTCAGTGCAGCTTCTTGGACTAAGTGTATGGACATAGTTTGTGGGTGGATTGATTTACCATGCATGTTCAATATTCTCTATATACACCACAATTTTCATGCATCCAACTTAATTTTTATGTTGCTTAAGACCTTTACTCCTTTCCATCCTCTCTCTTTTTTTCTTTTTTTAATATAGAACCTTCTGTCTCTGAACAACTCAGGTTTGTAGGACAAGCAGAATACATGTTCAGAATATGTGAATACATTCATATGTGTTCAGAATACCGCATATAGAACAGTGAAGAAATCACATACTTTTTTCCCTCTTTCTAAAACTCCTCACTTTTATACACAGATACAAGGAGCTGGTCGGGTCTGTGTGATTTATTTATGTATTACAAAAATATGCAATTATGCAGAAAATACAAACACAGTTGTTTTAAAGCAAACCCCACTAACAGACATTTTAAATATCCCTTTGCCCCTGCCCTTTGTTGTAACTGTGGAAATAAATAGTTATTATTTTCTATGAGAAGGGGAAAAAGACTGAACTAATAACAGCGCTTTCCCAAAGGTATCCTTATTCTTTTCTGGTAAACAGGCTGCTGACCCAAAGAAAATAAGGGAGTTATATGGAGTAGAAATATTGGAGATTAAGTGCAATTGAATGTCCAGCTGCCAACTAGGTTTAACTCCATTCACCACCACTCTTTGGGCTCACAATCATGACACTTCTCCCAGTTGCTTATTGAATATTTCATCTGCATCTTCACCCTGGATAGGTGGTCTATAACAGACTTGCACCATGATATCTGTCTTGTTGGCATTTACTCTAATTCTTGCGCATAAACACTTAAGACTATAATCATCATCTTTAAATTCTAGACAATTAAAATACTCCCAAAAGTACAGGCTACCCCACCACCTCTTTGTCATTGTCTATCCCTTCTGAATACTTTATAGCCATTGCAGCACTCCAATTGTGTGAGTCATCCACCATGTTTCTGTGATGACAACGGTGTCAAAGTTTTCCTGCTGCACAACAGCTGCCAGCTCCTCTTACTTTTTGCCGACACTATGTGCATTGGCGTGGATGCACCTCAGTTGGACTATTGATGCCACCACCTTTTGGGAGGAGAAGCCCTATTTTGTAAGTCACCATCCTCAGGCACTTCCATGGTTGCCAACAAATCAATAGCCCTTGCATCTTGATTGCTGCATGGCTCTTCATTCCTTGACTCCACTGAAATGGCAGACTAAAGGACTTGTTAGCACACTGTCCCTCAAACATTGGTGTGCTGACCCCAGGCTTATCTCTAGGGAGCCTGGTTTTATCCCTTTTCCCCTTGAAATCTAGTTTCAAGCTCTCTCAATAAGCCCTGCTAAGTCCTATGCAAGGACATTTTTCCCCTTTCAGGAAGCGTACCGCAGCTGTTACCAGCACGCCTGGTGTTATGTAAAAAACCCTATGGTCAAAAAACTTGAAATTCTGCTGATGACACCAGTGTTGGAGCCGTGTGTTGATCTACTAGCTATTTTTGTTTCCTCCCTCATCATTCCTAGCATGTGGAAGGACAGAGGAGAACACTGTTTGTGCTCCTGATCCCTTAACCAATTTGACATGTCTCTTGATTGCCCTTGGAATTCTTGCTACAGCCTCATTGTTGTCTACCTGAAAAATCAATAATAGAAAATAATCCAAGGGCCAAACCTGGGGAGGAAATTTTCTCTTCACATCTTTAACCTGGGCTCTGTATATCCAATATATCCAACATATATCTGTATATGCAATATGTATCTGTATATCTCAATATCCATCTACATACTGGACCTTCAGAAGACAGTCTCCTTTTTTCCTTTTTGGAAGCAGTTTTGACATAGGGCATAGGCTGACTAAACCTCAATGTCACCTTCAACCTGGATCAATCATTGCCCTTGTCATTGTTTGGCTCCACTTGCAGAGCCTCGTACCTACTATACCAGGGCACCTGGAAAGGCGAGGTAGTCACTGTGGAGACTTGCCTGCTGCATTGGCAGGAACTTGTCACCACTGTCCTCTTCCCTTTAAGTAACTGTGTTCAGCCAGGCAAAGAGAGGATAAGGAATCCTCCATATTGTGTCCTGTCTGCCTGTTGGACCTGTCTCAGGGAAGCCGGGGTGCAATTATAGTAGTGTCTCACTCTCCCTGATAATCCTCAACCTACTCACCTCCTCCTGGAGATTTGTCACTAAGCAGAGGAGTTCCTCTATCTTGGATGAGCCTATTTAGCACAGGTTCTTAGGCCCCAAATCATCCCACTTTATTTTAGGCCTCAAATTTAAAAACGTATTGGCTTATGCTTCATCTATGCTCAGTGGAGAGATGCAGCTGAAAAGAGTGATATCCCTATGCAGAATAAGCAAGGCAATCCTAAACAAACTCTAAAAACCAAGGCTTGAATTCAGTACTAGAATAAGCAAGGCAATCCTAAACAAACTCTAAAAACCAAGGCTTGAATTCAGTACTTTCCAAACCTGTGTGAATACCTTATCACTAGGTTACTCAGACAAGTTCTCTCTTGCTGTCTTTCCCTTTCATTTTGACAGTCACTGTGTAACACCCCAACTTCAACAGGAGGAAGGGAAACTGCTCTCTCTGCTGTTGCAGCTTTGTGGTAATGTCATGATCCTACAACATATATTTAAGACTCCTTCCTCCCATAGAGGTAGACTTACAGTTAGCCTTTGGTCTTAGCATTTGGCTGCCACCTTCTGTCCTGTTTCCAAGAAGATAATTTGAAGGCTGCAGAAAGGTGGTAGAAGAATTTGTTCTGCAACACACTTTGTTAAAAAACTGTGACTTTGTTGCGTGTTTTCATTGTTCAGTTGGTACTTTGATTCACTAGAAACTACGTATTGGAGGGAAGGACTTTGCCTTCCTATAACTCAGCTGAGAGAGGTCTACCGGAGAGGTGTCAGGAGCAGATGAAGAAGAGTTGCAGAGTGAGTTGGAGTTTGCAGTGTAAGGAGAGATTAAGAGGGTCCAGACCTCAGGGGACCAGGACACAAGAGGACTGTGAAGAGTTTGTGAACCTAGGGATCCATTAGAAGTTACTGTAGCAAGGTTGATGGAAAAGATACATTTTACAAAGAAACAGGGAAATGCGAGTACACAAAAAAAAAATTGCTGATAGAATAAAAAATTCTCTATTTAAAAGTTTGCTATTCAATTTTTTTCTTAATAGTGCTAGTAATTTGAAGCCCCTTTGATATTCTTAGTATTTTCACTTTAAGAAAATAGTGTAGGCACATCAAGCTTACATCTCTGTCTGATACAGACATCATAAAGCAACTTGGATTTAATACCAGAATGGTAAGTTGAGTCAAGGTGGACCAGCTTCTCCTCCTAGACATCTACTTCTATTTCTCAGATTGTTGTAGATGTTGCAATAGAGTATGAGCCTTTTTTAAGATAAATCAGATACTTAAAATACAGTATGATGTGTACTAGCCTTACAACTCACAAAGCAAAATCAAGACTTACTTAAGAAGATGTTCAGGCATGTGTAGATATTTCCAACATGTTCTTCAGGATAATAATGAACTTTTTACAGGAGATAATAACACTTACAATCACAGAATCATTAAGACTGGAAAAGACCTCCAAGATCATTAAGTTCAACCTTTGAATAGAACCATATCACAAAGTGCCTTGTCTGCTTGTTTTTTGAACACTTTCAGGGATGGTGATTCTGCCGCTTCCCTGGGGAGCCTGTTCCAATGTTTAACTACTCTTCCAGTGAAGAAATATTTCCTAATATCCAATCTGAACCGCCCATGGTGCAACTGAAGGCCATTTCCCCTCATCCTATTGGTAATTGCCTGGAAGAGGCCAACCCCCATCTCTCCACAACCTCCTTGCAGGTAGTTGTAGAGGGCAATAAGGTCCCCTCTCAGCCTTCTTTTCTCCAGGTTGAACAACCCCAGCTCCTTTAGCCACTCCCCACAGAATTTGTGTTCCATACCCTTCACTGGCTTTGTTGCCCTTCCTCGGATATTTATGAGAAGATGAAAAAATACTAAGTTCTGTGCAAATTATAAGTTGTTTGGATGCTGCTAAGTACTGAAGGAAATGGAAATTCTTAAAACTTCTTATTCTTGTCAGTCAAGGTGTATTAAAGATTTGTGATACACAGACATGTCAGGGGAAAAGATTTGTCAAGTCATGGACTACTATTGGAGCATTACAAGTTTAACCAATACTCTAATATTCACACAAAATTTTCAAGATTTAAAACTTAAATGTATATATGAAATTTATAGTAGCTTTTATGTGATGATGATGATAATAATAATAATAATAATTATTATTATTATTATTATTTCTCTATAAGTTGCATGTTCTGTTACATCATTTTATGACTATACCATGGCATAAATTTGTAATATTAGCCCTAATATTTTTTTTGTTAAGCTCTTGCTGAGACTTATTAAGAACCACTCAATATCAGAGAAAGCTGATAAATTCAGAATACATTGCTTGTTTATTGTCGCCAATCTTTTAATAAAGATGTTTGTTGCACTGAGGTTATTTATTTGATTAATATACTCCAGATCTTGGTGTAAGTTTTGTTCCTAGGCAGTATGCTTGGTTGTCCTTTGCCATTTTCTTTTCAATTCTAAAGTTTTCTTTAATCTTATAACATTTGTAAATTACTTCAGTGCACTGCAAAATCATATTAATTTATTTTTGAGAGTGAGCAAATGCTCTCACCCACATTGCATTATCCATTGACATAACAAAACAGTAAAAATAAAAAAGTAAAAGCTAAAATAATAAGGAAAAGGCACAAAAACCTGGGAACTTGCACAGATGCTCAAAAAAACCTCTTACTAAACTGGAGTACAGCTTATTCTTTCTGTCTCTTTTTTTTTTCCTCCCACGTTTTCTTTGTGGCTGGGAGATAATGCCATTCATTTCTTTACAAATCGTTGCTAATCTGATTTTATGGTTTTGTGATGAGCACATTTATGTTACCTTGCCTGACATTGATGTCAAAATCTTTTCTGTTTAGATTTTCACAAACTGAATTTCGTGTCTTCTCAGTCTCTGTAACAATATTAAAAGTATGTAAAATAGGCTAGAACCTTTTAGTCTTTGATGGATGTTTGGAACTGGGAAATGAGATATGACCTGGATGATACAGAGTAGAATTCAATAGAGTTAACGGAGCTGAAGATGCCTATTTTAAAGAACATTAAAGAACTTCCATGCCACATATTATGTTCTGATAAAAGATGAATGTTGGCTTTGTGTCAGTCAGCACAGACTCATGAATAACAAGACAGGTCTATGGAGCTCTGGTTCTTAACTGAGAGCTGTCAATATTAGCAGCTTCAACTGTTTGTTTTCTTTGCCTTTCAGATTTGGGGTGTGTGTGCATGTGATTTTAAAAACAACAAAAGCTGCTGTCTATATTTTATTTTATGATTGCATTATTATCTTAATACAGATACTTGAGTTTGATCTCTTCATATTTTGTTCCAGGTACAGTGATTATAAACTGATTAAGTGATCCTATTCATCACAAGTCAAGCTTTTCTAGTTTTGTGTCATAAGCAGTCTAAACAATTTGCATAACAGTATCAAAGGTGCTTAGATCGATATACAGAAAATACTCAGATTTGTGATTAAGAGAAGAGGTCCTCTTTCTTATCTTGAGTATTCAAGATTCATTGTGAGCTTATTTATTCACTTCTAGACTCATTGGTTGAAATTTTCAGTTAGATGATGAAAGCTTGGATTTGTAAGAAACGGGATACTAATGTCTAGCTAGAAAATATGTTCTGATATTAAGATGGGATTTTGGGTGAGGGATCTACAACAAGCAAAAAAAAAGTAGCTTGTTTGTTCTTTTCACACTGTTATTCTAGACCCTCTTTTTCTTGTTTCAATATTAATTTCCCGCTTACAAGTTTCTGTATTACTTTAGATGCTTGCAAGAACAATCATCACTATTGAGCCCAGAAAAGTTCTCTGAAAAACACCAGTAAATCAAAATGGTGGCTTTAAAAGCTACTTTGTACAGACATTATAAGGTGCAGAAAGGAATAGAAAATAAGATATTTTCTCATTACCAGGTCAGCACTGATCGTGGTAAGATGAAGTCACTTGCCATACAAGATTTTTGAGTTGTCCAATATTCTAATGCCGTCTTGATTCCGATACCTCATCACCATTGTAATTCTTGCCTTTATAATCACTATACACAGGGTCATCTCATGATGACATAGCTGATTTAAACCTAGAACCTAGTTGATGGACATAAAGCTTGTGTTGGCCCACTATTTTTCTTTTTTAATCTTTATAAGAATTTTTTTCCTGATTGTTAATGTCTCAGGATTAACTCTGAATCTAATTCTTACAATTATTTTAAAAAACTGTGCAATCTAACTGAAAAACTTGAAGATAATTATGACTTAGAATGTCCTTTTTTTCAAAAGTGAATTTACAAGAGTTTTGATATGGCTGAAAAATTAAATGTCAGCTAGACATGACTTATTTTTGTTTTGTGTAGTTATGTGTAGCAGTCTCCATCCATCCAGTGGCAATACTACTGATACATTTTTCTGCTGGTTTTACTTTTCCAGTTCTCTCTCCCATCCTGCTGATGGGGGAGTTATTGGGTGGCTACATGGTGCTGAGTTTCCAGCTGGTGTTAAACCACAATTATTCTTAATTCACCTGTTGACTGACTGATGGTGATAAAAATCTTTAAACCAAGATTACACTTTAAACCTTGATTACAGATTGTCTCCTGTTCAGTAAAGGACCTTTTTTGATAGCTTATCATATCTTTCTGTCTCCTGCTAGAAGTGGGGGTTTGATGCAGTTTTAGCCTTTCTCTTCTGTAACTACTGCTTATGCTAGTATGGAATAGCCTATGGAATAGTTGCTGCACAAAATGAAAGTGTAGCACTTAACATCTCTGGTTTGATACTGTGGATCAGCACAAGGTATTTTTTGTCTTTTGGAAAAAATGCAGGCTTATGTTAGTCTTTGATCCTACAAGCACTCCCAAATAAGCTACTACAGGGTTTTAAGGCCTTTAAGGGTAAGCAGGTTGTTACAGGATTAGCATATAGATACGGATTTTCTGTGTTCGGAGGCTTATCTTTACTACTGCATGTTGTGCAGCAAGGGAAAATACCAGGGTAAGATCCAATCCAGTTAAGACTAAGATGTGGGTGCCAGGACAGAAGAGTGACATGCCAATCTGTCAGAGACATATCAGCTTTAGTGAAACTGTCTGTCAGAAGAATCTAGGTTATCCTAAAAACTTTATAAAAATGCTAATTATTTTAAGATTTTTGGTAGAAACCAAAAATTATAACAATTTATGCATACAATTGCTTTAAACATATGTATGAAGTCTCTGTGGAGAGTATTTCAACGTAAGAAAAATTTTGGGACTGTAGGTCTAGCAAGTATCCATTTTATGATGCATTCTGTAGGTTTTTTTCTACAGCTTAATAGCCTATTTTATTTACTTTCTTGAATTCTCTTTCTCGCTCTCTTGCTGAGCTCAATATTTAGGTATTAGAAAAAAAATCTTAGAAGGCATTAATTATATTTATTCCTATCTCTTACATTATCAAGTTACACTGACTTGAGGAAAGAACAGGCAAGCCCATCAGAAATTTAATTTAAATAAGTTTTATTAAAGTAACAATTACATTTAATTAGAAATTATTTTCTTTCCTGAATCACTTCCTTAAAAAAAAAACGGTAAAACAAGTTCTCTGTCTACTCAAATCATCTGGATTCCTTGGTCTGATTCAGTGTTCATTTTATATGCCAGGAATTTGTGAAGAATCCTATATATAATGAGTATCATGCTCTTTTCATTCATAACAAGATTGAAAGACTTGATTCAAAATGAATTTTAATGTGGTTCTTCAAAGCAAGTAATATGCTATTAACTGACGAGTAACTTGCTACATCAATTGGGATTTTACATAGTTAGACTAGTGAACAATGGCACAATAGTTGTACTCACATTACATCAAGCTGTTCCACATTCATACTAGATATGTGCTGAATTAATCTGTTGCATTTTTTCTACCAGCAAATAATGATTACTTCAAAGTCATTACGATTTCAGCCTTTTCCTAACATTAGTTGTAGTTTCAGTGACATGGCTATTACCCTTGACAAAATTTGGTGTAAAACATCTCTCATTCAAACACCATTTGTTACCCTTGGGCTAGACTTGCATTCAGTACATGTCTGTAAAGGGGCAGGAGGTCAAATCTCAATGAATTAGCTGTCCTCTGTGAAAAAATAAGCCATCTAGAAACATAATTTACCTTAAAACAACTGCAAGATTTCCGCTTTTGTAAAGTTAGATTCTATTTGGACCGTATACTGAAAGACCTGCTTATAAAACATGTTTACACTATTTTATATTTCCTGGATTTTCTCCAAGTACTAATTAGTGCAAACTGATCACTGTGTGACGCTGTCTCTGAATGCAAAGTAGTGTAGTCTCCACAATAGCACTGAAGTCCACAGCCTGAACTGCATTTTATTCCTCTGCTTTCACCAATGTTACAGTGTGAAATTTTGTTTGGGAAAATATAATCTCTTGATTTTATAAATCATCTCTTCGTGTACCAAATGAAATCAAACGTCTTTGAAGTCACTTTGTGTTAAAAAATACTGCGGTTTTACACTCTGACTGTAATCCTGTCAAATGTATTTAAACGACTGGCTTATACTGGAATTCTATGCACCTGGTTAAGTAGTCCTCATGAAAAATATAGATATATCTAGACTGTGGATTACTTCCTAGCCAAAAAGGCTGATTTTATGGTGTGACTGTGGCTGTGCCTGATTCTTTCTCTGAAACACCTGGCTGACAGTTCAAAAAAGAGTTTGTTGCTTTCATAGAACTTGAGTATGTGCCATAATTTCTTTCTTGGTGGCTTGGTTTCACAATGGGTAGGAGTCGTCTACAATTTCTATATGGGGAGAGGCTCAGGCTGATTGTGTTTAGTGATGACATTACATCTGGGTCCTCAATCTGGAGCTTCAATCCCCATATCACCCTGTTACAGTCCGGTTAGCAGCTACAAGGAGGTTCTTTAAATGGATACTACAAAGATGAGATTAAGGCACTAAATCCAAACGTTAAGGTCTCAAACAGGAAATGAACTTTGTTTTTATCAATAAGTAGATGGTAAAAACAAGGGAAGGGGGGAGGAGAAGGGGGAAAAATAAGGAAAGGGAAAAGCTACAAAATTAAATTACAAAAGGATTACCACCACCCGTGAGGGAATAAACCAGGTGCATATGACCTCAGGCAGTCAGCAGGAGGACCCAGAGGCAGGTGGTGAGCAGGGTGGATGGGTAGGTGGGACAGCAGCAGGAAGGCGAGATGGATGAAAGCAGGCACAGGGCTCAGCAGCCAACACTGGACCCTGAGTTGAATCCAACCAAGCTGGAGGTGAGCAGGAGAGGTGGAACGGAGGCAGGCGAGATGGAGTCAGGCGTGATGGAACGAGGAGTGGGGCCAAGACCGGAGCAGGCTGGAACACTGGAACCTGGATCTTGAACACTGCATGTCCTGGGCCCAAATAAAACTGAACTCCAGCTGTCTTGGCCCCCGCAAAACAAAAGACCACCAGCAAAAAACTCTCTTGGCGATGCTGGGCATGGTCTTAAATACCGCATGGCTGATGCTCATTGGCCGGCTTGCCTCTAGGCAGACTCCTCCACGCTGCTAGTTGGTTAGACCGTCAGTATCTGGGCAGGCTGGCTCTGCCGAGGCGGGAAAATGTAAGTTTTCTCTGCTGTAGACTCTCCAGAGGAGCTAGCAAGTAGTCTAAAAATGTCCTCTCAGGACGACGAAGACAGCTTCGCCTGGAGTTAAAGACAGAGTCCGCCATTTTGTTCACCAAACTGGTCAGTGTGGAAACAACAAAAAGAGTAAGAGATGAAACTGTCTCTTATACACCCCTCAGTGCTGTTGATCATGTTATGTTAGGAGGGCTTTGGAGAACAGTTCTCTAGAGACCCTTTTCTTCCCACTCGCTTGCACAGGCTCACATTCAGTTATCCCAGCCAACCTTGTGTGAAGGCACAGGTAATAATTAAAAGGGGAGATCAGTTCTTGTCAACTGTCTTCTCTCAGCCTGGCTCCAGCAGATATGAAAGGAAAACACCTATCCAATCAAGCCTGGTCTTCTGTTCACTGAGCAAGAGATCTAGCTACTGGAGCATTGGTAAAGCATGTGGTCTTACCTCCTTTGAGCACATTTTAAAGGAAAAGAGTTTGTTTTTCTAAGTTTTCTATGGAGACACTAAGGTCTTCTCTATGGAAGGTGCCATCCCTGTGCTTTTGAATCCTTGGCTAACATAGGCTTCTGCTGGGCTCCTAATGACCTGCACCCTGCCTCAGCTTTGACCAAGAGGTGACTAAAGACATGTATCTTTGTCCAGAAATTTCTACCGACTCTCAGCAGTTTTTTTGCAGATTACTCTTTAATATGACTATCTTTTCCCCAGTCAAGAAGACAGAATAAGTGGCTTGCCTAATGAATCTGAGTCACAGCCTTCCTTCATGTGAACTGTAACAGTCACTTTTTAAAACTAACCACAAAGGATTTATATGCCTTTTTCACGTTTGAGGCTTTAGCACTTGACTTACAATGTATAATGACTTCTTTCAGACTCATTAAAATCAAAGTAATTTTGTGGAAAACTGGTGAATTCCCTTGACACAAACCACATCCTCATTCCATGATTTTTGACTATTTCTATGAAATTAAGATAAAAGTCCAAGTTGTTTTAAAAAAAATATTGCACCTCATCTAACACCAAAAATTTACAACTTTGACTCCAGTTTCACAGAATCACAGAATCAAATAGGTTGGAAAAGACCTCTGAGATTGAGTCCAACCTATGATCCAACACCACCTTGTCAACTAGACCATGGCACTAAGTGCCACATCCAATCTTTTCTTAAACACCTCCAGGGATGGTGACTCCGCCACCTCCCTGGGCAGCCTCCCTGGGCAGCCCATTTTAATGCCCAATCACTCTCTTTGTAAAGAACTTCCTGATGTCCAACCTAAACCTCCCCTGGTGCAGCTTAAGACTGTGCCCTCTTGTATTGTCTCTGGCTGCCTGGGAGAAGAGACCAACCCCCACCTGGCTACAACCTCCTTTCAGGGAGTTGTAGAGAGTGATGAGGTCTCCCCTGAGCCTCCTCCAGGCTGAACAACCCCAGCTCCCTCATCTGCTCCTCATAGGACTTGTGCTCTTCACCAGCTTTGTTGCCCTTCTTTGGACATGCAGCTCCACATCCTTCCTAAACTGAAGGGCCTAGAATTGGACACAATACTCGAGGTGTGGCCTTATGTAAATTACATTTATATTAAAGTAAATTGAAAGAGTCACAGAAACTTGAAAATCAGGGTTCCTAGTGGAACCTGCAGCTTTTCTATAATCAGATTTAATTGTTGTCAGCTGTGTGATCTATGAAGGTCTTACCTTTATGAGAGGCTTGTAGGTGTGAGTTTTGCTGTTGTTGCTATTTTGGAGCTAGAAATAGTTGGATGTAATTAAGGATCTGCAGGTAAGGGGAGATTTTATATTCATTGAAAGAGACTTACCAGGAATTCATGTGGTGTGACATAATTTTGTTCATTAGGATAAGAAGCTTATATTATTTTGCTGTAATCACCTCCACATGAAAAAAGCTAGATACTGATTGACTGTAAGAATGTACATGGCCCTGTTGATGAGCAGTGAGTGCATTTGCTTCTGCAATGTTCTTTAATAATATTTAAATTTCCCACCCCATACAAATGGAATGCATTTGGTTTTAAAAAAAGCAATGTGAAGATTTTTTAATTTCAGACTAAAATGTCATAAAAATCATGTCTTCTCATATGTAAATATACATATAATATACACTTGTATCAAGCCAAAGACATGATTAGAAGAAACACTGGCTGAGCAGTAAATAATAATATAAGGGAAGTATATTTATCTGTAAGCATAGAAGAAATGTTGAAGTGAGGTTATATATATTGATTTTTGGAAAAAAATTTGTTAAAACATAAAGAGGGATTTTTCAAGAAATGATTGGTATAAGATTTCACAAGTCTGTAGAACTGACAGACAAAAAATCATATAGATTAACCACTAACAAACAAGACAAAACAACAGCCAATATGTTTGAAAGTCAGGAGCTTGCTTGTGGTTTTTAGGTGACTGTCGTGATAAAAGATGATCGGAGTCACCATCCCCTTTCTCCAGTGGAAGATAGGAGTAAAGGAAGCACGTAGACATAGTGGGACCAAACATGCAGGCAGCTAGGCTGTGCCTGCATATTCTTTTCCCTTGCCACCCCAGCAGACAGGTGCCTTAGGCACCTTTCTACTCTGATTAAGCCTTGAGTCATTTCTGACTTCAGGGTAATGCATGCTGAGCATGTTGATTGTCGTTAGCTTACTTCAGAGGGTACCGACTCCTTTAGATCTTTTTCTGTGGTGTCTACCTCTTTTGTATAGAGAGCCTAAGCAAATTCCACTGGAAGGGTGAATTGCCTATAAGTCACAGATATATAACTTACAGTACTTTGATACATAACTTTTGGATAACTAAACTTTTATGGGAACTGGCCTACTTTTCATACTGACCTTGTTAGGAGTTTTTCCTGAAAGTTTTGTACTGCAACCCTGGAAGTGCTGTCAGAATATAAAGTATTACAGCGATAAAATGTGCATCATGATTTATGTGCCAACAGAAAATCAGGGTTTAAATGGTTGATGGCTCCTATTCCTATCTGATGTCTATTTGTGTATTGGATTTCTGTGGCCAGGTTTTGGTAGCAGGGGGGCTACATGTGTGGCTTCTGTGAGAAGCTGCCAGAAGCTTCCCCCATGTCTGGTAGAGCCTATGTCAGCTGGTTCCAGGATGGACCTGCTGCTGGCCAAGGCCAAGCCAATCAGGAATAGTGGTAACACCCCTGTGATAGCATATTTAAGAAGGAAAAAAATGTTATTACATATAAAAAAATTGCAGCCCGAGAAAAGCAGAGTGAGAACAACGATGCAGAAACCAAGGTCAGTGGAGAAAGAGCAGAAGGAGGTGCTCCAGATGCCAGATCTGAGTTTCCCCTGCAGCCTGTGGAAGTCCATGAGGGAGCAGAGATCCACCTGCAGCCTCTGGAGGAGCCCAAGCTGGAGCGGGTGGTTGCCTGAAGGAGGCTGTGAACCCATGGGAGGCCCATGCTGGAGCAGGGTCTTGACAGGGATCTGCTGACCCGTGGGGAGAGGAGCATATGCTGGAGCAGGTTTCCTAGTAGAACTTGTGGCCCTGTGGGGGACCCACACTGGAGCAGCCTGTGCCTGAAGGACCGACCCTTGGTAGAAGACCCACGTGGCAGCAGTTTGTGAAGAACTGTTGCCTGTGGGATGGACTCATGCTGAAGAAGTTTGTGAAGGACTGTCTCCTGTGGGAGGGACCTCACAGGGAGCAGAGGAAGGACTCCTCTGTTGCAGGGTATCTATTGTATTGTTAGGTTTGGTCAGTAGAAAAAGCACACACACACACACAGAGTTGAGACAAGAGTTGTCTGCCACGTAAGTGCAGCAGCCTCCTTTATTGAGGCAGCTAACCCACATTTTCCCACATGCTTTCTGTAAACATAATTTTTACAAAACACCAGAGTACTAACACCTTCAATTGTGAACACAGCCAACATCTCTGTCCTTGCACATTCCATCCTACTTATCATCTTCTCAGTTAACTCCCGGCTTCTCAAGGCTACTCTGTTTATGGGAACGGTTAATTAACTTCACTGCTCTCGTGGGAACAGCCTTATACAATCCAATATTTTAAGCTCGTCAACTTCTAGGGGCTCAGCAGACCCGCTGCCTCTCCCCACACTCCTCTCTCTGAGTAGTGGCAGAAACAACCTTTAATGAACTGACCGTAACCCCCATTTCCTGTCTCCCTGTGCTGCTGGCAGGGGGAGGAGGTAGAACTTGGGAAGGAGGGAGGGATAGGGAGAAGGTGTATTTGAGATTTATTTTGCTTCTCATTCTCCTGCTCTGATTCTGGTAGTAATAAATTTTATTAATATCCCCACACTGAGTCTGTTTTGCCCATGATGGTAATCAGTGAGTGATCTCTCCTGGTCGTTGTCTCAACTTATGAATCCTTTGTTATATTTTCCCTTCTCTGTCCAGTTGCAGAGGGGAGTGATAGAATGGGTTTGATGGGTACCTGGGGTTCAGCCAGTGTCAACCTACTACAACTGGTAAGACAGAAAAGAATTTCTGATCTGGGAAAAAAAACCAGAGGGACCATAGAAAAGAAAAAAGACTTTGAAACATGACAAAAGACTAGACAAAACCATGACTGACTTGTCTTGTAGTGGTAATAGCCCTGGCATGAGTAGGAGATTGGGCAAGAAGACACCCAGAAGTCCATTCCAACTCAAAGCATGGTGGTTGTCCTTTGAGGTATTCTTTAATACAGTCTAAGCGTGAGACTGAGCTAGTTCTCAATCATGAACCATGACATGTCTGAATTTGAACAGACCTGTGCTTGACTGAGAGTATAAACCTAACTTACAGAATGGCTGTAAGCCTAAAAGTACCACTTATTACTGTCTGTAATCAAACTGCACTATCTCACCCTTAATGAGGTTGTGGCAGAAGAATGAGATATGCTTGTGTAAATGTATCAGGAAAAAATCAGTACCACTCTAAAGTAGGTCCATTAATAAATGAGATGGAGAATTAAATTACTAATGACTTTGAAATGGCTGAGATAAAGAAATTCCATTCCAAAGCTGCCTTTAATGACAAAAATAAAGTTAGATCAATTAGGAGTGGTGGAAAACACCACATAACTGTGAATTCAGTATGAGAGAACAGCTAAGGAAAAAAAATTTTGAACATGACTGCTACCACCCAATAAAATGGGACACTCTCTAGTGTACCTGCAATACTAAAACACCTCTTATCCTCTGCACTGGTTAGTACTGGGACTGTATTGTCCAAAAGCATCTTAAACTGTTAATTTCATCAAAAGAAATCACTTAACATTGCCTTGGCCTCTAGATTGTCTCACTCATGATTTTTCTCTTGTTCCTGTTGCCCTCCCTGTTTTGATAGAAGTATTTGCACTGTCTTATGTCTAACTGCATTTTTGCAGTTTTCCACCAGGACAAATTATTTCTACAGAGTAATGAGGCTTATTAGCTTGCGTGAAGGTAATTCAACTGTGTTACTTCCATTAAACAAACTAATTCATCAGCTCAGGTATGTCTTCATGGTACAGCATTCATTGTGCTGTTTAGATTTACTCTAATCAGATGTTAAGCTGAAGATTTCTTAGTGTCACTGGAGCTGGCACAGACAGCTATCCTTGGCCTTAGGGTTTCTTCTAGATGTTTCCTCCATATTATCCCTTTATTCTCTGCTTTCCTACTCAGATCATTAAATGCTACCTAAGTGATTGCCCCAGTCACACTTTCCTGCCTTTCATATACCATTTTGAATTCTCTCTTCTTTTTGAGGACTGTGGTACATTAGGAAGGTTCATTTGAAAATGAAATGCCCATCTTTTCTATCATATTTTTCATGTTCATAACAAATATAAAATGCATTGGACTAATGTAATCTTGAAACGATTACCCTGAGAGGTGTGAATTATGTCTCTTTATTGAGAGTTTCCTGTTTTAATATCAAGGTGATTAATGATTGTAAGGGTGAGTAATTTAGCAGAAGCATTTGGATGATAGATTATTTTATAGTCATCAATTTTTGTTGCTGAAAGGTCGAACTATTATTTATGCAAATGTGAATGCTTTCAAGCTGCTTTTCTGGTAACTATATTACTTCTGTTTTTTTATGTAAATAAAATAAATTGAATGATGAAAACCAGAAATGTTAAGGCCAACAGAGACAATTATACTTTTCTACAGTAGAAGCAGAAGTAGAATAAATATTAACTTTGTTACTGTATTTATCAGTACGCTGAACTCAAGGTTTTTAATTTACAAGGATCTTTTACACTATTCTAATTCTACCACAGAGATGTTCCAATGAAATCAGGGAGTCATAAATCAGAAGCAAAGAATGATCTTTCCTAGAAGAAGATTTAAAAGAAAAAAATTGAAGAAAGAAACAAAAAAAAGGGCAGCCAAGAGGAGCCTCATTTTTCTGACTCACAGATAATTTATTTTGTTTCTAAGACACTTTCTGAGCCATATTCATTAGCCATTCCTCATCTGGTGTTCCTGCTCCATTTCATCTCCCTCAGAAGCAGTACTATTTCATACCAAGACATGGTTACTGGTTAGGGAGGGAAGATCAGAAGATGAGAGACTGCAAACATTGTCTATCTGCTTGCAGATTTGGGGAGACAATACTAGATGGTGAGGGAGCCTTTCCTTGGAAATTCAGTGTTGGTGGACAAACACAGTACCAAATACTGAGAATTATCTGGAACTGTAACAGGAAAAGAAATGATTTTCCAGCCGCTTTAGAAAAAATAGCGTGATTTTCTGCATATGAATTTCAGTAACTTCCTTGTGAATTCAAAGCTCTTATGCACTCCATACTTTGTTGAATATTCAGACAACTTATAAAAATTGGTTGTATATCTCAAATCAAGAATAGCACCTAGAGATGTCATTAATAAAACGTTTTGCATCTGACGTAAGATCTAATGAAATCTAGTGAATGATAGAGAATGATCAGTAAAAGGTCAGACAAAACTTGGAAAATGTTACGCACATTATTTTGGCTTCTCATTTACATTATAATTGTTCTGTGAATTTACATTCTTCTTTATAATTGCTTTACATTAAAGTGATGTACTCTGTAACCTATTGTTGAAAATATTGCTAATATAATGATGCCAGGGAAGGAAGTCTAAGGAAAATGACAATCAGATCCTTACTGGGTCTGACAGAAATCTAAGAAACATGAGGGTTTCTAAAAATGAATATCCCAAATTTGACAGAAACACTCTTATATTCTCCTTGAAGGAGTAAAGATTGGTAAAATATTCCTAGGAAAGATCCTTAAATACCAAAATGAGGGTCAGCACAGAAAATTGTAAACCCTATCTGACTTTTCAGTCAATTCACCTTGTCTGAAGAATCATGTTGAATCTTGTGCATCACCTGAATCATATTATAGCATGTTTGGAACAAACCTGTTAATAATCATTTAACTATGTAAATGTTCTATTCACTGAAGAAAGAGTAAATCATGTTAAATCACAGTGAAAGTACTGCTTGAAGTCTTGCAAGAAGCATATTTAGCCTGTAACTCCCATTCTAAAGGAAGATTGCTATGTGCAGCAAAGAAACACTTTGAAGTTTCCTTGCAATATGTATTAAAAATATTTTTCATAATACTTAACTGCATACAAGTTGCTGAAAATTCAAGTTTTTTATTTCTTTAGCAGATTTGATAGCAAGAACAGGTGAAAAAAATTTTGTCACCATTTTCAAAATATCAGACAACAAATTAATTTTAGTTTTATGTTTACTTAGATTTCAAAGATAAGAGAGGGGTAGGAATATACTTACTCATGTAAATCAAATGTACTCATCTGCATTCATATTAATGAAGTATATTACTAAAACCACACTGGCTTTCTGTAAAATTATCTATTTTAAAGATCCTATTAAGGATCTCTAGTATTATTTCACAAACACAGAAGTTTGTATTAAATGATCATCCTCACTGGTGTTTCTTTGGAGATTTAATGCAGTAAAGATATACTAACGCTGCTAATGCTTGTTTTTTTAAATGTGAGAAGAAGCTCATGCAAATTCATTTATTTATGTTGGTATCTATCAAGCCATCAAGCCATCAAGAAAAAATTCCTTGCTGAAGTTCCTTTTTTTAAAGTTATTGCTCACATATTATGCAACTACTGAAGTGAAAAACATGGGGTTTTTTAATTTTTTTTTTCCTCAGACAACAAATTTCAGTTTCAGAATGTGACTGATCCTACATACTAAATGATAAAAAGGTAAAAAAACTTTGAATCACCATGATGTAATTGTACATGCAAATAATTTTTGAAATGACAAAAACTTAAATGAAGATTTATTTTGCTATCTAGTGTATTTGTTGTCACAATACCACATGCAGCACAGTGCCAGTATACTGCAATACCACAATCCAGAGCTAAAGTAATACTGTCACTTTGTTATTTTGTACACATATTTTAAAAGTCTTAGTCTTTTCAGTACGGTTTCACTTTAATTCCTGCTTATTCACACTATGTACCACTGCAAGGCTGATATTTGAAGTTCATCCAATAGTAATTTAGGACTGGCTTTAGAATGACTGTAATTGATTGCAATCATACAGTACAGCTGTTTACAGGGGAAAAAAAAGTAACAAACAAAAAAATACTCACTTTCAAAAAAAGAGTGATTTAAGATTTAATTGAGAGCTGGAGCAATTCTAATTATATTAAAATTTCTCCACCTGTTTTTCTAATGGAAAAGAAGTTAAAAATTTGCTTGTAATTCAAATTAATTTACATTGTGATTCAGAATATTCAATTTTATATTTTATATATTCAAAAATATTCAACATTAGGTATTATACAGAGCAGGGTAGAGTTTATAACTTGAGACACTTAGATATAGTTGTCTGCATGCAAATATCTGTATGTTTAGTTGGGCCAAACAGGCCAGTCCCATGCATATGTTGTGCACTGCTGGTTATTGCAAGTAGCACAAGATGCCTTTTTTCTTGGCAATTGAAGTTCAACCGTGTCCAGTTCAATTAATGTGTCCTAGGTAATGGCTCAGCTGTCCAGCCACCAGATATCTGTTTTAGGGTGAGATTAATAGCTCTATGGGTCTCAATTCAGTTACTAAATACAAATATCTAGTGTAATCTGGGATGTCATAGAGAATGAGACATCATCTTACAGCTGCAGATATACCTTGGGGTATACAGGAAACTCTGTGGACAGAAGGGACATGTTAGGACATTTTAAACAGCACTAGAAGCTTATGTGTAGGCAATTTAATTAAGCATGTGGGCTCCATCTACTGTATTGACAAGATGCTTGATTTAGTTGCCTACACATAGAAGATTTAGGGGTGGGACTTATTTACCTAAATATAGGTTGTCTGCGTTACAAGATGCCCTAAGGTACATCTCCAGACCTCTGGATACTTCTCTGTGAGATATGCTTTCAGAGTCATCACCAGGAGGATATTCAATGCACACAAAGGTATCTCAACTGCCACTGGATGCTACATTGAGATAATTTAATTGAGACCTTAATGGCATTTGAGACATCCTAAGCATTCACATTAAACTGACAAATATGACAGGAGAAGCAGGAGAGACTCTCACCCTTAGAGAATTACAGCTAGAGGCCAGCTGGGATGGCTTTTCATTGGTGCTGGAAGTGTTGCTTTAGATCCCTGATGAAAATGACAGATATCACTAGTTATAATGAATATTTTTACACTTATCTCTCAGGTAAAAACCTATATATAGATGCTTAAACACAGGTGTCTTCCCTTTGTGATATGAATTCTGTCAAAAAGGAAGTCTGAAAATGTCTATAATAAAAATGACTGAAAGATTATTGATATTTTGAGACTGGGAATGTGATTCTGTAACTCTATACCCTGCCACTGTAGCTTAGAATGGAAATTTGTAGGCATTAGAGTTATTTTAAAAATTTGCCAAAATATATTATGCTAGTCTCTTTTAAAATTATTTCCATCCAATTTTCAGTGTTCCTGCACATTTGTGTCTGTTTATTCTACTGTAACATTACTTGTAATTTATTTGTCTGCAAAATAAAGCCAAGATCTCTCTTCCTTTGAAATGTGTTTGGCTATATCTGAAAGCTAACTCTAAATTAATACATGTTAAGTCTCTGGCTCCTTTCAGCCTAGTCATTATGTTTCCCAAGATCCTGTAGGTACAGTTAGTCTAGCTCACCAAAGACAAATTGTGGGTCTCCTTGTGATGCTCTATGTAAGGAGCAAAGCTGAAGGAAGCATAAAATGGTATACAAAGGTTTTTTACTGCATGTCCACAAATGTAATATTTTTGGTATTTTCTCAGTTATCTATTGCTCATATTTGGTCAGACTTTACGGTTTTGTCCTCTTTGTATTTAAGTCCATAGGCAGCTGTAGATGTACATCTATACTGTGAAACTGATGTCCAAAGGGCAGGCTCTGACATAGGACCCTGATTTAGTGTTACGTGCCTTGATGTTACCTGCCTAGGTGTTAGTCCACTCCATAGATCAGTTTTGGTCTGTTTCCACTAGCCCTCTCCAAATGAAATTTGCCTTTAAGAAAACGAGCCCTAAACAGTGTAGGTGTGCACCAGTTTGTGTTGGAGTTAATGGCTCTCTTTCATTTAATTGTGTAGCATATGACCACAGTGATTCTAATCTTTTTTTAAATACTCTCCTTTTCCCCAGGACAGTCTTTCTAAGCTTTGCTACAATTCACAATAAGAACTTTCTTCACAGTGTAGCTGTCTGAGTAACAGTTTTTTATGAGATTGAGACTGGTACATAATCTACAGTCTACCCATCATGACACAGAACATGGTTCACAAATACCAACTCTGACAAGGACTGGAAAGTGACAGTGCAGTGATATGAACACTGTCTTCTGATTTGAGTATGGTGTAAATTTACCTGTACACATATGCAATTGGACCTGAGACAGTTCACATGGGCTCAGCTGGGGTGTGTTTGTTACCTTAATGGTGCTGGGTATGCTCTTCAGTGACATGACCACAACCTCATTTTGCAATCTCTTATGTAACTTCAGTGCATGGTCATATTAATGTCAGAGTTTTGCTCCACAGACTCAATCCCTCCAAGCAAATACATATTCTCTTGAGTTTGGAGATAAGGTATATGGAATCAGTTTACATTTATCTTCATTGCTGAAGTCCATGTGGCTTAAAAGAGTATGTGTAAGAAAATTGCCTTTGATGGAGAAAGAAGGTCCTATAATTATTATATTGTCTAAGACACTGAACAGCCAGTATAAACTTCTGTGTCATTGTGTCACTTGAAATGGCCACCCTGAAACTTGATTGAGGAAGAATTGCACTTTTCTCTGTTGAATTACTTGATGCAGAGCTGTTTACTTTGGGAATTTTTTTAAAAATAGTATTTTATATGTTTAAAAATGCTGCAGGCCCATATTTAATTTATTTTTGTTTGGAATCCAAGATAATTAACTCTGGAATCAATCTATTTTAGAGAAAATGTTTTCAGCTGCAGCTGCAGGCAGATTTTTCTGTTTCAGATACAATAGCTGTAGTTAATTACCCAGTCAACAATAATTCTATTTAGTCTGAAGGAAAAAAAACACCCTGGTTTTAATTTTCAAGCTTTAAATCAGCAGACACTGGAACTTAATCAGTGTTTGTCTAATGAGAAATTAAGCACTGTCCTTAGAAAACAGATTTCATTCCTGTCTTCTAGGGCTAAAATTAAGGTTTAAATTTGCCTTAAGAAAAAGCAAATTGTATTTTTAGTAGCTACAAGGAAAGTGATATGAGATTAAGCTGGGAAAGGTCACGCATTACAAAAGATATCACACTTGACATGGAAACACCTAGAGAGATTTCATTTGGAAAGAAGACACAAAAGAACACCAGTCTGTTTCATCACAAATGCTTTAAATGCAAGTTAAAATGCAAGGGAAACATTGAAATAACCTTTTTTTTTTTCCCCTGAAGGAAATTCACTACTAATTGTGAAATATCTAGCAACACTGGACCTCTGACACAAGAATCGAAGCTCTTAGACAACAGGAATAGAATAAAACTAATGATGTAGTAGGTGCATTGAAAAGCAGCTTCTGCTTTCTAACATAATCCACACATGATCTGTCTGATATCATCTTCTTCAAAGCCCTTACTTGAGAAGGAAAAATGTACAGTATTCCTGCAGGATTATTGTATAGATAGTAAATGTCTGGAAAGGAAGGGTTGTTACACCCTGGTCTGGAAGCTTCAAGCTTACTGGGTGTACACTGTAATTTTAGACTTCAAGAGATTTTGCCTATGCAAACTATTGCAAAGCCTTTGATTCTTTGGTGCCTTGAGTTCATGTCTGGAGAAAACCTACACATTTTTCTCTAAGATATTTCTTTTAGTTTGGTGAGAAAATAGGGGTTTTGACAAAAAAGGTTTAACAGAAATAACATGCAACTTCACAAAAGCATTACATTTAATAGCAAGTTACTAAACAAACACCAACCCAAACTTAAGTGAAATGCCACAACTTAAGTGAGATACAGAAAAGAGGAAGGAAAGAGAGACTAAGAGAGGAAAGAATAAAGACAGAAAGAGAGGAGAGAGACATATTTACCACTCTGGAGGTCACATGTTGACAGGTCAGGAGGGCAGAGGCCAAAGGGGGAAATAGAGGCCTTGAGCGAGTCCATTTACAGACTTTGGCCATTGTGGCCACTCCCTCTATGCAGGACTTTTGGCTCACTGCCACTCACTGTCCTCTTTGCCAAAGTGAAAGGTGCCACAGCCAATTAGAGGCTCCAGAGGGTGGGGGGCCACCAGATGGACCTTATTGACAGCCTAGCCACATGGCTTTCCCTGTCATGTGCTCTGCATGGATGCAGCCTTGTTAGCTGCAGACCTAGGTCTGGCCCTTCCCCTCTGCTCACCCAAGACAACTTGGGCTATTCCACCATCGATCAAACAGTCCAGTGAGATATGAATCCAGTCTCTGACATTGGTCCATAACGTGAAAGCACAGTAGTTCTGACTTTCATACTCTAGTTTTCTTTTTTGTTGGAAAAAAACCCCAGTTCTTTGCTTCCTGTCCCTCAAGCTGTTCTCTAGGTTGGGCCTAAGCTGACCTGCAGGGAAATGCATCTGGTGTGTGTTGTGATCTCCCTAGAGGAACTCATTCTTCTAGTTATGGACCTGACGTTCATCTGGCCTATGTATCCAGGTTTCTGCACGGGGAAACTAGGGCTTGTAGAAAAAGTGGGCATATGAGGGGGAAACTGACCTTATTCTGATAAAGTGTTGGCTTGTGAGGCAGGTATGTACATGAACTCATAGCTTCACCATGTGTTCATACCCATTGCCAATGCTTTTTAATCTGGATGGTTCCTGCCTGCTGGAAGAATGTGTAAGTAAGCAATGACTATTCACACCCAGATAGGAGGAGTGAACATGTAGAGGGTGAGGAGTTCCTGCCACCTCAGTGACTAGTTCCTGGCAGTCTAAGGAAGCCATCCCAAGACCTCTGATGTTCTTGATCAGTGTAGTTAAACCATTACTATATTGCATCTTGAAGGTGATAGCTTTTTTTCCCCAGTTTCATCTTTAGGTCTGCCCCACTGTAAGAGTGCTGCCATTGGTTTGTCTTTTCTTCAGGACAGGAGGGAGGGTGACTTTTAAACCTATACTCAAAATATCTATACTCATCTCTTACAGACACATTGACTTTCCACTATTTTCAACTCCTCTGTGTTATTCAGTATGACTTTCATTACAAACACATGTACAATTTCTTCCCCCTTATCCCAAGATGCAAACCAATGTTACATGCATTTTGTGTTTTCTGCCTTTCAAAAGTGTAAAGATCCTCCTTTCTCCCTGCACCGCTCAGAGGAATGATTTGATCGGAAATCTACTTCAAAGTGTGGCCTCCTGAAGCTTTGTTGGTTACTTGTAACGTGGCTGATTATGGATTCGTTGAAGTGTAGCTGCCCAGCTACAGGACTAGGTCTAACAATGCTTCGCAATAACCATTTTGTCTATGTCCTTCACTGCCTCATGGAAGGGGGCTGTAACTCTTTATTAAGAAGATGATATAACCAGTAAGGCAGTAACTGAAGCTCCTGGTCTTAATTAATGAAAATTGCGTCATCCAAGTTCTAGGGACTAACTTTTTGGAGGATAAACTTGAAAGGGATGGGAAAAGTTTGAGCTAAAGAACTATATAATTAATAGATTTGTTAGAAACAAAAACATTTGGAAGAAAAAAAAGGTGATTCTTGTTACTTTTTATCTATATTCATTCTGGGTGTAATAAAATCATGTGCTTTTAGAAGGGAGCACACAAGAGCCAGGTGGGCACAGAACGCATATTTATGTCCCAGAGTTGGAAAAACCAAGAAGAGTTAGCTATGGTAAAATATTATATTTTTCTTAATGCTAGAAAAGTGTGTGTCACTGGGTATTTGCTCTGCTTGAGGCAATCAAGTTAGACTGGCAGAGGTTATGTTCACTTGCATACTTGATGTCACAAAACATTTCATTATGATTTCAGTAATTTGTATGTATCAGTGCTAATTATAATTACTCCAGTTAAAATACTACTTTGGTTGTTTTATGCACTTTTTGGATTAGTAAATCTCAAAAGCAGTCTGCAGACAGAAATAGTCTGTAATTTGGATTAGTACTGAATTTTTTTAATAAAATCAAATAGTCTGTTTGGCTTAAAGAAAAAAAACAACAGATATATGCTGGTTATTTTTAAAGTAATTTTGAATATACATACCTACTGCGCATATGCTGATATATAAAGGGATTATATGCTCTATTTTTTTAAACACAGCAGCTATTGACCAAATGGCTAGTAATAGCTCAAAGTACAAAATAAATTACAGTTTACTGTGTCAATGATCTGTGGATTAAAGACTCCCCAAGTACATATTCATAAGATAAAGCAAATGACTCCTATGGAATCAGACTAGGCTATCATGGCAATGAACTGTAGATTAAAGATCACTTGGAATAGTTAGAATTGCAGTGGAGCAAACATAATGGCTTTGTTATTGCCAAAGTAGTCTCAATTACAGTTTTTATTTTCTGTTTATCCAAAAAAAAAGCAAAATAAATTGAAGATGAGTGTAAAGGCTCTCAGCTTGGATGAAGGTATTGAGGCAACATGGAAAATTTGAATTACGTCAAAATCACATTCAATGTAGTTACTGTGTGTATAAAAACACTGGAGAGAAGGAGAAAACAGTTCAGGTGTGTCGGGATTCCTCTGTCTGCATTAACAAACAGTAAATGGTTCAGACCAGAGGGAGAAAAGAATGACTTTCAGAGGCTATTTAGTTAACATGAGGAGAAAGAGTCCTTTCTACCTATGAAAGGCTTTGGTTCTTATTTTTATAATGCAAATCTCCCAAGAAATGCCACAGCTTGAAGACAGAGCAGAAACAGAGGCCAGGAGCAGCAGAAGCCTGAGAAAGAGCCATGGGTAGACATAGCCTCCACAGTACATGAGGAAGAATGGACAACAGGCAAGAGGGGACACCATATTTTCATTCAGTGAAGATGGAAAAGCAATTTAGATATACTAAAAGAATGAATAATGTATAATAATTGGCAGGATAATCATGAACTGTTATACTGACAATATGGAATAACTGCTTTAATCTATGTCAAAATGCAGAGGATTTCTTCTGGTAAATTTTGTGACAAAAGGATCTAAAAGTCTTTCATTTAGAATCAGATTATATATCCTAAACTAAATCTTCAGAATATTTTTGCTTGTTTGTTTAGTAATAAATATAGCAACAGAATGAACATGAAAACTATTCTATTTTTATACATAATATAGTAAAAAACTCCCAATTATTCATATCTCGGATCTTTGCTGTATGTTTACCATTCATTCTGTGGATCCATATACCAGTTTTACATTTAATAGAAAAATAGGAAACAAAGGCCCTATGGTTTTAAAAGTTCAGATACAGGATTTTTAGATTTAAGGGAACACAGGACTAGGTTAGGCACCAGTGATTTATCTTAGAATTTGTCACACTGAAATCTTTTAGTCTGTGTGTTACTGCTAGCAGATATTTAAATGCCACTGAAATTAGAGATGCTTACACTCATCTGTGTTTGCATGATGCAAGACCTTGCATTCAATGCAGTGTGATGGAGCATGTCCAAAGGAAAATCTATTTTGATAGTCATGGAAGTAGAAAAAATAGTATGTGTAACAGAGTATTTTCTAAAGGAAACTAGCAGAAGTTCCTTGAGCACTGACTGTTTCTCTGAGTACAGTAAATATCACTAGCTAATGCAGTGAAAGAGCAGTACATGAGGTGCACCGGCAACAAAAGTATTATCTCTTATAGTACTTTATACGGTAGACAAAGCAGAGTGATACACTTTCCAGGGACTTCTTAGGGAGTTTTTTAAATTTTTTGGAAGCAATTTGATGCTATATGAGGAAAAAAAAATAAAAAAGAGAAAAGGATCCAAAGCCATGATGTATTTTTGCTTCCGGCTAATTAAAGAAAATGAGAGTATAAGTTTTGTAATTTGTGAATATTGGCATGCGTGGTCAATCAAGGGGGAAGAAAGCTGAGAGTTTGTAAAACACAGGCCATCTGTCTTCGTTGCAGAGATAATTAAGTATAGTACAACCTGTGGCAAAATGGCAAAAGTATAGATATTTAATATGGGATATTAAAGAATATGATTTATAAGTTAGTAGTTAGCTAATAATTATTTTTCATACAGCATTCAGATAATATTTCTTTTCCCTTGAAATCTATTGTCAAGGATATACTACTGAATGGAAGATAAAATTTGAGAAAATATTATTTTTGATTATACCTACAATTGAAGTCTTATGAAAATCTTTTGTTATTTAAAATAAAAACCCATTGAATAATCTCATAGTTTAGCAAGTTAATTAAAAAACCAGTTTTTTATATTATTACTCAATATCGGCTGATGTTGAAATACCCTTTCAGAATGGAGAGACTGTAATAGAGCAGACACATGTATCCATTTACCTGACTAAGTTAGAGTAGTGCCTAGTCATGCTAAAAGACACTAAAACTTCTCCTAAACATATTATTTGAAGTACTGTTAAGTTGATGTGTAACGACCCTGTGAGGTCACGTTGCTCCTGCAGTCATGTGCTTCAGCCCAGTGTGCTTCACAATTCAAATTTATTTGATGATATTTTCCTCTGTAGGATGTTTGAAGGGCAAGTGAAAGTGCTTCTGTGTAGTAAAAGCTCAGGTGCCCTGCAAAACTCTTCATTCTAAGAAACACCAAAGGCTTCCTGTGACCCTCTGAGAACATTATCATTACTCTGTGGAAATTCCGCAAAGTTCTTTTGCACATGAGTTGGGTACTGGTTTTACTAAGATTATTCCTACCAGTGAACGTTTAACCCTATAAGTTTTTCAGAAGTTACTGTCACACATTAAAAGTATATGTAGACCAGCTGAAAGTCCCAGGTAGTCCCTGAGATGATCATTAAGCAGTTCAATTGAAGGTGAATGCAAAAAGACTGGCAGAAAGTAACTAATGCAGAATTTTGGTAGTACAGAAACTGACTATACTAAATGTGCTCAAGGCTTTGACAAATAAATCATCACAATAATGCATAGTGTAAAGGAAATGTAATTAAATTTGAAGTGGAAAAGTAGGGTATATGCTTAGTCAGTATTTACAGTCCATTAGTTTTTCTCAATGTGACAGCAATATCCCTTGAAAGCATTTGATTTGCTGCTTAAACTTTAAAAACACAAAAAAGAAAGCATTACAAGGTGACTTGGGTGATTGACCTTCCTTAGTCATTAATGAAATTTCTTGTGCTGCTTAATGCTTTTCTAGGTATTGATTAGTGTCTTGTATTTTTCTGTAGAGCTCTGTTAGCTTTGTCATCTTGTTTTCATATCCATTGCATTCCCATTCATCCCTTTTGATTACTTCCTGAATACTATGCAAATATTAGATTACATAGATAAAATAATAGGTCATAAACATACTGCAGTAGCAATTTTTTTTAAACCTTATATTCTTCTCTGTATCATCTAATAGAATACAGACAAGTCTTTGGAGTTTTTTGTAATCACCCTCATTTATAAACAGTATTTTGTTGTGATTGCAGATAAATTATTCCTTGCTTCCAGAGGAAATAAAACCCCGCAGCCCCATGAAATACACCATTTGAAAGCTCTGAGAAAACCTAAACTCAACTGTCTGGCTTTTAGGAGCAAAGGCGTTTATGCAATCAAAACAGATAGGTATTTTACTGGTGGTCTCTTGGAAACAACACAGACAATCAGGCTGTATGGAGACATACAGAATTAACTTTGTAACTTCTTTTCAGACTGATGCCACCTACTGCATCTCCGTGCCAAAACCAATCAATATACAGAATGGTAGTAAATTTACTCTCTTTTCTGCAGTGCTATAAATCACTAGTTTAGATCACCATCATGGCTAGGCTTCGCGAACGAAGATTTGGGATAGAACATACATGACAATGGTATGCATTTATTGTCTTCTCTCATCTTGTACTGCTGCATGTGTCTGAGCTATTCTTTATTTCTTAAATTAATAGATTTTTACTTATTATTAATAGATTCTTAACCATTCAAAAAATACATGTGACTATTTAATATCTTAATACAGGAACAGGCACTTCCGAGGAGACCAGAACAGCAATTCTTCTATAAAGCTATCCTGGCTCTGAGTGTAGTATCAACGTAGCTGATTCAGATTAAGATATAAAATCATACATTATGATATCTGTGGGATATTTTTTTCTGCAATGAAAGGTGCTTTGCACTATTAGTATCTAATCTGTGGGATTAAATATATCACTATGTAATTCTGAGATGAAAATCAGGTTGGTAAGCTTTTGTGAGTTCTGCTACTGCTACACTCATATAATATTTAATTTATAGGGTAATGCTCATCCATTTTAGATATCTTCCATTTGGGAAGTAGCAGTGAGACAGTGCAATTCTTTTCCAGAAGTCTTTACGGAGTCATGATAAATTTACAGTCCTCTCAAGTATATCTTTCTGAAGGTTTATAAAAGCAGACTGTTGCATGGGGAGGAGATCACTAGCTCCCGTGGAGCATATTAACTGGAGAGTTAACCACACATCATGCTAAAGCACAGTCAGGTCAAATAATCTGTATCTTTTAAAATAAGATTTATCATCACTGAGACTTATTAAAGTTTTGTCTATTCTCCTGAATAGTCTTTTATTGATTCAGACAATCCTCTCTACTTTCGCAGCATGAAATTATGATAAAAGGTTGAGTCTTACCGGTGTCTAAAATGTCCTTGAAATAGAAAGGAAAAATGGCCTAGTTTGCATTTCAGAAGTGACTACGTACCACTCATCATAGAAAAATGAATTGACTTCGTATTCATTAGATGATCTGTGAAATAATCATCAATTAAATGGACAATTGATTTCTAATTCCTACAAAGATACAACTTTCATGCAAGCAATCTTACGTGTGTTTTTTTTACTTCCTGCTTTCCACATGTCAAAACTCTTTGAGGAACAGTTTTTGTTAAGACAGAGAACAGAAATAGAATAGAAAAGCAGCCATAAGAGAGCTTTCATGAACAGCACGGTAACTGACACAGTTTTACATCTGTTTTGGCACTCTAAGAAACAATACAAGATTTATTTGGCCAGATAGTGTAATATAATTCCATATATGTAATATTTCTGTTTTAAACCAATTTATATCTTTAAGACATGACCTAATGAACCTTCACCATGCACACATGGGGAAGAAGGACGGCAGAACATAAGGTTTTACTTGCCTCAAAATTATTGAGTTCAAGAAAGATTGTCTAAATTTTAATTCAGCCTTTACACGTACTATAATAATTATTTGAATAATGACTATTTGAATTACAGAAGTGCCAGTGGTCTCAACCATTAATAAGATCTTTTTGTTTAGATATCATAAGAGACTTACCTCCAAAATTGGGCAGTAAGAAGAGATTGATGGATGCTATATCCAGATACTGGGAAAAAAAGGCGGGGGAAAACAAAGTATTGTCTATAAACAAATACAGATCAGAGACTGAAGGCAAATTTTCACTAAAATGTGAAATTACTCTCTCACAGGGAAAGACAAAAATGATTTTTTGGGAGGTAAAACTACATAAAACTATTGAGTGTTCAAAGATATGCTGGTCTTGGCTAGAATAGTGTTAATTTTCTTCCTAATGGGAAACAATGTTGATAGTACAAGGATATTTTTCTTATTGCTGAACAGTTCTTACAAAGAGTCAAGGCCTTTTCTGCTTCTCACTCCATTGCAAGGAGTCTGGAGGGGACACAGCTGGGACAGCTGACCCCAAGTGACCACTAGAATATCCCATAGCATTGGCATCGTGCTCTGCATATAAAACTGGGGAAGAAGGAAGAAATGAGGGACATTCAAAGTGATGGTATTTGTCTTCCCAAACCAACATTCTGCATGATTGAGCCCTGTTTTCCTGGAGATGGTTGAGCACCTGCCTGCCAGTGGGAAGTGGGGAATGAATTCTTTGTTTTCTTTGCATTTGCTTTAAACAGTCTTTATCTCAACCCATGAGTTTCCCCCCCCACCTTTTTTTTTTTTTTTCTTTTACCCTTCTGATTCTCTAACCCATCCCCAAGATAGGTGAGTGAGCAAGTGACTCTGTGTGGCTTAATTGCCAGCTTGGTTAAATCACAACAAAAGGGTAGAACTGAAGCTGAAGTATGTTTGTGTTGCAAAAGTGAGACTGGAGTTGATGTTTTTTTCTAGGAGACAAGCAGAAAGTTTAGTGCAAAAAACCCCCAAGAAAATACAGGGAGTATAGCTTTTGCACAAGAAATGTGACACAGATTCAAGAAATGCCCTTCAGGATATTTTAGGCTAAAACTGAAACATGGCTGAGAATGTAGCCCATGCTTCTTTACAAAAAGATGCTATGGAAACTTTTCCTACCCCTGAAGTTCCCTGTGCTTCTTTCCCAAAGTACTCTCAGTGCACACTGTTATTGGGAGAGGAAGAGGCTTCCCAAGCCCTGGGGTCTCATTCATTACCCTCTATTACTAGACCAAAATGAATAGTGAACATTAATGATAATTATATTCACATCATGTCTCTGAGCTTATTAGCAGCACTTTACGTAATAAGCATTTGCCTGTTTCTTCGTTCTGTAGTTGCTGTAAAATCATTCTCATTTTAGCACAAACAATGAGAGCATCTAGTGAAACAGGAACTGTTTCCATCAGAAAATATCAATCTTGTATTTCTTGTGCTTCCTTCTCAACTGGTACCCATAATTGTCCTTTGATTTTCTTCAATATAGTATTTGCCCAAGACCTTGTGCTGAAACAGTGACTGAAAAGGAATGTCTCACCTTAATAATATGCTTTTACTCAGTTAGTGTAACAGGTGGAGGACATTATCTGCACAGTGTGTGGATTTCATCTTTGAGATAAAGTGTTCTGTTTGTGCCTGAAAAAAATTGCAAACTTTATTTTTACTGCATTAGTTTAGCCTGAGCTTCAACTAAAATTCATAAAGGGTTCTGATCCAGGGCTAACAGTAGTATTACTGACTTAAAATGTATCACTTAAATATAATTGCTCTGACAATAACTTAACTCCCATGGAGGAGAATTGTTTTGTCACCTTGGCAATAAAGTAATTTGGAAAGAATCAGAGAACAGCTTGTAGGGTTGATCAGGGATTCACCAGGCAGAGCAGCTAGAAAGTTTTAAAAAAGAAAGCAAGTAAGTTGTTTGATCTGCTTTAGTCTTCCTCAGCAGATAAGGATGAAGGAAAGATCTGTGTGGCATTCGGACTTTGTAAACAATCTTTAAAATGAAAAAACCCCAGTGTTTTTAAGTGTGTTCCAAACATGACAGAAGAAAAGCCAAGGAAAAAGGGACAAAATGTAAAACATTATTTACAATTTTCCTTCCTTGAGATGTGGGAGGGGGGATGGAGCTAGGGAATTGGATTTTGGGGCTATCTCAAACCATGACAGTCCCAAAAAAAGAAACTTTTTCTCCACCTGTATTGTGCTAAGGTTGTATTTTTCTCTCCAGAAAATAAAAATAACTGCACCAAGTATAGTTTTTGTGGCTGTGAAGGCATTTTAATTTTGTCTAAAAAAGCAAAAATGTAATTTTTTTCCTCTTTCTAACATCATGTTTTCATTCAGTTTCTTTTAATAAGCTCTAAACGATAATACAAAAGTCCTGTATCATTTGAACCAAGTGTTTCCAAACCTTGAATGATTACATCAGACTCCTTGCCTTTCCTTCTGCTGTTTTCCCCAATGTTTTTATGCACATCCAAACCAATTTCTTCTTGTTGAAACGTGACTCAGCAATATGTCATATTAATAACTTAGTCACCAGTGCTGAGTCAACAGCAGCTGCTTTTCTTTCATGCTGATACTGCTTCCCCCAGCTAATAGATTAGAATCATTTTTGGGTGAAGAGACAGTCAGAACTCTATTTTCCATTAGCTACATTTCTTCTGCTTTTTGGATGGGTAAGTGTACCTGTCTTCATCTGATTTAAATAAAAATTCAACAATCAAACCATAAAATGGAAGAAATTCTTTACTGTGAGGGTGATGAGGCTCTGGAACAGGATGCCCAGGGAAGTTGTGAATGCCCCATCCCTGAAAGTGTTCAAGGCCAGACTGGACGGGACTCTGAGTACCCTGGTCTAGTGGAAGGTCTCTCTGCCCATGGCAGGGGTGTGTGGAACTAGATGATCTTTAAGGTCCTTTCCAACACAAGCCATTCTATACTTCTGTGATGATGTATAATTCAGAGGCAACAATGTCCAAAACAAGCAAAGCCACATCCAAAACCGAGTAGGAAGCTTTGAGTAGGAGTAGGTCACATTTTTAAATAATTTTTTTTCAAGTTTCCTTCATCTTGTTTTAAACAGTTAAAAATTTTATCATCAATCTTAACTCTTTAAAAGTCTCAGCCTTCTCAAATTACTTTCCATTAGATATACACTAACTGATCATGTTAATAGTAAGAGATATTTAAGCAATTAGTAGGAATTTCTGCAAATTCTGGAGCTCTACTGGAACTTCATTTTGAAAGACACAAGATATTTATCCTACATTCCTTCTGGTTTGAATAATTTAGCTTATTTTGGGCATTACAATTTCAAGAAGAGCCTAGGGCTCTTTGTATACAGCCATGGCATCTGCATTATTTACATGAAGCACATCCAACACTTGAGCTATTACAGTCAGAGGTATGAATCTGTACCTTGAAGAGACAGTAGAACTACATGGGTCATAGATGAAGTGCTATGGTAAACACAATTTATATTGTGATTTTTCAGATCTTCACACTTTATTAATTTTTGCCTTTTATTTTTTCCATGTTTTTATTTTCATACAAAACTATGTTTTTTTTGTTTGTTTAGTGCTTTTTTTTGTCAATAATTCTTGTTTTATAATTGGAAATACCAGATACCATTTAATAAAGAAATACATAAAACCACATATACAAATAATACACAGGCCTTAAGCTTCTTTTTGGTATTCTCAATGTTGTTGTTTTATCCAAATTACAGCGTGATTCATTCACCTTAATAGACAGACATGATTTTTCCAAAACAAATTACTTAGTACATTTCCTGCATTCCTTAGTACATTTAACTGCAATTAACTTTCTTTCATTCACGACAACTACAGAGGAAAATTTTAACTCATACCAGAAGCCTAGACTTGAAATACAATTTCTGTAATGCCCTGAGCAATATCTGGAAGAACCATGGTATTATGCATGAGGTATTGTGCAAGGGACACCAGGGGGAGAGCAAAGAATTATGAACTGTGAACTATAGGATCAAATATCTGCCTTTGTCCACCTTATGCCTTTTCAATTAGTTAAATAAATAAATCATGCAGAAGACCTTGGATGCTGATGCGTGTTTTATTCCTGTTGTTAAGCTGGCTGCTGGAAATCCTCTTTCCATTCTACAGTAATTATTTTTTTGTTTCAGCCCATAGAGATGTGCTCTTTGGCTGAAAGGGTTACCAAACTTTAGGCAGTGCTGAACAACAGTTACTTTATTTTAGTTTTCTGTATCCACGTAAAATATATGCAGTGTATATATAGATAAATATGCAGGATATGTACAAGTATATCTTTATCTTCATAGACTTCCTGATGAAGTCAGTGCTAGGAGTCCAAATGACTTCACGGGATAGTCAGTATGCACTCTGATAGAAGGAGTCCATGCTATGAAATAAACAGATTAAGAGTGTTGTTGTGTATGCACTTCTGTCTTTTCTTTGTAAACAGTTGTACCTATGTTCCACCATATGGACCTATTCTATTTCATATATCTAAGTCATAGGAAGTACATTGACTTTGAAACCAAGAGAATGAGTCCTATTGACACTGCAGTACCTATTTAGTAATTAATCATGATATCTGCATGTATTCAGTGACATATCTATTATAATTACCATAAGAGTATGCAGAATGCCCTTTCTTAAGAATTTGCAGTTTCACAGATACACTGGAGAAAAGCCTAAAATTTGAGCCAAACTGCCAGAGTCTCATTTATGAACTTATACCGTGTGGAAGCAAAAGAGAAATATTTCCTTCAAGTCTTAAATAAATTTTGAATTTAGTCTGACTTTATAAGACATGAAGAAACAAACAGGAGGAAAAAAATAGAAAGAATGCTTTCCTATGGTATATCACACTTAAATAATGCAGTTAACTGTCTCAAAACAGTGTTGAAGAAGGAAATTCCCATAAGATAAGCCACTACACGGGATAAGAACAGATAGCAACAACAAGAATGAGGCCTGGTAAGGCAGACCTGGGTAATCTCTCAGGAAAAAGATTCCCACCATGGAAAACTGCGAGAAAGGAATGAATTAATTCCAGACCTAAACAAAGGTAAGGGTTTGAAATTAGCCACTTTGCAAGCTGTGAGAAAGAAAACAACTGCTTCCACCCATGCCATCCCAAGTTGTGGGAACATCTGCAATGCTCCATGAATCCCCAGGACTTGGACTGTATAAGAGCCGTACCCCAGAAGCACGACTTTGGGACCTCACCACCAAGAAGATCAGAAGAAGAGGGACAGGACACCCTTGTAATCCATGTGATGGTGATCTTTTACTTAATCTGTCTTGCTCACTCTCTTCCTCTGTCTCTCTGTCTTCCTATTTCTTTCTATCTCTCTCTACCTCATATTTACAGTTAAATAAAGTATGGTATATGGTCTCATTTGCAACTTAATTTGGGCAGCGGCATTGCCTAATAATTGGATCCTGATAATCACCAACATAAATTTGTGTCATCTTTCAGGAAAAATTTCAGAATCATTTTTTTTTGCAAAAGGCAAAGGTACTTGCTTTTTTTAATTGTGTCAAAATTTAGCAAGGTTTTCAAGTTTTTTTAAAGACACACAAAAAGCAGTTCCCTGCAAATCAAGTATCTTTAAATAAAACACATATTAATTTATTTTAAAACTTGTTTCTCTGATTTTTTTTAAGTGCATGCTTTTAGAGAATGCTTTGCATTCTCTAAAAGTACTGAATTCATAATCATTAGCTGTGTTGACGGCTACTGTTTAGGGAAAATATCACAATACATACATAATTCATTACAGATTGGACCTGTGTGATTAGTAGGAGCTGAACATTAGCCTATTTGTTTATGTATACAAAAAGCACAGTGGGTTTGCCTATATCCACCAGGTAAACTACCTCATGTAATTTGCTCTGGTGGAGGTTTATCCAGTCAATGGAACAATAGCCTGAACTTGGTGATTAATTTGAAGCACAAACAAAAAACCAACCAAACAAGCAAACAAAATAATATGGTTCCTGAAAGGCCTAAAACTAAAGGGAAGAAGTTACACCCATTATTACTTCCAAGCCTTCTGCAGATAGTGAGTAAAATAAAGCAGTATTCTCTTCTATGAAGATAAGTGTATTAGCTGACAGTCTTGCCTAAATTCATGATTTAATTTTTAGTGAGGTACCTTCAAGCTCTCCTATGAAAGACCTCTTCTTTCAATAGCACAAATCTTTATTGTTTGGTTATACGAAGTGAGTAACACTAAGAAGTATGTGTCCTTTGATCAAGGAGCAAACCCATTTAGTATTGCCATGTTTAATTAATACCTCGGTAAAACAGTGAAGGAAAAACTGAGCAGCAAATGGGATTTTCCAGAAATAAGGTACTAAAATGATCTGAAGTATATTACTCAAAAACTCACTTCTGAAAACTGAAAAAAAAAACATATAGAAGTTGCATAAAGCATTTTCTTTGTACCTACACTGTTTTGCACACACAGGTATGTGCACGCACACATAGATGTAATAATTTCTATTATTTTCTCACTAAAGCTTATAAATTTCATTTGCACCTGAGTGCTTATTGAAGATAGCTTTTGATTTTCTTTCTTTTGAGAAAAATAATGAAGAGATGAAAATATATAAAAATAGTATTTTCTTTGTTATTCAGTGCTTTGCCACTTTTTCCTTTCACCGACTTCTATTATTTTTATACAAATATATAACAATTGTTCTGTTGGGTTCATCTAGCCTTAAAACCTGCATCTGACAATGACAATATTAAATGCATAAGATATGTTGAATTGTCAACATCCAAATCTGCTGCCTCGGAGTTTTCCCACTATTTGTGGACTAATACTGCTGAAAATTATTAAACAAGATTCATATATTTGAGATAGACTTTTTGGTAAACAACTAAACATTTACTAGATACTGAGATCAGGTTCCTATTTTCTCAACTCTGCTGGTGGGAAGGAATATTTGTGATTGAAAACATGCACGTGAAGCTGCTACAATCAAACTGTCCTTTCTCAGGGTATTTTTCAGGAATGAATTAACACATGTCAATAATTCTTGAAGCTCATTGTCTGCTGGGATGTTGGGTTTATTTCTGTGCTATTATATTACTGTCTGCTGAAGTAGGCCAGAAGGTGAATGAGTGACTTTTCTATTCTCACTTGCTTTCACGCTTCAATCAAACATTGCAAAGTCTAAGAAACCAGCAGGTAGCTTTCAATCTTGCTTTGGGTAGTCCCTGGAGTATGACTGGTAAAAGAAAATACTGATGCTGTGTTGTTTGGTGGGGTTTTTTTCCTCCTTTGCTGGGAATGTAAAAAGATGGTTGGGTTTGTGTTCTTTAGTGAGTTAATTGTAAAGCTAGACATGGATCTTCCATGAGATGTTATTTCTACTGTTTGCTTATATTCTTGAAGTCACACTGATGGCTGTCTTAAGAAAAATAGACAACAGTTGAAACATGAAACTTTTGATGTGGTACTTTTTTCCCATTTCAGTCATCACATTTAAGATACTATCATGAAACTTCTTATTACTCATATTCTTAAAATTGTGTATCATATATATCTATGTAATAAGGATCAAATTGCTGATGCAAATGAACTTGGTTGATTTGAAAAAAGCATTCTAGATACTCTGAATTGATTAGGATGAGTCAAACACCAGCCACACTAGGGATGTTATTAATCAATGTAAGTTTTTCTAATATGGATCAAAATCTTGTTTACTTTATTCATTTATGTAGCCACATTTCAGATTTTTAAGAGTTAATTTTTTTTAATTTTTTTTAATCTTCCCCAAACAATGTCAACTTTCTTCTGTCCAATGAACAGCAAGATAAAAACTAAGTAAGACTACAATGAAAGATACATCCATCACCACGTAAGTTTGTTTTAAATCTGAAATTTTATTTAAATAAGACAATTTTTAAAATGCTATTTATATTTATAGAGCAGTACATGACATAAAAAAACTCAATAACTTTTCTTGAAGTATTCCATTGAGAAGACACCTGATTGCGCAGAGAGTAGAGGGTTTTTTTTTCCCTACTGGATTTCATTAACACACAATGGCTTAATTTTAAGCAGGGGATTTATTTTCACTTAGTTGGGGATTGTTTGCTAAAACATGCACTGGGCATTCCAGTTTTGAATGTACGTAGCCTATATAGCAGTAAATAATCTAACAACTCATTTACTTTCAGATCCACATCCATGCCTAATACTGCCTTTTTACTTGTGTATGCAGTTAGCTTTGTTATAAACACTCATATATCCTTTTGTCCTAAGGAATAAACTGTTTTCTGAAGACACTATCTTTGGTTTTTGATTCTTACAAATGTTAGCTCTGAATAAAGGGATTGAAGAAAAATGGATGTGTAGAAAAAACTACCGCAGAAAAGATAGATCCCAATGAACACAGAATAAAGTAATAAATTGTCTTGCTGAATATGATAGTTTGCATTTGATGGCTCTCTAAACCACGTATAAATATGTATATACATCTACAGCAAGCTCTATTTAACACTTGTACAATTTGGCCTTTCTCTTCTGAAACATGGAACAAATATAATTTTACACAATTTGCAGTGATTTTCTGATTTTTTTCTTGATTTCTGATTATTTTTATTGATCTTTAGTATTTTTTCCAATAAATTTGACTGTCAATTCTCACTATCCCTGTTGCTGTCACTCTACAAAACAATAATAAAATGTCATGAAGATGGATGCTTTGATAGTTTCCTTAGTTTAGCTTAAGAGATATTTATTTTTTCCCCCTTGACTTCTATGAAATTTTGTACACTTTGTAGTTTTCAAATTTGAAATGTTAACTGCTTTTGTGTCCTGTGGTGGATTGACCTTGGTTGGGAGCCAGATCCCAGCCATTCTCCCTCTGCCTCGTCAACAAGGCAGGCAGAGAAAATAAGATGGAAAGCTCAGGGATCAAACTAACAGGGACATCACTCACTGACCACCTTCATGGGCAAAACAGATTCGATTTAGGGAAAATGAACTTAATTTAGTGGTAACTAAAATAGATTTGGATGTTACATGTGCAAAAATCCATGGAGAACATTTAAATCAATAAACAATGGAGGAAAATAACAACTGCAGATGTCAATTAAACAGTGCCATTTGAAGGTTTTGCTCTATCAGCATTAGAGAAGGATATTTTGAAGTATGTTTTTAATGGTGTTTAAGAGGCAAATTAAATAACAATTTAGAGACTGCATAATGCTTTTAAGCATAAAATATAGCATTTGATTTTCCCTAAAAGCATCCATTATATATAAAGAATCTGTATAGGCAAAATTAAAGACAAGTAGCCTATGTTTTAAAAGAAGCCAACATTGCCTTTTTGTCCGTAGTCTCCTCTTGTCCAGCTGGCAAGAAACTTTGAGAAGTATTTTTGGAAACTCTGGTGGTTATCTTTATTTTTAGCCTACTAAGGTGAAAATTCATGAGTTTTTTTTGATTCATCACATTGTTTGAAAACTATCTGTTATGTCTTATTAACCTCAAAGGCAACAAGACCAGATTTTTATTGAAAAGGCGAGGAAGGACTGGTTGATATTTTGGCTTTGATTTGGATATAACTTAGCTATATTATGAGACTGGTAACCCCCATGCATACCAGAGGACATACATGAATAATTCTTATTCCCAGATGTTTACTGCTGTTTTCAGTACAGATCTCAAACTTCAAAAACTGGCACTTTGCCAGAAATTCTAAATTCTGGACACTATTTGCAGGTGCCCTCATTGTTAATTTAGAAGACTACAACTCCTGGCTCAAAATATTCCATCTTGATATTTCCACTTTGAAAAACCTTTCCATTCATCTATGGCTAAAAGTCTATTTTGATAATATATCAAGTAATATACCTATATATATAGTTCAAAGAAATGTAAGCACACATATGCAAAACCCCACATATATAATTACACATTGTGCCATTCATATTTGTCTTTCTGTGCAGTTTAATGTGTATATATATATGTAAATATATTTGTTAATAAACAAATGAAAATAGTATTTTTACAAGAATTAATAACAATGTACACAGCCACTTTCAAAGTTTGTTAGTCTTGTTCTAAATATCAGTGACTGAACCAGGTCTTCATTTTATCTCCAAATTATTTTCTTGCTCTGTATTGCTGCAACTTGATTTTGAGCAGAAATGGATTCCATCTGTGCCAGGTAAGGAGCCCTTTATAATTTACACTTCGGTGTGGACTAAACTTTGCCTGTTGGTTGCAATAATGAGACTGCCAGACCAAAAGAGTAGCTCTGATAGAAGAGAATATCTTCTGAAAAATGTAATATTTTGGAAAGGTATGATGAAATCTATAATACGTCTAGCTGATTGTGCATTAAGACATTTGAGACTAAAATACACTCCTGATTACTGCTAGTTATCTTAAATACTTCATTTAAAATCCTAAAGAATATGGTTTATGTTTTTTGTTAACCTCATTAGTAGAATAAAAGTAAAATTAAAGTAAAAAAATTAATAAAGAAGAGGATTTATTCTGTTATTTGTTTTCTCTTTCTGTATGTGGCTTCTAAATTTTAGTGCATTACAGTAGTCCACTACACAAAATACATGAATATTTTATCATTAGCAAACTCCCTCAGTGTGGATACTTCCAACAGTAAAACATCAAGACTGTGACATCATTAAACATCATTCTTTCTCATCAGATTCATTGGAGAAGGTGAGTTTTCCTGCTTTAACTGTTGCTGTAATATTGAAGAGCCTACATTCATGTCCAGGTTTCTGCATACTCGTACCATATAGAGTCTTGTGCTAATATTATAAAACAAAATTACCAAAGCTCATGGTAAAATCAATGTTACTGTTTATTGATAGTCATGTCGTAGTTTAGTGATGACTTTTCTTTTCTCAAGCAGAGACCAAAAGAATGTGAAAGGCAAGTGATATAAAACAGCAAAACACACTGAGCTGTACAGTCACACAGCCTGAACTTGTACATCATCCATGCATTATCTATAAATTAAAGCAGAGAAAGGACAGAGTAAAATTTTGTCTTTTAGGAGTTTCCCACTGAGTAGCTACATGTCTAATGGCCACAATTCGCCATTTTAGACAACCTAGTTTTTGTTGTTTTTAGTGTGGGTTTACTCTGGCTACAGGATCTATCTGATAGCATCCCAAGCAGCAAGAAATTTAATCACATTATCGTTTGTGACACAATTGTGCTGTTGCCTAAAGATTGGGAGCAAAAAAATAAGTACAAATAAGATAGAGAGCAGGTCTTTAATGAAGGCCTTCTGCTGTAAGGAGTACAAAGGCACACACAGGTGTCCAGGGGTTCCACAATTTATGGTCCGATTCCAGAACTACCCGCTCCTAGATCTGCTCCCTGGCACACCTCCCTGTAAATTGAGTCAGAGGTCCTAAGACCCTTTCTTCCTTCCTCATCTTCCTCTTCTTCACAGCACGTACTCTCTCTAGACCTTCTTCAAGGTTCCAGGCTTGAAGGTTGCTTTGACTATGATGGTATCTTCAGGGCTCCATATGTTCTTAAACAGAATGTGTTTACTATAGTCCTTCTTTGAAATGAGCCTAAACAAGCCTAAAAAATTTAGAAAATTAGATATGAAATGGGGGAATAGGGTTTGGTAAATGTTAACTATTATTCTAAAGTGTGAGAGACTATACAATTATACTAAAATCTATATTTAATACACAGCTACTTTAAAATCTACAAAAAGCTAAAAATCCTAAAAATTCTGAGGCATCAGTACCTATACCAAAGACCTGAATAAAAAATAGGGAAGGAAAGGCAGACTAACAGTAAGTAACAAAAGAGAGTTGGAAATAAACCCAATAAAATCTGGTGGAAATTTACTGAAGTCATAGCAAAGTTGTACATTTTAAATTCAATGAAGTCAATAGAGATGTGTCACTTTACTTAACATGAAGTTCTCTTCCAATATCAAGTCTCTTCTTGCCTGGCAGTAAAAATACAGTAAAACTAAGCTGCAGATTGAAGACTTAGAGCACACTTGTAAAATTTTTTGACAAGAAATATGATGATATAAATCAGGAAATATATGAAAACTGTGGAGAACAGCTGTTAGGAGATTTCAAGCTCACTATGTGTTGTGCATCTCCCTTTCATCTTTAAGTCCAAAAGGTACTATTATAATTTTCTTGAATTTTCTGAATATAAAATAGGTCATAGAATTTCTCTGAGTTGTTCCATATCATTTTTTTTGATGTATATTTTATTTGAACCGTAATGGCTCACCCACGATTAATAAGAGGATTTTGCACATTCCAGTATATGTACTGAAAATTCTTTTATCAGGAGCTGACACTTTTATTTGCTATAATTTTTAATTACAACTTGATTCTATGTGAGGTTTTTTTTGGTGTTTTGGTTTCTTTTTAAGTGCTTTAATATCGTTTGTACTTTGAAGGACATTGTATGTTTGTACTTCATTAGTCATCCATAAGCACACAGACCAGTAAGATAAACACAAGAATAAAAATCCCCAAACACCTTTAATTTCTACAGTACATGAATCTCCATAAACAGAAATGAGTCAAGCAGTGAATTTTATGATTTTATTTCTTTCAGCTATACAATCAAAGAAATAGCCATAAAGTCTGAAATTATGAAAAAAAAAATGTCCTGATGTAATAAGCCAGACAGCACACTAATAAAACCCTCAAATACAATCATTCAGTCAATAAAAATGCAACATCTCACAGCACAATTCACAAAAACATGAAAACTGAACCTTTTTCCCAGTACATGACAAAAGGTTACTAAGGTTCAATATGATAGGGATTTCAGTGTTTTACAATACTATTACTGTACAATACATTTTTACTTGTTATCATATCCAATGATAATATTTTAAAAAACCTCTGTTCCAATAAACAGGAGACTATCATTATTCTCAGTTTATTCACTTTCCTTACAATTTGTCTCTTTCACTAGCTTTTCCCAATTAACCTCCCTTTATTGGGAGGCTGGAACTAAAGGAAATGGAGCCAGGCTCTTCTCACCAGTGCCCACTGAAAGTACAACAGGTAATTTGAACAAATTGAAATGGAGAAAATTACACTTAAACATAGAAAAAACCAAAACCATTTTTTTTAACTCTGGAGGTCATTGAGTATCGAAGGATGTGCAATCTCTGTCCTTTGAGATACTCAAAACCCAGCTGGACAAAGCTGTGACCAATTTCACAGAATCATAGAATCATTAAAGTTGGAAAACACCTCCAAGATCAAGTGCGACCTTTGACTGAACATCACCTTACCTACTAAACCACAGAATTAAGTGCCATGTCCAGTCATTTTTTGAACACTTCCAGGGACAGTGACTCCATCACTTCTCTGGGCAGTCTGTTCCAATGTTTGGCAATCTGCATTTCCTCCAGATAATTCTTCTTTGAGCAGGAAGGCTGGATTTGATGATCTCCAGAGGTGCCCTCCAAGTTCAATTACTCTTCAGTTTTGTGAAACTGCAGAGCCTGCATGAACACTCCCACCGCAGCAGGGACTTTTTAGTAATTAATGATTGGTTTCAGAGGATGATACCATGCTTCTTGGGAAGAATTGGGTAATGCCTAATTTTTTTGTCCAGCTGTTGGTTCATAACAGTATATACTGACCTGTCCATAGTCCAAGAATTTGTGCTGAACCAAGTGCAGCACAGAGTAGGTGGGAGCTGAAGAGGGTGTTACACACTATACGGTGAAATATTAGTAAGGTTTTTAACACTATGTCGCAGAGTTTTCTCATTTGGAAGCTAAGGAAGTATGGACTGTTAGATGCAGTGGAATTTGGATAGACCACTGAACTTAAAGGGTATTTATCAATGACATAAGATTCATCTGTCAGCTAACAACAGAGTGTCTTAGACACTAACACTAGGACTGTAATTTTCAGCCTTGTCATCCATCCCTGTGGATGAGGACATGATGTGCATCCTCAGTGAATTTGTGTATCAGATTAAGATAGGGAGAGTGACTGAGACAAGGATTGGTAGAGCTTCTGTTCAGTGTGAGACTGGTAAGCTCGAAGATTCAACCAACAGTGATTTCACAAATTTCAGTGAGTTGAAGGGCAGAGATCTGCCTTTTAGGTGGAAGAACTGGAGTCTGAGAAGGAACTGCCAGATAGCAGTCCTGCTGAAAAGGACAGTGGGGTATGGTAGATACCAGGTCAAATGTGAGCCCAAAACACATTTCAAATGAAGCACACTGCATGCTACTAGTCTATATTACAAGAGAGGTAGCTAGCAAACATATCATCCCTCTATAATTGGCAGTAGTGAGGATGCATTTCGAATATTGTGTCTGGTTTTAGATCCCACAGTCTCCAGTTGAAGAGGAATGTGGAGAAACTGGATACAATCCACTAGTGAATCACAAAGATATTCAAGGGCCTTACATATTGTACATTGTGAACACTGCTCTAAATCATATCTCTGTAGAAAATTTGGATTTCCTTGTTGTGGAAGGCAATTTCGAACAACAAACTCCTACCTTACTGTCTGTTTGTGTTCTCCTGGCAAAAGGAAGAAAATTAGCTTAGTAAAGACTCCTTGCTGATGGGCCTTTTTTAGTCTGCTGAGGGCAGTGACATAAGCAAACAACACAGTTGTGCTCACAAATAAGAAATGGAGCCTGGGAGCAGGCACAGCTGTCCTTCTCTTCTGCTGAGGAGGTTAGCAGGTAAATTCTGAACAGGGTGCAGACCTGATGGCCTGGTTTGGCAAGTGCAACCCCGATAGAAAGGGTTATTTGCTGCTGCAGAATTTTACTGTAGTGCAGTTTGGGTGGGAAGAACACCCCAGAAAAGACTATTCCCTCCATAGTATAGAGGTAACCTGGACCCATAAACTGTTTGATATGTTCAGATACCGAGAGAAAGAAAGAAAGAAAAAAAAAAGGAAAAAAAAAAAACCCAAACCAAACAAAAAACCCACCCAACTTTTTCTCCGGAAAAAACCCTGAACTAAAGCAAACCATAAAAAGATTGAGGCTATTAATTCCATAAACGCTTCAAAGATAAAGACATGTAAACATAAAAAATGCTTCTGAGGTAATCATAGCACTATTCAAATATTTAACTAACCTTATGGTGGATATTGGAGGACAAAAGGTAAGTTCTTAATTTATCATCACAATATGTAAACTAGAAATTTGTTGGAGGCTGCTTAAGTATACAGTCTTTGTTCAAATGTATTCTGTAAATCCAGCCTACTGGGTACAAATGAAGGTAATATCAAGAAACTCTGTTGCAAAAGCCTTCTGCTTCTTTTTACAAGGAAAATAAGGATGAGAATCGAGAGGGTGATAGTGGATACCAATATGAAAAACATAGCCAGAAAGTGAATTTATTTTGAATTTTGGTGATAAGCTGCAATGGGTGACACATAGGTTTGTTTATTCCACTACATATCGCTCTTTAAATTTTAGTAGTTCACCAGAAACACTATAGTATACCTCCTTAACAACAATGGATATTGTATCAAAGTCTTCTCATCCTCTCCCTCTGTCTGTTTAGTAACACATCAAATTCAAATCTCTTTCCTTAAAGGTGGCTTACTAGGAGCTCAAAGCAGAGGACAGAACTAACTAAAGGATTAAGAAATGCTCTGTTCAAAACTCATTGCAGTTGTGATTTTTTAATACAAAGCAGTTTTCCTTTGTCTGTCCTTGTTAGACATCAGATCAGTTATTATTGGGTCAGAACCAACTTGTGGGGAGTGTGTGTGTGTGTGTGTGTGTGTGTGTAGGAGGAAGGGATGGGTTGAACCTCAAGGAGGTGGTGTCCTATCCCTCATGGCAGGACCCTGGAGCCCACATGGGGAAGCCCTGCAGTGGCTGTAAGTCACAAACAGCCTGGGGAAAACTATAACACATCACACCTCCTGCAGCTCCTAAGCCAGGCTCAGACTGGCAGGGACAGTGAGGACACTGCCCCTTACCCTGTCCTGGAACCCCAGAGTGGTTGGTGGGTCAGAGACCCTGCCTGGAGGGGTTGGCCACAGGGACCAGAGTAGATAAAACCATGGGCATGTGTTTGCCTTGTGTCACGGCCCTGCCACTTGGACTTGTGAGAGCTGGTCTTCTACAAGGCTGTGGTGGTAGCTATATAGTCTGTCTCTCCCTCTTTCTCCTTCTCTTCTTGCTACCTCTGCCTTTCTTTCTTTGCTCCTTTCTTGATGCTTGGGGTGGTTTGGAGCTGGAGAGGTTGGATCTTGATTTAAGTGCTGTGAATTGGTTTGATTTTGCCTTTGTGTTGTTTGTTTATTGGACCTTGATTTAAGTGTTGTGGATTAATAGTATATGCTGAGTCAGTATTGTGGTGGAACATTTTTGTGTAGCCTGTGTGATGTCCTTTTGAAATTTGCCCAAGTCCCCTTATTTATTCCCCTAAATTAATGAAGAAATTCTTTGGGAACAAACTCGTGGCTTATTCTCTTGATGCTATCTCGAGGTATTAAAGAACCATATATCTATATATCAAAGTAAAACCCATAGCCAAACCCATGAGCTGGCAGCTCCTGGGGCTGGAGTTTTACAGTCCTGAGAGTGTACTCAGCATCCACCTCAGGATGATGAGAAGCATTTTGAAAGCTGAACTAGCTCAGTTGGGAGAGTGTTAGACTGAAGATTAAAAGGTTGCTGTTTCATTCCTGGGTTTTGGCAGAAATGTTTGATGCCTCATCTGTGGATGTGTTCAAGGCCAGGTAGGATAGGGTTTTGAGAAACCTCTTCTAGTGGAAGGTGTCACTGCCCATGGCAGAGGGTTTGAACTGGATGATCTTTAAGATCTCTTCCAAATCAAACCATTCTGTGATGATGAGAGCAAGGTATGGTTTAAAAGATTTAAGAACTCTAAAACCAGTGTTTCACTGCATACAATTCTTCAGCACAAGAAGAGTATAAGAGAACAAATACATTGGAGTTGTTTGTCACCTAACAACACATTTCTCAGAAACTATGGTGATAAGCACTGCACAGCAGCCTTCAAAGAAGAGATTTTTAATAGAATTTCACTATGGCATGTAACCTTTGCTGTAGGATGATAATCTCTCCATAGTTCCAAGTCTGGCTTTTCTGAAGGACAGAAAGTTGTTGAGTTTGGTTTTTTTTGGTTTTTCTTTTTTTTTTTTTTTCCCTGGAAAAAGGGTGAAGAACAAGTTTTAAGATTGCTATGCAAATCAATAACTTCATAATCTAACAATTTAGTAAAATTCATTTAGAACAGTACTGAAATAAATCTGTGGGAAAATTCACTGCAGTAATGAAAATGGAAAGCATTAAAGTATTTTTAAGTCTTTAAAGAGCACTGTTGTTCCATAGCAGAAGGTATTCGATTTGAGAAAAATGACTAATAAAACCATTAACATGAGCTGATTTTTGCATCACTAGAAGGGTTTTACAAGATTTCATCAGAAAGTAATGCTCAAATTTCCTTACAATCAATCAATATTTACAATAATCATGATATAAATAGAAGAGTTATCAATCTCTGAAAATAAAAAATATATCTCACTACCTGCTGCAAAAGAATTGCATGGAGTACTTTACTAGAAAGAGTAGGAGTAAAAGAGCTTACTTGGTTATGTTCTTGTTTGCCAGCTTATGTAGGTCATTATAGATGACATTGATTTATTATGTATTAGCTGCAGTGGAGTTCACTGTTTAAATCTAAAACTAAAACAAAACCCAGAAAATAAATGCATACAGAATATTAGATGTAATGGCATTTTGGTGAATCTTCAGAAATCTGAACTTTTCTCATTACCTTCCACTAATTAGTGACTCACTTGGATTTTTTTGTTTGATTGTTTGGATTTTTCTCCTTCCTTCCCACTTTCCCAGCCCCCTTTAAATCCAGAAGGATAAGCTGATTCTGTGTCAGGAAAAATTTTAGATGAGATGTAGGTCCTTGAAAAATTTGATGACAAATGTTTTTAGATCAATTTGATGACAAAAGATCTCTTCAAGGAAAAAGAGACAGAAAAAGGAGAGAAAAGTCTAGAAGCATGTTATGAAAGCTTTTGATGGAGCAAAGTCACTGAAATGAAGAAACTAGTATAAATGGCTGTAGATCAGGTTGAATTTATACCTGCAGTAGCATTGATAGTGGTCTGAGATGAAAATGGAGACAAATGCTTTAGTTGAAATATTGCTTTTGAATTCCTTGCAGATGCTTGTTACAACATACTGTTAAAACTCTTGATAGTTGGGCCAATTGTTTAGCATCAGAGGTCCTTATCACAGAATCACTGATTATGTCCTGTCATACAACTGTATTATGTCAGTGAAAGGTGCAATGTATAGTATGATTATCATTATCTGAAAGCTAACAAAATTTCCACACAGAGGAAATGTTCATACTACCTTTGAAGACAGCCTTAGGCCAGCCTGAACCGATGGGGAAGAGGAATAAATCCCGTTCCTCAACTTCTCTAGTGTTGCCACCTGCCTAGACGAAATTGTCTTTAGGCACAGCAAAAATAAAATTGCTGCATGGAAAAGCTGAATAGTGGAGCCATCTAAGAGCTGTGTTTGTATTGACTGTGGTTTTCTTGTACTGAAATCCTGTAAGGTTAGGCTGGTCATGATTGAAGTAGCAGAAGCAGCAAGTCACAATTTCCTGAATATACTGATTTCTTGTTTCATCACTGCCCTCCCCTCCACATCTCCATTTCTGATGGCAGAAGGGGTCTGGACTGTTATTTCTGAAGTACCAAAACAACTTTTCATGTGTTCTGCTAAGGAGTTCCAGTCAGGGTCTTTGCCCAAGGAAAGGAGGCATTATGGACATAGGTTTCACTTCATTCCCCTAAATGTGGTTACAACTGAGTCTTATACAGGTAGCTCCTGTATAAGACAGCTTTTAAAAGTGGTGAAATCTACAAGAACCATTGCAAGAACCTTCCTCTCCCTTCTGACCTCTTTTGGGTGCACAGTGAAGCTGTGAAGTCTCTGTCTGTTTGTCTCCTGTGAGGACAGGCTGAGAGAATGGGGATTGTTCAGTCTGAAGAAGAGAAGGCTCCAGGGAGACCTTACTGTGACCTTTAAATACTTAAAGGGGGCTTATAAGAAAAATTAGGAGAAACTTTTGTGTATGTAGTGATAGGACAAGAGGTGGTGGCTTAAAACTAAAAGAAGGCAGATTTAAACTAGATAGAAAGAAGAAATTTTTTATGGTGAAGGTGGTGAAACACAGGAACAGGTTTCCCAGAAAGGTGGTTTCCAGGATGCCCCAGTGCTGGAAACACTCAAGGCCGGGTTGGACAGGACTCTGAGTAATCTGATGTAGTGGAAGGTTGCAGAGGGATTGAACTAGATGGCTTTTGAAGGTCCCTTCCAATTCAAACCATTTTATGGCTTGTTCTCAACCTTGTTCCTTTAAAGAGCCCTACTATGTGGAGGGATACTTACATCTGATAAACAAAACACTTGCATATTTCCATCTCCACACTGTCATCACTGCAGTGTATATTAACAAATTCTTGTTTTTATTTGACCTGTGTTTCTATTCCTATAATTTGTGATGGTAACTTCTGCCTTACAAATGATACAGTATTCATTCAGTACTTTTGAATACTTTGTAACATAAATTTTCTGACTATTAATTTATTATTAATATACTCACATTTTAATAATGGACATAATCTAATAAATTTGTTTTTATGAAACTCTTAATTGAACACCATGCAATCCTTTGGCACCAGCTGACTGTATCACTATTGGGTGAAATTTGAACTAATCTTATCTCAATTAAGCAATAATCATTACCATTAGATTAAATTGGTTTCTTGTGAGAAATCCAAGTATAGTATTCACATTAACTGGAATATATTTTACTACAAAAAATAATCAGGGAAAATTCTTACTTTATTTCTACCATGAAAAGAAGTAAGGTATTTTTTCTGGGCCAGGTGATAATAAAGTAAAAACCAAGAAACATGTATAAAGGTCTTACAGAAAATCAGTCCTGTCACTCAGAGTTGCAGGAAAACATCTGTTTTTCTCTCAAGGAACAAGTATGCAAAAAGATAAAGGCTCTCCTAGACTATGGGAAGAAGCTATTGCTGGACAGGCTGAGACAATTGCTCCTGCTATCCTCAGTGTGGGGAATCTCGGCTGGGCCGGGACCCCTGGTATGGAACGAGAAACTGGCTGAGAATGGAGGCCCTGGTCCTGACAACATACTGATGCATCCTCAGAGAGCAGAGGAGCAGCAGGAGAGAGCTGTCCCGTGGGAATGGGGAACACTGTCTCATGAGAACGAGGACTTGTTTTGAACAGAGTGATTGAGAAAAATATAAACATCAAAGGAAAACAGGGACAGGTGCACAGAAATGTTGTGAGAAAGTAGAACTGAGAACGTCCAACTAAAATCCACCTATTAGCTGTAAGAATTGTAGTCTGTGTATTCAAGCTGACCTATCTGTGTGATATACGTGTACAAAAAGAACTGTATTTAAGAGGCTGTAAATCGCAGCTCGTGGCTGCTGCTGCTTCCTTTTTTCTTTTCCAATAAACTTTCTTGCTGAATATTATGTTGTAGTCTGTCCCAACAATGACACCTCAGAGCAGAAGTCTGCGTACCCCTTTGCAGAGGAAAGAGCAACAACAGAGAGAAAAAACAGCTTGCTTGACACACAGTCTCTATGCTGGGATGCTGCAGGTTTTCACTCCAACATACCACGGAGTGGTATGTACTGTAAAAACTATCAGCCCAAAGTCTACAGCAAGTCCCTTGCCCACTTTGGTCAGCAAGCTGGACACGTGGCAGAAACACCTACTTAACTGGTGTCTTAACCATGGTGTCTAAAATCCAGATCCTTTTTGTTCTCTGTATATCAGAATGATTTGGCGTGTGCTGCTGAGATTTCTTCATTGAATGCACTTTGAAATTCCTTTTATGGGTAGGGGATCCTCCCCACTCAGGAGGTACTAGAGGGATAATTCTTTCTGCTCTCCTCATGGTCCACAGTGGCTTGAGTTCCTTTCTGCTCATGGTCAAGGATGCGGTATAAGGGCTTGAGAGACTCCTTGCACACACTGTGCTTTAGTTTGGCAATTTAGGTGCTCTACTGGCAAGTAGAAAATAAGATTTGAGCTCGGGGTTGGAACTAGATTATCCTTAAGATGCCTTCCAACTCAAACCATTTTATGATTCCTTATAGGCAGCAGAAAAGACTAAACTTGGATTCCTTCTTGTGAGAGCACATTGATCAGAAGGATTCATCACCTCAACCTTATGATGTGGGCAGACCTGTAAAAGGTGAAGTGAAAGAGAGTCTTGTGGAAGAAAGGATAGTGCTTTCTCAGTCCTTATCAAATAGAGGTCACACAGACTCTGGTCATGGTAAACAATGGCCAAGATTTCAGACCAGGCTTTCTCCTCCATGTTTCATCTAGGGAAGCTCTCAGTTACATTTGCACCGAGTATGGGTCAGCCTTCTCAGAACGTCCTGGTGTATTTTGGCCTCTAGTGAGACCTTAACTCCTTCCAAGTACTGGTTACAAAGCCTGGACTCCCACATTTCTCTCAAGAGGACAGTGTCTCAAAGTGACCTTACAGAAAGAATTCCTCCTTTAGATTTAACCTTTCATCTTAAATTTACATGAAAACAAACAACAAAAACCCCAATATAAAACAATGAGATTTATGTTGTATTTGATCAGATAAATTCTAGTAATTTATGTGTCACAGGGAATGGCTAGTTTTCTTATTGATTTTAATTTAAAATTAAAATAACATAATTGTTATAATGAAGTAAGTACTTTTCTCTTGTCTTTTTCTTTTTGTGTTTTCCCTTCCCCTTTGTATTTTCCTTTCATGTTTTATATACTGAAGAGTAATATGCAACTAAAAGTAATCCTAGAGGTCAGCAAAGTGGTTCAGATAAGAGTTTTTGGATAGTTTGAGGGAATATTGATTATAATTTGTGATGTTTGGTATACTGTCTCTTCTGGGTAGAAGAAAATTTTAAATGACTAAAATTTAAATAATCAAGGTTGGCAAATGTTACTAAATTCCTTGCCTCTGACAGCTAATTTTGAAAGATAAAGCCTTGTATTATTATCAGTATTCACCATATATTACAATATTCAGGTATGGTTTACAGCCTTGTAGTTTTCCGAATTACTGAACTACTGTAAATATGTGGTTTATTTGCTAATGGTTTTAAAGCATAGAGCACAATAATTCAAATCCCACATCCCCACAGCCTCTAAAAATGCAGTGAATGGGCTCAATAAACCTGGTAGGCTTTTCTGGCACAGCCTTTTTAACCTGAATTTATTATAAGGTTAGTTCAGGCTATCTTTTTCTGCTGTTTTGGTTTAATGAAAAATGGGTGTTACAAATAATTCTTATGAAGCATGCAATAACCTGTAGGCATCATTTAACTTCCTTTTCATGGATTCACTGCAGCTGTTTGCTTCACATTGGCAGCCTTTCCTTTAATTTGTAATCAATTACACCATTAAATGCATTTTCACTCTTTCTCAGTTGAGTTTGTAGGAGAATTTCCATTTTGGTAATTGTCAAAATTTTTTCAGACTTCTGGATTACCTCACTGACATAAGGATTGTCTTTCATGAGCAACTCTGTTTTTTGACAGCTCCCCAACTCTATTTCACAGGTGACTGCTACAATAGTCTAACATACAATTTTGGCAATATCTTGAGTCTAATGGATTTTAGTTTCTGTGGCAGTTGAACTCAATCAAAGATGATGTCCGAGAAGAACACAACACAGAATGAAGAGAGAGAATGCCTGCTTTCACAGAAGTTAGAATAACATTTCTGTGATAATTTTCTCTTGGTAAAATATTTACCAACACATGAATGAGTAACACACTGAAATAGAATGAGAATAGAAGCTACTTTCTCTAGCAATGAAAAGGCTGTCTTTCTAAAAGCATGCCTTTCCTACGTTGAAGAGGAGACTGAAGAAAGCTAGTTAATATTCAAAGATCACCTTCTCCAAGGTAGAAAGAGTTCATTACAAATGAATAAGATATCAAGCAAAAATAGCTCCTGGAAAAACTCAAACACAGAAATAGAAACATACAGAGGGTGGAAGCAAGGATAGGTAACTTGAGATTAATATAGGAACATTGTCTGAGCGTCCAGGGTTGAAGTTAGGAAAGCTGAAGTGCAAATGGAATAGTCTCTGTCCAGAGATGTCAAAGGCAATAGGAAAGACTTCTATAAGTATGTGGGTGACAAAAAAAAAAAAAACAAACTAGGGAAAATGTGGGTCCATGCTCAATGAGATGAGGTACCTGGTTACACAGGGTATGGAAAAGGCTGAGGTACTGAATGCTCTCTTTTCCACAGTTGTTAGTAACGAGATTGGCCTTCAGGAATCTGAAGTCCCAGAGACCAAGGGGAAGGGCAGGAATAAGGAGGACATACCTTTGGTGGAAGAGAATCAAGTACAGGTCAGTGAACACATCAGCCAGTTGGACATCCATAAATTCATGGGCCTCATTGGGATAAACCCACAAGTGCCAAGGAAGCTGGCAGAAGTCATTGTGATATCATTCTTGACAATCCTTGATGGATCATGTCAACTGAGAGAAGTTCCCAAAGACTGAAGGAAAGCAAACAACAATTCTGTCTTCATAAAGAGCAAGAAAGAAGGGACCTAAGGAATTACAGGCCGGTCACTTTGATCCCTAGGAAGGTGATGAAGCAGTTAAATCTGGAAATCATTTCCAGGCACATGAAAAACAAGAAAAACAACAGGATAATTCGGTATGGCTTCACCAAGGGGAAATCATGCTTTATCAACTTGATAAGTTCCTATAGGGAAATCATTGTCCTGGTAGACAAGGGGACAGAGTGAATATTCTCTAACTAGACTTCAGGAAGGGCTTTGAGATTGGTGAGATCCTCAAACAGATTATGTATAGCTCTTCATGTTACTTTTTTCTTTTTTTCTGCGGGAGATACAATTCAAGTAAATGCCATGTTAGTTGTGTTTTTGCATGAAAGGATGAATAAAACACAAATACGTACAGTATGTTCTCCGCTATGTACAGAGGTGTCTGTAACTGTCTGTAACAGTATTGTTACAGACATCTTAGATGCTTTTTCTTCAGACTGTGAAAGCTGAGGAGACCTTGAGAGAGGCTTAATGTAGGTTACCTACTACAATGACTGAGATGGACCTCAGGTAAAATTTTCAGTTTTTTATCTTGAAATTAATCATGGTTGTTTAAGCAACTAGTTCAGGAAGAAAACATGCAGTTGGACTGTGAGTGAAAGCTGAAAAGCTATACTTTTTAAAAGCGAGAAAGGAATGCAAATAGTTCTCAGCTCTAGTTTGTTGCCTAGAAGAAAAATTGGAATTGTGAGAGTAGGATGCAATTTGTTATCCTCTTAAGATCTTAGTTCTCTTCCTTTGCTATAAAGGACCCTTATGCTGATCATCCTCAGACATGAACAAAAATTCTAGATGAGTTAGATTAAATAAATGAGTATATCCAAAAGAGATGTCTAGATTGCATGTTCTTCCCTGCTTCCTGAAACCACCATAATTTTACTGTGATGCTAGGGTCTTGTTATAGCAATTTGTGTTGAAGCAATGGGCACACAGTTACTCTCCAAAGCTCGGTTGCTAACTTTCCACAGTTACCAGTATGAGAAGGATGTAATAACTTTTCATGAATTCTTTTCTGGAAGTCACTGAGACTAAATGTCAATTTCCTTGCACTTCTACATAGCTGTACATGATTCGCTTTTGCTGCATAAGAAATCTTGATTGAAAAAGCAACATGTATATCTTTTTGTTTCAAGGTCTGTTGTAGTCTTTTTTATTACCATTTCCAGGGAAATAAAACTTTTTGGGCAAATGCACAAGCCTATCTTTTAATTACCAACAAGCAGATAAAAATATGAAAGCAAAAATTTTAGAGATAGAAGGTCCTCTAAACAGTTTTGGTTTGAATGGAAACTGAAATGGTCTTAAATGATGTTTCTCTCCATCTGCTATAACAAAGAATGTAGGAGGCCTAGACTCCTGCTTTGGGATTAACTCTAAAAATTACCTTATTGCAATTAAATATTTTTTTCTACACAGGGTTATTTGTATAGCAATAGAAAAGGGGAAAACCTTTTTTAAAATGCACATAGGAAAACACTTTCACGAAACTTGATAAACTTGTAAAAAAAGCTAAGAATTTACTTTCTTCTAACAACAAACAAAGGGCTTTTCTAGAGTAAACAAATAATTTTATCCTTAACGTCTACGTGTAAAACTAATTTAGCTTTAAAACTTTAATGAAACATATACCAAGTTTTAGAGAAAACCAAGCTTGATCCTTGGGAAAACAAGGATGCTTCACATGTTATGAATTAAAACCAATAAAAACATGTTAACAGTGTGGTTTTAAACTGAAATAAGAAGTCAAGGCGTCTTGGTTTGAGACTATTTGAAGGGGCAGAGACCTAGGACTCTCCTCCCTCCGATTCAGTACCCCTGGTTTCTCCAATACAGAGAGAGAGACCAAATACACCCAGATGTACATGAAAAAAAATTACTCTTTACCAAGAAGAATGTTAATAACAATACTGACAACACTGGGATAAACCAGTAAGGAGAAACTTCCCAACTTCCCCTGCCACAGGACCAAACTGAAATGGTAGCCAGCCTCCCCTATGCAGAAAAAAACCCATGTGGCCACAGGACAGAGATAATATGGCCACCCTTCCTCATGGTTCACCTCCCCCACACCTGGAAAACCTAGCAGGAACGGTTGGAGAGTTAGCACTGGCAGGAAACTGGAGGATAGCTGGGGTTTGATACCAGCAGGTGCTTGCATGGTGCTGGAGTGCAGGTACAGGCAGTCAGAGCAGGGCTGAGGACCCTGCAGGCGACTGGAAGGACCTGCAGGACACCCATTGAATCCAGCAAAGAGACTTGGTTGTTGCAATTTCAATGTTTGTTGGTCAAAGTACTGGTCACAGTTCAGATCCATCAAGGTAGTAGTAAGAGCCCTGGGAGGTTGGAGAAGCCCGGAAACTCAGAATTATATACACTCAGGTTCAGGTGGGAATGCCTCTGATAAGGCGGGGAGTTTTACACTGTATGATGTAATACTGTGAGTCACAGAGTACTTTGGGAGTCTCTGACACCTTCTAAGATGTTGCAGCTGTGTCTTATGTCAGTGCAGCTGAGTCCATTATGGCACATTATGGCTCATCAACAAGAGCTGGGTGTGAATGTTCAAAGGAGTTATAACAGCTGAGTCATCTGTGTAAGGAAAAAGAAACACTACTCCCTCTCGCAGGATTTGCCTCTTTCTTTATCTTGTTTAACACCCTGTTTGTAGCCTGAGTTGTCAGATGTGCACACCTTCAGTCTCTGGCCTGGGTGACCACTCTGCACATTGTTAGCAAAGCACACTGCTGACTGAGCCATCAGTCCGGTTTCTTACAACACCTGGGCAGTCACTGCAGGTGGTTGAAAGTTTGAGTAATTTTTTTTTTTTTTATCACTAGCAGTTTGGTCTCTCTAAAGAAGGCAAAACACCAAAAAGCCGAAAAGGCGGATACCAGAATTTTTGTGTAACCCTGGCCACAGGGAAAACAATTAATACTTTTATGTTCTATTCAAAGATGCAGAACAGAGAGCAATGGGATTTTCAGATCTATGCAAATGTCTAAAGAAATGGGAAACATTAATCATTTGCTGTTATTTTTCTGCAGCTCTAGTCTCCCAAGCACCTCCCCATACACTCAGTTTAAGGAAGGTGAGCTTAAGGACAGGAGAAGCATGCCTAAGCTGATGATGCATCACAGTCACAGCAAGTTGCCTTCTTAAATGGGCCTATTTCTCAGCTAAAACTGGGTAAATAGGAAGAATGATTTTCTTCTTGTCAGTATCTCATTGCAACGTCAAAAGAAGAAAAATAAAACCACAATGTCTGTACTAAGGTGGCATCTCAAAGTATATCGATTCATACCATGCACAAACACTCAGACCTGAAATATACTGCAGACATTTATTTATTTAAAAGTGAATAATATTTGTTCTGGATTTGGTAAGGTTAGTCCTTCTGTTCAATAATTGGTTTTATGTTTTTAATATTGCTTCATTTATTTCTGTATTTTCAGCAGTTATACTCTGCTTTATTTAGTTAATACAGTAAAACAGTCTGGATTTTGTTCTTGAGTGAGCTTTGCATCTGGACTCAGATACACACTACAAAAAATCCCACTGATCATAACATTTTTCAGGCACAAAAAAATACTACTCTTCATAAAATTGAAATCAATGAATTATTTGCATGTGTTCATTCAGTGTCTTTTTGTCTATATAAATCCTACGTAAAACCCTGTTTCTGATCAAGTTGTGTAGAATTTGATAAAAGCTTTGAAAAAATCTGATTGTGAGTTTACAGAACCTGACCCTGACCTGCACAGAGGGTTTGGGATGGGAAAACTGGGAATGAAAGGAACAGGAAGGAAAGAAGTTCTAAGCTCCTATAGTGTGACTCTCATCTTACATAGCATGTGCACTTATGTATCACCTTTTTCTCCCTTTCCTTTTAATAGACACTGTCTTTTGTTTTAATGTTTTCTTCACCCTACTCCCACTGTATGTTTGTATAAGAGAAAATATGTGCTGTTTGGAAACAAAATACTTAATTCCCTGCAGCTACTAACAATTTACTTTTCTTAGAGTCAGAATGCAAACATTCTACTTCTGTTTTTCTTCACCTCAGATCATCCTGACAGTGCTTTACTGTGCTGGAAGGACATTTTGAAGAAAGGTGAAACAAAACATAGCAAAGTATTCTTGTAAATATAGCTCAGTTCTGAGCTGATCTGACTGATGTGATTGTGTGGCTTGAGCCTGGTTGAGTTTTTTAGAGCCTGCTTGTTGGTCACATAGCACAGAAAGTTATAGACTGAAGGTAAACAACAGTATTTTGTTCACACAACCATACAACCTGCCTGTCTCCTTTATATTTGAAAAATGTCCACGAGTACATACTTCCAATTAAATACTTCAAACCCATTTGTGCACTTTTTCTCAGTTAAAGTTCATTTCTCATATATTAGAACAAAAGCTAACAAATGCAAATGCACTAATCTATTATAAATAAATAATATTTCAATTAATAAAATCATGCAGATTAACTTCAGTGCCTCCTTCCAGTTCCTGTAAGAGCATCTTCGCCAAAAAACCATTAAACTGATAAAATTTATTTTTAAGTCTGAGAAGCTTTTGGTGTGAATAACTGAGGATTGTTCCAAGTCTACAAGGTCTAGTACAATACAGAAGAAGAGAGGTTATTTTAAATCCTTTCAGAATTCACTGATTGAGTGGAAAAAAACACACCAAAACAACAACTCCAATTCTATTAAAAACTCTGCAATACAAAATTAAGAAATAAAGTGATTGGTACATGTATTTGAAAGGTGCTTGTATGAATATATGTTTAGAAAAAGTTACATCAGCATATTTTTCTTATTTATTTCATAAGAAGGATTAGAAAGCATAAAGTAGCTGCATCATTTGAAATCATTCACATCCTTAGAAAAGCCATGAATCACACAATTCAATTTACAGTCCTGTCATTTTTTACTTTATGTCAGATAATCCTATCCCCAGATACATGATTCTGCTTACAGTACATTTTGATTAAATAATTGAGAACAAGCAAAGAAATTTAACCAACACAGCAGATTCATTTACTTTCCTAATTTAAGTGCTTTTTATCTTTAACCATAGCTCAGTTTTTATGAAGATCAGATAACCAGAGAAGGAAAATTTAAAAATCGCTGAAACTTTTAAAATGAAATAACAAGAAAGAAATAGTTATAGACTATCTCATCATCAATTCCCAGCACATTTTTGCACAGAGATGTGTACATTAATGTAATAATCGTATCTTACAATTTGATACATTTGTAGATACCTTGGAAACCACATCATATTCTTTTCAGATACTGAGTTTTGCTATGTTGAACTAATTTGGACTCAATCACCTTTGACTCACAAGTATTTAATGCCATAATAGCTATTTCAGCACTGTTTTTCAAGGCATTTTGTTAGATGCCTCAAGAACCTGAAATAATATATCAAAACACATTTATTAAGGAAAATAATTACAGTTAGTGAATTTTGCTAAATTGCCAGAGAGAAAACCATATAGCTTGACCCGCAGGTTTGGAAAGAAGGCTACCAACAAGGCTGATTACAAAATGGAAAAGCAATTGGTACAGAACATTTCTGATTTATATCAATTACAAAATACTTTCTTTATAGTCCACTTACCTTCTGTAGAACCCCATTTATTGATGAAGGGTATGCTGCATTACTACAAGGTCTTCTTTCCAAAGGGTTTATTTGGTCAACTTGTGCCAACACAGTGAAAGAGAAAAGAGATAGTATTCAAAGGGATTGAAAAGAGATCTAAGTAATACTTTGAATTTGAACTCTGTGGCAGTATTATCTGAGTGAAAAACCTTGGTATTTAGCCTTAAGCTTACTAAAATAAAAGCAAAATAGTAGAAGTTTTACTTGGAGATATATTTCCCTCATGCACTTCCATTTTGTTTTGTTTCTTCCTTGTTTGTTTTGATAGCCTTTAATTGCTACTTTAGTTGAAAGTAGTCTCTATCATCACTGAAACAATTCAGGTTATAAGATAGTGGACTTTACTAACCAGTTGTTCGATATCTTATCTTTTAGAAAAGGTCAATAACCTCCTGTATGGGAAAATGGCTTTGGCTTTCTTCCAGTCCCATACTTTTTGTAATAGAGAATCTGAATATCTGGATCAGAGGTATTTAGGTTATGTAGAAGGAAAACTGCTTCATGCTGTGTACAAATGAAATGTACCTCATTTGAATATTTTGTTCTTGACTTTCATACTGAAGCTTTATGGACCTCAACATTGACTATATTGTTAAAAAGGAACTTTGAGAAGTGAGACCCTGTGATACCTAACTTGGTGAAATGGAATGCAGAATGTAATCTGGAAAAAAGATTCCATTAAAAGCCCAGGAAATTATCAAATGAACCAGCTTGGTGAGAATGATTTTCCAGCACAGAAAGTCATTACATTTAACTTTTGTGGTACAATAAACTTGCTTAATCTTGTCATGTGTCATTTTTAATTAATTAGGATTTCACGCTTAGGTACAGGCCTGCCCCTATAGGTACCTTCTCACATATGTCTATCCTGCATATGTCTGTGGCATCTGAAAGCAAAAACATCGATCTACTGATCTATTGGAGAGAATCCTCTCCCTCTCCCCCTCCCTTCCCCTTAACTCCCCTCCCCTGCCCTATCCTACAGTCCCTCCCCCCAATAGTCTGCTCTGCCTCTGTTTCACAAGAAAATATTTCCCAAATTTGTTTTGCTAGCAACACGACTAGCAATGTTCATGGATCTGATTTCTTGAGTAAATATCATTAAAGAAATTTTAAAAATACTAAATAAATTTATTTTTCAAAGTGCTCCATGGAGTTTTTGCTATAGTGACCTTAATTTTCCAACTTCCAATTCTACCTATGAATTGCTGTCTTCTCAATTTCAATGAGTAATTTCTCCTGTGGCAACATGTCATCTGCTTCACCGAAATCCAGACATATTTCGTCTACTGCATTTCCCTACTGTGAAAAATTGGTGTCAAAGAAAGATATATAGCTCACATGATCTATCCCTGGTACCGTCTACCCCATTTAGCATTTTCCCAGAATCCCAGAATCACAGAATATGCTAAATGGGAAGGGACCCACAAGGATCATTGAGTCCAACTCTTAGCCGTGCACAGGACCATCCCTGAGAGTCACACTATGTGACTTGGTTATTGTACAGAGTGCATGCTGTTCTTTGATTACCTAGAAATATCTGTAACTTGATGCATTTATTGAAAAATGTTGCCATTAAAACTGCAATTTCTTTTGCAATTTTTTTCGGAAGTAGACAATGTTTCATTCCTACTGCATTAAGTTGCTTGATTTTGCTGTCATTTCAGGTATACATCTTTTAATTTTCTACTCTCATCTTCTCTTTGAGACTAAGTTTAATATTGTTGTCAATATTGAAAAATAGTTTTCCTTTGATTTTTAGAACATGCCACAAATAATTTACATCCTAACCCTCAAAGTATAAATGCATTTTTCTTTCATTTTCTTTTTCTCTTGTTATTTTATTTCCTGAACAGAAGGCTGGAAGTTATTATTCCTAAAACATACTGTGTATTGTTTGTGTGAACTAGAAGTGGAACAGGAATAACTTTCAGAATGATTCAGAGTATATATTGAAAAATACATGTGCAAAATCTATTTAAAGTCAATTTAAAACCAAGAAAAGCTGTAAAATATAAGGATTATCATTAGGTCTTTTGTTTCTTATTTGCTAGGTTAAGATTAAAAAAGAAGTAATGAACTAAACATGCTGAATTTACTTTTTATATTTTTTGGTATTGACTGTCTTCATCCATTATCAGTTTAATTCATAACAAGTCACAATAGAGTGATTATTCTTCATTAGTGAGTAATTTCATAATTTAAAAAACAATTCTAACTTTTTAATTCTTTGGAAAAATGGAATGACGTTTTATGTAGGGGCATCAGCTTCTATCAGCCAGTCATATTGGCTTTAGCTTGCTAGTAACTCAAACAATGCTTGCAAACAGTCGTGGATTCTTGGCATTTCATAATCGTAGAATAACTGAAGTTGGAAGGTGCCTCTTGAGATCATCTTGTCCTGTCCCTTCCTCAGTGCGAGGTCAGCTAGAGTAAGTTTCTCAGTGCCATGTTCAATTAGATTTTTAACATCTCCACAGAAAGAGACTCCACAATTTCTCTGGGCAGTCTCTTTCAGTGTTTGACCACTGTAAGACAAAAAGTTTTTTCTTATGTTCCAGTTGGATTAGCTGTATTTTAATTTGTATCCATTTCCTCTTCTCCTGTCACTCCATATCTTGAAGAGGAGTCTCCATCTTCTTTACTCCCTGCCCCCATCAGGTGTTTATACACTTTGATAAGGTCCCCTTGAGTCTTCTCTTTTCAAAACTGAACAGTCTCAGCTCCTTCAGCTCCTCCTCTGTGTCAGATACTCCAGCTCACCTGAGCATCTTTGTGGCCCATTTTTGTTTCCCTATCTGGTTGACAAAGTGGTGTTAGGTCAAAGGTTGGACTCAGTGATCTCAGAGGTCTTTTCCAACCCACTTGATTCTGTGATTCTGCGATCCCACTGCCTCCTCACACTCACAGGTTCCTGTCAATTCCAGCACAGACTCTCTGCCCACCCAATATCCTTGTCCAAACCCAGGGTCTCATACTCAGACAGCTGGTCTAGCCTGGAGTTTGCCAGCAAACCCACATTCATACCATAGGCTGCAAACCTCCATCCTGCTCCAGCCACTGGCACTGAGCCCCTCAATCGTCATGAAGGTTGATGCAAGGATGACATTAACTACCTCATCCGTTTCCATATATTTTGCCACTCCACCTCCTAACCTACTTATTAGAGGATCCACATTTTCCTCTCTTCCTTTTGCTGTTGATATAGCTGTGGAGGCCTTTTTAATTGCCCTTCACACCCCTTGCCAGATTCAAGTCCAGGTAGATTTTACCTTTCGTATCTGCAATTCAGCATGCTTTCAAAGTGTCACTACATTCCTCCAAGGTCCCTGCTTCCCCCTTTTTTATGTTTTATGTCTACATTAGAGTTTTGTCAGGATCTCCTTGTAGATTAATTTTAGTTCCTACTCTCTGGGATGAATAATTCTTGACCTTGGAGGAGGTGATTCTTGATCTTTCTAGGACCCAGGTCTCAATAACCTACTCTGGAAACCAGCAGACGGGTCCTATACTAAAAATTTCCTCAGCACCTGTAATGGGTTGACACATGCCATGTAGCTTTCTCAACAGCCAGTTTTCATGCTACCAACCTGTCTGGTGGGGTAAAACGTGTATAAGAGGTTGTAAATCATTTCATACTGCTTGGCCTCTGTGACACAGAACTGTTCCAGGCACATTCAGCTGACTGGAATTGGCATAGCAATGGCATTTGAATCTTCTGCTTTTCTTCTTTCTGGATTGTCAGTTGCCTTCAACTCTAGATTTCTACACTGCGGCTCACTTTTCCGTTAACTCTTAGAAATCTGTTGCTAGTTCATTTGATAAATTTCAAAAAGCAAAGATGCCCTTCTATCTGGAGATGTGGACTATGACTATCTGATGTCTATGGTGCCTAGGACTGATTATTGAGCACAACAGCTGCAACCACACTACATCACACTCAACCCTCTGGGCCCTATGCTGTAACTTCTTGGCCCTATCATACGGTTATCAGTTCCTGTGCTTTTTCAGCTGAATGTGTCTGAAACAATTTGGTGGTTGAACTTCAGCCAGCCAGAGGAGTGTTTTCACAGCATGACAGACCCTAGAAGTAACATGAGAGAAAAGCCATGATTCTTGGGGATGAAAAGGCCCAGGTGGTAAAGGATTGTTCAGAGTGAAAGTAATCAAATTGTGCAGATCAGTTCTGGGGTTTGGCGTGGTGCCCAAAATAATCTTTCAGACCTGTATTCGGGCATTGTTCTAGAGAGTGCTAACTGGAGCAGTCTAAACAAATATGGCAAGTGGACTGCCAGGGCTCAGTTTGTGAACTTGCTTCCTGCTCTCTTTTTCTCATTAGTTGCAACATACAGAATTCCAAATGAATGCATGGAGGCTATTCACCATCTGTATTCAGCTTACTCAATATTACACTGAAATCTTCTTCCTGGGCATGAAGTCTAACCCTGACACTGGAAAGCAGATGAGAGAAAAACATAAGATGATGCTTTAAATGAGATAAATTTGGTAATGAGTCTTTGATGTCAGGCACATAGAAATAGGACAGAAACATCTGTCCTCTAGTTCCTTCTCAAGACTAGCTAAGGCAGTAGCTAGCATCTAAATGAGAGTAACTAAAATAGTAGATTCAGAACTCACAAGTCAGAGAATATTATGTAAGATGATGAATTTTTGTCTCTTGAATCTGAGGAGGGGGTCAAAATACTTTTCTCCTGAATAGAGCAGCAGTGAAAATTTACTCTATCAGTGATCACATTTACCCAGATTTTTTTTTCTATTTTGTGTGATTTGCTTTTATCTTTATACACCTTTGTCTTTGTTTTGTAGGGCCATATCAATTCTATGCTCTCTCTTATTCTTTTCTTAGGAAAATAAGAGCTTATACATGAAAAACTGTGCTCCATTCAGAGTAATACTGAGTTTCCTAAAGCTGCTCTTGCAAATGATTCTCAAGGCAGCACTAAAATACAGATAGCCAAGTTCTATATGATGATGACTTGATCATGGAATAAACAGGTTCTTTATGGCTTTTTCCTCTCCTAGTATGTGTTTAAATTGCTCTCTCTTTAGCTGTCTGTGCATTCAAGAAATTATTAATTCCCTAATTAATAATTAATAATGTGACAGTTATCTCCATAATAACATATTCTATCCACTATTCCATCTCTTGCCTTCATTTCCTACATTCTTTCTATACAGTCCATTCTCTCATTTTTCATTTGATGGGAACGTATTTTGCCACCTATTTGGGTAAATATTTTGTTTGTTTCATGAACCTGACCTATATATGTTTGATGAAAGGCTAATATCAGATTCTTTATTTTACAAAGAAAATATATTTTTCTATGTGCTCTATATATAGGAAATACATATTCTACATATGCTAATATTTCCATATTTTTACTTATTACCCCAGTTTCAAAAATAGCAATTTTATTAAGATGCAGTTTTCCAATATATCATGCTGCACTGATTTCAAGGAGATGAAAATCTCTTCATCAAAAGCAAACTAAAACCAGTTTTCTGGGGCAATATTTTTATGAGATAGTTTATGAAAAAATTGCAGACTTATTTTTGTGATTTAAATGGGTTTATAAATAAAGCCACCTATCTTTTTAACTCTGTATCCTCTCCCTACTGAGAAGCCTGAGGCAAAAATATCTTAAAAAATCCTCTCTATCTCTCATCTGTTTCACGTTAAATGACTTCATGCTCTGCACATTAAGATGCATAGTTTCCTTTTCCTTTTCCTGATAATAGTTCTTTAAAGACTTCTAATTAATGTTGCCTGGTCTGGGCAAATATACACAGACTACCATTCTTGCTCGTATTCAGAACTCATGCCACAAAACAAGTCAAATAAACAGATTAGGGAATACCTGGCTAGGTTTCGTGAACAAAGATTTGGGGAATTAGGGAATAAAGCACTGTACATAAGAGTTGCTGAGGAAAGGACGACTTTCATTCTTTGAAGTCACTCGCATTAATGCCATCTCCAGACTTTCACTAAAATTTATTTCATATAGATTTACGTGCAGATCGGAACAAAAACAGGTAACTTACTTTATTGTATTCTGGTAGTTTTATCTGCCCATCAATGTTATATGGAGTTATGTCCTGGAACAGGTGATTCTTTTTAATTGTTTCTTGATAATGATTTCTAGTGACTATATCACCAATAGCAGTTTAGCCATTTTTAAAATACTTTCATATTGTTTGTTAATCTATGATCCCCATAGAACAAATGAATAGTACATTAATGACAAGAATGGCAGTGAGAGAATGTTAAGCCTGTCTATCTGAGCACTATATAGGCAGGGAGTGACAAATTCATGCGTTTGTGTATACCCTCATGCTTAACAAGTGTTTGTAATCTCTAGCACTGTATACATTATAACTCATTGTAATATCTTAGAATATCATCTGTGTTTTTCTAATGCTGGTGTCCTAGATACCCATGATTAATTTTTTTCCCCCTTAATCTTCTGTTATTAAACTGAAGCACATGTAAGAGTAAGTATCTTGTAAATCAGACCTTTTATACAATATGTTCTTTTTTTTTGTCTGTGGTACATATTTTGGTATCACCTCTCAGCTGTTCAGACAAGCCCTAGAACAAATACAAAAGTTTCCTTAACTTCAGTAGAAATTAAGCAGGTGTTTCAAACTAATGACTTGCTGCAATGCTTTGTGGAATGGTGTTTTAATCAGCAACTCTAACATAAATTTCCTTTCTAGAATTATAGATTTCTTTCAATTTAATTGAGAGGGTGAGCCAGTTAACTAAGCTAATTTAGTGGCATATGTCTGAGCAATGGTAGTTTTATTAGATACCTGTTAGAAGTGACGTCCATTAACTACAAAACTAATAGCTTTATCCTGAAAGCATTCGTTATGGAGACAAAATACTTACTCTGTGTTCCCACTCACGTTCTGCTCACCAGCGTAAATGCAGGTATTTGTAAATCAAATCTTTATTTAGCCCATTGTTGCTGGCATCTGTTAACTATTGTTCTACATAGTAAACTTAATCCACAGTGCATTATTTAGTCACAATTTATGGTATATTTTTAATACCATACTTTCTAAGGACTGTTCCTTGAGCTCTCTGCAGTAGAAGTGAAAATTCTTAGAGCTGTAGAAGATGATGATAATATCTAAGAGCTGTTTACAAGCAATAAATACACATAATGAGCTTCAGCTGCAGTAAAATTTCTCTTAACATGCCTTTAATGCAGATATATAGGTATTTATGCCTAATTAGATGAATCTCTTGTAGGACCTCTAATGTCGGGTAACTGTACTGGGGAAGGAGGCACCATTCACACAGCATCTTCAACTGAGTTTTTCTACTTCCTGTTCAGTAGTTGAGAATTATCTCTTCCTTTTGATGCCAACACAAACAGCACATTTAAATTTTGTATTTCCAAAATTGGTAGGAAACTGTTTTCCCTTGAACTGTTCTGCTCTCTAGCTATATGTACATCTTACTCTGTAGATACGTTTATTTAAGTAGCACTTTACTGGTTTATTTTATATTTTACTTGAGAGGAATAGAGCTAGAATGAGGGTATTGCACGCATTTTAAAAATTGTATACTCCTGTGAAATAGGAGTAAGTTTCTGATAATTTCCTAGGGGATCTAATGAAAGATCTATTGCTTCCAAATTTCGGAGTCCTATTTTCAATTTTTTTCAGTAGCAAGGCTGATAAATTAAGATATATTATCGCTCACACCCCCCCTTTTTTTTAAGTGGAAGATTTTTTTTTTTATTTATTTAGCTACTACTAAATATAATTGTGGGAGTTCTGACTTTTTCTAGAAAAAAGACACAGTTCAATTGCAACTTTACTGAAACCGGGCATTACTGTTTGAAATGTTATACCATATATTATACTGGTGGTCAGATGAGATATGCAGAGGTCTTTCTTGAACTCTACATTTATGAAGGCAAATTGTCTTTGTTCAAAGTTACATTATATGTAGCATCTGCCCAATGAATATAAAATTTCAGAAAACTGCAACTGCTGAGACCAAGAATGCAGGATGAAAAAACAGTGCACAGTTCTAATCACAGATAATACTGTGTCTTAAATAATATTTAAATATAACTTATCTACTGCTTTTCAGTTTAAAACAAAAATATTTTCCATATTATAAACATTACATAATAATTTTTCACAAGAAACCAGTTATACAGATAAATACAACTAAATCACTTTAAATTGTTCTTTGCATTCAGATTGCATTTTATGTTATCAGGAGATGGAAGGGAGCAAAACTGTAGTTACCTTTCTTGGAGCCATTTCAGACAACTGGGCATGTGTCCTGCCTGAGTTTAATGTCCTGTGTTCCTCTTTTGTTCTATCATGTGGTTCTTTTCCAATTTTTTCTTCTGTTAATATCTCTCTTGACATATTAGCAGTTTGTTTCCAATTAGAGATGGGAGCTGCACTGACTATAGTGAATATTTCCACTCAAAACCTGAGTTTTTCCTTTACTTGTTCTTTTTTCTCCCTTTCTGGGAGAAGTTTTTAATCCCAACATCCATGATGATTCTATTTATTGTTGACTATAATGAAAGGGTGATTGGGCCATTAACACTGAAGAACCTTTTTGGCTCATTAACCAAAGATGTTATGAAACTCTATCATTTCCACCAGGCTGATCTGCATAAAAATGACCTTTCAATAAAAATTAGTCTTTGCAGTTAGTAAGTCAAAAAAAGCCACAAAACCCTTTAGTCCTTGAAAGATAATTGTATTCAACAATCTGTAGCTTTCTTAATTTCAAGAAGACCCTTGTAGGAACTTGTTTTGGACTGGAATGTGTGAACTATTCTTGAGAAGAAAAACAAAAACCAGAACTTTCTATAAACGTTAATTTTGGCAGAAGAGGTGTGATTAGATCTAAACCCAGGCTTTTTGTCAGCCAAGACACTTATTGTTTTCTGTCACTGTGTTTGGATCATGCTAAGAAAAACTGAGTTGATGAGCAAACACTGCTTAAATGGTTTGGCTAGCAAAGGGAACAGCTGCTGCTTTTGACTTATGATATATCCTTAGTCCACCTGGCTATAAAACTGTTCTACATATTACTTCCTACGATGGCATACTTAGGGGTATTTTTTGTTTTTGCAAACCAAAGAAAAATTTAAGTGTTATAAGTTAGAGCCAAAATGCCCAAACGTTTAGCCATTTGCTTACTTCCAAACACCAAATGCACTTTTATTGAGAAAATAAACAAAAAATAAATAAATTGTCCCCTCTTGTGAAACTGTGAAAAACTGTACTCCTCATCATTGTTAAGAAAAATCTAGTCTAATCAGGTTTTACTCTGGTCTTATCATCTTAGAATTTGATCACTTGCAGCATTCAAAATTGTGAGAAGACTGTGGCAGAGAAACGAAAGACACAAGGAATGTGAACTACAGAGGCTCAGAAGCATGAAAAAATTAGTTTGAAAGTCAGAAAAGCATCCTATTGTTGAGACTTACTAAACTGAGTAATTAGTTCCTCAAGAACAAAAACAAATGTTCAAATACTTGAAAATTGAATAGAAGTACGTGGAACAATTTTCTGCACTAACATTAGGATTTGAAGGATATTTCAACGCTTTGTGAAGCACGCATGTTGCAAATAAATGTATTTCTTATACATTATATCTACAGAGTTATAATCACCTTGTTTCATTAAAGCAGAGGTATTCTAAAAATACAATGTGGTTGTTATGGTTTTATTGCATCAACACAACTAATGACCTTTTTTCCCTATCTATATGAGCAATTCATATCCCAGACCTCTCATTTTTAAATGCTGCAAATCAGTTTGAGAACATTAATAACAAACATACTGACTATGAATACAGTGCAACAGAAGACCAGATTTCCAACAGAAGCCGAAGAATCTCAATCTCTGCCCCTTTTTAGGATTTAGATAAACAAATTAGAGGTTTGATTTAGTGTTGGTGATAGTCCTTTTTCAAGTACAAGGATGAACTATAGAGGTCTTTTTCAGACAACAGTTACATGATTCCATGAACTTGCATGAGTTTAAATTTCTGTGGTCCTTATAAACATAAAAGTTGTTCTAAATCAATGTCAGATTAAATTAGCTGTTCCCCTCCGGTTTTCTGGGAGGGGGTAGAAGGCAATGTCTGCCTCTATCATCCAGTTTGAGACGTGTGAGAAAAAGACTAAAGTTTATGAGGCTTTCTGCAAAGTGAACGGAGAATGAAATGGTTCAGAACACCCTGGTCAGGCTTTGGTTTTTATTGTCCTATATGAAATCAATATCTTGCCATAGCTCTCTCTATAGGTGATGAATGAAGCCAGGTCTGCTAATTTAGGCACCTAGAATAGGTTTCATCTGATTGAACATAGATAGCCATATCTGGGCTAGTCATCTTGAGCTCTCTTTGTAGTCAATGGAGAAAAAAAGTAATTTTGAGGATGCATCTTTTCCTATTTAATCTCTGAAGACAAGGTAGGATGACTAGCTCAGACATAAACATCTAGAGGAAAAGGACACAAGGTTGACTCAATTGAAACTCTCTGAAGTTAAAGTTAGGTGAGGCGTATCACAATAATCTCGCTAAATGATTACAGTAGATGTTGTGAATAAACCCCACAGTTTTCATTACTGAAATTTTTTCATGGAGTTAGACACAGAAGTCTAAAGATATACATGGATGTGAGGAGAGAAAAATAGATGGCTCAGGGGCCTGCAGCTCTTCATTTATGATGAACATACATTTGCTTATCTAAGCTTACATTTGTGTGGTCTAGGAATACTGCATTTTACTGTCTGGTGGTCACAATGTAGATAGAAAGAAAGTGTAGGCAATATAAGTTTCTTTTCCTTGCACATTCGGCATTATGGTCACACCATAGTCTGGTAAATGTTTACTGAGGACTTAATCTCTAACAGACCTATGCCCTAGCGCAGACTAAGTAGAGAAACTAGCATATGGCATGAGACACAGATGGATCATCTTGGCGTCATCTGTAGTCTATAGCAGTTTGAGCTATGGTCAACAGTAGTTTAAGCACACACTTGTAGACAGATTTTTTTGTGGACTGCTTAGACTTACTCTCTAAAAAAAGAATACCAAAAAATCAAACAATAATCGTCTATTGCAAGGTTCAACCCTAAAGCCATAGGTACGACATTATCCTGTTACTTTATGCTTTTAAGAGATCACATTTACTTTAGCAGCTAGAATAATGTACAGAAAATGACAGCCTAACTTTTTTTATGCATGTCAAATGCATCAGTGCAACATTTCAGAAAGTAGTATGAGCAGGTGTGAAATCTCGAATATAAAAGATTAAGTCTTAAAAATGGGAGAGGTGGTAGGAAGTGCATGGCTGAGAATGTGGTTATTTTGCAGTTCTGTGATGCGATTTTGAAAAAGCAAGTACACAAATTATACCGTGTTGTCTGGTGCCTAGAACAGGCAAAGAGACTAGGAGAAAGAACTAACTGACACTCTCAGCCGCAAATCCTTCAGTCAACACAGTCCTATAGACATGACAGTAGTATATTAGTCAGGAAAATATTATGGGTTGCAATATCTAGATTTCAGTAATAATTTCAAACTATCTTCCTATGCCAAAATATTCTCATATGTCTTGAGAAGTGATAAAATACAAGTGATCAAATGCAATAAAAGATAGCTTCTTATGGAATGAGAATAGGATCATCCTGTTAGAACAGCAAATTTTTTCTTTCTCATTTATTTTTTTCTTTTAAAGACTTTTTAAATCTCCAAGAATGGTGATAACAACTGAATAGAAGCACAGGTAGCCTTGAGAAAGAAGAGTTCAGCAGTCGGAAAGTAGAAAGGAACATTAATGTCAGCATCTAGGTAATAGGCAGAAGATCATTCATAGATAGACAGCCAGCTTTTAGACATTTAAACTCTTTATATCACTGGATGGTTACTATACAGTGCCAGTTTGTTCTGCCCCGAAGAATGCTGAGTGGATTTAAAAGCAACAAAAATTAAGATATTCTTGACAAAGCCTCTTACTTACACTAAGTAGAACTTTCCTCTCAAAATTCCTTGTAATTCTATTGCTATTTAACCTACAGAAGCTAGAACACAGGTATTTTAAATTTTTCTGTTTACATATGCATGTGATTTGTAGCATTAACAGCACCATTTTCCCTCTCTTTCACCAAGCAGCAAATACGTAATGTGTTTTCAGGCCAGGTTCAGAATGTGTAAAAGCTAAATGCTTCCAGTCAATCACATTATTGGAGTTGGAATAGAAATCCAGTCTCTGCTTGGCTTGGATACTTAATTTATTACATTTTAACCCCTAATGAATTTTTGATCTCTAAAATCTGAAGTTATCCTCAGCTGAATATTATCTGCTTTATAACCCAAAATAATCAGCTCTTCAGCTGCACGCAATATGTGTTCTATTCAGCAAATCTGTTGCATGATTCGCAGTTCCACACAAAAAAACTATTCTCTTACTTATGAATACTACCTCCTCTCAAACTTTACATTTCTTATTCAGGCAAAAAATTGTATCAGTCTTAGTATTAACTTCAGCGAGTATACTCTATCTCCAGATAGAGTAATGGAAAAAAAAAGAACTACTATGTAAAATTTTATTCAAAGGATTGTTAGCATTTTGAGACTGAAAGTAATTCTTACACAGTTTATACTTACCTTCCTATGGCTTCCAAGGAATTGTGGGAATTAGAGAGCCCAAGTTATGCCATCTGCTGTGAGCAGATCTTCATCCTTCTACATTGCCACCTTGTATCTCACACAAAATTTATAACCATGGACAAACACTTTCTCCAGATAAACACAGAGAAACTGATCTTGAATATCAGTCAGATGTTCAGGTGGAGACAGTCAGTCTATAATTTTTTTTTTTGTATAAAGATTGATCAGACTTCCTAGAAAAGTAGTCCTTTTCCCTACAGACTCTTAAAAACTATGCTCTCCTCATATTTCATCCAGAAGAATTTTATCATGCTTCTGGAGATGCTAACGCGAATGAAATGGGATGTGTTGCTGAGCACAGGAACTCTCTTGCTGCAAATGTTAAACTATAGGCCTGGCTGTAAGTAGGCTTGTAACAGAATAAACTTTTCCAGCTGTGGCTTCCAGATTTGGATAAAATAATTTGCAATGACACAACACAGAGAATCATACACCAAAGCAGCTACTCATGTGTCTCCCTGGAAAAAATGTAAGCTTTTTGTGACAGCTGAAAACAGTGGATTTTTCTGATTCTTACTCTTTGAATCTAGAAGCCAAGATTATTCCATGAAAAACCAAAGATTATGTTATTATGAAAAGCTGATGAACCTCAATAACTTCATCCCTAATTTTTCTAAAGATTACAGTTGCCTTCAGATCCCATCCCCCTCACCGCAATTTTCTTTCTTAACATAATTTCTTATCTAACTAAATAAATGCCTGAGTTAATTTTATGTTCTCCCCAAAGTAATGAATTCTTGAGGGAATAAAATATTCCTTTAAAAGAGTATCATCAATGCCAGAGATATTATTTGCTTTTACAGTCTTTTCTCTGCCATTGATGATTTCCATGTATGATTATAATATAGTTTCTATTTAAGAAAGGCAAGATATCAAGTAGAGAGTTAGCTGAATATTATGTCTAATTTCAGAACAATTGAATTACATGAGATTGACAAGTAATGCTGCTTGCTTAGTACTGAATAATCAATTCAATTTGCTTTAATATACTTTCCATAGTTAAACCCACTGTTATCAGTCAGATTGCCATCACCATTGCATCTTGCATATGATTGTCCTGGGGCATTTTAATAGTAGCAATATGTCACCTTACTAGGATCTGTATTTCTACCTGTCCTATTGTTTGAACTAATAAGCAGCAGATATCACAGATTGTAAAATAATGTGATAATATGAATTAATAATTTTTTTAAAGGAAACTATTACTGAATTAAATTTATATAGTTTATACTGTCTTATTTCAGAATGGAGAGTAAATATCAGAATTCTTGAGCTCTGTTGACAGTCTTACTGGGTAATCACTGAGAGTGCTACACTTTTTTAATATCAGTGAATCATGGCTAATATTTATAATACCTTAGTGAAATTTTCACATTACAAACAGAAACTATATATATAGTGTGCTTGAATTTAACTAAGAAACTACGATCTACGTTGATTTTTTTCAAGGAGAGTAAGAAAACAAGCTGTGCAATGTAGTCTCCCACATACTGTATTTGCAATTCCCCTACACATTTTCAAAATTTCTGTCCTCAGACAACTTTTGATAAAACTTTTGACAAACTCACAGAAAACAAGAAGCAGAGATGATTGATTATGGATTTTATATTATTAATATTATATATTATAGAATAATAGAATCATAGAATGCCTTGGATTGGAAGGAACCTTGAAGATCACCTAAAGATTAACTTCCCCTGCCATGGGCAGAATTTGGTGTAATTGACTATAACGTTCTTTTGAATCACATGCAATTAATTTCCATGTTTTGATTCAGTATCAGGTGAAGCTTGGCCATAAAATTATCTGAGTTTTCATTTAAGATTTCAATTTGTACTATACACATTTTTGTCTTCCCTAGGTTTACCAAAACTATCAAGTCATCTAATTTCTGAAATAAAGCATATCTGAATAAATACATGAATAGATAAGAAAGAAACAGCTCTGCATACATATGTAAAGAAATATCCCTTTACATAACAGGAATTTGCTGTGTTAAGAATCTGCTTTTATGAGAGTCTTTGAACAAATATGATTGGATAGGGTTGTGATTAAGATACTGGATTAAGAGATCAGTATTCAACTTCTGGCTGCGTAACACATTATCTATGACCTTGGACACATCATCTAGTCCCTCTTCGATATCTCATTCCTCTGCCTATTTTTTTCTCTTTTTTTTTGATAATATTATTCTAATCCATTTTGCTTGCAAATAATGCCTAGGAAAATGTTCATTTGCTAGTCAAAGACGTACCACCGAAGCAATCAATCAAATGAAGCAGACAAAAGTGTTTGACCTCACTATTCACAAAAAGTTCTATATATGCATATATGCAAATTGATTTTTGTAAAAATGATGGAAAAAATTAAAGTCTGCTGTACAGAACCAAGAAATTTTCTTCCAGCATTTTATTTATGACATTTCTATTTCTTCAGTCAGAAAATAATGTGGGTGTTTTCTGTTTTTGAATCAATTTCATAACTGGAATATTAATGAATAGAAGCAAAATAAATTTAATATTATCTAAAATTCCCTGGACTGATAATTTCCAGCTTTCATCTTCAAGAGGTTCCATCCTTTCCTCAAGAATTTTTTAAGTCCTGTTTACACAAAGAAAGAGTTACAAACTGTGTCAAGCTAGTACTCCAAATATATATTTTGGATAGATAATACATTGTGAAAATTGACATAGTTTCACTACTATAATATGAGATACATTTTCAGAGGATCATGACCCTTAAGCTTTGAAAAATAAGTATATTGAAGGTCTAGAATAACCATTAAAAATAATTATATGGGTTGGAATGACCCAGATATATAGCTGCTTTGCTCAACAGAGTTGATTTCTGTCAACAGTCTTTCTTTAAGTCTTTAATACTTCTCTTGGTCAAACAGACTGCTGAAATCTTGCAGCTAGAAAAAGCAAAGTATTTTTTCTTAGCTCGTGAAATGCCACAATGGGAGCATGAACTTCCTTTTTGCTGATTGAAAAGAAGATTTATTCTTCTATTTCTATAGTCTTTGCAGGCCAAAGCAGCACATGTTTTATATGAAGCTGAGAAGTTATTCTTAATCTAATTAAAATATAAATCTGTTCAAAATGCAATAGATATTAGTAGTAGTTTTGGTGTAATGATTTTAAATTATCTAATTAATCTAGAAAAAATAAAAATAATTATTAATATAATTAACATCGTTATGCAAAAGGTTTTGTATAACACCATTTCTATGGGGTTCTGCTTGCATAAGCAACGCTCTTCTGGGCATTGTTATTGTGAATTGTAAGCATCCCAGTTCCTTCACCAGGTTACAGAACCTGGTGTGGGGATCCAGATGTTGGTAGTTGGGGTTTCTTCCTCACTGCTGGGAGCTGTTTTGACACATTGAGAACATCTCATTCTCTCTTCATTGCTCTGCAATTTCATGCTACATGCATATTTATTATACATGGTGTGGTTTACATGATCTAAGTACCTCTTCCTTCTCTCTTTGTTAACCCCTGAAACAAATTCTATCTATCTTACAAGGTTTCACTCCTTTAATGTTTGTTAACTGCCAGCTGCTGACCCGTTCTTAGCCCTGAGGCATTTGATATTGTCCTGTGCACATACTTCCAAGGCTTCTGATATCATCCTATGCTTTTAGTCCTCTACATTGCATCATTATTTTAGGGTAATAGATTCTACACGAAATACCTTTTATCAATATGTGCTACATAACAGAAGTTAATGTTTTTGTAACACTAGACATTACACCTACTATACAAAATTGTTCAAAGCTAAGCAAAACTGAAACAAAAGTCCCTTGACTACTGGCCAATGGGTGTTACAGCTAAACAAGATAAAATTACATGCCAGAAAACCTCAAAATAAGTCCAGACCAAAAAAAAAGAAAATATGCCTTTATGAAGCATTACAGAGCTAGTACATCTCATGGTCTGTTAAAGCAATGGCAATCCCATATTTGTGAACCTATGAAAGGTCAGTCCTCTCTGTGACAACAGACTTCGAAGCTCATGGAAATAAACCATCTCAAGAGGAGTGCTGGCAGCTCGTGTTCCATACCTCCTTCAAACTATAGGGCAATGGGGATGCCAGCTGAGCAGAAGTCAACTTGAGTGTAGGGTTAATTTTCACTCAAAAAGATTCTGTACAAAAGTACCATATCAAAAGAAAGGTAGTCTGGATGCAGAGACAGCTCTGAAGAAATAGATCTATCCTATGAATTGCTGCTTTGACACCTCTTGCATATAGATTTTAGTACAATATTTAAGAAAACAACTGTCTTCCTGGGCATCTCCCTGCCTTCTTCAGATCCTTGCTCTTGAAGACGATGATAAACAAAAAGAACTCAGAACACAGAAGTAAATTTATATCTGTCATGGCCTATCTATCAAGTCTTCAATTATCAATATATTTTTGGTAGAATTTTCTGCATTTTTCCTTTAAGGCCATCTCAAAATCCTTCCTTGATCAACTGCAATAATTGTTTAAGTGGCAGAAAACACTTGGTGAATGTATGGCAAGCTTGGGTTCTTTGGAAATTTTGGAAATTTTAATTTACATTTCTTTAGAACAAGAAGATGCAGTTTAATTCCACTCTGAAAGAATAAAATGGGAAGCTGCTGTAAAAGCAAACCACCAACATAGCTATGTCATTAGCAGAAGTGATGTTTAGGCTCCTGTGAGTACTTTTTAATTTCTTTTACATGCTGAATGGATCTGACTTCTTATTTAATACATCTATGAGGCCTATGAGACCTTGAAATCCTGGTCTCTACACACATATCTTAAATTCCATGAAATAATTTTAATGTAGACTTACAGAGATTTGCATGTAGTTTAAAAAGCTTAAGAGGCTGATGAAGAATGCTGCCCATTTCATTAAATTTCACTGAACATATCTGGGATTATGCCTGTCAACAACTACTTCTGTGAGATTTGGCAGGCTCTCCACCAAAGTATCATCCTATTTTTCTGATTCCTCTCCTATTCTAAGGCTGCGATGAATGAAAACAAAGTATAAAGCTGATATAAAGGAAATAACATTAATTATATCAAGACAATCTGCTAGCACTCGGGGTGGATGAAGTTTTTTACAATCAAGTTTCACCATTATCAAGCTTCTGTGCTTGTTCCACTGCATGGCCAAACAGCTAGGTAGGTCATTTGTCACAAAACATAAAAGAATTTAGTCTTTTTGAAGCAGAGAATCCAGGCCTACAAGACCATCAGTAATTCATACTATAATTCCATCTTTGCATAATCAGAGAGATTAGCTGCCAGCAACCTCTTTATGTCAGAGAGCATAACAAAATCTTGGAGTTAGTTTTCCTTGTAAGCCTATAAATTTTTATGAGGTTTATGTGTTTCAGTCAACAAAACATATTTTGAGGAGGAATAAATATTTTTTGCACTAAACGTATTTCACTTTTTAGTGACCTGTGGATACTGGTTTGGCATTTTTGTATGAGAAGTAGCCAGAAACAAATTGTGTTCTCTTTTTGTAATTGGTAGACAAGGTAAAAAGCTTGAATTTGGGACTGTTTTAATGCGGATGGCCACTAAATGAATTTTAATTCCAGCTCTCGAATCAACTCAGCTGAAAAACTGAATATTAGCAGGACCTGACTGAAAAATAGATCTTCTTGCACACCTCCTGGGAAATGGACACACTTAAATACCTCAGTGAAGTGCTTGTGCATCAATGGACAATCAGCAAGAAGATTTAGAGATCTTTATGCAGTTGCAAGGTTTGGATTTTATTGCAGTTACAGAGACATGGTGGGATAGCTTGCATGACTGGAATGTTGTTGTGAATAGCTACATGTTTTTCAGGATAAAATAGGCCAGTAAAGCAAAGTGGTACAGTTGCCTTTTATGTAAGAGAACACTTTTGAATGTATTGAGCTCTATCCCAGGGAATATGGTGAGTGACTCTTTCAACCTTAATCTATTATGGGATTCTGTGAATGAGTGTTCATCTTAATGGTTTCTTCTTCATTGTAGGATCCAGTTGGGATCCTTTCACGTGTTTTCTAACACACTTTTACATATTTTCCTTCCTTACCCTGCAGCCCCATAGTATTTCCAAATGTAGTGTATGTGGTTCCTTTTTGATATGTTAGCTACTACTATCCTCTTTGTCACCCATAGGTTTGTCTAGCTCAAAGGTCTGCACTAATATAACTGACTGTGGATGAGTTGTGTATAGCTGTGGGGTCTCCAGTTCCCGTGTGCACCTGTGCCACAACTGTCATCATTCTGTGCCTGCAGTTTCCCACTTTGCATCCTGTGTCCTCACTTCTCAAGGCCTTTGTTATTGTATCAGATTCCGATTTCTCTACACTGTAACACTGTGGTACAGTCATAAATATTTCATTCTCTATAGAAAAACTGCTTGTAACTGCTACCTATATAAGACTATGTTTGTACTATACAGAGATAAACACAAAACAAATTATCAACCAGCTGAGTTGAAAAACCTCTAAAACAACTAAACTAATAAAACAGCTGTAGGCAGGTCAAGGTAACTTCAGACAGAACTAGTCTTACAAGCCTCAGTTCTGAGGCTGTATGAACTCAGTATAAAGCTCACAACCTATTAATGGTGATGATAATACAGTATTACAGGGCTTTACTATTGAACTTTAGGATGCTTAGTAATTTCAAGGATGAAGCCAAACATTCAAGTAGAGGTAGAAAGCTGTGATTCAGAAATCTTAATATTGTTGCATTGATTCCTTTAGTGTGTAGGTGTATCTATATCTATACCTATCGATATCTATATCTATCTATATCTGCAAGTTATTTTTTCCCCTATGTACTACCTGCCAAACAGAGTTTGAGGACTTTGACTGTGTGATTCAGGCCAAGGATAAAGTAGCTGTGTTTCTTCCTGAGTGGAAAGCTTCTTTAGAGATATAGTTTCTTCTAAGAATAAAAAACAACTGAGAACAGCTTTTTCCTTATGTGACTTTTTTTTTTTTTCCTTGGGACATGGTACAAAAACTGTCTAACATATTTGTTTGTACTCTATATTTTTATTTAGACAGCACATATACTCAAATTTAAGGCTGGTTTTCATCTATGCACTGTACAATATAAGATATTGATATGCAGATAATTCAACTGTTGGTTTGAATCTTGGAAGAGTTTATTTTTGCAAAAATCCTGACAAAGATATGATTGAATTTATCTTGGCATTACTGTGTTCTTTATATGTAATTTGCAACAGTAGGATGTCTTAAATTTATTTGAACTTCTTTGTCTAAATCTTAGTAGGTCATGGCATGAGAGTGAAACCTCTGCAATACAGTAGAACATACGTGGTGGGATTTTGAAAGCTCAGCTATGTTTTCAGATGCATTTATAATAATTGCTTTTGACTAGAGATTATAAGTCTCAGCAGGTTGTTCTTCTGAAGCATTTCTAGGCAGTGATAGACATACTGCAAAAGGTACTTGAGACAGTGTTAATGTGCAGCCCTAAAGGTGCTTTGAAAAGGCTCGGTTTTTTTAAGCAGATGGTGTAATTTGCTTCCTGCTGCTTTTAAGGGTTGTCTTCCTTATCCTAAAGCATTCTAGTGTACTCTTATCCAAATCCTATTTGTCCATTACAGCGATTTTTGTTTCTTTATTTTAATTCTCCTCTGACTTATCTTTCACTTTTATTGTGTGGTAATTTTTTCAGGCCTAATAAGCCTCATGTAGCCATAACACATGTATTCCTGAATAGTTGTAATTTTTATTATTATGAAATAACACTTTAAAAATTCCTTCTTTGAAATCACAAAAAGAATCACTAATATAGTGATTATAATTATATATATGATTATATATATAATATAGAAGTATAATATATAATTATATATAAGTGATATATAATTATGAATGCGTTACACCATATTCCCAGAGCTTCTCTTGTCAAATATAATGTGAAATCCACCTATAGCAAAGACTAACTTAAAAATGCATCTCAATATAGCTTTTTTTTCTTAGAAGACATGGTTTTTGTGCTCTGGAGAGCTGTTCACTGCCATCACTGATTAATAGAACCCTTTCACTTAAAACTGCACAATGTTGAAATCATTGCTTTCATAGCCATGGTACCTTTCAAAAAAAGAGAATACCAGTCAGAGAGAACCATGGTGTCTGTTTTATATCTGGCTTTTAGTCTCTGCTGGAGAGCACTGCAACCAGTCAGGACCACCATTTGTCAAGCCTTCATATTGCCCCATGATCACATCCCAGTGGTGGCTGTCAGAGGAGGATGTCTATGGAACACCATGAAATTAATGAATTCTGTTATGCAGATGCCTTTATTTTTTTCTTGGTAATGATGACTGAAGCACTACTTCTGAAACTGAGGAAGCAAGTTCAGAGACAACACTGCATAACTCAACTGCTTTACTTAGCTTGCTTGCAGCTACTATACCTATACTTAAGGAAATTTATATTTGTCATGCGTTGCAAGATGTGGACTTCTCATGATAGCTCTGTTTTCCTTGCCTTCTAGATCCCTGGCAGAGAAATTACACAATGGAAACATAAATTGGTTGACTGTGTATGACTTTGGGAATATTTGCCACAGGCTGAGAGTGTCCATCTACTTAAACACACCTATATACAAGAATATACAGCTGTCCACTAAGTGTTCCAACACTGAACTGCCCAGTCAGAAATCAGCTCCAGCTCAGGAGCTATCTAACTTAATTTGTGAAATGCTGTGTCTCATCTAAGTCATTCCACTTTTACCAGTTTTGAAGATCACAGAATCACTCAGAATATGCCGAGTGGGAAGGGACCCAGAAGGATCATCAAGTCCAACTCTTGGCCCTGCACAGGACCATTCCCAAGAGTCACATCATGTGCCTGAGAGTATCATCCAAATGTTTCTTGGACTCTGTCAGGTTTGGTGCTGTGACCACTTCCCTGCGAAGCCTGTTCCAGTGCCCAACCACCCTCTGGGTGAAGAAGCTTTTTCTAATATCCAACCTAAACCTCTCCTGACACAACTTCAGACCATTCCCTTGAGTTCTGTCACTGGTCACCATAAAGAAGAAATTGTAGACTGGGATGAGGTATCCCCTCAGTCTCGTCTTCTCCATGCTGAACAGACCAAGTGACCTCAGCTGCTCCTCACTCAGCTTCCCCTCAAGGCCTTTCATCATTCCCAGTATTCTTGTAATGCAAAAAATCCCTATTAATGAGTTTTTTTCCATGTTTGAGGTCACATGGAAAATATGCTATAATTTCTAGGCTAACACAAAAAAACTATTCGTCTTTGATTGAAAGTGTCTATATACAGTCACAAGCCTAGTATTAACATTCTGCTAAATTTTGTTTTTTGTCTGACATCACTGGAACAGTGCTGAAATATCTTGGTGAATCTGACTCTGCCTTCAGGAAGGTAAAGGAATTAAATACTTCTAATTTAAGATATTCTACAGTGAGTAACAGCTGTGAAAATACAGAAAATGAAGGGAGTAAAATTCCTCTAGGCTTCTACAGAACTACTTAGACCCCTTTTTTAATCTTGATGGTGAGAGATGTAAATAGAATTAGGGTCATGAGCACTTGTGATCATCAAAGACAATTCAGCAGATTATACTGATCAAATCTAATTAGGATAATTATTAACCTCCTACTCAAATGCTTTTTTTTATTATTGTGTAAGACAATTTAGGCTTTTTCAGCCTATATTACTGTATTGGGTCTTGGTGAGATGGAGTTCATTTCCCTGCAGCAGCCCTCACAGTGCTGTGCCTTGCTTTGGTAGCCAGAAAGGTGTTGATAACACACCAGTGTTTGGCTACTGCTGAGCAGCATTGGCACAGCATCAGAGCTCTCTCTCCACACTCCTTCTTCCCCCCATCAATGGCAAGATCCTGGGAGGGGAGACAACCAGGTCAGCTAAACCAAATTTACCAACAGTATATTCCATACCTTATGATGTTAGCTCTGATACAAAAGCTAAGGAAAGGAATAGGAGGAGGGTTGCATTTGCTATTTACAAGGTTTGCCTTCTGAGCAACAGCTACACGTGCTGAAGCCCTGCTTCCTGGGAAGTGGCTGGACATCACTTGCTGACGGGAAATCGAGAATAAACCTTGTTATTTTCCTCTTTGCTTGTGTGTGTGCAAACTTTCACTTCTGCTTTAGTAAACTGTCTTATCTCAACCTATGAGTTGTTTTCCATCTTATTCTCTCCCCCGTGTCCAACTGGGAAGGGGGGTGATAGACTACCTTGATGGGCACCTGGTGTCCAGCCAAGATCAACCCACTGCAATTAGTGTTGTGAAACATAAGGCAGTAGTAAAGTTTTACCTCAGATGTGCCTTGTATTTTAAGGAAATATTTCAGTATGGATTATATACAGTTATTTATAGACACCCTTAATGATTAGAGACAAAAATGAAGTTATGTTACTCACAATGTTATTGAACTGCTGTCAGTTGTTACTGAAATTTGGTCCTTAACAACCTATGCTAGAAGCTGCAGTCACCCACAATGAAACACTCAAAACCTCTTCATTTTAGTTTCAGTAATGGCTTTTCCATAAAGTAATTGCTTTTATATGCTCCTGTTCCATCAAGGTTATTTCTAAAATAGTGGAACTTTCTTTCAAAAGTGTAGTGTGGTCATCTGCAACTGTTTTTTCCACATGTGGCAAGCAGAACAAATATACAACTTTTCTTTTTTTCCTTTTTTTTTTTCCTAATGAAAGCTAGGCAATTAACTTCAAGTGACAAAACAAGAAAGGGAGAAACACATGAAGTTATTTCACATCACAGCTCAAATAACGATAAAAGGAATAAGTGGCAAGCCAATTTAAATGCAACTGAATGTAGCTAATATGATTCAATAACTCACAGAAGAATAAGTCAAGGGCATACTGTACTCATTAGTAATACTTACGGTCTAAGTCTTGTAAGTGGTTTCACTAGTTAATGAAACAAAATGAAAACACAAACAAAGCAAAACGAAAAAAGGATTAACCATTGTAATACCATTTTTCCTCAGAAAGACCAAAGAAACTTAAAAATAATACTGAAGAGTTCTAAATGCGTATCAGTCCAAACATCATATATTATTTTAATGAATAAACACTTAAAATTAAATATAATTTTAATTACTAAACCTACTGATTTGATTTTTGCACCCCAATGCTTTGCAAAATGCAATGTTGTCCTACTTGAGAAAAGTTTCTTTTAAATCATATTCTAGTAAGCATAGTAAGCACCTGGAAAGCACTTGAAACAAAAATAAATGGATCCCAAAGCCATCAAAAGGGTTTTTTTTTAAAGTATAGAACGTACACAAAATAAAACAAAATACTGGGTTACATAACAATATGTTTTTCATACCTGTGTACTAATCATTACTTTTACATGTACATTTCCGAAGAAAACACATCATAGTTTCTGGACATTCTTCTTAAATATTCTTTGAAAAAGATCCTGGTGAAGACAACACAGATCTTTCACTCTTCCTCCTATTCCTTGCACCTGTGAAATAATCTCGTATACCGAGGAACACTGATGGAGCTGGGAGAGAGGGAATTTAATTTAACTGGGTGCTCTGAATTGCTGTATAAATGTCTCCATTGCTGACCTTGGCAACAAATGCTGATTTCAATCACTTGTTGAAAATGCTTATTTTTCTCTGACAATAAGAACTGCTCAGACTTAAAAATCCAATTTTTTTGTGCCTAAGATGGGGTAGATGTCTCTCTCACTGCATTGAATGCTACTGAACTGCATGTTAGAGGTGCATGAGTGAAATGGCTACCATCTGCCCTTCTTCCCTGATTTTGCTTCCTCATTAATGTGCAGAAGTTTCTGACCCACCACTGTACTTTAGGTTCATACATTAGAAGCTACAAGCTTGTAATAATTGGTATAAATACTGCCCATCAATATGATCCTTCAAATCTATGTGGATTAGCCCTGCATAAAATGCAAACTCACTTGTTAAGCTATGTTTTTCACACTTCTATTTTGAGCAAAAGGACTCCTGAATCCCAGAAATGAATTAACAATGACTGACCTGAGATCCCATCAAGTAATCCTTCAAAGCAGGTGTAGTAGTCCTGACTGCAGTTACTCACAATGTCCTCTCACAAATATTGTCAGTCACAAGGCTATCCTGTGGTTGATCTGGAAAGCTGGTCTTTTTTTAATGAAGAAGGGAAAAACAGATCTTTTGATAAGTACTGAGGGCTAGTCCTTTCAAGTAGCTATGGATCAAGAGATGAATCAGAACGTTCAGTCCTGCTTCCTTCTGTGTTTGACAATGTATAGAACTGCGCAAGAGGTCAGATGGTACCCTTTAGAAAATAAAGTTATGTAAAGAAGGGGAGATACATCTGTGATCCAAATGGGAGATGAGACAAGTTGTACCACAGGTGGACTGGCTGTCACCAAGTGCTACTGAGAGAGGAGCTTTGTTACATCTTATGAAGTCTCTGCCTCTGTACACTTCAGTGGGGAAAAAAAGAGGATAAAGATTTGTCATGATCATATGGTTACCTCATGTTAATAAAGGAGTGGTATATAAGTTCACTATTCTTTTTTATGTACTCTCTACATATGCAATTCTTGTATACACTTTTGTATTGTACTGCTAGACTTATTTTCTTTTACCACTTTTCTTTTATAATTGTTTCTATTTTTCATTTTTCATGCAATTTTATTTGGACATATGTATTTCCCCACCTCTCTTTTCACTTGTACAAGTTCAAGTATCCCATTAGTGAGACTTGGATCAGTATTAAGAAAAACAATAAAGTCATTTGCTGAATAAATTTTAGCTTGTCTTATCTTTGCTAAGGGAAGTAATTTACCAATAGCAAGCATGCACTGTCGGAGTGACTCTCCATTCAGATTTCAAAGACTAGAGGACAGAGAGCACAGGGTAAGTCTTTGTATGTTTGAGCTTGGTCCTACTAGCCCTCCTGGCCACTGTGGTTATTGGCAGGGATATATGATATAGGTTTCCTGGGGAGGATGGAGAGGGAAAAGGAAATTCCTTGCTCCCTCCTTTCTTTATTCCAGGTAAAAACATTCCATTATTTTGTTTATTTTTTCTTTTTCTTTTTTTTTTCCTAAGCACTGTCTTGTTCAAAGATCCCAACAGCTCAGTAGAGAGGTAGGTAGATGGCCTGAGAGAGCAGTGAGATGAAGTTGAAGCTTCTCTACTGCTGGTGAGAAAAGTAACTGGGCAGTTCTTGAAGTTTTTGTCTCAGGATCTGTATTTCTAAGAGACATAAAAAACATGTACTGTCAAAACAGCATGGAATACAAGGGAAGAAGTAAGAAGTGATGAGATGCCATTCATCTTACCTAACCTGAGCTGCCTAAAAGTAGGTATCTAGTCCAACCCAAAGTTTTCACAGCTGACAGAGGGAAACAAGGGTACACTTCAGAGGCTGTCATCTTATCCAAGGGTATTAACACACAGGAATAAACTGTTCTCTGGAATTGCCTTTTTCCACTAACTAAAGAAAGAACCTAATGAGAGTACAAAATGCTTAGCTTTTAGATAGTTAACTTTAGTGAGATTAATGTCTTTCCAGTATTCCTTCAGATTCTCTAATTTTCTTGTCTTCGTAATTAGGTATTAAGATTAAACTATTTAGTCTTTCAAAAAACTACTTAATTTGCATTACTAATTTATATCCATGTTATAATCTTGATACAAGTGGCAATTCTGGCAAAAGTAAATTTAACCCTGACTATAAATGGGATATGATACCTAACTGGAAATATTCAATTGAATATTCATTTACTCGTGGTCATAAACTGTGGTCATAAAACCACATTTCTTTTGATGTGGTTGCAGATGTAAAACCTTGAAAAATAGGGACACCCTGAGATTAAATAGTTAGGGTTATGAAAGACAACACTAATATACACTTTTAAATAAGCATAGCCTTCTGCAGAGTAGGGATAACTATTCTGATGAATCGCCCATCACACTCAAGATACTCACAGAACTGACCAAGATATTAATTTAGAAGATGTTTAAAGGGTAACATCAGAATTGATCATGAAATTACCCGAGCTAATCCTAGTATACTAAATGTCCTATAATTAGCTTCTTTCTAGCTGTTTTTCACTAAAGCATACCCTCCTGAAGTGCATTTTTTCATGATTTGATGTCATGAAGAGACGAAAAATCCAGTACTTCAGTTTCTTGTTGTTGTTAATTACTCTCAATGTTTTTTTTAAAAAAATTACCTCATCTCTGTTTCTTCAGTATCTAGATCTCGGATAATTTTATGGGTTCTTTTATACCAGTTTAAAGACCCTGTCTGTATTCACTTATTTCATCTCTCCAGAGATATTCCACTTACTATAATCAAGATATTTCTCTCATCTTTGATCACCTACAAAGAATAATTTCCTTAACTTTTTCACTGTATGGAATAGTTCTCCAGCTCACAAATCATTTTTAATGCTCATTTCTTCCTTCTCTCCAGCCTTTGACATTTTTCTTTTTTTTTTTCCCAGATGCACTTCTTGCCTAACTTATCAGCTAAGAGCAGAGTTTTTGATGCATTTTGTCAAATGAATGAATCTCCCCAAGCATTTTCACATGATTATTTATAAGTATTGCCATGTGAACAGCAAATCAGCAAAGCATGCATGGGTAATTTATGCACATTTCATATGAAATATGAAGAGTAAATATAATTAATTTGCTTCGCATAAGACCCTTTAAAAATTAGGATATGTATTTAATACTTTTTCATGTATGTTGAATTTCTTTAAGCTTCTCATCTCTACATCCAAAGGAATGTCATTCAATACCATACATACTGTGCATAAAAGGGTGATCAAATAATAAAACAGTGACCACTGTTTTTTTTTCACTTGTACCAATAGATAATTTCTCTGTAATCCTAAACTGCTATAGGGTTATCCATTGATGCTTTTCACAGAATCTATTGATATTAAGCACAGTTAACTTCAGAAACCGTCAACAACACCCTTATAAAATTAAGATAGTAGGTAGAAAATAGTAGGAAAAAAGGAATTAACAGAAAGGTGAATGAAAAGACAATATCATGATTGCCTCCAATTTTGAGAACAAATCTAAAAATTTTCACTGCTTGGAGGTTATTTTGAAAGACATTCCAAAAGTTTGGATGTCGATGGAAGTGTTCTAAGAAAACTATTCCCAACAGACCTACTCTGTTCCTTTTATGCATGTTAAGGATCACATTGAAACATTACAAATAGAATTGACTTTTGCCATCCTTGATGGGCTGTAGGATAAGAACTGTCTTTCCTTTATCCTCATCTACTTCTTTTGGAGCTCCATCAGTAGAAGCAATATCCTTAATATGGAGAAACAAACCGATCAATTAGTCAGAAGGAGGAGCACTTGTGCAAAACAAGAAAGCTAGTACTTCTATTTGTTTTCTCTCAGACCTAAAATCCAAAGGGATTTTCTGAAGCATTGCCAGTTTTTCTAACTTTGGAGAGAGCTGAGATGAAGCAGTTCTGCACACTTTGAAATTGGCAGATGCTTCAAGACTCTTGGGTATGTTATGTCTTTTCTGCCTACCAGGTTGAGTAGGTATACCATATACTTGAAGTGCTTGTACTTTAAGTCTTTTTAACTTGACTATAAAAGACTTCTTGTTTGACTGTGGTAAGGAAATTACAGAAGTCTTAGACTTTTGTATATCTTCAGCTATTTCAGTAGAAGTCTGGATTGACTGTGGAATGCTGTATGTGGACTGCGAAGTAGAAAGATGGTGGAAAAGGAACATAAGAACAAAGTATAAAAGATAGCTTTAAGATGGAGAGTGTTTCATAACCAAAATGAATCAAAATTGTTTTCCATGATAGAAGCTATATTTTGCAGGAGTCTCTGCCTTTGCTTATTTCTCAGCTACAGGCAGTAGTTTACCAGAGATGTAATTTTGATTCTTATGGCCACAATATGCAAACATATTAGGCTTGAACTTAATTAGAATAACTTATTAGAAAAACTTAATAGAATAAAGTCTAAAAGTGAGTAATATTCAGTTTTCCCAAGTGTTACAATGTCAATTTAATTTTTGCCATGGCTCAACATGTCTTACTCTTTCTTGGTATTTGCAAAGGGATCAAGTACTGAGGAAATAAATAAACCATCTGTTATGACCCGCCCCAGGAAAAGGGATGGGGTAACCCAGGGTTTTATCAATAATTCCCTTGAGGTGGATTAGAGTGAAAAGACACTGAATAATTGGTGTCTGAAAACATATATTGGTAAGGTTTATTTTAACAATTTTGTATCAACAGGTATGCTAGCATTTTGGGTATTGTCATATAACAATGTGGCATAGAGATAACCTTTGCGGGGGGAGAAAATGCATAGGGGAGAGAAAGACAGGATAAGAGCAAGGGAGAGTAAGGGAAAGAAAAGCTGAGAGTGGACAGATGTATATAGTCACCGCCCACGGGGTCCAGTGATGAAACTTGGTAGTTGCAGCTTCCATGTCTGTCAGTTGAAGTGGTGGCCTTGATCTGCTGGGGGTGAAGGAGGGAAGCCCCCACACTCCAAGAAGTTATGAGTTATTATATCCATGGTCAGTGTCACGGGCCATGCCTTGAGCCTCCAACCTCTCCCTGGGCCCCGCGCAAGAGTTTTTGTGTCTGGCCTGGTTCCCACCCTTTTCCCCACTGGCAGAGGGGGGGATGGGCTCCTATGGGCCATCAGAGGTCCCACCCCTTCAGGGCCCGACACCTTCAATTGCCCATCAGAGGTACAATGCAACAGTCAAAAGCCTGCAAGCTTGGCTCTTCACTGGAGGGAGGGACGGGCCCAACTGCCCATCCAAGGAAAAGTCAAAAGCATGCAAAAGTCTCCAAGAATGCATAAATCATTAACCATTTCAGTCTCTGACACCATCATATACACTTACCATGCCTGTATTCTGTCTCATTAATGGAGTTATATAAGAGAACCCATCAGCATTGTTGTTTGGCCACGGTATTCTGTTCTGCTGGATAGAAATGGGATATAAGGATGTTTATCTTTGGAAAAAATTTACCGCATTGGACAAATATTTTCAATATATTATAAATAACAAGAAAAAGACTTTCACTAGATGCCCAACTACATTTCAGTCTCTGAGTTCTGCAGCACTTCAGAAGACACTCAGCCTTTTGGAATCTAGTTCATGAAATCTGCTGAGTTCTTTAAATGAGTTACAGCCTTGTATTGATACGGTGGTTATCTCTTATTCCAAATACTGAAATGCAGGATGCTAAACAAAATACAGAAATTATAAATTTATAGACCATTTTAGCCAACAATATGAGAAAGTTATGAGTATTTCTATTCAGTCATTTGTAGACAAAATTATTGGCTAATACATGTAAATGTATTACTACTTCTATAATACGCATTTAAATTCTGTTTTAATTTTTTTTGGTAAGCGTATGTAATTTCAATAATTACATTTTTTCTTCTACTTTTATTTTTAGTAAATGTCTGAATATACTAACTGAACTGTGGAATTTAGAAATGTTGACTCTCTGCCTGGAGCACAAAATAGAGCCAGTAATGAAAAAACCTACCCCATATTAAAGAGTGGATGGGTAAGAGAATGTTTGGAATGTTTATCTTTTGTTTCCAAAGTCTTTCAAAGCAAATAAATTAGGAAAGGGATAAGTGGGCATCTGAAGAATAGGACTCGTGAATAATCTGCTTCAGATGGTCTCCTAAAGATCATCAATTTGTTTTGGTCAGGATATAACAGAATTTATCCTAGCTTCAAAAAGAGCACTCCCTACTTCACCTATCCAACTCTAATTTCACACATTTTTCTAGTGAGTTATTTATTTTTTTTTTAGCCCTCTGAAACATCTGGTGTAAGAAGTTTTTGGAGAAAGTATCCTGGTTTTGATAGACCTTTCATCTGTTCCGCTATGAGTCATTTTATGCTCCAACTGCTTTGTCATACTGAATCACATTTAGAATATCTTTGAAATGTTGCTTAAAAGCCATCCAAATGTTAATCAAAATGTGTACAATGAAGGTGTTTTCCTCACATAAAGGCAAACCTGTAAAAATGTGCAAGATCTAGAAACTCTTTTGTCAGAAGTGAAAATGGTATATTTTTCTCTTTCTGATATTTCCAATAAACTGTTTTTTCAAAGAAGATGTAACCATTCCAGTTGATGTGTGGAGACATATTAATATGCTAACTTTTTTATTCTGAAATAGGTATAAATCAGGTGTTAAAACTGGAGAAAGAATAAAAGAATCAGAATGAGGTTTCTGTGCAACTAACTGGCAGAATGATGCTTCCATTTATTCTGCAGAGTTACTAGCTCATCGAGTTGTTTGAAGTTAATGGATTTCTTTTCAAAGTAGACTTCTACTAAGTCAGAATAAGCATATCAGAATTCAGCTCTGAACATTTTGACCATTTTTAAAATGGAAGGGCATTCATTGTTGCAGGGTTGTATTGAGTCATACACTGGAACAAAATGTCAGATCTGTACATGTGTATTTATAGACATTTTTATCCAGGTTGACAGTATTTTTCATGTATCCTGTCTCCTTGTAAATTCTTTCTGGTACTATTAATGTAAGTGCCTGGTATTTATTTTTGCCTCTTGCCATATCTAGTTGTCATATGTCTACACTGTTCATATTCTGAACAAAGAAAGAATGAAACATAAAGAATTTAAGTCAAACCCAAAACAACAGACACAGAGAAGCAAAGCCAAGAGAGAATCCCTCATTTTTTCTTACCCATTGGCAACAAAGTACTTCCATTAGCCTAGCTAATGAGGGGGGAAAAAGAAAGTGATAATTTGTTACTTGATGGTAAGTAAGAATTTAGTCTAACTTTTCCATGAAGATGAAAAGTAAAACCACTTTGCCATGACCCAGTAGCTGGATCAGACTGAATAAAGAATGAGCTAAATAATGCAAGCCACCTAAACTGGGATTTTTTATTAACCAAATTTAAATATTCTTTGATCTTGCTCTCTGACTCCTGCTCTCAGTATCATGTGAGAGACTGGCTGGGAGCAAAGCTAAAGATATCCGCCTGAACAAATAGATTGTCATCTGTGATCATAGAATATATTAGCAAACATCCTACTGATGTGAAAGCTAGCACATCCTTTAGTCTCCAAACTGCTACTGGTTATGTGAAGAGCATAGTGAACTGTAGCACTTACAGTATAAATGCTGGATAGAAGAAAACAAAGACGCAAATCGTTTATTTTTCCTTAGGCTGACTAGTCATGAAATACTCTTTGTCAGGGTGGTTTAATATTTTCCTGGTTTTCTTGTTCGTAAATATTGACAATAGCTCAGTTCTCACCTGTTTCTTAGTGGTTGTAACTTTGGTTCTTACTGTCAGAAGATCTGTGCCACGGATCTGCTCAAAAAAGCCACGTGTAAAGTCTTGCACCTGGGAAAACATAATCCAGGAGTGCCGCACAGGCTAGGATCTGCCTGGCTGAGAAGCAGCTCTATGGAAAGGAACCTGGGAGTCCACCAGTGACTAGGTGGACAACAAGATCAGTATGAGTGAACAGTGTGCTGCTGCAGCAGAGAAAGCCAACAGGATGCTAGGTTGTGTCAAAAAGTTCATCACCAGCAGGGATGAAGTTGTTATTCTACCTACTCAGCATTTGTCAGGCCACATATAGAATTCTCACTTCAGTTTTGGTCCCTACTATGCAAACAAACATGTCCCTGATGTGGACATGCTGGAGGGGATCCAAATAAGGGCCACAAAGATGATGAAAGGGCTGACAAACCTGAGAGTTGAGGAAAGGCTAAGAGAATTGGATTTGTTCTGTCTTGAGAAAAGAAGGCTTAGGGGAGCCTTATCACCATGTTCCAGTATTTAAAGTGTGGCTACAAAGTAGTCACATAGAAAAGACGAGGGGTAATGGGAACAAGCTACTCCTGAGGAGGTTCTGATTGGATGGGAGAGTAAATTTTTTCACATTGCAAACTCTCAACCATTGGAATAATCTCCCAAGGAAGTGGTGGATTCCCAAACACTGGATACTTTTAAAGTTCAACTGGACAGGGTGCTGGGCTGTCTTTTCTAGACCACGCTTTTGCCAAAGAAGTTTGGATGAGATGGTCCTTGAGGTCCTTTCCAACCTGTTATGATATGATTGTAAGATTCTATAATGACAATGACTTATATGAAATGGTGAAAGAAATAAAGCTGTATGGTTTAAAATGTTATATCCTTTTATGGATAATTAGTTAGTAAAAAAAATAAGAAAGAGGGATGAGAAAGAAAAAAAGTTTGCCCCCAAAATAATTTTGTCCTGGTCCTATTCAATCTATTCATGAATTGTATGGAACAGGAAGCAAGTAGTAAAATGATAAAAATATAAAAATTAGTAATGATACAGATGAAAACAAAATGTCAGATGAAATTCCGTGTTGATAACAACAAAAAAATGAATATGTGGGAAAAAAAAATTATTATATACACAAAGCTGAGACATGAATTAGCTGTTACCATTCAGGAAAGAGCTCTTGCTGCCATGGTGAATAGTTCTTTGTAAATGTTAGCTCTGTGCTCACAGACACTCAGTAAGGCATGCTAAGAATTATTATAAAAAGATTAAAGAACTCCAGAGAAAACAACATTTTATCAATGCATAAACCTATGATGAGTACACATCTACAACTGTTTGTTAAGGTCTATTCAGGCCTCCACTTCCTCAGCTTCAAAATACATAAAACTTGAAAATGTGTTTTGGCAAGGATGATAGGAGATATAGAAAACTTTTTTATGACAAGCAATTAAACAGGCAGGGAGCATATAGCCTGGAAAACAGAAGACTGAAGAGACTTGTGATGAAGACTTGTGAAATCATGACTGGTATGAAAGTAATGAATAGCACAAGAGTTGTGGGCAATTATTATTTCATCTAATGAAATTAGCTGACAGGTTTTGAAGAAAGATCAGGAATTACTTTTCCATATAATAAGTTATTACACTATGGACATAATTAATACACAATGTGGATGCCAAAACCCCCAAGGGAGTTCAAAAGGAGTATAGGACAAATTAGTGCAATAAAGAGTTATTACACACAAAGAGACAGGAAAACTCTTCTTTTTTGTAGAAACTGACATTGCTAACAGAGATGATACATCACATAAAAATAAATCCCCCACAATCTATATTTATCCCAATCTCATGGTTTTTTTCCCCCATAGGTATCTGCTCTGTTGCCACTGTGAGATAGAGGAGTAGATTACAAGGATATTTGGCTTAATCAGTACATATGTCCCCATATTTCATGGTCTTATATGTCCTCTCAATTCTTTCTGATGCTGCCTGCCTGACAAATTTGTCTCTTGGTGACTCAGTATCTTTGGAGTGGAATCATTCTCTCGGCAAATTAAATGTATACCTCTAAGGCAATAAAGGCTTCGTGAGGCATACAGAGTTTGCAGGAAGATATTAATGGATCTCTTCTCAGCCTAGGAGAGAGCATTTCTTTTCTTATCTCCTCTACTTCCTTCCACTTCTCAGTATTCTGACATGATTTTGCAATAGTTTGAGATAAATCTTCTCTATACCTCTGTTTATTTTCAGTTCCAAAATTTTCCATGATAGTCTCTTGTCTTCTCTATATTATGGACAAACTCACTATTTTAGTATTTCAGAAGTACATTATATGGCCTTTAATGATGGCCATCTCTTCTCCTCTTACAGGTTGACTATGTTGAACTTAATACGAATTTATTTTAGAGGGACAGAGGAATGAGAAAGACCTCTTGGGTCCTGGAGTCTAATTCCCTACAATCTCAGTAAAATGAGGTTTTTCATGCCAGTTGGAATCACAAATTAAATGCTGGTGGCATTGCTTAGAGCACATGTATGTGCATGTGCATGCACACACACACACATACACACACACACAGGCACACATACATTCTCCCCTACCCAATGTCTTCAGATCAGATTCACATCACCTAAGTTAGCACAGCAGTCATCTCAGGTTTCTGACAGAGTCAGCAGAGAGAGATAAACAACTTCAGAGTTTAACTGAATCCACCAAAGATATGGACTATTTGGAAACACATATCTCTTTCCACTGATTACTGATGGTACCTTGTCAGTGACGAGGTCCTATAATAATTGTAGAATCACAGAATCAGACAGGTTGGAAAAGATCTACGAGATCATCAAGTCCAACCTCTGATCCACTATCACCGCAGTTACTAGACCATGGCACTAAGTGCCACATCCAGTCTCATCTTAAAAACCTCCAGGGATGGAGAATTCACCACTTCCCTGGGCAGCCCATTCCAACACCTGATTACCATCTCTGTAAAGAATTTCTTCCTAATATCTAACCTAAACCTCCTCTGGCACAGTTTAAGACCATGTTCTTTTGTCTCACTGAGAGCTGCCTGGGAGAAGAGACCAACCCCCACCTGGCTACAACCTCCTTCCAGGGAGTTGTAGAGAGTGATGAGGTCTCCCCTGAGCCTCCTCTTCTCCAGGCTAAACAACCCCAGCTCCCTCAGCCTCTCCTCACAGGACTTGTGTTCCAGTCCCTTCACCAGCCTTGTTGCTCTTCTCTGGACCTGCTCCAGCACATTGACATTCTTCCTGAACTGAAGGGCCCAGAACTAGACACAGTACTCCAGATGTGGCTTCACCAGCGCTGAGTACAGGCAATTTCCTTAACTGTCAGAGATCTAAGTACTCTAATAGGCCTTAATGGCTCTGACCAGTCTCACTCCTTGCTCGCAGGCTCAGGATCCCACTTTAGCTCAGGTCTAGGACCATAGTTCTTGGCTCAGGTATGTTGTCAGTGTGTCTGTCTTATATCCTTTGTCCTATCACCCTAATTTACTGATTGATGTTCCTGGTCTTACCTTATGGGTAATTTTGCATCCAGTCCTATCTCTGCTACTGTCTTGTGGACAGACCACAGAACTATGTTACAGGTAGTTTTGTCTCTAGTCCCATCTCTTGCTCTGTACCCAGCTGTTCCAGATTAGTCACCCTGAGTGGACCCTAGACATGACTGCTTATATTGATTGTTTGACACCGTGGATGGCCCCGGTTACTGTCTCCAGGGCTGTCCTGCCCAGATCCTGCAGTTTCTGCACCTATTACTGAGAGCACTGTGCAGCCTGTGGTGGGGAAACCTGGAAACCCTGGACTCTCAGCTAATCCTCTCTTGGAGACCAGCTCTGCTTCTGCTGCTCCCTGAAACTTAAGTTCAGCAAGATGAGAATAAACCTTGTCAAAAACTTTGATGTATAAATATCTATCTATATCTATATAGATATATTTGTAAGAGTTTGAAGTTCAGTGCTTCTAATGTTCCGTAGAGTCTCAATACTCACTACTCTGGATTTCAGGTGAACAGACTTCATCCTGTTCAGGGTTCTGCTTGAAAGAATCACTCTTACTCCATAAGACTTGTTTATTTAACAATAGCATTTACCCAGAGTATTTAGATTTAATCATTGTTTTCATATGTTCACTCTCTAGAAATGGAGAAATAATATTTTCTTTTCTGCTTTTACTATTTAGTTCATGAGCATCCAGGTCTAAGAATGCGTATGGAGAAGAGTAAAGTAGATCTTGATACGGCCTTTCAGATTTTACCACAAACTACAGCCATAAGACAGTTTGAAGACTTAGTTTATAAAACCTTTTTAGAAAATGGTAATAAACTGAACAAAGGTGATAGAGAATTGATCAATATGGGTAAGAGAAAACTAACCTGCTTTGAGCACTAGAAGAAAAGGAGAATTAAGAAATTAAGAAATTAAGAACAGAATTAAGAAATCTGTAAAGAAAGGAATTGTGTAAACTCATTCAAAGCAAAATCAAAATAAAAGTGTGAGTAAACTCTACCAAGTCTTTAGATGTGGCAAGAAATATATTTATATAGAAGAGAGGGAAATCAGAAGGGAAGTTTGAAATGGTACAAAATCCATAGGACTAAGGAAGACACATTTTTTTCACATTTTTAAGGAATGTAATTACACTTATATAGTATGATATTGTTAACAACACATAAATCTATAATATGTCTTTATGGGAGATTTCTGTAACATTTTTATATGTAAGTTACAGTATGATTAAAAGTCCCTTTCTGTTCAAACAATTTCCCCCTCATTCCATCTGCCTCTTCATCCTCCTTTTTTCCTCTTTCCTTCCCCACTTCTGTACCCTTTGTCATTATTATTGTGCTGTCTAAAAGACCTAGGAGAAAAAAAGAATCCAGGGCAATTTAGGTAGGAGATAAGATAAGAAGAGCAGAGCTTTAATGAGCCCTTGGCCCACAGGAATACATACCACCACGTGCATGCTCAGATACAGGTTCTATGATTTTATAATGATGTCCGTCCAATCCCCATTCAACCACCCTCTGGTTCTGCCCCGTTCCGCCCCCCAGCACACCCCCTTGGGAATGGAGTCTGGGGGAGTTTGGGACCCCTCTTTCATCATCTTCATCCTCCTCTCTGCACATTGAGTCCTTGGAGGCCCTCCAAAATTCCGGGCTTGAAGGTCACTTTCGCCTATGTTTACATTTTCTGGGGCAGGCCTTAAGGTGTTTTTCTGCAATTTCACCTAGAAAGAGGACTAAACAGCTAACAGAATTTTGAGGGATTGATATGGGACAGGGTTTGGTATGTGCAACCGTTAAGTTACTGCCGTTACTTTTACTGTAAAATACTGATAAGGGATATAATAGAGTGAGACAGTAAGAGAATGCAAGTTAATTATGCTGGTAGAGATTTCAGTGTGGAAATGATACCTGAGTTATGTATTGCTGTCATTACTTCTACTGGAAATACTGATACATTAAAATCTACATCCACTACATAACTACTTCTAAAATCTATAAAAATTAAAAAATCAAAAAATCAAAAAAGCTCTGAGGCATCATAGTTTTCTGCAGTTTTATATTTCTGGTTTATTTTTATTGGTAATCAGTGTGAAAAGTATTATTGTGAATACTTGTGAATCTCAGTATTTTCTTAACAGAAAAAACCCCAAGCATTTCAATTAATTTAATTTCCTTTTTATGTACATAATCATCTGTTTTAGAATATATTTTTTCAGAGCATTTTCTTTTACATTACAGGGCACATTTCAATTAGTATTTGCAAGCCATTTTTAATAGAGCTGTTTAAAAGTGTCAGAAAGACCATATTAACAATAGTGAATAAAAACTGTAAAGAGTGCAAAGTCAGAATATATGCAAGTATACTCAGAGAAAGGATTGCTGAATTATTAAAAAGAAGAAAAGCAAGAGAGTAACTAAATTTGTGTCATAACCAGGTCACAGTTCTAATCATATTTCAATCCCATGTAACACTACCTCTTGCTTTATTGGCCTGGTAATTGTTTCTATTCATGCCATAGATAGAACAATAATGCCCATCTAGAAATGTGAGCAGTCTAGAAGCGATACTAACTGCTTGCTGCCCACACAATTAAATAATTAAATGTAATTTCAGATACTCTAGTTTCCAGAATGGTTTGGTAAGAGGTAAGACAATATTAACTGCTCTGCAAAATCAGAAGAAGAAAAGGAAATTTTCCACTTTGGAGCCAAAGTTGCTTTAATTCTTTCTACACTTGCTGTAATTTTACCAAAAAAAGTCCACTGTTCAACTGTCAAATATATTATGTTTGCTCTAAAAGTAATAGTGGCATTTCCTAATAAAACCCTTGTGTCTTTTTATACATCTTGCAAGTATGCAGTAAATTAGACATGCAAACCAGTTGATCCTGGAGTAATTTGCAAGTGTTAACAGAAAAGCTGAAGATGGCTGAGTGCTAGAATTACACAGTAAAATACAGTAAGGAACATTTATCTGTCTCAAAGTGTACATTTTACTTTCTGCTGGTGATAGGAATGCAATATTCTTGTCATTGCCATTGTGAAAGTTTTTGATGGGACAAGTAACAACAGCATTTTATTTATTTTCATTGCTGTCTAAAAATATATAGTATGATTGTTGGAAGTACACTGATGCAAATTATAATGATTATTTGATTTGAAAAGCACCTTTCTTACCATGCTCTTCAGCACTGCGTAACTAGTTAAATAATGCATTAATTATGACTTTACTGTCTCTCTGTAATAAGAGACAAGATGACACTTTGTGTGTGATGGAATATCTTTTCCAATTACATTGCTTCCTATCTAAATCTGAGGTCTAGTTTCACAAAAATCAGATTTTTGAGTTCAATGGTGAATACAATTTACATTGTGTCACTAAAATATCCTTTTAAAGACAGAAGAATTGCCATATTAGTACTATTAATAATTTATACAATTATTTTAGAATAACACTTTACATATAGGCAGAGCTGTGCAGGAAAATATTTTACTGCTCAGGGAACATCAGTGATTGAACCATTTCACTGCCTTTCTGTGTTTCATATTATCATCTTCTCTCACATGGAGAAGGTGAGTTATCAGTAATTTATTCAACAAATTATGAGCAGAACTCGGATTACAACTAAATCTCTCCTCATCTTCTTTTAAACATCAGGTTATGTTTTTTTGTTCTCATTCTTCAGAAGATCTCATCAGAAACTGAATTTTAAAATCAATTTATGTGCTTATTATGCCAAGTTTATAACTCAATATCATGTTTAATGTTTTTAAAATTATAAAAAATAACCTGAGGCATGCAATGTAAACCAGAGGCAACATTTATTTCAGCAAGCTTTTCTCATGAGCAAAGTATTGCTGGTACCACTGACTTCCCCAATGGATTTTTCTTTCACTCTGTTTTTTTTAATATATGTTAAGCTAATAAGAAATCTGTGCATATAATAATCAAAATAAGTCTCAAGAGATGGTGATGAACAGCCACCAGGAAAGTTTCAATGATGAGATTTTTGTTCTCAGAAAATACCTTTTTCCTCAAACTAAGCTTTTTGTTGTGATGAATTGGTTTCAATAAAAGGTTTCCCAGATCTTGGATAGAATATCTGTCAAGTAAGAAACAACAAGTGAGACCACAGAATAATAAGTGACTGGGTAGGAAGGATATTTAACTGAGATGTAGAAGACATGGATTGTATTCCTTCTCTGAGGGATTTAATACTTTCATAATTCATGTGCCCTATCAATTTAGTTATTCAGAGCCCAGAGTCACAGTGCAATGTATCATTGCCACTAGGAATTTTTCTAAAATTCAAAATGCTCTGGTGAATTGGAAACAGTATTTCTTACTCAGTCCTCCCTGTGAGGAAGGGAGATAAATTTTCTTAGGAGATTAAAAGTGACAGTAGACCATATTCTGATGGTTTTAACATGTATTTTAAAACACAGAGGAATTTTAAAATTAAATCTGATTATATTAAACTTCTACCAAGGAACTGATCATGCAGTGTTTTTTTTGCAAACCACATATTTGCATCATGTGAGATGCAAGAGAAAGAAGAAACTCCATTTTATCTTGTGAGTAGATGAGCTTTAGAATGAAACCTGCATGTTCCTTAAATCCCATGATTTGGGTGAGATAAGTTGTTTTTATAAACTGAAGTATATTTAATCAAAATAAATTTGTTTTGGTTTCAGGTAGCTGCACTACACTGGATCAGTGTAATGAGGTCACAGTTGAACTTAATTAATATTACATGGATACACTGTTTCCTTTTTAAGTTCTGGTTGCACTAGTGAGTGCAAATAGCATTGATGGATGACAGATGCAAACTTTCCAAATAGGCTAAGCAGAAAAGTTCAGTTGTAAATTGATCCTTTAGAGAGCAATTTAATTTTTAATTATCAGGCTAGCAGCAAGATTTACTAAAAAAACCCCACCCAAAATAAAAACAAACACCCTGGATAATAAACCCAAGGTAAAAGGTTAAAGGTGAAGAATTTGCCTGAATTTCTGAAGTTTTAGTCCACTGAGTAGAAGATGTTCACTTTATATGAGATCAGTGTATTGGAAATGGAAGGCATTGGTGGGTCCTAGTTCACTATGTCAGTTCCATACTGATTTCGTTAAAGTTAATAGGAATTTTGTTGTTCAAAGGTATCTACTTTGTTTGGGCCTTCTTTGCCATTGCACTTGCAAAATATTTAACAAGAAAAAAAAATTGAAAATATTAACCAATATATTGTTTAGTACTAAAATGCCATTAACATCCTGAGTCTATTAATCCTAACTGCATAGAATTAATCAGAATTCAAATTAAGATTTTTTTATGGCAATTAGAGATATGGCTTCCAGAACTTCGAGACAGCTGAGGGAACTGAGTACAGATTTCTCATTTTTGGGCAACTGCTTTGATTATCACATGCCCTTCCCTCACTCTTCCCCCTCAAACTCCCCCAAAACTTTTGATTTCACTGTAAAAGGAGAACGTGTGCCTTGTGTTGCATTCATCACACACATGTAAATTTGAATTTGAAGTTTAACAGAACAAGGCTGAGAGTGAATAGACTACAACACACAAGAGTTTCTGTTTATATTCAAACACATGGAAGAAGGTTTTGTTCAAAGACTTTTGACTTAATTTAGTCAGCCTATGGTAATATTGAAGAAAATGTATCTCTGAATCATTCTCTTTGACTTGTACTACTATTTTTCACCAAAAAGTTGTTTTAGGTATGAAAATAGGTGGGCTAAATATCACCAGGCTGAGCACTGGGTGCTACTGTAAGATCCTTTAACAGGATCTTGACAGGGTGCAAGATGACTCTGAAAGGCAATCTGAAAAAACCCCGCATAGGTATTTGGGGTATTCATACTAGAGAAGAACTGAACCTTGTTCTATAACTTCAAGAGTAAGTACCTGAGCAATTTCATGATTGCAATAGGTTGTGCTATATGCCACTTCACCACTACATCAGAGAGCAATTCTTCCTCAGTTTTATGGGAGCCTTGTTCCTGTTGGTGTATAGTAGACCAGCTGAAAATGCCTGTTGGTTTAGGACCTCCACTGGGACATTTGCTTGAGGATTGCCTTCATTTGCAAAGCCTGGTGGGGACATTTATTTTCTGGGTTTTCAGAATTTCTAAACATGTAGGAAAAAAAGGGTTCAGGAATAGGATTCAGTCTCTCTAACTGTAGAGAGACCGATCTGAGTCAGTGGCTCTGAGTTCCTTCACTTTGAGGACATTAAACAGCTTCTTTCTAAACATTTTTTTTTTCTCAAATATAATGGAAGGATATAAGTTGACAACAATTTTTGGGTGGGCAGTAAAAGAGTTTATGTGCATTTGGGGCATCCATTTTGGATTTTGGTAGCTAAACAGAGGCTAATGGAATAAAAACTTTTAATAGGTCTATCACCTGACCAGTAGGTACACTTCATCTTGTTAACTGCTTCAAAGGGAAATAAATGCAGAATCAAACTACAGCCCACTCAACACTGCAGAGAATGATGGGGTTCAGACACAATGGCAGACCCTCAGCACTTCTCTAGTTATTTTTCTCTGAATACATATGATTATACTTACATCTTTCACGTGCTCTGAAATAATTGATATTGTGTTGCAATATGTTTATGTCGAAAATTGTCTTTTAATTCTAGGTCAATGTACAAATTTTTTTTATTTTTTATTAATTTTTATTAATTTTTTAAAACTGTCATTTAAGACTTCAAGTCAGGCAGATGCACAGCTTTTATCACTACAGACATGGAAGTGACTACCCTTGATCTCCTTTCTCTACATGTATGCTGTCTGATTTCTAGCATTTTTTCCCCAGCTCACAATTTCTTTGAGCTCACAATTTTTTCCTCTGGAAGAGGAAGTCTTTGTGTACAATGTGTTGTGGATAAGTACATTAACAAAAAGACTGCTTTCAGCAACTCTAAGTCTTGTCTTAGTGAGGATGGGACTACTGATAAGTAGACTAACAAGATGTCCTCAAACCAATTTATTGTTTTATTTTCTGAGGAAAAAAAAACTTCAATTAATACAAAAGGGTTTTAAAAAGCTGTTGAAACTCTACATTTACAGGCTTTATTATTGTAATAGGAACTGGGAAACTATTGGGATTTGTATGAAATGTACCCATCTAGCTCTATCCCTCCCTCCAACATGCTTCTGACAGCTGTCTTCTTTCAGAATAAGAAAGTGCCTATTAAGATGTAAGCATACTTTATGATACACAGTTATTCGGGGGGAGTGGAGAGGAGTTTCTGGCTGGTTGGTTAGCTAATTTAGATTAGTTTTGGGTTGGGTTGCTTTGGGCTTCTTTTTGCATCACCCTATTTCTAGTTAAGCCAAAGTAATAAAACAGTGATCAAATCCTGCCATAATCTGGCCAGTTTATAGAATGCAGAGCAATTCTTGTATATCACAGAGCTGCCTGATGCCCTTCACAGACCCAAGATAAACCAAGATATGCACTTCCATTTGAAAGTGCTTATCACCTTACTTATTTGGGTTCTCATCACATCTGCTAGGAAAATTAAAGCCCTACTAGTCACCTACAACACAAAGGGAAGCAAATTGCCTATTATAGGCATCAGCTGAGAGGGTAGCACAGACAGAAATGAAAATAATTAAAAGCTGGCCTTCTAAAATGAGCTTATTAAATTTTAAGTCATTGTTATAATAGCTCAATAAAAACCAGACTTGGCTATGTTCAATGCCAACTAAAACAATGATTTATCTGTGATGGATAATAGGTGAGTGGGAGCAAGATCTTATTGTATAACTGCAGTAATTTATTTCATCTGAAACTCTTGAGGATTATAAAAATATTTCAGAGCAGCTAAAGGCTGTGATAAGGCCAGTATATAACCACTGGCAGCACTCCTTGTGGGAGGAACGGCAGTCCCACAAGAGCAATAGTTGGGTATTGGACCTATCACTTCTGAGTTAGTTCAAACCAGGCCAGGTGAGTTATACAATACTGCTAAGTTCCTCTGTTTAATATTGCCATTCATTGTAGTCATCTGCCCAATAATCATGGATTATTAAGATTCCAGTGAACTTTTCAGTGCTATCAAATGTCCACTTAGATGCAGCTGAGTAGAAATTTATTTCCAATCCTTGCTGCCTCAGTTTTCCAGGTAATACACCAGTTTACTTCACATAGGGACTGAGAAAGGGGAAACCTTTATAGGGGATTTCCACCTGAATGATGGGCAAGAATCCTTGCTCTGATCCTCCCTTCTCTGTATGGGGTCCTCAATGGCCTCTGTTTTCAATTTCAGAAAGTGGTTCCCCTCAGCTCAACCAAGGTAGATGAAACTACACAGTCAGACTGTTCAGAAAAAGAGATGAAACTACTGGTTAATAGTAGAATGGCAATTTGTTCAAGAGACAAGGCTTTCACACAGATTAGGGTAAAATTGTACAACTTAAGTGCCGAGCTGAAATGTATGTCTTTAATTTAGGATTCATGCCATATAGTTTTCACATGTGTCACACATATACATATGTATGCACAACTAAGCATGCATAAACATTAATGCTCACTACACCCCTATACTTGTACTTTCCATCTGCTAATTTCTTCAGGATGAGAAGAAACAGAAAGAGATTACTTGGCCTAAAAATAAATTGAAAACTTCAATAATGTGCAAAATTATATTGATGCATTTGTATCCAGTTTACTTCTCTAGAAGTAGTTCTACATATGAAGAGTGATTATAGAGAAAGGTCGTTTTCGATTTTTAAGACAAACCATGTCCTTCATTCTTTTTCTCTCTCATCCCAAGGAGTGGTCTCAGTGCAGAGGCCTCTGTTTTAATATGGACCTCTTTTTTTTAGCCTGGTGGAATCTGCATTTATGAATCTGTTTCTCAACAATAAGTGTAAAAATATGCTGATGGAGAACATCTTATTTTCCATTGTTTGAGAACCTCTGTGATGAGTTGACCTTAGCCGACTTCCAGATGACCACCAAGGGTCAACCCTCCACACTGTCTAGTTTTTTTACTCTAAGTTTTCAATAAGTACAGTGATAGAGGAATTTTTATCTAGTAGACATATTAATGAATGAATATATGAAGAAAGGGTATTCATTTTTTAAAATCTGTCCCCATAGTTTAGACAACCATAGGCTTTATTGTGATTGCTTTAGTTCAAAGGTCATATCTGACACTGTATTAAAAGTGGTTTTGCTTTGCAATTCTTTATAAATATCATTTGTATTTGATTTCAGATAACTTTAGTTTGTTCATCTAAACATTCCAACAACATGGGTAGGGGAAGAGAGGAAAAGAGGTAAATCAAGGTAATATAAAATCAATCTATGTCACAGTTCCAAAACGTTTAGCACCAGATCACTACATCTAGTTTGCCTTTTGTTCATCAGAAATTACAAACCCACAATATTTATTCTAGTAGGTATTTTGTTGATCTCAATTGATTATTCCTGACTGTCTCAGGCTCCCTTTCAGAATGTCATTCAGCTTTGATCTAGACACAAAAGGCCTACTCAGTGGATCTTTTATTCCTTCATTTCTTCTACAGTAAAAACTGTATTGTGTTTAGAACTTATTTGCAATGCAATCAGTCCATTACTTTCTTTAAAAAAAATAAAGAAGACTACCTCTCCAGTTTCTCAAGTTATTTAATTTTCTCTAACTTTCAAAATAAATTCATGACTCTTATCTACATATCTCCCATTTTTAAATGACTTTTCAAAATGTAAGACCAAAACTGGATGCAATGTTTTAGCACTGTTCTGATTAATGCCTTGTAGAGAAAAATATTACTTCTCTATTTCTGTTTCTACTTTTCTGTTTATAGAACAACAACAAAAACAAATAAAACCAACCAACCAAAAACAAACAAAAACCACCACCAAAAAGAAAAAACCCAACCAAAAACCCCCCAAACTAACAAACCACAAACCCAAACCCTAGGCTTTTTTTCTTGCTTTTTCTATTTCATTTCTTTGTGACACTACAAGTGGAATGGCATATTCATTTGGGTTTTATTAAAGAACAACAAAATTAAAACTTATATCCACAGAACCTGTTCATAAAAACCCTCATTAAATGACAGTTTCCCACTGAAGACTTTTTGCCCAACATCTGTCATTAAGGGGTAGTAACTGCATTAACTTTAGAAATTGTTAAACTTATTGTAAAAGAAGATTATGTGCAGGTACCTCAAAATACCAGGCATTGGAAGAATTCAGGAGAATTTATTTCCAAAAGCCAAGAACACTTAACATCTCAGTACAAAACTGCAACCTAGGAAAGACATGCCCTGCTGCAGGGGCCTTCAAACATTTCTTCAAGACTCTTGTATGCAGCAGTCAGCTCCTCTGGAATGCAGGAGAAGAAAACATCTAAAACTTTCTCTTAGAAAGATGCCTCTTTCCAGGCAGGAAAGCTTTCATAAGAGAAAAAAACCCCCTCATCTCCTTGTACTAAATCTTCTGGAAGGTTTTTCTATACTTATACTTGTTTTATTGAAATCACATAAAGCAAACTTTTGAAGTACATAATTTGATTAAAAGTCAGATATCTTACACCAGTTTGACTGTTAGATCTTGACTTTAAAAAATTTATAATTTAATCAAAGAATAGTTCAGGTTCACTGTGTTGAAAAGACGAGTTTTGTACAGGATGATTCCCACTTTCAACAATTGCCACGTATTGTCTTTTAATTCATAGAATTAAATATATGGTATATATGGTATAATGGTTTGGTTTGGAGGGAACCTTAAAGATCATCTAGTTCCAAGCCCCCTACCATAGGTAGAGACACCCTTGACTAGACCAAATTGCTCAAAGTCCCATCCAACCTGGCCTTGAAAACTTCCAGGTATGGATCCTCCACAACTTCTTTGGGCAACCTCTTCCACTGCTTGACCACACCAATAGTAAATAATTTCTTCCTAATTTCCTAATCTAAACCTACCTTCTTTCAGTTTAAAGTCTCTCCCCCTGTCCTATTATTACATGCCATTGTAAAATGTTCCTCTTCAGCCTTATTGTGGCCTCCTTTAGGCACTGGAAAGTGCTAGAAGGTCTCCCTTGAAGCCTTCTGTTCCCCAGGCTGAACAATCCCAGCTCTCTCAGCCTGTCTTCATAGGAGAGCTTCTCCAGCTCTCTGACCAGCTTAGTGGCCCTCCTTTGGACTCATTCTAACAGGTCTATGTCCTTCTTATATTAGAGGCCCTAATTCGCTACTATATTGGTTCAAAATCAGCCTTTTCTTTATTTTAACTAAGTTTCAGGTATTATTTTACTTGTAAATATTTGGGCCATCCCATCTAACCTTTCTAAGTGCTGGTATAATATCTGTATTCTTCTAGTTAGTCTGTAATTTAAACAAATTAATCACCAACAAATGTAGAAAAAATGTTCAACACTGGTATCTAATCCTCATGAAATAAAGAGAATTTTTTCTTTCCGACTCACTCATTACCAGACAAATAAGAATTCCTCTCTCTACTGCAGTTCAATAGATGCAACAGTCTTTTATAGAAAGTGTTTTAAACCCAGGATATAGAGACCACATTCTGCATTCAAAGACTGGAGACGAAATGGAGGCACAATATTACAAAGCTACAAGAGTATCCTGGAGTATCTCTGTGTTCTTAGGGGGAAAGAAACACCAGTTTCTCCTCTAGAAGTTTCTTTGTATCTGCGCCTTAAAAACTACTTTTCAGACTAATTTATTTTACAAATTTGAGCTAAGTTGAAGTTACCAAGTTAGAGTTAATAGCTGTGTGTCCAAACCCACTATTTAGTAGTTGTATTCTCAAAGGAAAATGCATCTCACTGAACCCAGGAAATTTCTATAATAATTTTGTTGGTTTGTTTTTATTTCATGTCCTACTGCAATTTTATTCAGTGTTCAACATTAATAATAATGAATTAAATTCTTACAGAAGCATCTTTATTCTCTTCTAATTACATCACACCTCTGCCCGACTGAATTCTCCTAAATGTTAATTTCTTTTCTCCTGGGAGCTTCAGTTCTTAAGCACATGCCAGAAGTTTCACTGCACACACATTTATCTTTCAATCTTCAGCTATACTTATTACCTGAAAGAGGTCATAATCATCTGATTAAGGAATGATGAGAGACTATACGACTATACATCGAAGAAAAAAAACCTTTTTGAGAAATGAAGGGAGGATGAACACATTAATGAAATATAATATAGAACACTTGGAATTAAGCTGACATTCACTCAATCATATGCAGCAGTTTTATAAGCTAGAGAAAAAAGGAAAAAGTCCACATTCACCTGGGTGTATAATTTTGGGACTTTTTTTTCTTCTATTTACATGGTAATTCTTAAATTTTAAGTTTTTTATTTTCCTGCTTCGTTTTACCCACACTTGTTCATCTGATAGGTTTTGCTACCTTGTCTACTTTAATTTCTGCTGATACTCTTTACTCTATCTTTTTGTTTATTTTTTGGCTACTCTAGCAACCTGTTTCATCGCTCCTAGCTACATATAATGTCTTGGCATTCTTTCACATATTTTTATTTTTTTCCCTTTTTTTTTTTTTGAGGGGAGGGTGGAAGAGGGGGAGAGGTCTGCCTGGTTCAATAAAAATTATTAATGGATTCTTAGAAACATCTACAAAGTAATCATGTCCAAATTTCAGTGAAGTATAATGGAATGCATGTTACTATTTCTAATACATGATTTGAGTTTGACCCTTAGAGGAAGTGCCCAAAAGTCTTACTCTTCCTTTTATTGTTTTTAATAAATTTCAGATAGATCAAATAGTTTCCTGTGCTAGTTTTTTTATTTTTTAGTTCATGAAAGTTGATGGAAAGTGACCAAAACTCTGTAACACTCTGCAAAAGTTTTCAATTTTACAGTAACTTCTAGTCAATCATTATCTGAAAACAGTTTGTAAAAATTGCACGTCTTTTGAAGACAGATTTCACTTATCAAATTTGTTTTTTCAGCCAGATCATCTTGAAGAACACTCAATTCAAAAGTACCCTGAATTCAAGTAAATAATTTCCAAATACTGTTTTACATTAAAAATAAAACAATTGGCCTAATTTTGACTATGACTTTCTGATATATGCTGAAGAGGCAACGTATAAGTTCTTGTGCTCTATTTGACCCATGCAACAGTTCATAATCTTATGAGGAATCTGTGCATCTCTATAAGGCTAGAAGGAATTTTTTTTCATTCCCCTTCTGTAGATTTACACATACTGGTTTTGCAATTCCTACACAATATTTCTTACCACACATACAACTTTCATTGAAGAACTGCATACTCAGCATGCTGCAATCTATCATCTGCAGACTTCAGAAGACAGAGTAGGAAAGGGACTCCTTTCATTGCCTCTATGTCTGCTATATTTCATTCTTTTTATGATTTGTGGGTTTTTATTTTTACAAACAGCAAGTGATATGGCAAAAAATATGCCAGTCCTCCCAAATGCAGATGTCTCTATCACTTCAAAGAAATTTGCTTCTGCACTTACAAAGATTAAATAAAAAACCAAACAAACACTAACAAAAAAAATTCCATACTTGGAAGTTGTCTCAGCATGTATAGAAATTTCACATGTGGCAACACTTTAAGAGTGTTTCCCATCCCCTCTAACTGGGAAGGGAAAATACGATAGTTGGTTGTCTCTTGTCCTAGTACATAATCTGGATTCGTTCTGTTTAATTTGAGATATTTAACCAAGGTACCTTTGTGAGGGCCCTGCTGTAATGTCTTTCTGGTGTGAACTGAGAGCACTGCAGGTATGTCATAAGCTATCTGCATTCCCAATAAGAGACTTCTAGAGCTGCCTTGATTACAGAAGCAATGTTAGGTATGTGCACTCCTAAATTGCTTATACAGATTCATGAGGTTTGGATTACCTGAATCTGTGCTGGGAACTACTCATGACCTGGCATTTCTGGATGTTGCTAATACTAAAATCTCTGCCTTTCATTATACTACAAAGTTTAAAAGTGTATTTGGAAAATTAGAATATACTATCAGACTCTGAATAAAATATCAAGAGAAAAGTCTTTGAATGCTCTGTAATGCCCTTACAATGCTGTATCATAGCTGATAACAAGACAAAAAAAAGTATTGATTTTTAATAATGTAATTTTTATTCCAAAGGATAAAATTGGGAAAAAAAAAATCTTGTGGATTTTGTTCCAATATTTTGTAAGTGATAAAATGTTGCCCATTAAGTTATTTGTCCAATACATTCTGTCAAATAAAATTACTGTTGGATAGATGTTGAAAGATTCAATATTAAAGGTAATAGCAAATGTAATTTACAATCAATACAAGTATTCTGACCCTGTAATATTTAATTTTTGATGCCTTGAAAGCAGTTGTAATGGAGATGGACAATATTGGCTGGTTTGATTTTTTTTCATATTAAACTCTAATTTAATATCAATATTGAATACTTTTAAACAGGATTTACATTAGTGAGAGATGAGGCTACTCACCTCCTGAAAGGACTGCAGCAAAGACTTGGAGGATGTGTCCTATATGCATACAGCTGAAAGTGCTGAATTGTTTTCACTGTGCCTGAGCATACTGAAAAACATCCTTGAGGAGCTTAATACATTACTTAATACTTAATACATTAGTTATGTTATGTTGAACTTTCAAGATTGAATTTTTCTCCAGAACATCTTTTCCTGCATGCTTCCTCCCATTACTGCTTTTCAGATACTTATATATCTACCTTTTAGGTGTCTAACCTCATACATGATCTTTCAAAATTCATATTCAAAGAAAAGCCAGCTAGAGATGAGCATCCTTGTGTTTTCAATTCAGTTAAGCTTACCTTGGAAAACAGAAACAAATAAAAGAGCACACCAACACAACTGTGTGGCCTTTGCTTTTCTCTTATGACTTATAACGAAAAAAGACACATATGTGGATGACTTCTGGAACTTCTATACAGATATGCAAAGAAACCATTTGAACATATTTCAGTATAAAACATCTGCAGGATCTACACTGTGTTAACACAGTGATATATCAGAACCCTCTTGTCATACTGTCATGAAATGTTTATTCTGTTTATAAAGGTGAAAAGGAAGGTTACCCTAACATTACGCATTTTAAGGAAAGAGAGCACAGAAGCATGTTTGCTATTTGTGTATTGTCACAAAAAAAGTTCTCATGTCATTAACAGCATTCACAGGAAAAATTGTGCTGCAGTATCAGCTTTTATTTTGTCTGAGAAGATGCAAATGTTTGTAATAAGATGTTTTTGTCCTGAGTTAGCAAAAATGAATGCACCCAATGTAATAACACTGTAGAAAAGCGCCATGAAAAGAGAACGCTGTTATCATAATGGAACAGACACTTTAGGGATATTCTCCTCAAAGCCTTGATTTCTCTGTACAATTGTGACCTGCTGACAATGACAATCAGTTTTTACTGTATTTTGTGTTAGTACACTGTGTGAGGAAATCCCAATGCTCTGCAACAAGCTCTCATTCTAAGAAAAAGGATGAGATATTGCTGAAAGGGGACTCAACACTACTGATAATACACAATAAATCCAATAGATCCAGAACAACTCTTTTTATTGTTTCTGAGCACTTGTTTCCTACAAGCAGTCTTAGCAAAGGACCCTTTCATTTTGACTGCATTTATTTATTCTTGCTGTCTTCTGTTTTCTTCTACTTCGGTCTGTCCTGAAGTAAAACACATCCTGAGAAGCAGTTCTGCTTTGTATTCTGTCAGCCAGGGCCTTTATAAATACATTCCTCAGAAAATAGAGCCTTAGACAGAGGATGAACAACTTTTACCCCATAACTGTCATGAGATTGTAATTTAATGGGATTACAACACAAATAAAGGTAATAGGTTTGAAATTACTCTCTTTGAGGAGACAGACTAGTACCTCTGAAAAAGATCTAAAGTAACTGTTTCAAAGTTTTAATTTTTTTTTATTTTTTTTAAAATACTAGAAGCTGCTCATCATGGAGGGAAGAGCACAGGACTGTGTTTTCCCTGGTTTTCTCCCCCTCAACCCTCACTGATTGTTTAAAGAAAAGTTTTGAAAGTGCATGGAGCACCATTTCAAGGCTAAGTATTTCCAGTTCCTTGGAATGCTCTCTAGTGGACAAGCATGATTGTGTCTCCTCAGCCTTGGGATTCTGACATTGCAGTCTGTGTATTTCCAACACAATAGGTCAGTTTTCAAAAGAAGGCTAGAGACCGTCCTTATCAAGAGATGCCTTTAGCATTTTCTCACATCCTCATCAGTGAATATATATAAATATAAATAAAAGGTACATCTTCTTTTACTGCATTTTATAGGAGTGACTTGCATGCAATGCTGCATTAAAAAAAACCTACTAAAATTAGGTTTCAGAGTTTATCAACTGATCAACTGATATGATAGTGGTTACAGTTTAGGCTTGTAGGTCTTTTTTGACTGTAATGCTAGGGATCAGATGTTCCCATTATAGTCTGTGAAGCTTTATTCAGTGGAGTTGAAAGGCTGATACACTCCCTGTGTCACCAGTGGGATATGCCTGCCTATCCATAGTTTTTTCATGTGATTTTAAGTGCTGCTTTGCTCTCCTGGCATACTCTAGGAAGTCATAAGACTTCCTGACAGCACTGTACAGAAGCTTGAGATACTCAAGGGCAATCTAGACAGCACTTGATACTAATTTTTAGAGCAGCTAAAGCTTGCCCCAAATGCCTGCTTTAGAGCAAACTGAAGCACTCTCTGGTTCTATTGACTGTGCTGATGAAACTCACAAATCATAGTGGAAGCTCAGGCTCCCAGTTCAATGGTCAATACCTGTCTGTAGATATTTCAACATAGATGTGTAAATATGGAGATGAATCATATCGAAGACTCAATTCAACACACATTTGTGTTTACTGAACATCTTCTAAAATATCCAAAGCATCTGCACTGAGCTGGCATATATTCACTGAGAGAAAGCTTGCACTCTTCCAGGAAGTGCAGCTGGAGGACAGGTGGGATACCTTAAAGCTTCTCAAGTAGCATTGGATGCTGGCACATAGGTAGAGGAATCAAGCTGTCACTCCTGTTATGCATAAGGAGGCAAGAGTTCTCATCTCACTGGTTTTCTCTGAGGATGAATACTTATCCCAGACTTTGAACACAGAAAAAAAGACAAAATAGTTAGGACAGTAGATTGAATAGATATTGCAAGGGCTGCTGGGAGTAGATCACCATCCAATATGATGCTTAAAACGAAAGCCCTCTAGATTTGAACACAGTTGAAATAATTCCTTGTAATGCATTTCTGTTAAATGCTTGCTACTTACCAGCAGCATTACCTACCCATATGAAAACCTTCAACTTCAATATGTAGGTCTATATTTGTTTCTACAAGCAGTGGAACAAATGACTGAATGCATCATAAATGATTCAACGTTTCTTCATTCAGAACAATGTTTTCTTAGCAACTGTTCAAAGTACTATCATCAGAAAAAAACTGGAATTGAAATTTGGCCTTTAAAATGCTTTCTGTGATGAAACTAGAATGCAAATATAGCAGAAATCACTGAAACATTCATATACAACATGTTAGAGAAATTATGCAGCCTATCAATCTGTGGTATAAGAATGAAGGTATTTTTCTCATCCATAATGTGAAAAACAGAGTTGTTTTATCTTCTATTTTATAACATTATACTTTTATATTAGTTTATGAGCCAAAATCTTTGAATCCTGCCATCTCAGAATGCAGATGGCAGTTTTATCTTCTCTGATGGTTCACCCTGGTACAGAGACAGAAAAGGAAATATCAACACTGCCTGCACAGGCATCTTTGCACATGCTTTAATTCAGAAAACTGTAAATTATGACATGTTGCAAATAATTTGAAATTTCTGAGGAACATGTTTGGAACTTAAGTTAGAAGCTTTCAAATAGTTTCCTCAAAACATTTCCCATATTATTAAAATAAAGCATAAACCTAACTTGTGCAACTTTTATCTGTCTGAGCAACTACTACTCACATAAAAAGTATAGGACCCTACTCTGTAGGAAGTGGGGGTGCTGAATCTCTTTATTTCCACTTTAAATTTCACTAGACACCTCCTTTAAACTCAAACTATTTTGGTAAGGGACATGAACTTGCTTAGCTCCTCAAATTCCAGCTCTGAAGTATCGTGGTCTAAATCAAAGTTTTTTGTTTTAGCTGACTAATATTCAATAATTAATTGTTATGCTTTGTTTTTCTCTGTAAGTTACATGGGTGAGAATATATCTAGAAACTGTGAGAACATGCTGACAAGCACAGTACAGGGGACATGACAGTCAGCTTCCAGCTTCCAGGATGGCTCTGATAATACACCTGAATCATGAACACAAACAGTTGGCATATTCAGCTGATGATTTCTTTGTGGCAGACATGCCGCATATGTCCACTTATGATGAACTGCAAGGTATTTCTGTGATGCAGGCCACTGCTACCTGAAAGTTCATTGCTTTGAACCAGGAGGTGAAATACTAGTTGTGGACTACACATCATCTTCATGTGTTTGACTATTTTAATGAAATCATCCCAAAACAGCAGTTAGGGACAGAAAACTTTCAATGAAACCCTAGTCAGCAATCGAGGGTTTGTCACTGCTGTCAGAGAGGCCAGGTTTTGCTAACACCGTGCTTCTTGTTGGATGTCCTGTTAAGGTAGTGGGAACTTTTCACATTCTTCTCAGCAGACTCTGGTACAGTTGCATATTGAACGTTTATACAGAAAAATGGACATAAAAGGCCACAAGATTGTTTTCTGAGTTTTGACATAAGAAAAAGTAGTGTGCTCTAATTCTCCTTCTACCCTTTTAATCTCATCCTTTATTGATATTCAGCCAGGTGTTAGGTCAGTTTCTCATCAAAACAGTAACTTCAAAGAGTTCTTTTAAAAAGAACAAAATGAAGCAGAAAGAGAAGACTGATTTTCTCTGTCCACTGCCACTGGGCTCACTGCCCATTTCTTGTCTTTCATTTTTAATTTGTTAATTCTAATGAAAAAGTATTTGCATGGCAAGTTTAGGAAGCTTTGGCAATACAAAACCTAAGACAACCTCATTTTTTATAAAAATGAACAAGGGGCATCCACTCACTCTAATATTGTTCAATGGATACTGTAAATGAATAAGACATTTATTTTTGTGCCAGCTCAACTACCAGTGACGACAAGATTTGCATATATTTTGGCAAGTGCACTGCACAAGGTGGTGGCAAAATAGGCCTTTTATATCTGAGTCTAATTTACTTTAGTTATACTCATTAAAAATGTGTTTTCATGTGAAAAGGATTTTGGTAAGGGATACTTTGGAAACAGCAACATCACAGAAATGTTTGCTATTCAGCCAGCATCAAGAATTCTACAAGTGAGAAAGAGTACTTTTTTTTAGGAAGAAATTCCCAGGTTCTATGAACTTAAGACTCCTGTTTTGGTATTTTTAATCACTGTTAGGCTTAACATTGCAGGCTTAACTATCATGTTTATTACTTGCAGCTGTATGTTTTTTAAGTAACACAAAATATGGAACAAAAAAAAAATCCAAACAGTTCACTGCATATTTTGCCATTTTCAGTGACATTACCTGCATAAAGGCTACTCACAGGGAGGCAAAAATGTGCTCTATGAGGTCTTATTCATTATAAAGTCTTTTTCACAAGTAACAGTGTGTATGACTGAAAGTATGATTTTAAAACCATTTTCTTTAAATGTGTAGAAAATTATGAGTGAAATGCTTCATGAGCAGTACTTTGGTTTTAACAGGCTCATAACAGTACATTTTATTACATATTAGGAACGTGCTAGAACTAAACAAACAAACAAAAAAAGCAACAAAACCAGCATGTTTAAACACACCTTAATCAAACAGCGTCAAGACTATGTATTTGTCAAACCTGAATAAAAGTATGATATGTATCTAGTGTCTCATGAACACACACTGAGAGATCAGGTTTATGGTTTTATTGTATTTCTTAAGTCTTGAGTTTGCTCCTGTTTAAACTGTCTTGAGAGTAGGCTCGACTGCTTATTCAAGTAAGAGAGGAGCAATAAAAAGAATTCTGTCTTTCAGTTACCTTGCTTCCTTATTGAAGAGAAAAATGCAGGGTACCGAGCTTCCTTACCACAGCAATACAGAGCATGCCTAATACGGAAGCCCGAAGATACAATGTATTTTTTCTTCAGAGATAAGAAACAATGTCTTTTTGCAGCAAACCATTTCAGAGATACACATCATTTTCATATTTTGATAATATGAAAATAAAGGAAAAAAAGGTGATTGACCACAAAGCTCTGACAGGCTGAATTAGTTTTTCATGAAACACAGCTATCAAATCGTGCATAAAAGGAAAATATTCTAACCTGGAAAAACGGCCTTTTCCCCATAGCTAGAATGGAAAAACATGGGTATTATGTTAATACACTTACTTAGGCTAGGTAGAACCAATATCTGTAAGAAGCTCCAACATTTCAATAGGTTCAAGGTGAAGTAATGTGCCAGTCACGGAGAGGAAAATCAAAAACTGGTTGAAATTCCCTACTTTTAAAACAGGTATGAGCTGAGACACCATTTCAGCATCAGCTGAAATACGATTGTCTTTGCTGATAATTTCAAAAAGTACAGCACAAACTGTTATTAATAACTTTGAAGTATACTAATTTGGGGAATTATTATGACATGTCAGTCAAGAAAGCCAGCACCTAGGCATTTGTGAAATATGCATTTCTTACAACTGAAATAATATTTTTTATAATTAAAATTCTAGGAAACAGAGAATAAGTTATTATGAAAATATATAGCTTTAATTTGCAGACATATAAACACTCTTGGTACATTACAGACATATGATGCCAGAAATCAAAATAATCAGTTTTAAGCATAACACTAATTTATCTTGTTCACACTGAGAAATTTGATGCAATCATCATACAAAAGATAGTTCTCAGCTCTTAAAATGAAGTGAAAGTAACACATCACTGTTAAAATTGCTGCTTTGTTGCAGAAGATACAGCAAAGAATAAATCATTAAGGAAATATGCCACCAGTCTTACAAGTTAGATTTTGGACCTAATCCAAAATCAAAGCCAATGAAAAGGAGCCAGGAATGGTCGCCAAAAGTCAGAAACAAGATCTTTCACATGAAATACCAATCCAGAAAGGAGCAACAGTCAGAATAAACAAAGTCCTACAATTCCTTAGAATATGAAGTGATTTTTGTTTCCATCTGGCAGATCAGATTCCAAAGTAACACATGAAAAAAATCTATTACACAACCAAACTGATGGAGTACTACTGACAGATTGCTCAAAGTACAAAAAATATCACCACTCTTGTGATAACTAAAGATTTAGCCATTCCCTCGCTTCCTTGCATCTGGCATGTTTACGAGGATGAGCATGGGGCTCTGTCATTATTTGCTGTAGGAAATATTAAATATAACTCTTCCATAAAAATGACCAGCAGATTGCTGCAGCAATTGATAATGAGGGTGAAATCTGGAGAAAAATGAAAGATGATATGTCACAGCAGTTCAGATTCTCATCACAATATCTCGCATTCTTGTTCAACAGGAATTGCACTTCTTGTTAATGCCTCTTCTATCCTACTGTATAAGCTTTACTTGTGAGGTAATAAACATTCTGGTTTTTATTACTAGTGCATTTTAACATCTTTATTCTTTTAATTATACATACATTGGGACAGACATTATTTTTGTAGTAGTTAAATGTCTGTATGCCAATAGGCATTTTATATTAAAATCAATATATTTAAAATATACTCTGTTTATCTCATGGACAGTACCTCGAACAGTTCCCTGCTCAGGAGCATCTGATGCCCTCTCGTGGTTAAAAAGACTTTTAAATCTTGAGTTTAAACAATCATCTTACCTTCCCCTTTTTTATGTTCAGTGATCTTATTGATTTATGAAAGCTGGAAATGATGTCCACGTCTTTATAGTCAGGGTGCTAGCTGTTAGTTACTAACATTTCATAAAAAAGCTGTACACTGAATTTGAATTTAAAAAACTGTAAACAGCTATTTACAATTATAATATTATTAAGTTATAAATTACCAGTCCTTCATTGCAACCTCTGTCAATACAAATCATGGCTAGGTGTTTCAGTGTTGTCCAGGGTTTTTCAGATGGTTGATTTATACACAAAGAAAAATCAAATGTTAGAAATCTCCACTGGTTTCTTCTCCAACATTTGCAGGTTAATTCTTCCATTTAATGGGATTTGTACTTCCAAGTTTTCATCTGCTCTGTGATGCCTTTTCCCTTTTCTTAAACAAATGTAAATGCCCATCCCTGTTACTAAAGCAATTGAACCCAAGCTTATTATTGAAAGAGCTACCAAGGTAGGCATGCAGGATGCTGACTCCATTTTTTTATGTGTAGGCTCTATGGATATTTGTGGCTGCTTTTCTTCTATACTGATATCAGGCTCCTTTCTTAACAAACTTTCAATGTAGCTCTCATTGCTAACCGTATCATTGACAAAAAGGTTCACCATGACAGTGGAATGGAGAGGTTCTGGATAGCCGTGATCACTAACTTTTACAAGCAGCCGATAGAGGCCATAGTCATTTTGCATCAGTGACTCTTCCAAGGTGATATTACCAGTTTTGGGGTCGATCCTAAATGACTCAGGTCGAGGACCTCTTCTCCCTATGATACTGTAAGCTATGACTGCATTCATGCCAGTGTCCTTATCGACAGCATAGACCTCAGTAATGGGAGAGCCAGGAAGGGTAGAAGGAAGGACCAACAAGTAAGACATATTAGATTGAGGGAACAAGACCAAAGGGGGGTTATCGTTAATGTCCAGAAGAAGGATAGTTATTTTTGCTGTGGAAGACAGGGCAGGATCACCACCATCGACTGCTTCAATCCACAGAACGTAGGAGCTTTGCTGCTCCCTGTCCAGGGAGACTTTAGCTCTCAAAACTCCTTTTCCAGTATCTATGACAAAAATATCACTTCCATTCAGAACCGAAAGGGCAACCCATCCATTTTGTCCTGCATCAGCATCTGTGACACTTATAACTCCAATTTCACCAAAACCTGGAAAGTTTTCTGGCACGAAAAAGCTGAAATCCTTATTTATAAATCTTGGACTGTTATCATTTTTATCCAATACAGTGATGGCAACCGTTGCTATTGATTCTCTTGGAGGGAAGCCAGAATCTACTGCTTTGACAGTATATCTGTATTTTTCTTTTTCTTCTCTGTCCAGCTGGGTGGAAACTGTAAGAACTCCTGTGGTTTTATCTAAAGCAAAATAGGAAGGGGCATCAGGACCTAAGAAATAGGACACTTGCCCTCTTTCTCCACTGTCAGCATCAGTAGCATGCAGTTTGGTCAAAAAAGCATTGGGAACATTGTTCTCCTCAATGGACAATTCTATCAGCTGTTCAGAGAAAATTGGTGAGTTGTCATTATCATCCAGGACCTGTACTTTGATTACTTTGTTGACACGAAATCCTTCTGAGTTCCATGCAACTACAGAAATTTCATACAGTTGCTGTGTCTCAAAGTCCAGAGGCTTTATGGTCTCCAACAGATATTCATTGTTGTATGGTTTGTATGGTGAAAGTCTGAAAGGCCCATCACCATCCAAATAGCAACTGACTTTATATTTTTCATCGGGGTCTTTGATAGTAAAAAATGCTATAGGTGTGTTGATAGGCTCCAGTTCCTTTAAGTAAACCACCCCTTCCACTTCATTAGCTATGAAACGAGGGACAACTTCAGGTGGCCTCATCATGACTTTGATGATGGTCACTACAACTGTGATCACGGCAGGGATACATCCAGGGCCATTGCCCAGTATGATCAGCCTGTGTAGCTTTGGAGTGTCCCCATCAACTTTAGTGGAGAGTGTGATGGCTCCTGTGCTTTCATTCAGATGAAACAAGTCTCTGGATGGCTGGTGGACCTTCTGGCTGTAGGAATAGGTGACCTGGGCATTGGATCCAAGGTCCATGTCTACTGCGTGGACAGTAGCCACATGTGTCCCTAGGCTGGAATTCCCATAAAGGGTGACGTTGAGCTGCGAGTCATTGAACTGCGGGCAGTTGTCATTGATGTCGCTGATGCCAATAGTGAGGGTGGCACTGCCCACGAGCGGAGGCGTGCCCCCATCCTCAGCAACGATGACTGTGACATACTCCTCCTGTGTTTCCCTGTCCAGTGCCCCCATAACAATCAGGTAGGGAGTCCTCTCCCCACTCTCATTCTCCTCCACATCCAGGGTGAAGACACCGTAGTTATCTTGCAGGCGGTAAGTCTGGACACCGTTAGTGCCCATGTCAGGGTCAAGGGCTGGGTGCTCAATAGCCAGGCGGGTGTTCACAGGCGCATTCTCGGGCACCGAGAGATGGATGTGGGGCACAGGAAAGCGGGGAGCATTGTCGTTGACATCACGAATAGCAATTTTTACCTTCACCAGGCGAAAGTACTCCTGTGGCAGTACCAGTACATCCAGCAGCAGTAGGCATGGCTCGGATGAGGAGGAGGAAGAGGAGACAGCAGATGATCCAAAGACGGTGGCCCCACTGCTTTCCACGCATAGAGCTTCCCTGTCGATTTCCACGGCCGAGGTGTGCAGCTCCCCAGAGCGGTTGTCCAGCTGCACATACTGTCCCCCCAAGCCATGGGAGGCCAGAGTGAAGGAGAGTGGGGGCCGTGGGGCCACAGGGTGCTGCCCACCAGCCGTTGGGAGCCGCAGGTCACGGGCCAGGCTGCCGATCAGCACCCCAGCAGGCAGCCCCTCGTTGAGGCTGTAGAAGAGCTCGGTTGCACGGCTGTAACTGGCAAAGCAGTTGAAAGGCCCAACGAAGAGCAGGAAGAGGAGCAAGTGCTGAGAAGAGAGAGGCACACGTGTGTGAGGAAGGGGTGGCACAACCCCCTGCCCACTGCCTCCCCCACTGCCACTTCGAGCAGAGAGTGCTACATCTGCAACATGAAGTCATCCTCCCTCTCCCCACCATCTTCTCCTTCCAGTACAGCAGCTACTTCCAGGGCATCACCATCTGTACCCTCCAGGCAACACCAGCTGCATTCCCCACAGCAAATACGCACTGCTAGAATGGCCCGGAGGCACCGTGACTCCCCCCGCCCCCCAGCAGCACTTGCGCCCCGACGTGCCATCTTCCGTCTTCCCTCTGCCCCAAGCTCGCGCCTTTCTCACCAGCAGCACCTCCCCTCCCCACCACAAGCGCATCCCAAACGAGGGCAACCCACCGCGCACCCCCAAACAGTTGCTCGTTCTCTTCCCCTACCACAGCAGGAATGTGACACGCGTCCCTTGCTCCCCCTACCCCATGCCTCGTCCCGAAACCTGTTTTCCGCATGCCCAGGGGCCCGCGGTGCAGCGGAGGCACCTCGCAGCCCGCGGGGGTCCCGGCGGAGGTGCCGCGCTCCAGGCGGGTCCCTGCGTCCCGCGACCGCGGCGCCAGCGGCTCCAGCCTCGCCGCCACAGATCTCCGGCCGCCCCTCGGGGTCCCCTCTGCTGCCGGCGGAAAACGCGAGCTGCAGAGCGGAGCCGCGGAGGGGCTGCGCGGAGAAAGTTGCCCGCGTTGGCGACCGCGTCGCCCACTCCTCACAAATGGAAAGTAACTTCGGGCATCCTCCCCCCGGAGGAAATTTTTCCTCCTTTCCCTCTTTCTAATCACCCATTCCCCCTTTTCGCGGCTCTGTCACAACCCGCTTCGGCAGCAGCAACAAAAATAAACTTTTCGCGGCTGCTCTGATCTTTGGCGACCGGATCCAAGAGAAAAAGACCCAACAAACATATACACGTATATACGCTTTTTCGGGTTTTTTTGTGGGGTTTTTTTGCCAATTCGTTGCCGATTTCGCTGCTGCGTGCGAAGTCGGGCTCGGGTGGTCGGCCGCGGCACTTCCCCCCTCGCTCCGCCCGGCCCTCACCTGCAGGCTGCCGCGGGCGGTGGGGCTGCCGCGACCGCCCGGGGGCCCCATGCCCGGCCGCCGCTGCCGCCGCCGGCTGCGCCCCCGCAGCCCGCCCGCTCCGCCGCCCGCCCGGCGCTTCTCCTCCCCGCGGCTGCACATTCCCCCGCCACCGCCGCCGCCGCGCTGGGCTGGGCTGTGCGCGCCGCCCAGGACACTCCTCCTCCGCTCCGCTCCGCTCGGGAGGGCTCCGCCGCGGCGGGGAGGGCAGGAGCGAGGGAACAGTCGCGGGCACGGCTGGGAGGAGGAAGGAGGGCGGAGGCTGCGGCAGCGCCGCGGTGAGCGGTCAGTGGTCAGGGAGCGGGGCGGGCGGGCAGCGGGCAGTGCTGAGCCCAGCGGCGCGGCCACACCGGGGAGAGAGGCCGTGCGAGTGTGTGTGAGTGCGCGCCCGCGGGCAGGGCCAGGAACAGGGTAAGAACGTGCCCCCCTCTGGAAACTGAGGTGGGAAAAAGATATTAAAAAATAAAATAAACTCGGGTCGCCCTTCTGCTGTGGAAATATTGAGAGCGACTTTTTACACGGGCAGACAGTGATTGGACAGCTTTAAACTAAGAAGAGAGATTTAAATTAGATGTTAAGAAGAAATTCTTTACTCAGAGGGTAGCGAGGCGCTGGAACAGATTGCCCAAAGAAGCTCTTGATGCCCCATCCCTGGAAGTGTTCAAGGAGAGGTTGGATGGGGCCCTGAGCAACGTGATCTGGTGGGTGGCATCCCTGCCCTTACCAGGGAGGTTGAAACTGGATGATCTTTAAAGTCCCTTCCAACACAAACCATTCTGTGATTCTGTGTTGTGATGTGAGTGTCAGCAGACAGATCGAGAATTAACAGCTGCCTCGGCGTTGCTGAGCCTTGGTGAATATTGAGCAGCTTGTGTCTGCATGAAATGAAAGCCCCGTTTTCTAGGAGTTTGCAAGCATTTGGTTGGTGGAAAGTGGCTTTAGCCTTATGGTGCTCAATGGTCTGGATCCAAGCTGTTGCTGAAAGCTCAAGTACTGGGATGCCTGTAGGCAGCTAAAGTTTGTGTGGGAGTTTGAACCACTTAAATCTGAAGACCACTTTGAATGCCTCCATGCTCCATGGCAGGCACAGTGTGCAGGCATTTAATCTCAGCTTGGGTACTAAAAGCATAGAGGACAGCAAGACATTTGCCTTCAGTCAAAACAAAAATTACTCTTCCCTTTTGCTTTTACAGCTCCATATCCAATCCAAAACAAGGAAACAACAACAACAACAAAAATTAGAATCCAAATCCAAAACCAGTCTTATGCCTGAGTCTTTTGTAATACTGCATCTTTCAAATGCAAATAATAAGTGAAACGTACAGAACGTATTGTCTAGCAACTCTTGGAATGTTCCTGGATGTTGTGAGGATGAGGGCAGTGGCACAAGCTGAATAGAATAGAATAGAATAGAAACTTCTGAGACTGACTTCTCCTGAGACTGTAAACAAATCATATTAATTCCTTTGTCTCATTTCTCCATCCTCATCAGACTCTATTTTGTTCAGTGAAACTCTTGGAAACATTGTAATTTTAGTAACCATTTCATCCCAAAAATGACATTAGCACAATAATCATATGTGACCTAAACAGTGAAGCATTACGGTACTAACAAAAGGCCTGATTATATTTATTATTCACTAATCTCTAGGGTTTTGAAACCACTCAGTATGTACTAACCTTATAAATTGTTTATATCTTTGCCATTCATTTCTAGCACAAATAGAACAGACAATGCAGTGTATACAGTTCAGAGCAAACATAATTTAAGAAAGAAATCAAACTACCCAAGTCCTTTACTAAATTATCATCTATGTGCACTGTGCTACACATTGCTTGGTGTGAAAGGTGCTCATAAACTCAATTTTGTTAAAGTTAGTTTAACTGGACATGACAGATGCTTTTACTTGACTCACATCTGCTCTAATTTTATTCATTTCAATTGAAATATTGTCTCACTTGGATTTCAGTCAGATTTTGACACTGATTTATGTGGAGTTTGAATTTCATAAAGAGAATACAATTTTAGTTTTGGCAAATCAGTAGTCTTCTCATGAATGAGTCTGAAATCCCTCTAAAATCCTATCTTTAACTTTTGGTTATTCTTTTTTCTCTGATATCACAGTTTCCTCTTATGACGTTTCTCCCTCTTAAGCTCTTGAAATTACTGACCTATGACTATACTATTTTTCATACCATCACAGCTGCTGCATTTCCCTGGGTCCCCTGATAGGGTAAGCGATGGCTCTACTGTTACAGTATTCATTACACTTGATGCCTTTGATTTTATTAAAGCACAGGTGTAACAACAGAATTAAAAGTTTTCTGGAGCATCTGGTACTCTATAATATTTTATTTTGTTAGGCATTAGCAACATCTAGTAAGTCTTAAAGGCTCCTTAAAGACTAGTGTGTCCAATAAATCTCCTGATTAAGAAGTATTCCAGCCTGTTTAAGAAGTGCTCCATCTGTGTGTGGGATATGGGATGGGGGGTGTGAGAGAAGAAGCAGTGTAGAAGAGATACCAAATTGGCTCATTCGATCCTGGCATTATTTTTGGGAAGAGCCCCTTCCAAGGTTAAGACATTAAACTGATTTAATTATATTTCTATATTCTATAGAATTTAGAAATATTCTATATTTCTATATTCAGTTATGTTTTCTGGGAGAAAGATCTTAAGATCTTAATCTTAGCGGTTCATAAACCCAGTCCCATTCAACCATGTTTAGCTAAATATATATATTTTAACTTACATTTTACTACATAAAATCCTATTATCCCTGCATCCAAGATTCTTGTTGCAATTAGAGATTAAGAAGGAACAAGTAAGAGGATTTCTGTGGGATTCCTGATTGCCTCAGGTATGTTACAAACCACAGGACTGATATTAAATGACAAGCCATACATGAAGTGTAAAATAGGGTATTTATTTTACTTTATCTTTAATAAAGGACATAATAGCTATTGATACTCAAAAGTGCCTTGGTTTTGTGGGCAGAGTTCCAGTGGCAGATGGAAACATTTTCAGATGAATCATCCAGGACCATCACTTCTGAAAGAGAATCTCAAATGGATTTTTTGGCATGGCTGGCAACCCTGGCCAACTTTTACAAGAGACAGGGATGCAGATACATGTTGTCTCCTCAATCTAGCAAAAAGCTCTCTGTTATAACCACTGGTTCTACAGTGGAAGATTGTGGCATGAGATTTCCCCAACAGTGAAATTCAACTGTTTAGATGACAAACTTTGTAAAACTCTAGTCAGTGTGATGCTTTGAGATAGGTACTTTTCAGTGGGGAAACAGTCAAACTGAGTGAAAGCCTTGGTGTCAGTATTGATTCCTAGTCACAGTAAAGCTGAGAAAGGCACATGTCTAACACACTGCCACTTCTCTGAAGATTTTAAACGGCAAGAGATATAGGACAAGTAAAGATCCTTATAACTCTTAGCAATATAAAGTTTTTATTGTTTTGCTGCTTAGTAGGGGAAATGCCTTAGATCCTGAACTTTGTGTACAGGATGGTGGATTACAGTGTGAAAGACTCTATGAATATTAGATAGTGACCTCCCTGCAGAAGTACTGAGCATCTGGTGCTCGTGCTTTACTGAAAGCTGTGATCATTCCATGTCACTGTAGATCAGACCTAGCATGATCATTCTGTTTTCAGCACAGAGAAGGAGAGGGGCCTTGGTACTGCTTTTCCTTGAGATGCTGTAAGACAGTAAAAAACTCTGCATCTGGCTTGAATAAAGCAGCAGTGGAGCTGGAAAGAGGACGACTCTTTTGGAGTTTATATCACTCAAATCTCCAGTCATGCTTTCAAAGGGTTGGTTCTCGCAAGCTCTTGCAAGGTGAACCTTCAAGGTTCTGCTCAGCAGTCTTTCATGAACAAAACTCTGCTGCCATCATTACAACCTTACAAGAAAATAGCTAACATATGAAAGCATTTTCTAAACTTAAGAAGAAATACCCCATGAGACAAGAGATGTTTGATAGGAAGGCTGACAAAAGTGGATGAGATTTTCCTGACTAGTTTGCTTAGCATCTGTTGGGGCCTACTATGTTGAAGTATCACAAATCTGAGATGCTAAACACTAGCAGAGAAAAGAGACTTGGGGAAAAAAGTGTTTCCTGCAGTCTCTAAACCAACTGCATTTGATGCATTTGGCTAGCTTCTTCCTCCAGTTCTTTTGAGGTTTCATAAAAGTATGAGTTCCTTGGTTTTGCATATGTCTCCACGTGTTTTGTGTTTTTCTTTTTATCTTTAAAAACGCCAAAATATTCCATCAGTGAGAAAGATTGCCTTCAACATATTTCTAGTCTAATTACAACTCTATTCTCAAACGAAAAACTATTTTAAAATTTATTAACTAAGCATAATTTGCTAAAAGCATAGTAGGAAGGAAGGCTTTAACTCAGATTATGTTCCAGCACATCTTTTTTTACAAGAGTTTTTAATACTGGGTTACACAGTGCATTAATGCTTGCTATCACTGACTTCTTGTGTAAGGCTTAAAATAATAATGAAACAACTCTTGTTTAGTTCAAGCTAAAGCATAGGCTGAAGTACAGTAGTAATATGACACTGCTAAAAATTATTAATAACATAAATGTTTCATTACAGTCCTTATTACCTTAGCTCAGGGACAGCATTCCAGCTTTTGCCAGCTCGCTGTGTATGTAATGCCTGCAAGTTATGAGAGTGTCATGAATATGTAGATATTTCTTAATTGACTTCTCATTGACATTAAACCATGGCTTCTGAGCTGGAGTGACAGATGCCAGAAGTCAGCTCTGAGAGGAGAACACTGCTCCGAGCAATGGAGGACAATGCACTGAAGAAGGTCTGTGTTATGCCAGGTAGCTGTAAGATGTGGAGGCATGTGCCTGTCGGGCTCCATGTGGGCTACCTCTAAGCCAACTACCAAGAGACTGCAATCCCATTTAATTCTATGAGTTGGAAATGGTTATAGAGTGGATATAGTGCAGTAATACAGTGTTTTTTCCTATGATTGCTGCAGCTCCAATGATATTCTAGCCTTTCCTCTGAAGCAGACAGTTGTATGTATTTTACCTTGTTGGTTGAACTGCATAGCTCTGCTTTGAAATATAAACAATATGTTGTAGCTTAACCTGAGGTCTTTGGCCATACAGGATGAACATTTTTTTCCTTGACAATAAATTATTATATGAATTTTCTAGGGACCAGATTCTGTCATCTTTCCTTAGTCTGTATTCAGGTAAGAATTCCTAATGAAGTTGTTAACTCTAATTCCTTAATGCTAACTTATTCCTTGCTCACCATAATTCTTAAATAGCCCAAAAAGCTTTTTACTGAAAAGTGGGATAATTACTACATGATCTGGGATTTGAGCCAAATTGTGTCTTTTATTTAGACAAGTGAATTGACCAGCTCCCAGTGGGATTTAATACATTTTTATTTCTATGATGAAATGAAGATAGTGAAAGCAAACAACTTAATGCATAAACTGCTTTTTAGATAATAACAAAATATATTGGCTGTATGCTTCAGAAATTTTGCAGCTGATAGAGGCTTTGTTGTTCATATTGTCACTCTGATCACTCAGCTCCCATACTGAGATAAGAGACACAACAGTGTTTTCTCTGCAGAGGCCCTCAGTTCACTTGGCAGAGCTGAACAAATGTTTGGAACCAAACCTACTTTGAGATTCATCCAAATACAGATTTTCTTGAGTTTGTAAAAGCATTTGGTCATATCAAAATCATACTTCTGTCTGTTCAACTTTCATATGTAGTAAAAAGAGAGGATTACTCATTAGAAAGGATGGGATTTGCTTGCTCTAACTTTGCTATCTCAAAATCAGCCATCCAGTCTAGGCCTTTTTTTCCTTCCTGAGGTATTGAAATTTCCAGGGTACATAAGTGAAAGACAGAGGTACCTGAAACAAGTGAGACAAGTTACTTTCTGTTTCTCTTTCAACTAAAAATTTAGACTGGAGCGAGTAGTTCAGATACAGATGTTTATACTTTATCTGTTTAAAAGTAGATTATAAAGAAAGAGAATCCTGAGTGTACAGCCAAAGTAGTTACATTGCAGATGTGACTTTAAACCATACTCTTAAGATAATTATCAATATACTTTGAGACCACTGTTAAATCCAAAAAACCTAAATATAGGACACTACCAGCTCACTTCTCACAAATTACCAATCAAGAAATATTTACAGACGCTATTTCACAATAATTTTAGACAATAATTACATCTGATAAGGGGAAAAAATGTGATCTCTCCCTAACAGAGTTTCAGAAAGTAAAATTCATTATATACATTATTTTTTAAAGTATTAACTGTATTCCCAGACACCACTCATTCTTTGTACTTATACAGTTTAACTCAGATAAGTGAAGAAAATAACTCGTAGGAAGATAAAGTTTGAAATTTTTATACACAATAAGGTAGCACTTTCATTTGATGAATTTGAGGGGTTTTTTTAAGCAGCATTGAAAAATCGAGTGTAGAGTTTGACTTCTCTCTTCCCAGTTCTGCAAATCTCTAAGACTTCACATAACAACCATTTGGTTCAAGAAATCAGAAACTCAGCAAGCAGTTTAATAAAAGTCAAAAGGTGTTTCCCACAGCACAGAATAAAATAATCTAGTGTTGTACTTCTTCATACAGTGAATTTCTTCAGGGAAAAAACTTTTTTTTTGTAAAAAGGTGAAAGTGCATAAATTGTGGGAAAATGAGCAGCCTCTATACAAGGTTAAAACCTTTTCCTCCTTATTTAGGGTAATATGAGATTGTGAAGGAAATAGCAAATAATGCAAATTTCTATTTCAAATCTTATTTTAGTAATGTACCATCTAATGTGACAGTTTTAACAGCATAACCAGGATGTTAGTGTTTTCCCTATTCTTTAGGGATATAAAAAAGTTCAATTTCAATTGTCTACCAAGGAACAAGAACATAGAACTGCTAGCTGGAATACCTTTTACATGGTAGATTGCTCTTCTAGTACATATCTTCAAAAACTGATATATGCATATATAGTACCTCTATTTATAGAATATGTATTGTAAGTAGAATATGTATTGTAAGTAAACTGACAGAGAAGATCATGCAGCAGAGCAAAAAGTAACAATTCAAGGAACCCTCAAGTCATGGAAACTGAATACATTCTGATTCGAATGTTGTACATCATGCTACAAAGACAGAAAAATTAGAATGTCTCTGTTGTATTTTCTTCATATTATTCAAGGTAATTTCTACATACAGTTATTGACACTAAAATACTTTTCTTGAATTAATCCTTCATTTGATAATAGATGATTTGTGTAAAAAGTTTTAAAAATAATAATTTTTAAAAATAATAAGCAATGGGAAGATCAATACAGAGGAAGAGATACATATTACATGAACTATCGAAAAGAAATATTTTTTTTCCTTATCCAATATTAACTCAGATCTCAGTCTGATCAGTCTGAAACTTTAAGGATTACCTCTAGTCTTTTGCTGAGTGAAAGCAGAAAGATCAACTTCTGAAAGAAATCGTTGTCAGTATGTTAAATACATTTTTTAAAATGCTGTTACCATTTTGTGGATGTATTAAGATCCTTAAATGTAAAAATGTGCAATATGTAGGCCATATATATGTCCAGCACATGTTACTAATTGTTAGTAAACAAAATTTTGTTCTGCAACAGCAATATCCATCTCTCACCTTTCAGCACAACTAGCTTTTATAAACATAAACACAGTTGTTTCCACACAGTGTAATGAATATCGATTTTTTTTTAATGACATTAAATTATCTTTGATTTTTCTTCACAATTGTCTATGGATTTGTATTTAGCTATTTGACATTCATTCATTACGTTCTGGTTTTATGATCATAGCTTTATGGGCACCAAAAGCATAACCAGATTAAAAGCTGGCCTGTCTGATGTAGACTGATATTTTTTTGTGTGTGTGTGTGTCTTGGAAAGTGGAACATAAAAAAAAATTGAAAATGTGCTACTGAGTGTTGCTAGTTCCAGTGCAGGTCAATTGTTACTGTAGGTCAGTGAAAATAATAATAGTTATTACAGGTCACTGAACTTTGTAACATCAGTGGCTTTGCACTCTTCAGAGGCTATTTTTAGAATTTATAAAAGGAGTTCAAGTTCATGAACTTCTTTCTTCAGTAATTTGTACCCATAGCTACTTTCAAGGTTGTTGTAATTTTAAAGAGAAAGCTAAACATAATGTCATCTGTTTTTTTCAGACAAGGAGAAGTGTACAGCATCAGGAGCTCCAACCAACCTAGAATGGGGGCTTCTTCTTCCTTTACAGTACTTGAGAAGTTCATGACACAGTTCAAAACAGCTTGTTTGTTGATCAGGGAGTAATTTAAAATTAACATGGTCTATGTGAAGTGTCTAAAGCTCACTTGAGAGAAATATCACACAATTTTACTCACTAAATATATCGTACAGCTGGCTTGGTTTGCTTAAAGCTATGCATTGTCGTGACTGGACACACTGAAGTCTCAAAAGAGCCTTTGACTCGGCAAAAAGGCCTCAATTATCCCGGAGGGATCAAGGAATAGGAAATATCTTTCTTTTGAGAGTCAGATAATGGCAGATGAGCTGCCACTCCATATTTGTAAAATGGGCTCATGTTAGAAGCTTTGCTAGGGAAGGTACTTTCAGGACTTTCTTTCAAGACATTTATTTAAATGAAGAGAATGTGTTTCGTTCTAGGAATCTAATGAGAAGGCAGAATGCTTAGAAGTTAACGTGGTCTTAAATGCTATTTTTTAGTCAGTGTTGGCTGGTTTCACATTATATGCAGAATTTAGGTGATTCTCTTTTCGGTGCACTTGTCAGGTTGGATTCTGTTCTGAATTTCCTGCCTTTCTGCTGGTAGCACACTTATTCCTCACATGTGGTCTGCATATACTCCTGATCATTACATTTCTTGATCAGGACCTAAGCTACTGTGGTGGGTTGACCTTGATTGGATGCCAGATGTCCACCAAAACTGCTGTATGACTCCCCTCCTCAGCTAGACTGGGGAGAGAAAATATAATGAAAGGTTTGTGGGTCAAGATAAGGACAGGGAGAGATCACTCACCAATTACCGTCATGGGCAAAACACACTCTACTTGGGGAAATTAATTTAATATATTACCAATCAAATCAGAGTAGGATAATGAAAAATAAAAACTAAATCTTAAAACATCTTCCCCCTACATTACTTCTTCCCAAATTCTCCACCTCCTACCCTTCAGGGGATGAGGAAGGGGGCTGTGATCAGTTCATAACACATTGTCTCTGCCACTCCCTCCTTGGGGGAGGACTCCTCATACCCTTTACCTGCTCCAGTGTGGGGGCTCTCCCTGGGAGACAGCACTTTATGAACTTCAATATGAGTCCTTCCCACAGGCTACAGTTCTTCACGAACTGCTCCAACATGGATCCCTTCCAAGGGATGCAATCCTTCAGGAACAGACCTCTCTATTGTGGATCCCCCCCAGGGTCACGGGTCCTGCCAGAAAACCTGCTCCAGCATGGGCTTCTCCCTCCATGGGTCCACAGGTCCTGCTAGGAGTCTGCTCCAACACAGGCTTCCCACAGGTTCATAGCATCCTTCAGGCATCCCCCTGCTCTGGGAAAGTATCCTCTGGGGTCTACAGGTGGGTCTCTGCTTCCCCGTGGGCCCACATGGCCTGTTGGGGCACAGCTGCCTCACCATGGTCTTCACCACAAGCTGCAGAGGAATCTCTGCTCCACTGCCTGGAGCACCTCCTCTGCCTCCTGCACTAACCTTGGTTTCTGCAAGGCTGTTTCTCCTACACATTTTCACTCCTTTCTACCAGCTGAAGTTGCTGTTGTGCAGGGTTTTTTTTCCTTTGTTAAATCTGTTATCCCAGATGTACTACCACTGTCATGGATGGGCTCGGCCCTGGGCAGCGGTGGGTCTGTCTTGGAGCCCACTGGCATTAGCTCTGTCACACATGGGGGAAGCTTCTGGCATCTTCTCATGGAATTCACCACTGTAGACCCCCACTGCCAAAACCTTGCAATGCAAATCCAATACAGAACAAAGTACACATGACTGTGTACTTTGTCTCAGAGCTGCGTGTTACTGGGTTCCCAGGAGGGGCAGTGAGTGAACTTATCACTGCACCCCCTAATAACACAGAGAGTGTAACTGCTGGCACAGCATCTTGGCTCTGATTTGGACTACTGCAACCAAAAAGATAACTCTGATGTTTCTAGGGCTAATTAGTATAAAGTTGGTTCTGCATGATGGGGTTTAGGACATGGATTACTCCCTGGCCTTTCTATATTTGTCAGTACAGATGGTGGCACTCTGTTCACTTCCTCTTTAGAATACAGTGGGCATGTGGGATATGTAATGTTTCCAAGCTGACTCAGAGCAGCGTATGTGCTATTCCATATACAGAGATGGAAATTTCATATGTCAGGAAACAGTCAGAGAAACTTCCCTCCTTAGAAGTAAGAAGATGCCATTTAACTTCACTTGCTGCACACAGCTGAAAAGACAGCCATCTTTGCAAATAGGCTATGCTGTTTTATGAAGTGGTCTGGCCCTAGAAAACTTCAGAAAGCTTCCTGAAAAAGAATGGGTTTTGGTGTGAGGTGAGCCAAAGAATTTGCTATAATGTTAAAATGCCTGATCTGAAAAGTGCCGATTTAGTATCTTGCTGTAGTATTGAGTTGTCTGAAGCTAACTAGCTTCAATAGTATGTCATTCGTGAAGACAAATGACAGTATGAAATAAACACTGTAACTGGCACAAGAGTCAGAGAAAGACAGGCACTAAATAATATCTTTATATTACTAATTTCTGACCTTTGGTACTCTTACTAATGAAAAAACCCAACCAAACAAAAAACCCAAATCCAAACCCTGCAAATCCTTCAGCTTTTCCAAGCTGTTATCTTGCTTTCTGAAGAGACAGCACCTTCCCTTGGCCTCCTGCGGCTTCACTTAATCTTTGCTGATTTAAATATAACCTCATTGTGTTTGCAAATAGCATTTGTTAGGGAGAAAGTTAAAGTAATTCCTTCGCAGGGATAATAGGAAAAACCCAGGAACAAAGCAACTTCCTAAAAGCAAGATTATTTTTGATGACAGCATGTGATGGCAGAAGAGTCAGAGTAGACATTAAAAAGAGGCTGACTGAGGGATGTGCCATACTGTCATATACATAATTCATTTCCCAAACAACGTAAAGTCTCGTATATAATATTTATTGAAAATAAATATGAAGATAAACAATATACTTAGCTGTTCCACTCCTGCTGTACACCAGAAAGAGGAGAGAAATCAAGGGAGAGGGCTCTGGTGGATAAACTTGTACTACCTGAATACACTAGTACTAAATTTTTTTGATAACCTTGAGTTATATGTAGGAAAACATTGTGACCTTCAGAGGAAGATCATGACTTCTCACAACACTGCTGGTTTTATTTATACGTATCCAAGACAAAAATGGCTTTGGAGGTTACAATTAAAAAATGGTTTTACTGCTTGCACGTTACTCAGACAAATTGGAGTAGTGTATCTGTCCATCTTAAAAAATCTCTAAGTTAAAGTGACCAGACATGCGATAGTATCCAGTTTCAGTCATGAATGAAATAATAGCCTTTTGCATTTTTATGTGCCTCTAGGGTTCACCTTATTTTGCTTAAAAAAGGATTACAGAAATTGATCACATGACTTCTGACCTCAGATTTCACTTGTAAAAAATCTAGCAAATATGATTTATATTTATATAACAAGACTTTGCACTGTTTTATGATTCATTCAGTATATTAAAGTAAGAGATAATTTTTAATATCCACTGTATTTTTGTCAGTCCTTATCTGAACATGCTTGTATTATTTTTTTAAATTTTTTATTCTGCATGTTCATCAAAATGAGTAAATTTATTCTATCATTGTAAATCATAGCAGAAATTCCAACAAATTAGTTAATTTTAAGTGATATTGCTGACATGCAATATATGAGTTTAACAATGTTCCCCATATGCTTTATGGGATGATGAGTCCGTGACTAAGTACTGATGTTTGACTTGCGTCGCATCTCAATGTTTTTTGACTGAATTCCATATCTGTTTTCATATGGTATTTATGCAGGGGGGGTGATGGAGCTAAAAGGCTAAAAGCTTGATAGATTAAAAACAAACATTTTTAATCTTCATAAAGACAATTAATAGTGTTCCACTGTTTACAGTGTCATCATGCTAGGAACACTTTAGTGCATGACTTATTCCAACAGAGACATATTGTTATTCTGTTTCAAGTAATGGGAACCTGTGTCACAGCACTGTTTTGAGGTTTTACCAAGATGTCTAACTTCCAGTGGCAAGATTCCTCTCTCAGAACTTTGCATTTCTTAAGTGTGACCCATTTGACCTGCTTTAGGAACCACCTAGAAACAGACACACACATCTGTGTTTGTCTCCGGTTTGACCATAAAGATGGCTTGTCCACCGCTAAGCATTTGTGGCATTGCTGTCTTGTCATTAATTAGAAGGCAAACCTTTTCATTATCGGTCAGCATATTTTTCTCCATCCTTTCTTTGTGTGAGTTGTGTTTCTTCCCCTGACTCTGTATATGTGTCTTCCAAGCGGTGGATCCATGGTTGTACACTGTTCTAAAGAGATCCTTGTAACTATCCTCATTCTGGCTTATCAAGTTATCATACTCATGATTATTCATTGGACTTCTTGCTTGGTACTTTAGACACATTATGGCAGCAACAGATTTCAATGACAGAAAAGAGCTTGTTCAAAATGAAAGGTTATTTTTTATCCAGGAGACTACAGCAGCAATCAAAAACTAAATAATAACCTACCTTACCTAAAGCCTGAAATCTCCTCAAAGATATGACAGTTTCCATACAACTGAAGTTCTGCTTTCTTCCCCTCCTTCACTTTGCATTTGGGCTGATATGCAGTCTTGACTTCTTCATTTGCCCTTTAAACAGCACTGCCTGTGGCTTATCTCTCAAGTATTTTCAAATTCTACAAGATGTTTAATATGAAAAACCATGGAGGTTTTGAAATGAAGACTTCCTTTCCAATTAGATTCCTGTGATCCAGTCAAATTCATGATTCCATAGTATTGGAAATAAGTTGTAGAAGAATTAATGCTAGTGAATCTATTTGAACTGAAGATTTAGTGGCTTAATTAGCAATGCACTGACTATTGAATTGAACATATTCATATATAAAATTACTGGGTTTTTTCCCAGCATTAAAGTTGAGTTAAAAGCAGGAATTACTGCCCCATGATGCTACTTTTCTCTTCAATAAAGTTATATATTTGTTATTTTCATTAGTGCTGTTTTGCGTACACTTTGGGGACTATTTTTATGACAAGAAGACTATGAAAACATAATTACTTTAGTGGAAACAGTTATAAACCCCTCTAGTACCTCTGTAAAATAGCTCATTTTGACATGGTCTAAATTACTGAAATCAAGTGTGTAGGTAAGCTTTTAGAAAACACAAAGAATTTCTTAGAATTGCTTTTACTTGAACTAGGTTGAGAGACAAACCTGTTAAATATGAAGACAGACATGTATGATACTTTACATGTTTAAATATACAGAAGCAAGATTTTGTATTTTGATTACTATCAAAATTCAGTACTCCAGATGTTCCTTCCCCCAATACTCTCAGAAAGGAAAAAGCAAGAACAAAGATAATGACCGAATTCTAATTTACTACAGTTAATAATGATTGCTTATATAGCATGGTTTTGGTTTGAAATAGTCTTTTTTTTCTTCTTTCCCCAAATCTCTAGCCATATTTCAATACAGAGATTGAAATTCACAGTTTTCCCTTTTTACATTTCTAATTCTTTTAATAATATTTTTTAAAAGGTCCAGAAATGCTTTGCATAATGTTTTCCTTATAAATCTTCAGCATGGTGTCTCAGTTTATACTGCTGGGTGATCCCAGCTTGTGGCAAAGTAGTCTGGATTTATGGACTTTTCTTGGTCTGATATTGGCTATTTTGATGAATACAGCGATAAATGCTCTCATTGAACTCTTCTTCTGGCAAAATATCAGTTGAAAGTTTTTGGTAACCCATAGGGAAGCATGATGCTAGGTTCTTTCCTGAGTATATCTTGCTCAAATCCATTCATATCAAACTATAGCATAGGTATAACTATAGGATGCAAATATTCCTCTTCAGCAAGACAAACTGATGCCATGCTGATTTTTTAGGATTAGGTGTATGGCCGGCATTTAATGATCATACAGACATAAAATTTATTTAAATTAGTGGCAGTTACTTTTGCTGTTGGGAATGGTTTTGCTATCTGATCTATTTGCCTATTTTTGTTTTCTATCTCTTTTAGTTTCTCTTCTGTTTGCTTCTTTCTTCTCTCTTCTCTCTTCTACCTATTTTCTATTTATTTTCTTCTATTTATTTTATTTAATTCTCTTTTTTCCCATCTTTTTATTCCTTCTGCCCATTTCAGGACATTGATTTTTACTCTGCCAGTTTCTAAAGAGAATAATGTTTTACATTAATATATTTTGATACTTCAACTAGACATTTCTATTTTTCTTCTTTCTGAATGTAGTTTCTTTTGAGTTTCAGCTTTTTTTTTTAGATTACTTGTAGCAAATTTGACATTTTTGTTCCTATATTTTTATTCTCCATGAATGGTTTAATCTGAGCCAGCCACCAAGCCTCATGCAGCCATTCCTCCACCAATGGGACCAGAGAGAGAACTGGAATAGTAAAAGCTAGAAAACTCATGTGTTGAGATAAAGACAGTTTAATAGGGAAAGCAAAAGCCACACAGACAAACAAAGCAAACCAAGGAATTAATTCACTTGTTCCCATGGGCAGGCAGATGTTCAGCCATCTCCAGGAGAACAGGGCCCTGTCACATGCAGCTGTGACTTGGGAAGACAAACACCATCACTCCAATATGTCCCCCCCTTCCTCCTTTTCCCCCTCCTTTATATACTTAACATGATCCCATATAGTCTGGAATATCCCTTTGGTCAGCTGGCGTTACCTGTTCCAGCTGTGTGTCCTCCCAGCCTCCCATGCACCTCCAACTTCCTTGGCAGTGTGGCAGTATGAAAATCAGAAGGGGCCTTGGCTCCGTGTAAGCACTGCTCAGCAATAAGAAAAACATCACTATATTATCATCACAGTGTTCAACACAAATCCAAAACATATCCCCATACTAGCCACTGTGAAGAAAATTAAGTCTACCCCAGCCAAAACCAGCACAGTTAGTCATTCTAGTTCATATTCTTTTCCCGCCCTGAAATGCTTCCTAAGAATTACTTTTTTTTCATGTCAGAGTCCATTTAATTAAGGAAGTGATTAAACATATTAATATTTATTTATGTTTTAGGTATAAACAAATGGAATACACTTTTAGTTTATTTTTAATTTCATTATTTTGCAAAACCACTTTTACTTATGCAATACTTTTATTGTTATTATTAGCATCTGCTATGTGACCTACCCTTTTTAATCTTCTGGAAATTTTCTCTATCCATTCACAGTAGCAACACATCAGATTGGAGAGATCTACGTGTAGATAATAATACTGAAAAATATGCCTTCCATGGTAGGTGCTATTTGCAAAGCCATGTTCAATAGTGAACATAGGATCCACTATAATTTAGTGGATTCCTTAGGACTCAAGGTACTTTCCACTGGATCACTGAATAGAAAATTCCAGTACATTGAATACTTTGGTATTTGTACCCATTATAACTCATAATAATAGCTGTAAATACCATATGAGCTATAATGACCCAATTTGACAAAGATCCATGAATTAAACAAATGTGAATGCCAGGTGTATGTGTGAACAAAATTTTTTTGTATTTATACATTTTGCCTTAGAGAATGTTTTACTTGATTCATTGCACAACATCAGGTGCTGTGCTGAGATTTCTGTATTGTCCTATAATTTACATTTTCCAATCTCTTTCTTGTTTGCAGAACTCGGTCTTTATCTTGCTATCACAGTAATTTAATAATAATTGGATTTGGTCTTGCCTTTCAGTGGCAAGGGTTTGTCTTTATGCAACTTTTCCATTTCGATGTACTGCAGCATAGAATATCTCCTACAGTTCACATTATGTAGCTCTTGAGCACAGGTAATCAAAGGCAGCTCCTCATTTTGCCCTGGAAACCCCATGACTTGTAGGCTGAGGACTCTTCTCTCAGTCCAAAGCTGAATTTCAGTCAACCTACTTGATTTCCATTTACTTTAAATAGATAATGTATTATCTTTATTTTATGATTTTAGTGTCTGATTTTCCTATTCAAAGAAAAATGCAACAATGACAATATGGGACTGGAACTATAAATGGGACTTAGGCTCAGGACTGAGTGCTATGGTACCCTTTAAAAGATATGTCTCATGCATTTAGTGGCCAGGTGGGTTCCACAGCTTGACTTCTGAACTGTCTAGGCATTGAAAGGGTGCAAATGACTTTTAGGGGTTACAGTTGCATTATCCGGTGAGAAGTGCTAGGAATATACTTACATATTCCCTAGTATAATCTCCCAATTCAATGTCTATTTAAAAGGCACCTAATGTTCTCCATACAAGAAAAATTTTCACTTTTCCTTGTCCTCCTTTCTGCCCATTTCTTCAGAACATTGCAAGGGAGTAACCTGTCTATTTCAAAGTTAGTTTCTTCTCTCTCCACCTAGTTTAAAATCTAGTATTGACACAGAAATTTGAGAAAGGTGGCTCCCATTACGCCTTTTCACTTGTTTCCTGCCTCATGCAATTCAGATAGTTACTTAAAATGTTATTTGATATTAGGCTATTTTCTGTTTCTCCATTGAAAACTGACCCTCACTGGACTGTGTAATGAAGGAGAGAAAGAAAAAGAGGGGGAAAATGGAGAAAAATTATTCTGAAACTCAAGAGTATGGGATAGAATAGATAATTATAAACTTCCTGTTTGCTCAGATCATTGCCCAGGCCACAAGATCAGAGATCATTTTCTGTCTGATTCAATGACTGTTTGATTAGACTGTAAAAAGTGCAGCCTTAATTTGAATACCTATTGCCTTCTGGTTACAGTAATACACAAATTAATAGCATCAGAAGGAGAAATTTAAGGCATATATCCTCCATTCCAAGCAAGTACTCAAACCAGAGATCTTTCAATACAAAGGAGGTTTTCCTTCCATCTATTTTTTATCTGTAGGTACTGATTTCGCAGATCAGGTGCACCAGCAACAGAGTGAGGCACCCCTAGCTTGCAAATCCCAACAGGGCTTAGATGGGAGACTTCAATCAGGGTGTGCATGCCACTTGCTTTGAAACAGATTTCCTGGTCCTTGGATACCTTGTGGTTGTCACAAATGTTGCTTCCTCTGCTTCAAAAAAATTAGTAAATGTTGCAGGGAATTGAGCAAAGGAGAAGGATGCTGAATCTCTTTGCAGTATCAGTGCTTTCTCTAATTTCTTTATCAGAAGCTCCTCCTGTTTTCTGTAGCCACATTTCACTCTTTCCTTGAGGTTGTGGACCACAGTCAACTGAGCGTATCATTGCTTAACATTTATCTATAAAGTTTCAAAAGCAAATTTTTGGGGTGTTTTCTTGATTTTTAAGCCTGTCCTCTGTTTTTTCAGAATATTGTATAATACCTGAAACAGTGTATATAATTAGATGAATTGAAATAAATAAAATAAAAAAAAACAAAACCAAAAAATAATTAGATAAATGAAAATCTGAAGTACTTGTGAGCTATAAAGAAGCTTTTATTCTTCAATGCACATCTACTTTTGCTATTGCTATATAGTATTTTTCAAACCTTACAGTAAGACCACAGATAATTCATGTGGAAAGAAGGGTAAAAATATGTAAAAACTAATCTGTCAGGCTTTGATCCAAGAATGATTTACATTTTTCTTGGTATAACTGGTTCCTTCTTGTTCTGTTCTCTGACAGGTACTTCCTTCATCAAGCTCTCCACAATCCTGAATCTTTATTCTCAATTGAAATATTTTTCACCTCACATAATTTTGTCTTTATTTGTCCCACAGAATTTCCTTTTTTTCTCCCCTTTATTTTCTATATGAACATTCATTGTTTTAACACTTTGAGTTGAAAAAATTAGCATGAAGGCTGGAACTGCTTGTATGCTTAAAACAAAACTGACCACAAACCCCAATATAAAATTAAATGTTTCAAGACAACGATGGTAACACACTGAGAATAGTGATTGTATCTTTTGGGAATGGGAAAAAATGCAGTACACTTCCCAAACTCATGATGGAGTGGCTACAACTATTATTTTAGGAGTTTTCAGGAAAGAATCATCTGGAACTGTCTGCGATCACACATATTTGTGAGATTCTTCAGCTGCGGATAGTATCTGGCCATTCCAAACACCACTTTGGGATTTTGGATACATTTTCTACTCCATTTTCATCTGTACTATATAGTCATGAGCAAATATGTTGCTGTTCAGTGGTTGGGTTTCCTTCACTGTACTGATAACCACTTTGCGGCAAATTTTGGGGGAATCACTTGCCCTAACCTTAGATCACTCACAATGTCCTGTCTTTTGCTGTTGCATCCTGTTTCAGGACAGCCCAGAATACCTGGGTTTAGGTAATTGATTACTGCTCCTATTGCTTCTTACTGAGCACTTTCATGTTATATCGCCACTAGAGTGGCAGTAGCTCCCAAACACACATGCAGGGAAATAATTTGTCTCCCAGACTTAGAAGTGATACAAGGATTACTCTATCACCTTGCTGAGGCATGAGTATGGTTAATAATATGGTTACTCTAGGCTCTATAAAAAGTCAGAATACAACCTAAGCAGAACATCCACAGTTCCACTAAAACACTAGTTATAATAAAACAAGCCTTATCTTAATGCTTGCTATATTTTAGCTGCATAGCTGCCTAGATGGCTCTGTCTTCTGCTTTCCTATCCAGCTCAGTGGTCAAGGGAATGTTAGTCTGTATTCAAACTAACTTTTGCTTGTTGAGTCACAATGAAATCTCCCTTCCCCTGTTCTCTGTAACCCATTCTTCTACCTTGACACAAAGCTGGAAAGAGTGGCTGATACTTCAGAGAGCTGTGCAGCCTTTCAGAAGGATCTCAACAGGCTGGAGAGATGGACAGAGTGGAACCTTCTGAAATTCAACAAATGCAAGTGTAGGATCCTGCACCTGGTGAGGAATAACCCCACACACCAGTACAGGCTGGGGGCTGATCTGCTGGAAAGAAGCTCCGCAGAGAAGGACCTGGGGGTTCTGGTGACAACAAGCTGTCCATGAACCAACAGTGTGCCTGTGTGGTTGAGAAGGGCAATGGTATCCTGGGGTGCATTAGGAAGAGTGCGGCTGGTAGATCAAGGGAGGGATCCTGCCCCTCTACTCAGCCCTAGTGAAGCCACATCTGGAGTGCTGTGTTCACTTCTAGGCTCCTCCAGTATAAGACAGAGATGGAGATCCTGAAGTGGGTCCAGTGGAGGGCAACAAGGATATTTAAAGGAATGGAGCATCTCTCTTACGAGGAAAGACTGAGGGAGTTGGGCCTGTTCAACCTAAGAAGAAACAACTGAGAGTGGACCTCATCAGTGTCTGTAAGTATTTGAAGGGAGGGTGCCAAGAGGATGGAGCCAGGCTCTTCTTGGTGGTGCCCAGCAGTATGACAAAGGCAACGGGCAGAAACTGGTGAACAGGAAGTTCCATGTGAACATGAGGAAGAACTTCCTTACTGTGTAGGTGACTGCGTACTGGAACAGGTTACCCAGAGAGCTTGTGGAGTCTCTCTCACTGGAGATATTCAAGAACTGTCTGGACACAATCCTGTGCAATGTGCTCTAGGAGGATTCTTGCTTGAACAGGAAGATCGTACCACATTACCCCCGATGGTCCCTTCCAACTTATCTGTCTGTGATTCTACAATATAAGTCTCAGTGGTTTACTGAGTAATGAACGTTTGAAAGATTCAGTCATTTGTAGGATGAAAAAGCAGGTGTTGTCACGAAAATGGCATAAATTCTGTAGGCATCAAAAAGGTCCCCATATTTTGGTCTTTATCAGCTTAAAAAAATGGCTTATTTAGTTTTGTCTCTGACTTCACTTGGGACTGCATACCTTTTACTGTAGACAGTAACTGAGTGAGTTTGGAGCACTATGTCACACGTAGCTTCCATCACAAAATTTGCCTGAACACAAGAGGGAAAACCTATTTGAGGCCCACTGCACAGGCCTTGAAAGCAATGTAGTTGATACAAAAACACAAGTAGCTACCAGAATCAATAATGATCATCATCAACAACATCATCATCGTGTACAATTCTGTAGTCCCTTTTTGTTGCTGTTGGGATGGGCACCACACTGGGATTTCATGCAGAAAAGCCTTTATTTCACACAAACATGGCCAATTTATAGTCTCCCCTAGCCAGCATATTTCACCACCATTGGTGCCCTTACTACACACACATCTTAAGACTGGTCGCTCTATAGCTTCTGCAACTCAGGGTGACTCAGAAAACAGTCCAGGCTCTCTGGCTATCACAGCTGCCTCGCAGCTCCGTCCTCCCTGTCCACCTTCTCATCTTCATTGTTTACATTCCTTCACAACTTCACAGCTGCAACCACTCAAATTCAGGGCCCAAGCTGTCCACAGCTCAATTGCCTCCCACACCTTTTTGCTGAGATCTCAAAGAATTCTTCAAGTAATTGCAATTTACACTTCACCAACTCCCTGTATGATAGTGTGTATTTTACTAGTCCCCCACTCTATTCTTTAAAAATGGTGATCTTTACTTTTGGAATTTTAGAGCATTTTGATGCCATAATAAATTTATAAATAGAATGTCGGGGTCAACAACAGGACTGTCAGAAGGAAGTAAGAAGATGGAAGTAAGAAGATGGAAGTACAAAAACAGACTTCCTAGACTTTCTGCAAGTCACCGTGACTCTGCATTGGCCAGATCATCATGACTCGGCAAATGCTGTATCACCATGAGTTTGCTATTTGGCAGCCAATCCTGATGTATGTATACATGAATACACCAATAGTAGGTTGACATGTGTATGGCTTGATGTATGTTTACTTGAAGGCACCAATAGTAAGTTGGCATGTGTTGTGTGAAAAATATAAATGTCTGTAACCTGTTGCAATAAATTCATTCATCATTCCTGCTATTCTGTCCCTGCTTTGGAAGAAGATTGATTGTGTGTCACTTGGCCATCTCAACATAACAGCGACAATAGAATATTTGGAAATAAAGGTTAAAGAATCAGTACTCTAAAGCTGCAGAGAATAGGTATTTGTTGCTCAACAACATAATTTTTGACTAGATTTTTAATAATGCCTTCAAAAGTGTTTCATTAATATAGGAACACAGGTCCATTTTCAGAAGTGAAAACTAAATTGGTCTTACGGTATAGTCATATTCACTTGCACCTCGTTTACTTTAGAAATATCACTAACCAATCAGCCATGATTCAAGATATTTGTGTGGCTTCAAGAATATGTCCCTTTGGAACCTCAGACTAATTACAATTTAATTCAACTTGGACTTCTAATTACTTAAGTTACTTTTGAAAATTGAATCTCTAAGTCATTAGTGCCCAGATGCTTGCAATTATGAAGACCCTTAACACCCTCTGAAGTGTCAGCTAAGAGCCCAGATATCGTTCAGACTCCGATGTTAAGTATTTTTGGCCAATGTCACCTTGGACATACTAGTGTCTAAGTTGGAGACTGGGCAGTTTTACAGTGCATGACTCTGTAAGAGAAATGTTATTCCACATTTGCATTATGTGAACATGTGGTCCACATGAAAATATATCCTTGAGATATTTTCAAGTAGAAAAGTGAAAGTTATGTCCTACATCATCCTTTCCCCCCAGTTTCTAAAAGTATCTAGACCTTCTTCAGGCCTCTAGGTTGAATGGAAAACTCTGTCTTTCAGATTTAGAAAAATGTTAGATTAGAAGCCCTTGTGTATTAAATCACAAATGTAAAGAGTTAATTGGAACCATCTGTTTCTTCAGGGCAGAGTTGAGTCTTCTTGTGAATCAGCTAGTAGGAATCTCTCTTTTTTCCATGTCAACTTATCTGAAGCAACTTTTAATATGACATCAGACACAGGAAGGGACTCCTTTTTTATATTTGCATCAGATATTTTGAGACATTCAAAATCTAATACAGTTGCAGCAATGTTTGGAAGAATAAAACATGGCAAGGAAAGGAGAGAAAACATATGGCATTTGTTTTGGAAGTTCTTTAAAACTACATGACTTTCAGCATCATTGTTTTGTGAAAAGATGACTAACTCTGCATGACTTTCAACATCATTGTTCTATGCACCAGTGCAAAGAAAAGAATTTTTTCTTTGTTTCTAGGTGAGGAGATATATTGCTGTTGTATTTAGTTTGCTTCATATGGTAAATAATAGAGTAGGAACAGACATGTGCTTTTGACAAATGCACACTCACATATACACACTCATCTGTTATATATTGTATGCTTCTTGTTGAAGAAAAAACCCACTCCTGTAACCACTGAAGTTGATACAAGCAGAATCAGTAAATATTTGCTTTGTATTTTGCAGGAAATTCTGAGTTTAGCTTCCATCACTGTGGCAGCTCTGGAATGGTTGATAACGTGCAGGCATGGGTTTTGATCACTACCTGATCCTGACTTGTATATGTAGTTTTTATTCTTATTAATAAATTTGTGGTAATAAGAGGTTAATTTGTATTAAAATATAAAGGATATATCTTGTGGAATTATTTTTATTCTATATTTCCTGAAATAAACTAAGTGTATTAAATTAAGGTACTTCCTGCAGATAAGAGCTCTACAGCTGTCTTCAAAGCTCGTACTGCTCATGGGGACCTTAATTCAAAGCTTTATGCACTGCATGACAGAACTAAAGAGATTCACAGGAACAGAAGGAGGTGTTAATGGCAACTTCTCTATGTGATGTCTCAGCATATTTCAGGAGTCAGAAGATAATTGACACTTTAGGATCTCATGTATGTGTGACAAAATTGAGCTAATTATTCTTTATAACCTGAGATTTAATTCCTCCAGGAAGGAAAATTCATAGATTTTTCATGATTACTTTGAAAAAGAACTTCATCCAATTAATTGATTCTTTTTTTTAATTATGTTAAATAGAAAGAAGAAAGACACCTGTAGTACTTGACTCTCAGAAAGTAAAAAATGGGACTAATGAATGAGACCCAAAAGAACATCTTTCTATTGGTTTCACAGACATGATGATGACAATTCAAAAAAACCTACAAAACTCCCTTGTTTACATCAAAGAAAACAAAAGTCTGTGGCAGAGATACTTTTTAGTGGTGACAGTAAAAATTCCATCTGTTTTTCACTCTTCCAATAAACCAAATTTGGAGTTTATTTGTGAAGGGAAAGAAAGAAGAAAGAGGAAATGTTTGTTTCTGAAATTATTTAATGCCAAATAAAATTCCTTTTTCAATCATATTTTTGATTGTATTAGCTCCGATATTTTTTCCCTTGAGAGCAGAGAATATACATCAATGTTACTCAGCATAGTTATAAGGATGTTCCAGAGGTGAAAAGAACAAACAAAGCAAATGTATTTATTAAAAACATATATAATATAAAACGTTGTTCTGAATAGCATGCATGGTTCTGGCTTACCTGAACAGAATGAGTATGACTAGGAAAACCAGGGCAGGACTAGGGAATGGGAACATATGAGGTCCTATTTAGGTTTGGGACCTTCATGTGCAAGTGAAGTGATTCCCTGAGAACAAAGGACTGGAAGAGGCCTAAGAGGCTCCTGACTTCAGTCTCCGGACACTACAGGCAGCTACATCATAGAGACTTTAAGGACCTATACCCCTCACATTAGGCTTTGTTTTTTCCCCCAAAATGATTTCAGGATTAATAAATCTTGCGATTTTCAGCTTATGGATATAAGTAACCAACTTATAGGTATAAGTAGAAATGCATTTAGTCTTGTGATCTCACTTTCATTTTATGGCTCTTTTTTGTATTTGTCTTGAGCTGTTTGTATCAGGCAGAGTATTTCCTCTCAGCAATTTTTTAAGTGGGCTAGACACTTGTCTCTGTTTCTTTGTTTTTAAATGAACACATAGGGTATGGAAGAGGTTGCACTGAGAGATAAAAATGTTCTCCACTATAAAATTCACTTGAAATGGACAGATGACAAAAAGCTGATAATACTTTCTCCATTGTGCTTTCTTCATTTAGTTAAAAAAACAACACAAATCACCAGCTTGTTTGTTTAGCAACAAGAAGGTGGCTAAATATATGGCTGTTGTTGTTCTAAAACAGCTCCAAGTTGACGGAAGAACATTAGAAATAGTTTACTTTACCTAAGAGAAAACGTCTTCTATAGATGCCTGCAGATAATTTTCAACACCAGACTCCTCTTTTCTAAGTAAGTTACCTAAAGTATATTTACATGGATCTTCAAAAGAATTGCTTGCTCTTTAGCAATGGCTCACTTTCCACAGGCCAAATGGAAAATTATTCCCATATTTAATTTAAGGCAAAAAGTAATAGGTTCAAACACTAGACACTGCAAAGAGAGCATCAAGCAGTAAATAATTGTTTCCTGGAAAATCAGATCAGAGAGACCACTTTTTGTTAAGAACCTTCCAAACCACTATTTCTAGGTTCACAGGAAGGCTGCTTCTTCCTTCATAGACTATTGAAGACTCAGTAGTCAGACGAAATTGTGAACTTTGCTCTCTGACAGTGTCACAGATATGTAGGCATGCCCAGTCAGTGAAAATACTTTCTGACATGTCAGGAAAGATTAAAAAAAGCCAGCTCCTATAATTATGTGGGACACTTCATGTGTATAGATCCTTACATCTTCCACTCTTCACTCTACGCAGAAACAGCTTAGAGAGAGGGTGTAAGGCAGGAGAAACCTGCCAGAAATCTCATCACAATATCCTAATCAATATCCTTAATTTATTAAAATTTACCCTTTTAAAATTAAACCTCTTTATTCCAGATCAACTGTTAGCAAAATAAAATAGAAACAATCATATCCACATAATCCAGTTAGAAAATCTGGTGCCACTGATATTTTTCAGTCTTGAAGCGGTCTTCATGCAGCAGTTGTCTGCTCTTGGGCAGTGCCACTACCATTGCTACAATATCTCTAGAAAAGCTACTAGAAGTGTTTATTTCTTGCTCTGACAGGATCTTCAGAATTTTTTCACAGTAGCTCCTTATTAGCATGTAAGTTTTAAATTTTTCTTGATGGACTAGTCTGTATTTTCTTTACTCTGAAGTAGTGAGTGGTTTACTTGATGCCACTTTTCTATCTTCTTTCTTCCTCATTGCTATAATATCTATTGTGACTACAGAAAATAAATTGAGTAAGTGCAATCTAAAGACATTTAGGAGGCTTATTGTAATGGAAGTAACCTTATAAGTTACATGACTTCTAGGACTTTGAATTTGACTCAAGCTTCTGTGCAAATGTAGAGAACTGAGTAGAAGCCTCCTGTAATTGTCATAGACAACACTGATGATGAAGAAAGCCATTTCACTCTACCATAAGGAGGGGACATGCTGGTTCTGAATCCCATTCATCTAATGTGGAGGCCATTAAATCATAAATAATCTACTGAAATGATGGAACACAATCTTCTGGACAGCTACAGGTGTAATTTTTTGTTGCATGTGACTAACTACTAGCTGAGAAAAATTTGGGAAAGCTGGCAGAAATGTAGGCATTTTTGATGAATCCAAGAATATTTCTGAGACCTATTTTTAGTAGAAAATGCTTTTTGTAATCAATAGAATTCGATCAATAAACCCATGCCTTTCCTAAGCTGTGCTTTTCTTAAATTCTTTCATTTAATGATTTGGTCAGGGCAACCATGATGTGGTTTATTAGTCCTACCCCTATATATTAACTCTTCCCCATGCTTTTCTCTATTCTTACTTCATTCTTTCATTGTATTGTCTTCTTAAGAAAACAATTCAACAAAAAAATTATTAGTATAAGTTATATGTACAAGTTAAATATTATTAAAGATCTTATAAGACTGCCTGTGGAACACGTATATGTCAATGAAAAAAGATGATAAATTTTTTCACTTTGTTAGGAGTGATGTATTAAAAACAGACATTTGATTAATGAGATCCATGACATGTCTTGTTGGACATAATATTTTCAGAGAACAATTGAAACTATATTAGATTACATGAAGCCAATACTGGTAACACTTAATAAATGAACATTTGGACTGATAAAACTGGAAATTATCAGTTGTCACTTCTTAAATATTGGCTGAATTGCAGGAAAGACTTGTGGATAACAGTTTATGGACAGCTCAAAATACAAGCACTTTACAGGGTCTCGATGGGTGCCTTTACTTGTTAATTTATTTTCCTTGGGAAAATAAACAATTGATTACATGAAAGTATTAAAAAACAAAGGAGATTCTGGGCTTTTTTTTAGAGAACATGTCTTTCAGTGCTGCCATAGCAGGATAATATTACTAAGACTATGGAATTTTGGTGTCAGTAAGATATTCACATAAGGGCTTGTTATAGCTCACAGAGGATTGTCCCACCATGCCTCTGTGGGCCTTTAAAACAAAACTGAAAAAGTCATTAGCAAATGACATGCTTCTGGCATAGCTGACTACAAATATGTATATAAACATCTACTTTCTCAAAATAATAGGCTCTTTATTTCAAAGCATGTATACCAGTTTCAACAATAAAATAATCCATTAATGAAAGCAAATGTGTGCATGGCCATACTCTATTGCCTGATTTATATTTAGCACAGATATGAGTGTGATACTGACTACATGGACGCTGCATGTGGAAACAGCAAATTTCCTTGATCTGTAAAATATGCCCACCTGAAGCCTCTTCTAGTGATTGGAATAAGTTATTTAACTGATTTGCATCAAACACTACTGTCTTTACAAAACACTACAAAGAAAGGAGATTGTAGACTTCAAATTCAATGAAACGGAAGGCAATTTTTGAAAAACTAACTGGCTACTTGAAATAGCTGACAGATAACCTTGAAATTTAAAATACCTCATAGGCACAATTACATTCACATAAATATAAAAAGATGAAGATGACTATAATAGAACTTGTGACAATGTTGAACGTTTTAGAAGCTTTCTGACATCACTGACAGTGAAGAAGATAAAGACACAAGAAAATGACATTTTCTCCCTAAGCCATAGTGTTATAAATTAAATAAAAATACATAAAAAAATTATAAATATCTATGAAGAAAAAGAATCTCATACAAAAATTGTCCCAGCAAAGAAAAAGTCAAAGTAGTAAAAATTCAATATGTATGTCTAATTTTCTTGTCTAATGATTTCTTTAAATAAAATATAGAAATTATTTAATTAAAGTTCTTTCATATTCTCAAAGCATAACAATGTAATTTATAATATGAATAAGCAATTTTCTTTTACAAACCATTAAAAGTTTAACATTGTCATGACTGATTTCTAGGGAGACACTTAGAAAAAAGATACCAAGAGCTTGTATATTAACAGAGCTATGTGGCCTTACCATGCCAGAGTGTAAACCCCCTTAAAAGTATGATCTACATGGATCCCTTACCATTGCAATAGGATGATTGTCTATATCTGCAATAGTAAATTTTTTGTCATCACAGTAACTGTGATTCAACTGCTTTACACTTCTTTTAAACTGAAGACAAAGGTAGCATTGAATTAGCTGTCACAATCAAATGTTTGTGAAATAATAAAAGCACGTTTTTAATTGCAAATAATGAATGCTAATTAGCATAAAGCAAAAAGCTTCACTGTGAAGCATTACAGACTCATTAAATAGTCACAGTGAGGTCACCACAGTCTCAATGGAGTGGTCATCTTGTAGCAAGACTGGAAAATAAACTTCATTATTCTTTGAGATGGTTTTCTAATAGCCTGCATTAATATCAAAAGAACTAGTTGAACCTAAATATTTCTTGGACTGTGTTGTAATGTTACAAAATAGAAACTTGATAGCGGACGAATTTAACATGGGCAATTTTTCAGAACTACTTTGAAGTGTGAATATTTAACATTCATGCAATTACTTATTCTATAAAAAGGCACATTAGAACATTTTAAATTATAATACTTAATGTTTTCTGTCTTCCCCATTTGGTTATCAATGAATTAACTAAGGTCTTACATTGCTGAGGCACTTATGTTTCTTCTGGTATAAATTATTTGATGGACTAAACATAGTAAGGACAAATTAAAATATAGTAGGAACAAATGCATCATTTGCTACAGAAAGAAAAAAAAATCCCAAAGCTTTATACTGTATCGATAGCATCTGTTCCAGCTGCTTATATGAAGATTTTATACTTTCGAGGTAAAGATGAATTAATGTCTCTTTTTTCCTTTTTACTTCTTTCTCATGTTGGAATATTTTGCTTTGATATTGATATGGACTTTTTTCAGTTACTGCTACTCAAATCAATGAGTTAATAGTATGTTTTTATTAGTAATGCGATGGTTAAAGAAAAAGATCTGGCAGCTGTATGTAATAGATGAATCATAAATTCTGAAGATGGCACAGTTCCTGCTCTGAGGAGTTAGAGTTTATCTGCAGTGGGTGGAAAGACTGGGAATGACCATGACAAAAATAGAAGGGAGGAAATAACAAGGTAGTATTAATTAGATCATGCAGTCAGCTGGTTATTGCACACTACATTGATTCCAAGGACTGTCCCCCAAGATAAACACTGATTAAACAAATTGTAGGAAAGAGAAATTCTTTCCAGATGAATTATAAAGTCAACTCAAAGTTATAGTAAAAGTGCTTTGGTTTACAGGGTGAGGTTGTGATTTATTCATTTCTTTGCGGATTATTATTATAATTATTATTATTATTGAAATAAAATATGTCCAAACATGTATTACCTGAAATCTCTTGACACCTAGTACCCATGTCTTTTTAATGAGAAATCTGTTATTGACATTCAAAATATCAGCATAAAAAAAAATTCCTAGTACTCTTCTGGTACATCGTACAGCTATAAGAAACAATACTGAAATATTATTGTGAGGGAAACTTCACCTGTTCTTAGATGCAAGAAAACTATTTTCTAGAAAACTATTATGATTTACTCAAATATATTTGTTGTTCAGAATGATGTTAACAATTAACACGAATGACAGCTGGTCTGGCTTTTGTTCATAAGCAATCATTTGTAGCTCATATGAAGAAATATAGCTACTTTGGTTACCTGGAAATGTCATGCACTATATTCCTTTTACTTGAACAGTTCAACAAGATTCATGAAATGAAATTCCCAGACTGAGGATAAGACTCACATTATGTGGGCACCTGGATCATTAATTTAAGATGGAGAGTCCATCTTAAATGGCTCAACCAACTAACAAGAAAGAAATACAAGCTTTCCTGGGGCCATAGGTTTTTGGAGGATGCACATTCCTGAATACAGTCAAATTGTGAGCCCTCTTTACTTAGTGACCTGTAAGAAGAATGATTTCCAATGGGGTCCTGAACAACAGCAAGCCTTTAAACAGATTAAGCAGGAGATTGCACACGCCGTGGCTCTTGGACCAGTCAAGACAGAACCAAAAGTGAAAAATTTACTCTATTCTCCAGCCAGAGATAATGGTCACTCGTGGAGCCTCTGGCAAAAATTGCCTGGTGAGACCCAAGGCCGACCACTTGGTTTCTGGAGCTGAAGTTACAGAGGATCTGAAGCCAACTACACCCCCACGGAAAAGGAAATCCTAGAGGCTTATGAAGGAATACAAGCAGCCTCAGAGGTGACTGGCACAGAAACACAGCTCTTCCTGGCACCCTGACTACCAGTGCTGAGCTGGATGTTCAAAGGAAAGGTGCACCCTACCCATCATGCCACTGATGCTACATGGAGCAAGTGGATTGCTTTGATTACACAGCATGCCTGAATCAAAAACTCGAATCACCCTGGAATCCTAGAAACCATAACAAATTGACCTGAAGGTGGAAACTTCAGTCTGGCCGATGAGGAGGAAAAGGAACAAGTGAACTGGGCTGAAGAAGCTCCACCATACAATCAGTTACCTGAAGAAGAAACACATTATGCCCTCTTCACTGATGGTTCTTGCCATATTGTAGGGAAGAACTGAAAGTGGAAAGTAGCTGTATGGAATCCCACTCGACAAGTGGCAGAAGCTACTGAAGGGGAAGATGAATCAAGGCAATTTGCAGAACTCAAAGCTGTTCAATTGGCCCTGGACATTGCTGAAGGAGAGAAATGTCCAAGGCTTTATCTCTACACAGACCCATGGATGATAGCCAATGCTCTGTGGGGCTGGCTGGATTGGTGGAAGAAGATTAATTGGAAGCATGGAGGAAAACCTATCTGGGCTGCTGATTTATGGCAAGACTTTGCCACCCGGTTTGAGAAGCTGACTGTGAGAGTCTGCCATGTAGATGCCCACGTGCCCAAAAATTGAGCTAATGAGGAACATCACAACAACAAACAAGCAGACCGAGCTGCACAAGTCAAGATGTCACAGTTAGATCTGGACTGGCAGCATAAGAGAAAGTTGTTCCTAGCTCGATGAGCACATGATGCTTCAGGCCATCAGGGCAGAGATGCTACCTATAGATGGGCATGAGACTGAGGGGTGGATCTAACTATGGATACTATTTGCCAGGTTATCCATGATTGTGAGACGTGCGCTGCCATTAAACAAGCAAAGAGAGTGAAGCCCCTATGGTATGGTGGACACTGGGATAAGTATAGATATGGGGAGGCCTGGCAGATTGACTATATCACACTGCCACAGACCCGCCAAGGTAAGAGCTATGTGCTCACCATGGTGGAAGGAATCACCGGATGGTTAGAGACTTATCCGACGCCTCACGTAACTGCCCAAAATACCGTTCTGGGTCTTGAAAAGCAAGTACTGTGGAGACACAGCACTCCAGAGCGAATTGAGTCAGACAATGGGACTCATTTCAAAAACATGGCGAGGGAACTTGGGCCAGGGAACATGGTGTTGAATGGGTATATCATATCCCATATCATGCACCAGCCGCTGGAAAAGTTAAGTGATGCAACGGATTACTGAAAACTACTTTGAAGGCAATGGGTGGGGAGACTTTCAAAAATTGGGAGCACCTAGCAAAGGTTACTTGGCTAGTCAACACTAGAGGCTCTGTCAATCGAGCTGGCCCTACCCAAATAGAGTCCCTTCACACTGTGGATGGAGTCAAAGTCCCAGTAATTCACTTGAGAGGTATGTTAGGTAAAGCAGTTTGGGTTAACCCTCCCTCAAGCAAAGGCATACCCATTAGTGGTATTGTCTTACCTCAAGGACCTGGATACACCTGGTGGATAATGAGAGAAGATGGGGAAATCCAGTATGTGCCTCAAGGAAATTTAACCTTGGGGAAAAACTAATTTGTATTCTGAGTTATATATTGCAGGAAAAGTCACCAGACGAGGAAGACCTGAACTAAGCTGATGCTAGTGCTCAACAATGAGACCACCATAGAAGATAAGACCTGTACAAGCGCAGGATATATGCAAGTAATGGGGATATGGGTGTGAGGTAAAATGGTATGGAGTAAGGGGTGGAGATTGTAGTGGGTTTGTGTAGTTAAATAACATTTCCTTTTCCTGGGAGGAACAGGAAGATATTCCCTACCATGTTATGTCAGTACAGCTATAAAAGGGGAGGAAGAGGTAGCTCCCCCTTTCTTCTTCTTCCGGGATGGCCCTACAGACAGCTACGGCTGTCTGAGACGCCGCTTCTTGGGGAGGTAGAATTTTACTGTTAGTTTCCCTTGCCTGTGTGTTTGTAGTGTTATTAGTTTTTTTTCTTTTTCTTCATGTAAATATAAAACTGTCTTTCTTGGTAAACCCCAGGTTTTAAGGTTTTTTTTTCCTTTTGTCTCTACTTTTGGGCAGGAGGGGGATCTGCGCAGCCTTGGTGGACGGCTGGGGTTCAGCCAAAGTAAACAGCTACAACTCTTCTGGGTAAAGTTTTCAGATAAATCTGAGTTTACAGCTCCTATTAGCTGAAGACAAACTAAAAAAAACCAGAAACACATAGATAGATAGATAGATAGATAGATAGATAGATAGATAGATAGATAGATAGATAGATAGATAGATAGGTAAGACAACTTTGTGTAAAAGTGTTTTCTGTGATCGCCAATCCCAATCTATCCTATATTACTAGCCATTAGGACCGGATTTTACCTTACAGAACAGAGACAATCATTATAATTCTCCTGATTTACCTTCAGCAATTGTCAGGATCGCAAATGTACAAAATTAGTATTCTTATGTCCCTTTCAAGTGAGTTTCATCCAGTCTATAAAACCCCCAAGTCTTGAAAACTTGGCACAATGTGTTTTTGAAGGCAAAGTGATTCAAAAGGTATCTGGAAATAGTATCTGATGGGATTTACAAATAAAACTTTCAGTCCTTGTCTAATGGCAAAGAAATAGAAACATCGATATAAAATACCTACATACAAATTGCTGCAGGAGAAAGTGTTTTACTTGTAGATCTTTTCCATTAGTGCTTATTTTCCTGTTCTATAGGTTTTAAGCACCTTCAGCATTTACTCTTTGATTTGCTCATGATGTTATTGATGCTTTTCAAAGATCCTTTCCACAGGCTCTCACTTTCTGAATCACAAAACAATTTTTTTGTGCTAATGATGTTTACACATCTCTAAGAGATTTTATATGTGCACAGCATATTCACATGTCTGCACAAAGATATTACATTCTGAGTTAAAAAAAAAAGATTCTCTTGTCTTGGGTAGGAATTGTGTTTTTTTCTCAATAACAACCAATGGGTAGGTTTCATTTTTTTGAATTTCCTAAACAACCAAAATTGTTGTTCAGTTGGGAAGACAAGTGCAAATAACATGCACATGATGTGTGTGCACATAAATAATATCCATATATATTTACCTGGTAATGCATGCTTCCAGAAAAGGTTATTTTTGAAGAAATACAAAAGAAAAATGTTCAGAGAACTTACAGTTAACAGTAAAGTTGAGTGTAAAGTCCAATCTGATCATCAGTGGTACTTTTTATGAATGGAAAAATCACCTAATTATTTACATTATACAACAGTTCTGAAATCACCTCCAAAAGTCTGAAAATATTTACACAGAAGAACTTTTCCTTAAAGAGCCAATGGTTTGTCATATAAAAGCTCCACACTGATTCCTAGATCCTTTGGGAGGAAACTGCCTGCTTTTTTAAATGCTACAGCTCATGCTATAGAGTAATTCTACAATGACTTTGAGCTGTGAAAGGATGCAAAAAGTCACTCTTTCACTGAAAGAGTGAGAAAGTCACTATGAGTGAGGGTTTCTACTAATCCACTTATATATTCATAGTCTGAGAATTTGAGATCTGCTTTAAATGCCCAGAGACTAGTATGTTGCTTGTATGCCTGAGGTCAGGTTGACTCCACCTACTTTAGATGTCTGCAATACAAACATCTACTTTTGAGCAAGTTGTTTCTACTCCTTGTATCACTGGTGGACAGAAACAACGACTTTTGTGATAGAAATCAACTAAATTAGATGTCTGCATTAGTTCAGGTAAAGATTCTGTTCTAGATTTCTGGGCATGCTTGCTTTCTTTCCCCCCTAAAATTCCTGTTCAGACTTGTGGTAGACATTCTTAATTCTCCAGGTTCAGGGAGATGATCAAGGGCTTCATATTCAAGCAAACAATCTGAATTCAATATCTTCTCTGTCTAACAGTGCCTGATCTTTGCCATCACTGGTATTTCTATGAAGAATTATATCCATGCATGTTTCTTCAAGAATCATTCCCGCCATTACTGTCTCAGTTACGTCTCATTTTACATGTCATTCAGTCTGACAAATAACACCATTTTTTTTTCTACAGTGTCTCTTTTCTGTTCTAAATGATTTAAGGACTTCTTTAAATATTTTAAACAAATGAAAATCCTGGAATACTGTTTTGACAGTTTCCACAAATGCTAGGAGGAAAACTGAGAGAATATTAAAACTCAGAATGGGCTGAACATAAAAAAATTTTCCCTCTGCAAATGGAACCCAAATTTAGTCTGAAACACACATTTTAATCACTTTTTCACAAACAGGAAAAATGGTCATGATTAGACTACTCCAGTATAAGGAAACACAAACTCCAGGCTTAAAAAGCTAGATCCTCTAGTGAGCTTTTACTATCACTTACTCTATGTATTGATCAAACATCATCGGAAAATAACAATTTTGTCACAGATATTTAGTCGACCAAGGCCCACACATATAAGTGCACAGTAGGATGGAATAGCCAGCTCTGTCATGCAAGTCTCTCTTATGCTGAAGAAAATAAATGCTGGAAAGGTGTACTATATGGGTCTTAGATGCCTACTGGTTTTAAACAATGACCATTTTGGTACCCAAAAATGGACTCAAATGGCTTGAGATAATGACAGATTTGACTGGAGTGTGCTAGACCAAGTTTATAGTCATCATAGCTAATTATCTGCTAGTTAGCAGGCTCCTGTGCTTGTCACAGGGTTTGCTTGCCTTACTGTCTATGAGGATGTGCTTGTTAATGTTTTTTTTTGCATTTGCTGTTTGTGGTAGGCTTTCTCATTTTACTGGGCTGTGCCTGTAAACATTTTGGTAACAGCAGTGGACATGAACCAGGGCTGGAAGATGGCCAGTGCATCGCTGCTGTTTCTGTGCTGTACTTGACAGCTTGGAACTCCAGTGTGAACTGGACTTGAAGAACCTGTGACCTGTGTATGAATCTGTCTGGTAGCAGGACACCCTGAAGCATTGGTGGTGATGTCCACACCAGAGAAGACACATTCCTGACAGGATTGTGGCCCAAGGAAAAGTCCATGCTGGAGAAGGTATATCTCAAAGCATCTGTTGCTCTGGGTAAGTCCATGCTGCAGCAGGTAGACCATGAAGTGTCAGTGGCCATGGATAAGTTCAGTACACAGCAGGTACACCCATGAAGAGATCACAGTCCTTGGATAAGACCACACTGCAGCAGGTACACCCCTAAGAGATTTTGATCTACAGATAAGGCCATGATGGAGCAGGAGCAAGGGGAGGAATTAATTGCAATGAGGCCTGCTTCAACAGACTTGAAGACTGTAGTCTGTTGTAAGCCATGATTTGAGAGGCATGTTACAGGAAGCACTACAGCAGAAGCTGCCTGAACCAATGCAGAATGAGCATCACAGGAAGCAGTACAAGTGAAGTTGTGACCCAACCTGAGCATAAAGGGTGATGGGTGGTTAATGAGGATGTATTGGATATTGCCTTTCCTATTAAACCATCTTTTTCTCAATTCATAGTTTTTTGAACTTTTACTCTTCTGATTCTCTCCTCTATTCCATCAATGGGAAGTGACTGAGTTACTGTGTGGGATAGAACTGCCTAAATGATTAACTTACAAGATTAAGGAAGAGCTGAACTCTGCTATATCTATCCTGCACTAGTGAACAGTCTGCAGTGATGCAGTCAAGACTTATCCAAGGGAAGTCAGTTAAATTATTTATGCAGCTGTTCAATGCCCAATTTCTGTGGTACATTGTATTCTGACATAAGAGATAATCTTGCCAACAAATTCCTGAGCAAATACTTTGGCAGCTGAACAATAAACATTTACAGTTTTGCTGAATTCCCAAATTGTAACTCTAAGTAGTAGAAGAAGAAACATACAGCTAGAGATTAAACTTTTTTCCTATGCAATGTGTTATGTTACTAGCTTTTCCAGAGTACTTTGCAGAATTTTTAGCAGTTTGTACTCCATAGTACTAATCAATACAACATTAAATGAATATGCAAAGAAAGATGAATTCATTATAAACTATTTATATATTCCCAGCCTTTTAAATGTACTATCAGTACACATTTTATTCACATTAATCCCTTCTAAAAGAACCCTGAGAAAATTTCTGTTCATTTGTAAAGACATATAGTTACTTAATCAACTGTTGTTACTTCTTTTGAAGTAATGGTAGTGTTTCATTAGCAACTAATTTCTGGAGACCTAGAATTACTCAATAGATGATTATATAAAAGTCAGACTCCCTCACAGTTGAAAGACAGTGGATTACCAATTAACCCTCTACTATCAGGCCTCCTCTTTTATCTTGAAATAAAAACAATAAGACTACCTCATACTTCACTGAATACCGTTCTGAGAGTAGAGATAATTCTGGTACATCTGTCAGCCAATAACACAAGTGGCAGTGTGTAAAACAGAAATTCATCGCATCTCAACTCACTAAATGTACATGATGTAAATAACTGTTTCTGGATATCTGTATCCTGCACTCCTTTTATAGTAGTCAATGGAGAGAAACAGGCACCTATACAACATTTTTATATAGCTGAATTAAAGAAGTTCAGGGAGAAAGACTGAATACTAATCAGCCCTAAAATTTTAACTAATTTTCTGTCTTTGCTTTGAACCTCTAACTCTCCCCTGCAGTGTGGAGGTCAATAAAGCTATCACGATCCCAGAGGAGGCAAGAAACTGGAATGCTTTATTGGATTCACAACTTCATGTTTAAAGGGTTCAGGGTTTACATATTTAACAGGGGGTTTACATATTCATGGTATTAAAATTGAAGGGTTTCACAAAGACGAGGTAAGGGGAAAACAGAGGTTAACACATTTTTGGGGTCTTAGGAATTACACCATAAGAAAATGCCTAGTTTATCTTGGGGGATTTCATGGGGGGAACAGGTAACACAAAGGAACAGACAAAACACAAAAGGTTTTCTGCACAGGTTTGATGAGATAAGGGCATGGTTTCTCAGGGCTTGGGCAGGACATTCCAAACCCGTGACATCAATGGATCCTTGTCTGGACTCTAGATGAAGATTTTTCCCCAGTCTCTGTCAACCCAAGGCTTTGTTTAAACTTAGCAGTTTTTCTTTTTCTCGTATCCAATTTTTGGAATCCAACACTGCAGAACTCCGCTGTGTAAGGAGTGAACCCTAAGTAGTGCTGATACGGATTGCTTGATGTCACTTAGGATCAGCACCCAGACTTTTATTCAGTAAAAACAAAGCCATAGACTGGAATTAATCTCATCCTACAGCAGATGCTTAAATAGAAGTATGTTCAATATAAATGTGTCTCTGCCCTTTTGTCTCCTGTACAGGATGGTAGGCTGACATGACACACTTCCAGATGTGAAAAGGTCTATTAAGGGCTTATGAGCATGCACTTAGACATATGTCCCATTTTCCTAGGTTTCTTAAGTTAAATCCTATTCTGTTTCTTCTTTTAGTGTCAAACTTCATTTCCTGAGTAGGTGAATATTAGCTCTTTATCTTGTTTGTATTGAAGCATCTTTATTTAGGATGGGAGAAATCTAAACGAGCTAGTGCTTTTCCCTATGACTCAAAGCCCCATCTAACCTGATATTGAACACTTCAATATCACTCCAAACGCTTCCAGGGATGGGGTATCCACAGTTTTTCTGGGCAACACGTGCTAGGTTTTCACCACCCTCATAGCAAAAAATCTCTTCCTAGTATCTGATTTAAACCTCCTCTTTTTCAGATTAAAGACATTACCCCTTGTCCTGTCACTACATGCCCTTGTAAAAAGTCCCTCTCCAGCTCTCCTGAAGGGCCCTTCAGGTACTGGAAGGTGCTATAAGGCCTCTCTGGAGCCTTCTCTGGGCAATGTGTTGCCCAGAGTGAACAACCCCAACTCTCTCAGCTTTTCTTCATAGGAGAGGTGCTCCAGCCCTCTACAGAATTATCTTCATGGCCTACTCCAGACTCACTTCAGCAGAACCAGAACCATGTTCTTCTCATGCTGGGAGCTCCAGACCTGAATGGAATACTCAGGTGGGGTCTCACCAGAGCAGAGCAGAGAGGACCTGCTGCCCACACTGCTTTTGATGCAGCCCAGGATACAACTAGCTTTCTGGGCTGCAAGTGCAGTGTTGGGACACATTGAGAAAATCTTAATGTGAGAAGGGACTGAATGAGTTATACAGGCATGTATGAGCAAAAGTGTGAATGAGAAGAGGGAAATTAACTATAAAAATTATCAGGACCCAAGGTCCATTAATAAATTCAGAAAGTGCATTCCATTTAAAGAGGAAGGTGAATGTACTTCAGAGATAGGACAGAAATATTTGCTGGGAATTTTTATAATAAGTAGACTTCATATCTTTTACACTGTAGATGCTTACTATTAACTGCAGTAGATCCAACCCAATTTCTTCAGCTCCAAAGGAAACACTACTTTAAATAAGCACTCATTTAATATCAGTCTTTAAATCACTAGGAAATATGTAACTCAGCTTGTATAGTCTTTTCTGCAGAAGATAATTACAAGGATGTAAATCACTATGTTTTCAGCTGAGTCAACCACCCAAATTAATAACCCTTTTAAGTCATTCTGGTGAGCAGATTTTTAATATCTGAATACAACTAATAGATGTGTAGCATTTCAGTCAGATGAGCAAAACTGTAGTATCTCTGCACAAGCTTTGTTTTGTGTTTTTCTTTTCCTCACCCCCAATACCAAGAAGACAACCTTGATTGTCATCTGTTCCAGCTATGTTGAGTTTGTTATGAGACCAGAATGGGAAGAATGGTATTGACTAGTGAGACTTTGAAATCCTTTCATGCTTTTGTGAGCTTTTTGTGAGGTCAGCTACGACCTATCATGAATTAAATTAACCTCAAATCTGTTAGATAAATCCTGTCCAGTTCTTTGTCTCTGGAAGAGCACTCTGTGCTAAATGCTGAAAGCTGTGAGATGAAACCTTATGAACACAGGGAAATCTTCTCTTATTTTGGGTTGTTTTGTGATAATGAAGTAGCAAAGAAGCAGAACCCCAGATGAGACCTACTAGAGCCTCACAATACAGACACTCACACCAGACAATTTGTTTTAGTTTAAATAACTACTGCTGTTCTCAAAATTATTTTAAACAGATTTCAGGAAATTAACTTCCTTTTGTACTCTGCAAAAATGGTTTCCTTATTTGAGTGACAAAGAGTGAAGCGTGTACTACTAATGATATACTTATTGTGTGAATTCATTAGTGGTTTTAGGGCTATTAAACTGTCTGTGCTCACAGGCAATAGATAAACTGTAAAAACAAAACTAGCTTCTGAGCTGCTCGTCTGCAAGAGTACCCTTACTACTGAAGTTAGGAAAAACCTGCTTTAATTAGTCTATACAAGATAAACCTGAGTGATGGTAAATAATGGTTCATTAAGAAAGTGTCACAAACATGTCATGGCTATCACAGTAAGTCTTGGCTTAATTGTAAACTTATAATTTTGTGGAAGAAGAAAAAACAACAAGTTAGGATTTATTCCATATCACTACACAAATGGTATGTGTCTGAAATATGTCCATGAAAAAGTGATCATCCTGTCCCCGTTAACTGAACATGGACAGCTGGGCCAGGTTGTGCTTGTTACAGACAGATACAATCTGATTTCAGGTTCTTACTCTGACTAATCTGGAGAAGGAATTAGAAACCTTTGGGCACACACTATTCAGCATAGAAATCTGCTCAGTTTCTTTTGGGAGGGCTCCTCAGCATTGTTTATATAATTAAATAATCACTGAACCAGCAAGAAAGAGAAAGAAGAGGGTATATAAGTGATGGTTAGCATGTGAGGGTAATAGACTTTTTCTGAATTCAAATGTCTTTCCAGGGAACAAAAACTGAACTGGGGCTTTCTGGAGTTTAGCTCATGTCTGTACTATCAGAAAGTTACTGGTTTTGCTTTTAATCTTATTTCATCAAGCTGAAATTGTCCGACAAAGTATTTCTTAAATAAATTCCCTACTTGTTTGACTCTTAAGTGACCTTAAGCACTCATATGTGTTAAAGTATGCTTTATCCAGCGCTTGGTATTCTTTCAAAGATCATGGAATGGTTTGGTTTGAAAGGAACTTTAAAGATCATATTGTTCCAACCCTTCTGTCACAGGCAGAGATGTCTTCCACTAGACTAGCTGGCTCAAAGCCCTATCCAACCTGGCCTTGATCACTTCCAGGGATGGAGCATCTACAGGTTCTCTGGGCAACCTGTTCCATTGTCTCACTACACTCACACTAAAGAATTTCTTCCTAGTGTGTATTCTAAACCTACTCTCTTTTAGTTTAAAGCCTTTCCCCCTTGTCCTATCAGTACATGCCCTTGTAAAAGTCTGTATTTCTCCTAGGCTACCTGTCCTTGCTTTCCTGTTCTGTTTGAGTTTGTTCAGGAGCTCCTTGTTCATCCACGCAGCCTCTTGGTGTTTTTGCCTGACTTCCTCTTTACTGGGATGCATCACTCCTGAGCTTGGAGGAGGTGATCCTTGAATATTAACCAGGTTTTTTATGACACTCTTTCGTCCAGGGCTTTATTCCATGGTCATCTAATAAGCAGGGCCCTGAAGAGGCCAGAGTCTGCTCTTGTAAAGTCCAGGTTAGTGAGCTTGCTGTACATGCTTCTCTGACTCCTCTTGTTTATTACCCATACTACGTGTGTTTGCACAGAGGCATTAAAGCTGGGCTCCTGATGGAACTGACTCACTGCCTGGACTGGTTGGGATTCCTTTGTGCAGCTTTTCAGGTGTTTCCCCACTGACCTGTGATCCCTCTCCAGGCTCTGAGCATCTCTTGGTGTCCTGGCATCAAATTGGTAGGACTGTGATGGATTGAGGTTCCCCTTCCCAGTGTGTACTAAATGTGTAATAGATGTGCAATATTTTTATTTATTGCTGTATAACACATGCTTTATGATTTTTTCCAAATCCATTGTATCTGGAACACTTCCCCAGATATTAGGAAAGATTCTTGGGCATATTTGTGAATAAATATTCACTCCCAAATGAAAATAGGATAGAGATAGACCTTGAGTGCTAGACCCCCTCAACTGCTCACTGCCTTTGACCCTTCTAAGTGGCTATTTCCTACAGAGATCATGTATAGGTGGAGCAAGCTCTAAGAAGTGCATCTGTGAGCCTGCCTGTGTCATTCAACTGCTCTTGCATCAATTGCTGGCTTTCTTTAATTACTATAATCAGAGGTAACCCTCATGACGGTTATAAAACCCAAAATCTTCTTTGAAGACACATATTGGTTAAATTGGTGGAGATTTATGAAACCCTTTTCATTCAGCAAGAATGATTAATAAAGATTAGATCTAAGGTGCCTAAACCCTAGAGGAAAAGCCAGATGACTCATCTTTTAGTGTTTAATCATCTCTGTTAGCACATGTTTTCATTACTTCTCAATGAAGTCTGTGTTTAGAAACTTACTAAGTTCTTATGTGCTTTAGTTCAATAGCTCATTTTTCAGTCAGTCTTTCTCCTTTTCTTTCGGGAGGATTCTCTAATTATAGAATCAATCTTTCCATTTTTGGGTTCTTTGTGAGTAGTACAATGAGGACATTTCTCAAATCAATTTTAGAGTTCTCTTGATCATATTAAAAGAATTCATTGAAATCACCGGTCATTGTAAGATTGATTTAGCTCTATCTTTTCAATGATGTCTGTTCAGAAGCACTTGCATAGCATTGCATGTCATCTGTCAGCAAGGTCCCAATTTATATGAACAAGAATGAAATAATTTCTTAAATTAAAACAAAATACGTTTGTAGCTATCAAACCATATTGTTGTACATCCCCAAATAGGTGCTACTGAGATCAGGCCTCTTTTCTCTGAAGTACCTTTACTCAAAGAGAAGTAAACACTTTCACATTGGAGAGTTCTTAGAGCTGGGTAATTTACTATTCACATACTACATACCCATCACCGGCAGGTTAGAGAGTTCAGACTATTAGTACTTGTTCTCTATGAAAGATTCAACAGAAGGCAGAGATTGAAAGTAGAAGGCTTATTTTCCCTTGGCTCAGAAGTCAAGTGTAGTCAATGTTGCTTGATCTTTCTCTAATATAGTTGTAAATATATAATAATTTGAGTCTGACTATGAGACAGCGAACATCACAGCCCTTATTTCGTTCCTGGCTTTGAGCAAAATCTCAAGCTATTTGAAATTAATAAACATACATGCTTCAAATATATTCCCTGAAGAATACACATCTGGGACCTCTCATGTTCTTCTTGCCTTTGCACTGCTGCAGTAGTTCCTTATCCAGTTATCTCAGAATTTCCTGTGTGAAAATGTTGACAATATAAATTCACAATAACTCTTCCTGTGCAACACCTAGCTTCCTCTTATCAGAAATGTTATATGACACACTGGGGGCATATATGGAGGTGTACTTCTATAATCTGACAATTTCCATAAAAAGGGGAGAATTGGAGGGTACATGACTTAATTGTTAATACTGATTAAAATAACCTTAAAGCAGCTCTATTTTGCATCAGAAGTCAAACCAGACCAAGACATAATTAGAATGCAAGGGTGATTTAAACTTCCACCTCTGCAGAGCTGCACTAGCAGTGTTATGATGCACTTCTGGTGCTTTCTTAGCTGTTTTGGAGTGAAATACATTGATGGTATTTTTCTAAGCTGCAGCTCTACCTTCTGTAAATTACAAACACTTTTTAAAACTTGTGAAACAGAGTTTATTTCAGCACATTTTTGGGGTAATCTGTTCAATGACCTGTGGAATATTCAAATATTAAATACTAGAAAGTAGTCTGCTTTTACTGTACTTTCCTAGACTGAAATATGGGAAAATATACATTTATATTCGCTACAAAAATATGAATTATCTTCAAGACAGAGCTCTGATTTTTCATCAGCTTTTGTTTGCAGCCCCAAAAAACAATCTGAGACAGAAGAGCATTGGATTGATCTGAGCTCTCTAATTTCCCATGTTTTATCATACAGGAGTGCATTTTCATACAAGTAAAATAATTGAGTATAATAGAGTAAGGGAGTATTTCAAATCACTGTATATCCACTAGGATACCAAGGCAGGTTCACTTACTCTGCAGCCACACATTTTGAGTATAAGCAGATGTGTAGCATAATTTCAGCAGAACAGAGCATTCTGACATAGGAAAGGTGTTTTGCATTTTTGGACTGTTTTTCTGGTGGCTAGAATGGTGTTCTGAGAGGAGAATATTAAAGAGGCAAATCTTCTTAGGTTCAATTATGTTTAAAATTCAGAGCAAATGCCCTAATCAGAGCATTATGAAGATGGGTACCCCAGCTAGGCTGTAAGTTAGTGTCTTCTGGTAGGGACACTCTGCATGTACCTAGCCAGTTGAGTCCTTATGGTGTCTAGGCATAAGGATAGCCTTTTTTTTCTGGATCCCAGAAATGCTTTGGTAAGATAAGTGTGTCTCACTCCTCAGCTCAGATAAACTGACAGTGCTTCCAAATATGTGCAGTATCAGTACTTCATAACCTTAGGGTTCCCTTAAGGGAACTTCTGGCAATAGCTGTATGAAACTCAAGTGCAAGATCAGAATTATTTTCTGGCACAGTGATATACTTAGGCTTCCTTCCTATTTTAAAGTGCATACTAAGCACTTACCTTCTCTCTCGTAATAGGGATATTTTTGCACTGTTAAATAAAAAAGGGTCAGAAGGGAATTCAAGGACTGGATGCAAAAAAGGTCAGGGAAGGGCTGTAGCCCCATCTCTCATGTATCGTCTTTGGAGATTGGTTAAGTACATTCTGGTATGAAGCCATAGGGATTTATCCTTATAGTTTTTTCAATTCAATACCCGAATCCTAAAATAACACTGTAATGGCAACTACCCTACTACGCTAAGTTTCTGTTGGCTTGGAGTTTATCTAATATTCTATAAGTTTGTGTTGACAATTGCTCACATACTTTGGATGCATTACTAGACTTTTCAACTTCTCTTTATATCACAAATACTACTATTTGAATTGCATGCCCAGGAAAATATTATAGTATAGTAATAAAGTATGCTTCAAGTAATTTTTTCACTGAAGGTCAACTTCTTGTTTAATTAGACTTTGCATGGCTTGCACGAGTTTCTACAAACAGTACTGTAGAAGAAGAATTTGTTTTCTTATTCAGTGATTTTATAACTTCAGTCAAAGTTAATCTATAAACTATAAAATTAATGTGTTTACTCTAAATGTTATATTCTTATTTACACGCTTTCTTGCAAAGTTAATGACCGTGACATTCATCATTTTATCTCTTTGAATTGATTATTTATGCTGTTGCTGAAAGAAAAGTAACTTAGTGGGACTATAACGTCCTTAGAACTCAAGCAATACCAAATGTCAGTGTGATTAATTTTTGCATGAAACATGTTTACCAGATATTCATGGTAACATTCTAGCATGTTCCAAAATAATTGATTTAAGATTTTTCATTGTTAAAAACTGACAAGGTATCTGAGGAGCTAGAATCTGTGCACTGTTCCATCAACACCTGCAAATTTGCAAGAAAGAATGGTTACAATTTTTTCTTTTGCCTGTGGAATTTAAGTATGTCCAAAAAATCACAATAAAATCAGATCTGCAAATTTTTATTTATTATTAAACACTTTATGGTTTTATGCAAACTACACTTCACTGGAACAACAATAAAGTTTTGGTTGTATATTTCTGTGAGAACACAGATTTATGATGGAAAGGTTTATAAAAAATCCACAGAAGTACATAAATTAGGAATATTTTGGAATTTATAATGGTGGATAGTTGATGGATTGAGGCCTATCCTGGGGTTCATACCTCTAGAACCAATTATTTCTCTTACATGTCTACGATTAAAGAGCATATTTTGGCTTCGAGATGACATGCCTTGCAGCTGTGGCTACTATGTGAGATATCTCCCACCGTAGAATCACATTATATGTTTGTAAGATTCAAAATAAATGCCCCGATCAGTCAAGGAATTGCACTTCACTCTCTCCAACAGTTAAATACCAGGATTTGAATGGATGACAAATACGCTGACAAGGCAACGCCAGAACAAAGATACGTTTTACATCCGTATTTGAAAGTTACAACTCCCATATTCTTTAAAAAGTCCATGAAACAATTCAGAATTAAGGGTAAAACATGAAAATTATCTGCCAATACATGTCAGATTTTTTTATGACAGTAATTGAAATCTGTCCCCTGACTCAACTGTTGTAAAAGGCACATTATATTAGAGATAACCTGTAATGTAAATAAAACTCTAAATGGCCTAGACCAGTTTTCACCTGAAATTGCACTCAGTACTCATCATGATATTCAGAACATTGTGATTGATTTGGATTTTTATTTACCCTCTAGAAATGGTGATAGCTAAACTCTGCTAGAGAATTAAAATGCCCTTCAATATTACAATAGATTTCTAACTTATAGGCAGTCTGACTTTATTAATAATGCTTGTTACAATAAACAGAATCATGATATATACTGTTTAATTTAAGTTTTTGATGTTATTTCAAGAAGCCATGACTATAGTGCATGAACAATATTCAATCACAAAGAAATTTATTCAACGTATTAACTACAAGAATAAAGAGCATTTAAAACTGTCATGAAAAAAGAGAAAGCAGGAGATAAAGATAACCTCTATTGTTGAAAATGTTAACTCAGAGTTCTATGTATATAGAGACCTAGCCCTGAACTATGAATGAAGGCAAGTCATGAAGGGTGATACTTTCAGATAGGTACAATGGTACAGAAGAGTCATTAATCACCCTTAAGATATTTAGCATTTAAAGCCTTTATGGGTGATCTGGAAAGACATTAAATGTCATGCCATTGAAATAATGAATGATGAAAATTTGCAAACTTTGTTAAAAATGGTGAAGGAGTACCACAGAATGTAAATTGGAAACACAAGTAGTGAATAAAAAAGGCCTGAGTTTGTTCTTCAGATATTTTGTCTGTCTGAAGCTTTTAGATGGACTTGACTGGCAGTGACCTTTGAATGGTACTTTTCTCAGCTCTGTTCTGACACAAATTAGAAGAAATTATGACATGTTCAGTAAGGTGTGAAAACATAGGAGGGTATAATGGATGTTATCTAAATTGTCTTCTAATTTTCTCTCTAGTGCTTGATAAAATCTATAGGATGTTCTGAAACCATCTTGGTAATTATTTTGCTTTAAAGATTGTTGGATAGGACTGATTTTATTGGTACAGATTCTCTGAAGGTGGGTGAATACGAATAAAAGAAGGGAAAAATTAGTAGGAAGCAGTTAAAAGAAAGGCAACAGAAAGCTGGAAGTTAGCTAACTATAATAATTAATAAAGCACTGTAATTTCTTCATGAGTTGCTGATCTTTAAAGAACAACAATAATTCAAAATTTAACAGTGAATAATAATTATAATTAATTACAACTCTATAACAGGAAAATCTGTTTTTAGAGTAAATAGACCAGCTATTTCTTAAATGCCTATGATTGTATTCTAACATTCTTAGCATGGCATTTTTTACAGTTTTACCTTAATACCTTACTCAATGAATTGCATGTTTGATCATTTGATTGAGTGTCCTCTAAAATCAATAGAGTTCCTTAAAGGATGCCAAGACCCATCTACACAGAACTGATTAGAAAGACAGGTCTTATCTTACAGGTAATTGGACATGCATGCCAATTTTTTTCATCTTATTTTACTTCCATTTAGGTCAACAACAGAAGTAGAGGCCATTTTGTTACATTTACAGTGTATTTGTTTTAAATAAATTAAATTAAAACATTTTCTCTTCTGTTTTAAATTAAATCTGGATATTAAAATAATTTCACTGCAGACTTTATCCAAACAAATACTAAATCAAGAATTTGATCCAACAAGGAAATATAGAGATAATACACACAAATACACATGGCAAATAAATGGCCTTCAGATTATATTTAAGTAACATTTTATTTATGGATTATAAGAGAATTGCATCTGAGATTTCCAGCAGTTACTTTCATCAGATGTTCACAAAAAACCATAAGGAATAAATGCCACTGAAAACCTCTAGCCTGTAAAGAAAACTGGATGAATTAAGACTTTTTAAGAATCAGCACTTCTAATTAAGTTTGTTTAGTTGGGGTTCTTTTTGGCATACAGAAGTTATTAGGTTTTATATTTACCAATGTAGTTACCACACACAGTTACTGTTAGTTTGCAAAATAAATCTCCCTGAAAAATTTTGGAAGGGAGAAAAAAAAAAGCTATATTTACACAGAAAACATATCTGTAAACAATAAAGTTTATGTCTCATTATTTCCATCCCCTGCCCAAAGTCATCTGTTATTACATGGCCTTGAAAATTTCAGCTAAAGGAAGGTGCCTTTGCTTCACCCAATAAATGTGCAAATATGCATAAAGAAATGGTAGACTTCGCAGTAGACAGACTCTAATTGGTATAATGTTTTTCTTTCATTCTCAGTGGTAAACTGCTATTTTTTTTCTCTTGGTGTATATAACCAAGAAGTGGGGAAAAGATTTGCATTGTGTTTTTCCCCCAAATATGTTCTTGTACTGAATTTATAATGTCAGCCTTGAGTAACTTTTTAAATGTTATAAACCCTTAAAAAGCTGATTTATAGTGAATGGTGATATATTTTTACCCATGGCAGCATGATATCTTGAATCCTTTTAAAATCTCTTAAGGCTAAAGCAGCTTTTGAATTATTTTATTGCATTTAAAAAAAAAGTATCAATAGTATCTAATTCTTTGGTTATTGCCTGAATAAAGCAGATTCAAGATCTTGATTCTTCACTGCTTACAGCGTATTTTATCATCTAGTGTTATATGAAGCAGGTAAGAAACATAACCTCTCTAATCATTGCTTTATAAACTGCAATAACCCCAAAGTCCCAGAAATTGTTCAGCCAGAAAGGATCTTTCATACTGAAGATTTAATGCCAGCTTGCACCTCAGCATTCAGCCTGGGAGGTTGCTTTGTACTGCTCCTAGGTTGGTCTTAGGTCTTGTCTCAGCCAGCAACTCAACAGTTTGGTGATAGTGTAAGCTGCTGTCTCTCAGATGAGACAGCTGTATGATTCCAAGAGTATTACTCCTTTATGGTTCACTGCACAGGCAGAGGTTAGCTTGGCTCACCTGAGATTTAAGAAGACAGTTTAGCTTTCCAGGGGAATGGGAGAGAAGCACTCATGCAGGCAATGATGGGTCTGGTTGAAGAGGTAATTAGCAGATATGTTTTCACTGACACTGTGGACAAATTAAAAGAGTAACTTCGACCCTTTGAGTCCTGTCACGAAAGTAGCTTGTAATATCTTCATTATCAGTGCATCCTGTGATGTTGACATTTTAATATTTTAGGGATGCTTTTAGAATAAATTAGCCAGTAGAAATAAAAGTGACATAGCCGTGATGGTTTTCACAGGTGGGTGTGAAAGGTTTTGACTTCAACTTTTTTTAAATATCTAAACTGTTCAAAGGGAGTATGTTCTCATGTCTACTCTGAAATGGCTTGAGAGGAATAAACTAAACAATTGAAAGTGGCATAAACCTGGTCCTTTAGATTAGTATTTTCTGTCTTCAGTTGCTTTACCTGTAACTCTTTTCCTCTGCAAAATACCAATTCAGAACTTTTCCCTGCAATGCAACCGTGCTGTAGCTTTATTAGGTCCTCAGGACTAATTCCAGATTTGCTCTGTGGTAAAGCTCTCCACACTTCTCCTCTTTTCCTTGTTTCTACTGTTGTATACTACATTAGCTCCTCTGCTGCTCTGAACAAGGATAAATCTCTGTCTCACAACAGAGTATCACAATTAATTTCACTATGGCTCCTATTAAGACCCGAATCTAAAGATTTTCACTGTGTGTGAGTGTGCACAGACATAGTAAAGATATTAATGTCACATGCTTACACTGATACCAGTGCACAACATGAAAGGAGGATTATCTGAAACGAAAAACATCAGCTACAAAAGGATTTGCTCATATATTTGTTTTGATAATTGAGATTTGTGTTATGGCTTTTTACAGCCCTTACATATGGCATTACAGCCTGAGGAAGCAAGGGAAATATTCAAAGGCACTAAGCTTGTATACCTTCCCAAAGCCACAGCAGAGGCATGAGTGCCAGAGAACCTATTTTTCTCAAACCCAGGATATCTTGAATAGAGGAAAGCTATGACTTTCTCTTAATTACGGCTTTACATTAGAGGCATAAAGTGAACTTTGGGCAGCCACTGAAAATTGAGTCAACACAGCTAAAAGTTTCTGAGCCTCCTTGTCTCTATACTTCCTTGCAAGTGAGACACCTGTGCTGGTCAGCTGAAAACCTCTAAGTACCTTGGAATACATGATGAGGGGCTCAGTTTAGTTGACCAAACAAAGGCTTCTATTGCCATTTCACATGCTGTTACACCCAGGCTATGCACATGGCATAGGACACAGGATGCCTGTGAAACCTGTGCCCTGCTGAGTAATATCCAAAGGCTATGTGAGAATAGAGAATTAGGAAAGATGGTATTCAATACAGAGAAGTTAGCTTGTTTGCAATTTTAACATTTCATTTTCTGATGTTGTGACATGGAGAGCACTTCTAAGTTAAAAAAAAAAAAGAGAAAAGGAGTCAAACAAAAAAGCATCTGTGATTTGATCTTTGAAGGAGGTAGAAAAAGAGATCGGAGCTATCCAGTCTATCTCCTTGTAGGATCATCCTGTGCCCAGGAATATAATTTAGCTTAATGAGAATGGTATGTGTAGCAAGAGTCATAAAGAAAGGGAATCTGTTGCGGACACAGCAATTTGTTGTGTGGAAATGTGAGGAAGAATTGAGAAACGGCTGGAAGAGAGATGGGCCGAAGAGAGAAAAGTTAGAGGTAAGTGGGCTTTCGGGAGTGATGTTTATTGACAACACAACCACTGATCTGAATATAAATAGTTTTGTTTATTTTAAAAAAAGTGTGCTTGGACTAAAAGACATTTGCCCCTAGGTTGCAATAGTAGAGGCATTTTTAATACATCAGCTTTCCCTATTCCCCATCAGTGTAGTTACCTTGATAAGTCTTCCATCATGAATAGTTAGATTCATTGCCCTCTCTTAGACTTCCATTTTCCAGTAGGGATTTTTAGAGACAGGTATATTCATAACTGTCTGACAGAGAGAATACATTATAGTATTAAAGAAGCATAAAGAGTAGCTTTCCATCTGAAGTTACATAAAGGAGTCTTCATTGTTTATTTTTTATTGATTTACTAAATTAATAGGATTATTTCAATTGTTTATTAGACAAAAAACTTTAAATCTTTGAGCCTTCAGGCAATTTTTCCAAGAGTTTGTAAATGTTGCAGAGAAACATTTCAGTTTATTACACAGGGAGCTTTTCCTTGATGTCAACTCAGCACTAAAAGTGAAGAATTAGACAGTCATTGATGTATCTGGTTGTATTCGTGTGTAGAGAGGTATTCTAGGCCTGGTTGTGTTAAAATATGTTGGAAGGAAGCTCTGTTTTCCCTTTAATCAATATTACAGAGCGTTGTTATATAAAGAAGTTAAAACAGTCATTACACTTCATAGTATTTTGGAAATAATGATCTGAGAAGTAATATTACACCACACACATAACACACACATACAACCCCACCCTCTCCCAAATCACAACTTTTTTCTCAAGCTGCCGAATAGTGAAGTAGCAACACTGGGATTTAAACAAAAGAGGCAACTGTGCATTTCTGTCATCTGTTTGCACGATTGATGGGAATGAAGTTTGAGAGAAGTATATGGTGCTTATCCTACTGGTACAGGATTTTATGTAAGGAATTTCTCATTTGAAAACTTTTAGGATGGTGTTTTCCACAAGAAGCACTGTAGATAGAAGGCTTAGTTAAATAGGCAGTATGTTTTGCAGTCTCAAGAAATGGAAATAAACACATATATCAACCAGCTACTCTTCTCACAAGGAAGAACCCAAATGTTTTCATATATAGGCTTATTTCTGTTTTTGTATCTTTGACTCTGAAGATAATTAAAGGGTCATTTTATCCATAACAACAGAAAGAAGTTTTAACACAGGGAAGAAGACAGTAGTCTCTTGTGCATGATAAAGTACATGCTGTTCCTTTGCTGTACAAGAAGCGTAGCATAATTACGAGTCATGAATGCAGGCAAAAGCCATGTGCAGCATAATGCTTGCTTCTTGTTTCCTGCAGTTCTCTTGTTAGGAAACAACTAAGATTGGTCCTGCAGTTCGACAAATATTTGTTTTAAATACATAACTGAAAATATACGCTCAGATTTAAAATGTTAATGTGAAGCAACTACTTAATTAATTACGTAATTGTCAATAAGTGATTAGTAACTCTCTGTTGCTAATGGTGCTTTTAGTATTCATCTTGCACATAGACCAATAGTGGACTGGGTACAGCAGAATTTTTTAAATGGTTTTGTTATCTGCAGTGAACAGCATTTTCTGCATAGAAATTCGGAACCTTCAGAAGGGAGAACGTAAAGTAGTTAAGACATTATTAACTCTCAGAATACTGCAAAAGGAATAAAAGGGGAAAAAATCAAGATAATAAATGGTGAATCAATTAGAAAATTATTCCGGAACCAAGAATCAAAGTTTGGGTAAACTTCTGCCTAAATAAAGTGTAAATTGGTTTCTAATTTTCTGGAAATAAATTAAAATGTTTCTAGTATCATTCTAAATGAACAGAAATATAAATCATCTAGTGAAAGAGATTATGAGACTAAAAAAGACATTATCATGTCCTTCACATATTGCACACATGAATGCCAAGCCAATTTAAAGTGCGATTGTAAGAAGAGAAAATTGTGTATAAAATAACTGAGATGTATTATTTCCATGGGTTATATTTTTCTATTCATAGTGTGGGTTACACTTTTCTCGCTACTATACAATTGCCAGTCTTGTGAAATGAAAGGAAGAAGATGGTTTCATTCTCCAGTCATCACTATCTCCCTCTGTTGTGACTAAAAGCCTCCACAACCTATAATATAGAAAGCAGTATTTTATCTTATAGTCTATGGAGAGAAATTATAGAACTTAAGGTATATAATAAACCACATAAAGCTGTATTAGACTGCAAATATTGAAAACAGTCCACAGTCAATGTTGAGGATGAAAGGCATATTCACAATGAAAGTGCATAAGAAGTGTTGAGAAAGTGGGGTCTATTTCCTGGAATAATAACTAGAAAACTCATAATTGATGCAGAAATTCCAATGCATTTTTTTGGCGCTCAAATCCCTGCATGTCATCATAGTATTATGTTTTTATTTCAAATCACATTATGCAAACTACTCAAACAATAAACTCATTTTAAAGTGAGAATGTTTCAGAAAGGGTAGGAAACTCCTGATTAGATTTCCATGGATACATAACTTTCTAATTGCAACTGAAACTACAAAAGAGCCCAGAAGTATGTGCTTCTGTGTGGTAATGCACTGTATATTGGCTGAGCCTATGTACTGCACAAAAGTAGCAGATACATTTTTCTGAATAGAAAAATAGAGGTGATTTATGGGAAATTTTTGAAAACTGCTGTTACCTGAAAAACAAAAAATGCAATTTATGGCACAGAGATAACAGTTTCTCATTTTGTTACTGAAGAATTTGAGGAATGTCTATAAAAATCACAAATACATTCTTCCTCAATTCTAAATATCTGAAGGTGTGGGACTGATATAAGACAGGTTTATTTTCAGGAATACTTGTATACTGAGAAATGACAGCATTAACAACATAAATAAATCTGAGTGATTCATGCACTTGCTGCTTTAGTTCATAAACTGAGGAAAGAACCTACATATTTCCCCTCACATCAAATTATACTGACTTGAATCAAAACATATCTTTTGCTGTCTATTGAAGACAGAAAATAGATACAATATTTCCCTTTCAACTTTGATATTCTCCTGTTATATCAAATGTAAAAACTACACCTCTTTTTATAAGTTATGGATTTTTCTACTCTTTTTTTTTCTCTGCATGTGTTCATGCAACTAAAAGATATAAAATGTTCACTGTCCATAGCTACACATTCCAAGATTATCATTTAAACTTCATACTAAGCCTTCTACTGGCATTCAGTTGATAAAATATGAAGCAAGCAGAGCTAAAATTATTTACTTTTGAAAAAGATTCGAATGTATATCTTTGGACACTTTTTCTTGATTAATTTAAGCAGCACAGTGACCAGCACCTTGATTTAGTTTGACAAATGTAGTCTTAAAGTGCTCATAGGTACAATAATATATTTTCAGCATCATGTACACATGTTGCATAAGTGGGGCACTTCCAGTGACATTAGTCATCTTTGGGGAGCTGAACTAATCCCTAACTCTATGACAATGAGGCATCTAGGGACTGATTTGCTGCTGTACATGGGAATATAGCGCTATTTGGGGTGTCTGTCAGTGTCCTGTCCCTTCTCCTGCTGCCACTACAGAAGATCATAGGTCTGCCATTTGTCATAGGTCTGCTGTTCTGTCAGCCTCCTGTGGCTATCCTAAATGCTGTCTCAGTGTCACTATATACCTATACTGACTTAACTGAAATATAATGTAATCTGCATTTAATTGTCTTTACTTCCTTTATAGACAGGAGGGAGATAGGTAATTCCAGATGTCTGTTCATCCCATCATAAGATACATAGTGAAGAACAGATCAATTAATTTATGATTTTTTTTCAATAGAGGGTGTTTAAATGACCAGATAAAAACAGATGAATTTGGTTTTTTGTGTATAAAATTAGATGGAGTTTTGCCTTGAGAATCTGTTCAGCACCGACAGATGTTCTTGCAAGCTACACAGGAAAATTCAGTATTAACTGATAGACTTTACGAGTACCATTGGAATTAACAGAGAATTATCATATCATACCTGCTGAGGATTTCTTCTATAAACATATAAAAAATTCACTGTTTGATCCCTTATAAAATGATTTTAATCTCTCAGATCATTCTATGCAATCTTTTCACTCTTTTTTGTTATGTTTTATATATGTATGTAGTCCGTACTACTTTGCCATCTCAAAGCACAGTCTGTCTTCTTTTGTCTGCAATAAAGTATTAAATCCTTAATAAATCATGCATACATAGATAACATTAACTAATACGTATAGACAATAGCTACTGATATACCTTGTTCATATTTTAACCTTTTCATATTCTATATCTTTTCCTGACTCAAATAATTCTCTTATTCTTTTGTAAAAGTCTAGAAAAGACCCAGTCTTTTCAAAGCAGTCACGAAATAAGGATCTTAGATATCTGCAGAATGACGTACGTTCAGTTGCTCCACTGGCATATGGATCATATGTCCTAGTCTGAGCTTTGAACTTTTTTCATCCTGTCTCAGTGTATTCATGCTGTATTATTTCATCAATACCCTCAAAAATATGTAAGCATCACTTCTTTTTTTTTAATCCTCCAGTTTTTATTGAATATCAGTTTGGTTGTTTGCATTTCTTTATGTTGGCTTGTGGTTTTTTTGTTCCTCATCTGGATTTAGTGCAGATTGAATTCTCTTATCCTCCACAAATTGATCCTCTACAGGTTTTTACTTAGTTTATTGAAACAAATTTTCTTTTTATTATCATTGGAATTTGTTAAAGTAAAGGCTGCACAGGATCTTAATAACTATTAATATGAGCCAGAGCTGTGTTATTACATATTGTACGATTTAAGTATTTACAGATATCTGGATGTTTATCTGCTTCTTAAATCTGTGGGAACTTGGTGCCAAAATGCCTCTGCAAATTTTGACCTGCACTGTGTTGCTCTGAGTATTTTCAAAGCTGAATATATAATTGCTTTAACTGTTGTATTGGATATTATCTTTTACACCTGCAATCTGTAATCCCAGTCATTAACCATGATGTTATAGAAAACTATGTGCAATTTTGCTGCTGAATACTTTCTTTAAACCAAGGTTCAGCCTAGTATAATTTTATCATTTTAATAGCTTTTGAAAGTTTGCAGGTAGTTTCAGGTAATGGTGTTCCTTCTTACAAAAACAGAAATAATGTATTTTATATTTAACTGGTTTGTGTCCTAAAGCAAAGAACAACAGCAACAGCAAAAAGTCTTTTCTAAAGAACATCTAAACTTTCCAAGGAAGTACCTGGTGACCTACAGTCAATAATTCTACCTACTTCTCAACTCTAAATTGAGACACTATAAGTAAGTCACCATATATTCCCCATATAACCAGTGAAGGGATAGATAGTCAGTGAGAGGAGTCAGAGAACAGCCAGAGGTCTGTGAGAGACGTCTCATAGAGAGCAAGCTCATTTGTGACTTCATTAAAGGACTAATAAATTCAGTGGCAACTGAAGCAGCTGAATATGTAATTATAGCTGGGATGCTACCTGGAGGATCCTTAATCAGTCTGTTCTTTTTATTTTTTGAGAATCCAGTTTTTAAATATTCTCTCTCTGGAATAGAACTATAGACAAGAATATATGTAAAATTTCTTGTTTATTGGAATTGTCTGTATCTACCAATTTAATGATGAAGGACAAGTCTGGAGAGTGTTCATGTTTTTTGTTAATTTCATTTTTCTTTGCTAGCATCATCTATATTTAACAATGTTTTATCAAAGAATGAGATTCAAGGAGACTTTCAAGAAAAGATTGAAAATCTAAGACACATTTAAAATGAAATAATTTTCATATGTATACTTTATAATAGACTCCATGTAATGGTCAAAAGAACATCAGAAATACTGGTATAAACATTCAAAGTACCAACATAGGAAAAAGAAAATCTTGGTCTCATATTTCTTCTGTTTCATTTTGTATATACTCATATTTGAAAATTAGAGCTCTATTTAACTTCTGTACACAAGCTGACATAGGAACACATATGCATGAAGAATGGTATAATTGCATTGTGTTAATTAAAATATGTGTTATAATAATGACTTTTGCAAGTCTTTTCAAAGGAGAAGTCCATTTGGGTCAGCTTTCCTCTGATTTTCATCGGTTGGAGAGAAATACATAATGATATTTGATGTTCTACAAAAAGAAACAACAGCTGAGCTGTGGCACAGTCACCACATTTTTCAATCAGTGAGAACTCAAAAAACCACAGCAATGAAAATTGTAAGCAAATAAGCTTTGGTTCAGATACCAAAGAAAGCCTAATACCAAGTACTGTAAAATCTGGAGGTGGCTGCCCAGTCAAAGAGGGCATGGCATGCTACCCTACACTGAATAGTGAGGAGAGGTATTACTTCATTAAGACTGGAGCCAGAATTGGCTTCTTGGAGCAGATGTATTGGAGAGTGTAGAGGTAGCCAGTGTCTTCATTCACGTTGCATCCCTTAGAACAAAGAAGATTTTCTTTTCTGGGAATGGACACACTGACCGGTTTGTCTTATGTAATGTCCCAATATCAAGCATCAGCTCCTGATAGAAAATCCTGGAAGAAATTGTAGTAACCTGAGGAAGGCAGATCCTACTCTGTGCAAGAAGACAGGCACTTATTTCAGTATAAATTATTTCTAAAAGTTGAGACTTCCTCTGGTAGCTTGTATCTCTTGTGAATATATATTGTCTCATTTGCACAGTGTTTAAAAATGACAAATATGACATCCAGCTATAATGTATAGTAAGTAAAAATTTGCTGGAATCATAAAATATGATCATATTCACTTGGAAAGTATCAGTGCTTACTTTTTCTAGTATTTTCTAGTATTTTGCCTAATTGAAAAAAAAATACTGTCAATTTCACAAGTATTTTCCTTCTAATTTTTTGTCTTTTTTTAAAGAGCTCATGAACATGATGAGATACTCCAGGGAATGAACTGTGATTATGAACTAATTATGAAATGTCTAGGAGGTTGCTGGCATTCTACCCTCTTCTTTCTATGTAAAAATCACCTGAATATGTCTCTAGAATACCATAATGCACACCTTGTTGTGCCACTCTGTACATTAGGAGCCACAAAAACATATAACAAAAAGAAAAAAACCCTCAAAACTCAATAAACTGTCACACTACTCCCTCCAAACCTCAGGAAATGCAGATTTCCGAACACTTAAAACACGCAACAAAATAATTATTTCTATTATTCAGAATAATGACTTCTGTTATAACTCAAAAATAAGAGAAATTGACAAATACTCTTTCTGTTTACTACAGGGTCTCTGGTGACATGTCTCAGAGAAAATCTAGAAGATTGTAGGACTGAAGAAAATGAATTTATTTCATTGATATCCTGTGGAGCAGGGTACAAAAAGCACTTGATTCTTTAAGACAGTTTGTGCCACAACAAAATCACAAAGCTCTATCTTCTTTCCTCTTTCGCTCCAATAATATCTTTCCCACTTATCCAATAACCCAATAACAATCCAATTAAACAATAATCTATTATCTTTCCAGTCACTCTTCTCCAAACCTGTAGTGGTGTGTGGAGTTGTTGTGATCCAAGTGCAGGATCCAGCACCTGACCTTGTTGAACCTTATCCAACTGGCCTTGGCCCATCAATCCAGTCTGTCCAGATTCCTTTGCACAACCTTCCTACCGTCCGGTAGATCAACATTCCCACCCAGCTTACTGTTACTTGCAAAGTGATTGATGGTGTACCTGATACCCTTTTCCAGATAATTGATAAAGATATTAAACAGAAGTGACCCCAGTACTGAGTCCCGGAGAACTGCACTTCAACCATTCATTCAACCAATCCAGCCATTCAACTGGATTTAGTTCCATTCACCACCACTCTCTGGGCCTGGACATCCAGCCAATTTTTTATCCAGTGAACAGAGCACCTGTCCAAGCCAAGAGCAGTCAGTTCTCCAGGAGAATGCTGTGGACAATGGTGACAAAGGTTTTACGAAAATCCAAGTAGACAACATACATGGCCTTTCCCTCAACCACAAAGGGGGTCATATTTATCTATTGTGAGATAGTGTGAGTAGTCCTCTTAAAGGTGTTTATTCCTCTTTGATGACTGGGAAGGGAGTTAAAAATATATAAGTGAACCTCACTTCAGAATAATTCAAGATATAAAACGGTACTCCTTCCTATACGTCTGAAAATGAAAGTGAGTTTAATACTACAAACTAAATAATTATGTTTTATTAACACATAGGAATAAACTACTTTTTTATTAGCTTAATAGCACTAGAAAATGCAATGGCATATGTGACAGAATAATAGATAACAATACATGTGTTGACAGTGTTAGCAACTTGTGCTAGCAAAATTTATCTGCTATCTTTTCAGTGCTAGTGAACTGGAAGCTTTTGATTCAGAACCATTCCATGACCTGTGAGCAAAAATATTAAAAAACTGCAAACAACCCCCCGCCACACACACATGTGTGCACACACATATGGTTTTCTTAATGAACCACAAGTCAGAAATACCAATTCTTAGCTTGTTGTATACATAGAGCATTGAAAGTAAATGCTTTCAAGTAGGAAAATTTATTTCTACTTGATGATGAAAGGAATCTTCTAATGAACTGTGGAAGGAAGACAGTATGTAGTGAAAATATTACAAGGAAATTGTTCTTGCATATAAATCATGTAGAAATAGTAGGTAATATGGCAAAGCAGTAATATTTTGACCAAAGGATATGCTGAATGTATGATGATTTCAAGGAATTGTATAATTGGAATTGTGCAGAAGATTTCCTGCAAAGAGCAGTAGGACCTGGCTTTTCTGGTAGCTAATAAGATTAGTGGAAGTAACTATCAAGAAACAAAATCTCTGTCAAATGTTTGAAAGACAGGTTGCACTGGGAAAAATAACATCAAACAAAGAAAAATAAGTTTCTTGACTGGAGTGCATTGATGGTTAATAATCTACAGTAGAAAATAATAGCCCTGTTTTCAGCTTTAATATCAGTTCATAATGTAGTTTAGAGTCTAATGCTATTTTGACATAATAAAGTAAAAAGTTGAAATGCACGATCTTTGGAAATAAGGACATCAGTTACAGTGGAACTGACAACCAAATGAGGTTTTGTATATTTAAATCTCTGAAGTGAGTATGAGTAGAAAATTTACAGGAGTTTTTTTAACAGTTAAGGACTATCACTGTAGAGGACAGCAAATGAATCTCAGTGTTGCACAGCAATTTAAATTAGTAGTAGAATGGCTAAGGCTTAGTAGAAGAGTAGGCCTAGAAAGCAACTTTGTTTGTGTGTGAAGTGGAAACCATAATCAAAAGATCTAGTCAGGCATGTATGCAACGATTTGTTACCTAGGATGTGGTTAAGGTCTGTTAAACAGTTTCTAGGGATAAGACAACTTAAGCAGATTTATGATTGGAGCAGATGATTATTAATTGTTATCAGTATGAAGTATGAGCTTGTTTGTAACTGCACCTGGTTTGCTGTGGAAACTGTAACTGGTTTGCCGTGGAAACTGCACATAAACTTGTTTGTGTATAAAAGCTGAACTGAAAATGAGGGTCTTCGGAATCCTGACTTTGGACGCTAGTCCTCAGGTTCCCGGGGCCCCGAATAAAGCACCGCATAAACCGGCACTCTGTTGGTTTGTGTTTATTCTGGTTACGGGCAACAGTTTTCTGGCGACCCAGACTGGGGACTCCGGGGGTAGCTGGGGCGGCTCACGCGCTGATCTACTCCACGCCGGCAACCAGGTGATTTCTGGGGAGACATCGATCCGTGCCCGACCCCGCACCTGCCGGACAACCCATCCAGGTAAGCCCGGAGGTGCTTTATTCTTTTAGGTTTGTTGGTTGGGAGCCTGCCTATAAGACGGGACCGTAAGTTACCCGCTAGGTTGGGCTAAAGGTACCTCGGTTGGGAAGCCTAGGCGCTGGTCGTAAGACGTAGCGAAAGCCGCGTTGTACCAGCACTCGCCACTCAGAGGGAGAATAGGCGAGTTGGTTTTGGTTTTGGTATTGGAATATGTACTTGGTTTATGTTGTTGTGTTGTCGTGCTGGTCGTTAAACGTATTGTTTTGTATGATTGTGGTATTGTGAATTTGAGGAATTCACATTGTGGTGTATTGTGAATTTGAGGAATTCACATTACGGTGTATGTGTGAGCCGGTATGATGCCGTTTAAAACTTTTAGAGCATTATCTTGTGCAGAAAAAGATATCCCTAGCGATTCTCCGCTTGGTTGCTTGTTAAAACATTGGAAGGAGGGAAATTTTGGACAAGAGTTAAACAAGAAACAATTGATTGATTACTGTAATAATGTATGGCCTCAATATGAGACAGAAGGAATGCAGTGGCCTAGAAATGGTTCATTGACTTTGGAAATTATAACCCCTTTGATGCGATATTTACGAGAGAATGAGAAGTGGGATGAAATACCGTATCTGGACTTGTTTTATTATTTAGAACATAACACTGAGTGGCAAAAGGAATGTGGTATTTTAGTGTTGAAAGAACTGAAACTGGAGGATGATAAATGTAAAGAATGTCAAGAGCGGAGTATAATGATATTGAAAGGATTGGATGATAAATATGAGCGGAAAATACGGTTTTCAGAACCAGAGGAAGATGTGTCTTTGTTAGTCTCCCCCGGTAGAACTCCAAGTGCGCCCTCGGGAGATAGTCTCCCTTCACGTGTGAGGGCACAATCACCCACCATGCCCCCGTTAGAATCATCCTCGGATGAGGAAGAAATGAAAGAACGAGGATATTATGTTGATAGAACTCCGCTAGCAGAACGGACTCGAAAGGGGCGAAAAGAAAGGGGAAGGGCTAGAGAAAGGAGACGGGGAGGGGGAAGGGAGGCAGACGGGTCGCTCTCACCCCCTAGATTGATGGCCCCTTTGCGGGAGGCAATTGGAGCAGACGGAAAGAAAGTCATGGTAAAAGTTCCTTTTTCACCTAGTGATTTATTAATTTGGAAACAGTCTGCTGGAACATATAGAGAAAACCCGGAGCGGGTGGCTCGTATTATAAAAATGGTTATAAAAACTCAAAACCCAGACTGGAATGACTTGCAAGTATTGTTAGATACAATTTTGGACTCGACAGAAAAGGAAATGGTATTAAAGGTGATGGTAGAAAAAGCGAAAGAAAGAATAAAAACTTTGCCCAAGGGAGTGCGGGGAAATGTGAATGATTTTGTACCGCGGGAGGATCCCGAATGGGATCCGGAGGTGGACAAAGATTATAGAAGGTTAAAAGTTTATCAAGAATTATTGGTGGAGGGAGTACAAAAGGGGATACCGAAAATGCTGAACTGGTCAAAATTATATTCAGTAAGGCAAGATAAGGGGGAATCCCCTTCAGCCTTTTTGGAGAGGTTAAAAGAGACAGCTCGGAAATATACAGATTTGGATGTTGAAGCTGAATCAGGGAAATTGCAATTAGCATTGATTTTTATGGGACAAGCACAAGAAGACATTAGAAAGAAATTTCAGAAGTTGGAGGGTGCGGAGACGAGGAATTTGGAAAAATTATTGGAAGTGGCATGGAAAGTGTACAATAATAGAGAAAGAGAAACTACTAAGAAGCAGCAGACAAGTTTGTTAGCACTCCTGCAAGCTCCAAGAGAGAACAATGGGGCCGGTAGCCATAGAGGAAGAGGTCGTGGTAATAGGGGAAGGGGAGGAATGGGTAGAGGATTTAATAATCAATTGGGATTTGGGAATCAATATGGGGGAGGACGTGGTAGAATAGGACTAAATCAGTGTGCTCTTTGTAAAGGACAAGGACATTGGAAAAATGAATGCCCTTTGAATGCTGGAAATGGATTGAACCCGTGGAATCCTCAGAGCCTTGCAAATCCGCAAAACCCTGCTGGTATGGGCACGCCACAAGGTGTCGCCCAAGCATTTATGTTAGGGAATTACGGAAGACAGAGTCGGCTAGATTCAGACTTAAAGGTTGTTTTGGAAGTAGAGGGGAAGCCGACGGAATTTAGGATAGACACTGGAGCTAGTTTTTCGGCAATGAATAAACTGATGGGGCCACTAAGCGATTCAACTGCATGGGTGGTAGGAGTTTCTGGACAGGTAGAAGAAAAAGCGTTTCTGCGACCCTTAGATATCAAATTTAGAGGAAAAGAATTAGACCACCAGTTTTTGTATATGCCTAACAGTCCTGAATGTTTACTAGGAAGAGATTTGCTTTCAGCCTTGCAAGCTAAAATTATATTTGAAGAAGGGAGAGTTAAATTGGAAATTCCGGAGGAGAACTTAGCAAAAATTTTTGTTGTGAATGAAGTAGAAAAAGAAGAGGTACCTCAGGAAATAGAACAAGCAGTAGTGCCTTGGGTATGGGAAACAGGGGTCCCTGGAAAATCCAAAGCTGCTATCCCAGTTAGAATAGAATTAAAAGAGGGAGCACAACCCGTTAGAGTAAAACAATACCCAATTAGTTTAGAAGCTAGAAAAGGAATAGCTCCAATGATCACACAGTTTTTAATTTTAGGGATACTAAAAGAATGTGAATCAGAATTTAATACCCCCATATTTCCGATTAAAAAACCGAATGGTAAGTATAGGTTAGTGCAAGACTTGAGAGCAGTAAACCGTATCACAAAAGACATCCACCCGGTTGTAGCTAACCCTTACACCTTGTTAACATCTGTTTCTGAGAAATTTCAGTGGTTTACAGTGATTGATCTAAAGGATGCCTTCTTCTGCATACCACTGGCACGGGAAAGCTGGAAAATCTTTGCCTTTGAATGGGAGAACCCAGAGACTGGACGGAAGCGACAACTTACTTGGACTCGGTTACCACAAGGATTCAAATGCTCACCTACGATATTTGGTAATCAGCTAGCAAAGGAACTTGAGGAATGGAAGACTACACAGGTAAAAGAATCTCCTTTTTCATATATAATACTTCAGTATGTAGACGACATCTTTTTGGGAACTGAGAACGAGGGACTCTGTCGTCAATTAACCATTGAACTGTTAAACATGCTGGGACAAGCAGGCTACCGAGTCTCAAGAGAAAAAGCACAACTAGTAAAACAGAAAGTTATTTATCTAGGATGTGAAATCTCCCAAGGAACCCGACGCTTAGGAACAAATAGGGTTCAAGCAATATGTGCTATTCCTGTGCCCCGAAATAATCAGGAACTGAGATCTTTTTTAGGAATGGTCGGATGGTGCAGACTGTGGATTCCCAACTTTGGACTAATTGCCAGACCCTTATATGAAGCAGTAAAGGAGCCCAAGCTGACCTGGGGGACGAAGCAAGAGAAAGCGTTCCAGGAATTGAAGAGAGCCCTCCAGGAAGCACCTGCCCTGGGACTGCCGGACCCAACCAAGGAGTTTCAGCTCTATGTCTGCGAGAGACAACGAATGGCTTTAGGAGTCCTCACTCAGCGTCTAGGATCCTGGAAAAGACCTGTTGGATATTTCTCCAAACGGCTAGACGCAGTAAGTGGGGGATGGCCAGGGTGTCTCAGAGCTGTGGCAGCCACGGTTATTTTAATACAAGAAGCACGAAAATTGACTCTGGGAAAACACATGGTAGTGTACGTACCCCACATGGTCATAGCAGTTTTGGAACAAAAAGGGGGGCATTGGCTTTCATCTAGCCGTATGTTACAGTATCAAGCTTTGTTGAGAGAACAAGATGATGTTGAACTGAAAATCACTAACCATCTCAACCCAGCAGAATTCCTTAGGTCTACACAGGAAGAAAGTATTCTGGAGCATGACTGTGTAGAGACCATTGAACAAGTCTACGCGAGCAGAAGAGACTTGAAGGACGAGCCATTGACAGATCCTGACTGGGAATTGTTCACTGATGGATCTAGCTTTGTGGAGAACGGTACCAGGTATGCTGGGTATGCAGTGGTCACTGAACAAGAAGTGATAGAAGCAAATGCACTACCCCCAGGTACGTCTGCACAAAAGGCCGAAATATGGGCATTGGTGAGAGCTTTAATATTAAGCCAAGGAAAGAGGGTTAACATATGGACTGACTCCAAATATGCTTTTGGGGTAGTTCATGTTCACGGAGCACTCTGGAAAGAGAGAGGACTTCTTACTTCTCAAGGGACAACGATTAAACATCGGGAAGAAATTTTACAATTGCTAGAAGCAATACACAAGCCCTCAGCAGTGGCAATAATGCATGTAAAAGGACATCAGAGAGATCCCGGACGAGAATTTCGAGGTAATCGACAGGCTGACCAAGCGGCTAAGCAAGCCGCAAGAGAAGTATGGACTCAGATGGTTCTTTTGCCTGTTCGAAATAATCCAGCAATACCATATATGGAGGAAAAACCACATTATTCACAGGAAGATGAGAAATTAGCTCAAATGACAAATGCAAAGAAAAATGTTAAAGGGTGGTACATTTCCCCCGTAGGACAAGTGATTCTACCTGTCAGAATAATGAAAGCAGTGCTTGAAACAGAACACAATAAGTGCCACTGGGGTGCAGAAGCATTGGTAAAATTTTTGAAAAATGAGGTTCTCTCAAACCAGATGTTAACATTGGCAAAAAGGGTAAATGCAATGTGTCCTATGTGCATAAAGAATAACCCAGTAGTCAGGAAGCAAGTGCAGATGGGAAAATTACAGGTAGGTCAGTTACCGGGAGATTACTGGCAAGTAGATTTTTCTGAGTTGCCTAAAGCCCAATCCTATAAGTATTTGTTAGTATATGTCTGCACCTTTTCAGGATGGCCTGAGGCTTTTCCCTGTAGGACTAATCAAGCAAAGGAAGTGGTAAAAACTCTCTTGAGGGAAATCATCCCAAGATTTGGAGTTCCCCTAGGGTTGTCCTCTGATCGAGGACCGCACTTTATAGCAGGAATAGTACAAGATGTGTCAGTTGTATTAGGGATAACATGGAATCTCCATACACCATGGAGACCACAGTCTAGTGGACAAGTTGAAAGGATGAATCAGACATTGAAAGGTCAATTGAAGAAAATTTGTCAGGAGGCAAAGATTCCGTGGCCCCAAGCAGTATCCATTGCCTTGTTGAGAATTAGAATCAAACCAAGGGAGAGAATAGGAGTAAGTCCATATGAAATATTATATGGCAAACCTTATCATGCAGCTACTTACCAAGGGGATCCTCATATAGTAGGTGATCAAGCAGTGTTTAATTATGTGTTATCTTTAAATAAGACTCTCACAGCCCTCAGAGGAGCGTTGCAGTGGAATCGACCTTTGCCCCTGGAGAATCCAGTGCATGACATTTCTCCGGGAGATCATGTCTACGTAAGAAACTGGTCGGTGGAGCCGCTGAAAGAAACATGGGACGGTCCTCGCCAGGTGATCATGACGACCTACACGGCAGTGAAAGTCGAAGGAATCGACAGCTGGATCCATTATACTCGGGTCAAGAAAGTTCCAGTTTCGTGGTCGGTAGAACCTCTCTCACCCACAAGAATGGTATTTCGAGCCAACCATTGAGGATCATAGTGTTCCTGGGGTTGATAAGTTTAGCAGAAACCACCGTGAGAATTGAGACCCCAGATCCTTATTTATTTGTACCAGAACACACTGATGTAAACTTAACTTGTCTATTTTCAGATGACCAGGGAGCTGAATTAAGAGATGTCCATGTCAAGTGGAGATGGAGAGATCAAGACCAAATTATGACAGAAGGAGTGACAACAGTTTGGGATGCTACACAACAAAAAGGTTACACCGTTCTGCAGGTACCCAAAGTGTACAAAGCTATGGAAGGGACATATATGTGTGTAGTTTGGATTTGGGAAAGTTTTGATTATGGACATATAGAGATACAGACAATAAACACGACTCAGAAGACGGCGACCAAAGTGCGAGTTTTACCCACTAGGAAACAATCAGACATGTGGGATGGTCCTCCTTTAAAAATCAATTGTACCTTCCAATTTGATGATTGTCGAAAAACAGTTAAAGTAAAGTGGTGGAAATTAAATGTGGCAAATCAATCTTGGGAATCACAAAGTCAAGGAGTTAGCTGGTGGTCAAATAGTAAAGGAGGTAAAGGGTGGCTGAATATTTCTAATCCCAGAGTAGGAAAGACAGAAGGTACATTTCTTTGTGTAGTCTCATGTGGAGAAGAAAAAGATCACGGGATAAGGACAGCAGTAGCCGTATCACATCAAGGAATAAGAGTTAGACCAGAACATAGTTTTTATTCGACCCAGGAAGGAAGAGATCTGATTCTAAGCTGCAAAATTCCAGAAGGACAGTATTTTGATTATGGGTGGTGGTTTAAGGGACAGAACTTGAAAGTTGGAAAAAGACATCAGATTGAGAAGAGAGCAGATACAATAGTTTTGAAAATCAAAGAAATTCAAAGAAGAGAAGATGAGGGCCAGTATACTTGCTGGATAAGTAGAGATGACTGGTGGGATACAGGAATTACTGTCGTCCACGTAAGAACTGAAAGAATAACCCGACAAGTAAGTAACCTGCAGATTCCAGATAGAGAAGTAGAACAAGAAAACCTAGTTGTAGGCCTAATTCGTGATTTTGGGAAAGTACAGAATGTCACAAAAATCACTGCATGTCTCCCTATGCCTCATGCTGCAGGAGACCCAATCCCATGGGGAATAATTCCAGTACCGGAAATCCCTAGAATGTTTAAGAATACTACATGGAATTGCAGATTTGTGACTAGAACATGGAATGAAATGATAGATGCATGTTTATTGAGCGACAAAGTGACTAAAAAACAATGTGAACAGATGCCTGGATATTTTCGCTGGGTAGAAAGTGGGAAAATTGGAAAGTTAGAAGGAAATTGTTTGATCTCAGGTTCAGTAACACACCCATGTTTTAAAGTACAAGTTCAAATAAAACGAGAAAAGCAAGAAGAAGTGTGTCAAAATACTACAAGTTCTACAACCATGGAAGAATGGCAAACAATTTGGGGACCCAGCTTACTAGAGACATATAGTTACATTGGAAAAGTACAGTGGTGCATTCATTGGAAAGGGAAGAAGAATCAAACTTATTCTATAGGAAATAGAGGGAATCATAATTGGAGGACAGAAACACGTACAAAAGAGGATTGGAATTGTACTCGAATATACACATGTGATACCCCAGATGATGAGATAGGTTTAATGCCAGTCAAAACACTTTTGCAGTTGGGATGTGAATGTCGGGGATATAATCATACGATTAAAGGATCTGTGAAAAACATTGATTGCCGTACCACTACAGTTAGGAGCCCAGGAAATTTAGTATGGGTAATGGGACATGGCCAGTGGGCCACCCACATACCCATAGATGGTCCGGTTGTACCTGTCACACTGGGGATACCTACTCTCTGTCCATTCTGGAAGCAAGACAAGTTAACATCAGTAGAAATACAACCACGAGGGAAAAGAGAAATTAGTAAAGATATTGATGACCTGGGGTTGGGAGATTGGCATGAACCATCAGCAGGAATTAAATTTGGATGGGCATTAGAGTCTCTATTTACACCAATCTCAACATACCGGAACAGAGAAATGTTGTTTAAATTAATGGGACAAACTGAAAGGTTAGCAGCAGTCACTAAGAAGGGATTTAAAGATCTAAATTTACAATTACAAGCCACCTCTAGAATGACCATACAAAACCGCATGGCATTAGACCTAATATTACTTAAGGAACATGGAGTTTGCGGCTACCTGCATGCAAAGGACGAGCATTGTTGTGTACACATCCCAAATGTCACTCAAGAAGTAGAGAAAGATATTAGCCAATTAGAACAAATTGACGAGAATGTTCATGAATTGCAAAAAGAAACAGAGCATAATTGGATAGGACAATTATTCAGCTCCCTAGGTCTTCATGTGTCAGGATGGATATCTTCTGTTATCCAGTACGGAATATTAATTGTAATAATTATTGTCATAGCCATAACTGTTTACAAGTGTCTTTTAGGAATGATTGTAAAAGAAGGTCAACATACGAGACGCATCATGAAAGCTATAACAAGGAAAGAAATAATCTCACCGCAAAATGAATCACCTCCTACCTACCAAGAAACTACAGCCTGAAGATTGCTGTATTTGAGCATCCTTGCAAGCAAAGCCTGAAGAATGCTCAAAAGGGGGGACATGTTGCACAGCAATTTAAATTAGTAGTAGAATGGCTAAGGCTTAGTAGAAGAGTAGGCCTAGAAAGCAACTTTGTTTGTGTGTGAAGTGGAAACCATAATCAAAAGATCTAGTCAGGCATGTATGCAACGATTTGTTACCTAGGATGTGGTTAAGGTCTGTTAAACAGTTTCTAGGGATAAGACAACTTAAGCAGATTTATGATTGGAGTAGATGATTATTAATTGTTATCAGTATGAAGTATGAGCTTGTTTGTAACTGCACCTGGTTTGCTGTGGAAACTGTAACTGGTTTGCCGTGGAAACTGCACATAAACTTGTTTGTGTATAAAAGCTGAACTGAAAATGAGGGTCTTCGGAATCCTGACTTTGGACGCTAGTCCTCAGGTTCCCGGGGCCCCGAATAAAGCACCGCATAAACCGGCACTCTGTTGGTTTGTGTTTCTTTTGGTTACGGGCAACATCAGGGCATTAACAAGAAGAGGAATTTTTAATGAAAAACGAACACATAAGAAATCATGATTATAAAATAGATTTATACCTATGACAGTTTGTGTATGTGTGCAAATTTGACTTGACATAAATTATAAACCAATTACAAATATTTTACTTATAGATTAAAAAGAAGTATTTCAAAAACCTCATTATGCACTGAAATAAATATATAAAGTATAATTCTTAAAAGTAAAAAACAGAAGAGTCCTATCCTGTTCATGATACAGACAAGTGCCACCAGATATGTAGGTGATATTGACCTCTAGGAGAACCATTTCTTCCACATTAACAACACAACTAGGTCTCCCCCATTTCCCCCCCCCCCCCCCAAATTCAGTGTGGGAATACAAGTTTTCTTCCACATTTCTAATTATCTACAATGGTTATATAATTACTGGAAAACTAATTGGTATCTATTACTTTCTCAGAAGTAGTGTTGAACCTCTGTTAGTGCTTCTAGCTATGCTATCAAACTGGGATACCAGCATAACCAACATGACTCTAGAGTCATGGTGAGTATACTCCATAAATTTAAAAGGGTATTGCTAAATTACCTGTTACCTATAAATCTCAACTTGAACATTTTGATATTCTGCGAAATGCCTACTCCTTACTATGTTGTTCAAGCATCTTTAGCAGAGAGCTCTCTGTGATTTTGTTCAAATGAAGCTGAAAACTGGTAACTGAAGTCAACAAAGAAAGTTTGCTGTGTGATTTCCTTAGAATGGGAAATGTAGGACAGGCATATGAATGAAATCTGTCTGTGGCATATGTGTCACATACAAGACATATTTGAAACATTCTACATATTGAAACGCTTGTCACTAAAATAATCAACAGAGAAGTGCAACTAAAGAAACAAAAGTTACTAGTGGACTGCAGTGGCCTTTGGAATTTTTCTGTCACCCAATGGTGTGATTGTGTGACTGTCCTTGATTGTCTCTGTTGAGTCTAATATGACCTGGGTTTGCTGATGAGACGTATTTTTTGTTTTCACTGTCTTTTCCTTATGATGGTTCTATCTGGAAGGATTTTGTGTCAATTTAAGGAACACATTTTATTAGCTGGGATGCTCAGTGCTCCGTTGCTAGCAAGCTTTCTATGGTTATATGTAGTAATCAATAAGTGTCACTTAGGGAATGAGAGATTGAATGAATGAAGATTTCATATACTGTAGAATATTACTTTCTTAGTACAGCAGCTCTGACTTTTACACGAAATTTTATTTAAGTGAAAACACATATGAGAGTGGTATTCTGCATTTTAATTCACCATTTAGCAGAAAAGTTGTACTTTAAGCCTACAGTTTTGTCTTTTACATAAGGACATTTTTCAAATATTTAGGGATTTTTGTTGTTTTTTAAACAACATTTTTTGTATATGTATTAAAATGCTGCTGTATAATTATAAACTTCTTCCTAAAATGTTTGACTACTATATTTTATCCTCAGTAATTCAGAGAATCTTTTTTCTAATAAATATTTAACATAATACTTTAAAATAAATGAGTAAGAATGAAAACAGTGCCATCTGCTTGCTCAGCTTGACTTACTTAGCCTAGCCGGTAATTTATTTTCTATTTGCAGTAAATTTGGAGCAAAACTTCCATAGTATCTCCTAAATGAGTTAAAACTACTGAAGACAAATGTAAAAAGAAAGATTGAAATAGATTCTGGATAGACAATGGATTTAGAGCAGCAAAAAAAATGGAGAACTCTGGCTAAGCTTTGTACCAAACTTCAAGTACTTACTTACTGGTACTTTTATTTCACACAACTAACAAAGGCTACCATAACAATGTTTTTTGTTTGTTTGTTTTCATTTTTTTTTAATGTTGAACTGGTGCTAAGAGAGGGGTGGTAGATTTCTGGATTCCATCTGTTGAAGTTGGACATCTGCAGTCTGTAATCTCTAGCTATGATAGGCATTGTTCTTCAAATTGTCATATAGCCCTGAAGACATTGTTTTTGCTTCTTTTGAACAAGAGACCAGCTGCAGAATTCTTCTGTCATTGCACCTCACCATTACACTACAACAGAGGATCAGATCAGGGTAGAAAGCCTCATTGTGGTAGCTAAAAAACAGACATAAAATAAAAAGTGTACTGAGAAGTACTCACAGTCTGGCCTTTGGCAATAATGAAGAGGTAGATGAGCCAGGTGGAGAGGGTTGGAAACAGTGAGATGCAAAAGCTGAAGTGAAACAGGAAAGTTATTTAATGTTAATAGCTTTCTAACAATTTCTAGCACAGTAGATATTGTCAACAGGGAGACATAGAGGGAGAGTATGAGAGCATATAAAAGGAATTAGTGGGTGGTCAAATAATTTTCAGTGTGAAAGATTACGAAAACCCAAACAAACATTTTACAGAAATGCTATTCCTGAAAAAAAAAAAATAAAAAAAAGTCTTGTCCAGATATTAAAAAGAAGGCAGTTAAATGACAGTTTATAAGTCACCAACCAACCAGGCAAACAAAAACTACAACAAAAGAAAACAACCAAGCAACCAAAAAAACTCCCACCCCTAATGTCTAAATATTTCAGTGTGTTTAAGATAGACTTACTGCTAAAAGGGTAGAGAAATGGTCTAAGGAATTTTTATATTCAAGACTGATGGGAAAGTCTGGACTGTAAAGGAAGCTGAAGCAAGTCTCTAAGGCATACATTTATAAAAGCTAACCTGAATATGACCGTATTATCACAACTTTGTATACACATAAGTGACAGGATCCTCCACTGTGGCCAGAGCACTGATGTAGACCTGATTATGTCTTTTCCTCTAAGAGTGAATCCTCTGCAGCAAAAGAATTCCTGAACTGAAATGTTCAATTTTGTTAGGACACAGCAATCTTCTAACTGAGGAGTTTTGCTGGGCAGAGAGAGGAAAATTAAAGGACATTAATAATGAAGCCCACCACATGTTCACTGTGGCTTTTTCTTCAGTCTTGCTCACATCAGCAGCTTTCAGTGCTTCCTGGCTGCCATAAACTGTCTTGTTTGTTTGACAACTGTTCTGTGTCATTAATTCTCCTAGTGTTCATGTCTGTGGATCACGTCAAGGACTCATTTTTATTTGTGTTCATGGTCATCTTATGAAAGATCATGAGTGGCGGTCTGAAAAATCAAAGCTAGACACGATTCCAGTATGGGGAAATTGGAATGCTTTATTGAACATGAGAACACAATTTTAAAGGCATCTGGGGCTGGACATGTTAATGAAGGGGACAACCTATGTTAATTGGGGAGTTACACAAGTTTTTACTGCAATTTCCAAAGAGTTAATTTTTCTCCAAGTAGGATTACATGGGGGATAGAGGGATTACAGGGGTTTAGACATGGTTTTAACAATCATCTCAAAAAGTCCTTTCTTAATCCTTCTTGGAGCCGGGTTTGTATCTCCGGGTTGCACATCAACAGGTCTCAGGACAAGGGTCCAAATTTCTTGAATCACGAGATATTTGTCAACCTTGTTTTCCAAGGTTTGTGATTCAACTTTACTGAGCTTCCTTTTGCTGAAAGCTGGGTTTGGGCTCCCACAATCATGTTTATTTAGAAATATTTCTTTTTCTTTTCTTTCTTGGCCCTCAAGGATTCTTCAAACCAGTTGAAATATGCATTATACCTGTATGATTAAATATGTTTTTGCAAATGGATGAATAGGAAAAACACGTCTCTCGTCACATAATGACAGTCTGATAATGAAGAAAATTATCAAATTCCCACTAGTTGTTTAAAATCCCAGTTGTCAAAAAGAAATTCTTGCTCTCAGAAGCTCAAAAATTCTATAGGTCAGAAACAATTTTTTGCTATTTGGTGTTGCTCCTACCATGGAAAAGATAAATCCAACTTACTCAGATAATTAAGAAAGTTTTATGGTTGATTATTACCAAAAGTCACAACCAGCTGGGTAATTTCACTCTCACAATGAAGAATTTGAGTTATTAATTCCTGACCCTGAGATCAATTTGCTGGAAAAAATTTGGGAAAGAGAGAGAGGGTAAAGTTTTCAAAAGTGGGCTGGAGTCCTGAATATTTTCTCTCTTGATTGACTAAACTTGAAAGCATTAATTTTTAATTTTTACCCCCCTTTTTTTTTCCTAACATCTCTGTGCCGCAATCTGTGAAATCTTAAAGTGCTTCCACATTTGAATATAACTCCTTGTCAACTGGATGGCTTTAACTGTAGTCTAGAAAGGATGGAATATATTTTCTGAGTCAAAATAGGCACCTTTCCAAAATTTAATTTTCTAGCATTACACAGTACTTTTCAACTGAAGAGTTCATAGAAAAATGTGATTACTTTTAGGAATTATACCACTATTCGTAATAACTCAGAGCAGAAACATCTGTCAGAAAAAAAGCAGGGGTTTTTACATATAGATGGAAGCAATGTTAAAGTTGTTTTGAGAATTAGATTACCACATTCCTTCAGTATATTCATTTTGATATATATATGGAAAAAAGTTTCTTAATTGTGTGTTAATTTTTGAAGTAGAAATACAATTTCTAATTCTATTTTATCATGCCCATTTTCCAACTGAATTCAGAAATTTTTTTATTTAATGCATTAAATGTTCCTATTTCAGTGTTTTTACCAATGTATCTGACAGACATTTTAGGATGACGCTGTCCATGATTCAAGGTTTTGATGTCATATCATTTCACCTAATATAGTCAGGTCTTTAAAAATATGAACTCCTGTAGTCTGTTATAACTAATACTGGTTTTAAAAGACTGATAAGCTACCGAGATGAATGCAAAAAGACTTACTGTAATATTTATTAGTCTATAAGTTTTCTAACTTTAAGGGAACATGCTACTCTTCTGATAACAGTTGCAGTAAGATGAAGATTATTCCATTGTTTTTCTGCCCTGCAGTAACAAGCATTTTGAATTTTACTATAATACAACATACATTAACTTTCTACTCAGTGATCAAATAGCGAACATTTTTGTTTTACAAGCTTATCTATATTTTCATACTTTTCTATAGCTTTTTTGCAAAATATCCATTATAAACTCTGACTTTTAAAATGATATTAGTTTTCTTCATACTTTTCCAATGTTTTTTAAAATTATTTTATTTTCCAATATTACTTTTAAATTGAAAGAAAAAATATTCTTATAAATATGTTAGAGAGTCTTTGTCACAACAAACCCATGCAGTGCTACAGACTGGTCACAGAGTGGCTGGAGAGCAGCCAGACAGAAAGGGACCAGGCAGAAAGTTTGGATTGACAGGAAGCTGAACATGAGCCAGCAGTGTGCCCAGGGGGCCAAGAAGGCCAGTGACATCCTGACCTGGATCAGGAACAATGTGGCCAACAGGTCGAGGGAAGTGATTCTTCTCCTGTACTCAGTGTTGGTGAGGCCACATCTGGAGAACTGTGTCCAGTTCTGGGCCCCTCAGTTCAGGAAGGATATTGAGGTGCTGGAGCAGGTCCAGAGAAGAGCAACAAGGCTGGTGAAGGGACTGGAGCACAAGTCCTATGAGGAGAGGCTGATGGAGCTGAGGTTGTTTAGCCTGGAGAAGAGGAGGCTCAAGGGAGACCTCCTCACTCTCTACAACTCCCTGAAAGGAGTTTGTAGCCACGTGGGTGTCTGTCTCTTCTCCTGGGCAACCAGCAGTAGGACAAGAGGACACAATCTTGGATATTAAGAAGAAAATTTTTACAGATAGACTAATCAGACGTTGGAATGGGCTGCCCAGGGAAGTGGTGGATTCACTGTTCCTGGAGGTTTTTAGGGTGAGACTGGATGTGGCACTTAGCGTGCTATGGTCCAGTAACCACGGTGGTGTTGAATCAAGGGTTGGACTTGATGATCTCAAAGGTCTTTTCCAACCCAGTTGATTCTATGATTCTATTCTATGATTCTATGCTTAGAAAAAAATATTTCAGAAACTAATTCCACATTGTATGCACTTGAAAAAATGCAAGAAGTTGCCCTTGGGTATAATACATATAATTTGCATACATACCTACATATATGGTCAGATATACCTCATTAGGATAACTTTTTTCAGAAAATCATAACTTTAAATTCAAATTATGTCCAACTGCAACGGAAAAAAATTACAAAGGACAAACTATGTATAACTTTTTGGTGTTTTTAATAGCAGTTGACCTTTAATAACTTAGTAGGCTACATATGTTATCAGTGGTATATCTGCAATAAAATGCTTTTCTTGCTCCTTAATATAAGTCACACCTCCCTTAGTAGTTGCACCCATTTTAAGAGCAATAGTCCACAGTCACAGGGCCCTGAGTACCCTGACCCAAGTCTCTACTTCCAGTTGAGGGTAGGACAAAATTCTCTCCATAGGTCATCTCCTACCCAGACATTACTATTATTCTGCACTGTCCTTTAGTGAAGTTTAAGCAACAGAAATGCAGCAACACAGCGCATTTCAGTGCTAGAAGACATTTTCAAATGAGTAGGAGAGTCTTCATGAAGGACACAGCCCACAGCTGACAAAAAAGTCCTCTCTTCATATACAGTCATTTGTTCAAACTTAAACATGCACAAATTTTGTCTCAAAAAACGCTTGGGATTTTTTTTTTTTTTTTTTTTTTTACTTCTTTAACTATCTCTCATTAGCTAGGGTTTCCATTACCAGAAACTTTTTGTGTGGTGAAGTACATTCACCAATCAATTTCCATTGGAAATAGGTATTTCTTTAAGATACTCAGAGATGGAGCTTACCACACTGCTGTGTTTATTTTAATAATCTGTTTAATTCTGTCAAAACAGACACAAGCTTTTTTTATTAACATCCAAGCTGAAACTCTCCTTCACCATTTCTTCCCACTACTACACCAGTTGCAGAAAATTTTCTAAAATGCTCACAGAAATCAAGCTTCACTAGTCAGTTATAGTGGATGAAAATTGGCTTGTGAAGCCTTAAAAGCCTGCAATTTATCATTAATTCAAATGGTACAAACCCATTTAATTTGTATGAAAGCTGTCCCATGATCCTGTAAAGCACCTAAGGATACAATCAGTAAGAATAAGGCATCCAAAGGATACTTCAGACAAAACTAAGATAGCAAAGCTTGCAATCTAAAATAAGTAAATTATTAAATAAGTAAAAATGGTTTGACGTTAACAATCTCTAGGAGCACTCTGTTTATAAGTAAGCACAGGGCAGTACTCCAGTCTAAATATCTCCCAATCTCTCTTCCAGTTGCTCCTGACCTGCACGGAGGAGCTGGGGGTTCTTCTGTGTAAGTCCCCATACCTAAATGGAAGATTCAACCTAGTTGAACTGACAGCATTTAGTATGTAGTGGAAGGGCTGGTCTGAGAAAAGACAAGCTATATTTAATGTTCCATGAAGATGTTCACAACCAACACACTTTTATTTATTCTTTTAATAGTGTGATCCTGCTATTAGGTACCCTGAGTATCTCTGTTTCTTCCATATAGCTGTGCTACCTTTCCAGACTCTGCTCCCACAAATGCTTCTGTATTTGCCTACTGAAACTTAATTTACAAGTACTTTTTGGAACAATGCTTGGAAGTCAGATTTTTCCCAGCTAGTTCCATAATCACTAGAAAGTATATACTCAGCCTATCACTCAAATTATTTTCCTCTGTCCTCTCCTGAAGTGGTAACTTCTAGAAATAAGTTGATATAACTGTTTCAGTTTATAGAAGCTCTCCATGACTAGCTGTTTCCCATATTACATTCTGTAAGAGTGAGTGGTAATGTTTTATACATATTTGCATATGGAAAAAGCACCATCTCAGTGCTATTAGATCATGAAATTCTAGTCACGCAGTTTATAGTGAAACCGTTCGAGAATGATTACCTTCAGTAAATGTAAGAAAATGATATGACTTTGTCCTATTACAGAAAATTCTATTTCTATTTCTTTCTATTTCTATTTCTATTTCTTGTCTCTTATAATTTCTAAAATAGAAATTGGTATGTATAAAGATTTTGAGATGCATCTATCAGACTGCATTCAATCTCCTTCTATGGAGAAGATGTAGATTGGTCTCAGGGAAAAGAAAGAAAAAGGATGCAGAGGCTAGTGGCTTGCATAAATTGATACAAGAAGCATTGTGAGCCCTTGAGTATATATGCATAGTGACACTCTTCCAGGCTTCCCATTTTAGGAAAAAGAACATGATTAGTTCCTGGTAGGCTGATCCTGGCCAAAAACTATTGAAAGCATTCTGGGTGCTGTCTGATAGATGTCACAGAATATGAAGAATATTTCAGGTAGCATTGATTTATTTGAGAGCTTTACCAAACTTTAGCCTAATGGTGTTTGATGAAGACTGTAAGATCTTTATTCCCTGGCTTCTCTTGTATCCTATACTGTTACATGTTTTCTGACATACTGGTGTTTTGCACAACAGTTGTGTGCAGAGGACTGGGAGGAATATCTGTCAAAGATGCCATCTCCCACAACATGTCCTCAAGTAGTCTCTAATACAATTGTTGTCCATCCTTCTACACAGTGGTGTGACACATATAAGAAAGACTTTGTATAGGTACTTGGTTGTTGGTTTTAGGGCATTTTTTACATCGCTACTTAGAAAATATATAGACTCAAAAGAGTAACATTTAAAATCTAACCATATACATTAATTTTTACTGATTGACCTGAGTTGCACACATCACAACATCAGCTCCATTAGCTTTGGAGTTCTAGCACCATTTTGATGGATTTCTCAATTCAGATGCCTAGATTTTGTGGCCAAAGCTCTTAGACTTGTTTGATAAAGATGCATATATTGCCAGTATGCCTTTACAGGACAAATAAATAAATATTTATTTATTTAATAAAATACTCCTACAAGTACATAAATCTGTAGCTTTGGGCCTTCTAGTAAATAGTTTTGAAAGAAAACTATATAGCTTTGGAATGAACCAGAACTCTTTCTTCTCAGATGTAACAAACTCTCTTTTCAGATTAAATTACATAGCTCACACACTGCACAGTTTAATCACAGATAAATGTAAGTTTCTATAGTTAGGTTATTTTATGCCAAGGTTTTTGTCTTTTCAAGATTTTACAGCAAACTACAAATCAAAATACAAATTCAATGTATTAATTATTACTTCTGATTCCCGCAGCGCCAATTAATGTCAAGTCACCCACCACTGAATAAAATCAGAGATTCTGAGAAACGTTCTTGGCATTAATAAAAGCTCAACAGCCATTATTTGCTTCATATACTCCAAAGTAATCTTGATTAGTGCTTAGGGAGCAATGTGCTTTTTCTCTCAGCTTAATGTTGATGTAGTTTTAAAAAGAAAAAAAAGTACTCCTGTTTTCTGATATAAAGATATTTTAAGAGTGTATTTTTTGTTTCTCATGTTAATTAAACTAATAAATTTGTTTATGAAATGAGCTTGACATTGACATTTTGCTTATGAGAGAATATAACAATAGAAAAAGGTGTGCCGTATATGCTTTCAATAATTTATTGCAGGTTGAGACATAAAATTACAAGGAAAGAGCAAATTTAAGAACACCAGCTGATGAAAACTGGGGATATAGATTTGAAAACAATGGTGAAGTTGTACAATTAGTTAAAGAACAGTTTGAAACCACTGAAGAAGAAATGCAGAAGACGACCCAGGCAATGAAATTGTGCTGCATTAGAACTGTAAAGAGTAAACTAAGACTCCTTCTATTTTAAAATGTACAGAATTTGAACTTCTGTTTAAAACTGTTTATCTTAGCACATTTGTTAACACAAATCAAATTATTAAACTCTCGGATATTGATAGCAGAGCAACTGATATGGACCAGCACCTTTAAATTAAAAGCAACTCTTAAATGTATGTAATGCCTTACTGGCATAGGGAAGAGGGGGAGAGAAGGAGGATGAATAGCTCTATTTAGTTGTGCTGCTTTTATACCTGTGAGTCTGCTGAAGATAGTCCTGCTTCTCTCCTGTAAATCCATTACTTTCACTGGAATTGGGTGGTTCCCAGAGAGATTCCTTCCTAACTGCTGAAAGAAACAGCAATTTGTCCTGACTCTGGCCAGGACAGTGTTAATTTTTGCAGTAGCCAGGAGGGGGCACGGCTAGAACTGAGAGGTTATTCTATGCCACCTCCCTTCATTTTCCAGGGATGGGGAAGGGCTCACTTCTAGGTCATCATAGTGTGGCGGAGGGAGAAGTCAGCTATTGTCTACTCTTGGTACAGGGTGTGTGGGGGTTCCGTGTGAATCTTTTGTTTCCTGTACCCTTTGTCATTAGTATTGTTACTGTTACTCTTCATTTTATAGTCTCATTGCTGTTTCCAATAAATTGTTATCTCAAACTGTGTTCTTTACCTTTTGTACCTCCAATTCTGCTCTCCATACTGCTGCAAGGGGAGGGGGAAGAGAAGGGGGACCAAGAGACTGGAACACGGTTTGCAGAATCTCAGTAGGAGCACTAAATTCAGGAATACTCTTCCTAAAACACAACAAAATTTTAGGATGTGACAGAGATGACAAACACTTTGGGTCACTTGAAAGCAGCATGTGCGTTTAGGTCCTGAGTGCAGATCAGATTGAGCAGATTGACAGCCCTTGCTAAACATGCAGCAGTTATGGAGGGTTCTGGAACAGATTTCCTATTTACAGGAACATAGATAATGGCACTTCTTGACACATGTCAGATGCCAAAATGTACACTTTATAGTCTTTAATTAATGGTCCTCCTCTGCTTCTTTTTTGCAAAATTGCTTCCAAGTTCAGCTCTCCATTAGACTTTTCACCACATTTTCCTATTCCTTATCATATAAGAATTCTGACCATCAAATTAGACAGTCAGAAATCATGAAGACTGTGCCTAGTGGGCTTCTATCTCTTCACTGACCTACTTAACTGATCTGAAAAACATGTGCTACCTACTTTTGCTTACAGTTGAGGTGTCCTATGTCTAACTCTGAATCTTGATACTGAAGTGAATCTGACTGTCCCAATAATTTCAGTCTGCAGTAATTTTGTTTTGTCCTTATTGAAGCTTTGTGCTAATGTTTAAAGCTAGATAGTTTAGGTAATTCCCTTCATCTGAGTTAGCAAAAAAGTCATGCAATGATTTTAGAATTTATAAGAAAATCACTTAATATTCATCTACTTGTTAGTCGCTGTTTGTAAAGCAGAACATAAAGTCTTATTTTCTGCTAATTTTCCTGTGTATTGCCAAAGCTATTTTGCTTGCCAAATTATATTCATTCTTTCCCAGAAGCTCATAAAATTATATAGAAGACTATTATTCATCTATGCTCTTTACTTTCACTCTGATTTGTATTCTAGTCAGAATAATTGAACCTACTATCTTGTGGCAAAAATATTCTAAAGGATAAATTTCTATTACTAAATTATCTTATGGAATTTTTTCATATGTCATTTTACACAGGTTATATCACCTCTGTGTTTTGATATCTAGCAGAACTGTCATTATTTTAGCAAAGAATGTTGTAAAGAAAAGTAAAAAACAAGATATAAAACAATATGAAGTACTGTTCTTCTTCTGTTACACAGATATACTTTTTTATAAGAATCTATTTTCCTCTAACATCTGTATTTTCTGCAAAAGGAAAGGGAAAATTAATTAACTCTTCAAGTTGCATAAATATAGTAGAACTGAAAGTTTTTCATTCCAAAAGATTATTCTCATTATTATTACTTTAAACAGAAAAATCACACACACTATTAAAAGTTTAGTTAATTTGTTTTGTGTTTTTTTTTCCAAACCAACTTACTTTATGCTTACTTTTTAGCTTAATATACAGTAGTTAAAGAAAAAAGGGAAAGAACACAACTTTTAAAGCATAAATCTGTAGCTGTATGGCCTGAATTTCTAGGAATTTTGTAAAGTCCCAGTAGTCATTTTACTATTTACTGCAAGAATTTAGCAATCTTAAAATGGCACAGATGAAAATGAGAGTTCTATCAGGAGAAAGAAGAATCTCCCTTGTGCACACTTGAGCAATGCCTTAGCAGGGTCTGACAGGTTTGTCTTGAAGTAATGGAAAGAGAAAGCTGGAGTGCAGTTCCAGAGCTCTGTGCATGGAGGGATTTTCCACAAGTGAATTTCTCCTTTCTTTGATAGAAGATATTTAGCTGTCTTCAAGAGCTAGGATGTTTTCCCTGAGCAGACTGCTGTTATCAAGAATGTTTCACCTTATTAAGTTTTTACTTAGTAAGGAAAGTTTTCACTTTTGTTGAAATGCATATTTTTGAAAAATACTTGATTTTTGATATCCATTTTATTTTCTATTAAATCTTCAATGTTTTAACTTAAGAATATTTCAACATTTAACCTAATATTTTTTATGTTATTTTTATAATCTTAAAATTATTTTATTGCATGGACTTTTACAGTTGATTACCTCTAGGAGTATGCTAACTTTTTAATTTTGTTTTATTATTTAAATATTTGATTTATTATGTAAGTTCACTGATGACAGGCTGTTGCAGTAACTTCCCTTTATAATTTAAAAATAAAATCATAACTATAATTTACATTATGTTATGGTTGTGCATATTAATAGTAGTTATTCACTTCTCTATTTAATCATGTACTGTTCATAAACAAATGGATAGATATAGGTAATATGCAATGAAATACTTACATTCCCAAAACCTAGAAATAAAGGTAATTTTACTAAATTAATCATGGAAAATTAGTGGCCTAAATTTCAGAAAGTCAATATCACATTATGAATATTTTTAGAAAACTTGTGCCTTAGAAATAACCTATTACTGACTCGGTCACTTTATCTTACTTTGTAGTATTTCTTGGCTTGTGTACCAAGAGTTTGAGGTTACCTTTCTTTAAATGTTAATGCAATTTTTATACCATTTTAGGGCACTCCTACTGTCTTAAAGATTTGCTGTAAATGCTTCCAACAGGTGAAATCTGTTGATCCCTAAAGGCAGATATGCATAAACAAGGTATTCTCATGGCTTTCACTTTGTATTTTTCAGGAGTGGATTTGATGTCTAAAGAAAGTGTCTTTCTTAAATTGAAATTTCTGGTAAAACAGATACTCATTTACACATCAGAACATCTCCTTTAATCCATGTATTTGTCAACACAAAAATTTTCCACTGCAGCCGGTACATTCAGCAAATTATTGTGATTGCATATTAATTGGAAATAGAGAAGACTAGTGTTACACAGGTTCTTATAAGCTCAAAAATCGTGTTGTTCCTATTACCTACTACATATTTTTCATTAAATTGCAATTATTTCTGGATTTAACCTTCAAGATCCCAAAATATTTTCTCTCAGAGAATATGAAATCCCAAGTAAGAAGATTTAAGCCAAGATATAAAAGTGTTAACTTGTTTAGAAAGAGACAGGGAATTATCTCACAATAAAAACTCTGTTGATATATAAAGACAAAAATACATGCCAAACCTACATCACCGCAAGCAGAAACAAACCATCGCACAAACAGTGTTCAAGAGACTTTGTGATGACTATAAAAGAGCAAATGAAAGAAAGATTATACCAAAACATTAATTGTACTAAGTAAAAGAACCAGCCAGACCCACTAATTGACAAGAAAGATAAGGAATAAGGAGCTTTTTCTCCCAGTTCTCATATCATTCTGTTGCAGGTAAAGAGAGAAATGAGAACAGTGAAGACAGAGTCATAAATCATCATATATACAAATACAACTACTGTTCTCATATTTATGAGAACACAGCATATATATATGTATGTATGTATGTATCTAACAAACAAGCAAGTAAACAAACAAAACAGAAGATAATTTGTAAATTTAAACTGTAGGAATAAGAAACACACATGTATTTGTTTACCACATCCATTGTAAAGTTTTGTGGGGAACAGCTTACACCACGGGCAGGAGTGCTCAGTTCAGGACAGTTTTGCTGCTATCAGGACTCAAGATAGCTTGAGTACTAATCACTTTTCTAATTACAAAAGTGACATATCTTTAGAATACAAAAGAGTAAAATTAAGGTAAAGTTATTAAATAGAATTTTTTCAAACTTCACTTGAAAAGTGCTCAGTGTCTAAAGAGATAACATAGAGTATAATTTAAATTTATAGCCTAACAACCTCAGTACAGAGCAGCTTGTTCATGAGTTCTATCATTGGTTCTGACAGAATTTTCTTCTTCTAGTGTTGCTTAATTCACTCACCCTCACTGTTTTTATCATGGAAATGTTACAAGACAATTAAAACAGGGTTTATTGTAATAACATCACACGAATTTATGAAAAACAATTTACTGTAAGTTTTACATTGCCAAGTGGTTTGCAAGCACATTTACTAAAACTGTTAAAAATTGCATTAGCTTGTGCCCTGTAATTTTTGCACTTTCTGTTCTCCACATATTTTCTCCATAACATGAAATAACTTCACTTTTGAGAAAATTAGTGAAAAATGAAGCTTGTACATTTAAACAATCACTTGAAAACATGTGCTATCGCATGACGATTATATTAATAATAGGATTAATAATATAACCCTAATATGAAGACACTTTTTCTAGGTTTTATGTTATGTACATAAGAGTCTTTAAAATATCAGGCGTAAAACTTTTTTTTTTTTGAGAATAATCCTCATTTAAATTGCATTTGTCATGGACAGATTGCTGCAGGTACCATAAATAACTACTTCAGATTATTGGTATTTCCAGTTTCTTTTCTAATTTTTGTTTGCAGTGCTTGATCTGATATTTTTCTCTGTTTTCATCCTAGAAATATCATGTTCGGTGTTTGGCTTTACAGCTTGAGAGTGATTAAAAAGTCTTTCAGTGGCCTGAAACACTATACCTGGAGGCTAAAATTTTGATTCAGTTTTAACTTCAGTCCATCTGTCTCATGGAGTGAGTTAGCTCTGAAAGAAAATGTTGTCTGGTGAGTATCAAAGCTGAAGGGACAAACTCTGCCATGGAGTGGGCAAGGTCAGCTTCAGGTTTGTCTTGTGGAATTAAATTGCATAGACTTGTTTTTGGGACTGGGCTGTTATCTCTGCAGCTACTCAGCTCTGAGGGATTAGTAGCATTAGTCAATAACAGAAGGCAGAAGGCACATGAGTTTCCTTGCAGTGCGTGGATACTGCTTGTGAGTGCTTTGGCTGGGTATCAGTCACATTACCTGCTCCTTCTCTCTAACATCCAACACTGAACATACATCTCCATGATTCACCTGTCTGGACACACCATCATTCACCTGTCTTACTCATGGCTGGATTTATTTCTTCTTGTTTTTTTCACTCATTTAGAAATAGGTACTTTTGATTTGAATTGACCTAAGGTACTTCTGCTGTTACTTGACTTCTCTTCTTAAGTCAAAACTAGACAAACTTTAACAGATGTGAATATGTAAAAAAACAATATGGACAATATCTATTGCCATGAATATATTGACAATTTTTAGGGACTAGGATTAACAGAAAGTAAAACTCTGAGGTGAGGGAAAACAATCTTTTTAAAAGCTGTAATTGCCCACTATATATTCCTATATGAAGACAATTTTTGCAAGATATTTTGTAATGGTTTTCTATAAATCAACCTGTTTAAGCATTTGACCACTCTCTTGGTAAAGAAATGCTTCCTAATTTCCAATCTCAACCTGCTCTGATGTGCTTTGAACCATACCCATTTGTCCTGTCACTGGATCCCAGGAAGAAGAGATCAACACCTTCTTCTCCATTTTCCCTCCTCAGGAAGATGTAGAGAGCAATGAGGTCATCCTTCAACTTCCTTTTCTCCAAAAGGAAGGCAAGCCCTAAGATGTCGTCGGCTCCTCATAGGACATTCCTTCCGGTTCTTTCATGAACTCCGTTATCTCCTCTGGATTCATGGGCCTTCATATCCTTCTTAAATGTGTGACCCTATTCTATTCTATTCTATTCTATTCTATTCTTCTATTCTATTCTATTCTATTCTATTCTATTCTATTCTATTCTATTCTATTCTATTCTATTCTATTCTATTCTATTCTATTTACCTTTGACCACACATTAATCTGAGTGAGATCACAGCCGTGCTGAATACAGTGGGATAATCACCCCTTTTCACATGCAGGTTATGTGGTGTTTGATGCCCCCCAGGATGTGGTTTGCCCCCTTGGCTGCCAGGGTACTGCTAACTCATATTAAGCCTGCTGTCAACCAGCACTCCCAGATCCCTTTCTGTAGGGCTGTACTCCAACCATTCCTCTCCCATTTTATACTTGTGCCTGGTGTTTCTGCAGATGTAGAATCCAGTGTTCAGTCTTATTAAATTTCATGTCATTGGTAGTTGCCCAATGCTTAAATGTACCAGATCACTCTGCAGATCCTCATATCCCCTGAGAAAATCAACAGCACCTCCCAGTTTAGTATCATCCTCAATGGCATTGTTATAATTATTATATAATCATTTTAAGTAAAAGAAATGACAATTCATACAATTATTGCTCAATATTTTTGAAAACTTTCCTCCTTGTCCTCTTCCTTCTGCAATAATATAACATCCTCACATATGTTGATCAGAGTAATTCTATCACTAAGAATTACAAATAATAGCATTTTAGAAAGAATATCAGAACAAGGTAAGTGTTCTGCAATATTTTTGTGTTACCCTTTTCTGGACTCTATTGACTGTTCTGACACAGCTGAGCAGCTGAACTATGTTTAATAACTCTTGGTAGCTCTTCTTCCATTACCTTTTATAATTGCTTTTGAACTCTTACAATTTTTTCCATGCACAAGATCTTATTGAAGTAAGTTCCATCATTTAACTGTGCTTTATGTGGACTGTTTTTCAGACTGACATTTGACAATTTCATCTGCTGCCTCCTGTTTCTTGCATTTTGAGATTGCAAAAAAAAAAGCCCAACAAACAAAAACGAATCAAAAAGCCCAACAAGCCTGTTTCAACTTTCTTGGACATCTGTAGTTTGATATCATGTTAAAAATTATTTAACTTTTTCCTAGGATGACACAAATGTCATGACTGGCATGATTTTAACCACTAGTTATGTAAGCTCTTCTATTTTTGGTCATCATGTTACCTTTCTCTACACCTTTCCCAAGTGTTTTTTTTTTTTTTTTTTTCTGTTGTTGTTGTGTTTTTTGTTTGCTTGTTTGTTGTGGGGTTTTTTTGATTTTTTTTTGTTGGTTTGTTTTTTTTGGTTTTTTTGACCAGGGGAACAGAAATAAACACAACATTCCTGTTACAGGAACATTGTGTATTCTACAGTGCCACAATATTGTTTTCTGATTAGTTCTCCATTCCTTATCTAATAAATTGTAATACCCAATTTACTTGTTTGACTGCTTCTGAACATTAAAATGATTACTCTATTTTCATAGACCAATGTATTATAACTCTGAAATGTCTTTCCTCTGTAGTACAAGTTAGTTCAGAGTCCTTCATTGTGCATACAAAGTTAGAATTGATTTTCCCCTCATTTTTCCCCATGAGTATCACTAACAATAATACTGTTCAGCCTGTGAATTTAATCACTATAAAACATCATTAAGGCTAATTGAACATTTATATAGATCATCACAAAGCTTACCCTGTTATATTAGAAAGGGAAATAGATAAACTCTCATACATTTGGGCAGCGCTGTTTGCAATAAAGAAATTGAGTTTTATAGAACTTCTCCCCCCTTTCAGTTAGTTAGGAGCAAAATTTGAAAGTCTTCTGTAAGAAAGTTAAGAAATGCTGAATTTTCTGGCTCTGAAACACTTCAGCATGTTGTCACACATCTACTCAGTTTCATCATCAAGCATTCATTTGAATGAGTGGATGGAAAACCAGTCAGAATTTGAAGCCAATGTCTAAGGAAATGTTCCAGTAAAATACTACATAATATCCAGAGGGTAAATGTTTACATTTTGACTGCTATATTTTTCTGATTAGTTTTATTGGTAGAATCTAAGTGTTTGCTGTAACTTAATTATTCAGCAAGTGTATGCTATAAAGAATTTTCATTTTTCTGTAGCGTGTCTGATGTGACCCGTATCAGAGATAGGGCACCAAACAAGAAAGTCTTATGTACGTATGGGTATAAAAATTCCTATGTTACAATTATATGTTGTGGCGAAGTCCATTACCTTTCATGAAAATGAGAAGGGTATGGAAAAAGAAATTTGCAGCATATTTTGAAGATAAGACATACTTTGCCTTAATGTTTTCCCATCACTAATGTGTTTCACAGCTGAGTACCCTTGACTGAAAATGTTTAATCCATTACTGTCATGAAATGCAGCAAAAGTTTCTATTATGTTATAATGTTAAGCCTGATTATTAAGAATCTATATGAGATACTACCTCAAATTAATTGAACAAATTGAAATTTTAATTGCTATCAGTGATCTGGGCATATAGAATATGAAGCACTGCAACAAATGCCCTCATTAACTTATCTAGAGCTTTGAAAGCAATGTCTTTCATGAACTAATGCAGGAGGAGATGCTTATTACCTTCAGTGTCACAAGCAGGATGTTTGAATCTTGAAGAATATGATTTGAGAGAGAGATAAGAATGAAATATAAGCTATTTTATGGTAGGAAAGCAGAATGTAGAAAGGGAAATGTGGTCCTTTCAGTATATTTGTAAATGCAAATATTGGATGACTTCAAAGGATTTGCAATTAAATACATGGATTTAAATTGAGGTCAAATTACACTAAACATAATAAGTGGGTCACACTTAACCATAGCTGTAAAAAAAATTATGAGATGTAGCATATTAATCATATAGTGTTTTGAATATGGAAGATAATTGTCTTTTTCATTCTTTCAGGGACTGATTTAAATAAAAAAATGAACGCCATGGAACACAAAATATACTTCCTTGTTTTGCCTCTCTTCTATAAGCTCCTAATGGCAAGGCTGTGACAGATGGCCTTTAGGCCTCTTCTGGCCATCCTACTTTATGATCTCCAGTTAAGTCCAGGTCACATCTTCCATCTGAAAAACACTTTCTGGCAGCAGGAATTCTGGTTACAGACAGCAGATAAGAGGCTATACTGCAGGTTTAGAGACTCTGAGCAGCTAAAGTCTCCTCAAGCTGCCCTTAATACCATGTAAGCTTTAGCATCAGTTTTAATATTAGTCATTTTTGAATGCATATATTTCTAAGTAAAATGAATTAAAATACAGCATGGACTCATGCAAAATTGACTATTCCAGGACAGCTTGATATTTTTATTTTATAACTTGGATAATTTTCTAGATGAATTAAATGAAGTAAACCTCATTGATTGGTATATAGGAAGTGTAATCAGTAAAACATCAGGTAGAGAGTAGCAGCTATTTTGAAGCTCAGATAGTCCATTCCAGGTGTACTTGTGTAGGAGTGGGACTCAAATGCCTCATTCTTTTCTGGATGCCATAGGGTATCCAAGACCTTCATGTGGAACTGGTTGAAATAGCATAGAACCTATGGGAGATCCATGCTTCCTTGGAGTGCCAGCTGAAGATGTGGTGGATATGGTAAAGCCTCAAAGTATGGTTTGGCATCTGTGTTTACGCAGCCCAACCTCATCTTTCTTGTCTGCTTTAAAGTGCACAGACTCTACCCTTAAGCTCTGCTAGCTGTATTAACTAGGCCTTCATTTCCTGCAGTTGGGCCTTAAACACCCAGAACGGACATGGACAACTTATGCAGACATGGTCTCAATCTGAAGTTTTACCTCACTTGATAGTGACACTGGGGAAATTTTTAGGAAAACTAGAGGATGTAAGGGCTAAGACAATAGTTTTTAGGGGGATGTGGATCTGGTCCATATTAAACCATGAAAGGAAAGATAAATCAATGGGTTTATCTTACAAAAAAGACATTCTGAACCAAATTTCACTTGAGAATTGTACTAATGACCTTTAAATATTTGTTAATGGAAACAGGAAGTAAAATAAGTTCAGAACCATAAATGGTAAAAAAGAATTTTACAGGGCGTTTTGGATTACCTCAAGAAGGACTGAGATATTAGGAAGAGAATTGAGTAAAATAGTGCAAAATAAGTGGTCACGCTATTCAGGAACAGTTAGTATAATTTCTGGTATTGGCCAGAATCATCATCTGGAGATATCAAAGGAAAAAAAAGAACCTATTGTCTGAAGACAGGGTGATTCTGAATCACGAACAGGGTAGGGCAATGGAAAATGTTTGCATAAGAATACATATTTCCAGCTGAAACATAAAAGTATTCATGTCATGCTAGATATTGAACACATGTATTTAAAGAGTCAAAACATGATCCTGTTCATATTCTCCTCTGACTCCTTTTCTCGTCTCATTTGTTACTTACCTTTGTAATAGGCAAGTAAGAAACTTATACATAAATTCTTAAATGCCTACGGGATGATCATACAACCAACTGCTGAAATTACCCCATATGTGTCACCTTATATGTATCAAAAGCAAAAAAATTCAGACAATAAATTTTGCTAACAAATTTTCACTTGAAGAGCCAATTTCAGTTTCAGATAGTGAACTGATCCTGGTAGTGTTCTCTCTTTTCTGTTGCAAAAAAAAAAAGACTCTTTTCAAGTGGAATTTATTTTTTTGAATGCAGCTATTTTGTTAGGAAATATATATTTGCTCAGACTATCTCTCCCACTTAGTAAACTATTCAAACATGTAGACTTCTTCTGACTTATCTGAAGACTAAAATTAAGTGGGAACTGGTAAAAGTAAAATGGCTTAAATAATTTCTTTCAGAAATAGGAAAAAATAATTTGAAAAATTAATTAAAAAAATTACCACTTCTTCAGGTATGAAATTATCTTACGAAGATGAGTAAATAACCAGTACTAAACCTGGTCTTCATTTTATGTATACATTATAAAACTTGAAACAAATAGGTAGAGCTAGAGAAGATAACTGACCTTTTATGAAGCTTTAATAGTCACTATACATAGAAAGAGAAAGAATTCCAGAGTACTGACTACTTCTCTGTAGCATTCTACTATATATATTTTTTTATGAATAGAATAAGTAGTCCCTATACAAATTTCTGTCAAGTAGCAAACAAAAAAAAGATTTTTTCCAGACTATATTTCCCTATGTCACTGAGAACGCACACAACACAATAAGATTGTAAGGCTTGTGGCAGGGGGCTGGTTTCTTGCTATATGTTTCTGAAGTGCCAGTCATAAACTTTTTGTTAGGGATCCTGTGAGACTTAGGCTATAATAAAAATAAATATTTTAAAATATATATTGAATAAATATATATATTTTTTAAAGCTAAACCAATTTTACAGGAAACAGGTTAAATATGACAGATTTGATTTCAAAGTCATAGCTCATCCATGGTATAAAATTAAACCAAAACAAGTGTTTTAGGAATACCCAGCCTCTCTGATGACAGCATCTGAGACAAAAGGCACAAGCCTTTAGCGAATGAGGTAAGCTTCTTCTTCATCAGTCCGTCCCACTGCATTTCCTGAGGGGCCATTGGAATGTTATATGTATCTTGCTACAATACTTGAGTTATTCCAATTAATCCACTTTCATTCAGCTTCTCTCAATGGACTTGCTTCCCTTTTTACTGGCCATATCCAACTTCACTGCCTCAAAGCCATTTTGTCAAACTTCTTATTTTCTGCATAAGTCTCTATAATGTAGTAGGTTTATATCCCCCTCCTGCATGATCCAGTCAAACATCTCTAAAGAGGTGAAACCCATCTATGCTGTCACTTTCAAACCCTGTTCCTTCAGTACTCTGGGAACTACTATTTTGCTGTGCACAAGATATAGGAAGACATATATTAATACTCTCTGGAATTCCTTGTTCCTAAGGAACTCAGAGTGTAGTAGTCTATCAGCTACACTGCTTCCCAAATTCCCTTGCTAATTAAGCAGGACTTACAGGGAGAGGACAGACAGAAAGATGCAATAGAATGAACTTGGAAATGGGAGGAATACAAATGTGTTTGGCTGATCCACTGCCTTTACAAGCCAAATGCTGGAAATAGCTGCTCTTGCTGTGAAATGAAAACTGATGAACTTTCCATATCCTTCTCAAGCCATTGCAACATGAAACATTTGGGATTTTTGGACAATCTACATCCTGCAGGCTGATTTTCTAGAATATGTGCTCTCCTAAAAACAAGAAGTGAACAGATTCAGCAACTTTTCCTGCTTGTGGGTGTCAAAACCAACAAAATTAAAAGTCTTGAAAGAAGTAGTAAAAGAAAAGATATTTAGGTAATGACAACATAATTACTGTGTTCCTGATAATGCACGACCACAAGAAACTAATCTACATAATAATTTTCGGAAATACATGAAGATTATATTTCTTTCTGTGCAAACCATATATTTTCCATTCACATTCTGATTGTGCGATTAAACTTTTTTTTTTAAGTTCTAAGTAGGAGTAAAAGTACATACTTGTGTCCTATATCTAGGAATATAATCTGCAGTTGTCAGAAAACATAATTCCTTATATCCTTATATCAGTTCAGTTTTAGCTGTCACATTTGTCATATAATCCTAAAAAATGTACTCCAAAGATATTTAATATTGGTACAAATGGATAAAGAAATCAGAGTATTGTTCATGGAAAAAGGTTAGAAATACAGTACTGGTAAATTTCACAGGATATTTTTGTTGAAATTCTTGTGTGCTCAGCTATCCAGTAAACTGGAAAGGATCCTAAAGCTTAGTTTAAGCCATTTCAATTGATGCTAGTCTTGTATATATAATCTTCTCATAAACCTATCAGTGTGCTCACTTAGGCTCTGTAGTTGAAAAAGAATGCATGCAACATAAGTTGTCTAATCCATTTTTGTATTCTTAAATTACTGAAACAGGGAAGTTTCAAGTTCTTCAAGTTTTATAAAGAAGACGTGATATTACAAATGACCTCCGGATAGCAAATCTTGTTCTGAGAGTCATTTCTTTCATCTCATGCTTCTGAGATGAAAATAATTTTCATCTTCTTGGAAGTCTAATTAGTAATATGAAACAGAGATTATCCAATTATTTTGCATGTTTCAGTACAAAACAACAATGAAAGATTCTGTATATACATCGTTCAATTACATGAAATTCTAATTGAAAAAAATGCAGGTCCTCAGTTGGTACAGATCAGGAACAACTAGGAATGTAAAAGGATTTGTGTCAGGAGTGAGGTCAATGAAGAATATGAAATGTGGAGAAGAGAACATGAGTCGTACAGCCCTTCTGATGATGAAATCTCCATATGAAGTTACCAAGAGCTTAGGACTTAGTTGTGTTTATGGTTCTGTAGTAAAATTTAATGTTTTATTGTATTTTCCCTGTAGTATACCCTAAAAATTGTTTCGTAAAAAAAAATTCCCTAGTTCTCTGTACCCTCAAACCCTATTCCCTAATTTGTTAACACTTGCTCAATTACAGTGTTACCTTTTTTGTTCATGCTTCCCTTAATTGGTCAAAGACCCCCCCCCGTCTTTCCTTGTTTGGTTGTATTTTGCATACTCCGCCCTCTTCCCTCCCTTTCTTCCAGCAGGTTCTATCCCGATCTTATATAAGCCCGAGCTCCCCTAATAAAGGAGCCATTCCCTTTGAACCTAACCCCGAGTGTGGCTTACCCTTTTTCCTACAGGGCCATGTCAGAATTGTAACATTATTTTTTTCTCCTAATAGCAACGTTTTAAATGACAAATTGCACTGCAACATTACATCTACAGGATGACTCAGAAAGCACAGAAATTGAGTGACTAATAAATGTCTATCTGTTGTTGGTTATTGGATTAGATTATTATATGTGTAATTATACCATCATGATTAGCCAAGTGGATAAAATAAAAAATACTTTCTTATGGTTAATATCAGAAAGAATATTTGCTAACCCTTTAATCTTCATAATTCACTGGGAAAATATATCAAAGTTTACCTGGCTTCAGGGAGATCAGGAAGATTAAAACCATGTCCTCAAAAAAATGAAATTTCTAGAAGTCTTCTGTTTGAAGAATTCAGGATATTTAAGACTCGCCGTGAAAACTGTCATATTCCTTGTTTGCTTAAGGTATTACAAATAAGAATATTTATAAGATAATATTTGCTATTATTTAGGTAAAACCATCTTTCAGTTGTGAAAATTCAAATGGTCTTTAGAAGTTACTATAACTATGTACTTAACAGTCTCTTTACCCTTTAGTTATTATGTGTTATTTTAAACCAAGCTGACTGACCAACCTGGACCCCTTACATGGAAACAAAAATGTACAAATCATAAATGGGTTGATGCCATTTATGATTTGTAACTATTTCAATAATGATTTTTTATTCCCTGCACTTCCACATTACCTGTGTCAAGCCAATCCTACATAATATCAAATGCTGAAAGGTATGGAAGAAAAAGTGCAATAGTCTCAGAATGTGCATATTTATTTATATTTTACGGGGATCATAGATTCCTCTAAGTTATTCTATTTGCCTAATCAATGTACTGAAGAAAAGAGCAGCATGATCCTTTCCCAGATATACTAAAATATGTTACTGTGAAGGGTCATGTACTCAGCTTACAAAATGGAGCTATCAGTTTCAGCAGAACATATTTATTTGCATTATTAAAATCTTGTAAAAGGTATTTATGTATTGCTTGTCATTTTCTAATACAAATCATCCTAATTCCCTTAATCTATAGGAACACATTTTGATATCTCTTTCTTTTGCCCTTCATAAAAATTTCATAGAAATACCGTAACACCAGTATTAGTAGCAAGGGGTCCAGTATCAAAATCCACACAAAATTTTTACACAGAGAAACACAAAAAGTAGTGTTTTTGCCTGAACAAAGGGTGTGCAAGACTTGACAGTTGGGAATTGCAGCATTTGGCACAGATTTGATAACTCTATTTGCTGTGCAAGGTTGCAGTGGCAGGGGAGGAGCCAATCTCCTACTTGGTGGAGCTCTAGCACACTCAGAAGATTTGCCCTGTGAGTGATTTTAATCAGTACTGTGTCTTCATTAGAGATGCTTCTGAAGTGCTCTGAAAGTATTTAGCACCTCTGCATACTCACCTTCCTGTTTGTATGTATTTCTTACCCTTACCTGCTGACTTCGAAGTCAGCACTGAAACGATAAAAGTATCATGAGGACTGACTTTAGCATGCAAAGCTCTCTTTAACTAAATCCTTTCCTCTCCATTATCCTCAGGCACTTAGGCTGGTGGCAGAAGCATATCTACAAAAGCAGATGGAAAAGATTCAAATGGCTCAGCCCAGCAAAAAGATATTTATTCATGGGTATTTCTCTGTTGCTTAGACCAGTCCCTTAATTAGAACAGACTACAAAAGCAATGCTACCAGCATAATTCAAGATAGAAAACTAAGTATAAGAACTGGCACTACATATTAAATGTTAAAAAGATATATACCAGCCAAAACAATTAGTTACAGAAATGGTGAAAGAATTTAACTTAAAGGGGAAAAAAAAGGAAAGAACTGCTCTGACTGAAGCTTTTAGTCCTGGAAGATGACTGCTGTTGTCAGAAATGCCTGCGGACACGAATAACACAGTTAACCTTCTGTTAACTGATTTTGAAGATTATGTACCTCTTTCCTTATTTTTCCCCAATCATCTTGGCATCTGGTTTCAAACTTACTTGTAAATGCAATGGCAAAACTCTGTCAAAGAGTATAATAACTTCTGGAGGTGACAGGTGAAGTCACTACTTAGTCATGCAGCTGAATTTTGTAGCAAGGTCTTCCCAGATTTCTTTTTTTGTAGGGACATGCTGAAATTGAATGTTTATAAGACCTAAATTTTCTATGTCTATATCCGCCTTAGACTGCAATTGTTAAGAACTACTTTAAAAAGGAAGAGTGCTTATATGCAAGGAGGTATAGGCGCACATGTAAAAATAATCTTTTTATGATATTATAGAAAAAATAAAATACTGTTTTTGAAAATTCCAGCATAGCAGTAAGTTAATATTTCACTTACTGCAGGTAGATAAAAACAGGTTTTTTCTGCTGAAAAAAAAAAAAACCAACATAATCATGCTGCCACACTGTTATCTGGATTTTTTTTTCTAAAAAATAAAGCCTGTGCCAGGAGCTGAGCTCAGGATTCTTTGATAAAACCTTTTTCTGCATTAAAAAATGTTAGCTTTTCTTTATATGATTAACCTCTCTCAAGTAATTCACAAATTGATAGAGGATAATTTCTGGGAAAAAAAAATTATTTTGGCTATGAAAATTTATGCAAAGACCTGCAAGAGAAAAAACTACATTAATAAAAGATACCTGTATATCTCTTCAGTCTTCGTATTTGAAAAGGTATTTTCACACTATAGGTCAAACAGAAGTGCATATTATGACATAAAATGAGTGAACATCTCTAATTCTGTCTATAGAGTAACAAATTGCAAGTAAAATGGATTTGAGGTGTAATTTATGCCATCTACTCTAAAAAATCATCAGCTAATGGTGTCTAGACTTATTTTCAGTACTTTTATTTAAATGAAGAATAAAAGGTACTATGACATAATATATTAAATTTTAAAAATAACAGTAAAAATTGCTCTGTGGAGTTTACATAAGCCCTTATATGCACAGGTGGCCACAGAAGCTAATGCTATGTAGTGAAATTGCATTAAAAATTGACATATTAACATAAACATCCAAATTAATTTTTTGCATTTGAAATCAGCAAGGTAGACACAGCTGTAAAAGCACAAAGAGAATGAAAAACAACCCCAAAGCATTTTTCAAAAAATTATAACCATTATTGTTGTTGAAAATCATCCATCTACAGGATGGCAACAGGAGACATAGAGATAACTATGAAAATTCTTGCATTTGGAGGTTCAGGCTGTAGTAGTACTTTCAGGCTCCGGAGTGGTATTTCATGAGTGCAAAATACTGGTGCTGATTCTGAATACTAAAGAGGTATTTTACTCTGAGTGAAGTCTATGATGGCACAAATACCACTGATTTTAGTATAATTTTGCCACTAGTCTCGGCAGAGAATTTGGATTTGAAATAGTTCTACACAAGGCAAGATGAGTTATATATTGTTTTAGGATGATGTCCATACCTAAAATATCAATTTTTCGAGTTGAAGTATGTCTTTTAGAGTACCATGATCTAAATTCAGCCTGGTGGGATGAAGTGCTCCTTATGTTACACTTTGTTACACAGGCTTGTTTTAACTTGACAAAACCTCAGAATTAGGACTTACTGAGGTTTTGTCTGGACTTACTACGCTATTGTGTGCAGTGTGAACTGTCTATAAACCTGTAATACAAATACAGCATAGAAGAGTGTAGATATGGGAGGATATCAGAGGGCTTGAAAACACAAGCACAGGATGATAACAGAGGCCAAGGGCTATAAACGTTAACATTAGTGGCCAATTATTGGCCGCCTCTGTAATGCAACCTAGACAGTTGGGTATGGGCTGGTTTTACAGATAAAAAAGTAAAGAAAGAATAAGTACCCAACACATGGAAAATGTAACAATAGAGTAGATTTGTCATAAAATGGAATCAAAGACCAATTAAGGAGGTGGCGTTAGAAAACTTATGGAAATATCCCCCAAAACCCCAAGAGTAAGGAGGAAGATGCCCCACACCTCCCCCAAACCATACTGTATTCCTCCTGGAAAATGATTTGGACTAATGATTTGTCCAAACACCTCTGGTTTTTCCTTTAAGGAAGATGGAACCCATCAGTCTTAGAACACATGGGGGAAATGGAAGGTTGAACATAATGTTAGAGAAAATAGTAGATACTCTGTGTGTAATAATTTTACCTACATTATTAATGAGAATTAGCTGCAATAGGTAATTTGGTTTATAAATGTTAGCAATTACTAGAATACTAAGAATTCTATTTATTAAAATACTATAGTTATTAGAAATATAGTAATTTCTTGATTAGAGCAACACTGAGACTGATCTAAATATCATTTATGCATGTAAATTCTTCATTGTAAGCTTCTTTGGCACACTCACAAACCACGGATGCTATTACATTATACATGTTTGATAAGAGCCAGTCACTCATGTGGAAAAGTTCAGGCATGAACAGAATAATTTTTATGTAGCTACTAATACACAAAACAGTTGTATTCACCTTTTACTGGCTTCATTACCTGTACGTTCATATATTTGAATATTTATATGGTTTCTTTTACATGAAATATAATTTATCCTCAAAACTCTTTGCGTTGCTCATCACTGGAACAATCTTTTGAATTCAGAAGTTTAACTGTTACGATTTTACATGTGAGTAACAAAGATATTTGGAGTATTTCTACATTCTATTTCATCAAAATGTCAACATTCTGTCCAAGCAAAGATGTATGATTAGAGTCATGCAGCATGATATGAAAATACCAGCTGGTAACCCAGCTGTGGTACCACATTACTTGCTGCACCTATTCTAGTGAATATTATGCTTATATGGCTATAATGTTCCTAGCTATGGAGCTAGGTACCTTACTGCAAGATCTTTATACACCCTAAAAGTCTTGCAGTCAGAGTCTTAAAGATACTTAAGCATATAAAAATTCAAATAAATGACTGAGGAGGGTTTTTATAATCAACCCTCACTCATAGTTCTCTGTGAAGAGCTGAAGATCACAAAAAAAAGTCTCATTGGAATAAAGAAGAAATATAAGTCTCTTATCCTTGGTTACTCACAGCTTTAATCACTGAACTGTCCTTCCCTTTTGACATGAAATAAGGATCAGGAACGTATATTTTCACATCAAATTAATCCACCACACTCAGTTAACATGTATTTCTTTAAAAAACATCTTCAATAACAGTTCTGCAACTATGCAATGTTTGGAGCAATGTTACACACGTTACATTGTGCGTAGGAAAGAAAACAAACAAATAAAAGGAAAACCACCTTCTACTTTTCCTTCTTTAGCTCTGTTTTTAGTTAAAAATACAAGCAGATATCTCTCTAAATAAACACAGGGAACAGACTAGATGATCAAAAAGAGCCAATTCACACAAGCAACTGTCAAGTTAAAATTCAGATATTCAGATGTTATATAGTAACTCACTTCCATAGTGAGTTTGAATAAATCCTCTGATTTTCATGCAAGGGTTTTGTTTCTGCTGTTTTTTGATTTTTTTTCCTTGATAGATACTACCATGAAACAAAGCTTTGTATATGCCTTGAGCCCACTTCTGTCAGAATAAAAGGTAGTTTAGCACAGAGAGACTTTTGCAGTAGTGTTAACTTTGAACTTGAAAACACAGTATGGTATGGTAGCTAGGGCAGGGTCAAATACTGCAGCTGGAACAATTTGATTGTTGATTTTGTGAGACTGAAACTTGATTCTTCAGAACTAGTTTTTGAGACCATTTTGGCAACAGATGCAGTCCATAGGTGGTAAAATCAGAATATACTACAGAAGAAGCTTTTAATTTATTCGTAAGAGCAGTTAATTGCAATGAGATCTGTATGCCACAGATTAGGAAGGGAGCCAGTGCAAGCTGAGTCACAGGAAACTATTTCAGAGTTGAGTCTGTTTTAGCACAATAATTAAGGGGATTGTCATTCTTTGACAAAAAACATATCCCATGCTTATACAAATGGTAATAATAGCTGAATGGATAGCTACAACTATATTTTCAAATAGAAGCTTTTGATTTTAAGGAATCCTAAATGCTTTTGGCAAGTAGAAGAGGAATGGAAAAGACCATGTCTGTATCTGGACTTTATTCTTTTTTGTAGCTCTAGCAATTAGAATCCAAGATTACAGAAAAAAAAGGTTCCAATTTTCCTTTCTCAAAGAAATTGGATTAGAAGATAATCAGATAGGATAAACAATTTGAAAAATTAACATTTGTCATCTCAGTGATGTGTCTTCTGGAGAACATGATAGGAATTATGCAGGATGCAAACAAAACACTAAACAGAAGATATGAAAAAACCTTTAATGTACTTACATACTGCCATCCACATGATATTGCTAAGGCAACTTAAAGGCAAGCAAAAAGGGTATCATGACGTCTGGGAAGCCAATATGCTATGAACTGCCTGTCATGGAAAACTAAACAATCAAACAATGTTTTAATTTGTTGAAACACTAGGAGCCTCTGCTCTAAGGTCTCTTATATCCCTGCATTTTGTTCCATGGTGGTATTGATAAATTTCACAGGTGCTGTTCTAATGTGATTGGGTTAACTAAGGGTAACCCCATGGCTTGTTTCTGGTCTGAAACAAATAGATGTCACTTGCAAAATTCAGTTCAGTTCCCATTCTGTCATCTGAACTTTGACAGCATAATAAGACGCTTGATCAAAGAATGCCTGAAAATGGCATTTAGTGATGATTTGTATCTCAGGAAGAGAAGGGAAAAATTAAAAAAAAAAATAAAAAAAATGAAAGACATTGAAACACAGAGGAGTTTGATTCAGGCATCTGAATAGGCATTAGAGGAATTTCATCAGTAGAAAATGTTATAAATAAAAAAAGTTCTGCCTTACATGCTGCTTTTAACATCACTCAAATTTATCTTTCTTTTACCTTGTTCCACAGTTTTCCTTTAAATATTTTTCTAAGTTGCATACTGAAAAAAACAACAACAAACCAAACAAAAAAATGCCCCACCAACTTAGGAGAGGATTCAATTTATATTTAGTGTAAAAGTAGTGCAAAACTGTTTTTTATCAGGATAGTATGGGCAATTTAATCTTATATCAGTTTTGTAGAGATGTTCAATGGTAAAAAGATTAAGGTTATTAGAATTATGTTGGGTCTGCTGCCATTCTGTTGTTCACAACTATGGACATGGATGAAAAATCAATATTATTTTATGTATTTATGGGCATGAAATTTACATACATCTGTAATAAATGCTGACTACATATAAGAAGAGATCTGCAAAGGAACAGGCAGTAGCTGATACGTTCTGGAACTAATATACCAGTGATGTGATTGACAAACTTTAGGTCAGTGATTCTCAAAAAAGTTGAAAAATGACAGAAAAAACCCACATATACAGAAAGATTAACCTCTTTGATAAAACAGCAGTTCAGCTTCTCCAGAACAAAAAAGAAACATCTTCAGTCTCTATCAGTTTACTGAAACAATGCCTACAAGCTAAATAATTACTGACAGTTATCAGTAATTAACACTGTCTCACTTTAGTGGTAATTGCACTGTTTTTTGTAGCTTAAAACATTACATGCATGGTTGGACTTGAGTTTGGGTTTAAGCATGAACTGGGACAGAGAGGATTACTTTCTGGAGGATCATACAAAGACATATGTGTTGAAAGTAAACTATATTCCTAAAAAGCTGAGAAACAGTTCTATGAATCTCAGCAGTTCTCTGAACTCTGTTAATTGAATGATTAGTTTCCATATAAGCTAAGTATTTTCTGAAAAAAGTAATGAGACAGTATCTTTTTCAATTTATAGCTAGTTAATATGGTTTGGGAAGGGAATTCTGAAGGAACTCAATATAAAATTTGTGTCTAAGAAAACTAGACTCCAAGCTGATTAAATCAGTACTCTGCTATCTTTTTTTTTTGGTGGAACATCGGATACCCCAAACACCAGAATTTTGACAAAAAAACTACCCTTAGTAAAGAGATTGCTATAAATTGTATGATTTCTACAATTATGTCCAATAAATGTCTTTTTCATGGGAAAATTTAAGAATATTAAAATCATTAGACATCTGCTTCCTCACTGATATTTTAGAAATGATCATATAGAGATTTTTGGAGGAAGAACTCCTATTAAACTCTTATATGAGTTTTATTTCAGTGAACAGCACAAATTTGGATTCTTCCCCTGAGTGATATTATTTTCCTTTGATTTTACATCTCCATGGCAACTCTGTTTTTGAGAATCCCTTTCTCCGTTTTTTTGGGAAAGCCCAGATATGATCACTACCCTACAAACAAGTTAAATTATTAATTTAAAACCATTTTTTTTTTCAGTCTTTATTAAGAGGTAAAAACCTTAACCTCTTTCGCTTAACTGAATATTTGAACCTGAAGGAGATATAAAATACATTATTCCTGTAAGTGTCTACTCCGTCATGTCCTCTGGGCTAATTTCTGTTTTTCCATGAGGTAATTAAACAATAGCTCTTCATGCTCAATTTATCAATGTAGTAAAAACCAGTTTTAGCTTATTTCTTGTATTTGAAAAGTTTACTGTCTTTTCCTTTTCTTTTTTTTTTCTCTTTTTGCTTCAATTTTAATTACAATGCAAATAGAGCTACAGGAATTTTTTTCAAATACTGTGGACCATAGATGTATAGTTAGCTTTGTCTTCCTGTGTGTTCTACGCTATCCATATTTTGAAAGAGTAAACAAGCTGAATCTTGATATGCAAGTTAAAGGTTTGAATGAAGCTCTTTATTCAACTGCCTTAGATCTTATTCAGTTATAAAACAGGAAAGGAATCTATTTAGATACTAGGTTTTCCAAATAATTTTGATTTGTATTATTATTTTAAATGGTGTATAGGTTTAATAGAAGACTTTGCACTTAACAGCAAAAACATTTTCCTGAAATTGAAAAACATTCAATTAACTACCAATAAGCTATAAAAAACCACGTTTTGTAGGTCTCCACTTGCCATTTGAAAAACTCGTGTAAAATTCACTATTTACAATAACTACACATTGAATTAATCCTATTGGCAGTAAAACTACTTCAAAGAGTAGGTATGAAATTATTTAAAACCTTAGTATTTGTCTGGTTAATATTTGTTTCTTTACTTTGTAGCAACTCACAGTAGTTTCTCCACTATCTCTCTCACTTGTCTAGCAGCAAATTTCAAAATTTCTTGATCATATTAATTGTAAAATATTTCTTTTGATAAATCACTTTTTTGACTCCACTTATTTGACAAATATTTAGCATTCAATAAGTTTTCCTTCAATACATCAGCTGTATGTGGTAGAGTTTTTGATCAGTGTTCTGCTTTAAAGATTGAGATCTGAAACTCAGCTCCTGAGGTCTTTCCTGAAACAGTCAAGAACAATTCACGATTTCAAGAAACTTCTTTTAAGTAAACTTATTTATTAAAATGCCTGTGAGACATGAACTCAGACATAAGTAAGTTGACTTATAAAGTAAATGAATATTCATGGCCAGCATTTTTTATGCCGTGCTTTCAAATCAACCTCCTGCTGCCAAGAGAAGCCAGTGGAACAAATGCATCTTGTAGTGTGCCGAGAGACTCCCACTTTCCTCTCTTGCTTAATCAAGAGGGAGTGCAATCGTTTAAGGAATTCTGAATGCTTAGTAGCCAGAGAAGGAGATTCTTATTTACCTGCAAACAACTTTTCCTAACACTTTTTCCCTCTTCTTCACAGACCCCCACATTTCACTCATTTTTTCAGAAGACTGCACCGTGAGTTCACAATGAAATTAGTTAAGCGAAACAAGGTTTTGCATTGTTATAATCAGGTACTCAGCCTTATTGTGGCCTTTCAGTACTTGAAAGGGGCCTATAAGAAAGGTGGGGAAAACTTTTTAGCGGATCCTGCTACGAAAGGACAAGGGGCAACTGTTTTACACTGAATAAGGGTCAATTTAGAAATAAAGAAGTTTTTTAAAGCGACAATGGTGAAACACTAGAACACGTTGCCAGAGAGGTGGTGGATACCCCAGCCCTGGAAACATTCAAGGTCAGATTGGACAGGGGTCTGAGCAAACTGATGTGGTGGAATATGTTCATGCTGATTGCAGGGGTGTTGGACTAGATCATTAACTCTTGCCCCCTCAGTCAGTTTGCAGATGACACAAAGTTGGATAAGAACATTTATCTGCCTGAGGGTAAGACAGACTGGATTGATGGGCCAAGGCCAATTGGATGAGGTTCAACAAGACCAGGTTCTGCACTTGCCTTACAACAATCTCACAAAGTGTTACAGGCTGGGAAAAGAGTAGCTGGGAAGTGGTCTGACAGAGAAGGACCTGGGGGTGCTCATTGACATCAGGCTGAACATGAGCCAGTAGTGTGCCCAGGTGGCCAAGAATTACAGTACCTCAATCTTGTAGCAGATCCCATTTTCTTTATTTTGAAAAAGGGTTTCAGCTTCAGTTAAAATCTAAGTTTTAAATTAAAAGTTGTTAAAATGCTGAAAACAAAAAACATAAAGCCTTTGCTACAAAATATTAGAATAAATTATGTGAGCAGATACGTAAATATGTGAATCCCCCACCAACTGAATACAGTAGTAATTTGTAAAATAGTGTTTCTGTTTCTGAAATATCATTCAATTTGCTTCACACTTCTTTGTTTTGCTTGGTGTTACTTGTGAATTAAAGAAGCTGTGTTCATCACATTCCTAGAACTGGATCACTAGTCTGGGAAATTGTGTTGCAATGCAATGGTATTAGGATACTAAAAACTGGTTTGGTCTATGACTTCTTAGAGGAAAGTGTATTCAAATATGACTTATTAGGACTAAAAACTTGCAATAACTAAAAATACATATTTTTTATTTTTATGAAAAGTATTTGTGAAGCATCTCAAGTGAAAATGAAGTAATGGTAGAAGGTGTACTTTAAAAGCTTTAGAATTTGTTCTGAACAAAAGAGATCTTTAGCTTCTCAAAGACTGAGGTGCGATCATAGTTTACAATTTATTTGGCAAGGCCAAATATTAACAAAAAACCTTAAAAAGTCTGCAAAGTTAAAATGAGCTGATAAATTGACCAATGTATTCTCTTTAAATGAAATGTTTCAACATTCATGTATATTCACATCATACAGAATTAGTTTTATAGTATTATTAAGAATAGGATAGGCAATTTACATGGTAGTTCATAAGACACTAGTTTAATTTATGTTTTTTTTTTTCCTTTTAGTCTGTGGTATTTGCCTCTGTATGAAATTGGAGTTACTTTTAGAAATAGAAATACTTTTTAAAATCAAAAATCTTTCCATCTCTGGGGAAGATCCTGAACTGAGTAAACCAGAGTTGTACCCATGAAGGTAACCATATCACACAAATAGAGCAGAACAAAGATTCACAGCAGCAGGATCTCTGTCTCCCTCTTACATAGAAAAACTAAAGTGCACTAAAATTTGCTTTCATGGAGATATAAAGCTGGAAATGACCTAAAATAGGTGCTTATCCCATTTTTCTGCTTCAAAGAAATATCAATAATATCAACATCTTTGTTGATGGATGCTTTTAGTCGATTTCTAAACACTTCCACAATAGTGCATCCGAACCTTCCCAGATACACTTTCAGAGTTATCTGACCATTAGTTTTAGCAATGACAATGAGGACTCAAGACTATTTATGATTTACTATATTCCTACTTCTAGTTCTTCAGAACTTCCAACTAGGAAGCTGTTTGCTTTTCACAGTTATGCAGTTATTTCTGTCTAAGCTTAGTGTATTTCATGTAACCTATAGAATGACGTAAAATCTCACCCTATTATTTATTCCTTCAGTATTTAAAAATATCTCTGAATGCTATTCTTGTCCTCTAATATACTTGAAGTTTATCCTACTTAGATATCAATAGAAAAAATAATGGTCATATTCATGGTTTAAGGTCATTAAGTCAAATACTGAATAACAACTGTCCTAGGACAATGCTACATAAAATTTAATTTGATAAATTCTTTCATTTGGACAGTGAACCATCAATATTCTCAGCCTGTATATTTCAAACTAGTTTTGCAGTCATCTTATCATAGATGCATTTAAACAATTTTCTTTTGCATGCATGTGATGTTAACATAAAAAAAAACCCTGTAAAAAACTTTACTGAAGCTAAATATAAAACTCTAATATATTGCTTGCTTTTTATCTGTAAGGCCTATTGCATTATCCTAGGAAGAATTAAACTAGTTTGACATGATTTACTCTTGACTAATCCAAGTTGGCTGCTACTTACTGAAGGTCTGAAGTGCACTGATTAAAAGGCTGTGACTTGTGAAATCAGACAAGAGCTTGTCATGAGATGACACTGCCCAATACATCTTGCTCTTTCTTTTGGTAAGGCTTGGAAAATGTTATCCATTCCAGGGATTTTGTGACTAAAATATGTTGCCTGTATTATTCTTTGATTGAGTTGATTTCCTCTATTGAACTGATGTAAATGAACACAGAATAGTTTTAAATTCCTTGGGAAGCTGAATTATGCTTTTTTTTAATCTCAGTAGTAATCTGAAATGAAGACAGTGTTTGCTTGACTAACATGGCAGGAACTGGTATTCAGTGAACATCAATTTTTTAAATTACTGTGGTATTTGCCTATTTTTGATATATGAGGATGGCAATGACTGAGGTAAGGAAAAAAGGAAAAAATGAAATCCAGTTTCTCACAAAAATAATTCAGTTATCTAAAAGTATATTTTCTGTTTTTCTTTTTTAGGTCATGAATTTAATAATATCAAACATATTCATTGTTTCATGGTTTCACCACGTCAATGTTTGACCTAATAGCCAAGAGACTATTCTATGTGGAAGAATGTATTAATTTATTCATTTTTGGCTTCTCATAAATATACTTGTTCTCTATGCACTGTATACTAACTGGGAAGGAACTATTTAATCTGAGGAGAAACCTGTGGGATGGAATTAAAGGACAGATATACAGTATATATATATACAAAACTTAAATAAGTTCTGTCAAGCACAATGACAAAAGTAAGATTCTTCATGCACTTTTATCCCTGTGAGAACAGGGGGTAAAGGTATAAAGCCTCAGCAGGGCTTTATGGCTAGGTAATATCCATATGTAAGAGCCTGAGGCCATCAGACTTAGTTGTTATCACTCCTTCTTTAAGTTAAATATTAAAATAAAGGCTTCGATGCTGCTGTCAGCTGTACCAAAATGGCTGGGTACTGAGAACCGTGCATTTGGGAAATGAGCTGCAAGCTAAATTCTTGTTCTTCCCAATCCTAAACTGTATCTTCTGATAAAATGCTACAAATATGTTTGAAGAGAGGAATTTTGAAAGAATAGTTTCAAACTTTATTCAGAGCCTAGGAAACTAGACTGAGAAAAATTGTTGGTGCGCAGCAGATTAGTAGTCTGTTGAATTACCTCTATTTTGCCTCCATGATATGAATCCACATGCTATCTTGTAGTGGTTTGAACCTTGTTTTCCCCAGAGGCTAAGAGAAGTGGTAGACCCCAAGGGGTGGAAACCCCTGGAAGTTTTGAAGTTCTGCCCAATGAGCGCTCCTGCAGAAATGTAAACATACCACAACCAGACCGGAAAAGAAGAGTTGTTTTTTTGGTGGTAGAAGAGGTGGCCATGTTGTAGAGCCACGAGGTAGGGGCTCTGAGCCCCTTGGGGCCTCTGGCCCCCTCCCAGCCCCTGGCTGGGGGCTGCAGGGACCTGGAACAGCATAAAGCTGGGCTAGGTGCCTGTAGTATGCCGGGAGATGTTTTCTCCATGGGCACAGAGCAGCAGCTGACACTGACCAGAGAAACAGTGGCAGAGAGCCAGAGATAAGAACCTGAACTGAAGAAGCAGCAGGAGCAACATGCAGCACTGCAGAGGAGACTCCTGGAAGGAGAGTCGAGGAAAGGAGAGCCAGCAGCTGAGAGCTACAGAGTTCTTGGGGGTAAGACTGATACCAGATCCCCAAAACTCCTTTGAGACCTCCTGTAAGGAGGAAGATGATGGACTCTTACTTGAAAGAGCCTTGAAGTGCGACATGCACTGTAGAAAGGAGCTAGAGAGCTCCGAGAGGAATGCAGGGGGAGTTGACCTTGGCTTCCCCCCCCCTTGCACTGCTGCCACGGTGGCAGCCTGAGAGACAGGGCACAGAGGCCCTGCAAGGAGCTTGAATCTCCTGGAGATACCAGACCGTCACGAAGACCCCCCTGTGTCTTCGTGATATGACGTGGTGATACGACCTTGTCTGGGGTTACGAAGACCACGGAAGACCCCTCGGTTGTGAGGCGATGGGGCCGAGAGAGAGGCTTGGATACCTCCCTCGTGGAGTGCTGGCAGAAAGCCAGCTATCAGCTGCTGCATGCATGAGAAGAAGAAACTTGCTGCCTCAGAAGATGCTGCTGTTTAAGGACTGAAAGGGATCTGTCCTTCTTTCCCTCCTGGACTTTTATTTGGAGGGGAGAAGAGATCTGATCATTGTAAATACTATATGTCATGGTAGAGATAGTTTGTGATCATGTGTATAATGTGATGTTATATTTATTTGTACAGTCATTGTAATATATTCCCTTTTCCCCACTTTGGAGTCTGGTGTGTTTTGTCTGGAAAAACCCGTCTCACATTAGGTTGAGATGTGGGAGGGGGAATGGAGCTAGGGAATTAGATGTTGGGGCTATCTCAAACCATGACATATCTCTTTCCAGTACTACATCTATTTTGGTTATGAGTACACAGACTCAGCTGAATCCAACCTTGATCTCACCAAGAGTTTAGCCTCCTGATGCAGGTGAGAAATTACCTTAGTCCTTAGCAGGAAGTGCTCTGGTCTGCAAGATCAGCAGATATGGATGGCCAGTTTTCCATCTTCCATAGACTATCCTGGTGCTCAGGGCAATCCCCTGTGAACTGTAAATACTCTTAGGAAGTGGAGTAAACAGAATCTTAGCTTCTCTGTCATTGTGGGCTGAAGAAGGAAAGGTGAACAGTACTACCACCAAACCTTGATTTATAAAATGGAAGAAGACTTTATCAGTTACTGGAAAAAGAATTCATCAATATATTTTTTTGAGATAAACATCAAGATGACTGATTCTGAGTGTGAGCAGGTATTTCTGTGTGCCTTAAGAAAAGAATTGAGGGTTCATTGCATACTAATTTATTTCTTTAGCTAGGTAGCTGGACTAGGTAGAATTGACTTTATATGTCTACATTTTCTGTATTTTCTATGTTTTCCTGGCATATTAGACTTCTGTTTGCCTTCATTGAATCACTGCAGACTGGCTTTGTTCATACTGTGCAAGTCTTAGAGCTGTTTGGTCATGTGCCTCCTGCATATGCAGGCATAGTCCTGCTTTGCTGCAAGAGTTCTTTCTGCGTTCCTGTTGGACAGCCTTGGCACAACCTTGTTCTTGATTTGTCTGGCAGGGTATAAAGTCTATCAGGATTTCATAAAGACTGTGGAGAAAATCCATTATAATTCATATTCCAGGATACGTGAATTTCGTCACAAAGAAAAAAAACAACCAAAACCCAAACCTCCTTTCAGTGCTTCTCTGTGATGCTGTGTCATTTGACCTTTCCTTTCCAGTGAGAGATTAATGTCTGCGAGTGCCTTCTAAAAAGCACAGACTAAGTTTTTGGGGTGTTGTGGTGTCTCCATAGGCAGTGCAGCCACACTCTGTGATAGAAGACACCTCTTTGGGCAGTACTTTCTCCATAGTGTGGAAATGGGGGGAATGGTGTGGAAATTTGAGCACAGCACAAGCTTTTGAAAATCATTTTAGATGCCAGAAACTACATTTTAGATAAGATCAAACTTATATATTAATTCTGAACCATCATGATGTTGGATTGCAAAGGTCATGTTATGGTTGTGGCCTTGAATTTTATTGACAAACAAAATTAATGAAATGAACTCCAGAAATTATCCATGAATGGGTATAAAAATATTAAGTAGGGGGAGATTCTTATCACTGCCCTTCTTTTTTTTATTCTGTGTGTTTATTCCGTGGTCAATATGGAGGACTCAAAAATGAGACTTGTAATTTTCTTGCAGAAATGCTCTGTAAACATAGGCAGTAAATGCAAGTACTCCAAGCACTCACTCCCTTCCTAGGTGTCTGATGGCCTGCAAATAATTCTGTCTATAGTTCTTACAGCTTTTATAATTATCTGGGTTCTGACTGCTATACTAAATGATAGACAAAAGAATTGGGAGAGGAGAGGTAGCTGAAAGCTTCCAGAATGCGCCTCTGCATTCCATGCAAGGCTTAACCAATATAAGTGTGTAGGGAGGAAGACTTCTGGTGGCTAGTGCTTTTTGCTACTGTGTTATTTGCTGTATGGCTGTGTAGCCTACTCAACTTAAATTGGGTTTATATCTGCAGGGTTCCTCCTCCCTTAAGCACAGGATATTGTATTACGGTCCCAGAGGTCCAACACAGAACCTCACTTCTTGGGTCACTTCATGTAATTTCAGCACAGAAACCAATAAACAGGACATGAATTACAAATATTGCAATCCTATCAAAATTCATTGATAATCTTTTCTACAAAATTTTGCTTTTCTGCCTGTTTGATATAGTCAATCTCAGCTACTCAAACATTCGTGGAAAATAAACATGAAAAGGTAAAGAATGTGGCTGAGCTGAAATTTGGTCTAGAATCTCAAGTAGTTCCATTTCTGTTTTCTTTACTATTCACCTAGTTGCAGAAAGAAAGATAATGTTCATGCAGCTTTTAGCTGCCAGCATTTCTGCTAAAACAGTAGCTTTTAGAAACCCCAGGGAATGTTATAGATGGGGAGAAAACAAGCAGAAGTTTTAAATTGTCCTTTGCTTACCATACATGAGCCTTCTCTTGAAAAGGTAGGTCACAATAACCTTTTTTAGGTCTCCTATTTTTATCTTTCCTTTGGAAAAGTACGTAAAAAATAAAAGCTCAAAACTGTATGTAGAAAGCAGTTTTAGAAAGTACAAAATTTTTTCCACAGCAGGCCAAACCTCGGATACTTTGGCTACTACTCATACTTATCCTTTTTTTAATTTGCTGATTTCCTTATACAGTGCTCACTGAGGAAGACGTGTATTGTTTTTCACTGAATCCTGTTACCTATCCTCTTTGGGGTCAGCCTATTGAGGTATCATTTGTAGGGTGAAAAGAGACTCTGCAAGAGATATATGCAGAACTTGAAAAGTGAGAGGCAATTATTTATCCGTTGAGTATGCACAAAATGTAGCTAATATTTAATGATATATTAGGCTAAACATTAGTTTGCTCACCAGTACTCTTAAGGCACCCAAAGAGTCTCTGTTGGCCACACAGTCATCATTTAGAAGGCTCAGGGCCAGCTTCTATCACTCCTTGAACCGGTTGAACTCAGTGCTGCTGAGTCTCCAGGTCTCACCAGCTCTGTCATCAGTGCTGCTACTGATGTCTCAATTCAAAGCCTCAGTGATTCCTAATGATTCAACTAGATGTCCTAATTCTTCTTTTAGTATTTTATATTTTTTCATGCTAGTGCTTTTCTCCTTGAATGTTTGAGCTACTAATTATTTTGCTTCAATAGATCTACCTCTGGCTCTAATTTTATCTTATTTTTCTGTTCTCTTTCTCACATCTCTCCAACTTAACAACTGTCTCAGAAGTCAAATGCAAGGTTATGGTGCTGGGCCAGGTTGTAGCTGGGTTCCTAAGTCTTGGAGCATAGGCTTGTGAGCCCCATGGAAAAGGGGCTTACAGCAGTATTTACAAAGATCTTTATATGTAATTTATGTCTATGTGAAAAAGAAAACAGGCAAGGAAAAGACAATCAAGATATAAGCAGTTTACTTATACATTTTATAAAGTGAAAGCAAATCTTCCACCTGTTGAAATTTGTAAATACAGTAGTATCAATTGAAATAAAGAACACTTGAAATTTGAGGGGTTTTATTTGTTACTCTTTCCAGCTTTAAAGTCATAAATTCTGAAAAAAAAATGTAATGACACAAGGAATAAGATGTTTACAGGTAATATGAGCAAATTTCTGATAGATCACTAGGTGAAATTATGAGTAGGGAAGCTGTTGACTATGTTCAGGAAAATTTTTTGAGTTTATTTGAAGTTTTCTTATTCATACAAAAGTGTTTGGTTTTGTACAGTAATAAAAGAAATAAAAAGAATCTCAAATATTTTTTCAGAGAAAATAAAATTACACATGGACATAGGAAAAAGGAAAAAAGAAAAGCTGTTGCTCTACCTAAGCAGGACAGTTACAGTAAGTTCAAATTGTTCAGGTTTGACAAACACAGAAATATTTTTTTAGTCATATTTGCAATTCTGCTATGAATAACAAGAAACATTCAAAAACTCCCAAAGACTCTGCTTTAGCTGACGCTTGTTTCAAGGGTCAACATTGAAAAATCAAATAGGAAGTAATTTCATCCATTTAATTTACTTTTTTTTGTTACTTGATTTCTAATTGGGGATATCTATTTGTAACTATGATAAAACATGACTGTATTTCTCTTGAGATAAAATGAACTCTTGAACATTTAGGTAAAACTTTATTTTCCACAAGTCAGATTTCCTTACTTTGCTAATAGTGCTTATAGATTGGTGAGAAATGCTCGTGTTCCTCCATACAGGCAGTAAGAAATAATAATTAAAAAATTCTCAAAATTATTGTGTAAGCTAACCATGAGTGATCATCATACATAAAGATGTATGCCTATTCAGAAAATTTCCTGTGAGACGATCAGCACCCTTTTCATAGCACATCTCCTGGGTGATAGGTAATGCAACATATGGCCCATTTGTTTGCCTTGCTGATTTTATTATTCTCACTTTTGCAAATGTTGCATGTTGCATCAAATTACAGTTAATCATCTTCCAGGTAACAGCATACACACTCCCAGTTCAAGTTACAGACCTCATCTTGACTGCCTCCTTTGAAAAGAAGAATGCTGTAGTTCTGAACGATGGGTATAATGAAATATAATAACTCTTTTCTAGGAAGAATAATGTACAGTACCACCTGTGCTAGTAAAGACATAGTGAGCAAGATTTGTTATAATAAAAGCATACAGCTGCTTCAGACTGCCCTGAAACTCAGTGTTCTGATCATTATTCTTTATAATTTTTGTACTTCTTTTTTTTTTTTTTTTTTTTTTTACTAAGAGCAGTTAGATGTATGAAAGTGTGGATATAGATATCTAACTACCTTTTTATTCACTTAGAGTTTTCTTGCTCATTGTGGACACATGTTTGTCAGCCACATCTGGAACTTTGACAGCACGCATGGGATGCAACCTTTTTTCTACATTGGGAACACTAATGGACTCTTATTTTACCTTTCTTCAGAGGTGAAAGGATGGAAGTCACCAAACTGATAACTCACAACTATCATCTACATCAACTGGAGTGGCTCTAATGAATTTTCAAAGACTTTATTTAGGAACTTGTATATGATTTATGACTTTATTTAAACCAGGGCTCCAGATAGGCTGTGTCTCTCTGAGTATACATGTAAATAAGCAAAGCTCCACAAGCTGCTCCTACCCCCAGCCAGGATAAATAGGTTTATTTTCTATGGCAGAGAGAACAGAAAGGGGCAGCTGGAGCCTGAGTAGATGGGGAGGCAGGGAAAACTATGAATTAAAATCTGCTGTTACCATACAGAGTAAAAAAATTCATTAGAAAGGTGAATTTAATAATGTTAATATTCATACTGTTGCATTTAGCTGGATCTTACTGTTTAGACAGATATCGATAAGTGCTATACATTTGAAATAAATAAGTTTCATATTTAGAGTCTCTATGTTTTAGCTATTCAGATCTTCAGGCATCCAAGTACCACTATTTTTCTACTCCACTTGTTCTGAAGATAATTATTTCCTTCCCCCTCTTTATTGGGACTTCTTGTTTGCTAAAGCTAAGGAAAAACACACATAAATGTGATTGCTCTGTCCTGCTTCGGCTCTCCCTATAGGTGCTTTAAGGTGAGGTACTCCCTACCTACACAGCCAAAACCCTGGGGAATTATTTGAATCCCCGTATTCATTAAAAAGTGAAACCTAGACTTCAAAGGTATATGTGGGCAGGAACAATAAATCACAGGAGAAATCACAGAAAGCGATTTCAAGATCTTATTATAGAAGACACTTTTTTTTTTCTCACAGAGAACATTGTTCTTGCCAGACTTGCTGTGGCAGATTACTTTGTACCCTAGCATAACTGGCATCTTTCCTGCCTTCTACATCCCCTATTTAATTGTTAAGCTGTAGTTAACTTTTCTGCTATCATGCCTGTGAGGCAGTCATACTGTCTGGTCTTTTATTTCTCAGTTCACCCATGCCTATTAGAGCTGATTACCTACGAGAAATTGCTCCATCTGTCATGCCTATTAATATACAGGTTTCTACTATTTGATTCCTGTTTTTGGAGGGTGTTGGTGCTGTTGTTAATTTTTTTAAAACAAATGTTTAGTTTTTTCTTTTTTCATTAAAGAGGAAAAAACCACCACAAAACAATTCTAGCTCAAAAAGAAAAATCTCTATCATCACCAGTAGGAAAACCATTACATAATCACTGAATCATTCAAAAACAAACTAACCTCAAATTTCCTTCCATCACTGTGGTAAGCAATAACATGGGAAAAACGCATTGACAGTAAGGTTTCTTAAAAACATTTTCATGATTTGGGTTATTTGCTGCTGTTTGCTTGGTCTGCTAATCAGTAGGATAATGTAATTCACTTCAGAATGAACAGTTAACTACTGCTGAAAAGGTTCTAGTATGTTAAAAAAACCCATAAATATAGAAAACATAATTTTATAGACTTTTAGGTAAATCAATTGAAAGTTCTACCTAAATATACTAATTTTAATAAACATAAAACCTTTCATAAGGGAAGGCATTCCCACAGTGCTTCATTTCCCTCTCCAACCTTTCAATGTCAACTCCAAATATTTTATTCCATTTTAAATTTGTTTCCTCCTTCAGAACTCTCGCCTTCTCTGGGTGACCTTCTCTTACTTTTCATCACTTCCTTTACCTATGTCTTCCTGATGTGTTTGTTATTCTTCTGCCACCCTATCTTTCTTGGTTATTTATCTATCCCTCAAATAGCTCAATATCTACCTTTCATTTATATAGTTTTTTACTCTCTGTTTGAGTACTGCAGTTCAGATAAACACAGGGAATAAGGAAGACAAAATATTGTGCAATATGCAAATATAAATACTGCTTGTCTGGAAAGGAATTTTAAGCAGTTTCAGCTTCTTTTACTATGTATTTTGCAACAGAAATTATAAAAACCCATCAAGGCCGTTATATGGGCAGTAGATTTGATTACCTTGAGAATATATTTATCACAATATGTACATGTACCTCTGTTATATTATTGATACCCTTAATTTTCTTTAGAAAGTATTTTCTTGATTTGAATAATTTGAATCAACTGTATTGTGCTATATATAACCTTTGCTTTTACTAAGTGGTGAACATTTGCTAGGATTGCAATTCTTTAACCTCTTTTTATGTTGTGATTTTGACTGTTTTCAGTAGTTACAGTTGTTCTGCCAATGGTTTTAGCAACAAATACAATACACAGCACTTTATGGGCTGCTATGAAATAAGTTAACTTTTTACCAGTCAGACACTGTATACCTATGTTTCTCAAACTTATCTCTAAATTTTGGAATGCATTTAACATTCAAATGATGTTTACTTAATACACATCTTACTGCTTACTATACTGGTAAATCTTTTTTTTGTTGTTGTTGATTTCTGATATGAATTTAAAAACCTAAATTATAAGTACATTGAGTTGTGCTATGTTTTTTAGAATACTTGCTGTGATGAGGTGAAGAGTTTTCGTAAGCAAAAATTAATAGAAAATTAAATTAAATTTGAGATTCTAGTTTTGCATTTTCCATAACACTTTGAAAATTTTATGAAAGAAAAAGGGAAAAGAAAACAGAAAAATACAACCCGTCAATAGCTTCTTGTTATTATGAAAAATATTCAAACTGATTTGAACGTTTGAGACTTTAATTAATCTGGATGAAGAATTGAGAAGGTGAGTATTGAACTCACTTAAGGAGATCTAATATTTATTGTTAAGAAGAGAGGCAAAATCTGGCAAATAAAAGCCCTCATGAACTCTGTAGAGAGATCAGTGGGATTATACAGTGGCTACACTCTAAACTATAGTAACTCTGCTCAACCTGGCTCTAAAAACTTGGGGTCATATTGACTCAAATCAGTTTTGCTTTCCGGCTACTTTTGGTGCAGTTCATGATGATTCTCAACTTGCCTTTCCTCGTTGTCACTGAAGGAGAGAGAGCTGCTCAGCTAGGGGTTACAGGAGGCCTCTCTGTCATCTACATCATTAAACCATTGCCGTACAGCAAAATCACTGAATTCTGCTGTAGATTTTGTTACCAGTTTCCATTGTCTCAAAAGACAACAATGCACTGGTACCAGTGTACTAGATCTTATTGTAATCCCAATGAGAAAGGTGCTCAGACTTTGTAAGGTGTTGTTTAAAACACCATATGTTGGAGCTATCACGAGCAATAAAAAAAATTTAGTATAGATAATCTTATGCCTCTTCAGATGGTGGAGAACACCAGGTTATGCAGCATCAGATGGACCTCCTGGTAATGCAAGTCATACTGTGCAGAAACCATTCATGGAGACATGTGATGACATTTTCTTTTTTTCAGATCTTACTGGATTTTCTTAGCAGAAAACAATTCTGTCCATCAATTCCACCGCTGAGCAAAAGGGTGTTCTCATGTGAACATATGCTGCTTCACTTTGAGGTAAAGGCAAGAGTATGTAGGTTATGTAATTTCCAGTGCCCATAGAAAGTTACCTCAGAGTCCTCCATTATAATTCACTGTTAAGGACATTTGGTAGCAACCCTCTCCAGACACAGAACACTGATCTGCTGCCATGTCTCTGTTGCCAGGCTCTTTTCAGGCATTGTCTTTTCACTGTGTGAAAATTTAGAAAACAAAGCAAGGAAATGTTTGAGCCGTGGTTGCTTCTGTTCGTCCAGATTGCCTTTATCTGCATGAACACTTGAAACACACACACATGCACACACACATGCACAGAAGAAAACTTCCTCACTGATAAAAGGAAGGACACAAAATGCTTCAATTTGTGACCCTTTAATGCCATTTGGAAGATCACAATTTGACATTGGAATTTATACACAGTCATAGAAATGCAGTAACTATTAATTTGAACTGAAAAACTCGTGAAACTTTCTGGTTCTTTTCACCATGTCAGGAAGTCAGCAAATTTCTGATGTTTTATGATGCTTTTAAACATGAATACAGGATTTTACCTTGAGACTTTCATTGCAACAACAGCTAATCTGATTGAGAAGATTGGCAATCCTGAGATGCAACCCTGCTTTTACTATTATTCCTATTCAAAAGGGCAGTAAAATTTTTTTTCAGATGCCATGTTTGCTTTAGACACTTTTTAAACAAATTAGCTCTATCAAAGTTCCTGGAATATCTTCTGATATATACCAAAATCAGTGAGATTATAATTTGGTAATTAGTTTAAAACAGTTTAAGAGTCAAAGTAACTAGAAGAGGACACTTTTGTTGCCAGCCTTTCCCAAAATTGTATATCCTGTTGCCTCCCCGGTGCCATGACTTATTTTCACATATCTAGGCACATAGTCTTGTGAAAGTAATGTACCTTTTTAAAGTTAGGTTAATGTTTTGTTTAGGATGAATAGAATAAGATTAAGGATCTATGAAGTAGAGAAGATAGAATGATCTCTGCTGCCTCAGATTGCAATGCAAATCATATTTTCTGCTTACACTGTTTTTTTAACAATTTTTTAGGAGTGGCAAGAAAACCATTAGCAGCAGCATTTCACATAGCAATGCTGATAGCAGCAATAAATTCCATTTTAGTCTTACCATAGATATGAAACATCTCACCTCTGTGAAATTAAAACATCAAAAATAAATATTTGAATTTAATAGCTGTGGTTTGCCTTTGAAATTAGTCTACCCATATCTCCTGCATATTGACAAAACTTGAAATTAACCAGTCTAGCTCTATCCAAATTGTTTCCTACTGGTTTTGATGGAAGAAAATGAGCACATACAAAGGGTGATTCAATCCGCCTCTCATGCATATTAATTTTTTGATGGGATTCCTCCCTTAAAGATACCGATTTTTATTTTTTTTTTGCCATGGCTCTCCCACCCTGTTTGTGGCCCAGGATCCCAGTTCTTCTCCCCAGGACTGTCAGCTCCCTGGACCAGTGACACTGCAGCAGGACCTGGTCCCCACAGCCCTGCCTGGCTATATGCCCCACAGAGTCTGACTTACCTGTGGACCACATCCTGTTCCAGCCCAGCCTTGGCCCCATGGGCATATCTGATGCCTGGTGCTGGTGCTGACTCTGTTACCCCAGTTGCCCTGCCCTTTCCAAGCTGTACTGGTGTTTCCCAAAGTAAGAAAGGATTTAGGAGAGAGATTTGGCAAATCTCATATGTCTCTCTGCAGCTTTCCTGGAGCTCTGCAGAGGACCCTGTAAGAGGTAAAAATAATAAAAAAAAAAAATAAATTCCCTCCAGTGAATGAGAAATGAGTTCAGATTTGAAGAAATTTTTCCTGGCCCACTAACTGCAGGGCCTATTTAAAATCCACATAGCCTTTGTAAATTTACTACTCATAAAAGAACCTGTATTATTCTGGTTTTATTCCTTTCTATCTCCTTTCCAGATTCTGTGAACCAAAACTTTGTTTGTTTGTTTGTTTGTTTTTCTGTATTTTCATCAGTTATGATAAATAAGGATCTCTATACTCTTGTTGGTGGACATTTATTCCTAAGTACTTCAGTGGATTTCATTCTGTGGACGGGTGGACAACAACAAAGGAAAAGAACTTGAATTCTATAAAAAACCCCTGTGCCTTGTGTGGAGGCTTTTTGTGATGATGAAGAGTTTTCAGGTAGCATCCATTTTGTCAATTCATTCATACTAAGTTGTGAATTATCCAAGAACAGCAATTAACCTGATTCTTGACCTACCTGTGAAATGATTGTGGTTAGGTAGAAAAATACGATATTAATCAAATACAGTGGTGTCAACCAAGCCAGGAATATTTTTATAAGATGAGTTTTTTAATTTTTTTTGTCTAACAGACAAACAAAAATAACCCTGACACTAAGCCTGACCAAATCAGAACACAAAATATAGCGTTATTACTGGCTCTGTCAGACCAAGTTTAAACTGTGCAAAGTTGATTTATAATTTTCTGCTTGCAGTAAATACTGTATATGATAGAAAATAATCAATTTCTATCTCATATTATTAGAGATAGATGGATTTTGTGTATTAACCCAGAGAGATAATGAATGTGACAAATAAAGTATGGCAGTGCTTTATAATGAAGAAGGAAAAGTGAAACCAGTGGAAAATAAGAAGGAACTCAAGCTCCCCTGACCTCAAACGCCAGATTAATAGCAACAAGAACAATAACTATTCTGATGGAAATGCAGGGTGGAGGCTTTTTCGTCAAAATTAAAAGACCGAGAAAGAAAAATGCATCACTAAATAAAAAGCCCACTACTGAGTTGACATTCCAACAATTGATATCTTATTAGAAAAAAAAAAAAGGAAAATAATTTGAAATGGGACTATAAGATAAAATATCCAAAATTGAACATATACTCTACTGTCAACCATGGACTGCATTAAAGTGATTTCTTTGTGCAAGACTGAGGAGGACAATTTTGGCGGTGTTACTTTTGTATGGAAATTAAATTTTTTATACAGATGTCATATGTACCCATTGCACAGAAGTTTCATCTGAAAGGCACAAGATCCAAGAAATATTTTTTTTTGTGTGAACCATGTTGCTGCAGGGAACAATATTCTAAAATGCCAAAAAAAGCAAGAAAGATTATATGAGTTTATTTTTGTATAATGCCTATATATAGGAAAAAAAAAAGATCTTCCGTTATCATCCAAAGCCATAACTTATTTGTTGTTTCCATCTTTTATTTAATCTAGAGCAAAAGTATACGAACATACCTCTTGAGATATGCACATCTGGTAGTAGAAAGATGGAATCAAATGCTATTGGTTGTCTTGGGCATTCAATGGGAGTGGCAGATTTGACCTAAACTGTGACGTGACGTCTTTAGTCGGGAATCTCAGGTGACCCCAAATGCCTGTATGTGGGCAGCTGAAACAAGCCCAAAGACTAGGATTCATTTTCATATTACAGACACGCAAATTCAATTTTGTCTAAATGGAAGGGTCTATAAGCTAATTAGGTGAGCTGTGGATTTGCAATAGTAAGAAATGCAGTATGAGACTTGGTTAGTTCACTTGTGGTTATCAATTCTTATTTCAAATATTCTATCTCATCTGACTACCAGCTGGAATTCCTGAAAACTTGGCTCTCCAGTAAGCTCAGAATCATGTCTATGATTCCTACCATATGACCCTCCAAAGGTAGTAGATTTCTGCACTGGCTGTGTCCTGAAACTCCATTCAACTCATAGGATCTATATAAAGAAAAAGAAATATGAAAGTCTGTGACTGAAAAATTTTTTTTCAATTTATCTAAAGGAATGGATTTTACAATAAAGAAGTTCTTGTTTCCTTTACAGTTGTTCTTTCCCCATCTGAACAGAAACCTCTTATCTTTGAGTCAATATGAAATTTCACTGTAAAAATCTATTTTTCACATCAAAAAATGAATAATCTTACAAAATAAACCTAATCTTAAAACCTATCCTTGAAAAATTGCACTAGTAACCTCCCTGAACAATAGCGTTTTCTCTTTCAGCACTGTTCACTGCCTCACTTCAAAAGTCAGTTATTGTATATCCCTGTGTCCAGTTTGGCTAATGGATTTTCACATAGAACCGTATGAAATACTCCGTTAAGCACAGCTAGATTAAGCCAATTTACATTCCTGTTGCCTACAAAATCAATAGTCCTTCTGAAATTGATATAAAATTAGTCTATCACAATCTAAATTTCACATCTGTTAATCCTATTTGTACCTTTAATTGACTTTTAAACCTTTTCCTGAATATTTTCAAACCACTGACATTAGATTACAAATTCTATAATTACTCTGATCACTCTCCCAACTGTCAGATAAACATATTATGTTTGCTCTTCTTCATTTGTTTGATTCCACAGTTATTGTTCCATTAACATCATCATTTACTGTGAACAAGCTCAAGGTAGGAAGGCAGCCACTATTTAAACAGCAGCAAAGTAAAACCTAGTTTCTGCTTCTGCTACATGCATTGAGTAGTATTCATCCAGTGGTACTCCATTAAGGTTATTAATGGAATAAACCGAGCAACTAACTTGAGTTTATGTCCATTTCAATAAGTAGGAACTATCGAGCTCTCTTTTAAATTTTAACCCTGAAATAATTTTTGACATAAGAATTCAACAGCATAATGAGTGCTATATAAATACCCTCTTGCACATTCTCCCCTAATAGTTCCCTTCACATACATTAGTTCAAAAGACGTGTGAACATAGTATATTGCTCTTGATAATTTTAGGGTTTGTTTGGATTTTTTTCTTCAGAATTTTTTCAATATTCAATAGCATGCTCTTAATCCTATGTTCTTGGCACACAGTCGTTGATTTTATTCTGTATCTGTATCTAATCTCCATATCTGTTGTTTGGAAGCTATTTCAAAAAACTAAAGTTAGGAGACATAGATAATTCTCTTCAAAGATTTTTAGAGGTTAAGGCAAAGAGGATTATTAGGATCATTTTGTCAAACCTGCAATATAATTGGGGCCATTACATTTCATCTAGTGTTGATATATATTGAAAATGAGCTGTGATGATCTGTATTTATTATTATTACTATTATTGATCATATTTGTTGTATCATTACCCAAAGACTGAAGAAGAAAAGAACTAATCTGAGATAATCATTGTATCAACACAGACTACTCGATGATCCATGTCTTAAAGAGTTTGCAGTCAAAATATGAACATCCTAGATTTAGAGAATGGAATGCAAAACACCCTTCACAATAATGATGACAACAGTAGAAAACACCTTAACTGTATTCTTTAATTTTATTTTTTTCCTAAATCAGAGGAATGAAGCTGTATGGAGAAGAGTACCAGAAACAAGTGGACAGGTCATCAAGATTGAAAGGAATGTAGGGTTAGAATGAAATTATTGTGAAAAGATATGGTACTCCTTTTTATTTTTCCTGAGTGGTTAAATGTACTGACTGTTCAGCAAGAACAAAAAGCAGCATTCAAGGAAAGATTCTCTTAATTTATCCTTTTTTAATGTTAGGCAATGTAGAACACAAAACGTTACATTTAGTAGAAATATTCCAGCTTAATTCAACATTATATATTCTCACTTGACTATTTCTATACAATATGGTATAGCTAGACATACAAATGTTTCTGAGAACAAGATTCCTGTACCCTCAGACACCATCCAACCACCCCTGACTATAACAAAAGGAACTTTACCTATGTTGTTGACACAGTACTTGTAAATAACTATCAGATATGTGTTTTTATATCAATATTACCAGATGTGTCACCTTTGTTTTGAACGAGCAGGAACATTTGACTGTCTTTTCTACCCTGAACAATCATGCTTGTAGTATAATTCTGCAGTTCTGACTTTATCCAACTTGATAGGTTTCTCTATAAATAAGACTGTTTATATACTGCATTCTCCTGGTTGTAGTATATGTTAGATTTAATCTAGAAAGAGCTGGTTTACATAGATTTCAGGATTTGCATTTCAGTGCCTATTAAAGTAATGGAATTTTCAAGAAATCACCATAGAGTCTACTCATATATTTGGTGTCTAAGGCTATTTTTCCTGTTGGTGTGGTGCAAAACTGCAGCTCTAAAACCCATACATAATACCTAACATCCTGATTATCAGGTCCTAAACTCAAATGTGCTAAAGTTATTAATTTTTTAATAGATTATCGAGTATATAGGAAGGTTTTTACTGACACAAGATAGGTTGGACAGTGACAATGGTATAATACAGAAAGTTACATTTCCCTTGTTGGAAACAACTGCAAAACTATTCTCTGAAATGAACTCTCTTTGCTGATAGTGTCAGAGACTGAAATGGTTAATGATTTATGCATTCCAGGAGTTTGCAGGCTTTGACTTTTGCCCTAAAAAGGCAAGGAGATACCCCAGATGGACAGTTGAGTCCATACCCTCAGTGCTAAGCCCTAAAAAGGCAAGAAGATACCTCAGATGGGCTAAGCCCTAAAAAGGTAAACAACTTCTCATCCCAGGGAGGTGCAAAAGCATGCTAAGGATATATAAACTGACTGGTGACTTTGGGAATTTGGGTTCTCCTTCTCCCCCACCACCTGCGAATCAAGACCATCGCTCTCAAGCATTGCTGGATCCAGTGGGAGGTGACTACATCCATTTCTTTTGCGCTCTCAGCTTCTCTTTTTCCTTACTCTTATCCTGTTTTTTCTCTCCCCTAAGCAGTTTCTCCCCCCCCAAAGGTTATCTCTATGTTGCATTGTTGTATGACAACACCCAAAACGCTAGCATACCTCTTGACACAAAATTGTTAAAATAAATTTTGTTTTCAGACACCAATTATTTAGTGTCGTTTCACTTTAATCCACCCAAAGGGAATTATTGATAAAAACTTGAGTTACCCCCCCTCCCCTTTTCCTGGGGCGGGTTGTAACAGATAGTAATGGTTCTAACTTCTTTGGTGAAATAAAAAAAATTACTTTTTCTGTCAGCAAATTTGGCTCCACTAGGCTAAGACTGAATTGAAAACAGGTAGCACTTTATTCTGTTCTTGCATAGTAATTAAGTTGCCTATCAAGGTAAAGACAATGGCTTAGGCAAATAGAGTTAGCAATATAGTTTGTTCATTTACATGAAAAAGAAAAAGAATCAGCTTTCAGAGCTCAAATTTATATTTTTGTAGCAGTGGCAGAAAGAAAAATATGTTTATTTTTTCCTATAGAAAGAACAAACCTAGGATAGTTTGTCTGATCTGGTAGTGGTTCCTAAACAGATTTATTGACTAAAGATCTAGCTGTTGAATTACCGTTATCAAGGAAACTTGAATTTTGAGTGATAGTTTTATGAGTCCATAACCAATTGCTCATGACAACCAACAACTAGTCTCCAACATGGAATCTGGGGTAGAGGTGAATGAATTATCAGACCCTCAACCTACTTGGCTCAGCACAGTAACAGATAAACCAAACACCTTGGATCCAGAAGTATTAGTTATGTGATTCTGCACCAAAAACTAACAGATGCTGCTTTATAGTCTTCAGTAACCATTCCATGTGAACAGAACCATACTGATTCCAGACCAGGACTGATTTGTCTCTAGCCATCCTGAGCCTACTAGGGCCCACGTGATTCATGGATCTGTGACTAGCAGACATAGATAAATAAAAGGGTCACGTTGGACATCTCTATGAAATTTTGCACTAAAGACAGGAGAGAAGGGGGGAAATGTCACAAACTTAACATATTCTTATGCTGAGAAAATCTACAAGAGTGTGCATAGGATGAGAAAAAGAGATGAAAGACTGTTCCAAGAGTCTGTCTGGGTACTTGTTTGTCCTCTAACCTTTCATTTAACACTAAGAAAACTAGGTTAAGTCATAAAAAAAACGCTATGGAAGAAGACTTTAAAGAAAGTTAAGTGAAAGAAATGGGTTTTGCATTTAAATCTGAAAGCTGTGAAATCTGAGCTCATTTCACAAGCCCATATCACACGTAAGAGCTCCCTGATCTCTGTGTAGCTCTTGAAAAAGCTCTATTTCCTGTGCTTGCAAGTCTTTCCTTCTTGACAGAAAACCTTATGGTTTCTTTCAATTATAACAGCTGTCAAGGGAGGTCATGATTTCTGAAAAGAAAAGCTTGGTCCTTTTCTAAGGAAGACTCTGAATATTAATATAAACTATAACATTGGGTGATGTGTTCAGAGATCTATGTATTACTGAGAAGATGGGTTGATGCATTTTGAAACTTCTTAGCATCTGCTTGGATTCATTCCCAGACATAATGAGTTGAAATAATAAATTATGGAGGTGAGGAATGTATGGCTTACTCTAGCAAGCTTTATTCCTGCTATTCCAAATTTATTTTACATTTAAATGAGTATAAATGAGAACAGAATATGCCCCTGTTTTATTTTTTCTTGTTATTTTAACTAGTCAAATAAGAACACAAACTTTGATTCGTACTATTGATATCATCATCGTGGCTAGGCTTCGCGAACAAAGATTTGGGAAGGGCTCTACCTTGTACGTTTGTTACAAGCATGCTTGTGGCTAAAAAGGTCAATACAAGATAGACAAGTCTGGTTGCAAAAGGCACAGCAGAAAGACTCCTTAGGTGGTATATTCGGCAAGACACGATTCTTTCTGCATTATCTTTTCTCCTCGAGAGTGTTAAAGATAGTGTGCCTCCAGACCTCCCGATTGGAGGTCAGAGTAGATCAGTTATGTTGATCAATATGACCAAGGCTGAGATGTTGTTTCAGGGAGTCTTTGTATCTTCTCTTTGGGGTTCCTCTCTTGAGGCAGCCAGTGGCAAGTTCACCATGAAACAAGATCTTAGGGAGGTGGCAGTCCTGCATCCTTGAGACGTGCCCTGCCCAACGCAGCTGTGTTCTCAGCAACATGGCCTCAATACTTGTGACTGCTACTTGTTCTAGAACAGATGTATTGGTCACGTAATCTGACCAGTGGATGTTTAGGATTGTACGGAGACAGTGCTGATGGAAGTGTTCTAGGAGTTGCAGGAGGTGGGGGTAGATGACCCACGATTTGGATCCATATAAAAGAGTAGACAGCATAATGGCTCTGTGAACACTGGTCTTTGTATTTTTCTTCAAGTGTTTATTTCACCAAACTCTTTAATGGAATCTTCCAAATGCACTATATGCCTTTGTTAACCTGTTGTCTATCTCCCCGTCAATCTTACCATCCAAGCAGATGAAGCTACCTAGGTAATGAAACTGTTGGACTGATTTGAGCTCTTATTGGCCAATGGTGATATGGGGATGATGGAAGACTTCCTGAGGTGCAGGTTGATAGAGAACTTCAGTCTTCTTTAAGCTGACTTCCAGCCCAAAGAGCTCGGCAGCGTCTGCAAAGCAGGATGTTAAACGCTGCAGAGCTGCTTCTGTGTGGGCCACAAGGGCATCAGTGTCAGCAGACAGCAGCTCCTGGACAAGATGATTTAAAGTCTTAGTGTGGGCCTTCAGTCACCTTAGGTTGAATAGGTTTCCATCAGTACAATATCCAATGTAGAGACCGTCCTGATCATTGAGGTCTGCCGTGGCCCTTTGGAGCATCATGCTGAAAAAGATTGTGAATAGGGTTGGTGCAAGAACGCAGCCTTGTTTCACACCATTAGTTATTAGAAAGGGCTCAGAAAGTGCATCACCATATCTGACTTGGCCATGCTGATCCTCATGGAGTGAGATGATCATTTTAAGAAACTTGGAGGGACATCCTAAATGTTCCAAAATCTGCCATAGACCTTTTCTGCTCACAGTATTGAAAGCCTTAGTGAGGTCAACAAAGGTTACATAGAGACCTTTGTTCTGTTCCCTACACTTCTCTTGCAGTTGTCTTAGAACAAATACCATGTCTGTGGTGCTCCTGTTGGCTTTGAAACCACACTGACTTTCAGGTAGAATTCCTTCTGCTATAGCAGGTATTAGTCTGTTCAAAAGTATTCTTGCCAGGACTTTGCCAGGAATGGAGAACAGAGTAATATAGTACATTTGTTAAATCTGGTTTCTGGAAAAAGCGTAAAAATCTAGTTGTATCTAACTCAGCACTTGTAACTGCAAATGCCATTGAAGTAAAGTAGGTGAAAAGCTTCAACAGATTAAAAAAAAATCAGCGTTTTTATTACAATTGGTAATATGCAAGCAGAAATAATAACATAGAAAAAGAGGATAAATTGTGCATATCAGAGTTATGTATTGAAAGTCTGCAGCGTTAACTTGTAGAATGTTATCTTTACAGCAACAACATACTTATGCATGAAATTATCTATTTGTGTAAAAAAGTGTCTTCAGTTTTCTCATCCTAATTTATTTTTCGACATTGAAATCTGACACTTGTGATATGACATTATTATTGCTTTGAAAATTTATACTATGTGCTTATTTAAAAGGATTTATAGTGTAACTAGAAATTGATAGGATTCAGCTACTAAACAAAGGAAAAACATGTTGAATAGAGTTAAATGAGAATGGAATAGAATAGAATAGAATAGAATAGAATAGAATAGAATAGAATAGAATAGAATAGAATAGAAAGATCAGTTCTGGAAGAAACCCTCAAGATACATCAACCATGTCTCTAGTAAGCCTGTTCAAGTGTTTGATCCCCCTCATGGTAAAGTGCTTCCTAATGTCTGGTGTGAATCTTCCCTGACATAGTTTCGAGGGATTCCCATGGGTCCTTTCACTGGATACCAGAGAGAAGAGATCAGCAGTGAACAGCTGTTTTTGATCAACAAGGTGTTTTCTATCTCTCTTGGACAAATTTTGCCCTGCCTTAAAGTGTTGTGACTGAGAGCAACTTCTTCAGTAAGGTTGACTTAATTTAAAATTATAACTAGACCAACAGATATCTTCATTTACATTTTAGATGAAATCAGACAGACATCGGCATTCTGATTAGCAAAATTAGCACCCTCTATTATATTTCTCAATGACAAATTTCACGGAAGTGAGGGAAACTGCAAACAAGTTGACATTCTAAGTTCAGAAGATGAATGCAGATCACTATATATCAGAAACAACATATTTTCTGGCTATCATTATCTAGTGTACTATTTAAGATAGCACAGTTTATGCTTAATGAATTAAATATTTCACAGTTATTCAAGTACTCTGAAGGAATCCCTATTTAGACACAGATTAGTCTAACATGGTGTTTTGATGTCCAACTGTGTAGTCCAGGGGCTAAAAGAGAATGAGGAAATGAGTTCTGCTTCACTGAAATGTCAAGATGGATTACTGGTTGCAAAATGTCTTCAGAAACTCTTTCCCCATTTTTGGCCAAAAGTCCAGGAAGACTGATAGCCTCAAAATTTTTCTCAGATTTAAAAGAAAGTAGAGTCAAATCTCAACTAATACTGTGTCACATGATTTATGACTGAAGTATTGGATTGGATGACAAATATTTCCATTTCTTTGAAGGTATTTGGATTCCAAGTTTTATCTTTGCTCATGATAGTAAACGTTACTAGTTCACTCAGTTTAAAATTGCTACGAAAGCACTACAGTCACTTTATGTATTCCTAAACTTGTAGCAGAAGAGAATATAGTACATGTTAGTCATAGTCATCATATAATTTAGCTGACCTCTATGAATAAGTATGATTGTTCTAGGAGATGCAATGCTTAGGATTCTATTCTGGTACTCTAATGGCATGGGATAGCATTAAAATGCTAAGTTAACATTAAGACAAAGTACCAAACAGCCATGCTAGAACACCGTGTGTTTTATATAAATTATGGCAAATTTACTCCAACATGTTTAGAGTTGAGTTTTACAATGGAAATTTAATGGGTATATGGCCTGCTAGTGACACATCCAATAATGAGGGCTACTGCAAGACACTTTATGAACCATCACTAAGACTTCCTAACCTTCCTTTGATTACTTGTATTTGTACTGCTGCAGAAAGTAAGAAAAACAGAACTCCCTGTTTACTTGTGCCTGTCACAGTCATGAAGAGTTACCTACTAAATTGCTTCCAGAACACTGGCAGCAGGAGCACTTTGGCTGTCTCAAGCTGATAAAAACTCTATTAGTGGACAATTTTCACGTGTAATGGCCATAGGCAAGTTCAACACAGAAATTTACCAATGCTTCAAAATGGATTACAGTAGCAATATTGAGACAACTGACCCCACACTAGGCAAGTCACTGCATCAGTCTTTGCTGCAGTCTACAAATCTGCAAAATGGGGAGAATATTAGTTCCCTGGTTTATATGGTACTTCGAAAGCTAAAATCACAAGCTTATAAGATGGATTGCTTACAAAGGCCATATTAAAAGTGCATCAAACACATAAATTTTAAATGAGCATTAATCACAAAAGACAGATTTCCCCTGATATAGTCTAGTTACATCATTACAATTGATCACTCAGGTTGTTCTAATGTTTTTTTGGGGGGGGTGTGGGGGTGTGTGGGTGTGTGTAGGTGTTATTCTAAAGCAAGCCTGTCTTTTATAGGATTAATGGAACACTAAAGAAATTCCAGCAGCAGCAGCTGTAGCAATACCAGCCCAGGCTGAAAGAACTGTGACTTACCCTAGTGCTTTTAAGTGAGGTATCAGTCAAACATAAGACCAGTTCACTTTATCAAAATTGCAAGATAGACTGGTCTCTTGCCAGTCACCTTTTCAGAAATGCAGACAAATCAAAGACAAGCATTCTTGATCTGAAGCACACATAACTTCTGAGCCTGGAGAATACAGTGGAATGCACTATATAACACAGTTTGCAAAAATTTATGCTTAATAAATTCTATACAGGGTGAATATCTAGCTTGAAATTATATAAAAAAGTAAAGAAATATTTTTAACTAATCTCTGTGTCTTCTGTAGGATAACATAAAAGACTATACATACATTTGCCAAGGTATTCTCAGGTTAAGAGGCTAAAATTATAATGAAGGATAATTTGTTTTCAGTTTCTTACCACTTAGGAGAAAATATGAGTCTAATAGTCAAAACAGGAGTCAAAAGTTCTGACTCTTGTGACTTGTACCACAGAGACCTACACCATTTATACATTAGTAGGGCTCAAGCTTCAGGTGCAAATATCAGAGTATTTGAATTGAATTGTGGTAGTTTCATTACCTGAAAATTTCATATTTCATTCATATATATCTGAAGTCTTGACTTTGAGTTTTCAGAGTGTGATTTCAATGTGAGTCTGGAAAAGATTCCTGAAATACTATCTGTGTGCAACTCATTTGTGCTTTCTATAGATATCAATAAAACATCCTCTTAGGGATGATGGGGTAAATATTTGCTGGAGTAAATCATGGATACACGACAAAAAATTTCAATTTGCTGCTTCTTTGTTTCTCTTCACATGGATGGACAAAACCTACCCTTACTGCCCATGTATTAGTTTTCCACCTACAAACATACTGAGCCTTAACTTTCAGTTACTTTGTCAGAGATGTAGTTAACTATGATATTAGCTTGTGAAACCCATGAGAACAATGCTACAGCTTCCTGATAGTAAAAAGAAAGAATGAGAAGAAGACATACAGAAGTTTAATTCACTTGACCATTTGGAACACCTGGGACAATTTGTCTGACTTAGCTGCCAGCTCAGAAGAGCAAGGTTAGGATTCAGTTGTCCTAATGTAGGTGACTAGAGTCAGGCAAAACAGGTCAGGGTGAAATAATGAGACAGGTATGTGCACAGGCTACCAATTGTGATCCAAGACAAGAGACACATTAACTTTCTGGAGTGGCCACTAGAGACCAAGTAGGACACTTCACATTACCTAAAATGACAGACAGGAGCCAGGAGGCAAGTGACTTTTGCCCTAAGCTTAAAGGACAATTCAGCTCACCTTAAATTAATCACCTAGGGTAGGATTCACTTCTTATACTGAGCTTTCAATGTCATTTTGGGTGCCTTGCAGTCTGTCCAGCATTCAACTGCTACTCAAGTGGGTTTCCCTTAAATCCCTTGATATATTTGTCAACATTCTGCATTTCTAGCAAAATGGGGCAGCCTGGCCATCAGAAGGCTAGATAGCACGTTCTAATATCTAAAATGTCCGTCAATGTCTACTGATTGCTAGGGAAATAAAGAAAATAAAACTGAAAATTTTTGCATCAATTAAGTCAAAGAAAAAACTCTAATTTAAATGTTTTTCATTTAAGGATTTCTCAGATACATGCACAGCTCCCTCTAGTTGATTCTATGGCTGAGGATATGACCCAGTACCGTTTGTATTTTTTTGTTCCATTTCTTCCTAGTATTAGAGATATATGAAGCTCAGTTCTACTAGAATTTTATATTAACATTTTAAAAATGTTAAAAAATAAAATATTAAATTCCTTTTTTTTCCTCTAGAACATTTTAGCTTATCAACATAGACATGAATATCCCATAGCTAAGCTCTTAACAAATGTTTTCTCTCTTCTTTCTAAAAAATACCTTCTTCTATTTATTCATTAGCCAAAATGTGATTCCTGCCTATTAATCTTTGAGCTGCAGTGTTTGATTGGAGATGTCTTCTTTCATCTTACACAATGTAAAGCATTTTGGAGAATTTTGAAAATCTGGTTAATGGCTGTCTTACTCCATGACCATAGTATGTAATTCAGTATGCAATACCTACTAAACTGTTTTTATCAGAATATAAAATTTGAAATATACATTTAAAGTTTCTTCATGATGGCATGTGGGAGTTTACAGGAAATAATGCAAGGATTTTTTTTATTTATCAAGACAATAGATGGCCCCAGTCAATCACATTTCAGAAGACTAATATATTTATCTGACTTAAAATGATGAGGTTGTATAATTGACATCTGTGTCACATATTAAGTAATCCTGCTATTTTATGATAGCCTATAAATTTATACCAAAATGTATGGCCATAAAACCCTTTTGTAGTAAAAATTATTGGTATTTTTGTATTTTGTTTGACAAACTGAGGCCAATGCATGAAAGCCCAAGGACATCCAACATAAAATTCATTGTATAAAGAAAAAGGTATGTGTCATATCTTCAGTATAGTCTGGTATTACAAAGCAGCAAGAATGAGTGGGACAACTTAGTGAAATCTGCTCTGTTGAGAACAGATTATAAGAAGGTCAATGACAGAAGAAAAGTTCTCTTGGTTTGAAGGGTGATAGATGATGCAGATAAAACCCTTTAAATAAGCTTTCAAAATTTAAAATAACTTCCACAAATCAAAGCTACAAACATTTTGATGTTTGTATATTGCTTTTTGACACCCTTAAGCCTTATGCTATGATGTGTGAAAGTGCTGTAGACTTTTTACCGGTAATAGAAAAAGGCAAACACAAATCAATACCTTACTCTTTAGCGAGCAGTAATGTTGGACAAGTCCTGTCTGCCCCTGTTAGTGTGTATTATTGCTTGCTGACTGAAGATAAGATTGATTTATTTTCCCCTCAAATTCTCATTATACATTTCCTGCTACAGTACATTCATTTTTGAGAGAAGAGTAAATGAATTGCTGGGTTAGAGATGACACATACTTGTGGTGCAATATAAAAACAGTTAACATCCTTCTGGGAGAACAGGGAGATTATTTCCATGTGGCTGTCATCCTTCTCTGTCGCTGCTTTAGTAAACAAAGCCTTTTCTTCTTCTTTTAGACATGCAGTCACAATGAGCACAGAACCTCATACCTCGAGTTTACTTTTATGTTACTTATGAAAAGAAGGCCAGGCAGTGAACTCAAGAACTGAGCTCCTCTATGGACCCAAGGAGTAGTTTTAGTGTAGCACACAAATGACAGTTTTCTGTCACAGCAAGGGTTTCTTTAAAAGAATGTGCAAGCAATTTGGGCGTAGTTACCCAGATGATCACCCTATCAGTCATCAGCTGAAGTATTTTTCTCCTTGTCCTTTTTGTCTAGATATTTCTGTCTTCGGGTGAGAGTAAATCATCATGTCTTTTATGGAATGTTTTTGACTGCATTACAGACAAATCAAACAATTTTATGTTTCTTAATTTATAAAGCCTTTCGCATTGCTGGATGCACTTGCCGATACATTTAGTCATCACTGATTTAGAATTTTAATAAATTAAATCATAAACTGTGGAAATCTAATAACTGTGTTCTAGCAACACACACACAGCCCCTTATTACTTTCTACGTCAACCAGGAGCAGACAGAGCAACATTTAAAGCAGTATCCCACAGTACATATGTGATATTTCTTCTCTAAGAACTTTATCAGGTCAAGACACAAAATTTATGCTAACTAAACCACAGACTGGACCTATCCTGATCCTGATCTCTCATACTGTGTATCTGTTGGCTTGCTCCCTAGCTCTAACTGTTGTCCTTAGAGTAAATCTGCTATAGATGGGAGCTTCACTTTTGACAAATGTTCGTGTAACCTAGGCTTAAAGCAAAGAGGGATAATTTTTTTACATCTAGAGGCAGTCAAATTCAGAACTACACTATTTTTACTGTTGGAAAGGCTTTCCCAATATAAAGATTGAATCTTCTTGCTGCAATCTAAATCTATTTCTCTTATCCTATATTGTAACCTGTTCTTGATTAACATTGTTTTCTGTCATAGGAAATTGTGTCAAGGGTATCTCTCAAAGGTGATTTACTTATGGTTAATGTGTCTTAGGAAAAACTACATACAAATACTTTGTGCCTCTCTGCAAACTCGTCTAATTAGAAAAGATATCCTCTTTCTTCTTAATTTATTTTCCTCTGAAAGTATAGAAAGACAGCAGTCACCATCAGCGAGTTGTCAGCAGGGCTAGCTGAAAATCTTTAATCAAAACTATAACAAAAAATCAGTATTAAACAGAAAGTTTTATTTATTCCCCTATCTGCTTTTTGTAGTGTGAGTGCTCCACTTTTTTAGCATTTTTTAATTAAAAAAATTCTGTCCAAAATGTAAATATTTATTTTCATTCATAATCAGTAACAAATCCATGAACAATAAAAATTTTTATTACTTCTATACTTTTGATAATTAAAAAAAAATTTTAAAAAGTATTATTCTCAAACTAAATATACTTACATACACAATTCTTTATATATTGATGTTTTAAGATTAATTTTTTTTAAGGTATGGCAAAAATTTTTATGTTTATCTGTTGATGAATATGCTTAAATGGCTCATAGTAAAGAGATTATTCTGAGAATAAGGAATACTATAAAAAGTTTCTGGGCATAAAATGCCTTTAGTTCTGCATATCTTGTACAATAATCACACTGTGGAGAAGAAAACTCACAACTATGTGCATCTTTTATTCATCTTTTTTTTTTTCCTTCTTTCTCTTAATAAATCGTAGGAGGACACTGAATTAGTTGGATACTGGTGGTGAAACTGTTATCCCTTTTCGTCTTCACTGAAATGGACATATCAAAAGACTGACTGCAAAAGCTGTAAAGTTATGTTATAATAGGATGCAAAATACTACAGTGGATCTTAAACAAAACAAATCACTGGGAGAATAGAGGAGAAAGCACTGAATTAATCACCTCTCCCAACTTCTGACTGCTGAGTTCTACAGAACATCATTGCTTACTGCCTAGTTCTCAATGTAACAAGTGGCTTCCTCTGTCTTTCAGTCGATGGCTTCCTGGTCTGCAGTAAAGTGTACACAATTGTACTGACTTTGTAGTGGAGTCTCCTTCTCTCTACATGTTTAGCTTTTAGACAGAGATGTAATCTCCAAACCTCATGTTCATATTTTGTCACTGCTTCTTCTATATAGTCCTCTCTGTGCTTATCCCTCCCTGATGTCATCAGGCTTTTCTCAGGAAGATGTGATTTCCGCTTTCCCCACAGCACAGATCTACTGGATAAACCTGCTCTTATTTCCACCAGAGTTGTGCCTTCTCTGGTGAATGGACAATGGAGAATGAGTCACTTTGCTGAAAAGAAACATCATTCCTTGGATTTCCTACATGTTACTTTGGTCTGACATACTTTGCTAAACTTTGTTACCTCTTTTTTTCTCTGGCCCAGTACTTTGTTCCTCAGTATAAGTCAGCATGAGCCACCACTGCCTCAAGAAAAAAACCCAACAACCAAATAATCCTATTCTTCTTTTGATTCTGTGTATATTACTGTCCTCTTGTTTGAGCTGGTGTACATATCCATACAACTAGCCACTGAAATGACAGGAGGAATTGAAGTGGGTAAAATCTTTCTTATTAGGGGGAGGGAAGGTGGGTAGAAAAAAAAAAAGAGGAAGAGAGAGAATTTCAGTTTAGATCGATTATACAAGGTGGGCATAGCACATGTTTTTTCAACTCCAGTCTTGATTTATGTTGCTTTAAATTGAACATCAGACTGTGACATGTATAATTTAGGAGTTTGCAGGAAAATAAAGAAGAATAACTTCTTTTTTTTTTTTAAACCTAGAAATAGGCTTAGATAAGACCTTCAAGTGTGTGAATATCTGTTAAATTAACATCAATAGCCAGCAGAAAATCCTTTAACTTTACAACTAGGTGACTTTCTCTACAGAAAAGTCATCATAATTGCTCATTTTCTTTTGTAAATCCACATTTGGAAGCAATGCTCAAACTAACTTTCCAATACAGGATGTGGAAATTAATACTTTAACCTACTGCAAAAATATTTGTCTGTTGTTTAGAAATAATTCTATAGAAAATGCCACTGATGTCTTTATTTTATTCCTCAAACAGGTGTTGTAACTTCACTCTGTGTCTAAAGGAGATAATTAATTTTTTGGAGAGTTTAAAAACATGAAGATGATTTAGATTCTTCCTGGGGAACTATTTTTTTCCCTTCTGTTACCCTGTTTCTCCCTCAGAACTGCTCTTTTCCTTTCTTTACCTCTATTTTAACCAAAAGGTACTACTTAGAACATTCTTCATTAGGAATAATGATATTGTGTAGTTGTGCATTTTGAAGCTTATCTTTAATGTTGAAACGTGTTCCTTATTCTTCAGCTCAGTATCTGCTGCCGTAAGCATTCGTGTGGTACCCAGGAGAAAGAAAAAAGCTCAATCTATAGAGCATTCTGTTGCCTAAGTGTAACTAAAGACTCCATGATGCCACCTACACATAGCTAAAAATACTTTAGGTTAGAAAATCTTAAAGTGATTTATATCAGAAGAGAGCTCTGGAGATCACTTGGTACAACTCCATGATCAAAGGGGTCATTTTAATGCAGATAGAGGGGAGCTCTGTTAGGTCAATATCTGAATATCTTCAGGGATGGAGATTCTGAAGCCCTCTTAGGCAATCTGCTGTCATATTTGACACTTCTCACTGCTAACAATATCCTAAATACCTATTTTGTATATTCTTTGATGATTCACTTTTAACTTGGTCTCCCTTAGGTCCTCTTCTGCAACATTGTATTTTAGCTTGTGACTGAACTGGTACTATTGGCATGTGGATATTGCCAGTGTGATATTCAGTCACTGCTGAGGTAGACCTTATTTACATGGTCACACTTACAGGACATATAAAAATATTCAAATGATAAATGTCTTTTGATTATGAATCAGTGTTCTGTTTTAAGCAGTTCTGCAGGATCTCTGCTCTGTACATCTTATTTATGTCCTGCACAGGGAACAACGTGCAATTTATGTATTGTGTAGTGAACAAGACAAAAAATAGCAGGAAAATAATGTGGTCTTACCCTTACAGCATTTAATTGTTGTTTTGATGAACTGGACTTTTCTTTCCCTTGGCCACATAGACCTTATGTAATGCTTGATAATCACTGCAAAGAAATAGCACACGAGTGACTGTTAATGATGTGCTCTTCATTTTTTATTTGATAATCGTAGTTTTTAGAAGTGTTGAATGTCACCAGCAACAACAACAGCCTTAAATCTGTGCTTATCTTTGCCACTGTGTAGTATTGCTTTCTGTCTCTTTTTTTTTCCTTATGACTCTCTATGCACATAGTCCTATACCTGTGACACACAACTGGATTTATTCCAAGTATCTAAGAACTGAGTGAACAATATTCATGTAATTAAAACATTTAAACAAGTCTCTGTCATTAAGATGAAATATGCCTTCCTTTTTGTTCAACAAGAATAGCATATTTATCACTTATCCAGTAAAATTTATTTGGAGTTTTACAATTTAATTTAAAAATGTTTCCATTTATTATGGGATTCAGTGAGTAAATATACTGATGATAATTAGTAACTCTATTTGATTATATATTGAGTATTTTCATATTTTTGAATAAAAAAAATAATTCTTATGTTAAAATCTCACAAGTAAATAGGATGAGGAAAGATGGCTAGCAATATAAGTTTGATAGTTCAACAGCCTTGGAAGAGTGAATCATTTTCCATGCATTTTTAAAGGATATTGCAATAAAATTGCAGTGCCAACAAAACAGAAATGCCTCTGAGTTCAAAAAGGGAAGCAGGGCAGGGATGATTGCTTTGAAGAAAAAAAAAAAGAACAAAAAAGCTGCACAGAACTATAAATAGCCACAAATTAGACACTTAGAAATTGTTTCTTTGGTGTTTACTGCAATGAATTTAGAGTGAATAATGAGTCTATTTATGCCGTGGTGACCAGGCTCCTTGTTTGATAGAGAAGTCTGTTTCCTAAAGGAATTTTTCAGATGGTAGGGCCTATATAAACTTTTTTTCAAATACAAGGATTAAAAAATATTTATATTTCTTGTTAACTAACAACTGAAAATGTGAATATTTCTCAGAAGGTTATTACTCCCTTAAAAAACCCTGCAAACCTAAACCAACAAAAAAACCACCAAAAAAACCCCAAACCCACAAAAAACCCAAAACCAAACCCAAACAAACCCACTTCTGACAGAGAAACCAGAAACCAAAGTAGTAGTTCTAGCTATTGTTTTTCAGAGGACTCTGACTTGTCTGCCTTTTACAAAAGTTAGATTTATGTCTGATAGTATCTGTGAGAAACACAGCATCAGTCAAATAGCATGGAGTAGCTTTCATATAATGCCAAGGGAAGAATAAAATCTTTACAGTTTCAAAAGCTGTAAGAGCCTCACTTTAATATGTAGGCAGTGCTTTTTGAAAAACTACAGAGCACGATGAAATTGCACACTTTATTCTTGGAATAGCTCTTATGTCTTAAGAATTTCTCAAGCAGTTCAGGAACACTCTTTGTAAAGAGGACTATATTTAGTGGACACTTTCATTATTGCCAAAGAGCAGGTAACAGTAAATGACACAGACAAATGTGCCATGGAAAGTTTCATCAAGTTATGATGCAGATGTGATGTGTTTGTTATCTTTCTGAGCTTGGGTAGAGACATCCTCATGAATGAGCAGGATGTATGTTCGATCATGCATGTGCAACATTAAACAGAGCAGAAGGGACAAGCTCCATAAGCAAACCTGACCTTGCAACAGTGTTTATACTGTGATTTTGTTTTAAGGAGTAAAACATATTCTGGATGGGATCCTAGTATTTTATCAAATTAGAATTCCAAGTGTAACCTGTGGTAGTTTTGTAGAAAGGTATTACAGGGTTTAAAGATGACATCACAAAGATCAAGAGACATGGATCTGTACTTTATGTCTTTACATCTTGAGTTCCAAAGGTCTTTAGAATAATTTTATGTATGTCAAAATGTTGGATAACGAAAATAATTTTTATTATTCTCTTTATTTTTGGGAAGTATCAGAGAAGCGAGAATTTGGCTACATTTCCCTTGTAAAAGTGGATTATTTTGGTTTTTTGGCTCCTTTTTAATCCAAACATCAGAGAAAGGCAGAGCAGTCAGGATTTAATACCTCTTTTGCAACTTAAGAAAAAGAAGAGGAGAAACAGAAACATGAAAGCAAAGAGGCTCATTGAGACGAAATCTTCTTTTCCCACTGACTTTAGATCATTTTCTTAGTCTCCATTCAGAATAATGGAAACTATGACATATTACATTCAGCAGCTACTCAAAGTCAGAAATAGCTCTTATTGAGCACAGCTTCTTGTATCTGGCAAAGGCAAAAAACCACAACTATCCTGCATTTTTGAACTGATCTCTAAAATTTTAAAATAATTTTTCCTCACTGCAGAAAGAAGAGCTACTTGATGTCTAACCTTGCTTTTAAATAATTTACTTTCAACTTAGTATACTCTTTCCTCTTTTTTTCCCCCTTTCATATTTATTAATCTAAAATTAAACAAATTCTCTAGCAGTGCAGCTGTGGTAAAATCTCCTCCTTTAAGCCCAAATACTGAACTCAGATGTTCGTACAAAACATTGAACGAGTACAATCTCCTCTGACAGTCACAGCCAAAGGCAGTTGACCTTAATTGTCAATTCCTTCATCACCACAGAACAAAAAAAATGTTTTGAATCCACTGTATTCTGTGTGTCATTCTATGAACTGACATAGCAGATTGATGCCAAGAATAAACTTGGTTTGTTTTTCCAGTTCAAAAAGGATTTTTCTGCTAATGTTTTGTAAGCAAACAGAAACATATTTTCTGTTCTGAGGTGAAATACAAATTGTTCTTTAGGACATACTGTTTTTCTTTTGCTCCTTCATATTGTGCTTTGTATAAATTCCTAGCTGAACTTATTCAAGTAGAGATTGTTTATTTCCTTGGGTCCTTCACCTTTCTGATGTTGAAGGTATGCATTTTGGAGAAGGAAGCTTCCTTCTTGGTAAGTAGAGAATCCAGCCAATTGGATGCTGATACGGCTTGCATCTTGTAGATCTCTTGTATGTTTTCGTTCCCATCCCTGCAGAACATAAGCATAGTTTTTCATTGCAAACTGTCATTTATTTCAAAGACAGCAAAACAATTCTTGTGTCAGCAAACTCAGAAGTCTACATGAGGATAATTTTCTCACTTTTTTTTTCACAATCTATTCCATAACCTGCATTAAATTGCTGAGAAATAAATCTCCATTATACTGCTAATTGAAACTACTATGGTATACCTGTGGTAATATAAAGGAATACATCTTGAGTTAATGTAGATCATGAAATCATAGAACTGTTTGGGTTGGGAGACAGCATCTAGTTCCAATCCCTCTGCCATATGCAAGGACACCCTCTGCTAGATCAGATTGCTTGAAGTCCCATCCAACCTGACATTTAACATTTCCAAGGATGGAGTATCCACAACTTCTCTGGGCAACCAGTTCCAGTGCCTCACCACGCTCACAAGAAAGAATTTTGTCCCCAATAGCTAATCTAAATCTACCTTCTTTCAGTTTAAAGCCATTCCCCCTTGTCCTATCGCTACATGCCCTTGTAAAAAGTCCCCCTCCAGCTCTTTTGTAGACCCCCTTTAGGTACTGGAAGGTGCTATAAGGTCTCCCTGGAGAGAAAGAAAAGTATAAAAGTTGATTCCAAACATTGTGTTCACTTCATTAAGCCACCTGGAGTTAATTTTCTACACAACAAGTGCACACACTGGCTTTCAGAGCCAAAAGATCAATAGAAAAAAAAGAGACAAATCAATTTTAAAGACCAATTTGAACATTTTATGTTTTTCTTTTCTCTCTTTTCCAGTGACATATTACAGTCATTTTGTTTCATTGGCAACTCTTCTACTCTGGTAATTCCACCTTGAAAAATTATCTGGAAGATGCATTTTCCCTTTACCTTTCTCTTTCTTCAGCCTTATTCATTTTAAGTTGTTGAGTTTCTATCTTACCTCTTCTCTATGCTGTGTGAATATTATTGGCTGAGGTTGATGTAATTTAAAACTGCATATATGTTGCATTAAATTTGAAACCTTTGCCTTTTGAGATGGATATGTGGGTTTGGGTTTTGTTTGGTTTATATTTTTCCTTTAGGCATAGCTAATTTTGTAGCTCATCTTACTATATTCTGCATTATTCCTACCTAGATTTCTTCAAGTTCAAGATCTTTATAAAAATATAATGACTAGATTTTATAAAAATATGATACTTACTCCATGATTGAATGTAATTACATTTCATTAGAATTATATTCTATTATTATAGTCATAGGTGAAAAAAAATCCGTTGATTTTCTCAGTGCTTCTCTGAACTTGCCTGGACAGCTTTAAAACTAAAACCATTATTATGCCAAAGTCGCGTGCGATATTTCAACTTTTCAATTAATTTTATTGTTGGGGAATGTCTGTTATTTTATTTTCTGCTAGAGTGGTTTTTAATCCATTAGCATATTTTATCTATCTGTAGTTGTAAAAATAAGCTGCACTGAGGTATCAGAATTACTTTCTTTATAAACTACTTTCATCTGTGGTTTCTAGTCACGTTTCTGTAAATTCAACATTTGAGGTACAAAGTCATTAAACTAAAAAATAATTTTAAATATGTTTTTATTAGTTTCATTTTTTCTATATCTTAGAAGGAAGAACTTCAATATGGTAATGAAAAATAAGAGATCTTATCCAAAATCAAGTATGGCTTGATTTTGAAATTTTGTACTTCAGGTACAAGAACAATGTATTTCTATGTTAAGTAGGAGTACTTCAGCTTGAAAAAAATCCAGGTTCAAGGGTTTTTACTTTTTTTTTTTAATATAAATTATCAATTTTAAAACATACTTAATTACTGCAAGATTTTCTTAAATACCAAGTTGAAATGTTAGGTATATCCATATGAAAACCAAACCCCATATTTGTTTTGAAAAACTTGGGGTTTAATTGTTAATAAACCTGATAAATGAGGAAAAAATTGCTTTGGCCTTTTATATTATGTAGAGGATTGCAGTCTCAGTACTGATCTAGTCTGAAAACCAGTGTCAGAACTAGCTAATTAAACAGCAGATGAGATAAATAATGTGTTCTTTAAAAACTAAATTTGAGCATGTAAAGATACTTGGAAAATATATAAGATTTGCTAAAAATTGCCTCAATTGTTCAAGAAATTTATGGGTCCCACTGACACTGAAAGGAGTAGAAGAAAACTCAATGTAATTGAAAATAAACTAGTCTTCTGATGCTTCATATCTTTCAAAGTTTAAAATGTTTCACATTCCTGCCTATACTAAATAAATAAAGAAGGGTCAGCCACTGGGTTAAAATTTGTAATATTTTGTATTTAGGCTACCAAGAATTTATTCATTTTCTTTCTGCTGAAAGACACTTTGGGATATATGTGGCTTCCGTTCACAGATGTGTCTGCAAATATGTGTACAGAAAAATCTTACCATTTCTACTTAAAATGAAAAAAGATATTTTCAAAGAAGTTCTTATGCTTAGGAAATTACTAATTTCTCATGCCTCAAATGATGACTAACTTGAAGATTATGAAGAATTTCATGATAAAAACAGAACAGCTAGTGATGCAGATATCAATAGCTTAACTTGTTCTTTCCAAATATATTTTTTAATATATTTTCAGCATTGTAGAACTACTCAATAAGTTACTGATAGAGACAGAACAAGCTGTACTACTAGGTAGAACCATTAAGTCTAATGTTTATAATGTTCTCTGAACTTCTATAATGTTACTTCCAAGATGGGGAATGTGACAGTATTGCCACAGGCTTTTTCACTCCTTGTTTTATTCACAAAATAAATCCCACAAGTATGGGTCTCTGTGTCTTCTTAGAGATTTCTGATTTCTGGAAAGGGTTAGGAATCTGGTTACACTGACAGATCTTTATTGTTTTGTTTTGATTTTTATTTTTGGCCGTATATAATCTCCACCACTCTTCCTTAGGGAGCAAGTAGTTCTGAGATACATAAACCTGCACAGAGGTTCAACATATATTGTTTGCTCTCTGAGCTGCATCTCTGTTTTGTTAACTGGTGCTGCAAATTACTCATGCTTCTAAGAGAGCAACACTGTAAAAGGCTAAACTGTAGGATTCAGAAATGCTTCACTCTAGAAATAACTATTTATGATGTCAGCTGATGCTCAGTGTGAAGAAGAGAACTGAAACTGCCAGTAGGAGATTTTAAGCATAAATATGCACAAATACAAAATACATTTGCAGCAGCTAGCTGTGGATGCCTATCACAAATATTTAGTGTCCTAATCTGGGGAAGTTTGGTTTATCCTACCTCTGCCATGCTGTTAATACATGAAGTAGAATGAGCTAGTACTTAGCAATTTTGAAATACTCCTTGGTATTCCATCATATTCTGATACCGTGTTACTGGAATTATCAAAATGACTTCTCTATTTCAAGTATAGTTTGGAATAAAAATGTGTCCAGAGTGGTAAACTATAATTACAAAGGTTTATTTTCCAGAGAGGACATTTATTCTTTAATACAGATGTTGCATAAAATGGACAAATCTATCAAACAGCATTATTATCATCATGCAGTTTCTGCCCAGCCCTCCTAACATACAGGATAAACTGCATTTAATGCTTGTATTCTTGTTTTCAAACTGAATTGTCATATTGTTTCCTTTACTAATCCAGAAACTATTAAGCACAGTGGATAGCTAGACATAATCTGAATGCATAGTTTCCTTTATGAAGTGGTGTTAAGGAAGAAGATTTCATTGTTGGTAAAGGCATCCTGGGGGCTAGAGCAAACAAAACAAGATCAGCATGGTGTTTTATTCTATTACATAACTGTTAGCACTTTTCATTTTTCAATTTTACCTTAATATAATTTTTTTTCTTTTTACCTCCAAGGCAACGTGAAATGATAGAGAGCAAACATGTTCCCAGGAAATGGGACTGTCAAATTCCTTTCTTGATGGCAACAGAAAGAACACATTAAGTGAAGCACTTATTGATGTTTCATTGACTTGAAACAAAGAATTAGAACCCACAGGAAACTGTTAAGTATGCTCTATATCAGAGATTTCTTATTCTAAAGAAAGTAAAATGTAGGCCACTTTCCCTACAAAAACAAACAAAAAACCCCAAACAAAAAAAACCAACCAACCAACCAAAAAAACTCAAAACAACAACAAAAAAACAAATCCTAAGAAAAATCTAGGAAGAATATTCATTCTGCTTTCTCCTTTCACAACAATGTGCAGAATGTGTCATCTCTTAGACTGTTCTGATCTAATTTCCTAGACTAAGAAAACTCTAGATAAATAACTTTTAAATTATTATTTATCTCTACATTCGTTTGGAGGAAAAAAAACTTAGAGTTTATTTCTCTCTTCAGTGTATATGGTCTCTTGTTCGTAAAATTTGTTTCCTATCTCTTTTCTTTTTAAACCTTTGAATTCATGTTTACATTAATAATTCTCATTAAAAAGAAAGAAATACCAATATTTCTACAGAACATTGGTTTAAAAGTTTCTGAAATGAAACCATAACATTATGAGAAACCAATCTGATCCCTCTCAGATGTGCAGCATTTCTGCAAGTAAACCCTTTACTGTATATACCCTTTTTCCCAGATTCAGATTCCTAGACATCATCCCCGCCCTACTGCTCATAGACAGAAGTAGATTCATGATTTCATGGTAAGCTTCAGGGGTGGTGTACCAACCCCAACTGAGATGCCCATAAGAGTTTTGCTCTATAGACATTAGGAGAGCTGCTACTGCCACAGAGATCAGCTACAGTCTATGTAGGTCCTTCTTCAGGCATGCTGGAGACACCAGGATCTTCTCTAGACAAAGCCAAGCAGGGAAATGAATATTGTTTACCTTCTCTGAGTACTATAATCATAAAATTGAATAAAAAAGTGCAACTGTCTCCCACACTGCCCACCTAAGGCATATTAAATGTAAACGAAACACTTCAATACTTTGTAAGGTTTCTGCTGGGGAGGCCTTGGGCACATTGCAGTGCAAGTACAGGTTATATAAATTTTTTGCTAGTTGAATTGTAGTTACAACTTAGCAGGCCTTTTCCATGGTCTGGGTAATGACAGGTATGTGATAATTACTTGTATTGTTTCTGTTACCAGTATTTGTGGTCTAAAATTCCAGATTATAGATGTTTATTACTGTAGTAACAGATTGTAGTTTGCAGACTACAGCTGTGTTGTTCTGCAGGGTGACTGACTGTAAACAGGTTATGAAAATTTGAGGGGAATTAGCAAAAATAATTATGTAAGAGGAGATAACTCCTTTTTGAAGATGTAACTTGACCAGCAGACAGTTCACTCCAGAACTCAGTCATTTAAATGGAAGTCTCTGATTAATGCAAAGAGAATTGGGCTGCTGTCAGGTAAGGAGAAAAATCTCCAGTTAACGGCAGAAGTTCAGAAAAAAAGGCGCCCTGAATACCTATACTCAAACTTCTTAGTATTTTTTTCATATCCCTTTAGTCTCTGACAGAAATTAAATACAGGAATAAGATCTCATTAGTTCACAGGGATTCTTTTCTTTTACACAGAACAGGGCAGATGGTTTCAGTCAAGACATTTAAGTTTTCATTTTTTTGCAGCTCTGGCACAGTAGACTGGCTGGTGTAAGATCTCTTAGGTTTAGAAGGGGGCAGGAAGGGGAAAAAAAAGCCAAAAAATCACACTTCATGAGAGAACATGAGAAAAAACCCTATTTTTTTCTTTTTTTTATATTGACTTCAAAGAAGACAGTCAAAGGCATAATGATTTTTAAAGACTAAAAAGTATGGGTTTTTTTCAGAAGTAAGTGCAAGATTCTATCTCTAGAAAGAGTTTTCAAAGGAACAGGAACTAGCAGTATGCAGCTACAGACACAACTGCTACTAACATCTGGAGGTTTTATATGACACTACTGAAACATCTGTAAATGATTAAGAGGTTCCTTTTAACACAAATATCAAATTAAATTGTCATAATTAAGGTTCCAGATGTATTAATTCTCCATGTCCCAACTTCACCGGTGGTATAAACAATTTCAGTGCCACCTTATGTCTGATGTCAGGCTAGAATCCTGAGCCTTAGAGATGTGTTGAAATCTATCAAATTGTATTTATTGACTTCAAGTTTTAATTCTCATATGTATTTCCTAGGTGAAAAGGTGAAACTCATTACTGGGAATAGACTTAGCAAAAGGTCTATGCCCTTTCAAGCCCTCTAAAGCTTCAGGCAAAGTAATCAGGAATACTGAACTTAAAAGCAAACCTACATTTTGATATACTTGTCAGCTCTGCACAAGTTGTCCAAGAGATGGGAGGAGACTTAAAGGCAGAGAAGAAGATGGAGAGAGGAATATCTTTGGGTATTTTCATTTTCTGATCAAATCATTTGTTTAAATTCTTGGTAAGTTGTTTAATAGGAAAATCTGTATTTTGTGCACTGCATGGGGCAAAATCATTTTCCTTAATTGTATTTGATAGTTTATCCATCTTCCTGTGTTTCCCTTAGGGAATAAAAAGATAACTGCTTTCTTAAAGCAATAAAGACAAATTGCCTAAACCGAATATTATGTTGTGTTATAATAACCTCAACTTTTCTAAATTACTTCAATAAAATTCCCAAATTGCTGTAATCAAGATGAAGATTGGGGATGCTTTGCAGGTCAAATGGCAACTTTATTAATGTGTAAAGCTAGCAAAAAGGACACTAAAAATAAGATTTAAAATACATGAGAATGTAGCACACACACAAACAAGTAATCCATCTAGTTTTGTTAATAATGAACAGTTCATTATTCTCCATTAAAATTGTTGGAAATTATAATAATAACAACAATAAAAAAAAACTAGGAAAGATCGAATAATTAGCATTCAAAATTTTTAGCAATCATTACTTTTAAAATGATTTTTTAAAAATTACTTTTATCATTTTATTACTAAAAGAAGCAAAAAACCCCCAACCCCAAACACATCACTGACAAAATTTACCCTAAGGAAACTGCATTGAAAGCAATTAATTAGCCTATGAGATTTTGACAACAGTTATAACTGTATTTTGCCATTGCCACTAGTGATCATTACTGAACTTGTAATGCAGGAATGAGGAAATGTTTAACCTATGTTGCTCTTGGTCATACATACAATTATTCTGTTTTAGCTGGCCCTTTTCATGTAATATAACCCTTTATATCTGACAACATCCTGTACATCCCCAAGTACTACCTATAGAGATCTATGCATGTGAAGGGGTACTTATTACTCTTTACAGTCTTATGTATTTTTATCTATTTTATTTACTTATTTATGTAATATTTAGCTGTGTATGTTCTTCCTTATGAAACCTCCACTGTTCAGTAAATAGTGCTTCAACATACTTGCTCTATTCTGTTTCAGTGTTTTGGGCCTGAAATGCTCTCCTGGGTAATTTTAAATGCCACCATGTTTTAGTAAATGAAACAAGAAATATGTATGTTGGAGGCCTGTAGCTAACGGTGTTCCCTCAGGGATCAGTACTAGGTCCAGTCTTGTTCAACTTATCAATGACCTAGATGAAGGGAGAGAGTGCACCCTCATCAAGTTTGCTGATGATAATGAACTAGGAGGAGTGGCTGATTTACCAGAAGGCTGTACTTCCATTCAGTGAGATCTGGACAGGCTGGAGAGCCTAATGAAGTTTGACAAAGTGTGGGGTACTACACCCGGGAAGGAATAACCCCATGCAACAGTACAAAAAATCATCTCTGTGAAGAAAGACCTGGAGATCGCGATAGTACAAAAGGTCAACCATGATCCAGCAGTGTGCCCTGGTGATCAAGAAGGCCAACGGTGTCTGGGGCTGCATTGGGAAGAGTGTGGCCAACAGGTCAAGGGAGGTGATCCAGTCCCTCTACTCAGCCCTGGAGGGGCCACATCTGTAGTGATGTGTCCAGTTCTGTGCTCCCCAGTACAGCAAAGACAAGGAACTAGTGTACAGAGCCAGGTGGAGGGCTATGAACATGATCAGGGAAGTGGAGAATTTCTCTTATGAGGAAAGGTGAGTGAGCTGGGCCTGTTTAGCCTAGGGGAGAGATGACTGAGAGGGGATCTTGTCAATGTGCATCAATATCTTAAAGGGCAGGTGTCAAGAGGATGAGGCCAGACTTTCTGCAGTGACAGGACAAGGAGCAACAAGCACAAATTGAAACACAGGAAGGTCCACCTTACCAGAGTAAGAACTTGAGGGTGACAGAACACTGGAATAGGCTGCACGAGAATGTTGTGGAATCTTCTTTGGAGATATTCAAAACTCACCTGCACATGATCCTGTGCAACCTGCTCTAGGTGAACCTGTTTTAGCAAGAGCGCTGAACTAGGTGATCTCCAATGACCCCTTCCAACCCCAACCATTCCATAATTCTGTGAAATGTACAATACAACAATGGAAATAAATTCTGTATAGAAATATACAGATAAAAGGAGCAATGAACCATTAATCTTCCTGTCACTATATATTAATCTTTTCTGGAAACAAATTAATAGAAATAAAGTCAAATAAATTCAATTATGTCATAAAAGTATTGTTTTCTTGTATTGTTCTTTATTTCAAATGTACCAGTACGACAAGCCTGGATGAGGTGGAACTTTCCATTTTACATCAATGGCTCATGTAAATTTGTTATATTTTTCTTCATGATGAAATGTATTTGATCATGAAGAGAAAAACAGCAGTACATGTGATAATAAACAGATGAGTTCAGCTGGAATTTGAAAAGCAATTTTTTATTTACAAATTCTTCCTGAAATTTGTAGACACATCAAAAAGTGCATTGGATGTTTCCACAATGTCACTTAATTAGTTGATAACCTTGTAAAATAGAATCTAATTTTTTTAAATTTTCTTCTACTTTAATGAATGACATGATTTTATTTTGAATTTTTAAAAAAGCTCTTGTAGTTGTCATGCTGTATCTAAACTTTGAATTTGAATTTTTAAAAAAGCTCTTGTAATTGTCATGCTGTATCTAAACTTTGAATAAACATTTATAACTTTAATCCCTTTTATATTATCTCTGTGTTCAGAGATTCAAAACAAATATTTATATTGCAATCAAAACTGTACTGGTGACACATCAACATCTGTGTTAAAAGTGTCCAAAACATCAATCTTTTATAAGAAGCATAAAAATAAACATCTTATTTGAATGTCTGTAAGCAATTATGGATGTCATTTCCTTCCTTTTGAAGTACAAGAATACTGTCCTGGCTATTAAATGCAATGCAGACCAACAATAGTCTGCAAGTTTTATCTCTCTAGAAAGAGAATATTTTCACCATATTATGTCAATAATTTTTATGTGATACAATAGCAATAGTTCAAGGGTGCTAGTCCTGGGTTAATATCAGGTGCCCTCAGACTAGATTCAGTTGCCAAATGTAGTATTTTTTAATTAAAATTTCTTATAAAATTGATGAGGGATAGATAATTTTAGAAAGGCATAGTTTTTTAAAATTTTTTCCCAATTAGGATGGAAGCACATTCAGTCGTGAATCCCTGAAGTTTTTATTAAGAGTGTTATCTGTAACGAAAAAGTACAAATAAAGCATACTCTTTTGGGTATAGTCTCAGCTTAACTTAAATTAATTCCTTTTTTAAATTAAAAAATCCCAGACAGTTGACTTTACAGAGAAACAACCTTCTTCTTAGATAAAAAAAAAAAAACAACACAGAATGGTAAAATAAGAAAGAAAGGCTCAAATTCTTCTGTTTTAATTTTTTTTTTTTTTTTGGTAGGATTGAATCTCTAAAAGACCTTAGAAGGTTTTGTGGCTTTCCAGGTGTCTGAACTTTTTTGGGCTCATGACTCTCTCGAAACAATGTGAGAAAACTTGAGCCTACATAGTGTTTTGTTTCAGCAAGTTTTATGTAACTCTTTTTCTTTGGAAAGAAGTGTTCATGTTTAGAACAGAAATTACAGCAGAGATGAATTTGAAATGGTTTTTATGGTCATTTAACTAAGGTTAGCTCCATGAACCAAAATAACCAATGAAGATTGAAAAAAAATTGGGATAGGGCATTTGGGATTACTGGCTTTTTGCCTAGTCTAGTGGTTTATGACTTGTTCTTTTTCATTACATATGATGTAGTTATGACTCAGTCACTAAGCTGAATTTAGAGTAGAGAGGATAATAGAAATCAATACCATGGCAAAGAATAAACAATAAACAATGAAAGCTCTCTATTAAAGACAGCTTTCTCCTAACCTCATGAAAATTGAGCCCTTTAGTCAGATCCCAACAGCTTCTACTTCTTGCAAAATTTTAAACTTAGCACAGCAAAAAAACCCAACCAACCAACCACAACTGTAACCCAAGCGGCAATCAAGAAAAAACAGGCCAACCCATCAAAACTAGAAAGTCCCGTAAATTTGGTAGTAATGTCTTAAAGTTAAATCTTAAAGTTGGCTGCTTTGCACAAGACTTCTGGATATCATACCCTAGGACATATATCAGACCTGATAATTCTTCAGCCAGTAAGAGAATAGGCCTTAAACTGTTGAGATAACTGTTATGAAGGCAGTGGATTAGCATGCACTCAGTAAAAGACTGATCTCAGATATCTGCCTATCTCACATTTTTTTGGGTCCTCACGAGAAAGCTTGCAATCTATCTGAAAGAGACTTATGGACATGATGCCTGGGTATGGCTTTTAGCCACAGAACAAAAGGTAAAATTCAGTTTGAAGGTAAATGTTGCATTCAGTTTTTTAAACATAGGTGCCTGGTGCTATTTCATTGCTTTTCATTGGGCTAGGAGATATAACAAGGAGTGTAGGGATTATCTGAATCTTTTGAGATCTGCAGCTAGGCTAGAACACCACCACAGTACCTAAAATGTCAGTAGGCAACTGTTCTTAGATTGTTCTTAGAAAGTTAACCAAGGACATCAGAGTTTGTTTCCTGAAAGCTCCAATCAACTTTAGAGGACTTTTTTCATCCTATTTGCCAGAGTTCATCAGCACAGAGAAAAGTTAAGTGCTGTTTTTCTCCTGAGATGTGAATTTGTTCTCTTTTGTAGATGCTTTTTTCCATCACTTGCAATGAAGCTATTGTCGTACATGAGGCTATATGGGTTTAAAGCCAATTCTTCTTTAGTTGGTGAAAGCAGGAAAAAAGGAAAGAAATATTCATTCACTTGCAGCTATGCATATATGTACTTAATGAAGTTAGTAGCCCCATTCTGTGGTATATTGCACCCCCCGTATAATAATTTACTCCCATATAAGCTGTGGGAAAATTGTTACTAACTAACAACGCTTGTCTTTAAAAACAGAATTAAATTTAAAATTCTGAGTCTTGCAAAATCAATGTGGAGAAGGAAGAGTTCATTGGAAAGCTGATTGTTATGGCTTTGTTCTCTGGAGATAGTATGCCTCATAGTGTTTGAACCTGGCATGTTCTTAAATAAGGGTTGGAAAATGTACAATGTGCTTTTTGATACTCCTCCTCTACCTCCTCCTTACGGGAATGCAGACACGATGCTGCAGTCAGCTAATGATGAACTTACACTCATCTGGTTTGGCACATAAGTGATATCAAATGATTTTGTCCAAAACCTGAAATGGCCAGTGCCAGCACACTTATAAACTGGGGAAAATACTGAACTTTTATTTCTATGGTGCAGACATACATAATATTTGTCTGTCTTATTTAAATGTAGTTGTCTGTCAAGTATTTAGTTATGAAGCTAAATAATTTTACTAAATCACAAGTTAATTGAACTACTTAGTCCTTTCTTTCTCTCTCTTTCTCTTTGTTTTTCTTTTTTCTTTATTTCTTTCTTTTTTCCTTTCTTTCTTTTTCTTTCTTTTTCTTTTTCTCTCTGTCTCTTTCTTTCTCTCCTTCTTTCTCTCTCTTTCTTTCCCAGATATGAACTTGTGATAATAATAATTTGGATAAAAAAAGTAATGTGAAATGATTTGTCTGATTAGTGGAATGTGCAGGTAGAAAAAAGTACAACCTCAGAAGGCTGATTGAATACAATGCATTATTGATCAGTGCACTGTAAAAAAAGTGAAGAATAAAATTAACAGACTTGGATGGTTAATTATTGTGATAAGCTTAGAGGTGGATATTACAAAGAAGAGGATTTATTTTTTTTTCACTACCATAACAATTCATAATGTCCTTAACTAGATTTCAATGAAATGTGATTCTTACGCCACAATGCTGGTGAAAAATAAATAAAAAATAATAATAATAAAAAAAAACCCTAACAAAATAAGCACACTAAAATATGCTCTGGTTATGAGTTCCAATTTTATTCCATTTTCTCTATGCTGGTCTCAATTAGAGAGTTCAAGGAATAGATTAATGATATTAAGTAAAAAGGAAAATAACTTTATTATCAGTTTGATGCCATATATTGTAATGAAGAATTCTGCACACTACAGTGTTTCATCTACTGCTTCTCACAGTGTGTCCAGAAATAGATTAGCATACAGTGAAGACAGGTGAGTAAACCCAGGTTCAGAATCAGTCTGTAGTTAGGTTCAATGGCATAAGTGATGAAAGTCTCAGGGACCTAGAAAGAGGGAGTAGACAGAGACTATTTTTTTAGTCCAAATGAATATGTGAGCATGCAGCATTTCCAGGCCATTTTAGAAAAGTGAAAAGTAGTGAAATATGTCCTTGAAGGCACATCATCTATACCTATGAGAAGTGGAGTACATCAGTAACAAGGAGAAATAACTGTGTAAAATGCAGAACAGTATAAGAAAACAGATCTAAGATCAGATTAAGTCAATAAGCTTTATAAGGCTGATTAGCTTTTCATTTATACTGAGGAAAAATTTCTGTTAAATAATACTTGGCCTTTGTTTCTCCTTAAATGACACAAGATATCTGTAAGGCCAAAAGTTAAGCCAATATTCATTTAACAATTGATTACTTCAATGAGAGGGGTATTCCAGGACTTTCATACACTGGTCTAAGCCACTCCGCAGCATAGTCTTCTGATATACTATTTTCTGTGCAATTTTTTTTTGTTAGCACTTGCATGTGGGAAACGTGTTCTTTATCATAGAAGAGTTTTCTTATAACTAGGAAGACTTCTATGCTGAATTGAAGGCTAATTTTTGTCACGAAGGTGATGCTGCCAGTGGTACAATCACTCTTATTTCATGTCTGAATCTGTTCTTTGCATTTCCATACGCTCCAAATGCATCATCTTATACAGACTTTTTTTCCCTTTTGACTTCAATCAAGCTCCATCATCATGTACTAGTGGAATATTTAGCACTTTATTTTTCTGCTTTAAAATCCTCACTACCATGTGAGTTTTCTCAAAATTTCACAGCTCTTTGTCTTAAATTTTATTGCTTCCACAATTGCTCAATAGGAAATAAAATTTCTTTTGGCATGAGAGTATCAATTCAGTCTTGGTGTGATGTCTTTTTCAATGAAAAATCGTTCCCCGCGTGAAAGCCAGAACAGCAGTAACAAAATCACTTCTATGTTTTGTACAGAGGGCTGTATAAGAAAATCTTTTGTGTGCATGAGGAATATCAAGCACAATGTCAAAACAGAAATTGGTGCACTGAATAAAAGCTATGCCTTGACTATAGGAAATCTTTAGGGACATAGAAACCCTGTGTTTTCATTAAGGAATAAGATGACCTGTAAAAGAGGATGTCTGAACAATCCTTCTGGGACTAATGGCAACAAAACAAATCAGTTTTCAAAATAGAAAGATCACACAACAATACATTTGCTCACAGACAAGAGCTGCAGAGCTGCCAGGCATTTGGGAGATCATTTCCAAGTACTCCTCCAGCCTCAGCCAGAAAAAAGCATTTAGTGGGTTCATAGAATAGAAAATAAAATTAGCTCCAAACAGTGCCTAAGGACTGACTACATGACACAGAGCCTTCTGTGATGTGGCTAGGAAGCATGAACTGACTGGTTCTTACAGGTTACCCCACTGCATAGCTTGGCACACAGATCCACTCCTGGCAAATCCACAGTAGCTGCACAAGGAGGCTGTGTGACAGATCTGCTCCCCCCTCTCTGCAGAACTGCATGTCTCTCTCCTGTGGCAGAGCAGCTAGAGAAACTGTGGCAGGCCTACGGCATGTACAGCTCAGCCAAGAAATTCCAGTGGGAGAAGGAGAGAAAGTGAGACAATATTTCTTCTAGTCTATGCTTCAATAATTAATAATAAATAATAGGATTCCAGTCCCTTGCTTCATTCTGATGATGACATTTTCCAGTCTGAGTGTACAAACCAGAGACGAAGAAAGGGATTTAGCTTTTAGAGCAAGTCTGGTGAGTGCATCCTGGCTTGTACTGGGAAATTATTTTGTCCATGTGAAACAGAAAGCTGGCATTTCCTGCTATGGAGACTCATCATGGGATGTGTAAGTGAGCTCTGGCATGCAGTGAACTGAATAACACAGTACAAAAAGCCCCCCAAAAAGCAAAAAAACTATGGAAACAGATAATGAAGGTACAGACTCTGAGTTTGAAATAGGCAGTCCCAAGAGTAAGAGGCACTTGCAGGACATGTATGTGTATTAGGGAGAGTTCGTAGCATACTGAAGCTGAAACCATGACATCATTAAAAGCTCAACAAAATTAATATTTATTACCAAGAGGCGGCCAACGAAACAAACAAATCCAAAAGAGAGGAAGGAGGTGAGAAATAAGTCCTCAGTACGACTTCCCCAGTCACCCAGCTGTTGTTTATAAAGTTATCTTACTGACCCAGAATGCCCATAATTACCCATAGCAGAAGCTGCATTCCCGGAGTGTCAGAAGGCTCACAAATTGGCAGGCAGACCCGCCCAAAAGGCAATGTTGTCCTTCATGTGAAACTTGCTTCCCTCCAAGAAAGAGCTATCTGCTTTTATACAATTAACTGAGTGACCTCTGTCTAGGTAGGTGTGGACAGCACCACCCTACCAGAGGTTGTCAGTCCCACCCCCTTGGTTATGTAAGTGAATCACTTCAGTGCATGCGTGAGTACTTTGGCCACATGCGCAGTATGCTTCGGGGTCTTTTCTAATTGAGTCTGGGGGCATTACTTCATCTTCTTCCCTTCAGTCTCTCCTTCAAGCGACCTTGGAGGACGATTAGCCAATCACAGAACACCAATTAAATATAGTTTGTACAAGAACTCTCTTGAAGAACGAAGTTCCCGTTTTATCAGTGCTTGTTTTCTCATAACTTGGCAGGGAAAGACCAAAACTTTTACAGGTGGCTGGGCCAAACACAGACCAAAGGTATCAGCATAATTAACCCCTGATACAGCATGTAAGTTATGACCAATGTAGAGTATATGGCTTGCACATCACATCTTCACCTAACTCGTTCCTACCTCTACATGATTTAAGTGAATGAGCTTTGATTTTAAAACTGTTATTTGAATATGCTTATAGGAAGGCAGACATACAGAATAAGATTTAGTTTTTCCCATGCAGAAGGATAGCAATAAACTAGAGCTACTCATCTCTACATTCAGCAGCAGGAACCTGTGAAAACTGAAACCATCTCTCACTCCCTGTGCTGGACTGATGATTAAAAGTAGCAGAGCAGGGGTAATCATTTGTTCCATTCTGATGAAGGAAAGGGATTATGTGCCTGTAAAACAGAAGAAAAGATCTTAAAGATTTTAGGCCTGCAGTGGCCAAAATTTTCTAGAATTGATCACACCACAGGGATGGTAAATGCATGACAGGTATCACTATTGCAAATGGTATGCAAGTAGGGTTTGAGATATTTGCCCTTTTCTGTCTACTACGGAACTTTTGCTACTCACACTGTCCAGCAAGCAGTGGCTGGTTACAGGAAATGTTCAAAGCATCAGCTAAAGGATATAGATATAACTTAGATGCTGTAGGGACCAGAAGGAAATAAAGTTGAATGAAGAGCAGATGGGGGAAGAAATATTGGCACAAAATGCGAAGAAGGTTTGTCAACACATATTTGTCTCTATAGCACTTTTCACACAAATATATAGGTTTTAAACATAATGTTTAATGATGACAGATATAGCCAAAACAGTATCATTATGCTCTGAATGGTTTATTAGCTTAAACAATGTCAGGTCTTCTCCGCTTATTTTACTCTGTTTGTGAATGTTCAGGCATTAAATTTGCAGATATGACAAAAATTTAGGAATAATTTATAATAATACTTTCATATTATAATAATTAAATAGTATATAATATTAATTTATAGTAATAGTTTATATTTAACATGTCACCAAATACACTGATTTATAGATACATCTATGCGTTTTACATATGTACATAACACCAGTGCATTATATAAAGTGGTTAAAATGTGAGAAACAGTCTTTCAAGGTCACATTTAAAATATTATTTTCCTCTATCCAATCTGCACATGATGAGGTAAATATATCTTCAATATGTTGTGAAATTTAAGAGAAGTGCACTGGTCAATTCTCTACTGGTAAAAGTAGGAACAGTTCTAGAGAAATGAAAGAACTTCTACCTAAACTGTTAAGCCTTGAGACCTATGGTGGAGTTTTTTTCTCCCTGTGGGTCTTTTGTCTGTGAAGTTAGTAGTAATGTAGAATGACAGAAAAATTACTGTTAAAATATCTTTTTCCAAATGGAATGTGATTATGTAATGAATCATCTGTACAGAGAATAAAGTATATTAAAGCACCTCACTTCAGTCAGTTCAAATCCAATTGGGAGTTTAAAACACCATGAAGTTTACTCTTTTTCTTTTTTCTTTTTTTTTTTTCATTTTTCCCATCTTTCTGTGGAAATCATAATCCTGAGATTTATTTTTTTTCCTTTTTAGCTCTAAAGGAGCTTATGTCTCAAATATCTCATTGAGGAGATAAAAGTAGAAGCTCTGTAAAAGACTACATTAGAGGAAAGAAAAGTTTCATAAGTGACTGAGGAAGACAAGGTAGGGTCATTTACTCTGATCATCAGCTATTCTGATTTCTGTTTCATAGCTGTGACCTGGCTTCATGACTTGTGGGTTTTCTATCAGCTTCACATCATCACTTGCAGTTTGCATAATGTGAAACTCCAGGAAAACATGGGGTAAGACAAGCTTAAATTAACCTTGTAAGGTCTGGGCTTTACACTGGCTCATTAGTTTCAAAGCACATGTAGTTCTGATGCCAAATGAATAAAGAATGCTTTCCAATGTACAAATGAACTTTAATAAAAATATGAAAGATTTTAATTTTAGTACTAAATCTGATAAGAATGAGAATGAGATTTGGTTTTTTGTGTTTAGTTGACATTTCTCTTATAAGAAACCTAAATACTGTAATATAATCGGTTTTCTATACTAAGGCACTGTACAAGCACTGAAAAATTCTCTGAAGACATCTTTGAATATTAACACTAAGCTTAGGAGAAAATATATCTCTGCTAAAATACAGGCTCTACTGTCCAACTTTGATAGTGTGCTCGGTATAGTGTTTTTAATGAAATCCCATTAACTACTTTATTTTATCAGATAAGGATTCTTCTGTGTTTTTTAAGCTCGTTGTGCCCTAGTAATTAATCTAAATACATTTCACTGGGAATAACACTTCTAGAGGATGACTTTTCCTCTCCTGATATCAGAAATTTACTCTTACTCTTGTTTATGGACTGTGTGGCTTCTCATTTATCCAGGATGACAAACATTCCTGATGTCAGCATCTTTTCAAAGTGTCAGGAAGAGTGTGACAGAAACACATCACATTCCTTCTAAACTTTTACAAAACAAAGAAAAAATGCATCTTCTGTAAGATGCTGACATGTGAAACTGTCCTCTTAATAGCCATGTGTGTGGTGCAAGAGTATACTTGCAGCAAACAACCTTTGCAGTTATTTAAATACTTCAGTTCCATAAAGGCCATTTATTGCTTTGTCTGCTTCAGCAATGTAGAATACTCCTTTAAATAGAAGAAATGTCAGTTTTGGAAAATAGGCCACTCAAACCTTCTGTTATAAAGCAGAAGATCTTGACAGGAGATGCTTTTTTTTCTTTCCTTTTTCTTTTTTTTTTTTTTCTCCTTGAATGGCAGATTCAAGTACTTTGCCTCAGTATTGCAGATTATCCTCCTTTCAAAACTGAGGAGATATAATTGGACAGAGCCAGCTGAGAGGGACATATACAATGAATTTTAACCTATTCAATTTTCCAATCCATTTGAATTTTTGCAGCCTTGGAGACAAACTATGCTTTTGTTGTGCAGGAAAAGATTTAAATATTACTGAAAACCCATTAGAAACAGTTAGAAAGTCTTTTCAAAACTGTAAAAAGTTGTATAGATATATATGGAGTAAATTTTCAGTGCAGTGTGTGTAGACTTAGATCCAAATTGGGTAATTTTAATAAATAACATTAATAGCAACTGTTATTGAATGTAGGCATATGCTGCACAGACTATTGTTACCAAAAGTAAAAAAATTTAGTCATAAAACCATATATAATAGAAAAATACAGCGAATGCTTGCCAGGTTTTTTTTGTTGTTGTTGGTTTGGCTGGTTTCTTTTCCTATACCAAGTTCAAATACCTTTTTCTCAAGATTATTATGTTTATGAATGGTATTATCACTAAAGTGTGGAGTACAAATGTTCTAGGCTGGATGCCTAACAGTGTATATGACATAGCCATGTTTTTTGTGCTAATGTAGCTGTTAATAAAAGTTCTGGTTTGAATCTCAATCACGATGGCAGATGTTTTATAGCTACCTTAATGTTCGTAGTTTCTAGAAGTGATCTGATATATGATCTGAATATGTATTCTGAGTTAAGAATAGACCAGTAGAACACTAGACTCCTTAATTTGGGAAAAAACTCTGCTCCGCAAGGAACAGTTTATGACTTTTCATTATTTCTGTAGTCCTCAAAGACTTCCATGCAACTACTTTACAAGGTGTAGAGAAGTCAGTGTAATAGATATATTTGCTTTTTAGTGAAGACATGTTTCAACACTGAAGCTACTGGACACAGGTAAAAGTAAATCAAATAGCTTTAATGACAGAAGGCACAAAACTGTCTAAAAGATGAAGCTCAAAGTCTAGCAGTACTAAATATTTTATCTTGCTTATTCTATGCTGTAAGTGCCTTGAGTTTAAATTTTGATGCTATAATTTTTAGACATCATGACAACAGGTGAAAAGAACACAATCCTAGTTTTCAGCTTTTATAACTATGAATTGTGGTCTACTGTGACAGTCAGAATTTTGTTTTAATGTGTATACGAGAAAAGATTGGAGAAATAAGAAACTTCTCCTAAACCTACAGTTGTAATTTTTTCCCCCATATCTAACAGAATAAATGGTCTGATTAGTTTCCAGCATAGTTCAGGAGAGGTGTTTGGTTCAAATATCTGTTATACATTTCAGGGTGCCACAGTGGTCATGACTATTTATGTGTAGCTGCAACTTGAAAAGAAAAACTAACCCCAAACACTACAGGAAATGCCCACAATTACTCTTAGTAAAAAAAATTCCAAAGTTATACTAAGGGAAGAATCATGTCTGTCCTTTCATTATGTATCCTCTGCCTGGTAGATGGCTATCTACTATATCAAAATACTCTGTTAATTTCTTTACACATATTAAAGTATTAAGCAATCTATCATAATCACCGCAAGGTAGATGGTGCTATAAAGAGGGGAGCTAGGGTGGTTAGTCCCAGGAGAGTTTCCTGCTGAGGGACCAATCGCAGCTGTTCTTTTTGGCTCCTGTGAAATTAGATATTCACAACAGCCGGAAGTTGTTGGCAGTTTTAGTTGTGTGTGAGAGCATGAGAGAGAGAAGCTGGAGGGGTGGATGGGGGCCCCCTGTAACCCAGGGGGGACCCCTGTGCCCCCACAGCCCTGGCTCGGCCAGGGCTGGAGGAAGCGTGTAGGAGTGTGTGTGTGTGTTGTGTGTCAGAAAGAATCGGAGATGCAAGGGGTGACCAGGGGGGCCCCTGAACCTGGGGAGGGCCCCCAAAACTGGGGGGCCCCCGGACCTCCTTGGCCTTGATTCAGCCAGGGCTGGGGCTGTCTCCTCGCCAGTTCTCTCCCTCTACTGCACAGGAGAGGCGGTTGGAGTGGACTCAGAGGCCAGCCAGGGGAGTTGCAGCTATCTGCCCCCCCCCCAGCGGGTGTGCTTGGCATTGGAGCTGAGCCAAGAGACGGGCCAGAGGGGTCTGGAGACTGGAGAAGTGGCTGCAATATATGCAAAAGCCAGAAGACCTCTAAGCTGAAGGAATTGGAGACGGGCCAGAGGGGCTCGGAAGTGCCATACGCTGGGTTTGAACGTGGGCTACCGAAATTGAAAGCTGCAGCAGCTAAAGAAGAGAGAGCCAAACAAGAACGTTTTTCTGGGTAAGGACTTTTTGATGAAAACTATTTAGGGTAAAAAGGACTGAGCAGAGCCCCAGGAGCCTGCAACCTGGAGAATGAGAACAAAACATCTTATTCTCTGGGAGGAAACCTTCACGAAACCAGGGAGGAAGGACTCAGAGCTGACTCCCCAGACCTTTTCATGATGAAGACCTGGTGAAGCGAGTGTTTCCCTGGCAGCCCAGGATGAGACCTCAGTAGGAGCTGAGGGCTGGTGGGGGTGCATGAGAACCCCCTTCCCTGATACCCCAATGAGAGAGAGACTTTTTCACTATCACCCTGAAGATTTCTCCTGAACTGATGTGGGAGGGGTCAAGGGGTGGTAGGAATTGTGTCGATATTGTCTATATAATTGCTTTTTAGTTTCTATAGTAAGAGTATTTATTATGTATAGTAATAAATTGTGTATAATTCCCTTCCCTCATACTGAGGTGTGCCTGTCTGAAAATTTCTCTTTGGTGTTGAGGCAAATTGTGGGGGGAGCTTGGAGATTGGATTTTTGTGAGGGTAGAACCCCCACACTTGGGCATGAAGATTTTAAACACATCACAAGAAGAAGAGAAAATATCACACAAGTCTGTTTTCTAGCAGTGCCCTAGCTATTAAGAGAAGCTGTTGGAATGTAACAGAGGATTGAATGTTCTTCAAGATGACTTTATGTGTCAGATGGTAATGTCCTAGGCTTTTTTTTTTTTCACAAATTTCTACATTTATACCATATTCTTTAAATCCAAACCAGACAAAAGTAAAGAAACAGTTTCATCATATGTTCTCACACTACTTCCAGAGATCCTGCATACTCATATGACCTGCTATGTCCTACTCCAGGTAGCCATGTGAGACTATGTCAGGAGCAAAGAATGGGCAGGTAATGACAACTAAACATTAAACACAAATGGGACTTTCGGATAAAATATCAAATGTTAGGTTGTGACTTCTGGGCAGTAATGTGTAAGCTTCAAGGAAACAATCATCAGTGCAGTCAGCTGCCAGACAAAGCATAGCTCTCCCTTAATATTTAAGTAGATAAAGTGTCACAGTTTTCTCTTGAAATATGAAAAAATGGGTTCAGAATCTTTCTTTTATGGCACATACAAAAGCTTTCAGATGCATGCTGCTGTATGTGTAAATCTATTGTCCTCGCTGGAATAGTTTCACTTTGTGTAAATAATTAAATATTTATAGGAACAGAGAGTGTAAAAATAACTCTGTGTGAGAGAAGTTGTGACGGTTATGTGGGAGAAGAATACCTCAGGATAAATTCTCTAAGATAAGCAAAGCAGATTTGGACCAGGGCACCTTCAAGATAAACAAGTATTCTGAACTTGATGTATAGCATATACTGCTTTGGGGCTGTCTCGTAAATTACTCTAAATTGATGGTTTTTTCTCATTCCAGAAAGAAAGAATTTTAGGCATTTCTGTAATTTTTATATGAAGTGGAACAACTCTTCTCATTTTGCTTTTATGCAATTTGTTAAATTTCCCCTAGATTATTTCACAGCAGTTAAAAAAAAGTAAGAGATCCAGAGGTGCTGTCAATATTGACCTGTGTAGTCTTATAGTCTTATCTCTATTAAGATTTCTAGCCCTCGACAGCCAACCAAGTGAGGAGGGGGTGGTGCCAAGAGCAATTGAGGGACGTTTAAACAGTCCCAGGAAGCTCAGTGAACAGGAGTGGGCAAACATAGGGCATGGCACAGCAGTTTGCATGGCAGTTCATGCAGGCGCGGCAATCAGGAAGGGCTCACTTCTGACCATCCAGGAGCAGCCAGTAAAAAGACTCAGTAGCTGGTAAGGAAGACCGAAGAGATCTCTTCGACCTAAGTCTTACTAGCATATTAGTTTAAGCTTCCTCAGTTATAGTGTTGATGCGCCGTAAAGCTCAGTCCTTTGTAGCTGCAGGAGTCACTGTCAGGTCAATAAGTGTCTCTCAGGCTGTGTAACTGGAAAAATTTTGGGTTTTTTGATCATGGGGTGATCTACTCAACACCTGGTCTACCGACAACTGACAGGATGCATCTATCTCACAGGGGAAAAAGAGTTCTAGCACAGGAGCTAGCAGGGCTTGGCAGAGCTCTAAATTAGCTTGGAAGGGGAAAAAGAACCAAACCAGGCTCACCAGTGATGAGCAATGGGATGCCAAAACTTCAGAAAACAAGCACTAATGGGAACCCTCAATCTGCATCACAAGGTGTTGGGTACAATGTACCACACATGAAATGTTTCTACACCAATTAATGCAGCATGAGGAACAAACAAGAGGACCTCAAAGCTTTGACCCAGTCCCAGCAATATGACATCATTGGCATAAGTGGGATGAGACCTGTGACTGCAGTGCCCTGTTGGACAGTTACAAGCCCTTCAGGAGAGTTAGGCAGGCCAGAAGAGGCAGAGGGGCGGCACTGTGTGTAATAGAAGGGTTAGAATGTATGGATCTCACAGTTGACACTGACATAGTTGAGAGCCTCTGGGTAAGAATAAGGGGGGGCAAACAAATAATGTGGATGTCATTGTGGAAGTCTGCTATAGACCTCCCAACCAGGACAATGACGCCAATGAATTATTCTTTGAGAAACTAAGGGACACTTCCAAGCCAACTATCCCTGTCCTTATGGAAGACTTCAACTTACAGAAAATTAAGTGGGAGCATCACAGAGCTGGTATGATCTGGGCCAGAAGATTCCCAAAAGATCTGGATGCCAACTTTATGGAAGAGGTCCTAAGGGAGACAACTCAGAAATATCCCCTCCTCGACGTACTCCTTGTCAACAGAGAGGATCCCATGATTGAAGTGGAGATTGGTGGCCATCCTGGAGTTTAAAATCTCTGTTGACAAGAGCAAAAGTGCCAACAAAACCTCAAGTCTGGACATGAGCAGAGCAGACTTCAGGTTGCTCAGGGAATTAGTAAGTAAGGTCCCCTCAGAAAATGTTTTTGCAGGTTCTGAGGTCTATCCCTTTTCAAACATCACCTCCTAAGAGCACAGGAGCAGGCATTTCCCAAATTTCAGAAATTGAGCAGCCAAGGCAGAAGGCTGGCTTGGCAAAGCAGGGATCTTCTCTTGGAGATAAGGCAAAATAGGAAGGTGTTTGCCCAGTGGAAGCAAGGTCTAGTGACATGGGAAGAATTTAGAGATGCTACTTACTGCTGTAGGGGAAAAAATTGTGCGGCCAAAGCTCAGCTGGAGTTGAAGCTAGCCAGAAATGTGGGGGGCAATAAAAAGTTTTTTCAAATATGGCAATAGGCAGTACAGAAGTATCATTGGCCTGTTACAGGATGAGGATGGTCACTTCACAAACAGGGACAGAGGCAAGGCATAGATGTTTAACACTTTCTTTGCCTCTGCCTTCAACACGAATGACAGACTAAGGGTGTCTCAGTGCCCTGAACTGGAAGACCGTGACTGAGAGAATGATCAACTCCTGTCAACCCTGAAATTGTGTGGGATCCTGCTGCTCTGGTTGGATCCCTACAAATCTATGAGGCCTGATGGGATTCATCTCAGAATCCTCAAAGAGGTTGCTGATGTCATCAAAAAAACACTTTCAATGCTTTTTCAGCCGCCTTGGGAATCCAGAGAGATCCCAGCTGACTGGTGAACATTGTCCCAGTTTTCAAGAAGAGCAAGAAGGAGGAGCCTGGGAAATACAGGTCTGTCAGTCTCACTTCAGTGTCTGGTGAAGTTATGGAGAAGATTATTCTGGGAGGTATTGAAAAACACCTGAAAGACAATGCAGTCATTGGTCACAGCCAACACAGCTTCATGAGAGGGAAGTCCTGCTTATCAAACATGATTTCCTTTTATGACAATGTAATCCACCTAGCTGATCAAGGGAAGCCAGTTGATTTTTGGATTTCAATAAAGCTTTCGATGCAGTCTCTCACAGGATCCTTCTGGACAAAATGTCCAGAACACAGCTGGAGAAACACATCATGTGGTGGGTGAGCAACTGGCTCACAAGTTGAGCACAGAGGGTAATAGTGAATGGGGTAACATCACACTGGCAACCTGTCACTAGTGGGGTTCCATAGGGCTCCATCTTGGGCCCTGTACTCTTCAATATCTTCATAAATGACTTGGATGCAGGACTGCAAGGCATACTAAGCAAGTTACCAGATGACACAAAACTGGGAGCAGCTATTTACTCTCTCAAAGGTAGTGAGGCCCTCCAGAGAGACCTCGACAAATTAGAGGACTGGGCAATCACCAAACATGTGAAGTTCAAGAATGGAAAGTGATGGATTCTGCACTTGGATGAGACAACCCTGGATATATATACAGACTGGGTAACGAGATGCTGGAAAGCAGTGCCACGGAAAGGGACCTGGGAGTCCTGGTCAATGGCAAGTTGAATGTGAGTCAGCAGTGCCCTGGCAGCCAGGAGGGCCAATCGTGTCCTGGGGGGCATCATCAGCTACTCAAGGGAGGGGATTGTCCTTCTCTGGTCTGCACTGGTGCTGCCTCATCTTGAATATTTTGTGCAGTTTTGGGCACTGCAATGTAAGAAAGTTATTAAGCTGCTAAAGTGTGTCCAAAGGAGGGCAACGAAGATGGTGAAGTGCTTTGAGGGGAAGCCATGTGAGGAGCAACTGAGGGCACTTGGTCTGTTCAGTCTGGAGAAGAGGAGACTGAGGGGAGACCTTATTGCAGCCTACAACTTCCTAGTGAGGGGAAAAGGAGGGGAAGGCACTGATCTCTTGTCTTTGGTGACCAGTAACAGGACTCAAGGGAATGGCCTGAAGTTGTGTCAGGGAAGGTTTAGGTTGGATATTAGGAAAAGGTTCTTCACTCAGAGGGTGGTTGGCTACTGGAACAGTCTCCCCAGGGAAGTGGTCACAACACCAAGCCTGACAGAGATCAAGAAGTGTTTGGACAATACTCTCAGGCATATGGTGTGACTCTTGGGGATGGTCCAGAAGTTGGACTAGATGATTCTTGTGTTACCTTCCAATTCAGCACATTGTGAGGTTTTGTGATTCTGTAATTTCAAAAACAGAAAGTTAAAGAATAAAACTTCAGCTAATATACAACATGCAGAACTCTGTATAATTCTAATGCTGAAGATGACTCTGAAAGAGGACAGTGACAGACTGTATATTTACAGTGTTTGAAATGATACTTTTTTTAGTTTCTCAGTCTGAATATAATGACACTTTTCAGTTCTCAGAACCAGAAGACTGAGGATGAGTCAGAAGAACAAGCAGTAACTTCCATTAAATGTCCCAAAGGACAAAAGAGGTGGAATTTGGAAAGAGAAGACATAACACCAGAAACAAGAGTCACTATAGCACCACCCAGAAGGATGGAAAAACTTTAAAAGTTTCTGTATTGAGGTTCCTTTGTTAACTGTCAAACCCCACTCTGATGTGTAATATTCTGCTGGAAATCTTGTGTGAACAGATTATGTATTGATATTTCAAAATTTTCATTCCTTGTCTTGGCAGAGCCCAGATATGTAGAGATACATAAAAAGAGGGGAAAAAATATGTTGGAATGTCATCCGTGTGAATTATTTAGAGACATTTAATAAACCGCTTGAATCAGGTTTGACATAAAATGTGGAGTGATTTTTTTTTTTTAAGTGACTGATTCTTTTTTACATTTTCTAACTGGAAGCTGGAACTGAAGCTGAAAATTCCAGGTCTACCTACCTTTCAGTATAGAGTAAGATTTCTGTGTTATGTGAAAAAGTGGAGTAGTAGCAGAAATGCATCTTCAGCAACATATAAGTTAACTTAGTTTATCAAGGTTCTTCATAGGTGGAATGATTCCAGTACCTAAGATAACACATACCTGTTGCAGTCTGAGATTCAGATACCAACAGAAAAGGAACTGCTAGAATTAACAGGAAACCTTGGGCCACGGGGGCTGGAAAAAACCATCATCTAAAAGACCAGACAAGATCCACTGACATTCATTTCATGTGGATTGTCTTGATCTCCCCCAACAGGATGTAGAGAGGCTTTCCATGATGCTATCAGATATCTCACTGTTTTCTCCCACTCTGTGTAAATCCTTATTTCAGGAAAAGCTGATCACCCTTCCCCAGTATAATCTTGTTTACTGGAAATATCAAATCCTTTCCCCCCCAAATGTAAATCCTGGATCTGAGAAATGTAAATCCATTTTTCGCCTTATGTCATCCCTGTTACCGGAAATGCTAATAGATTGTGGAATCCCCTCTTCAGAATAACCCTGCCTTCTCATTAGCATGGAAGCCCCCAAGACCCTTAAATAGCACTCTCATGTTCAATAAATCATTTTAGTTTTTACCCCTATATCTGGGATCGTGATAGCTTTATTAGACTGTTACAGATACCTTTGTGTATTTCTTCACAGGCTTCCAAGCAGTGTTTCAGGATTACAACAGGTTTGACAATATTCTTTATTTCAGTGTTAGATATGTATATTAGTGGTGCCTTTTCTAGATCAGCCTGTCTTCACCAGACAAAAAGGTGATGTAAAGTGGAATAAGGTCCCATCACAAAAGAGGATGATTTTTTCATCATGGTAGACAAGGGATTCTGGCCTCTGACTGCGAGTCTAAAAGATCTATTAGGAAAGGACCTATAAGTACAAGATGCACATGAACACAAACATAGTATTCAATTTCACACTCTTGGACTGACTAGTATACTGCTATATTCTACAGAATTATGGTAGTTTTATCACAAACTTTCTAAATCAAAGTAGCATTGTATTACCAAGTATCAGAATTTCTAGGTGAGAGTTTTCTGAGATAAGACACAATAGTTAATTAATTCTCTAAGGGCTATTATATGTAGCATATACAACGGTTCTAGCTGAGACTGAGGTACTAATTTGCAAAAAGTATTTTTAAACAGGCAGTGGAATCTGCTTGAAAGAAGTTATATTTTCATTTCAAAAAAAGCTGGGAAGAAGTGCAAAGAAATTGACTGATTTTCTAATTGTCAATACCAAGCTTTTTGGAGAAAGAGTTTTGGAAATCATGCATGGTACTCCAGCTTCTGGTGATGACACAGTACCCTCAGCTGAGGACTTAATCTGTGTGCATGCATAGATGCACACTACAGACTATCATTCACAATAGGTTTTTCTCAGTGGGATTATGAAAAAAAGATGTCCAAGGATGTCAAAAATTCTGGAGATCCCTGGGTCATGATGTCATACTCTGTGCTTACTCTGATCTGTAGATAGTATTAATAAGATGTGAGCAACTATATGTACTATTAAGAAATTGAAAATAAAACTATTAGTTATATTTTCAATGGAATTTCTGGCTTTAATGCATAGAATTCAGTCATAATGTATAATTTTTTCTAAAATATGCTAAATTTTTGAAAGTTTTGTGTATTTATTTCTATTTTTTGGATATTTTTTCTACACTTGTTCCTGTTTGCTTACCTTCTGCAAGATTTTTCATTTTTAGGGTAACCAGGTTTTTTTTCCTGTATAATACAATATATTCTTTAGATTACTTTCTTGGCTTTCTTATTCTAAGATCATAATTAGGCAATCTGAAAATAATGCCTCTAATTTATTCATTATTCCTCTTTAGAAGGACCCATTGATTTTATTTATTTTTATTACTACTTTGGTAATGTTTTAGAGTATCTTTGGTAGGATCTTAAAGAATGAATCAGAGTTTTCTTGTTATTTTTTATGTAACCTGTCAGGTATACTTCAACTTACAAATATATTAAAAAGTAAAATAAAACAAACAAAAATGTTGACCCATTTCTCAGGATAGAAGGGCATCTACAGAAATTTTTGGTTTTTCTCTATGTATTTTTAGTAGAATTTAACCTTGATTTCTTTCTCACTTACCAAATTGATTGTATTAATTAACACTTTATCACTCCCAGGAGTATCTGTTATTTTTTTGAGATTAAGAAGACATCTCTTTTTTTTCTTGAGTAAGAGAAACTAAGATAAAGTGAAAGATATATGAATGCAAAAATTCAGATTCTCTTAACCATTCCAAGCATATCAGCTGTAAAGTGAGAAAAAAGGAGAAAGATTTATTAAAGAGACATATTGGTTTACATTCTATCAGGCATAGAGGCTAGTAAAAACCTGGTGATATGCAGACACATACATACTGTTTTGATTAACTAACCTATAATCTTATGCAATCTGCAAACAAGAAATATGACTCTTAGCATGTAAGATTCAAGGGAGAATTAAATATTGTATTTCATATGCTTTTCACCTAGATTTTGGAGAGCCATTTGACATACTGCTTTGTGAATTGCTAGCATCATATACTCACTGGGTCTGTTTTACAGCATAGCCTGCAGTGGAATGAAGAGACACCTGAACCACCATATGTGCCAGATTCAATGAAGTCTGAAAAGCACTGAGTTCAGCATGAGCCTATTCCTTCCACTCATGCCATCACAATACGGTCAGCTCTCCATCATCAATGTTAATTGGAGCCTGAGAGAGTTTCAAAAGCAGAATTAATACTATGGTTCCCACAGTGAGCTAACTTGCTTAGGATCAGCCTCACAAACAGTCTATTTTGCTTTATGAATGATGCTATGCTGTCCAAATGCATGGAGCCACTTTGAGTCTGAAGCTGTATCCAGCATCTAAACCAATGAGCCCTCCAGATATGCCAGAGTGCATGGTGTGAAGACATCTGGGACAGCTCTCGATCACTGGCAAGGGCTCAACACAGCATGGAAGCAGTTATAAAGCTTCTGGACCATTGCACTCCTGTGGCTCTGTACTTGGTGCAGCAATCTGTGCAGCACTTGTACTGGCCTGCTTAGATGAGTTGGGATCTTTTTGCACCTCTGGCATGATTTAGCTACAGCATGGATAGCTACTACTCAGATGATGCAAAAGTTACTGAATTTGAGTTGCCTCTGATCAGCTGTTGATGTTAATGATGTATGCATCTGAGCTACTCAGCCCAATTCCTTGTATGGTCAACTGAAAAAAATAACAGCTTTTGGGTTGTGATCTATTTCTTTATAATCCTGATGAGAATTGCTCTTCGGTTTGCTTAATTCTCTGCACTGAATAAAAGAAGCCTCCAGTGTCTATCTCAAATATGGACATATAACACTGATGTCTAGAGCTAGCTGGCATCATCTTTAGCACCTACCATGCCTTAGTATTTTAAAATGCTTTATGAAACATTTCTTGTAGAAAGAACATAAAAAAACTCACTTTGCATTTATGAATTGACATAGGAGGGACATATTTTGCATATTCGGAGTTCTCAGAAGCTGTAGAGAACTGGTGTTATTTGACCCTGTGAGACATGCATTTGCGTTGTCAATTTAGGAATGAGCAGAACATACCTTTGTATGGCACTGATATAAAATACAACAGTGGGTTCAGGACAAGGATCCTGCCTATGATTAGTTCATAACATCAAAGCAAAACCACTTATTTTGTGAGTAACTTAGGCACCTGTGACACTGATCTAAAATGTTTAGGTAGTTATGGATGCAGAGGGAAATACATAAACTCTTAGTTAATTGAATGGATAAGAACTACATCCAAAGGATAGTTTTAGAGTAATGAGCCTCAGCTAAGGGCAACATATGATAGGCTTGTAAGTGCATGCACATACCATATTCATCCCAAGAGTTACTAAGTACTCAGCCCTGAACTTGAAAAATGGGGTAAGAGGACTGCTGCATACAGCACTTTACACATTCTTGAAACAACTTTGTTTTGTTGAGAATAAAAATTAACAAAAAGTGGGGGTTGTGTCAAGGAACAAAAGGGGGGAAGGGAAAAGATCAACCTCACTTCATTCCCCATTTTCAAAGACAAAATATCAGACTGCTGAAATGTGCTGTTTGACACAATCAAACTTCCAAGTTAGTAACAGCAAATCCTTTTAAGAGAAAATAATTTTTTTTGGCCACATCTAAATTGTAAATATCATCCTTATTATTTTAGCTGGAGATAGTCTGAACACATGATTTATAAGTGAAGCATTTGGAAGTTTTCAGACACCTACAAAAAACATGCAATCAACTGGCTATTACTTATTGATATCACATCAATTAAAATTGTTTTGCAAAATATTAAATTAATTTTTAGAGAATACAGCTCTAAATTTGTACACTACTAATTTACATGATAAATAATATTGATCATATGACTTAATATATTGTTTGGTTATACGTCTATTGATTTATAAAACAATGAGCTGCTGTAATACAATGTTTTATTTTTGAAATAAATGTCATGTCACAGCTAGGAAACTGTTTGGATAAGGGTTTGATACAACAAAGACTGTATGTTTTGATCACTACACTTGTTTTCAGACAGCAGTACATCACTGAAAGAGTGTACTTCAACACCAACTTTCTGGGGCTAATAAAAATTATGCAGATTGTACGGTAACTGTGGTCGTGTGACTCCAGCCAGCAACTAAGCTGACCCAGTCACTCTCTCACTACTTTCTAGCAGGATGGATGAAAATCAGAAGAGTGAAAATGAGAAAACTTATGGATCAAGATAAAGAAAGCTGAAAAGGTGAAGCAAAGCTGAATGCACAAGCAAACTAAAATCAGGAGTTCATTCAGTTCCCATCCATGGACCTTTTTCAACCACTTTCTGGAAAGCACGGCCTCAGCATGCACAGCGACTACTTGGGAAGACAAATGGCATCACTCTTAATATCCCCCCTTCTTCTTCTTTTCCCTCAGTATTTATTGCTGAACATGACATGCTGTGATATATAATACCCCTTTGGACAGTTGGGATCACCTGTCCTGGCTGTGTCTCCTCTAAGCTTCATGTGCATCCCCAGTCTACTCAGTGCATGGTCAGAGTGGAAAAAAAGAAAATCTCAGCATTGTATTAGCACTGTTTAGCCATAGCCAAAATGCTGGTGTGTTATCAACATTGTCTTAATCACACCTCCCTCCTCAAGCAAGGTCCTCTAAAGCACATTACTTGGGTTTGTGTACAGACAGCTTCTGAATATGTCTGGACAAGGAGACTCCATAACCTCTCTGGGCAGTCTGTGCCAGTGGTCAGTCTCCCTCACCTGAACCTCATGTTCAGGTAAAACTTCCTGTGTTCCAGTTTGTGCCTGTTGCCTCTTGTTCAATTGCTTGGCACCACCAAGAGAAGGCCAGCTTCATCCTCTGGACACCCTCTCTCCCATTGGTATGATTCCCTCTCAGTCTTCTCCATTACAATGTGGATGAACTCACAGAATCGTCTTCCAAAGATAATTATTTTACCTAAGGCCTACCAATTAGCTCAGGTAGATGTGAATATTTGAAATTTAAAGTTCCAGGACATTGAATTCAAAGGTGTAAACTACACAAGACAAACAAGAGACTTGGGTTCCACCTTCATGCACTAACCTCCTTGGAATTAACAAAATGTTTCTACTAAAGAGTATTTTCCTTCTACTCCTGGCTTTAGATTCTGGCTTGCTGGACTAAACTACTTCCAGCTGTTAAACCAAACTATTATGTGAAATAATTGCTATGCTTAATAGCCCCCCTCCCCTCGAATCAATATTTTATTTCCCCAGTGTTACAAAAGAAAGGAAAAAATTATTAGTGCTCAATGTTAATTACATCCAGCAAGAAACAAATTTAATCAACTTGCTTTATTCTCAGTTGAGTAAAAGAAGACATTGTTTAGAAACAGGAATAGTTTAGCAATTTTCTTCTGCAAGTCTTCAGATAAAAATTTGTTTCTGAAAGTAAAAACTCTCAAACAAAATATTTGTGATTGTGCAATTTAACTGCAGCGTTACACCGTTGTCTCCCCACAGACCTTTGTGGTAATGAGTTATCTTCCATGGAGATCCTCCATGAAGATCAAGGAGTAATACTCACCCAAAGGCATGCAGATCCTTGCCAAAGCTAACATATTTGATGCTTGCGGCCATGGGTCTGTCTCCTTCCCTCCGTCTCTTTGTACAAACAACAGCAGCTTATTCAATTCTTGAGCTGGTTTCATGCTTCTTTCCATGAGAAGGCTACCTATTGTCTCAGATAGTATTTTTAGTATATTTAGTATATCTAGATGAGACCCATTTTCTATGGTGTTTTCTGAAGCAGCTACACTAGCACTTTGCCTCTTAAATATTGGGTATTATATCAGAGTCGGTATATTAAAGCGGTGACATTAAAAGATAGCGTGGGCTGGATCTAGTTAGTGTTACTCTTCAAAGAGGCAGCTCTGAGCTGATCCTTGAATTTTCAAATAAGATTGGCTTTCTTAGATGTGGGGAAAATGTCTCAATTTTGTCCTGATGGTAAATTTCAGCCTTGAGTTAATTTTTTTAAAAAATTACTTGCCTATGAAAAAACAAGAATCAGTTATAGGTTTATGATTATAGCAATGTTTGAATGTACTGTTGTGACTTGCCTTTATAGAGAAGCTAGTAAAGTATCCCCTACAGTGAGCTGCATTTTTCATAAATACCAAACTTTTGGGGATAATTACTGCAAAGCACTTGAATGCCTGAAGGCTCATGTCTCTGTGAATGGAACCAGCAATGAGAAACAGACATGGAACAGCCATGCATTTCTCATGAGTGTCTGTCTTTCCCAAATGCATTCATTCTAGCTTGTTCTTCAAATCCACTTTAAAAGACTTTTTTATCCTTTATGAATTCAGAACATCATTAAACAATCACTGCTTTTCTTGTCTGAACAATGCACTCCTCTCAGTTCTAGATTTAGTAATGAAGTCTAAAATTTCTGAGATGAGACATTTTCTAAATGAGCCATCTATCTTAGCTGAGAAGATTTTGTTGTATGGTTTTCATCTTTTTGTTTTTCTGTGGATGGTTGAGTCAAGTAAAGATTATCAAGTGTCGACTTTGCCTAGTACTGTTAATATAGCTGAATATGTTTGTTTTCATGATTTACCTTTCAAAAATGTAATTGAACAATCTTTGTAGGAACTGACAGCTTATATACAAACCTTCTGCACACAAATATTTCCTCTTTCAGTTACGTATTATCTTAAGCCTGTGTTTTTGTACTTTCTCACTTCCTAAAATAATCTGTTGAGGTCTTTGTTTATCTCTGCTACATCAGATATTCTCTCTAATGATAGCCATCTATTTAATCTCCTTTTTCTTTTTTTTTACCTGTTTATTCTGGCTTGTTATTCACTGAAAGATGATTCTTTCAACGGGGACCACAGGCCAGAATTTTATATTTTTTTACCTTCCTATTGCTTGTGTTAACTGGTGAAGATGTGTGATGCTTGGACATAATGACTTGTATGAATGATGAGTTATTGCAATAAAAATAGTTTATTTTACTATGAATTTTCTGTTACTGGACATGTTGTCTTCCAAAATTGCTAATTCCAAAGAATATGTCAAATTACCAGTATGGAAACAACGGAATCTAATTTATGCTGGGTAGGTGCTAATTTCAGCATTTCTTTACTTTCATTTTTGCAGTTAGCTTACTTTTGTTCTCTGTTTTTACTGATTGAGGTTTTTTAGAAAAATTCCCCAAAATACTAACTTTGAGAAACACAACTGCACAAGGAAATAATTTATATTTTGTGGTTGATGTGGGATTCAGGTTCGAGTTCAGATACCTACAATACCCAGGTGTCTACACAAAACATGGTCATCTATACTCTTGTATTAGGTCTGGTTGAGATGGAGTTCGTTTCCCCACAGCAACCCTCACAGTGCTTTACATTGATAGCTAGAAAGGTGTTAATAACACACCAGTATTTTGGCCACTGTTGAGCACAGCTGGCACAGGAATGTCTCTTCAACATTCCCCCCATCAGTAGGCTGGGGCTGAGCAAGATCCTGGGAGGGGACACAACCAGGCAACCTGACCCAAACTAATATCCCAAAGGGATATTCCGCACCATATGGCGTCAGCTCAGATATAAAAGCTAAGTGAAGAGGAGGAAGGGGGAGCATACGTTATTTACAATATTTGCCTTCTGGAGCAACTCCTATAAGCTGAATCCTGCTTCCCAGGAAGTGGTTGAACATCTCTTGCTGATGGGAATTAGAGAATAAACCTACTTTTTTTTCCTCTTTGCCTGTGTGTGTGCAAACTTTTGCTTTTGCTTTAGTAATTTGCCTTGTCTTAACTTATGAGTCTTTTTCCATCTTATTTTCACTCCCCTGTCCACCTGGGAAGGGGAGCAATAGAGCAGCTTGGTGGGCACCAAGGCCAACCCCCCACAACTTTCTCTCGAGTAGGTGGAACAGATTGCATTTCTGGGTTAGCAGTTACAGAATTTCTTAAATGGCAGTACAAAACAAATATCATCTATGGAGGATAGAATTTTTTTATTAATAATATTGTCACTTAAAATATTGATGCCCAGAAATGCGAAAGGTGTAGAACAGGCAACATTCATCTAATAAAGTAAATTATTAATTAGTATTGATAATTCTGTATTGAAGGACTTAAAATTATTGTGAAGATTAAATATTTTTAAAAATCAGATGAAGTGAGAAACCCACATCGCATTAATGTTTTGAACAACAAAATGTGACAAGGTTGCTTATAACTAACATGCAATGTGAAATCCTGAACAATGTCTTGGGTGTCTAGGCTCCGCAAAAAGTCAAGGAATTAAGTAATACAGAAAGATACAAAATGAATAAGCATGCTGAAACTACAACATGAAGGAAGCTGCAAGATGCTGGCCAATACAGAAAGCTTAGACACAGATAGGGATCAAAAATCTCATATAGGATACACAATCAGGCTTAGGGAAAACATTTGTGTCTGAAGGTGTACAAGCCTGAACTATTATCAGCCTCATTCTTTCTTTCAGAGATCTGGAAAAAAGTGATATTTTTCCAGATCATAAATAAAAGATGAGCTTTATCTTAGTAAAGTTGCCTGGTGATTACTACACACTCTTCTCATTTCTACTTTACTCAGATGTGTGAATTCAATGTCTTCCTTTGTTTGAAAGAACTCAATTTCTAGTGGCATGTACTGGAGAAAGAAGTAAAGGAATGGGATAGGGAAAAGGGAGGTGTAGTACATTTTTTTCATGCATTGAAATGCTAAGAAGTGTCAAGAATAACTTTTCTGGAAGGACAATATTGAAGCTCATTAACTAGATATTTCACTTTGTCCTGACAGACATCTAAAGCAAATTAGTAGTTTAAAAATATTGTGAATATAATTAATTTTAACTTCCTTAGTATTGTGAACATTTGAAGTTTCTCATGCTTAAGGCATTCCATCTTAATGAATTTAACATTATTATTATTTGCACTACATAATATATTGAAATATGTTGCTCATGGTATGCTGTCAAAGAACTAAAAGAATGAAGCACAAACCACAAATATTAATATATTTCCCACAGATAGAGACTGGAGCATGAGATATCTATTGTAATTGGGCAGCAATATTGCTACTATTCTGATTCTATTATCGTTATTTCTCATTGACAAGTTGTCGTTAGTTCACTGATTTATTTGTATATTGTTGTCCAAAATACCGCTGAAGTGCTCTTTATAGACAAGATCTAATCAGAAAAAAAATAGTGCTACAGAATGCAATATCTATGAAGATCATAGGCAATGGAAACTACATTTTTTTACAAGTGTCTGCCTGTGTTTTTGTAGAAAAAGAAAATTCAATCTTAAATTATAATATACTTAATTGAGTATACTTTTCATGCCTAAATGCTGAGTTTGTTATTAAGCAACAAGAAAGTAATCAATACAGAGGTACTATTCTAAAGTGAGATTACAGACAAAAATAATTTTTGTTTCACATTAAGTTGATGCCAATTTCAAGATTCCATCAAAGCTACTGTCAGTCCTTGCTGTCACTACATACATAGTAAACTACCTCCCTTTAGGATAAATATTACTTTACACTCTATTGACTATTCGAAGTGTGTACAATCAGATTGAGCTCATGTTATGGTATGATGCAAAATTAATCTGAAATCGATGCAATACTGCAGCTGATTTAAAATATCTTTAGATCAAGAGTTGTCAGTGTAGTGATGCATCTCAGGTTATCTTATATTTGTGATGAAAAAGGTATCTGTTTGTTTTCTGTGTATGTAACCATGGTGTTAATACGGAAAGAAAAATTGTGTGGTGGCGTAGCTTCTGCCCACCACATGACAAAAACCATGTATCATACAGTAAAATCAGGATGGGAAAGGGGAGGGTATCAATGGGACTTTTTACCGTCTGTGATTTAAGAAGAAAAGATGATTAAGGACACATTTTCATTTGCTATAAACTATGGTGTTTCACTTAGGTTTAAAGTGCGGAACTGATCTCTGCAACAGTTTATAGTAGCTGATTATTTAGCTGGTAACACCTAATTCTGATCTTCCTTTGCACCAGTAACTGAATGGCTGTGAAAGTAGGCTGATTTATAAGCATGAAAGCAAGCTTAAAAGCAGAGCCATAGTCCTTACAAATATATTAGCAAAGCAGAGAAGTAAAACAAACACTGTTTCTCCTAAGCTATTTTTATGGTTCCCAAATCTGTATGTGCTGAGGCTCTCATATATATTAATAAATTTATCCTCACAAAGTTTATTTGAGAAAAGGGAATATTTTTTAGGTTCTTCAAACAATTGTTGCTGTGTAAAAGAATCAGATGTATTAAATGTCAAGCACCAACAATTTTATTCCCAATATTACTAAAAATTCATAGTCCGCACAAATGAGAAATGAGAGGCTAAATTCAATAATTGTCTCTCAATGTCCTTTCAGTGCTGTGTGAGTCAGTGTCCCACAGAAAAGTATTTGCAGATTTTTTAGAGCAGTCATTCTTATCCTTTTTGGAGTTACCTTCAGTATAATGATCTTCTCACCATCGACATGCCCCATCTCTCTGTGACTTTAGCAAGGGTTCTATCATTGTTCCCTTCTCATTTTGCAGGATGCAGTTCTTTGGCAGGAAATTAGTGGAATAAATGGAACCATGTTAGTGCATCCACTGAGACAGTTTAGCTAATCTTTTTTTTTCCAATTCCCTGGACAGAAAAAATGCTATGGAGTGTATTGTTCTATATCTTGAGCTGCACCACTTTTTTCTGTGCTCTGACATAACAGAATAGATGACGCCATTTATATTCGGCATGGAGAAGCAATGAAGAACTGATATGCCATGTGAGCTGTGAAGGCTGGAATAGCCAGTTTGGAGAGAAATGCTGCCTCATACTTCAGATGTGGTGAGAATCCACATGTACTAGAAGGGCAAAGGATGAGTCAATCAAAGTTGCAAAGAACTACCTCACCTCCACAGATGCCCTTTTATACAATAGCTATGAGGCTTTGGAATCTGAGGATAGGGGAAATGAGAATGTGGATGAAGGTCCATCTAGAGTGAAGATGCTCTGCCTAGGGAAGGGCAGCCTACCCTTCGCATTACAACCTCCTCAATCAAGAAAGAAGAAAGGTAGTAATCATTGGTGACCACCTTTAGAGAAGAAAGAAGGGCCCAATATGCCAATCAGATCCAACCCATAGGAAAGTGCGTTGCCTCCCTGGGGTCCAGGTAAAAATAATCAGCAAGAAACTTCCCAGTTTGGTACAACCCACTGATTATTATCCACTACTGATTTCCCAGGTGTATACTGGTGATGTCCCAGGAAGGAGCCTGTGGACAATCAAAAGGGACCTCAGGGACTCGGGACAACTGGTCAAGGGACATGGAGCACAAGATATATTCCCTTCTGTCCTACCAGTTGCAGGGAATGATGGGGCAAGAAATGAGAAAATCATATCTGGCTTCAAGACTGGTGTTACCAGCAGAATTGTGGGCTTTTGATCATGTGCTGATTTATATGACACTGAGCCTGCCGATAAGAGATGGTGTCCACCTCGATCAAAGGGGAAAAAGGAGCTTAGGATAGGAGTTAGCAGGGCTTATTGAAAAAACTTTAAACTAGATTTGAAGGGGGGATGGAGACATAACAGGGTTCAGCAGAGATAAGTTTGGGAAAGAACTATAGCAACCACATAAGTAGCAAAAGGAGGGTTACGAGGAGATACCTCCAGCAAGTACAAGCATCTGAAGATTTAACCTCAAGATAGGACTATGGGCTGTCCATTTACACTCTCACTGGGATATTGACACAATCAAATACTTCTATAAAGTGCCTGTACACCAATGTATGCAGCATGGGGAACAAACAAGAGGGACCATGAGAACAAGACTGTTCTCATTGCAATTATGGAGACATGGTGGGTGAACTCACATGACTGGAATGTTGTCATGAAGGGCTACACAATGTTTAGGAAAGACAGACCAGGAAGTCACAATGGTAGAGGTGACACTTGGAATGTGACACTTGGATGTTCCAAGTGTTGCCTATGTGAGGCAAGTGTTGCCTATGTGAGGTAACACTTGGAATGTATCAAACTCTGTCTTGGGGTGGATGATGACTGAGTTGAGAGCTTATGGGTTAGTATGAAAGGGCAGACTAATAAGAGTGACATTGTTGTGGGTGTGTGCTATTGGCCACCTGAGCACCAGGAGGAAGTGTGTGAGTCCTTCAACAGGCAGCTTGAAGGATCCTCAAGTCACAGGCACTGGTTCTTTTGTGGAACTTAACTCTGACATCTGCTGAAGAAGCTACACAGGGAAGCAAAATGAGTCCAGGAGGTTCCTGGAAAGCTTGATGATAACATTTTGACACAGGTAGTGGAGGATACCACAAGGAATGGTGTACTGCTTGATTTCATACTAACAAAGAGGGAAGACCTTGTTGGAGATGTGATGGTTGGAGGCAGCCTTGGATATAGTGACCATGGGACTGTGGAGTTTTGTATCGGGTGAGGAGGAAGCAGGGAAGCAAGATTTTAACTGGGCACTTCAGGAGAGCTGACTTTAGCCTCTCTTCTAGGCTCCCTGGGAAGAGTCCCATGGGAATAGGACCTGCAGGGAAGAGGGTTCCAAGAAAGCTAATTGATCCTTCAAGGATCCTTTAGGCTCAATGATGCATCCAGATGAACAAGAAAAAGGGCAAATGGGGAAACGTTCAACCCATGTGGACGAATTACTCAAGTATAAGCAGGAAATACACAGGAGGCTGAAGCAGGATCAAACCACGTAGAATGAACATAGAGAGGTTAGAGTAAGTAGGAATGAGACAAGGAAGGCCAAAGGCCATCTGCAATTAAATCTGGTGAAGGATGTCAAGGACAAGAAGAAGGTCTTCTTTAAATACATCAATAAAAAAGGAAAACTAAGGATAATGTTGGGCCCATTACTAAATGGAGGGAGGGGCCCTGGTGACAGAGGAGGCAGAGAAGGTACAGTTATTGAACGGGTTCTTTGCATCAGGAATCTCTGACTCAGCCCTCAGGAATCTCTGTCTCAAGAAACCAAGGTAAAGGAATGTTGGAAGAAAGACTTTCCATTGGTGAAGGAGGACTGAGTTAGAGAACACCTAGGCAAACCTGACACCCACAAGTCCATGGGCCCTGACGAGATGCATCCACTGGTGCTGAGAGAGCTGGTGGATACCATATTAAGGCCACTTATGATCATATTTGAAAAATTGTGATGATCAGGAGAGGTGGCTGAGGACTGGAAGAAAGCAACTGTTACCCTGGTCTTTAAAAAAGGGCAAGAAGGAGGACCCAGGAGACTATCGGCCAGTCAACCACACCTCAGTGTCTGGAAAGATGATGGAGTGCCTCATTCTGGAGGTCATCTCCATCCACATGGAGGACAAGAAGGTGGTCAGGACTAGTCAGCATGGATTAACTAAAGGTTGTCCTTTATACTTGACCAACCTGATTGTCTTCTTCAATGAAATAACTACCTGGATGGATGATGGGAGAGAGCAGTGGGTATTTTCTAAGGCTTTTGACACTGTCTCTCACAACATCCTCATAGGCAAATTCGGGAAGTGTGGACTGGATGAGTGAACAATGAGTGGATTGAGAACTGGCTGAATGGCAGATCCCAGACAGTTGTAATCAGTGTCAAAGGGTCTAGTTCAAGGCCTACCATTAGTGGTGTCCCAAAAGGTTCAATACTGGGCCCAGTATTGTTTAACTTGTTCATCAATAACTTGGATGAAGGTGCGGACCTCCTCCAGCAAGTTCACTGATGAAACAAAGCTGGGTGAAGTAGCTGATACCCTAGAGAGCTGTGCAGTCCTTCAGAAAGACCTTGATAGGCTGGAGAGGTGGATAGAGTGGAACCTTCTAAAATTCAACAAATGCAAGAGTAGGGTCCTGCACCTGGTGATGAATAATGCCATGCACTATTACAGTCTGGGGGCTGACCTGCTTGTGTCAGTCATCCACACATAGATATCTCATGCCATTTCAGATGCCCTCAGTCGTCCAATATATCTCCTTCACAAGGCTAGCAGATGGAGAGATGTGTGCTCTTCTGTAGTATGAGTTGCAATACACACAAGGAAGCATTACACTCAACTCAATTGTCGGTCAGATTATAGACCAGCCACTAAAATGTCTACGCTTCAGTACAAAGGAATAGTTCATTTAGGAAAGACAAAAACCAGCTTAGTCACACTTGCCCTCCATAACTGCAGGCTTTTCTACACAACTGTACTTCTTCATCATATCTGTCACTACCGCCTTCTATGAAATTAGCTTGGAGATATATGGTGAAATGAAAAAGGTGCATTGTGCTCAATTCCAGAGTCTCCATCAACTTTACCAAGATCTTGGACAGAGCCTGGTGCTAGTTACAGTCAGGCTATGTGCTGGGTTGATCAAGCAGACAGAAAGATCACAGGAAATATCCCTCTATGCTTATACAGATGGGTGTACAGCTGGCAAAGTGGGGTTTTTTTTGCATTGATGATGACAATGACTGTATGAATGTGCATGCTGGCTATCTAGAAATAAGCAGATGAATTGTGTGACAGGAAGAGGTACTGACTATTGTGACTATATACATGAGAGACACAAGGCTGAGTTTCTGTGTACGGATGTCTGGGTACAGCTACCTGGCGTCTGTGAGCTTCCTGTGTTTTGTGTCAGGATGATAGACAGATGTCTACAACAGAATGAAAAAAAACCAGAGTAAAGAGAAACCATAAATGAGAACTCAGACATCTAGACTTTGACTTTTAGTCTGATAAATCACACTCAGTGTCACAGTTTAGCACATTTTCAAGGTAAATTTTTGTCTTTAAGAAGTCTTTGACTGAAATATTTTTTCATGTAAATCTAGAAAACCTCACCATTTGGTATTATTCACAGTTGTCTTTTAAAATGAAAATCAGTGTTAAATTTCTTGGTCATTGAACAGTCATTGTTTCTTTGTAATTAACCTTGGAAAAGTGTTCTTTGTCTTTCTGGATTTACCTAGTGTTCCGAGACCTACAGAAAATTAATTTCTCAGTTAATGAAAAAAAAAGTCCAAACGACTGTTGTTACTAACCAATAAATATCTTTTTATTCCATATTGGTACCTAAATCATCCAGTTTATAAGAAGACTCCAGAAATACCTATGTCATTAGAAAGAAGAGTATCCAGCTATAAGCTAGCAATGGAGATAAAGTTCATTCAGAAAGAGATTAGATTTTATCTGTGCTTCATCATCTTACAGAGTAGCTATACATTTTTACTAACTAGGAAGCCAAGAGCAACCCAGGTATCTCAATAAAACATTTAAAGTTAACGATGTGATTCAGTCCATAAGCTTTTTAGCCTCCCACTAAGCCAACACTATTTCTCTATAAGACTTGAGAATAATGATTTATACACACTGTATAGTGGAATATATTCTTAAAGGTTGATTACTTTCCTAACAAGGTGATTTGAAGCTTACAGTAGCTACATACAACTCATGATGAAAACTGCTGTCAAACACATTACAGAAGTTTCATACACTTTCAGAAACCTTAAGACCAATTATAATACTATAAGCACTGCAAATATTAAAAGAACTAACACTCGGTGATAGTTTTCAAACTGAACCTAAAATAAAATTGTTATGCAGAAACAATTCTCAAGAACTATGATTTTACCTGTGAAGTAAGAGATGGAGGTGTTTACTAAAGGTTTACAGATGAAAGAGAGATGTGATCTCTGAAGGATTTCAGGTTTGTCACTTATTTTGAGAAACCAAAGGTTTCTTCAACATTTCTTTAATTAACTTAGCTTCTCGTTTAATGAAAAAAGCAAATCCAACTGCATACAAGTGTCAATGTTTAAGTATTTTTCGCATGAATGTTTGTTACTGAGTATTTCAGAGGAACAGAAACGAGAATGAAATTGTAAGTTATTAAAATTACAACTTATGTTTAATAGCATTTGTATATCAAAATATATATGGAACTAGGATTTAGAAAACAAAACAAAACAACATCCTTATATATCATTCACCTTCTGAACTGATCTTATGGCATGAGCTCATATTATGGATCTCAAGATTTCAATATGTTGAAACAGAGTCTAGAAAAGGAGACCCATCTCTGTTCTCATTTTTAAGAATAACTTGTATCCTTTTAAAGATCTAGCTTAACCTAGCCAGCTGTTGGTGTCTTTAATCGCTTGCCTGCTAAAAGAAGCTGTCAGTCAGTTATGACCAGAAGCGGTTTAACTCGGGCATCGCAGACTATTACATCTCATTATCTACAAGAAGGCACTTGGACTGAGAATTAAGTCAGATTGTAATTAACAGATTTTTGACTGTCTTTTTACAAATTTAACCATTACGTTACTACCTTCAAAAGAAATTGCCTGAATGACCCATTTTGTAGTCGGTGGTTTAAAAGTTTCAGTGGACAGTATGGTAATGAATTTCCTGACATGAACTTCTACAAATGTTCATGCAATTTCTGAACTGCTTTTTTAAATTATCAACCCAGGGTTTATGAACTGCATTTTTAAATGTATTCTACTGAAAAGTACAAGATGATAACAGCTGTGTTGAGGTTTTGTTTCTAAACTGCATTTACTTTGAAAAAGATCACTCTGTACTCTTTTATCGTATTTCCATAATTAATTTGTGCTTACTTTTGTATACAAGCAATTTTCTTTTTCTCTGTCTATAAAATGGACAGTAAAAGCTCTTTATTAAAAGTTTGCTCTTCTTTATATTACTAAAGTTATAGGAGCTTCTAATTGGTATGTACATTGATTTTTTTACCAAAATCTGTAACATTTGAAACTTTTTAACAAAACTTTAAGACAACAGAAAAGTAAGACTTGCTTGTTTGTGTATATATAAAGGATTTATAACTAAAAATAGGAGTTTGTAATAGGCACAATTTTAAAAGGTTCAAGACCTTGATTTATATTCACATACATACAAACGACTATGCTGAGCTATCTGAGCTGTTTAAATCCCTGAGGTCCACAAAAATTGAATCTTGAAAACTTGAGAGAAAAAAAATTTTCTTCCTGTGCCAGCTGTTTTAAGAAGCAGTGAAAATAGCTTTTCTTATCTTATTTTAGCACTAGTTCTCCTGGACAGATTAAAAAGTGTAGAGGAAAGTAAAATGAATAATAATAGCAACAACAAACCACAAGTTACAGAGTTGTAAAAAGATTTAGTTTGAGTCTACAAGTTTTCTTATCTTTCAGTACTCCATATATCCAGTGACAACTGTTGTACATCCCTTCTAGGTATATCTATAGTTATTTAAAACATATGGGAATATCCAATAACTTGTCAACATGATGTCAGTGGAAACTTTGCCATTGACTTCAATGCAGACAGACTGAATTGTCACATACTAATGTCATTTCATATACATAATTTCAGGTTTGTGACATTTCAAAAATGATCTAATTCTGTGAAGCAATCAAGGTTTCAATGTATAGGTATTATTGCATATAAAAAACATAGTCCGTGATATATTCTGTGCTAAAAGAAAGGTAACTGCCCCTTTTCCATAATTCTACTGATTTCCTGTGTAAATACGGAAAAACATTGACTGTCAAATCTATTTTATTTAGTGTTATGCACCTTATCCTTGGTAGCCGCTTAGTTGATGGTAAGGTACAGGTACCTCCAAAGCTAATTCTCTTCTTTAGTTAACTAAAACAGGAGGACAAAAATCACCATTTAGAGCTGCTTGCATTTCCCCAATGAAAACTGACAAAGTCACTCTTTGATTGAAACAAATCCTGATTTTAGTTTCTTCATGTCTCAATGCTTTTTTCTCTAAGGTCCAGACTGAGCCCTTTTCTACAGAAGTTCCTGATGGAAATTTTAAAGCTCCTTTGGATTCTAGTTTTACCATGACAGCTGCCATCTAATAATCACCATTACTACTGGTGATTCATTTTAGCTTTTGAATTATACACCTTTCCTAAATATTTAAAAAATATAAATATTTGGTACAGTAACACAGAAATTTTTAAGCTGTTGCATATCATGATACTTGGAGAGAGAAGAAAACCCAAGGATAACAGCTGATATATGCTACTGTATTTCCCTGTGTGCTCAACTCAGCAAAATTATGTATCTTATTAATGCCATCTACTTGGGGATCAAATAGCATCTGCATCCTTTTTGGTTAGTTTGACAAGTTTTCACTATTAACTTATGCCCTGTCAGATACCACTTTATTTTCCTGAATGGAAATACTTCAGGTTCCTTGTCATTCTTTCTTTTCTCCTTTTTATTTGGAATATGTTCCAATTTTGTCTTCATGCTCAAATGCTTTAAACAGTTTTAACAGTTCATGTCAGTACAAGTAAATTAAATTTTTCTAAAGTCAATTACTTTATCTCCTATGTCCTATTTGTGATACTCTTGGTAAATGTAGCCCAGATCACAAAGATATATTTTCTGTGAAAAAAACCCTTCATCCATAATCTTCCTGGTCTAACTATCCTTTCCCCAAAATAATAGGTAAGAGGCCATTTTGTTGTGTACTCTTTGTAGAGAAAACATATTGAATGTTTGTTGAAGTAGTTCACAATACAAGTGTGCAAACAGACAGGTTTGGGGTACTTCCATTAAGATCTAGTTTGTATAGAGTGTATTGAAACATTTAAATTTTTATGAGGTGCTGATCTAACATAGTTATTTATATTAGTTGCATGTCATATGATAAAGCAAAGTGATTATGTTTTCTGCATCAAAATAAAGTTTTTAAATACAAAATACCTTGCATTCTTTATTTCTTTTTTTTTTCCCCCAAAGGGTCATTTGACTTTATTTTGTTTAAACATTGCCAAATATATGAGCTTACCTCTACCTACTTTTTCTGCTGCAGAAAATTTTACTTTATTCCAAAAACATTTCCTGAAGGCTTAAGGGCAAAAACTTGAGATTGTAGTCAGAATTATGAGAATTATGGATAAGGTAAAGTACACACGCACTTAAAAAAAGCCTATACTTTTAACTCCCAGTTAATGATTGTTTAAACTCCCTTGATCAGTTAAAACTGATCAATTACCTCAATCTTTTGAATTTTAAGAAATCTTTTGAAAGAACATTATCTTTTTCTACACAAAATAATTTGTGCTTATCTAGAACCTTGGAGATTAGTCTTATAACCAGGCAGAGAGAAGAAAGATTAAATGAAACATTTACTTTATATTTTATTTAGAATTTCCTGGATGTTTTCCTTCGTGGAGATAATAGAGTACAATTATAATTGTTTATTTACCTAAAATCAATTTCTATGGGTTTTATCAAATTTAATAAGCATGGAGATGATCAGATGTATTTCAACATTTTTTGTTGTGTAATAAGGGGATTCGTAATGGTTTTAAGCTTGGTTGGTGAACAGTAATGATGTTATTGACTTGGCTGGTTCAGTGGTCTTTTGCCTTCAGTCTATTGTAATTAGTAGCTTCAAACAAGTATCAAATTTGTCATCGTGGTGCATTAGCATTTTCAAGCTGATGTCCGGGCTGTGAGTGCATTTATAAACCATAACAGGCTTGATCAGCCTCACCTGATGCTTCCAGTCACACCTATAGGTTCAAAGGCTCCATTTCAGGTCTTCTGAGGGCCAGCAGTCCCATCCTGAGCTATGCTAGAAGAATGTTGAACTTCTGCTCAGCCACAGTCGCTCCTTTACCTGGCCATGGTACCCCATAATTAGAACCCCAATCCATGTACTTACTTTCTGGATTTATCTTGCTCTGTTGCTATCATGAGGGATCTGCCCTGAATCAGAGCTTCACTGTGTGCTGTAGGGCTGTCCTCTGATGTCCCCACCTCCCCCTCCCAATTTGGGTATAATAACCAGTGGGGATTGTGATGGCTCCATCCAGTTTACTCTGGATTTTGGGGGACAGATGGCAACAGGGTAGCCAAGGGCTGTCCAGAATGGTGACCCAGATGTCTTGCCAGTATGCAATATGACTATAAATCAATCATCTTACTCCATAAATAGCTGACGGCCCAGGGCCCATTGTGTTCTCCTGCATGGCAGTGGGCTGCACGCCAGGATCTCCCCTTGAGAAAGGACATTTTTGAAGGTTACTCCTCGAGGTTGAGAGGTTCCTTGCTGCAACAGATCCTTGGTAAGTGATTAATAGCATGCTAAACTTTGAAATATTAGCTAAGCGATATAAGGGTTGATTGTGCACATATAATCCCTTAGAAATAAACCATTGACTGTATGTGGGACCAGGATTGGATCTAGTCGCACCTATACTTCTCTCTGAGATGGAGTTTAGAATGCAAGGAAATCCTTTCCGAACATAGTGACTCACCAGGAGGGTCTTCTTGACAGCTTTATCCAACCCTGTCCTTTATGCAATAAACAAGCAAATGCATTTTGCCATGGAATCCTGTTAAACCACTATCACATTGAACTTTGTTAACTTGTTAGTTTATATCAATAAAGTATTTTGTTGTTTCTTAGGATTGAAGTGCATCATGTCAGTCATGACATGAGGACCTGCTCTGCCAGCTCTCTATGTCTACCTTTTTAGATATTTAAATTTAAGGGATTTAAGTGATTCCCACTTACCCATGGAAGTCTATGCTTATATTAAAAGGTTTTCTTGGTCTGATTTTCCACATTTATTTCACACTCTTATATCCTTAGAATTCTTACAAATAAAGTTCAGACTAAAAAAAATTGTGTACTTACAAATAAAATTCACACTTAAATTATTTTCTTCAGGCTGTCATTTGAAGATGTACGAAAATTTATCAATAGTGGGGAAATTATCAGACATCAAAGACAAAATATTTCTGAATAAATTGGCACTGAAATAATACTTTAAAAAATTGTTCTTAAACCAGCACAATCCACTGGCAAGATCTAAGACAATTTTTCATTGTAGTAGTAGTTGAAAATATCAACTACTTATATGAAACAAGCCGAAATCTAGACCAAACATTCAGGGCAATGATTAGTTCATTCTATTAACAATCAGAAACCAAGGTCTTATCTGAAACAGGGATAGGCTCTTTTGAAAGGCTTGAAAGTTCACAATGGACAGGAAGATAATTTTCTACCTATGTTATCATACCTAGTAGCACACATTTTCATTCACTGGAGGGTAAATATAATAATAATAAAAAAATCTTTCTGTTAGAAAGATCTTCTTTTCAAGGACAAATAAATTTCACTGGTCCATAGACCCTGAGATTAGCTCAGTTGGTTAGAGCATGGTGCTATTAGCACCTGTTTGCAGGTTCAATCCCTGTACTGGCCATTCACTTAAAAGTTAGACTCAGTGATTCTTGTGGGGCCCTTCCAGTTCAGAACATTCTGAGATTCTGTGAATAATAGAATAGAAATAAGTCAATAGTCTGCTTTTAGATAGAAAAAAATTCTTCTCAGAGAAAGATGGGGGCAAATAGTTTCTTGGATTAGATCCTTCTTCCCTTTTTACTGAAGATCTCCACAGATAAAGGACCACAGATGCTACACTGATATTGAAATCACTGCAAGATCATAACTTTGGCACCAGTGGAGGTTTCATGGTTAAATCAGCACAATTTAAAGGAATTTGCTATGGTACTGTTTGCCTAAAACCCTCCTAAGCCACTGCAAGAAAATATAAAGTATTTTGAGATCTGCTTAACTTTGTAGGCATAACCTGTGGCATACCATCATAGTTTGTGGTCTACAGGTTGCCATAGAGAGTCTTGTCTAATGAACTGAAATTTCAGAAATATATTTATGAAAAATCAAGAAATATCCTCTTTCCTCTCCCCTCCCTCAGACACTTGGACAAAAGACTAAAAATGGGAATTATTTTTCCTTACTAATCAAGATTAGACAAGCTGTCCCATGCTTTGATCCACAGTCTGAGACTCAAAGACATGTGAAGTGAAATGCAATATCTACTGTTACACAAAGAGGTAAATGTTACACATTCTGCTAAATATATCCTAGCAAACATGTTTTTCAATCCAGAATGCCTCTCCAAGTTGCCATTCAGTCTGTTTACCAGAATATCCCACCAAAGTCAGCATAATCTCCTTTCTTTAAAGCACACTTCTATCAGCTGGCATTCCAACATTCATCTACAGTTCCATGTTTACATGCCAAGCCAACAGCTGGCATGCAAACAAAATATTACCTGCAAAACATACACTTCTAAAAATGTTATTTTTTAAAGTTGATGTTTTTTGAAGTAACGAAAATACCCCAATGATATCAAGATAAGCTTCAAACAATCAACTGAAGTGCTTTTCTCCCTTTGACAATCCACATGCCCTTAGCTGAGGTACCCAAGAACGTAGTCAGCCTAAGGTCATTCTAAAAAATGAATTAGGAAAAGAAAAGAGAAGTCTCTAATCTCTCTGTTTCCATCAACTGGATGCTGTATAGACTCTTGATATAGTTAAACAGGTTTAATCTCAATGTGTTTTAAATAGATTTTAAATTCCTGGGATAAAATCCTGACACATTTGAAACCAATTGAAAACACCCACTAATTCCACTGCAATATAATTTTCAGTCCTTGAGTTGCTTACAGAGAATATATTTGCTAAGATCCATATTTATCACTGATGTTTTAAAAATATTACTTGTCCAGCTCCCCCTGGAAAAATCTACAATCAACCAAATAGAAAAAAACCCCAACAAATAAACAAAACCAAAAAACAACCCCAAGAGCCCAATATTGTAATTCTTCTGGACTCTGAATACTCTGTTGCTTGAGCATATTTTATAAATTACTTTGAAGTAGCTGCTGAACTATTAGTTTACAGTAAGAATACAAATGAACAAGAAAACACACAGCTTTGACTCCATCTCAACATCTGCAGTGCTTGAAAATGAAGCATGAAGATGAAACAACATGCAAAAGATCTTAAAAATATTATTTGTCAAGTTTCTGCACTTCACCCTTTTCAATGCTATCATAAATGTGCATAAGATACCTACCCCTTAGAAAATTAAGATAGTCTGCAATTCAAGTTCTAACGTGTATAAGTCAAAACCCCACTCTTTCAGACCATTTAATGTATCAGCACTATAAAACATCTTTAGAATTGGCTACATCATAGATCCCTGACTGGGATCTTTTCATTGTAGCCCTTGAGTAAGACTAAAACTGTAAAACCAAAATTATAAATCTTTGAGAAGTCATTGACTGCAACTGCAAAAAATCTGGGTCAGCTGCACTCATGAATTTAATTAAGGTTATCTGGAAACTACCAAGTCCACACATATTTAAAATTTTGCATGTCCCAGCCTGTACAACTGTGTAATTTGGTATGCAAAAACATTCCTTTCATGATGGTCTCCATTTCTAACAATATGAATGATCTTTTACTTGTGCTCTGATACCTTTTGGGTTTGTGTGGTGGTCACGGTTGACAGGTCATAATTTCCCACTCTCAGGAGTGTTGCTTTGCAGTGACCATTCAAAACAGGTTAGTATTACTGAGGGACTGGGACCTATATCACACAGCTAGGAGGCAATCCATATAGTGCTACTAGCTTACTTTGTGGTTTCAGACAGGTTCTTTAATTTTTCTATCTGTAAAATGAAAAGAGCAGGTGTTCATCTCCTTTGCTGGCATGCCAGAAAAAATAGATATTATAGTTGAAGAATTAATGGTAAGGCAATGCCTTACATAAAGACAAAATAAAGAATGGAAAAAATATTTCCATATAAAACACAAGACAGAAGAGAAATGTTAAACTTGAAAATAGAATAAAATGGTAAAATCAAGGTAATCAGCTCCATCAATATGAATGTGTGGCTGGGCATTGGGAATGGAAATCATGAGACACAAGATATATTGGCCAGCATCTCATTGCTTAAATTTTAGTTCCTGGTTTGGTTAAAGAAGTAAATAAACTTAAGATATGCCATGAAAGAAGACATCTTGATGCTGGAGAAAAAAGTTGGTATTCTGATCATAACTCTATCCAAATCAAGAGGACAATGTAATTATGTAACTACTTAGGTGTATTTTTCCTCAGTTGGATTAAAGATCATCTGTGTTGTAATTCTGACTTATGAAAGTTGATGTTAAAGCTATTAAATTTCTTTCATCACTTTTTGATGTTATTCTGAAGATCCAGAATATTTTAATTCAATATAAGTTTGCTTTCCAAACAGGCAGAAATCGTTACTTTAGTTTCAGGGGCTGGTATGTACAAAGAATTGCTAGGTTCATTCTCTGCAAGTAAAATGAAATTATAAATCTTTAATGGAGGAAAAAGGTCAACTTGACTAAACCACTCTTTGTTTTGTTATATTTAATGGATATAAAAGTGGACAATGCTTTTAAAGGAAAGTGTTTTGCAATGTTGTGTTTCTATGTTACAAGTATACTTCTTGAATCTTTTCCACCAGTTTTGTGTCTGGATAATACAATAGAATCACAGTGATGATTTTGGGTAAAAGAAATTGAGGGTTAGTCCATGAAAATATATTTATATATTGTAAATATTTTAGGTTCCACTATATGTTGAAGAGTGTTCACATTTTGATACATTTGACAATAGTAGCGGTTCCTAAAGGATAAAGTTTGAAAAACAGCTTAAACATCTGTATCTGTAACAAAATATAAATATTTTAATTGTGTACACTGTTTCTGTGAATGCATATGTATCCTTCTGAAAAATATGTATGTATATCTCTGTGTTGTGTCAAATGTAAAAGACTCTATAGAGTGTATGGGTTGCTTTAAAAGAGAAAGGTTTGTTTTTGGTTTTGGTTTTGTGGTTTTGTTTGTTGGTTGCTTTGGGGTTTTTTTTAGTAAAAAAGACTAGTTTTATTCTACATGTTTTTAAATAATCCTGTGTTGGAACCTTTCTCAGTAGGCAGAGAAGCTAACCTACCCAGTTCTCACAGTCTCTATTGTCTATCCTTGTTGTGATAGGTCAGCACACCTTAAAAAAAGGACCTGCACATTCCCTCATACCAATTCCTAGGTTGTAAAATATGTGCCATAAGTTTTATGATATAAAACCACTGTCATTCTGGACTACTTTAGTCTTTAAATTACTCCAGACACTCTGGCTGGGGAAGCAAGGAGATAAATAATACCTCTTCAAATAACGATGGTGTTTTAGAGCCTCAAGGACATCACATGATGTCAGACAAGAACAGGGAAAAGTACATTGCATGGTAAAATTGGTTATTTTAGAAGGCAGCATCCCTAGGAATGGTGGGTGAAAGACACAGGATCTGACATGTACTTTTACCATTTCCTCTTGAAAGCAGATCAGTTCTTATTCACAAAATGTTTCAGTCTTCAGGATAAAGGCTACATTTAAAAAATTGATGAAAAAAATAGATATTTTATCTTTGCCGCCATTTCAGTTCTTTACTATGAAAAGGTATCCAACAGACAGAAGATCCAGTTTCAGTGCTAAACTACAAGTCTGAAGTTAGGCTAATTGCAGAACTCCTTGTCAAAATGCATAATGTTTCTGATCTGAATAGATTTCAGGTTTAACTAAAAAAGTTGTGCTTCCACTAGCTAACCAGAATAAAATGTTAAGTAAAACCAACAATCAAACCAAATCAAACCAAAACCCTCATGATTAAGTAACACAGTTCAAGGTTTCTGAATTAACTGTAAACAAGTCTGTTACAATCAAAATGCTTGTCATTATATGCCTGAGGTGAAACCATGTACTAAACTTCTGATTAAAGGTTAAATTCCCACTTCCACACCATTATGCTTCTTAGTAGAGCCCCCTGGAGTGAAACCTTGCAATAGGATAAATGAAATTTCCCTGGGGGCAGCATCCCTTCTACAAAGCAACCAGAGATCTAATACTTGCTAAATCTCCTGGTTCCAAATCTTGATGCAGAGGTGAAGATTCCAAATGTAGTTTGACAGAGAAACTGATTGGCAGGACGGACCATATGGCAACTCAAAGAAGCCGCTATGTTTAACAGCAATCCTCTGACCTCCTCTGTCCCCTCTATCTAAAATATGACAGCAGACAGGTTTAAAAAGAAACAGTGGCTTTACCTCACCCATCTTCCTGCAATGCACTTCTTGGGTTGCACAGCTGTATCTCTACAAGATCTCTGCAGGGGAAAGGAAAATTGAGATGTTATTTTTCCTTAACTACACTGGAGAAAAACAAACCAGAACAGACGGGCACCCCCTTCCTCTACTAGTCTGTGTTTGCAGCTTTGCATGTTGATTTAGAAGTACATTTTGATACATGATAGGTTTTTTTGTTTTTCTTCATATATTTGATCTGGGACATGAGGAAAAAAGTTTAATCTTTGGACCTTTACATAAAGGCAAGATAGCCTACAACTGATGATGGAGAGAGAAGCAGGAACAGTCACATACAGTGCTCCCAGGGTCAGGATCTCAAGGAGGAAGGCAAGCCTTTTCTTACCAAACCATGTAGAAGTCCTCTGTGCAAAGTCAATGTCATGAACTAATAATTTTGTAATATATATTTTTAAAGATGTTGTTCCTTAATTAAAAAACTCCTATTAGCTATGATTCTATTACACAGGCAATATATTTTTGCTTCCAATTCTTGGGGAGAATAATTTTCTATTTCTTGAGGGAAGAAAGGAAAAAAGAACAATACTTTGACAAAGTCAACACTAATTTATTTCTCACATTTTGCTAATGTTTTCTCCTCACACAGGCTAATCTGAGCTTGACTATGAAATGTGGCTTTAAGTTGGCAGGCCTGAAGATTGAATTGAACTGCTGAATAACAAATGCAGCCCTTTATACCACAACTAAAGCAAGAAAGCTGGTTTAGTGTTTCTGAAGCAGACTGGCATTAGGAAATATCTAACTAAAATAATTTCCTGGATACATTATTTCTTGACAAAACCATCACTGGACACATAGGTCATTGAAATTTTGTTCCTCTGTTCTGGGTATTACACCAACACACTACCTTTTTGCTCTCATTTTCATAATGTTGTAACATAACAGATGAGAAAAAGAAAGTGAGTGACTGTAACAATGTTATTGGTTCTGAAGTTGAAACTATTACTCCCTTCAGGATACAGAGATGAACTTCTAAGGCTTTTGACAGATGATTAATGATTTTTAAAAGGCCTGTCCCCATAGTATTTCTTAAGTATGAACAAGCTTGTTCGAGCACAACCCTATATAATGTTTAGATCTCAAAAGGAAGCTGAGGGATTTGTAGTACTGTGCTCAAATCTGACGAGAAATCTAACCATGTTCTCAGAAAACATTTACATATGAACACAAGGAACCAGATTATCCTGATGCTTAAGGAAACTGCACACAACACAGCAAACTTTTTCTTTTTCCCCTGGCAATGCAGGAAAAGCCCTGTTTCAGTCAAGAAAGTATAGCAGATGGTAATCTTAAGCAAAATAAATGCAAGAATAGACTCATGCAAATAATTGTAAAATAAGATTTGGATGGCTAAATCAACCTAGTATTTCCCTCTTCAGGAAATGTTAGCAAATATTTGAGATTTTATTTACCTACATAAGTAATGCATTTGTAATTTTTTCAAATAACAGACTTTTAAGTTTTTAGTTACAGCACATAACCTTTCTTATTGTGTTACTGGTAGAAGAAAAAATTAGGATTTGCATATTATTTAGTTTTCTAGAGAATTTAATTAACCTATATGACATGGGTTAATTAACCAATTTTATTAACACAACCTACTGGGCTAAAATCACCCCAGGAGTTTAGGTAGCCAAGGAGCAATGCAAAACCTTCTAAGCATGAAGGAAGTAAGCTGTCAGTTGGACTGAAAGTTATGTAAAGAAGGAATGTCTTGTACGTGTTGAAATCCATGTCCATCACACGATTGTCACAGTGCGGTTCAGAAACCTGTCTGCACTGAGAATAATCAATAATCAATAGCATTTAATTATGATTTCATGGAGTACAAAGAAATGACAGAGGAAGGAAATTTGATGTGGAATTTATCCAGGCAAGCATTAACTCTGACTGTGTAGGATTCAACCAATGATGGGTATGCACATCTGCAGCACATATCCCTGTAACAGCATATAGCAGGATGGACGGAGACTCTTTCAGTGAAGAGCAAGAAATGTCTAAATTTATGATTATCTCTGTGATGTGATGTCAGCTTGGATTTGAATCCAAACTTGAGTTCAAACTTCCTCATTGTTCATATGTTGATTTTTTCTGTGGTCTGATGCTGAACAAAGTATATGTTTCCAGGTGGGGAAACTGAGATCTGAGGCAAGGGGAGGAGCTGAGTTCTGTATGAGTTTCATTCTGCTAAACAGAATGGATGTGACTCCAGGTCTTATTTTCAGATCTTAGCATTAGTTTCCCAGAATCTTAGATTTAGAGTTTAATAAGCTTTAGATAAGATCCTGAATACAGTCCTCAAGCTTATTTCACATGACACATAGAATCATAGAATCATAGAATCATAGAATCATAGAATCAGTTGGGTTGGAAGGGACCTCCAAGATCATCAAGTCTAACCCTTGATCCACTACCGCCGTGGTTACTAGACCATGGCACTAAGTGCCACATCCAGTCTTATCTTAAAAACCTCCAGGGACGGAGAATCCACCACCTCCCTGGGCAACCCATTCCAATCCCTGATTACCCTCTCTGTAAAGAATTTCTTCCTAATATCCAACCTAAGCCTCCTCTGGCACAGCTTAAGACCATACCCTCTTGTGTTACTGATAGTTGCCTGGGAGAAGAGACCAACCCCCACCTGGCTACAACCTCCTTTCAGGGAGTTGTAGAGAGTGATGAGGTCTCCCCGGAGCCTCCTCTTCTCGAGGTTGAACAACCCCAGCTCCCTCAGCCTCTCCTCATAGGACCTGTGCTCAAGTCCCTTCATCAGCTGTGATCTTTCATTTTTTTGAGTTACTTTTGTCTATACATTTGTCCATCAAGGGACCAAGATTAGGCTAGCTGTTCTACAGTTACCTGGATCTTCCTCTTTGCCGTATTTTTTTTAAGATGTGTATTTTTTGTTTGTTTGGCTTTTTTGTTTTCTTTTGTTTTTGTTTTTTTACTCATTTTTCAATACTCATTTTTGGGCCTTTGAATACAAAGAATAGTACTGTAATGATACTGGTTAGTTCCCTCAGTATATTCAGATGCTCCTGATGTCATCATACTGACTTGTGTACGTCCAGCTTGTTTTGGGGATTTCTAACTCAATTTCTGTCTGCTTTGGGTAATGGTTTCATTCCCTCAGACTGCTGCCTGGCTTTGGGACCTGATAAGCCTCAGAGAAGACCTTGTCAGTAAAATTGAGATAGAAGTGGCTCTAAGGCTTTTCTGCATCATTTATCACTAGATCCCTTGCCTACTGAAAAAATGAGATCACATTTTTCTCTGTATTCCTTTTGGTGCATGTCTACTTAAAGAAATCCTTCTTGTTGTCTTTTGCATTCTTTTCTATTTCCAGCTCAAGTTTCAACTTCTGGCTTTAATTTCAAACTTGTATGCTTGAGCAATATCTCTGTAATTCTCCCAAGTAGCTAATTCCCATTTCTAGCTTCTGTGCATTTAATTTTTGCATTTAAGCTAAGTCATGTGTTTCCTGTTCATCTATTCTAAACAACTAACATGATTATTAAACTGTCTACACATTTGTAAGGACTGTTGTCCTTGAAGATGAGTTAGCTCTCTTGGGCTATATAGGACAGTCTTTCATGTGTCAATCAGATTCCAGAAGAAAATAAAACTTGATGTTTGAAGTCCAGATCTTTAGTTCTGCTATTCATCTCCCTTATACTTTTTAGAAAAAAGCTTTGTGAGCCTTTAGAAGGCTTGTTGATCAGGTGATCTGTAGCAGATGCTCACCACAACATCACCCATGTTGGTCAGTCTTTGACCAGCTTGCTGTTTGCTCCAAGGTAAAGTTCCATGCATGTTAACTGCTCCATTGCACTAAATTCAACCCCTCCTGCTTGCTTTCCTGTCCAGTCCATGCTAAAGGGCCTGTATCCATCTGTTGCAGTGCTCCGTTCATGAGTCATTACATATCTGTGATCCTAATGAGACTACAGCTCTGAAACTATTCATAGGCAGTCTCGAATTTCTCCAGTTTGTTTCCTGTGCTGTTTGCAGGCACTTTGATGAGATTCTAGTCATGCAGCTTCCATAGGTGTAGTGAGAGTGCCTCCATTAACACAGATTCCTCTGGGTGGCTCTTCACTTCTCCTCAGGCCTCCACTTCTCTTCAGTTATTTTCAATATTCCCCAGCAGCCTTGTTTAAAGCCCACCTCACTGAAGTAGCAAACCTCACCGAAGTAGCAAACCACTTTGCAAAGATATCTTTCTCTGGCTTTCTCAAATGCCTTCTCTTTTTCCTCAGGCAGTTCTCATTCCCTACAGTTGCTTACAGAAACAACAAAGCCAAGTGTCAGTGATATTTTAGACAAAAGTTCATTCATTGCTCTAGCTTTGTTTTCCTGGTACTTTTAATAGATTCTTGGTGTACTGAGGTAGGTTCTAACACTTAGGAGGGAACTAAAACTACTGATGAAAGATCTTATTGAAATTGGTGAAAATGCTGTAACCCATTTCACTCAGTGTTCATGATTTCACCCTCAAAAGATGAATTTTTGAATTTTGTTAGTATTTCCTAGGTACCACTGTTAAAAAAAAAAATCCCGAACCAACCAACCAACCAACCAAAAAACAAGACTCAAAACTAATTCACGTGCCATTCTAAGTGGCCAGACAGTTATGCTGCAGCCGAGCTTTCTTCTACCTTGGTAGATTATCCCTCCCACCTCCAAATATGAATATTCATATGTTTTGATTCATTAACTCATCAAAAACAGTGCACATCACATTTCTGAAGTCTGTTATTTGGAATCGCAACTGGAAACTTTATTTTTTCCTCAGGTAAGTGCTATACTGGTTTTCTAACTTGGAAGGAGGTAAATAGTGGTAGCGCTGACAAATACAGTCTGTTTTATAACCCCATCATTTAATAAATGCATCACAAGCAATGTCTATACAGCATTTAAGACACATGATGGGCATATCTGAAATGATGTAAGTATTTAAGTAAGTACACTTATATTATATTTAGTATAATGTAAGTAGCAATAGCGGGAAGGTAGGGAAACACCAACCTCTGAGCAGGTGGCAAAACTGTGCCTTGGACTGTAGCTACGAAAACTATGTTGACATCCATTCCTCTGCATCTTTGTTGTTCTTCACTGATCTCCAAACTTGCTCTAATCAAACTAATTCAGGTTAACAAATGAACTATCTTTGTTTTTCCCAAATGGGTACTCAAGGTAACCCTACTTTGATGTTACAAGAGCAAGAAAGATTTAGCGCATTTATGAAGTTGGAAGTTAGGGTTCTGAATTCTGCATAGGCTGGCAGTTTCTACCTTGCAGAAGCAAGATGCCAATTTAGATTCCCTGCAGGACAGCTTCTCTGTAACAAAGTTCAACTGCAACTGTGAGCCAGAAAACTCCATTCCTTGCTAGGAGAATTGAGTACCAAGAACTTGTCTCTGAAGGAGTTTAGAATTCAGTGAATGCTAAAGGAATATAACTCCTAACTATTACAGAACCACTGTGTGGTTCTATAAAAGCCAGCAGCTCTCAAACCATGCTGCTATCTCATGTCTTTTCTGTAGTGTTCAGTGACAGCACAAGAAACAAGAGGTGCAAGTCGAAAAACAAAAAATTCTACTTGAACATCAGAAAACATGTTTTTACTGCAAGTGTGGTTAGATTCTGGAACTGCTTACTCAGAGAGGTTGCAAAGTTCCTTTTCTTGGTGACATTCAAAGCCCAACTGTACCTAGAGCAACCTGGCGTAACAAACTCTGCTCACTTGGCTTGGACTAAACCATGTCCAGAGGTCCCTCCCAACTTCAATGACTCTGTGATAGTCATTACTATCAGCTAAAAAATTTTATTTGCTCTTGCAAGCATTCCAGCCATTTGACTTAAGAAGCTTTACTACGATAATTTTGGAAAGCATAGATAAGTGAAATGTAGTGACACATCCTACTCTGCTTAGAGCATTGACTGTTAAGAAGATCTAACCTGTCTTACCCTAAATACATTGATGAAACCACCAATCAGAATTTAAATACACTTATCAGTTGGTTGCAGTTGGGTTTTTGTTTGTTTATTTATTTATTTCCTTTATCTCAGCCCTGGATTAAAGTCAAAAGAAGGAATGATTACCAGGAAGAATAATACTTGAGTGAGTCATCAACAATTTTATAATGTTGATGCCATTCTTTTTATTTTAGATGTGAGCATCGATGTCAGTGTGCAAAATACCTCAGTTTTTAAGATGGAGTCAGATTTTAAGACAAGTATTTCTTTTATGATATTTCCATCAACAAATCTTATAGACCATTTAAAAACCTGACTGGATTATTCAGGAATTTTTCTTGACCCATACTTTCTTTAACACCTGCTTTATCTAATGACTTCTGTTACTTTTTTTCTGTATTTCTGAGTAAAGCATTCTTATATAATCTTACCTGGAAGTATTCTTCCACTTCTTTTTTTCATCAACCATGTTTGAATTTTAAACACACACTACATGAAAGGCAATAATTGAACAAATTAATTATTTTTTAATTATTCTTGTTCTCTCCATTTTTCTTTTTTTTTTTTTTTTTACTACAATAACAATATTGTTCTCTTGCCTGAAGTCAGTTCTTTTGAAGTCTACTTTATACACGACTAGCATTTTTGTCATGTCCATTTATACTTATGTACCTTCAAATATTGGCTTTATCTTTTTCGTCACCATTATTTTTATATTTCAGTTCAATCTATAGTCATGAATTATTATTATTATTATTATTCACTTCCTCATTCCCTTTTTCAGTGTAAGGTACTGTAGAAATAAAGGTGATACTACTACAAAACCAAATTGAATAGAAAAGACAAACAGCATGTCAGAGAAAGGGATATATTTTACAGCTGAGCAAGCATATTGGTAGTTGGTTAAAGTTGTGGTAGCACTGTAATTTTCCCTCTCAATGCCTACTGAGAGTATCTGGAGTGGTTGCTCAGTTTCTATTGCCTATAAGAAAATCAAAAAAGCCAATATAAATTTTTCTAGAGGGAATTACTGTGTAATGGTGGTATTTTTGATAGGGGAATTAAGGAGAAGAAGAAAGGAGATAAGCCTAATAACATCTGTAAAGTGGTTGCAGTGAAAATTATGAAAAAGGCCATGGAAGAGAGTTGAAGGTCAGTGACAAAAGGAGGAGAAAAAACGTTCAGAATTGTACACAGAAAGCAGCCTGACATCATCAGTTTCTGATATTCCTGGCTAAAACCACTTCTTGGTTTTTTTTCTGTAAGCCTAAGTTGTTTTGGCACTAATCCAGTAAAAGTAAAACCAACAATGAGTCTGTTGAAGCTTCAGTCTGTTTTTGTGATTTTTTTTCAGTTCTCTTTGAGTGTTTTTCATCTCCTTTTCTATCTTTGTTGAAACATGTTTCCTTCTAGTTTGCCAATGTGGTTAGGTTATCACTGTGTATTGTCTTCTGGCTTAGTGGGAAAGTAAGTCTTGGCTAGTTGACATGGGACTTCTGTTAAAAAATTCGAGTCATTGGGTCATCTCACTAAAATCCTCTGGCTGTGTAACAGCATTGAATAGTTGTGTAGCTTTATATAAACAGAAGCAAAGGCTTGGAAAACTATTATCAGTTCTTTGAATTAGAAATGCAATCAAATCCCTCAGACTGCCATTCCAATAGTACCTTTGGAAATTTCACTCAGCTGTCTTTACAATGAACCTTGTCAGTTACGGTAGGAGTTATAGATGCAAGTGTTCTGATACAGGAACAGGGTCTCTTATGAAGCTGATTCCTTCAAGTTCACAATCCTCTGAAGAACTTCAGTGCTATTTCTTAAATATAGATCTAGAATAGAAGACTTTATTTTACACTGTTACATTACTGGCTTCTTACAGAAGTCACAAAATCCAAGAGGTCAGATCAAGTTCATAATATGTATCTTAAAAGAAAGAAAAAGTTATCCAAGAAATAAGCAGTCAATTTTAAATATTTATTTTGATCAACATTCTTTTTAAAAAAATCATAAGAGGTTCTATATATACATTATTAGTTCTTACATTGAAGTAACTGTTATGGAAAGAACCCAAAGCTATCTGTACAAGATATTTCCTTGTCACACAGTCAGTTCCGTGAGAACCAGATTAGCTGAAATTGAATACATGGCATTATGAATTTAGTGTTTATTCATGGGGATGAGAAACAAAGCTGCATTACACACTTAAATTGCACAGAAATTTCCTTTAAGGATCTTAAATTCTCTGGGAAAATTCAAGACCCAAAGCAGAACACATGCCTGCAGAAGCGGAATCTTGTCTGCACAACACTTGTTTAAACTTAGGCAGACAAAACTTTGTGGACTTTAAAGTGCCCCATCTGTCCCCTCTTATATAGGGAATATAGTAGGGTAGTGCTTTTTCTCTGCATGCCTGATACTGAAGTTTAAGTCAGTTGCCTAGGTGCAACCATAATGTGGCAAGATAATCCACCCTGAACAGACCTAAAATCTAGTAATGCATACTATGCAAGCCATCATGCAAGCTACCGTGCACATTCAGCTGCTGGTACCAGGTCGCTGTCTTGGTGTTAAATTATGCTAACACCATCCTAGTTCACCAGACTTCAAATATACATTCTTTTTTAAAACAAGATGTAACAGATAAGCTAGTCTGCAAGCTTGTAAATCTGTGACTACCAGTCCATCACTTCATAACTATAAAAGACCAGTCCAAATTTCCATATGGCAAATTCTTCGACGTACTTCCTTGAAGTGTGGAGCTTCTCCCATGAAGCAGGGATGCCTCTTCATGGTTACTTCCCAGGGGTTAAGAAAAAGAGAGAAATCTATCCCCTATCTTGTATGGTGAGTTATATCAATCTCTACTTAATGGTTGTTTCTTTTGCTAGCTTCAATTGCTTTAATATAATTTTTTTGTTACAGTGCACTATATTACTTTGTTATATAAAACTTTAATAGTAGATTTTGGGGTTTTTTTTGCTTTTACACTGTGTAGTAAATAATTCTGATTAGGATCTTTTGTCTGTTCACCTGCTTGTTAATTTGTCATAATAAATAATTCATTTATATAAATCTTTCTGTTTTGCCATCGTTAAAACTTGTGGGACAAAGTGTTTTATTCAGACTTCTATAATTCCTTTAAATTTAAACCACTAACAGAGTCCGAACCTCAGATAGGATTCAGCCTCACATAAACCCTTCCCTGAGAAGGAGTTTAGAAAGCAAGGGAGTCCTTTCTACACCTTGAGACTCACCGGTAAGGCTTTGCTTTTTAGAACTTTGTCTAAGCCTTCCACTCTCCAGTGACACATAATGAAGGCTGTGAGCCACAGCGACCGATTGGAATTCAGCACAAAACCACTTCTAAATTGTCTGCTGCACTGTGCTACACTGAATAAAACACTATGGTTGTTCTGCAAATGAGGCATTTTTATCAGCTCGTATTTACTGTTTATGAACAGTGTTTTCTGACAGTCTTGAAAAAGCCTGTAGGATTTTTATAACGACCTGGTTTTATATTCCTCCCTGTAATGGATAAACTGGCAAGGATATAAGCATAAGCAAAGACGTTGCTAAATGAGTATCAGTAGCCGTGATCCTCTGCATATTATCTCTGTACTTTGTGAATATAATTCATCCTTATAATAAAATATTATCTCACAGTAAGCAATAGTGGGGCTGGAACACCACACACTAGTCAGTCTGTGGTGATTGCTCATATCAGCCCAAGCCTGCTTGTTCCACAGCAGAAACAACAAATCTTAAATCATCTCTTTGGCAATTCTGGTTTATGAGTGCAATTATGTGTACTAGGGGCTAGTGGTATTAATATAAATAAAAGCAGTAAGTTTAAACAAATCTATGTAGTGATAAGTTTAATTACTCAACTGTATAAAAATTTGTTAACCTGTTAATAGCACTGTTAGCTAGGAACTACATAATGGTTCTTGGTATTTTTTCCCAACTTGTTTTCTTTAGAACCATCAATTAGCAAAATGTTTAAGTATTGCTACACACATGGCAACTTGTTACACACAATTTGTTTTGTCGAAAGATTTATAGACTTGCCTATGTGAATTAGAGGTAATTATCACAACTTCAAACTCCTCCACTATGCAGAGTTCTCTATTAATGATGTTGAGGACTATAGCTTAATTAGTGACATTTCAGTATTATGAGTATTTAATTGTAAATTAGCCATTATGTGAGGCACATTCATGTTATCCTGTGGTAGACTAACCTTGTCTGGTTGCCTCTCTTTCACTCCACCTCCTCTGCATGACAGGGGATAAAGAAAATGAAAAAATTTGTGGATCAAGATAAGGACAGGTAGATCATTGCAGGCAAAACAGCCTTGTCTTGGGGAAAACTATTGCCAACTAAAAAGAATAGACTAGGATAGAAATAAAGACAAAACTAAAACCACTTTCTGCCCTGATTCTTACCGAGTTTAGCTTTACTTTTTCATTCACAACTCCTTTTCTTTCTCCCCTCCCATGGGCATTGCAGAGAGATGGGGAATAAGATTCAGATCATAATACTTCATCTCTGAAACTCATTCCCACCCACACTCTTCCTCTGTTGCACTTCCACAGGCTCTATTTTTTCATTAACTGCTTCAGCATGGGCTCCTCTCTCCCCAGGTCCACAGGCACTGTCAAGAGCTTGTTCCAATGCTGTCCATGGCATGCAGCTTACTTCAGGGCAAGTCAACCAGCTCCACTGTGGGGTTTTCCATAATCTGTAGGTGGGTAGCTGTTTCACTGTCATCCTCTAGCCTGCCTCACCATGGTCTTGTCTTCATGGGCTGCAGGGGAATCTATTCCAGTGCCTGCGGTGTCTCCTCCCTGTCCTTCTTCACTGACCTTGGTATCTGCAGAGTTGTCACTGATTCAGCTTTGGCCAGCAGTGGGCCCATCTTGGAGTCAGCTGGAACTGTCTCTGACCAATGTAGGGGCATTTCTTGGCCTCTTCACACAGTAACTACCCCTGCAGCCTCCCCCTGCCATCAAAATCTTGCCACATAAATCCAACACATATCCTTAAGAGCTTTTTTCTTGAGGATTAAAATATTAGTAGGTTACAGTGATGTGCAGTGATTGAAACAGCAGGTTGCAAAGAAGTACATTGTGAACACATGAGTCCTGTGTCAAATATATGGAGGGATAGTAAGTGTGAGAACTTGGATAAAGCACAGAAAAGATGTGGAGTTTTTTCTCTAACGAAATACAGTAAGGATAAAATAGAGAAAAGTCATTGATACTGACATGCCTATGGAGCACAGAGATCCTTGAGCTAATCTTCACTGAGCTGAAAGATCCATATCGAAAAGTGGAGGGCCATGTGGCTGCACCAGCTGGTGTCCACAAATGTTTTATCTGCATTTACATGGCACCACATTGAAACAACAAAGACTTGCCAGCTCTCCTGGCTTATGCTGAGCTAGTTTGATGACAGCATCACAGGATGTCTAACAGGCTGAACACATCCAGTAGTGACTGAGAGTTGATGGCGCAGTTGGGCAAGCCTGACATGTTTCATTCAGGCATACCCTGCCTTTTGGAGGGAAAATCACACTGGTCCTAGAATCGTAGAATCATTTAGGTTGGAAAAGACCTTTAAAATCATCAAGTCCAACTGCAAACCTGACACTTCCATGTCCAGCACTCAATCATGTCCCTAAGTGCCACATCTTTGCATCTTTTAAATATCTCCAGGGTTGATGACTGAACTACATCCTTGGACATCCTTTTGGTGAAGAAAATTTTCCCTAATATCCAATTTAAGCCTCCCCTGGTGCAGCTTGAGGCCACTTCCTCTTGCCTATCACTTGTTACTTCTGATATTGAATTTTAAAGTTGCAGTGTGTTGGACTTACCTGACAGGGTGACTTTTTTAAGTAGTGGTATCTACTTCCAAAAACTGCTTGAATTTTGCAGCATATTCAGATACATTTTGGAATTACAAGATTTTATTGAATTGCATGAGAAAAAGTCAGCACTATACTCTTGTTAAATTGATTTGTTGAATACCAAATTAATTCAATGTTGTGAACTTTCCGTAGCTTTAGTTCTCAGAGTGAGTTTTCGTGTTCACTTTCCTACATTAAATTGCCCATGTTTTTTGATGATTTTTTTTTCTGGAGAACAGCATCCTCTGGTATATACATACACATTCTGTCTACTATCTTTCTTGTTTGCACCAGGATTTCAGATTTATCTCCATGTACCTCAAACTGTTATTTTAGTGAGAAGGTCCTGGAGCAGAGCTCTGTGACAAGAGGTAAATTTAAAAGAAAATTCTGTAACTAAATTCTATAACAATAAACTCACAAAATCTCCCTATAGAACTCTGTTTAGAATGTAGTAGAGTTATATATTTGGGTTTGGTTTTGATTTTGGGTATTTTTGGAAAAGTCATGTCTGGTGAAAGGTTCCTTATGCCTTTGACTGTACTTCCCACATCATTAAAAACAGTGTTACTTCAGCCTTTCGGTCAGATGCTCTTGGGAGTGTACAAGGCAAAGATCTCAAAAAAACAATTGTCTGCAGCAACATGTTAACTTTGTACTGGACATTGGATGCTTGCAAGGAAGATGTTAAAAATAGATGAATTAGTCACACAGACATCTTTTCATTTCTTCATTGTGATATGGAATATTTCTACTTTCTTTAATAATCAGCTTTGTGGAGGATGAAAGCCTACTTTAAATGCAGCAGATGGGAGAACATCAGGGATGGTTTTAGGATACCCACTGCCTTTGTAAACATTATTCTTTGATCTAATTTTAAGTCACATCACATTCACAGAAAGTCCAAAACCAGTCTTTTCTTCCCTTTTCTTTACATTAAATTACACTGTTTATGGATAAAACTATATGATTTGCAGGATGTGAATAGATTGACAGAAAAAACCCACCGCTGGGTTCTTTGCTGCCTGTTTATCCTTAAATGTAGCTCAGCAAACACGAGTTATTGATGATAAAAATAGTTGTAGCTTCTTGCAGAAGAGGAAGAATGTTCAACTATGAACTCTGTAAAGTTCACAATCATGAAAGAAAGAGTGCTGCCGTTTCGTTCTGGAAGATAAATGACACATTTCAGCTCAAATTAATCTTCAGACACTGAAAACATTAAAAAAAAAAAGAACAGTATACAGAGAATTTTTGTTTAATGTAGTATTTGAAGACTCATTCACTTTCACCTGTGGTTAGATCGTGTCTCATTTGGTATTATTTGAAGAAAAGACTATGGAAGACATGGTGCCATTGTAGGAAAACTAACACTATTTTGTACTATTAAAATTATTCAAGAGATAAGTTTCTTTCCAAGCACTCAATCGAAAATGCGTAAACTTTATATTTCGAATGTTTAGCCAAAGCCCCATACAGCTTGCTGGTGTCACTTCTGCAGGCGTGAATGAGCTGAGTGCTGTTAACAAAGCAACCAACAGATGAAGAAACCTGAGCAGCAGCTAATGAAGAGGGGTATAAAGATGAGACCAACACAACTTCTCAGAACAGCTGTGGTGGGTTGACCTCAGCTGGATGACAGGTGCCAAGCCACTCCATCACTCCCCTCCTCAGGTAGATGGGGGAACAAAATAGGATGGAAAACACTGAACCAAAACAAACTAGAAAGAACTATCATGGACTGAGATAAAGGCAGTTTGTTAAAGCAAAAACAAAGGTTGTACTCATGCAAGCAAAGGGAAAAAAAAGCCCAACAAATATTTTATTCTGTACTTCCCATCAGCGGATGATGTTCAGCCACTTCCTGGGAAGTAGGGCTTTGACACACGTAGCGGTTTCTCTGGAAGGTAAACTTCATAAATAACAAATGCCTCCCTTACTTCTCCTTTCTATTAGCTTTTATAACTGAGCAGATGTCATACGGCATGGAATATTCCTTTCATCAGTTTGGATCAGCCTTTCTGGTTATGTGCCCTCCTAGGATCTTGCCCATCCCCAACCTGCTGGTGGGGAGGCAGAATGTTGGAGAGACAGTCCTGTGCCAGCTCTGCTCAGCAGTAGCCAAACACTGGTGTGCTACCAACACCTTTTTAGTTACCAATGCAAAGCACAGCACTGTGAGGGCTGCTGTGGAAAAACGAACTCCATCTCAGGCAGACCAAATACAGCAGCATACGCATCCTCAGCTGTGGTGGTGACATAAGACATGATCCCAAGCGGCCACTGGAGCAACTGTTCCTGAAATGTTTGAGGACTTGACACAGCTGGAGCTTCAGAGGAAAGGTGCAGCTCTGTAAGTCTCAAGACACAGGAAGCTGTGGGATCTCTCTCTGAGGCCAGGAAAGATTCATTTTCCTCCAGGAGGTCCGCAGCTGCTGAGGAGTTGTGTTGCCTAGTGAAGGAGCTCCAGGTGGAGGTGTCACATCAGGGAAGATGAGAAAGAGACTGGCCAGTTCTCCTCTGAGACTCTGCTGTTTCAAGAACCCAAAATGTCAGCTATGGCAGAAGAGTCTGTGCCTGCCAGGTTGGAAAATAGAAATTCCTCTGATGGCAAAAACTGAAAGCTGGTGACTTCAGACACCAGGAGGAAGGCTCCTGCTACAGCCTAAAATTTGTGGTTACACAGTAGATTGACTACCCTCTGCGCTGATGAGGAGCCAATGAAGCATCCATGCTACTTGGCCCTGAGCCACACAGAAGAACGAAGCAGAAATGGTAAATGACAGCAGTGGGAGATTCCCTTAGGAGAACAGCAGAGGTCCCCATCTGCTGACCTGATCTATAACCTAGGGAAGTTTTACTGCTCCCGTAGCTCTCTTTCAGAAATTTGTGGAGGTGCTGCCAAGTTTTGTCTGTCAGTCAGACTTTTATCCTGTGCTGCTCTTTTGTGTGGACACCGATAGTACTATCAGGGGAAATCTGGATACTATCCAATATGACTACATGGCTCTGGAGAGGGTGATCAAAGATATAATAGACTAGGTCTCCTTTGTCCTTTTAGTGAAGGGAAAGGGATCCTCTCTTTGAGAACTGATGACTACTTGGAGGAGACCGAGATACCAAGATCTGCACCTCAGAAAGAATAACCCTATGTCCTAATATAGACCAGAGGCTGACCACATGGGAAATAACTTTTCCAAGAAAAAATTCTGTGGACTGTCTACTCCAGAAGCATTCACATTCAAGTAGAAAAGACAATGGTACATAATAACAGAAAAATAACAGAGTTTGAGTCACTGACTCATCATTCAGTCAACATATGTGTGTTTCTTATAGAAAATTGAATTTCTTTGGCTGGATTTCTCATTGTACTACCCTCATATCCTTAGATGAGATGCAATGTGTTTTCCTGGAAGATTGCTCCACTGGACATTTACATAGATTTACATTCACATTCTATGATGAACTATACAGTAAGAGTGGAACAAATTCCTTCCATCAATGTTCAAAGAAGAAAATAGAGTTCTGATGGTAAAAGCTATAGAAGCTGTGATTATTGCAGGCAGGCTGACTGTAAATGTAGTCCTTTTGGCTCCTTGAAGGCTCCCAAAACTCCAACACCAACTGCAACCAACCTTACATCAAATAATCTTTTGATTTGCTCACACACATATATGAAATCAGCTGTTCTCACTGAGGATTCATTTAGACTGCCACCCAAACAACATGAAGTTCATTCTAAGACTAAGAGGAGGGTAAATCACAGAACAAGAAAATAAATAATCATTTGGAGAAAACCTGAAAAGGTCTAGAAAATGTTAAAATGAAAAACTAGAGCCATTGGCAAATATTACAGGGTGATAATGAGTACAACAGAGGGAAATGAACATCCTTTTACCAGTTGTGATTGGAAATATTAGCAAAACTTGGAAGTTGTAGAATAGTTTTATCCTATTCCGCCAAAGATGCTCACAGAAAAGAAGAGATGCCTTAGGGATTCTTTTCAGCTGAGGATGTCAATGAAATACGTGATAATATATTTCCTATTCAGGATATTTAAGCTGGTTATATATCAACATTTTCTCTTTTATGCTTGGAACTACTGCCTGGTTCTAAACATAAGCTGTAGCAGTCATTGAGCTCTATTTTCAGCAGATAAAAATTAAAAACAGAGCACAGATAGGAAGGATGAAATGTAAATTTCCAGTTCCTCTATCACTTTTACTATTAGTTTCTCATTACTGTACTGAGCTAGGTCTGTTATTCGAAGATAGTGACCTTTAAGATTTAAGAAAACCCATACAAACTCTGAAAGGATGTCTTTTTTAATATCTGAAAGGTGATTATAGGGAAATTGGCCTGTTAACGAAAAAGCAGAGAAGCAGTAGCATGTAACAAGGATATTTTGCAATGATTTTGAGTATGTTTATTCCTTGTGCATGATTTTTTTTTAAGTAGGTAGGAGATAAAATAGACACTTTCATTCATCACTGTGCAAGCATGTGATAGCAGTTATGGGGATGAAAGTATCCCTTATTCTGTTCCATCACTCTATCAGCTCTGGGGATCCTTCAGTATTCTTTTTTTTTCTTTTTTTTTTTTTTTTGCTTAGTTTTTTCCCCCCTTTTTGTCTTTTTTACTCAGAGAAAAGAACAATAAATATTTCATTCTGAGCTGGTTTTATGCTGAATCTATGTGAGAGTCAATATTTCTGTAGAGTTAAATATGCGTATAATTTTGAAATCAACATTTTAAATAGGGGCCATTTCAATATTAACAGATAAGCATAGCTGGCAATAGCATGGCAATGTTTCTGAGATTGAGTCTGGTTTTGTCTGCTCCAAGATCTTCCTGACTCTCTTTTAGTAGCAGCATGGTGAGCCTCCAACAGCAAAGGTGTTAGTTGGGTAGTAGCTCAAGGAAGACTTCAACACTTGAAAAGTTCTTTTTGCATAAATGTATGAATGTTTTTGTTAAACTAAAAGGAAAACAAAAAATTCAGATACGTAATTAATGTTTCATTTCTAACATAGCCAGTTTTGAAGACTTAGTCCTTTTTTATCAACTAAGTTCTAGAGATAATGAGTAGGAGTGTGTCCCTAATTTCCAGTCTCTTTCATTTGTTTTATGAAGGCATGTATATAAAAGTGGAAGTAGATAATGATGTCAACTGTGAAATATTATCAGTCATCTGATCCTTCAAGTGTACCATCAGGGAAAAAAAAAGAGAAAATAAATGTTCTCGTGTTTCAAGGGACATGAAATACAGTTTGATGTCAGGCTTCCCATTAAAATTATAGAGGAGTTGATATAAAATATGCTTACTGCATTCAGTAGTGACAATCCTTATTCACCTAATTCAGAGGATTAAAGATTAATCATTGCACATTAGAATGAGAGTAGCTTTAATTTCCCTCTCACTTTACTCTTGGTTTTCTGAAATGTCTTATGTGAACAAAACTAACTAATCAATGTAATCCAGACTATAATTCCCTTTTCTTTCGTATATCATAAAGTTGACATAAAATAAAAAAAATAAAAATCCAAGCAATGAAATATCCAGCTAGTCAAAACTCTAGTGAAATAAGATGAAGGACAAACTTTCCTTCTTTTTTCTTTTTTTTTTTTTTAGAAAAATATCCAAAACTTGTTGGGAATTTACATTTTTCTTTGAATATGTCTTTTAAAGGAAAATAAGCTGATTGAATTTGGATGTGTGCTTTAAAAGCAAAATATGGGCTGAAAATTATAATTAATTTTTTATTATTAAAATGTATTGACTTCCTTATGATTAATATAGAGAGTAATAGTTAGGTTCCACTTCCAATTATTTCAACAACTTGCTTCAAATGTTGGATTTGGAGCTTATTCTCATTTGCCTCTTTTGAAAGAGCTCTTAGTTAAAATAAAAGCAAATAATAAAAAAGTAATGAAGTTTGCTTCAAGGATCTTTGGCTCCACCTTGTGTCCATTGAGCTTTTCTAAATATCTGGCATGTCACATCAAAATGTAAACTAAAAATATAGATTAAATTTTCTGCTTAAACTTAGAGGGAACTTTTACCATTGGCATCTGTGATGTTGGATTTGACCTCGTTGTTCACTAAGGAGTGATGAAACTCAGAAAGTAGAGTATTTTCCATTTTTTAATAAACATAATATTTAAAATACAATAGCATTTAAAATGGAGAGACACACAAACAACTCAGAAATGTTTTCTATGTTTACTAGTAAAGACATTATTTACTGGAACAAATTGATATAAGTAAATTGTTTAGTTACAGTAGAGTTTGACTAGGAACATAGGAAAAGCAAGGTGTCAAATGACAGTGTCCTCTGCTCATACAGAGTAGATTGCACCTAAATTTAAAAGACGAATCAAATTTAACAAATCACCCTTTCAGATTCAGCTAGGCCAAATCTGAAGTCAGTTTTATGAAAACTAAACTCTGCCTTTTAGGTTCTACAGTGCAAAGAGTCTTTCTCCATAAAAGGATCTTAAAAAGGAGAAGTGTTTGGCGTAAAGGAGGGCAAATGTCTTCCCGATGAAGTCACCTGTAGAATTTCAGTTCCTGTATCCTGACTTTTGGTGTCTTTCTGCTCCTCTTCAACATTATGTTGACAATAATGTGCTAGACAATAACTGCTAGAGTAGCAAGTGGTGTATGTAATGAATGGGATTTATATTTTTCCCTTTCTTATCAATATTTCATAGAGTTATCCACCTAAAATCAATCAGTGTTTCCCTCTTTCCTTTTAGGTACCTGCACTGATAATGAGTTGTGGGGGGCCTACCCTGTTAGAAGTGAATGTTACACTTCACTGTTTCATTTATGTGCCTTGTCTTGTGGTGACCATCAGATCATGCAAGCCCCTCTAATTAATAGCAGAGATACCAGATGAGAGTCTGGGCTTTTGGAAACTTCTCTCATGAACTTTTCAGAGGCCTCACTATATGATATGGGTGCCTCAATGCAGCCAGTAGTCACCCCAGGAATCAGGAGTATCTCTTGTTCTTCTAACTTACCTAGTATATTGTAATGATAATAGATTACAAAGAACTAACATATAGGAAAGGGACATTTTAGATTACACCCTAGGAAGACATGAAATGTTTTTACAATAAACAAAATCGTCTCTGTGTTTTCTCAGTTTTCTCTATTAATTTAATTCCTTGCTGTATCCACTCAACTATTTCTATTTACTCAATTTTTTTTTCTTCAGTTAGTTTGAATATATTATTAAGTTTGAGGTTGGTAGGTTTTTTTCTTCTGGTCGGTTTATTTGGTTGTGTTTTGGGAGGTTTTGTCATCTTTGTCATCTGTGGGAATTTTTTCTAAGCAAGAGATGCTACTGAGAATTTATATTAGCTTTTCTTCCTAAAAAAAATGAGACATCAAGTTTGGTTCCATGATTTGGATAAACATCCATTTGTCTTGTCTTGCTGTTTTGTTTGTTCCTGGGGGAATTTTAATACGTTGTTACTGGTCTACATCACTGAAGAGAAGAATTTGCCAATCTGAACTTTTATCAGCCAAATTATGCCATAATTTTTAATGCAAAGATCACATTTTTTTTTTGCCCCCTTACTAAGGAAGGACATATTGAAAACAACTGCATAGATCAGAGTCCTATATGACCATTAAAAAGTTAAGCTCAACCAGAGAGATAAAGTCAGAATGCTCTGTAGGGCAAAAAAGGAAAGGGTAAAAACTCTGTGCTTGTTTTACTATATTTTTTTTCCAAATTATACATTTTTCTTTCCCCAGACCTTTTCCTTCCTTGTCCCTGGGATCATAACAACTATTGTCTTCCCTGAAGCAGAGGAAAACAAAGGACTAAGCAAACCACTATGCAGTACAAAACACGGGCACTCATTACTGTCATTGCTGCTCTCTGTGGTTTCTGTTAAAGAGCTGTCATTTCCTGATATATTAGCCACAGACTGAATGCTGATCACCATGGTAGCTAGAGACAGATGTCAATGAGAACAAATCAGTCTGGTGTACAGTTTTTCAGCAGCCATTAGGGGCTCAAATGTTCAACAGTGCTGGTTTAGGGCCAGTGGAATTTGGCCTAACAGTTCTTCTTTTCTAGCCACGCGTCTTCTTTTCTAGGCTATAAAGCTTTGTAAAAAAATATTCAGAATTGCTCTCAGTCATTAGAAAGAAAGTTATAATATAGCTGGGGAGGCATTTTGAGCTTTATTTTATTAGGAGATGGTTACTACAAGGTATTTTAGCAGAGACTTTGCTAGTAATAGTGCCACTATTTTTCATTAACATACTGATAACACCAAGACTCTTTGCTTCCTGCCTAAAAGTAAACAGGCACATACACCCCACACTCAGTGAGAAAAATCCTGAGTCCCTCATTCAAATTGAGAAGAAGCTGGGGCAACTAAGAATTAGACAGAGTAAGACTGAAACAAAGCCCCTAAAAATGAAGTCTCAACAGTCTAGATAAGGTAACAGCTGATATATTACCTGTATAATGTGTTCATAAATTACTGAAGAAAAACCCCACATTACTCACCTTAGCTGTTTCTATTTTGAATGTGCACTTCTGAGACCAGAATAAGCTTCATACCTAGTTAGTCCTTTATATTCTGTTTTCTGGTTTGTGGTCAAAAAATTATATAGCAAACATCTGTAGATCTCCTTCGCACAAGTGTATCACCCACTCGGAAAATCTAAGGATACTCCTTTCACAATCCAGAATAAAAACTCTATTCATAACATATATAGGCACAGATTTAGTTAGGTAATGGCTGGACCAGATGGGAACAAGTGCCATAAAAAATGGTTATTCAAATTTTTTGTGTGTATTGATGAAACTAAAACCATCTTTACTATTTTAATTGGACAGCTGTAGTTTGAAAACTAGCTCTCTTATATGTCTTATAATTATTAACGATCCAGATACGACTTTTTATTTTTTTTCATTATTTTAATTGTTTTCATTATTTTATTCATGCATATTCCATCTCCAGGTAAAGTTCTGAGAAAACAGAAAAGGTAGTAGATTCCAAAGTATATTTTACCCTGAACGATGAATAGTCCCATCCAAATCAATTCACAGACTCACACATACTTAAATTCTTTATTTGATCAGGGGCTAAAATGTATATCTATCTGTGTCTTCCCAATCATTATGATAACACTATTTAAAACTACATTTTCCAAACTCACTCAGGTGACAAACCAGAGTTCTTAGACTTTCAAATAAGACTTTCAAATTACTCCTCCACTTTATGGGGATATCTACATATTTTCTCACAAAAACTTGTTAATATAAAGTAGTTCTATAATAGCAGTATTTAAACTGTAGCTGGTACAAAACTTTATTTTAGTCTGATAACATAATTAAAAAATAGTTTTGTATGTATTTATTATTTGGAACAATTAAGTGAATTTATATAGTCCTCATTTGAACTGTAGAAGCTTCTAAGTAGTCGCCATACTCAAAAATTAGTCAAGTAGATTGTCGCAACAGTGGTCAACTCTAAAAAAAATGAACGCAACAGAAGACAAGGGACTCCAAAAGGTGAAAAAATAAAAAACAGAAGTTTCATTTATAGTAACTTCATTTTTGCAAAAGCTTCAAGACACACACCCAAACAAGAAAAAAAACCCAAACAAACCAATAACTGTCAACTTGGAAACTTGACTTTACAAAAAAATATGTCACAGAGTGACATATGAAACAAATCAATTCAGTCTTCAAGTCCATCTAATTTAAATGAGGTTGTCTGCAACATTCAAAGGCAACATTTCAAGTGTTCAGTATAATACACTGAAACAGTTTTATTGTGAATGAAAACTATTCAATTAGGAAAACAAACTAGTCTCAATTATAATCAGTTAGGGATCAAGCTGAGTCATGATCAAAGAGAGTCAATTACCTTACATATATTTTCCTGGTAAAATTCTAGAATATCATTAGGGCTTACTTTCATGTCTCTTCTAATAATCTATAACAAAATTAGAAAGTATCAATTAATTAACAATGTAATATTCATATTCTTCTAATGTGAAATAAAAGCGGGAAATGATTGCTAAGTGTATGAATACTATAATTGCAAAAATCTCACTCAAGATTGTAATGGTAATCATTTTTTCAGATCCTTTTGAAATGGTTAATGGTATTTATATGGTTGTCACAGTTCTCTGAGTCTCCCAGGGTCTTGAAGGAGAATATTTCCTCCTTTTTTCTTGATGTTCTTTGAAGGACATTGACAGTTTCTAGTCTCTAAAGTGAAGTCCTATTAGTATACAGACATACAAAAGAATCTAGAGCGCTGTAACTCTAAATAAGGGAATGCTGAATTCCTGGATGAAATAGTCAAAATATAAGTATTTAAAGCAAATCTCGTCTTTGTCCACCATGTTTTCCTCTCCTCTTAAATCCTTCTTTCCAGACCAGGCACTCCAGAGGTTTCTGTAGCTGGAACATCTTAGATGTAGACATCTAAGGTTGTGTCTCTAGTCCTGCGGGGAGGTCTCTTGTCTTCTTAAGCAACCTTGAAGTTGTTGAACTGCAAAGTCCTCATCAGCTCCTGTGTTCAGGTATATCCCCAACAATATCCTAGCACTGAGAAGATCTGGATGTGCATGAAACTGATTTACATGATAGGGTGTGTAGGAAGACACAAGTCATAAGCAGCAAAATGGTGTCATGACCCCCCTCAGCAGAAGTCTCACAGTATACAGGAGGGTTTGAAATCTTTCTACATTATTGCTTGTCCTGACTCTTCCAATCTGTACTTCAAAAATGTTTTAAAGGTGAAAATATTTCCAAGATGAAAATATTTCAAGGTTCCTCACCAAAGGCTCTTAAAACCGCTAACAAGTAATGGGATACAAAGAAAGACCCTCAATTAAGGCAAATCTTCTGGGAAGAGAAAAAATAAGGGGTAGAAATAAATTCTCATTTTTTGCAGGGGGAGGAAGTCACAGCAACAGAAGACTGTGGCAAGGAGCTGTATTATGGCCTGTCCTCTTTAAGCTGTTTGTATGTGATACTACAAGGAGACTAAGACAATGAAATTTCTTCACTGATAACTTACTCAAGGCAATAAAGGCAAGTGCAAGAACTGCAAAAGGACCTTTCAATATTCGCCAAGAAAATGGCATATTAAGTTCAGCTTAGATAAAAGTAGTGGCATGCGCTTGAGAATGGACAGTCCAAAATGTACACACATAGAATCACAGAATCATAGAATCAACCAGGTTGGAAGAAACCTCTGAGATCATCAAGTCCAACCCTTGATCCACTACCACTGTGGCTACTAGACCATGGCACTAAGTGCCACATAATGATGTGCTCTGAGGTATAAGAAGACAGGAATGAGATCTTTGAGGAAAAATGCAAAAAGCTTATGCTACTTTCTGTTAATCAAAGAACAGACAACAGTCCCTATCAAAAAAGAGTAAATATTTCAGTTTCTGAGGAAGATAGTGTCTAACTCTGTAGTTCTGCAGATCCACAACTCTGATTATAATTATGCTTCATCTCTGACACTATTTTGAATGAGTAGTCAGCTTCAGAAGGTAATATCATGTAGGTTACTTGCCAGTCAATAGCAAGAAAAGCTTAACCATTTTTTGTGAAAGCTCATTTAACTTTTTGGAGCTTAAAATTTCCCTCAGAAATGTGCAAAACAAGCAATGGCAGCCAATTATTAAAGTTAAATGGGGAGTAAGAATGCATCATTTACTTTTTAGCCTTCATTAAGCCTGGCCTCGCTGTCTTTCAGAAGTGGTACAAGGGATGTTCCTTGGAAAAGGATAGTAAGCAAGGAGGGGGAGGTAAAGACAGACCTAGTCATCCTGTGGCCACCTTGGAAACCTATTCATACATGGGAAGATTTTAATAATTACAGGGGACATTTGGGTAACCAATTGTAAATATTTTTAGATTTTTTTTAAATTATTTTTATTTTGTAATGCAAATAATTTTGGCTAAAAAAATGTAACCAAATTTTATCCACACAAGATTTCACATTATAAAATTTTGCTTAGAAAAGAACAGTCATATACAGGAATTTTAACAAAACTAATAGAAACTAGTTGCAGTTGTTTTTCAAAATTATGTAAGTACTTTAAAAGCTCATGAATTCTACACAAAAACACACATTGTATGCCCTTAGAAGGAATTAAAAAAAAAGCACAGTATTGTAATCAAATACATAGAAAGGGTATAATTAATGCTTCGTGTGAAAACACACTTCAGTGTTTCAAAGTTTTTCTTTTGACTGGTTATCAGTGTAGGTTCAATTTTCTCTTATGGTAATCATGCCTTTGCTTGATTTGATATAGTGATAAACAGATTTCAGAGTTTTCTCTCTACTCTGAGATTCCCATAAGTATGAAGGGGTACCTGGGTCTTGTGCAGGTTTACGTGATCACAAAACTTGAATCAAATCTAGAAAATGATGCCAAAAAAGTGAAAATCTCTTTACATTGTCTTGCTGTTTGACTGACAGCAAAATATTCATCTCTGTTACCCCTTATTCCATAATCAGTCAAATAATATTTTTTTTGCAATCAAATTAATTTATAAGAATAGTGAAAATGATCATTGGATAATAGGGGATGCCAAATACTTGAATCTTTTTCTTGGGTCTGTAAAAATTAATGATCTTCCACCTGTTTATAATAGGAAAAAATATGTTATGGAGAGTAAAGTAATTAAAGAGCAAAACAGATGGCATCTGCAGTGAGAAAATTATCCTTAGCTGATGAATCCTAGAGCATAGATTAACTCTTGTTCATACAGGCGACAGTATTATAGCAAACTTGTATGCTTAAAATGAAATGCTGCACATGTTGACTCAGCAGGCCAGCCAGAAGCAGGGGCAAAAGCTGTCTAATGAAGCCTGGTCCTGGTTAGAAAATGCTGGCAAGCATAATTTCTAAGCACTTCAGGCAAGAGTACGAGTTTGAGGCTTTGCTTTGCACATGTCTGGCCATTCTGTGTTGTGATCTCTTTACTCTTTTGAAGGTCCAGAATATTTTTAGGTTGTTGAAGCTAACTTTCCTGCCTGTGGAGGTGGTTACTGTCATGTTCCCAGTATGAGAGTGGTGTTTTGGCACTAATTGTCTTCACAACAAAGTCTACCGTTGGAGGTTATCCTGGAAGATATAGAATTTTGTTTATTTATTTGCAGTATAGCCTGGGTACTGCACGGTACATTTTCTTGCAAAGATGCCAACTTGCATTTGTTTGGAGTTTTGAGCTCTGGGTCGGGTAAACTATATAATCTGACCCCTCCTTTGCTGCAACTGAAGATGCTCCAAAAGGCGAGCCTATGTAGTGCAACGTAGAGTAGCCAGGAAGTGTGACAAAGCTAGAAAAGAGGCATCATGAAGCACAAGTGAAGAAACAGTGAAGACAAGTGATTTTGTTTTTGCAGTGGCACAAAACCACGTTTCAAAGTCCCCCTTTTCCTGTCTCCCGACTGCCACTTCTTTTTGTAACAAAGAGTAACTATTCCTGCCTCCTCTGTGTACAAAATACATTCAATAATCTGACCCATTACCAGGAAATTAAGACTGCAAACTACTCAGGAACTGTGTTGTTGGCCTCTTGCAGACTCTATTGATGTCTCCCCAAACTCAAGGGGAAGATGTATAGCTGTGGGTAGAGCAGAGCTGAACCTTAGATAGGAATGAGCTCGGAGCACAAACAAAGCATCTGTGGCCAAAATTAACTTGTGTTTGCTTGCCAAGGTAATCACGAACAGTATGATACCACAGAAAGGAAGAAACAGCTTGTTTTTGGCATTTAAAAAGCAAAACAAAACAAAACACTTAACAAAACTGTTATAGTTTATGTAGGACATGGTGTTTTTCATGCCAGTGATTCCTGTCTTTCTATTGGAAACAGAGGCTCAGTAGCTGATGGGTCAGGGGCTGCCATTACTTTGTGCATTCGCTGGTAGCCATGCTTGACATTTGTCTCCTTACTGTTGTTAAAGCCATGCCACAAGACTATTAAAAATCTTGTTATTGAATCATGCGCTTACAAGGCAATGGGTTTCTCCCTTGCTTCCTCGTGGTTAATGAAGATTGTGCTGCTGAGACGAATGGCAGCTCTTTTCTGACAGATGGATGTTTTATGCAATTAGTGTCCTGTCCTGATAGTTCTAGAAGAAGCACTGTTCAATTCAGTCACGTTATGAAGAAACAAAAGCTTTGTTCTCTCACTTGTCATTATGTGTAGTGGTGAAAGTCAACTGATACAAATAACACTGGGTTACTTTTCTTCATGTAAATCCAAGGTAATCCTGTACTGGAAACCTGTGGAGAATGAGAAAGTTCATGCTCCATGGAAGAAGATAGATGGAGAGAAGAAGAGGAAATATTCAAGGCTGGACAGAAAACTAGGGCAAGATTTGAAACTGTTGTATTATTGTGGATATGTGTATTTCTTGGTCTGTACAACAAAATGAGTTTCTTTTAAATCCTGAAAATTGTCATGAAATCTGTATATTGTGTCTTGTTCTGCAGAAAAAGTCCTATTACCCACCTATTTAGACATTTAAGAGTGTGAATGAGAAGATTGGTGTGTCAGCAAGAATATGGGTAGTTAGGAGGTCAAAATAGTCCATCTTGCATGAAAATACATTATTTTATGTTTCATATGATATAGAGTTGTCAAAAAAATGTTTCAAATGAAGAGACTTCTATAGTCTACTGTATCAAGAGATCTTTAACAGAATGCAAGTCTAGCATGAGGGAGCAAAATGTTGCAGCCAGAAAAGAGCACACAATGAAGCCCTTGGAAAGAAATAGGAAACCTTTAATATCAGAAGTTCTGAACGTTCACAATTCCTATTAAGGTGAATGGAAGCTAAAATAGCTGCCTATAATCTTTTAAAACCCTGAACTGTTAAAATGGTCTCCAGAAAGTGCTATGAAAACATGAGTAAATGGGAAAAGAAATTATTAAAACTATGAGAAAGCTTTTTTATAAATTGCTAGGTATAGTTCATCCATCAATTTGTCACTTCCAGACTTGTCAGATTATTTTGGTGTAAATCACTGTGCAGCTCAACTTAACCTAAAGTTTTATACCACATGAGGAAGCAGTCCAATCTTGGAACCAGTGACTTTTATTTAATCTATGTGGATCTCTAAATATAAAGTCTCTCTACTCATGGTTGTATTTTTCTTTTGAGCAGAGAATTTATGATATGTATGTGAAAGACAGTTATTCTGCTCTGACGAATTCTTTCTTTTCATCACCCTCCTCCCAAAGCACTTACTGTCTGGAAGTGGAAAGTATGCCTCTACACTATTTCTTACTCCTGAATGAGGAAAGAAATGTGAGTATGCTGTGATTCTGTTCTGACATACCATGCACAGTCTAAAGTGTCAGTTAACATTAGCCTTGGATGGAGTTTAGCACTAACTTTCAACTGAAAATAGGGAGAGCTTCCAGTGAGCAATTCCCTTAGAGTGGAGAAGGTGGAAAATTGGTTTTACAAGCATAAAACAAATTGAAATGAGTCCTTAAGCATTTTACCTGTTAATTTAGTAAGTGAAGAACCTGCAGCTGATGGAAAAATTTCCCATTATTTTTGAATTACTCATATTCTCTTTATATTCATTAGGTCACCTTCTATGAAGCCTGAAAAAGACTACCAGTAATTTATTGGCATGTGGGCAATATTAATCAAATGTCCACAATGTGTTCTGGTGTTTTAAGTGTTCATCTTTCAGAAAGGAGTAGAACTCCATATATATCTGCTTTCATTCAACTTTATATGTGAGATATTCACAAGTCCTAAGAGAAAGAACTGACTTGCAAAAACAAGATAAGAAGTTTGACAACGGCATTCAGAGTTAGTAGCTTAACTACTGCCAGAGCTCTTCAAAACATTTTTTTAAATTTATTTTAGGATTAAGAAGTTTGTTTATTTTCCTCCCTGGGAAGAACAAAACAAAGTTAGCAAAATACTCAGTAAAAGAGGTAAGCAGTTCTCTTAAATATTTTAAAATGAACCACCATTAATTATGGTCAAAATGTGGCTGTTCAGTAGGAAGGAGGAAAAAAAAAACCACCACAAACACATCAGTGGTGAGAGGCTGGTCATACAGCAAACTAAATTGCGGTTTATCATGATAATAGTATAAAGATTTATTCCAAGGTTGGCAGGTTGATGTAACCCACTGTTAAGTAGGCCAGTCTCACTAGCTATTGAATGTCTAGAAAATTGAGTAGGTTCTGTCCTCTTTTGACAGCTATAGCTGCACTCATTAATTTTCAAGATGACCATTTTAGCTGGCAACTTGATAATGGCTCCATCAAGTGGTACAATTGCTTCATTGCATACTTTTGGTACCACTTGCTAAGGAAAACTTGGCTTCTTAATTTTGGCTAAGGGATGTATTTGTCTCATCTTATGGACAATGAACTCTGCAAATAGCTTTCACAGGGCAGTTTTTCAGAGAAAAAAGATTTATTACCACTAAAAGGTCAACATTCATCGTGTGAATGCAAAAGATTTAGAAGAGTGTGAGAGATTCTCAGATGCATCTCAGAGAATGTCAGAGCTTAGATTACAGATAGATGTTCATTACATGTCATTTATTATTTTTTCCTGAAATTTAGTGAGACAGTTCAGTTGTATGTTAGCATTGTATTTATTGCCTCAGGTGATGGAATAACTTCAGAAGTTCTGTTTTGGCTGAAAAATGAGGAAGCAATGAAATTTGAAGTATTATGAGGGGAAAAAAAAACCTTTATGTTGCCTAGGGAGTGGCCTTAAAGTCTTCTGCCTTTTTTTCCTTCTGCAGCTATAAAACTGTATATAACTGAATATAGTAGTTATGTTATTTGGTTACCTCTCACACTGTTTTCATAACACTTTATTAGTGAAATGCCTACCATGTCAATAAAATATTGTTCTGCATCTGATGAGGAGATACAGTCCAATGTAGTTCATAAAAAACTAGGATTTGCAGATCCAGGTTACAAAGCTTCAGGGCATTATTATCTCTGCAGGCAAATAAGCTGAGGGGTGTGAATTATCTCTTAAAAGTGAGTTCTACTTAGGGTATAACCCATCTGCTATGCTTTGGGCATATTCTTTGAGGGAAACCAAACAAAAAAACAAACATGAAAAAAAAGAGAAAAAAGCCAAACCAAAGCAAAACTATGATAAAAATAAAAGGACTGTCTAGTTAAAAATATTCTTTGTATTTATTATCCTTATTTTATGATACAGACAATCAGAAATTATTGATTTTTCATTATTTTCATTTGCAGTCATCTGCAGTTCACAATTTATTACCTATTTCTGTCCCTACTTAGTGGTGTTCATTTTAGTGGTAAAATTGAGCTTTAACCATGGTATTTGTTCTGATTTTTTTTCTTGGCATTATGTGGAAGATTGTACACTGGGATTTTTCTAGATGTCCTTATGTAATGTGACAAAGGCTACACCTGCAACTGTACACAGGCTTGACCTAAAATTCTTTCTTCCTCTATCCTCTTAAAGAAGAAAGTTATTTTTACTTTTCCAAGCCTGCCATGACAGGCCACAGTCTGTCCCAAAGTGAAGTTTTCCTTTCAAGGACTGTTCATTTTTGACTAATAATACAATTTCAAGGTGGAATCATAGAGAAATCTAGGAGAGGGTTTCTAGAGATCATCTGATTCATCTCTTTCTCTTAAATCAACTTCTCCAGTCCTCTAAAGTCAGCCCCTCAGATCTACAGATCTGTCTTGTTGTCTGTAGCTAATTTCAGGAAGATCAAGCTGATCTTTTCTGTGGAACACAACCCTTCCTCTTTTACTTTTTCTCTCCACCTTGAAGAGGCAGTAGCTGCCTGTTGCAGTACTTGAGTCACATGAGTTATCTCATCAAATTTCTGTACTTCCAAAGATATCGTAATTCTGAGACTGCATGCGGAGACTGAAAATGTCTTCTTTATTTCCCAGAATATGAGTGTTGGCATTGAGGCACTCAAGTGAAATGTCATCTGTGCCTTGTTTTTCTGGGAAGTGTGGGAACTGCTTCATGGCACTTTCAGCTTTTCCCTGCGTCATTGCTTGTCTCCAAATTTTGGACACTACTTCCAAAATAATCTAGCTGAAAGCAACTTCTGTAGCTTTAGTTAACTTATTTATTAACAAAGATGTCATTGTCCCTATTTCATAGGTGGGTGCCATCTCTCTGCAGTTACCCTCAGATTTAGAAGACTATCTTAATAATCATGGAGGCCAAAACCCTGCTGGAAACAATGGCTGATGTTGTTTGTGTGCTATGCCTGCTTCTGCCTGCCCTTTCTTCTGACTGGCAGGTTATATTTACTATTTATTGTAGCAAATAACCTGTGTGACTCTCCCCTTTACTTCATCCCCTAGATCCCTGCAGTCCTGTTTGATTATATAGGTGTATTTTTTGTTCAATAAATAACTGGATCCAATGTAATTACAAAGAAGAATTATTTTTTATTACACAACGTCAAAATAAATAATTATCTGATGATTTCTGTGTATTCGCGTGAATTAGCCCACAACGATTTTTCTAAAATTATTATTATTTAATTGAATGTCTCTAATAGAAATCTCTTCTGTCAGAATTTCTAAACTGTACAGTACACAAAACAACATTATTTGGTTTAAAAAAATAAAATTAATAAAAACCCCATAAAATAAAATCTTGGAATCAAACAACTCTTTCTTTAAAAAAAAAGCAAAAATATTTCTTAACATCAGTGCACTGCATTATTATTCTGACTACATTAAATACAGGAACCTGAGATAGTACCTTTATGAATCACATAATATTTTTATTATTTTTTAAATAAGAAACAGTAACTTTTTTTTTTGTCTTTTCAGTCATTAAGGATGAAAGTCAACTAGGTGTCTGTGAAACTGTCTTTGAATATGGCAACAAGGGGATACAGTAGCCTAAATATAAGTATTTGTTGTCACTTTAGACATTACATGCGTGGTCTCCAGCTGCAGTTCCAGAAGGACAAAGGTATCTCATAAATCTTGTGCTGTACCTGCAGGCTTCATGTGGAGGTCATGGATAACTGGGTCATGCTTACACTCGAGTGGTGAAACTTTATGTGCTTCAAGGTTCCCACCTTCAGCTATGTTGATGGGGAATAAAGAGAACTGAGGAATTAAATGTGGTATGAGACAGAAGTTGAAAGGATGTAATGTTCCTAATTTTAATCTCTACATATTTTTGAAAAGAAACCAGAGATTTTGCCTTAGTCCCTTGACTCCAATAAATAGTTTTTTATAAATAGCATCAAATTTCATAGATAATAGCAGAAGCAGCAATACAGGCTTTTTTCCCCCTGAAACCTGATTAGCTCAGAGAAGTTCTTTTTATGATATTTTCCTGATTACTCTATGATTTTGATACTTTAAAATCAGTGAAATATGTTCGGAATGTAAAAGCTATACTGATATTTGTGGGTTTGTATGTGCGGCAGCACCAGGTTTTTTTCCTTATTGAATGACTTTTTGTTATCACTACACAAGTCAACTATAAAGTCAAAAATAGTGTTGTATTCCAGAAGGTGTCAGTAGAGTATTAGAAAATAAAAATGAGGATTCTGTCTAAGTTCTATGGTATTAAGATGTGGCAATGGCAGAAATTACTGTTTAACATGGTGATTTGTACAAAGAAAATATTGTCTACAATAATTACTTGCTATTCTTTTATGATAATTTTAAAGAAGACCTGTATTGCTGTACTTTCAATTAGTAAGTTAGCTAAAAGAGACTGAAATATATTCTGTTGAGAAAAAGACCTCAGATCTAAGTGTTAGTGTGAAACAAAGAAGGAAAAACATCCTCTGCAAAGGTGGCAACAGCACTTTCACTGGGCTGAGGGAGTGACCAGCCAAGTTTAGGACTAGAGCGTGAGAAACTGCTTGCACAATTATATACCGCTGTTGAGGCCTTTATTGGTCCTGAAGCCATATCACAGCTTCCAAAGAAGTGCAGAAAAGTGGATGTTTTTATTTATACTCTTCTATCTCTGTTAGTAGCATGATCCTGTTCCCTCTCAACTCAGTGAAAGAATTGTATAGAATTCGCCCATATGAAATGCCTGACATGACACAATGCTACATTTATACACACTTTAATAAATGAAATTGCAGCATAGCTAACAAGAACATTCACTAATTGTAGTGATTTAGGAGTACAATAAGTAATTATCACTAGCCAATGCATCAACTCTACTAAAAATGAGGAGAAAAAGATACAAGCAGCTTGGAGTGACTTAGCAAATTTTTGGAGAGGCTTTATGTCATTGTGAAAGAAACGAGACTAAATAGAAGATGGAATGTAGCTGTGTGTCACAGTTGGGGATTGCAGACTGATAAAACTGATCCATTCTAGTTTGACTCTTTTCTTACCTTCTTGGTGAAGAATATGGTTAGAGCTCAGTCTCTAATGAACAATAATACTAATGAAAATTAATTGTACTTACCTTAAGTAACAAGGAAGTGGTTGCACTAACGTTTTTAACTATAAAATGATAGAAAATACACATATAATTGAAGTACATTCTCGTACATTATTGAGTTTGTATAACGTAACATTAACAATATTATTTAGAGCTTCAAGTTTGCACTGGGGAAAAAGCAACTTACAGTGCTGCAAAGGCTGCAGCATACTCATGCCACTGGAACTCACTTGTTCTGCACATCAAGTTTTCATAAATTCCCCAAGAGTATAAAAAATGCAAACAAATTACCAGGTATGCTGTATGCTGTATCCCTTCCCAGACTCTTTTACACTACTTGAAGAAAGATGGGAAGAATAGTGTCTTCCAGGCAGTGTCTTCCGTGCTCCTTAAGGCTGATGACAGTGGCTATCCCTTATGCAGGCCCCATAAGAAGGGAGGGTTCTCTTTCTCTTCCAGCATCACTGCAAAGCGGATTGATACGATGGTCATTAGGAACTAACTCACTGCTATTGCAGTGCTAATCCCAGCCAAGGGTGTTCTAACTGGTGGGGTTTTTTCCATCTTTTTAGACCAGAGCCAATTTTAGTTGTTAAGGTACCATATGATTCAATTTTCAAGCTTCTCTTTGTTATGAAGAAGGGTTACAAATAATTTAAAAGGCAAATGAGATTCTCACCTTTCTGTGAATTCAGAACCTCTTAATTAATCATAAAGTATAGGGATTTTTTTTTTTAATACCTTTATGTCAGTTTTCCCTTTTGCTAGTTATAATGGTAGGTGACTGAAAATAAGATAAGTGTGGAAGTATAAAGTAAATAATGGACTGTAAAAGACATAAGAGAGGCTAGGCAATTAGGTCTTTATATGTTTTTATCTTAGAATTAAGCCAAAAATAATTCATCCAGATGTGATGAACCATGTCTCTGTTTTGCCTTTTATTCTGTTTTTGTGAAGTTGGCCATTGGAGATTTTGTTTGTATATGATCATGCTGATAAAAAAAAAAAAGGCACAATATTCCAAATGCATTTGACATGATAAATAGCTGTTTATAAGGCTGAAATTAAAATATGATCAGAGTATTTCCATGTCGAAGGTCCATCATGCTTTTTCATAAAATTAATCTTAACATGACTTTCTTCTTTCAGATATTACAGGTTTTCGTCGTCATCCCTATCTAGAAAATTTCACAATGAAGAAAGATCAAATTATGAGACATTTTATTGGTTGTCATGTATCTTGAGCAACTTCAGAGTACTTGTTTAAATCATTTGAATGGGTCAAGGCTTTGAAGTTTAAATAAGCTCTGAAGGGATGAAAGGATCAAGGATGAATTGCAGTTAATGATGTTTTCAAGTTCCCTCTTTAAGTGACTTCTATGAACAAAAAGAACTACAAAGATTTGTCTTTGAGTGAGTATTTTCAAGGTCTATAATTGAAAACAAATGTAAAAAACACTTTAGTATTAAATTAGGCATGCATATGAATATATTAAAATATGATTTTTTTGAAACAGAATATTTGTACTTATCAGGTATGCCTAAACCATAAGTAAATGAATATTTCTTATTCCGTTATTATTCCTTGTTCGTATTCTTAGGTGAAGCAAGAGGGAATTTTCTGGGATGCAAAGTGCATTACTTCCCTTATCACTGAGACACCTACTAATGAAGCCTTTTTCCCAAGGACTCCCTAAAAAAGAAGCCTCCTCTCAGGGTGTTTGCAGGAGAAGTCAACTGAATTAGCTAAATGTTGCTTTCATGCCAGTTACAAAATATTTTTTTAGATACATTAAAGTAGATAAGTTTTAGCACTGCAGAGGCTGCACATTTATATTTAGAACTGTAGTAAGAAGAAGACTAGATCATGTGGTCAACGTGAGTCAGCTTCATGTAGACAGTCTTCAGATTAAGGTAAAGGAGTCTTACTCAGAGACATTGATAAAAAGAGTTTTATTACCTTCAGTGCCAGAGTTACAGAATCTTTCATAATACCATCTCTTTTGCAGAGAACAGACAGTGTGCTAAGTGCTGTTGCACAAGATGTTCTGCCAGACGAGGATCTGTGAAGTAGAACACCAGTAGTGACAATGGGCAGAGACCTGTGAAATGAAACAAATACTGAAAGAAATACTGAAAGATTGTCGAGAACCTTCCTTACAGCTATTGTGTTGTTATCACTTCAGCCATAATAGCTAATAAAGCATAACAATATTTTATATTCCTTACTTTGAAGCCATGACATCTCAGGAAGATACATTTTTAACTCTGACAATGGCTTGCAACGGACATGATGAGGGCTCACCTGCTCATCAGTAGTTGAGGTTAAAATTTTAATTTTATATAAGTGTGGTTGTGGGAATTAACTATTTATCAGTGTGGAATTATATTTAACTCATCATTGGGTGACCAAATGGTATGACTAAGCTTACCACATTTTTAAAGGAAAACATGAGCTAGTATGATCAGATGTTCTTTGGGTGTTTGTTGTCATTTTGTTCTAAGTATGAATTTTCAGAAGACTAATCTGACTTTTGTGGTTCACTGAAAGTACTGGGCAGAAGGAAGAAAGTACTGGGCAGAAGGAAGAAAGTACTGGGCAGAAGGAATCAATTTACGGGGACTTCTTAATCCATGATCGAACTTTGCTGTGCAGAGAAACAGGTGATTGGCAGGATGTAGAGTAGCAGATTAAAAACTTGAACGGTACAGTTTAGCTTTGATCAGTTTTAAAAAATTGCAGCTGTATGGCTGACATTCTTAGTTTGGCTTTTTTAGTAACTGATCATTAAGAAGTTTCAGAAAGAATATTACAGTTCTATGATTTACATTCTTGAATTATAAAATTGACTTATTTTTCTAAATCTTCTGCATTCTGTCCTTCCTTATCTTCTAACAGATTACTTCTTACGAACAAGATGAGCAATTTTACCATCTGCTCTATACTTCAGACAGACCTAAAATGAGCAGTTATTTTGAAGTTAAGTCAGATGAAGGACAGCACAAAGCAGAAACTAGATATCAAATCTTGAGCATTTAATATGTCATTATGATACATATATTTTTAAAATTAGTCTTCAGAGATGCACATGAGCTAAAAGAGGAAGTTCAGAAGTTTACCTGAGTGTAAGAGGTCTATAGAACTATCATGCCGTGTGACGACATCTATATTTGGCAAGTTCCCTGTCCTACAACATTGGATCCTTGACCCAAACAGCTGGATCAGCTGGAAGTGGTTTTCAAATGAAACCCCTCAGATACAAATGCTCAGTTTCTTAATGAGTTTCTGATCTGGTGTACTATCCCCTGAAATAAAACGGTCTATATAGAAATGAGTACTGCTGAGTGGTTGTATAGAAGCCCACTAGTCTTCTGACACTTGCATATCTGCATTGCATTCAAACTTTGTGGTCACTCACTGTGCACAGTCCAAGAGGAAATATTTAACTCTTTGTTGCACAAATTGTAACAGACTAGGAGGCCATTATGAATTAACTGTATAAACTAAACAGGCTTAAAAACTGGCATGCAATACCATTTATTTTCTGGAATCATGTTCTATAGTGATTTTGCTGCATGTCTGGCAAAACTGTAAGTCAATGCTTGGCATGAATACAGGGCATGAGACAGGATATTTCCTGTTGGTAGTATAGGTGAAGCCACTCCATTTTAAGGAGGTGATGTGAGTGTAATGACATGGTGGGGAGAGATGTAGTGCACCAGATAGCTTGTCCATAACAAACAACAGAAAGAGCTCATGACCAAGCAACATAGATCAGCTTACTCAAGCCGTGATTTAAATTAGCTACCTTCATGTCAGAATTTTCTTGGGAAGAATTTACTGGAGTAATCCAAAGGCTTCACAGATACTGAGCCGATAGTAAAATAGTGTGGAGCTCAATCTCTTTGCTTGCTTTATTTAAAGAAAGAGCCCTTTATACAAGTATAGCCCACGATACAGGTAAAAAAACACAGTCTGTACTACATCTGTCATTAAACCAATCTAACAAGATTCTACATAAATCTTTTGAGAGCTTGTAATCCCACTGGCACCCAAAAATCATTTGTATTAAAACATGGGAAGCTTGGCAGAAAAATGGATTATTTTTTCCTTCTTGTTGTAAACAACAACTGACAATTACCTTTTTTTTTTTCAATACTGTGAAAGGAATGAAAACAGGTAGATTAATTTTCTCCCTTCTCCCAGAAGAGATTGCTGGTTTAAGAGTAAGCAATCAGACCATAAGAGCTATGTAAAATTAGTAGCTGGATTGCTAATAGTTGCAGGTGGAGGGGAGAAAGGTCTTATTTTGCTCCACAGGGCTCCTGTCAGTCTAATCTTTTTTTATGTTCAAACATAAACACCCCCCCCCCCCATGATTATGTACCAGGCTAGAAATGGGTCAAGCATTTGCCACGTTATATTTGTTTACTTTAGTTGTTTGTTCCTACAGATTTTTGGCCAACTTTTCTCTCCAGATCCCTTAGTACAAACTGAGAGACTATGTTCATCCCCAGTTAATGTTGCTGTTATCATTACTCTAGATGCAAATGTTATTTTTATGTTCTTTAAAGTCCTTTGACCAACTAAAAATTCTCCTTCTAATGGCATAATTTAATGAACTCTTCAGTCAGTGGGCTTAATTCAGCATCTGCCAAACAGATGCATGGACAGAGGTACACACAGAGTTAGCAACTAAGTACTTTTCTTGACTTCAAATATCTGAGATTAAACAGTGGTTTTGATCTTGTTCTTTAAGATTGAAAAAAAAGTCAGACATTTGATGTGCATTACTTACTTCCATGTACTTCCATATTTGCTTCCATTATATCTTTGACTCTTCAATATCAGTAGGACATTCTTAGGTTTTGTCGTTTTTATTTTTACTCTTTTGTCTTTGAAAACTCACTGGTTTGGGAGGAATTATAGTGTGACCTCTGTAATCTACCATAGAAGGTGAAAACCTTTGGTTTGTTCATTATCTTCTAACATTCAAAAGAAACTTGAAATGTTGGATTTATTTCTGTAGGTGCAATGTTTTCCTCTTTTTTGAAACAGGCATATTTAATACACAGAAATATTTTTTTTTTATTCTGGTAGTATCTTAAGCAATCAGATACACTGGACTTGTACTATATGTTTCCTTTGTAAAAAAGATTGCTGGAAGAAGATTACCTAAGAGCACAAGCAGGATATTAGGGATAAGAATACCAATGTGGAAAATTCATCATTAAAAAATCAGCTCAGCACTCAAAATCAGATTTTGTTAAAAATGCAAAGCTGGCTATTCAGGATTTCTCCATAGACTACAGGACTTTGGTCCCTGCTATTGGTATTTGGGACAAATGCTCCAAAGGTACATGAGCACAAGATTAATTGATATGAGACTGAGGTGTATGGAATTAATTAATGTGAGAGACTGAGAGCTAGTCAATATGGGCATAGAGATATATGGACTAAATTAACTGGTATTTTGGGAAAATCTAGAATCTCCTTGTGCTATCTGCTGTACTCCACGGAAAGTAAATGTGATACTATATAAAAAAAGCCAAAAATATTACTTTTCACAGCCTTTTAACTCTACTGGTAAGCTGGTAAATATTAAAATGGCAGCTTTCTCCAAGCATCACAATGGAAGTGAGATTTAAAGAGATAAATACATTTCAACATTTTACCTGCTACATGAGATAAATAATTTATATTTTGAACTAAAACACTTGGCTTATAAGATGAAATATATATATTTTAAGTAGACAGGATTCATCATGATTTACTGTGCTTGAAATGAGCATTAAAACTAATTGGTATGATGACAAATGTTTTGAAGAGAAAAGACTAGAAGTACGTTTGTTAACTTTTCAGACTAATAAAACATCTTTCTTAATGATTGTAAAACAAAAGCATTCTGATGTCAAATAGTTATGCAATACCTTAATCAATAACTTTTTTGGTCAGAGTATTGCTTAACATGAAATAGAGAAAGAAAATTAAGGCAAGATAATTAAATTTATTTTATTAATTGCTTTGTAGTTTATTTTGTTTCTATGTTTCTATTATTTCAATAAAATTATATAAGCATTTAGAAATTAAGATATGTGAAAAATATCTACTTTGGATCATTCTGATGGATCCCTGAACTGAAGTGATCCTTTGGAAATACTCAAATAAAACTACACCAAAACACTGAAATTAACATTCCAGATGTTAACAAAATTAATGAGTCTGAGCTGCTATAGATGTCCTGAGTAATGGATCCCAAGTAGTAAAACAGACTCACACAAGCATGAAAGTAATTTATTCCAAGCATGGAAAATTATAAGATTTTGTTAATAACTAGTATTTTGTCAAGTTGAGAATCAACAGCCTCCTTATCCTCTTTCATAAAGATGGATGCAGCAGAGGTATCAAAACAAATACTGTGATTTTACAAGAGTTACAGCTGATTTACTTACCCAACAGCTTACCATTATTGAGGGTAGAACAGTGGGGTAATAAAATCTCATAGGAAGAATACTGTAAAAAAGGAAACATTGTCCCTTCTCTTTCTGGGACACTTTAAGCTGTTGAGTGCTGCACCCTGGGCCAAGAAAGGAACTCGGGCCCTTACTTGACTTGAAGTATGTTATTCTAAATGAGAGATATGATTATTACATGAGTGGAAGATCTGTTGTGTTCTAGTTACTGCCAGCTCCTACCCAGGAAGGATGAGATCAGAGGAGATATGAGAGGTTTTGTATTAGTGAAAGCTATGTAGTTTGTCTCATGTTAGTATGAAGCAGTGATGCTCTGCATCATTAGTTTAAACTTCAGAGAAAGTTAGTTTGTTATTTGCCATTACTTTTTCTTATTTGCTATACCCTGTTTAATTTATTTTAGTCAAATTGATGTTTTAAGAGATGTATTCCATACCGTATACAAGGGCTGTTTGGAAACATACAAGTAATGTTTCCTGCCTATTTTATTCCTGTTACTGCAGTCCTACTCAGAAGAGATATGCAACAAAACATCTGTCCAAAAAGTTACACACAGACTGCAGTTTATCTGGGGGGATGGGAGGGGGGAGGAGGAAGAAGAAGAATACCTACAAACCTGTAGGAGGCGTGTTCAAAGGTACAGGGGACGTACCGGGGCAGAGAAGCCCAAGGGACCATGTGCCTAGATGGACAACCCCATTGGTTCTAAGGTCACATGGTTTTAGGGGATAAAAGGGAGCGCGAAGTTTGAATAAATCCTCTTTGATTTCCATCTCATGAAGAGCAAACTGCACCTCTTTATCATATAAAGACCTCCACGCCACAGAAACCCAGTAAAAATAACATTTAAATTCAATCCCAGATGTTTACATTTATTTTAATGCTGTTTCATCTTTAAATGCCCACTGCCCCATGAGACTTCACAGATGTCTTCCAGTGCAGGCAGTCTAACACGGACTTGAAAATTTCTGAGCATAAAAGCATGGAAAAAAGATGAGAAAATATTATCTGCTGATGATTTGTTCAGCAATACTGGGCAATTTCAGTTCATTTCAGTTTTATAAAAGGAAATGCTGAAAGTGAGTACCATTGTTTTGAGACATAGTGCAATGGACTCTCACCCGCAGACTGACACCATTTTCATAGGCTTTAATACAGTCGAGATAGATTTTTATATCAGTTTATAGTCTGGGAAATTTAGGGATCGAAAGGACTTCAAGAGATTAACCCCTTCAGGGAGGCATGCATATATGAATTTTCCCTTACAGCCAAGTGTATCATCTCTTTTCTTTTAATACTCGCAGTGAATGGGATATTTGATGTTCTATTGGCTTTTTTCCCCTTTTAAAACATGTTTCCTAAATACTAGAGTTTGAACGGTCTTCTTTCTTGATATATAGATGGTACATAATACACTGTGTTCATCAGTTACTTGAATTCACACTCTTCTGCCAGTGTGAATTCTGTACTGGCAGAATTCATGTACTGGCATTCTACTCTGGCTCCTATTCCAAGTGGCTTTGGGTGATTCCCACCTCTGCTTCATCCCATGTTTCTCACCTCTTCTAGCTCTACCTTGCTCCATTTACTCTTCTCATCCCCTCATTCTCAGGTACAGCTTTTTGGTTTTCTCTGCTTGGCTCATACTTCCTACTCTGTAATTCCGATAAGTAGTGAAAGAATACCAAGGGCATAACATGAATAAGGGGCACTGCATAAGAGCAAATATGGCTGAGATATAGCATATGTTGCTTCTACAGCCATAAAGGTTTGTCGGATTCTGTGGCAGGAATGCTAACTTGGAGAAGAAGTGAACAGTCACAAGAGAAAGCAAGAAGAAAGAAAAGATACTAGAAATGGGATTGTATGTGCCCCAAATACAAATTATCTTTTTAGAATTCTGGGAATTATTGCAGATAAGAATAATTGCAGGGAAAGTCTCACTGAGCTTCTGCTGCCCTGTGATAGAGCAGGTCTAGTGCGGACGAAACCTACAGGATGCTTAGGTGATAATTCACAAGATCCTAATTAAGTGTGAACTCTGCTTCTTTTTAAGCTTAATGATTCTGTAGTATATAGATGACTATACTGATACATATCTAGGGCAATTAAAGGACTATACCATATTTCAAAGATGTTCTTTGTCAGCTTAGGGCAAGTAGATCTTTTTAGTGAAAGTCATTAGATATTATTTTTTTAAATGTAGGCAAAACTAATTAGTTTCCACCTATTTCCCACTGAGAGAAGCCTCATTCTACTCCATAACAGTTAACTCCAAATAGATAAATTTTTTAATAGTTATAGGCAGTAGAAAAGGATTTTTAAAAATAAATGAATACTGAAAATCCTTAAATATAGCTACCATGAATAAGAAGTAAATTCTTTTTGCTTTTCCCTTTGTAAATGATGCATTCACATTGAGGTTCGTCCTGAGTATAATTTAAGCACTGACTCAGAGAAGGTACATAAAATATGACTAATAGGAAAATTAGCAGAGAATAATTATTGAAATTGATTATCAAAACAATAATTATTCTAAGCTCAAATAATTCTGATTTATATGAAAAATCTAAGACCAACGGATATGCAAACCTAAAACATAAAATCCATAATATTTCACAGCAGTGAACTACGCTATTTAAGATGCTCATTTCTCTTGAAGGTAATTATTAATGCACTGAAGTAAGAATATAGGAGTGATGTTTTGCAGGGGAAATATTTAAAAGTAAGATCCTGCATCCATCATTTAGGATGTTTATATTCTGATGAATTTAGCATCTAAATATATACAATCATTGAAAATTGCTAATGTGGATATAAATGAACTGTTTTCTGTTCCCCTATAGGGAAACCAAAGTAGATTTTGATATTTCATTAACATTTTCAACTTTGAATTTTCAAATTTCTGACCTCGAATTAGAAATTTTACTTCAAATCCCTGGAACATCATAATAATGGTGTATAGAGAAAATCAAGCTGAATGCATGAGAAAACTCATTGCTGCCCAGATATGGAACACTGTTTGTTCGATTGAGAATGCCGGGTCAGTTTCTCCTGTTCAGTGCAAGGCAACACCAGCTGAAATACTTCAATTTGGTTTTAACCCTGTGGACAAACTGATCTTATGAGATACTGCAAGATGTTATCTCACTTTTTCTGAGCATGGTCCTCAGATGTAAATAAAATCTTCTCAATGGAACATTAGTAACAGACATTTTACCCTCAATACATTTCATTTTTTCTATGATGACTAGCAGTTTCCATGTCAACTACATACAGTGAAGAGGTTTTGGTGCCATACGCTTTACAGAACCATATGTGTACTCCAAAGACAGCCTTGATGTAAACTGCAAATGCAAACTTGATTTGTGAAAGGTTAAAGTGACAGAAAAAAAATATAAAAAACTGTTACTGATATTCCCCAAATAAATTTTCCAGCTGTTCATGTCAAATTCTTTTTGTAATTATTGGAGAACACCATTTAACTTTAGAAGAAAGATAGAAGCCCAGAAACAAAGACACATACAAAAGTGATTTTTTTTATTATAGTTTTTTTAAGCAAATTGTGGTGATAATAATATGTTGTAGGCAACCAGAGAGAATCTGTCTTACTTTGGAATGGAGTAATAATTTTCAAGTAACAACACATATTTTGGGGGTTCTTTGCATAAAACAGGATTCAGATTGCAGTATTATTAAAGTCACATGTGTCACAGAGAATAATTGGGCAAAGAAATATTATTTAGGAAATTAAATTCAAGGGTCTCTGGTTCTACAAAACAATTTGCTATTGTATAGTGAACTTACCTTTCCTTCACAGGAACTTCACTGCAATCATGTTCTTTTTATAGCTTTGTTACTGGTTTTCTTCTTAGTCTTGTGAATTTTTGATTACTTTGTGCACTGAGACTCATTTACAGGAGCTACAGATTCCCTCTTCCATTTGTTCCATACCACACTATAGTATTAGACATGAGGATTAAGCTTTCCTGCTACAGGGTGCAGAGTTGCAACTCCTGGTTCTATTTTAAATGGTAGAAATGCAAATCTAATTCTAGCTCTTTAAAGGAATGACTGACAGTTGAGTTGACATTCACTTAATTTAATCTATCTTGTTTTGAACCAATAGCTGTCTTACTCCATTTATAGTTCACAGAGACAAACCATTCTAAAAGGCAGTAGATCCCAGCTACTACAGACCACAACTTAGTGTAAAGGGAATCCAGATGCTATCTCAAGATAGGCTTAATTTTTGGAGATCTACATTTGGGTATGATGAATTCCAACCTTGTTCTCAGAGAGATAATTACAGGCTGTGAATCTCAGGTAGATGAATAGAATTTTTGAGATATACTTGTACTTGGTACCATGGTTTAGGTGCAGCTAGAAATTACTCCCTGTTAATTGCTATTGTCAGATGCTGTTTGAAATGTGTATTTGAGTCATCTATACATAATTGGAAATATGGCACAGGACCTACAAGAAATCCATTTCTGTTTGAAGCGGTAGCTGCAGTCTTGATGAGTTATATGAGGCATCTCAAATGACACACTAGGTGAGTAATCTTGAACAACTCCTAGCTCATAAATAAACACTTAGGAAGAAGTGATTTTCAGTCTTGTTATCTCTCTAGGCTAATTCATTTTAATTACGGATGTGAAGGACTTCTACAGAAAGGATTGAGAATGCTAGTTTTTATCTTCTCTGTATAGCGGGACCATCTGAGAGCTCTTGGATCTAAGTTTGAATCTCTTGATGTGAAGAAAAACTTGATGCTACATCTCATTTTTTCTGTGTAAGTGTTGAAATTGCTAACCTAAGCTATCCTAAAAAGGAAGAAAGAAAAGAAACCAGCTTTACTACCATTGTCCCTGAATTTGGAAAGAAATATGCTGTGGTCTCTCCTCTGACTTTGAAATAACTACATATTATGTCCAAAAACTACAAACTGCAAAATGCAGAGGGACATCGAGAGCCTAAATAAGGAAAAACTTAGACAGCAGCATAACGCAGTAATTGGTCACAGCCAGCAAGGCTTCATAAAAGGAAAGTCCTGCTTATCAAACCTGATTTCCTTTTATGAAAAGATAACCCACCTAGCTGATCAAGGGAAACCAGTTGATGTAATCTTTTTGGATTTCTGTAAAGCTTTTGATGCTGTCTCTCACAGGATCCTTCTGGACAAAGTGTCCAACACGCAACTGGACAAACACATCATGTGATGGGTGAGCAATTGGCTCACAGGTCAAGCGCAGAGGGTAATGGTGGATGGGGTGATATCAGACTGGTGACCTGTCACTAGTGGGGTTCCACAGGGCTCCATCTTAGGCTCTGTGCTTTTCAACATCATAAATGGCTTGGACACAGAACAGGAACAGATAGTAAGCTTATTTGCAGATGATACAAAACTGGGAGGAGCTGTTGACTCCTTCAAGGCAGTGAGGCCATGCAGAGAGACCTTAACAAATTAGACGATGGAGCAACTGCCAGCCATATGAAATTCAACAAGGGAAAGTGACAGATTCTGCGCCTGGGATGGAGCAATCCTGGATTTGTGGACAAACTGGAGAATGAGATGCTGGAAAGTAGTGCCACGGAAAGGGACCTGGGAGTCCTGGTTGAATGTGAGTCAGCAGTGCCCTGGCAACCAGGAGGGCCAACTGTGTCCTGGGGGGCATCAGGCAAAACATGGCCAGTTGGTCAAGGGAGGGGATTGTCCCTCTCTGGTTTGTACTGGTGTGGCCTCACCTTGAATATTGCGTGCAGGTTTTGAACACTGCAATATAAGAAAGTTGTTAAGCTGCTAGAGTGTCTGAAGGAGGGCAACAAAGATGGTGAAGGGCCTTGAGGGGAAGCCATATGAGGAGTGGCTGAAGTCACTTGGTCTGTTCAGCCTGGAGGAGACTGAAGGGAGACCTCACTGCAGCCTACAACTTCCTTGCGAGGGGAAGAAGGGGGTCAGACAGACACTGATCTCTTCTTTTTGGTGACCAGTGACAGGACTCAAGGGAACGGCCTGAAGTTTTGTCAGAGGAGGTTTAGGTTGGATATTAGAAAAAGGTTCTTTACACAGAAGGTGGTTGGGTACTGGAACAGGTTCCCCAGGAAGTGGTCACAGTACCAAGCCTGGCAGAGTTCAAGAAGCGTTTGAACAATAATTTCAGGCACATAGTGTGACTCTTGAAGATGGTCCTGTGCAGGGCTAGGAGTTAGACTCAATGGTTCTTGTGGGTCCCTTGAAACTCAGCATATTCTGTGATTCTGCAATATACTCAGCATTTTTTAATGGGCAACCTAGACAACTTTGCACTGAGTACACCAGTTTGAAGATCCAAATCTGAGACCTATAGCTGTCCCTATGCTTTACATAGGGATGTTGAATATGTAATTTATATTCTGACACATTCTGGCTAAATCTTATTTTGGATCTAACCCTACGTCTTGTTTCTCCAGTGATTTTCTGCTTTTTGGATGAAAAATTAGCCTTTGTGCCACTCTGGCAAAAGCAAAGCTGCAAACATTTGGACCATCAGGAACTGGAATTTATTCTTTAGTATAATATTATAATTTTAAAATTTAATTTATTTCAGTGAAATTTTGCTAAAATAAAACAAGAAGGAGAATTTTTCAGTTGCAGTTGGTCATTCCTTAAGCATTGTACAGTTTGTGTTTATTTAAAGTTAAAAAGAAAAGGTAAAGGTATTTTGAATTTGAAGAAGAGATTCTTCCATTCACAATCAATAATCTTTCATATATTTGATCCTGCAGCCAAGCAGTTGTCTTGGAATGATATTATCTTATCCATTTTCATGGTAAATGGCAATGCTAGTATGTTATCTGAAGCTGTGACTATTCTTCCTCCCTCATGAATACCAACCAATACTTGGTAATTAGTATTACCAAGAAACTATTTTTCTTCTGCTCTTATCATGACAGTGTTTTATTATTTCTTCCTATTACTAACAGTCTAACACCTCTTCCCCACCTCTTCTATTTTCTTATAATTCTTATAATTGTAATTCTTATAACAAATTAAATAATTTGAATCATATAGTTTGTCCTGTGACTGTGATGAGTTTCTGACTTCCATTTCCCTTGTCTTAATATTTCTTTCTATCTTTTGATTTCTTTCTCTCTCAACTTTGTATCTTTTTCTTTCTGTTTTATGGCAGAGTTACAAGCATCTCTCTTTATTTTATCCCTTTGCCTCAGTAGTAATTTTTCATTGCCTTCATAGCTGTTCTGTGAGGATTTGCAGCTGCATTCCCATGACTCTACTTCACCCTGGCAGCAACTCACATTTTTTTTCTAACAACTCTTGCCTGCTTGTCATAGGGATGGGTGTCTCACTACTAGTCTGTCAGTGCTTTTGTTAATTAACAGTGACTAACTGAGGAGTGACTTTGTTAATAAGTGTGTTAACCTTCTAAATACACCCTGAATGAAGTCAACATTTTCTTTAATCAGAACATTTTCCCACTGAGTTGGTTCATGCAATTCATAAAAGTTTGGTGCCTTCTGGCTTGCACTGTAACAGCCTACCAAGCGTTACAGTTTGGGCTTAATGGTAAACTTGATGCTAATATCAGAGCAAATTCTGAAGCCTGACTAAATAGTCAAGAAAATCTGGGCAAGCTTGACTCATTCTTAAGTAAAAGTGGGCTGCTTCATGTCTGTTGTTGAAAATCACTTAAAATTCAGTGGTTGTCCAGAGATAGTTCAGACTAAGACAAAAAGCACTCTATTCAGTTTCGTATTGACAACTCCCACCATACCACACTATTAAGGCATTACGCTGTTACAACTGCACTATTAAGGTATCGTTTAATTGGACCACAATTTCCTGTTACCATGGAGAACATCCTCAAACAGAAGAGCTCAGAATAAAGTTGGATTCTTTTTAGCATTTAAAATAGATAGCCTCGGGTTTGGAGTCTGTGTTTAAAAAACTGCAGAATCGGCTCTAGTTCATTTCTAGAGTCCGGTTAGCCACATACCAGAGGTTGCAGGATGGTAAAGGTTGATAATAGAAGGTAAAAGATGATAAAGGCTTTTACCTGAGAGGAAAATTTGTGTGACAAAGGTAGAGCTCTGGATCATCTTACCTTGCTGCTCCATATAACTAACAGAGCAAACAGCATCCCCAGAACATAATTTATTCCACCCCTAGCTAGAACACCCACTGACCCTTAGCCAGCTATAAAAAGACATAACTCTGATTCAAATATTCTAACTATTAGCTATTAACTATTAGCTATTAATTAACTATGAGAGGGACAGAGGTTTAGTGGAGATTTTATTGCTTTCTACAACTACTTGAGATTGTAACAAGATGAGGGTCAGTCTCTTCTCCCAGGTAATGAGATAGGACAAGAGGAATTGGCCTCAAGTTTTGCCAGGGGAGGCTTAGGTTGGATATGAGGAAAAATTTCTTTATTGAAAGGGTGGTCAAGCATTGGAACAGACTGCCCAGGGAAGTGGTGCAATCACTGTTCCTGGGAGTGTTAAAAACATGTGTGGATGTGGTGCTTAGGGACATGGTTAATAATAGCTCTGGCAGCGTCAAGTTAATGGTTGGACTCCAAGAATTTAGAGGTCTTTTTCAGCCTTAATGATCCTATGATTCTATGCATACCTTGAAAAAGATACACTATGTAAAGTTATCTAAATTATGACTGTCTTCATTTTTCATCATAAAGAACACAATAACAGGCTGTCTTTGGAATACTGTTTTCAAGTATAAAAAAATTCTTAAGGTGGTTGTTTTTAATGTACTTGGTAGTGCAAAGTATTATATATATGGAATTTGTTAATGTGAAATTAAAAAAAAGTCTTTTTATTTTCAGTTCTATTCGAAAGAGTAGTGGGAGAGAAAAGAAAGATGAAATTAAAAAAATACAAATGAAAAGGTAAAAATGGTAGATGAAATATTTTCAGGGGTTACAAATAATGAAAAGTAATTTAAAAAAACTACATTGCAAAAAAGAACGTAGCAGGGTCTTCTTATCTGTTTGACACTACACATGATTCTTTTGGACATCTTCAAAACAAATTGTTTTAGGGTCTTTCATGATAAATTTTATACCTTTTTTTATCATGTGCAATTATAAGAGTTATAATGAGCGCAAAGCGCGAAAGAAAATACTGTACTTACATATTGTTTATATTAGGGTAGAAAAGGCTATGACAGTCAGGAGTGAAACTGCATATTAAATATCAATATGAGGGAAGTGAACTAATATAGTACCTGACAATACAAAAAAAAAAATCCTTTGAATTAGAATTTAGTTTATAATATTTATAAAATACTTTGGTGGGATGCAGCACTGCTATTGGAATGTTTTGGACATATTAAATTAGGGGCAAAAATAAAAATTAAAAAAAAAAAGGACACAGAAAAATAATTATGTCTTCTTGTCACAGCAGTAGATAAGGCCAGAAGACCCAGTGCTACTTATATATAGTAGGTAGTATCTAATTTTTTATGGAAGGAAAAATCACTTTCCTCTCTACAACAAGCCTTGCACAGTGTCATTGCAAGCTACTTCTCATCACTTTTCCTAGGACTAACCATTACTCCCCAAGACCAGTGCACCTGGCAAGGTACATTTAGGTAAGGGTATGTCTTTAATGGTGAATAAGAAAGGGCAAAAGACTTTGGTCGTATATTACTATGTCTATTTTACAAGATACCAGGGCCTGTTCTCATTCACTGCAAGCAAGTGGCACAGTCTACAATGTGTCCATATCACTAAACAGGAAATCACATCCACAGGGACTACTGGGAACAACGTATAGCTACTGCTTTTCCATGAACTGTGACAAACATCATTTGGGAGACCATAGCTAATTCCAAGCAGAATGGATGTGAGCAGCAGGGCCACTTGGCTCTAAGAACCAATGCTTAGAGTCAAGAAGTACAAGAAGGGCTGTCTATTAATACAATGAAGATTTCTCTGCATTAGACTGTTTAATGAAAAATGAGTCTCACACTTATTGGTTATTTAATTTTTTATTCTAGCATTTCTTCTATGGTATTTGTTTATCCCAGACTCAGAGACGATCTCCCAAATGGAATAAGAGAAATGCACTGTCATTTCTGTGTTCCATGACTCAATACTTCTTTTGTATACTATTATAAATTACACTACGTTTTCTTTTTGTCGTGTTGTATTATAAATGGATTTCAACTTTTTGCCTAACATCACCTGATCTGTTTAACTTTCTTTTTTTTTATCCCTCTTGTTGATTGCAAGAGGGAAAATAAAGTTTCAGCCCTTCATTTTTCCCTAGATGTGGTGTCTTACTTTCTCCTTTCAAAATCTTATTTTGTTTTCTATATCCATTTACTCAACTCTTCTAGCTTGACTTCTCTTATATTTATGTCCTTGATAGAGTTTGAATGGTCCCCTGAATAAGTGCAATCCGCAAATAGTATTAGCATAATGGTTGTTCCCTTCTAAGTGCTCTAATGAAGTTGCTAAAAAAGGGCAGTGACAACTGTGACACAGTTGACAAGTTCTCCAGAGTTCCTGACCCAAAGTATGTTATGTTGAGCCACACAGTTTATAAGATCTACTTATGAAGAATGACTAAACAAGGAAAGGTTTATTTTGTATTTTCATTGGGCGTTATCTTTTCTTTTTAATAAAGTTCTATGCCGTACCTTCACTTAGAAGTTTTAAAATATAAAAATCAAATTAAATTGCACTGAAGTATATTTTAATGAATGGAGTAAATGAAGAGAAGGAAAGTGAGAGATTTCTGAAATTCCCAGAACTAGAAGAAACCCAATTCATTATTACAGCATTGAAAGCATCCCCAGAAATTGATTGTGATCTAATATTCTTGGTGTATATGAAAACCCAGGAACAGTCATGAAATTATTTGGTTGCCTTTTTCTTCCTTGGCTGACATTTTAGATTCCAAAATCAGAGTCCAAAACTGCTGCTTTGTTGAAGAGGTCAATAACTATCCAATCCCAGGTTTGGGGGTGAAAACTGAAATCTTTATTGAACACATGCTTCGCAATATAAGGGTCTGGGGGCAGGACATGTTAATGAGGAGGACTGGTTATGCTAACTAGAGGATTATGCCAACTAGAGGGTTACACAATTTTCTGCTACAGTTACACAGTTGGTTAATATTTTCCCTTAGATAGAACCACATGGGGGGGAAAGAACAAAGGGGTTTTTGCATGGTCTGATAACACAACGTCTTTCCATATCTTGCTGCAGGAGACAGGCCAGTCAACATAGCTAAATATCAATAGGTCTTGTGAGGAAGGTCCTCAGAGTAAGAAGTTTTTCCCGGATCCTGCTATCCATGGCCTGCTACATAATCTCATGAGCTTCTTCTCTGCTGATAGCTAAGCCCCGGATCCCAACACTTTGTTCCTATTACCCTTTGTTCATATGTATTTTCTGAATAAGGTTCTAACAAGCACACCCCTAACTGCCTTTGTCTTAGAAGTACTCAGAGGCTTTTACTTTTTTTATGTACCTGACATGTCCACAAATAATCTCCTCTTCCTGATCTCATTTCATAGATACTTTCACAAAATATCTACTGCATTTAAGCTTGCACAGGCCACAGCCCTGCTGCTATTTGATTGCTCAGTGATTAAGTAATCCATTTAGGATATAGGAAATCAAAACTCAATTTCTTTCTTTGCCTCAGCATTTCCAACGTGAATGCACTAAGGACACATTCTGAAATGGAGTAATTTCAATCTGCCCTGCTCAATCAGTTCCACTGTGCATAGTCTGGGTAAATATTCATTAGGCTGGAGAGAGAGAGCATGTAAAAGCTATAAAAGGGTTTGGTCCTGGGCTGATAGACTGAAGACACCATCCTCCCTGTATGGGGGATGGATAGAGTGTGGTACCTGAGAGTGGAGGTCCAAAATGGTGTACTTAGGTGAGATGCTACTAATAAGTTGCTAATGAGAAAAACTACAGAGATCATTCCTTCCACAGGGCACCTGTGTCTCATCCCTGGTCTTAGAAGCCATCACTAAGCAACAAATTATTTTAGAGAATCAACTGGAGAAGAAGAATTTCTTTTACAGCACTAAACACTAGTTGAATATGTAAATATAAATATATAAATATACTGATTTTAATGTAGGTAGATATTTCTTGTATATTCATATAAAAAAGACATCTTTGCATATTAATATCAGGAAACTTTTTCAAAGACTGTTGACTGAAGCTCTGATCCACTGGTATGGTGTTTATTTGAATCCTTAATAATATTTAACATTTTCAGCATTTTACATCTATCTCAGTTACTAAAATAAAAAGGTTTAGTTGAGGATGTGTGCATGTGTGTAAACTCAAACACTAAAATCTGTACTGCCACATGATGGTGCTGTTGGATAAGAAAAAATGCAGAGAAATAACAGGATGAGAAAGACTTTCAGGGTGCATTAAATAAAATTAAAAGAACGACAGCTTCATTCACCTCTGTCGTTTCCAATCTTTCGTTTCTTCTTTTGACACAAAGATTTTAAATTAGGCAGAATTGTTATTCCTGGTGGCTTGTGTTCTCAGTAACTCATACAATGGATACAGATTTTTAACATGAATTTCATGCTTCTGAAGACTGACAGCTAATGAGGCTATTATTCTCATTTTTAAATTGGCCAAACATGAGCCTGAAAATTGGTGGTTTCACATCTTTTACTGTCATCTATCAGTTCAAATTTTATTGTTTATCTTTTAGAGCCTTTTATAATATAAGGTGAATACCTAAATCATCAGATGATTCAATACCATGTCTGCTATTGTAACAAATATTTTATTAAGCCAATAACCTTGTTTACCAGATATAAATGGTACGTTTTGAAAAAAAAAGAATACCAGTTCAAATTACTTTGGATGATGTAACACCTTGCATTGAACTGCACGTTCAGAACCCTGCTATCATCTAATTTGCAATCCTTCTTCAGAAATATTCTTTTTTCCTAAAAGATGTTCAGTGCAGTAGCTGTAAACAAAGTCTTCAGTTTGGCGATCATCTCTGCTTAACATAGTTCAAGGTAAAGGCATTGAAAATTTCAGCAGAACACCATGGGATCTTTCAATACCTGTGGAAGAGCATGGAGATGTCCATTTTAAAAATTACTGAATGAACTAATTATGCAGTGCCTGATTTGATAAAGTGGGGCTAATGGCATATTTGGGGTTTAAGATGTTGAGCTGAAGTTATTTTTTAATTATAGAAGTCATTATTGTGTTAACTCTTTTATCAGGTTTAGTGAATTTTGAAATTCACTGCTCCCACTAAGATTACATTATAGCCTTGTATAGGAGGTCAGAAAAGATGTCAAAGCTTTAGCAGGGATTTTCGATGAAAAAATGAAAGTTTTTGAATTGTAGTTTGCTTTAAAGAAAAGGTCTCAGCAGTGGCTCTCTTTGTCACACTGGTAAGCAGACACATCATTAGCATCTTTGACTTATAAGAATAGGAAGCCTGAGGGAGTAAATTTTACCTCTCTACAGTTAAAAGACGAGGCACTCAGACTGGGCCTGTGGCTAACTGCTGTTTTCAATATAAGGGGCAGAATAAGCTCACAGTGTATTTCCACCTTCCACCTTTGTGCCCTATGTGTAGGGTTTTTTTGGGGAGGGAGTGTGTGTTTGGGTTTTTTTGTTTGTTTTATTTTGCTTTGGATTCAAATCCTCAGTCAGATTCCGAGCATCCTTAACTCCCATTGAGATCAGAAGCATTTGTAAATGTAGAGTAGGTTATCAGCAGATTTTTAAATGCAGACTATGTTATCAAGACCTCTTGGGATCTGGTTCAAAGCCTTGCTGTGTTTGATTTATTTTAGATGTGTTTGATTTGTATTTTATTAAAAGAAGCCCCTTCAAAGGTAATAGATAACTTGCTTCAAAGACAAAATGCACTTGTGATCTCACAGAACCAGCATGGTCTCTTGGGTGGGTATTAGCCTGGGAAAACAAGGTTGGAATTTCTGCGTATTTCCATCATCATTCATAACCCTGCTGAATGGTCTGCAGCAAGTGGTTCCCTCGCTGTGGCTTTGATGGTTCGATTTTTTTTTATTTATTTATTTTTCCATCTATAAATACAGATGGTTGATAAAAAGCTGATGTAAAAGTTTGTCATTGTTACCACAATCAGAAGAAAGTAGCTAAATATAGCAGTCTCACTGTTCAGTCTTTCTCTCCTTTCTGTGTAACTTCATATTTGCTAAGTATTTCTAAGCTAACTGCTGTGTGTAAAAACATTTTTTCAAGAAGGTGAAAGAGAACAGTATGTCCAGATAAAATAGAGAAATATACATTTCTCACTGTACACATATTCTTTGTTTTTCATCCATTATTCAATCTGCTGTAAGAAAAGCTTGTACGTGTGACACGAGACTAACGAAAATGTTGCAGTAATCAGTATTTTCAATTCCTAGCATCTTATTGTTTGGCATCTAAATCCATGTGAGTTGTTTTCTTCCTGCTGTGGTAAACAGTCTCATTTTCTTACCATTCTCTTAAACATTGTAGTCATGGAGAATAGCTGCCTCTCTAGGGTATGTGTATACTACAGTTTGTACCCCGAGTCCCAGAGTAAACATAAACATTTATGCTGTTATGTCAGTAATATAACCTCCCCACTCCAGCTGAGTATTCCCCTGATTATGCAGGCAAGAAACGCATTAGCCCTCTCAGCCACAGCAGCACACTGGGAGCTAGCAAGATCATGTTCAGCTGTTTTTAACTTGAAGGAACAGATTGTTAGAAAGCAACATGTCCTCAGTTTCCTTGATTTACAGCCTGGGTAAGCCTCAGTGAAGTGAGAGTTTGGGGACTTCACTGAGATCAAATGCAGCCATATTCTTGTCTAAATAGGAAATATTTAATGCAATATTGCAGTTTAGCTTGCCTATTTAATATTATTTTGGGATGCTCACTTCTCCTGCCATGCTAGGCAGCTGATATTGTAACTGAAGTCAGCGGAAAATAGTTGATAATTAAGCAGACAATGGGTAGTAGAAATTCACTAAAAAATATGAGTGATATTTCCATCTCTGTCTTTTTCTCTACACTTCATTTTCTTTTTTGCTCTGTCCCTTGATGCAGCCACTGCAACAGAAAAGCTTTAGTTTTATTAGAAGATAGAGGACCAGGTTTTTGTGATGCTGTTCCCACACTTAAAACCTTACATTTAAGCAGATGAGAAGAGAGTTCAAAATCACTTCCTTTTTATAGTTCGATGAAATGAAGACTAAGGATGTTTTGGTTTCTATAAGGGCCCTAGTTCACAAATAAATTTGAAACTGAATTGACAATCTAAGTCTTTGCTGGTGGGGAATTTTGCTGCTAGTGTAAGCCAAAGGGGCATCCCAGTGCTCTGATTCAACACAGAGCCTTATGCTACCCTCTCAAATTGGTTAATATTCTGGTTAATATCTGTGTATCAGCTGATGCCCAGTATCTCACCTCCATTTTCTGGTTTTATGTAGAGATAGAACAAAGAGAAAAATCCCCATGTATTTATACCATAGTATATCTATCTAAACTCTATCTTTCTTTTAGTCACAGATCTAAAAATATGCTTCTTCATATGTCTCCATATGCTTCTTCAGCAGTGTAATCCTCTCTAGCCTGTCACTGTCCTAATTTTTTTCTACTATTTAGCCCTTCTGCCTAACTTTTACTATCTGAGAGCTTGAGTAGCTACATAGTAAGTTGTTTCAGAGACTTGATTCAGCTAAGGACTAACAAGTTATTTCTTTCTTTTTTCTTTCTTTTTTTTTTTTTTTTATTTGTTCTTTTATCCTGTGAATTTTCATCCATTCAGCTCACCATAATGTTTCAATACATGATTACAGAAGACATAGTGCCAGTGCAAGGCAATAGAGTGCACAGCTGGGGATGGAAAAGGCAGCTGAGATCACAGCAGTCTCAATTTAGATTTGATGCAATGATTATGAATATGCACCTTTAATTTCCTGAATTTAAGCTGCTACTGAAAGAAGTGATCCCCAGGGAACTGTTCAGGAACCTGGACAAAAATATTTTTAATCAGACCAGTTCATTATGCAGCTATATGGACTTCATAGAGTTGGCAGAAGGTGACAAAAGCTAGAGGCAAGCATATGAGAGAATGAGGGATGTATTTTTAGTGACAGTGACAGTTTGTTTCATCCTGGAGTGGTATTGAAACTTTGTGTGTTTTAATTGAAAAGTGTTTTAATTTTAAAAAATCTTTCTAATTTCTGAACTAGTTTAAAAGAGCCACTGTTGTGCTTAGACAGAAAAGAGCTGCATACGTGTTTAAACACTGAAGAGTTTTCCAGAGGAATTTCATCCTGACCACCCTTCACAACCTTCTCCCTTTTTCAGTCTCTCTTCTGTGCCTTTTCAGCTCCTCTAGATGCACAGAACACAAGGAATGATGTAGGAGAACACAGAATGTGTTTCTATGCTGTTATTATCTACTGATTTGTAAGATTTCAAGGCTATTGGTCTTCAGTTCATAGATAAACAATTATTATTGTTTCTAATCATATTAGTTACCTGTGAATACTATTCAAACATTATCCACATCTTACAATAAATTAGAGATGACACACAGTGCAAACCAAATATGTGTGAAACTTCATGCCCAGATAGAAAAATGTCATTTTTCTTTATAAGCTTCTATCAGACTTGCAAACCTCAAAGAATACAGTTCCATACTTTATTAAGTACCACCATAGAAAGATGGTTTGTTGTTTCCTAAAATATTACACACCAGTAAAAATACTACTCTTTCTGAATTATGTCTAGGACATTACAGTAGCATGGTTGCAACCTAGATTTATTCTACATCCTTCAGGCTGAGCTCCTAAAATGAAACATAACTGATCAAATTGTGTATTGTGAATAAATCAGACAAACGTGGGAATTTTTCCTTAAAGAAAATTTTTCAATTTTGTTTTCACTTTTTGGTTTAAAATATGGAATATTTTTGGAATAAAATAGGATTATACTTTTCCATCTCAGAATTTTACCAAGTATGTAACTATAAAATTCATTTTAACAAAAGTGGAAATAAAAAAGTGGAGAAGAAAATATTTAGCTAAAAATGAAAAAAGGAATTCAAGTATTTAATATTAACCTTAGTCATTAACCTATTTCTATTTAAAAATTAACAATTTGTAATAAAATGAATGAATGTAAAGTCACATTAAAAGTGATTTTTTTCAGAAATTAAAAAGCTGTGGTTAGGGTACATACAGTAGAAATGGAATTTTATCATATTTTTCAAACCCTAACTAGGCACTTTAATATACTATTTCTCCTAGTTCAGTATTAGGTTTTGCATTTATTGAAGCTTTTACTTTTTGAGCAAATTTCTAATTCCTTTTGTCTATTATTAGAAAGTTTATGGTTTAATTAAATTACCTTATTGATTAGCATGGAACAGTCTTCTAATATACAGCTTCTCACAACTTACATAAGTCTTTCACAGTTCACTTGACTTGTATTTTTATTTAGTTACAAAAAAACTCTGTTAGCCTATGGCATCTTCAATTTCCATTAGCATTCTTATGTGGAAAAAAAAAGTAACAAAAAACCGGAAGTACATCTTTTATTAAAATGTCATCACTGGCATTTCAATAAGTATCAGTAAATGGATTGGTGCAATTTCTCTCTAACCAGTGAATAAAGTCACCAATATTTTACAAGTCTCATGTATACTTTGTTGTGAAAATTAAATATATCTTTTGTCCAAAAGCCCAATGTGAAAGCTCTTCATAACATCTAATATCTGCATCGTGGCTTTAGAGATAAAGCAATTGGACAGCATAGCCTACCATGAATGCTGGAATGTGAATATATGCAATGTATGTTTGTAAAACAGCCTCTGTTCTTTAAAACTGTCAGTAATGGGTTTTGCTTCATCATCCACGGTTCACCTTTAAAGAGCCAAAATAATCAGTTGTTACTTTAAGAATGGCATGTCAGAGATCACTGGAGCCCCAGCACTTAAATGTTTGTAGGCAGCACATACATGCTAAAACCCAAGGAACATTATAAGCTGGGAAAGTTATAGTCTGTCAGTAAAAGCTGAATTCAGAATAATAATAGCACTGCTGAAGAATTTTTGTTGGAATCAACCACTAAACCTTAGCTAGTCCAACCCCTGCTCAAAGCTTGTTCCTGAGTCAGTGCAGTTTGCTCAGGGTCTTCCACACTTCCGTGGGCACAGCTGGGGCACATGTTTACTCAGGAACAGAGGGTCATATGCAGGCACAAGTGCCTTCTTGGCAAGTGTTTGGAAAGTGCCTCAAGGGCTCTTTTGATTAGCATATGTGTACATAAAATCCTATAATCTGCATAGTGAAGACACTGCTGCCTTGGAGATGCTCCAAGGCATACCATTCACTGTTGATGCTGGTGTGGGCTGGAGGCCTTGAACAGGGTCATTTGGCTTTTAGTGATCAGCATGGATCTGTTCTCGTGGTTTAGCAGGGCATTGTCTCACATTACCCCTCAACATATACTTCCATTTTCTTTAGTTTGGCTTCTTTTTTTTATTATTATTTTTTTAATAAAAAAATATGGGTGTGGACTTCTCAGTCCACATTCACATAAACATCTTTTCTGACACTCCTGGTGGCCTCAGGGGGGAAAGCTGAGGATGTCCCACTAAGTCCATTTTGGTTGAGGACACCACTATTCCTAGAGGTACCTGAATCAGCCAGGGCAAAGAACCATTTTTTTCTAGTGCAATATCACCATTGCTATGCTGGTACCACCATCTTCAAGCCCTTTTTGCATGTTTTTGCTTGCCACTTCCCATGGTACTGTCTTGTTCCTTGTTTTGTGTTCTTCTTGTGCCACTGATTGCTAGAGCTTCCTGGCAGTTAAGTAGGAAACCCATCATAAATCTGCCTGCCCTCCAAAACTTTCTGCTCAGTAGAGGTCATTTGTTCCCCTGTCATAGTTCACAGCCCTGATGAGTCTCTCTCTTACTTCTTTTTGGTTGCTGTGCTCCAAAGGTGTCCTTTTACATGAGTGTGCTCCATCATACTCACATGGAACTTTTTGGGACTCGCTGGATTTCAAAGTATAGTCTTAAGACTTACTCTTAGAAAATATCCTAACAAATACAAACTAGAACCTTCCATACAAAATTGTACATCAGCTAGGCAAATGTTTTCATTTTCTTCTAAGCAATTTGTTTAGGTTTTTCTTTTGCTTTTTTAAAATGCCAGTCTTTTACCTTCTTTTATACAGCAAGTAATCTAGGCTAGCTATTTTATACATTGTACAATGATTTTTTTTCTTAATCTGCACCTATTTTAACAATAAAAACATTAAATATTCTTTCCCTGACCCCTGTTGAAGTATCTGAGTTACATATGTAAAACTCACTGAATTCTGAGCAATGACAGCTGACCAAATAATTTGAAATAAATACCTACCTTAATTAATCTTTTCCATTTGCAAAATGTCTATAGGCAATTAATTATTTCTTCACATTAATTCAGTATTAAGATTTGCTGAACAGTTTTTCACTTAATTGATTGAATGAGTAACTGGGAACAATTCAAAGTACCTGTATGTTGTTCAGTATTCAGCTTGTCTGGCAATTAAAAAACTGTTTCTGATCTCTAACTCTTCTATAGTTCCTTCTTATCAAACATCTCATTGTGGCCTGTATACCACAATATATGAGGACCTTGCAAATTTATACGTACTTACTCTTATAGCTTATGAACTCTACAATTTTTTCCTTTTTCTCTATTTTATGGATGAGAAGCAGCATATATAAAGCCAGGTTCTTTAAAGGTGCTAAGGCATAGTTCCACTAAATTAGAGAAGTAACATCTCATCTGTTGCCAGCTTACTTCCTGGAAAATTCAGCAGCCAATAAATGGCTTGGCTCCCAATATGGTATAAAGAAGAGCCAAGTGCCTAAGGAATGGATTTTTCAGAAACCTGCAAGCTAAGCAGAGTCTATGTCAGTTAGATATGAGACAAATCCATACAGAAGGTCATAAATAAAAGCTGTGACTTACAATCCTTCCATTCCAGTCATCCAGAAAACAATTGATCCAACAAACTTAGGTCTGAGGCACTAATGCTGTTGAAAAAATGAGGGCACATCAATCTCTAGTAAATACTGGAGAAACATAAAATGCCCACCTTGGGGATCAGTGGTAAGCTATTCATTGTTTCCAAATAGAAAATGCCTTCTTTTTCTTATAGGGACATCAGGGCCCTGAGGATATCAGCACACCTTAATGTCCCTGACAAGCTTTACCCAGGCCTTCCCTTCCCACGGCCCCAGGAGCTCATGAGCATCTAACCCCTGCCTGAACTATGTTGTAGGTGTACTTATCTCCAGCCTTGCCTTTGACTTCCCCTGCTCTTGCTTCTCACTCCCTTGGCTGTGGTGCATCATGGGCTGTGTTCTGGGCTGCTGCTGGAGACTGTACCAGACCTTGGTGCTACCTGCTGTGCTCAGATCCTGTGAGACTGTGCCCCTTCAGTCAGGACACTGTCGATGCTGGGGTAACCCTCAACTTCCAGCTTGTGCCCTTGGATAAGCATGAGAAAATATCAACAAAACTGCAAGATACAGCTCTATTATAGAGCTAATAAGTGCAAAGGCTTTGATTGGACAGAAAATTACACTGGCATATCCTTTTCCCTCTCCTTCCTCTTCCTACTCATCATGTTCTACAACCATCAATGTTGTCATGATATTAGAAAAGTTCTGGAAGCAACCAGTTTTCTGGTACTGTTTCCCCCAAACTAAGAAGAGTAAAAATCACACCTAGCTCTCCCAAGGACATACCTATGAACCAAACTGAGAGTTCTACTTAGATGAACTGGACTGAAAAATTACAGATTATCTACCATTGTCTACCAGCCACATTCCCTTTTTTTTTCACCTGAACTGTTTAAATATATTAATTGGATATTGAAATATTAATTTGATAATTATAAATTATCCATATCAGAAAATGGAGTTTGGAATTCTGAAAGTATTCAGGAATGCAGTTAGGACTGTGTATAGTTTGTACAAGAGAAATCTGGAGATATGAGACAAAAGAGAGATTGCTCATAGCCTGTTCAATCTCAAGCGTAGGATTTGAGTGCAGTTTAAGAAACTAAAATTTAAATGTTGAAATTTAGATGTTTCCTTGTAATTTTAAATGTCTGCATAAGCCTAAATGTGGAAAACTTGTTCAAAGTGAGGTAAGCCTTCATGGGTCTGGAAGGGGGCTGTTATTTTGTTGTTTTTAATGAATAATTTTGTTTTCTTTTCTTTATAATCTACAAAAAAAAGCAAAAAGGAGCCAGAATTTCCATACATCGTACAGGTGGCATGTATGATTTTACAAACACTTTTAGGTTCATAGCTTGACAGCAAAAAAAACATTTATTCAGAGAAAAAATGTTCTTCTGTTAGCTTTTTTTTTGTTTTATTTTTGGCTGTGAGTTAATTGTACACAGTTGTTGTTCTCCTTATGTTTACTGAGACCTGATAAATACAAGCTGGAAAGACTTCCTTTATGTTCACATCTTTATCTTGATGCCTTAAAATGAGTAAATGTATGGATATTATTAAAGAACCACTCTGTTTATATTCCTATTGATAATTCCATACCTTTTGGAATAAATATCTTTTACAGTCACTACTAGAAATCTTAAAGTTATTCAATAAAGAAAACAAAAATAATTTAATTTCTGTGAAGATAAGGATGAATTGATAACTCAATAGATAAATTGCAGTGACTCCAAACAAAAAATCATCCTATGAATAAAACATGATATTTCAGAATCCTCCAAATCAATAGATGCCATATTTCTCAGTCAAAGGTTGAGTCTCAAGAATATATAATTCATTGTAAATATTGCTTTTGAAACAATATTTGGTGTAGAACAAAAGTAAAAATGTGATAAACATTTTACTATCAAATATAAGCTTGTAGGATTACTTAGAAGCATAGGCCCAAATCCTCACATGAGATTCCAGTGAATTGCCCAATTAAATATTTTTCAGGGCATGTGAAATTAAGAAAAAGAAGCTTTAAATAAATCATGATGTTTTGGATAAATGCTGCAAAAACGTTACAGTTCTAGCACTTTATCTGTCTGTGGTGATTTTATCCTATGACTCTAAATTTGTACTTCACAGAGATTATTGTCCTACAACTGATTTATTTTTCTTTCCTGAAAATGTTGAGATACTTCTTTGATGAAGTTTTGCAAAGTTCTCTACTGCTCTTGTTCTGTTGGTTAAAAGTGAAAAGACCATAGTAAGTCACTGTAATGAATCAATTGAAGATTCCCTGCGGTGATTTAATTTCATGGGTGTCCTGAATCTTGTAATGGGAAGTTTACGCTGTGAATTCTTTCTCATCAGTAAATCTGAAGGAAAAAATTGGAACAAGCCTTTGTTGCAAGTAGGTTTTGTAACTCAGACTCCCGAGCAGAACATTTCCCTTGTCTCTTACATTTCATTTCAAGACTCACTGTGTGCATAGCTGATTTTTGAAGATTACTCCCTCAGGAATCCAGTTGTTTATATAGATCATGAAGGAAACCTGAACTTAAGGATTCCTATGATTCTATAATTTTATTGATACCATTAATTAATCTAGATGGGAATTTCTCTCTGTATGCTGATTTCTCAATCAGTGAAGGGGTTCTTTTATTTCCTCATAAACATATTTAAAATAACTAGATGAAGGTAGCGTGTTGCTTTCTACAACAACGTCTACATAAAAATCTAACAGAAAAAGAAAGAGAACTTTAGTAGCCATTATCCTGAGAATTTTTTAAATTTGAGATTCTAGCCTTATTTATAGACTAGAATGTTGTAATACTTAATACTAATCAGGTATGTTAAAAGAATACAAGAAGGAAAAGAAGAAAAAGAGGAAGCAAGCTCTTAGAATTACAGGGTTGTAAAGCCTGCTAGATATAAATTATGGTGTGGCATCATCTAAGTTTACATAATGAATTTTTCAGGTGATAATGGGAATTTTTAAAGTATTCTGTAAGTAGTGGAAGATGTCACTGTCTCTCTGGGAGACACAGAGATAGGCACAAATTGCTGCTCACCTTTATTTCTCCACTGAGAAGAGTCAGTCCACACAGACTTTCAGAGGTGGCAGGGAGGGTCATGAGGACAGACAAACAATGGCAGATGAGGGAAGATCTTGGTGGAGAGTTGGCTACAGAAACAGCTGAACGTCAATCAGTATTTTCTCATCAAGTCTGCTGGTTATCTTTTCCCTTTATATTCATGTCAACATTCATCCCAGTATTTACTATGGGCTTGTCAATCAAGCAGGAAGTAAGATAAAATAATTTTCATTTTTCTCAAAGGGCATCAGTATTTAGTCTGTTTGCAGGCTTTGAGCATTCATACCCTTAGATAGGATCTGCACTTTTACACATTAGATTGTGGCATTTGGGGTATGAAGAGAGAAAAACCCAGGGTATGTAGAGAGACCCAGGGTGTGCTGTGCTGAGGTGGCATGGAGCAATGTGCTCCTTTGGGCTAGGACAGAGCTACTTTCTTGACAGCTGGTATTGGGGTCGTGTTTTGCATTTATGCTGGAAACAGGGTTGATAATACAGAGAATCATTTTGTTATTGCTGAGTAGTATTTATACAGCCTCAAGGCCTTTTCTGCCTCTTGCCCCATCGCAACAGTGACAAGGCTGGGGGTGCAAAAAAGCTAGGAGGGGACACAATCAGGACAGCTGATCCCAACTGACCCAAAGAGGTATTCCAGATCATATGGTGTCATGCTTAGCATATAAAGTGCAGAAAGAAGGAAGGAGGAAAGGGGAATGTTCAGAGTGATGGCGTTTGTCTTCCCAAGTCACCATTGCATGTGATGGAGTCCTGCTTTCCTGGAGATGGCTGAACACCTGCCTGCCCATGGGAAGTGGTGAATGAATTCGTTGTTTTGCTTTGCTCATGTGTGCGATTTTTGCTTTACCTATTAAACTGCCCTGATCACAACCCATCATTTTTCTTACTTTTACTCTTCAGATTCTCTACCCCTTCCCACCAGAGGAGAGTGAGAGAGCAGCTGTGTGGTCCTTAGTTGTCAGTTGAGGTTAAACCATAACATGTTGAAAGAAGCAGTATGAGTGTAGCTCCTACTTCTCAGCCTTCCACTGAAATCCTCATCTTGTAACATCCATTTTATTGTTTGAGAACTACTAATAGAGATTAGACATGTTAGGGATGAACATATGCTGAGTGCCTGCAATGCCCTTTGAAGACAGCAAGTGGCTTGAATATTTTACGGTAGTTAGGTAAAAAAGCTTTATACACTGTACTTCAGTACTTCAGTAGTAATTGCTGCAGCAGGAGACTTTCAAGAGGATCCTGCAACACAGTGGGAAGGTGCATTTGGCAGTATGATTTAGAAATGTATTAGAAATATATTCTCCCTCAGACCCCTGACCAGCTCTTTGTTTGGATAAAAAGGGCATTTGTATTTCTACTGATCATTCTGATGGGGCTAGGGGCTGCAGTGTTGTCAGGTCTGGTAGTCTTGTTCCATACCTTTTGATACATGGTAGAGTTTATAAAGATTCACATGACTATCTGATGCCCTGTTTTCATGAATTGAAAGGTTATTATTGTTCCAGCTATCAATCTGATTCCATCTTCTAAAGCAGAAGCAAACAACAAAAAACAAAGAAAATTAAAAAAAAGAAAAAACACAAACAAAATTCTTAATCAATTCTGAAATTAGGAAAAATTAATTACATAAAATCATCATTTTTTTAACATCTCTGATTTGTAAGCCAGTGCAGTTTTTCAAATGTGGTGGCTGCTTTGGGTTAATCCCAATGGTCAGTTAAGCTCCACATAGTCTCTTGATTACTTTCCCCTCACACCACCAGTGGAAGAGGAGAAAAGGAAGAACAAAAGCAAGAAACTGGGAAATCAAGATTAAAAAAAAAAAAGTTTAATAAATGATGGTAAGTGGAAGAAAAGATAAATTAAAAAAACCCAAGTGATACAAAACCAAGAATTCACCACCTCCCACAAGGAGCCTGAGGCCCAGCCAGTTCAAAAGCAAAAAATGCCCTGAAAGACCCCTCTTTTCCCTTTTATCACTGAACATGACATTGTATGGTATGGAACATCTCTGATCAGGTTACCTATCCAGTTGTGTCTCCTCTCAATACATTGTGCAACCCCTGGGGGACAGAGTGAGAAGCAGAAAAGCCCTTGAAGTTGTGCACTGGTCAGCAAACACTAGAACACTGGTATGTTACCAGTACTGTTTTGATCTCAGATCCAAAACACAGAAGCATAAGAGGTGCTATGGAGAAAGCTAATCCTATCCTAGCAAGGTCAGTACACTGGCATAATTCTTCATGGATTTTGGCAAGTGGATTTGCTAATATCATGACTGAAAACTTCTAAATCGGTCAAAGGAATTAGGCACTGGTTCCTTTGCTTTCTGTTTAAACCTGTGTACCTGACTTTCTTAGGCTTTTAATAATTTTCAGCCAACCTACTATGGCTTAAACACATTATATAAGTAAAATCTTGAATCACCTTAAGAAACCGCCAAATTACATTTTCAAAAACTAACTGATTGAGAACAGGGGGAAACAGAGGGGTAACCCGTATACTCACACAATTTCTCTACTGTAGTCAAAGATGAACCACTTAGGATTGATTTAGAGAACTTAGAACTGAGAGAGGTAATTTTCTCTTTGTTCTCAGTGTAGAAGATGGAGAGACATAGGTGGTCCAGCAGCTATGAAAAGCATAACTCTTAGTTAGAAATCTAAAGTTATACACTTTGTTTAATCAAAATAATTGAAATTGCAACTTTAAATACCTCTTAATTTCATATTAATTCTTTTTTCTCTCCGCATGAATTAGAGTTTCAGACTTCTGTTCAATATTTTCTTCTGATATGCTTTTTAAAAGAAAAACTATACCGTACTGTAGTTGGCTATCCTGTGGTATGCTTTGTTATTATACTTGGCCTGCAAGGATTTTTTGGAGGCAACTGATATTGTATGCTTCTGAAACCATCAAAAGTGTCTACATTTTGCTCTCAGATTGGCATTACAAGAAAAAGAAAATTACAGAAGGCAATGGTGACTCAGACTCAGTTTAAAATGCTGAATTTAGCTAATGGAGTCACTTTAAATAATAAATCTGACTAGTTCATATTCTGTGCATCAATCTGAAGCTCTTTACAAGAAATCAGTCACATTTAAATGAAAGAGGATCCATTTCTACATCAAACCCCATGCCCAGACTTGATCCTGTTGCTGCATAGTAACATAAATGGAGCAGACACAACATGAAAGGAAATTGGACTTTTTCACTTGCATCAGTTGAAACACAATGGTCATTTTTCTGCTGCATGCAAAATTCTGTGATGCCTGTGTAATTCAGTATATGCAATTCTATCTGGTTAAATTACAAAAGGAATAGTTAATTGCCTTAGAAACTATTTAATAAAAATATTAGATCTGTTAGGAATATTGTCAATTACATGGAGTTACTTAAATATATGTTATGTCTATGCATATTCTGGAGCCTTTTAATGAACAAAGATTTATTTTCTAGACTCCTTTTCAGTCAGTTTATTGCATGAGAACCTTTACTCTGAATAAGATGAAGTAGGGACTCAAAGCAAAGACTAGAACCAAAATTTTCCTCTGTGATAGACCAGTGACCATGAATAACCCTTGTGGTCTCATTTGGGGAAAAAAAGAAAAGAAAAGAAAAAAGAAGAGAAGAGAAGAGAAGAGAAGAGAAGAGAAGAGAAGAGAAGAGAAGAGAAGAGAAGAGAAGAGAAGAGAAGAGAAGAGAAAAGAAAAGAAAAGAAAAGAAAAGAAAAGAAAAGAAAAGAAAAGAAAAGAAAAGAAAAGAAAAGAAAAGAAAAGAAAAGAAAAGAAAGAAGGCAATTTTATTACAGAATTCTCTTGATAATTTAAGGCTTATTGCACTAATATATTCTTCCTCCTTCTTCACTTCCACCTAGTGCTGATATTACTATATCTATCTTCTTCATATCTCAGGTTTGCATGTTTTTTCACAGAATCACTGAATTTTTGAGGTTGGAAGGGACCTCTGGAGATCATCAGGTCCTCCTGTGTCAGTGTGCAACAGCTCTATGAAAATAATAGAAATAGTTAAGACAATAAATCATATTTTTCTTGAAAGATTCTATCTTCAGTTTTGTGATCAATAAAATAAAATTGAAACCTAAGAGACAAGTTGAAAGACTAATGATACTTTTTTTTTAAAACCTACTTTTGCCTTCTGTGAGTACATGAAATGGAATAACTGCCCTTTCTGTTACCAGTTCTTAAGTGCATGCCCTTGGTTGACAGTAGTGAAATATCAAAGTTTGTTTTAGCTTAGCTAGCCTAGTTGCTGAAATATACATTATTCGTGGCAACATGTTTATTTAATCCAGTTTCCAGCTGTAAACTATGCCAGATTAGTTTTACTGTGCACTTCATAATTCAAAAAGGCATATCCAGAGAGTTCAGGAGACCACAGAATGGGGAGAAGTCATCTCTTCCTTCCAGATTACATTAATATCATCTATTCATTCTTCATAGTGCACTGGTCTGATTTTTCTTTAGACGAGTTCTATCAGACTCTGCTCCCTGGGTTTTTTTAGAGTCTGTTTCGATTTACTCCAGTGCCACTGAAAGAAGGTTACATCGTTCTCATGAGACACCTAGTCAAAAGATGTAATTAAGAAGACAAATTGTTACACTATTTTATGGCTGTTACTATGTCACCAGACAAGGGCTTTGAGTCAACTCAGCTAGCACTATTGTGAGAGGAAGAAAAACTCTGTATCTTAATCCAACTTTACTTAAAAAGGAAATAAAATTTCTGCATAAATCTCACATTTCTAAAAACAGAATTGCAGGAATGGAATCTGTAAATCTCTTGTCACAGTTCACTAGCAAATTACTGTGAATGACTGTGTTTACTTTCTCCAGGAGATGTCACTCAAGGCACTGCTAAATGTACATTTCAGAAGTTTGCAGTAAGAACACAGTCAGAATGAACTATGGCATAAAGATCTGTTCACTCCAAAAATACCTTGGCCTATTTCAATATCATTACTGCTATATATATATTTGTCAGGAGCAAGGAGCACGGTTTTTAGTTCTGTTCCTCTGTAAAATACACTTGTTTGCATCAGAGTCCATTAACAAGTCATCATTTATTTACATCCACAGGAGAGTGATGCTCCAAAACAGTCCAAAGTCTGAATAGAGATATATGGAGCAAAAACCAGTTCATACAGGAGTTATTGCAGCCTGAAGGAAAGAGATACTGCTGGCAGTTTACTACATATGCATTTTACATATCGATTTATTTTACTGTTGAATTAAAATAAGAAGCCTGTAAATATCTAGCAGTGTTTCATGTTACCGGGCATTCAAATCAGACTGAGAAATGATTCTTAGACAGAAACCAGATTTTTTTGCTTCTGAACACAAGGAAAAAGAGAAGGGTAAGGAGAAGGAGAAGAAGGAAAAAGGGAAAAATAGAGGGAAACAGAAAGGAAAAGGGGGAGGTGAAGAAAAAAAGAGAGAACAGAGGATAATAAATATTGAAGTGCAAGAAGACAAAGATTGGCATGAATTCTTTCATTCTCTTGTAGTTTTCTTAATGCTCTCAGAAAACCCTTACTTTTAGCAAGCACTAGAGGGAAACATCATGATTTAATAGATTAAAAGCATTAGAAAGAAACTGTATGAAAGAACAAGGATGGAGTTGTGATGGGTTGACCCTGGCTGGATACCAGGGACCTACCAAAGCCATTCTATCACTCCCCTTCACAACTGGACAAGGGAGAGAAAATATTACAAAAAGTTCATGAATTGAGGTAAGGGCAAGGAGAGATCACTCACCAGTTACTGTCATGGGCAAAATAGACTTGACTTCGGGAAATTAATTGAATTTATTATCAATCAAAATCAGAGCAGGATAATGAGAAGTAAAACAAATCTTAGAAACACCTTCCCTCCATGTCCCCCTCTTTCCTGTCTTCTACCTCCTCCACTTCAGTGGCACAGGGAGATGGGGAGTGGGGGTTATGGTCACTTCATCACAGGTTGTTTCTGTCACTGCTCAGGTAGAGAAGTCCTTGACCTGTTCCATCCTGGGGTCCCTCCCACAGGAGACAATTCTCCACAAACTTCCCCAGCATGAGTTCTTTCAATGGGCTACAGTTCTTCATGAACTGCTCCAGCGTGGGTGCCTTTCCATGGTGTACAGTCCTTCAGCAACAAATTGCTCCACTGTGGATCCCCCACAGGGTCACAAGTCCTACCAGGAAACCTGCCCCAGTGTGGGCTCCTCTCTCCATGGGTCCACAGGTCCCTCTCAGGAGCCTGTTCTAGGATGGGTTTCTCATGGGGTCACAGCCTTGGTCAGCAGTGGGTCTATCCTGGAGCTGACTGGTATTGGCTCTGTGAGACATGGGGGGAAGCTTCTGGCAGTTTCTCACAAAAGACACCTCTGTAGGCTCCTGCCACCAAAACCTGGTGCGCAAACCCAATACATTAGAGAGGGGAAAGCAAGGACAAAAACAGGGGAATGAAAGAAGCAGAGAGAAAGGGAAAACAGAAATAAGAATGTCTGTGAAAGAACAAAAAGACTTGGACAAGGAAACAACAGTGGAAATTTTGCCTGGCCATGAGTACAGACGCAGAAAAGGATTGGTGTTCTCAGGAGGATAAATGAGATGAATTGATAGCCAGCAAATTAGCACAAATGAACCAATGTGGGATGGCTGAGATCACATGGAAGAAAGACTACCCCATTGTTCATAGACTCTCTGTTAGCTCAACCGGCCAGAGTCTGGCTTATTGATTTATGAGCTACAGTCTTGATGGAGAACAAAGATTAACATCTAAGTCTCTACTTTTTATGACTATCATGTATAGCCCAGCACAAATTATTATCACATAAAAACAAAGAGCTAAAACTATACTAGTAATCAAAAGAGTGATGGGGATCCATTCCCTAGTTCTGCAGTTCATTGAGATGCTTTGGCTGTATTCACACTGTTAGGCCCCCAAAAGAGTACACTTGAGAACTGTTTTGAATGCTGTGTGCTGGCTTAAACCTCTTTGGGAGACTGACACTTGACCGAGATCAAACCTTTGACAGGGATTCTTTCAGCTGTCTAACCATACTGGCAAATTGGTTTGCCAGTGCTATTAATTTTCCCAGTACAGACATAGTCTCTTAGTAAAATATTTGAGTATGAAGCCAAAGAGTGAGAATAAGTTCAATGGCTAAAAATTATAGAACTATAAAACTATAGGTGCGTGTTATATCAGAAATATCATGGCCAGTAGGACTAGGATGGTGATAATCCCTCTATACTCAGCACTGGTGAGGCCTCACCTCAAATCCTATGGTCAGATCTGGGCCCCTCACTACAACAAAGACATTGAGGTGCTGCAGAACATCCAGAGGAGGGCAACAAATAGATGAAGGGTCTGGAGCACAAATATTATGGGGAGAAGCTGAGGGAGCTGGCGTTGTTTAGTCTGGAGAAAAAGGGGACTCAGGGGAAACTCATTACTCTCTACAACTACCCAAAAGGAGGTTGTAGCAATGTGAGGGTTGGTCTCATTTCCAATGTAACAAGTGGTAGAATAAGGAAATGACCTCAAGTTGCTTAAAGGGAGTTTTAGATCGGATATTAGCAAAAATTTCTTCACCAAAAGGTTTATCAAGCTTTGGAATACACTGCCTGGGGAAGTGGTTGAGTCCTCATCACCAAGGTATTTTAAAGACATCTACATGTGGCATTTACGGACATAATTTCTTGATGGACTTGGCAGTGTTAGAGGTTAACAGTTGGACTTGATGATCTTAAAAGTCTTCTCCAACCTTAACAATTCTATGATTCTATATAGTTATAGGGTTGTTTTATAAAATTCATAAATCACAAGATTTCCAAATTGTGTTCTGATTCAGTGAGAACTTGTATGTAAAGCCTCCTAGCAGACTTTACATTCATGGTGCAGTAGAATTGTACAAAGTGATCAAAGACAAAATAAAAATTTTAGGCTTTAGTTGCGATGAATATTTGTTTAGTTTTTTTTTTTTTTTTTGAAAATATGCACTTACTTTTTCAGCTATAGCATATATAAAATGTTCACACAAAATATATTCATGCCCATATCCATACAGCCCAGGCATGTGATTAATAGTTTAGTATAAATTAAAATATAAAACTATTAATGGTGTCTAATTTTCCAAAGCTGTTGCTGGATGTCTTTTTAAGCATGTTGCATGGTATGATATGTATGTTTTAGTTTTTCTGGATTATTTTCCATGAGACAGAAAATAATGTGATTTTAGTGGTTATAGTAAGAAACAACCAGGCATTTGACAGGAACAAATCCTAGAAAAGCTGAAGTAGTCAGACTCTCTAGAGAAATAATTAGCAGGGATTATAGACCAATCTGGCAAACTGTAGGTGGAAAGTGAAATTTAAACTTCTGAAAATTTAAAACTTCTGAAATTTAAACCCCTTGTGCAGAGAATAGACTGGTTCCAGAAAGCCTGTTAATGTATTTGCTTTGTAAAAACTCAGTATGTCCTAAAACTTAAGATATATTTCAAAAATATTGTTAAAATGGGAAATTTAATTAATATTAAGCAGCTGAGAAGAAAGATAAATAAACAGAATACCTTTTTAGCTCTTACAGAGAAGGACTGTGTATCCCATATTGAAGTTATCACTCCTTAGTTCTCAAAAAAAAAAATCACCAAAAATACATAGCAGACTTGCCATTTCTTTCAATGTAGGATTTGTTTAAATTTATTGTTAATGAATTTTACAGTTCAGTGAGGGTTTTTTTTCCATTCTTTGTTTAGCCTAAGGAAAAGAAAAAATGTTGGATTCCATGTAATTTTTGCCCATATTATAAATCACTAATATCTCAGTGTTCATGACCGTTAAATCTTATAGCTTTTACTGTATCCCAAACTAATATAAATCTTTTCTTTGAGTATAAGAAAAATGAAAACTATCAAGAGAATCAGTCTTACATAGAGTGCTAATTGCTCATAAAGTAGCACAAACATCATGAGCAATACAAATGGTCTTTAGGTGCCATAGGCTAGCTCCATTACATTAATGAGCCAACAGCTCCAAATTTGATGCCTTTTCTAATTATGCATGATTCACCATTTCTTTCAAAAGAAATACATCTAATTAATTAGGTACAAAATGTCATCTATAGGTCATTGACAGCAGGGAAGATCACCACTCACTCGGTTTAGTCTTCAGGCAAAATTATTACTCCTCTGGGATTACCACCAAATGTCATTATTGAATCAAAAAGAGTTCCTGCAGTAGGAAGATTATAGAAAAGAGGAAAAAAACCCCACAAATCCTTCGTTGCCACCCTGACTCATACACAGAATTATCTATTCGACCTTAAGTAGGTAAATACAATACTCCTGAGACGCCACAAATTAAAGACTCCCTTTTAATTACATAAAAAAAAGAATATTACAAAGTCAAAAGTGTTCCATAAAGCTCTTAAACAGTGATGCTAACTGCTGAATTATTCCCGTAAAACAATTTAGTTGAAAGTTCCTCCATTTCAATCTAACTTTCAACTCCCAAACTACAGGCTTGAAGTTACAATTTCCTCTTATTTTACAAAATGTGAAACTGCAACATCCTCTGAAATGTTTGATTTAGGGCCTGATCCAACTCCCATTGATTTGAAGTCCACAGTTTGAAAAAATTCAAGACTATTTAATGAATCCATCATTATACAGCTGCTAGTCTATTAGATTACCTTGTGGAAAAGTAACTGAAAAAGAGTTATCTGAAACATATGACTGATTATACCAAAAACTAAAGCTGGTTTATTCCAGCTGTTCTGTTTATAAAAGAGAAGAAATGTTATCATGTGTAACTGTAAGGAGATAAAAACCAGTCAGGTATTCTCTCAGTTTGATTTATTCTCCTTTTTCCAAACATAAAAGTTTAGATTCTTGATAGAGCACTCCTAGGTAGACAATCTATAGGCCTTTAAAAGAAATGCCATGGTCGAATACATGGCTGACTGGAATACAAAATTTACATTCAGCACCATAGTGTGAGGTATTAGGATGCTTTTCATTTTCAGCTGGGATGGAAAGTTAAAAGTATTTAATGTACTCTTTAATTTTTTTCGTGAAGTAAGAAATTGGTTTCTCTTACTGGGAGATTTTGTTTGGATTAAGTCTTAATTTTTTTTGTCTACCTCACTCAATTATATTATATTTCATATGTGTTGGGGAAATAAATTTACAATGAATGATAATATCCTCTTGGGAATTACAATAACATATTGTAGCAAAATATTTTGATTTCCTGGCAGAAAAGAGGTTAATTAGAAAGACATGAAATAATTATATTATTTCTTAACTTATCACTCCCAAAGGACTCTCTGTTTATTTCATGGTCTACAGTTACCAGATGTAAAAAGGAAAATGTACATTTTCTGTTTCGCTGGTTTAGGGCTTTTTCAGTTTTGTTCATTTACGGGTTTTTGTTGTTGTTAGGGTTTTTTGGGTTTTTTTTGTTTGGTTCCCATTTCACCAAATGGAAGAGAATAGGCCAGAGGACCTTGTGGTCTAAACCCAATATGAGAGTTACTATGAAGGGGACCTGCAATAAATTTTAATCTTGAGTTTGTGCTAATTTGGGTTCCATTGCCAGCTGTCTGTTTCCCCCAAACTTCACTTCTGTTCAACTTCACAAAAAGCTGATACAGAGACCATATAACTGTAGATGTCTTACCAAACCAACCAGAATCTAACCGCCCTAACCAGACTGCAACCATACAGAGGAATCATCATTCATAGGACCTGTGGACAGCTCAGGGCAAAGCAACAACAGCAAAGCAAACTCAGAGGAAGACACAGAATTCAGCCCTTCCAGTATTTACAAATTATAAAGTAATTTGCTGGGTTTTCTTTTGTCTTGAGTAGTGAGATGGTTTCTCTTAGTGGTAGCAGTAGAAGGAAATTTTGAGAAATTCAGAATGACAGATTGTCATCTAAATCCACCCTTGAACAAATGTAATCTAGACATAAGAGACTGATTTCTACATCTTTAGATCAGAAATGTTCCAATTCTCTGGATGGTCTGGGAACTCCCTGTTACTCTGAGCATGGACAATGAGTTGGAGACTGAATTGTTAGCCACCATCTCTGAGACACTGAATTGGTTTGTGGCTTAAATGTTATTAAAATCACTGAAGGACTTTTTGTTCACTGTAGCAAACTGTGCAAAGAAGAACCTGCTCACTGAAGCCCAGACCTCTCTGAACAGGTTGACTAATTTGAACTGTGGCAGGAACTGAGATAAGATAAGGGTGTTACTATTGTCTATTTATCCCAGGAGAAGAATGTGTGAGTGACTGGAATGCTAATGGCTCAGACAATCCAGGTAAAAGCTGACAATGTACAAAGTAATCATCCAGGTACTGAGAGTGTGCACACCCGACACCTTGGGCTACAAGCTAAGTGTTGAACAAGATAAGGAAAGACTAGGTAGTTTCTTTGTCCTTGTACAAATGGTTCAGGTGTGATAACTCCACTCCAGGGAAGCAGTGGGACAATTCACGCATAGCCTGAATATATTCATCTCTGCTGATGGGCCACAATGGGCTATAAATGGACTCAATGGCCTTGACATAACAGGTAGCTGTAACATCTTAAAAGGTGTCAAAGACTCCTGAAATTTCCCATGATCCAATATTACATCATTCACTGTAAAACTCTCCACCCTAGGGGTGGTACTGGGGGAGTTCCCATCTAGCCTAAAGCATAATAAAAGCCACCCTTGGGCTTCGCACACCGCATGGGACTTCCCTTAACACCACCATCTTCCTTCACCACATGGGATTTTTCCCCTACTACCCTAGGCTTCCCTCAATGGATCTAAACTGCAACCATCACTCTGACAAGACTGGGACTCTCATCACCGAAGAAGACCACAAGAAGAGGATCAACACCATTGGAATCTGTGGAGTGGTGATAATTTTTCTACTTAATCTGTCTCTTCACTACCCTCTTTCTGTCCCTCTCTCCCTTTTTTTCCTATTTTTTTCTATCTCTCTATATCTCACATTTACTGTTAAATAAAAATCCACACTATTGCCTTCAGCATATGGTCTTGTTTGCACCTTAATTCCGCCAAAGGCATCTCTCTAATAATTTAAAGAACCTGAACATAACACTATCATGACAAAGCATTTGACAAGTGGCTGTAAGAGTTCTTCAAGTATGAATTTTGGACTGGTCTGGAGATTGCAGTCCATACTGTGTCCAGAACAATTAATAGACACCATTTGTATGCTTCAGTGAATTGGGTGGAGAATCTGACCATCTCAGAGATATGTCCAAACAGTTTCTGCTGTATAACGGAGCAAATTTGGGCAGGACGTTTGTAACTACTCAGTAAAAACTTTGCTGGGGATGTAGACATGGTCATGTAGGACAGTGTTTTGCACACAGAAAGTTAGGAGGTGTTTTTATATTGCTTAAGGTACTCGACAGTGATGGATCCTACTTGCTACAGAGTACTCACAGATGACCACAAGGCAAATGGGCATAAGGAATTGACAGGATTTTTTTTTTTGGACTTTCACCTATTCTGCCTGAAGATATCATTGCAAAGATGTTTGCAACAGAGACTCCTGTCATTATATGGACTAAGAAGATATTTAATTTCTTATATAGGTGTTACCTGGTGCAAAGTTTCCTGTATGTTTTTAATGAATCCTTTGTTAGCGTCCATACAACAAAACATCCTTTTCTTTAACTTTGTCCATAAGCCTCTTTTCCTTGTTTCCTACAGCAAGAAAATCTTTGTATGTGGGCCAGATTGCTCTTGGAGATTCAAACTGAGAAATGCAGAAAGTCCCATCTGAATATGAGGGAAAACTTCCTTACTTTGAGAATGTCAGAGCACTGGAACAGGCTGTTCAGAGAAGCTGTGGAGTTTCCTTCCCTGGAGACATTCAAAACTTGCCTGACTGTGATCCTTTACATCATGCTGTAGGTGAACCTGCTTTAGCAGGGGGGTTGGGCTAGATGATTTCCAGAGGTCTTTTCCAACACCAAAGATTCTGTGATTTTGAGGATCTATGATTCAGTGATTCTGTGATCATGTGTGCTGTGGAGTAATGTCCTAGTCCAGACACAGCCCAGATAAACACATATATGTATGTAAATGTGAATCTTTCTATATAAGAGTAAAATGGGTTTATGAGCATAAAAGCTTTGTTGTCTTGAATCAGATCACCAAAAAATCCCTCCTCGCTTAGTATCAGCTTGTACAAAATATCAATTCTGACATTGATGTCTCAGGTTTGTAATGAAATCTTAACAAATTTACACCTAACTACTTGTTCTGATGGGAAAGTCTATGTGAAAGTAGGTAAGTAAACTGTTATAAGCAGACAGCAACACTGTTATTATTATTATCATACAATTATTAATGTATGTAGTTGTAAATAATTTTTCTGTTTTCTCATACTGCACAGTAAAAAATTTTATTGAAGATAAGAAAAATGTTGAGTTTTCAGTTTATCTTAATAGGTACTTCATGCAGTTAATTTTTTTTCTGCATTCCCTTGTGAAGATCCAAGTGTTTTATACCTAGGAATATACATTTGAAGTGCTGTTCTAGAACTTACTGATATTCAGAGATTACTTTTATCTACAGGGAAAAGAGATGGAATTGAGAGAAAAAAGACATTACATGACAAACTTGGAACCACAGATTGGAATTCTCTGCTGCGTGACAGTGCAAAGATGATATGATAAGTTAGAGAATTTTCATGATCGTAATGAAAAACCAAAGAACCAGTTTGCCAACCCATACACTTACTTCAGCAGGATATCAAAGGTTTGAAAATCAGTTTAGCATCTGGACTTTGAAAATATAATTAGAGAATTACAAATGTTGGTAAATTATGGCCTGATCTTGCTGACCTTTAAGTCAATGAAAGTTTCACTACCGAATCAGTTGAAAGTAGTAGAGTCCTTTATACTTCAAAGTATCATAGAAAACCATATGTTGCAAATCACAACTATTCTTCATCTCGTTCAAAAGACTCTTTACTTGATCAATTACCAATTAATGCATTGTTTTGGAGTGGCAACCTCTTTTGAATGTAAATAGTAAGATAGCCAAAACCTTCAGCCTCCATTTGACTCCATAAAATAAAATAGCAAAGAGGGAGAAAATGCCTGTGCTGGTCTTGGCTGGGATGGAGCTAAGTTTCTTCGTAATAGCTGGTATGGGGCTGTTTGGGTTTTGTGCTGAAAACAGGGTCGATGCTAGAGAGATGTTTTCATTTTTGCTGGGCTGCGCTTACTCAGTATCAAGGCCTCTCACCCTACCCCACACTTTCAGTGATGAGGCTGGTGGTACAGAAGTTGGGAGGCAACACAGCCAGGGTAGCTGACTTCGACTGACCAAAGGGATATCCCAGACCATATGACGTCATGCTTATCTTATATAGCTGGGGGAAGAAGGAGGAAGAGGGAGACATTCAGAACAATGGTTTTGCTTCCCAAGTCACAATTACATGTGACGGAGCCCTGTTCTCTTGGAGATGGCTGAACATCTGCTTGCCCATGGGAAGTGGTGAATGAATCCTTGTTTTTGCTTTGCTTGCATGCACAGCTTTTATTTTAGCTATTAAACTGCCTTGATCTCAACCCACCAGTATCCTCACTTTTACTCTTCCCATTCTCTCCCCCATCCCACTAGGGGTGAGTGAGTGTGTGGCTGTGTGGTGCTTAGTTGCCAGCTGGTGTTAAACTATTCTAAAATATCTGAAAGAGGTTTAGGAATTATCACAGGTAGAGATTATAGAAGAAATAAATAAAGGGAAATTAAAATAAGATATATATCTGATCCACCTTTTCCTATAATCTTGTTTTCAACATGTTCACAAAACTTTCAGCTTCATAAAATCTTTATTCTCCAGTGGACTACATATTACAATAGATTCCAGCAACTCTCTTAGCTGTGACCCCTAGTGAAACCTTGCTTCTGCTACTGTCATTATGTAGGTACCACTCTTTGCTGTCTTGCGCATCAATGCTGAAAGGATAGGTATAGGTTAATTCTCAAGATCCTCAAGAGACGCCCATCAGTTAAGAAAGCAGGTGGAGTAAGAGTTTCTGGGACTCGTTTGCCATGGTGCACAGTTATGAAAAACCACTAAATTTGCTTCTTTCTACATAAAAAACCAAACAACCAAAACTTGAATTTTAGCTGTATTGGCCATCCTCTTCTGAGATACTCTCTATATGTGCTGTTGGAGGTCACTAAGGAGCAGTTGTCTTCACTGTGCTTGAACTTGAGTTGGAGACTATTGTGCTTACATTATTGCAGATATTACATTATTGCAGATACATTATCTGCAATCTGGCTCATTTCAGAAAAAGTAGAATATCATCTTTTCGCAGTAAAGGGAGCAGGTTTACTCATAGTTGTCATTTACAAGGCAGTTTGTATGTTCAGAGAATATAGTAGGCCCTTACATAGCAACACATCCTTGACTATCTCCATTAACTGTGACTATAAAGTAGAAAACAGACACAATAAGAATAAGGGTTGACTAGATCTACAAGTTACAATAACCCAAAGTTGGGATATAATAATTTTAACTCTCAAAATTTTGATGCAGCTTTAAGTAGGGACAGTTTCTCTTCTCCCTTGCAAGCCAACCGTTGTTTTTCTATGATCTAAAGTAAAAGTCCTGGTTGTGGACAGGAGCTGAGATACTGCTGATTCTTTTGACATTCCCTTCAAATGGGGAATTTTTATAGAAGTCAAATCAATCGAAGCCCAAGTGAATCAGCTGTAAAAATTGCTTCACATTTTGTAATCTTTCAAATGAATGCACTGACAAATATCTGGGTTTAAAAGAAAGGAGTCAGAAATGATCTTGCATTTGTTTAGAATTGTACACAATGTGTTAGCTAAAGCAATCAATATCTAATTACTAGCCTATCTCTGAGACCACAGTCCTCTCTATTCTAATGTTTTCCAGAGAGATAAACTACTTGCTGCATGACCTGACACATTTGTTTTGACAGCTCTGCTTCAAACATGACAGTGAATGTCATACTCTAAGAATAGCCTCCATCCTCAGAAAACTCCCACAATTCTACAGGTTTTATTATGCCACCTGCAAAAGTTTTTGCAGTGAACTCTGACTTGTTTAATTCCTCTTTCATTGTTGAACAGTGATTCCAAAACAGCATTTACACTAAAATACTTTTAATATATTTGATTGACAGCTGCTTCGGCCATGTGGGCTCCAGGATTGCCAAGTGGGTATGGCCTGGCCCTTCCCCCCTACACACTCTAGTTGGTTCCAACTGTTGTGGTTTGAGCTCCCCAAAAATCCAATTTCCAAATTCCCCACAATTTACTTCAATGTAAGAGGGGTTTTCAGACATAACACATCTACTTACATGGGGAAATTATACCAAAATTTATTACTAACACAATAAGTACTATAATACATTCACATACACAACAATTCTAACTATCTCTCTATAGTAAAGCAACACATTTACACAGATCAAATCCCTCCTTTTCCTCCAATAAAAGTTCAGAAGGAAAGAAGAAAAGGTCTTTTCCACTTCCAAGGTAGCAGTGTCTCTCCTCTTCAAGGCAGCAGTCGTAACTGGATTTGTCGTAGCTGGAAAATCTCTCTCTCCATTACAACACAGGGGTTTTTTTCACCCCTCTCGGCCCTTCGGCTCCAACTGAAGCTCTCTCCTGTGGGCTGCAAAGCAGGGAAAAAACTCGCCTTACCACAATCATATCACGGGTTGCAAGGCATCCCGTCAAAGTCCCTTCCTCGAGGGGTCAAGTTCCCTAGAGTCAGAACGGTTTAGGGTTCTCAGTTCAGTTCTTTGCCCCAAGTGTTCTAACAGAACTCCTTTGTTCCGTCTCAGCTGCCAACACAGTATAGAGGAGGGGGGAAGGCCACTTCCCCCGCATTCCGTCCTGGTCCAGCTCACAGGACGTCTCCGAGTTCTCAGCTCTTCTCTGTCTCTCTCTAGCTGCTGCTGCATTTCAGGACTCCCTAAAAATTTGGAAGCCCACCCCTCCTCTTCAGGAGGTCTCCAGGTTTTGGAAAGATAATCCAGTCTTACCCAAAACAGTCTCTGCTGAGTTTTCTCTGCTCTGTTGCCAGCTCTCCCTCCTTGCAGGACATCTTTGCATCTCTCAGTCTGGCTACGTGGCATGTTGCTGGTTGCCGGCTATCTTCTTGGCTTTCAGCCATAGCTCTCCACTCAGCGCTGCCTCTGCCACCGCTTTTCCATCTTCTGCTGTCCACTCACAGTGGAGAAAGTCCCCCAGCCTTTGGCCATGCACCCCATCCAGTTTTAACATTGTTCCAAGTTTCCGCAGCCCCAGCCAGAGGCTGGGGGTCTTGGCCCCCAGTGGGGCTCACTGGCCCCTCTCTCAAACGTGTGGTGTCTCAAACCATGGCTGCCTCTCTTCCCACTACATAATCAAGTCTCCTTTTCTGGTCTGTTGTAATATGTTAATTTCACAGGGGCAAATTGTAGCTTCTGATTGGCTCTACACCAAGAACACCACCCCCCCGGGGTTAACCACTTTCCAACTCCAGGGGAAACCCCTTTTTAACCCATGACACCAACCCAATAATTAAATAATCCTCTATGAGATTCGAATCCAACGTCTCACATAGCTGAGCAATTGACTGAGTTGCTAAACATACAACTCTAAGAACCCTGAATGACTAGATGTCATGGGAGAAACTGTAAGAATATATGTGCGGTAAAGGATTTGAAGATACCTAGAAAGTATGGGCATATATATTTGCCAGTATACCGAATAAGAAACAAAACCAAAGAAAATAATAACCGGATATATGAGACATAAATGGGACATAATAAGGAAATATAATGGATCAGAAGTCCTTTAAAAAAAAACAAACAAAACCCAAAAAACTAAAAACAATAACAAGAAGAAAATAATAAGGAAAGAAGAGGAAAACAATAAGGAAATAACAGGAAAACAATATGAAATGAGAAAAAGGGTCCCGGCATGGATCTTGGACATAGTTAAGATCTGATCTAGAGTTCAAAGGTGTAAGAGACTGAAAAAAAATTATGCAATGGCTCAAAACAACTCTGGGGGGGGGGTGGGCAGATCAGGTTCTGCTGAGGTGGAATAGCACACTGGCCACAGGAGTCCAGAGACCTGAGGTTATGAACGAGACTGCGGATCAAGAGAGGAAGGGTATGCATTTACCCGCTAGTGAACTTCAGCCGGTATCACCTGGAGAGGAGAAATGTATTTGTGCTGTGCTACTCAGGTTTTTGTGAATGTGTTGGTGTTTATGTGGGTACCAGTAAAGATAACGTTCTGTTGATTTTTTTTTTAGCCTGTTCTGTATATTGTGTGTGTGTGTGCGCACATGCATGTGTGTTTATATCTACTGCTGTAGGTATATGCTCAACCTCGTTACTGTCTGGACCTACAAAAAGGAACACTGGAGAGGTTTGCTCTCCAGTCTGCTGGATTCAGGTTCCCTCAACACATACATATAAGAAGTATATGATAACAGTAAGAAGGTTATCTTACCCATAATACGCTTATTCTCCAAATGTTGAACACGAAATGGATGCTGGTCCTTGCTACTTTGCTGTCCTTCAAAAACCTCCTGCAAGGGCCTCTGAACAAGAAGGGAGTCTGTATTGTCCTCAGAAACACTACTTTTTCATGGCAATGATTTCCTTTCCACTTTTACAAGTTTTCCCTACATATATTTTCTATAATGAATAATATAAAGGATATAATAAAATATATAAATAATAAATAATATATAGGAATAAAAATAAATAATATAAAGGAACTCTAAGGTACCTTATTCTGGGTCTTCTTACTGGAAAGGCTGAATTCAACCATTCAGCTATGATACCAGGCAACAGCCATAAATATATGCATTCAGTGTTCTTACTTCCCTCTCTTCCGCACACTCCCACCAAAAAAAGACAGTGTTTAAATCAAAGACAGTCTGTTCTTGAAGTAACTCTTCTCCTTCACAGAGTAACTCAAAAGATTGTAATCAAGTAATTTATTTTGTCAAGAACTGCAACTCATGTTTACATCATGGAAGAGATCCAGTTGTTAAAGCCCTTCAGTATCATTCCAGACTCTGATCTTTTCTCTGTTATTTATGTGCACTCATTAACAGTTATTGTGCAATTTGTTTTATACAAAAAAACCCACTGTCTTCTAGGCTTCTTTACTTTTTTTCTAGCCCTCCTGAAAGGCTGTATAATTTAAAGTGTGAAACTCTCTGATGCTTCTATTGGAGTGTCTTAGAGATACTAAGTATCTTGGAAGATACATTTATAAATGAGCAATCTTATCTCCACAAAAGAAAAAATGAGATTTAAGTGGTCTGTTTTTCATCTCTAATATACTTTTGTTTTTAACTGCACTTTACCCTGGTACACAATTTATTTTGTACTATAATTACTTGATTTATTCATTTTTAACAACAATTATGAAAACTCTCTTCTCTTTGTATCTTGTCATCTGATCTTCCACTCTCATATTTTCTTTAGTTCAGTTGGCAGATCAAATGAGAGGCTTTTCCTCTTACAGATACCTACAGTATTTACCTCTTTATTTTAACACAATATTATATCAACAATGTTATGAAATCTTTTTATCTTTTGTTTGCTGGAAACCGAATGCTTCAGAGTAGCTTGATATGTAATTGAATGGAAATCTCCTGTCACTCACCTCTTAAATGTAAAGTTTTTGCTATTGTTCATTTTCCATTGAATCTCTTTTATTTGTCATGAAGTCTTTACATTATCAGTTTTAGAATGATTTTTCCTATAAAAATCAGATGAACAAAACAAGCCAGTTTGTTTATGCTTGAATAAATATTTTCTCCTAAATCTAACTTGTAAAACTGAGTTGTATATAATTCTAAATGATTAGTGATGATTTTTAACAGGTAAAGCTATTGCTGTGTATGCTCACAGTAGTTATGAGTTGACCCCAACCAAAAGACAATATGGAATATTTCTTTATCCAATTTGGGTCAAATGTCCAAGTACTCTCAATCCTGCCTTCCTCACCCCCAGCCTACTCACTGTGGGGGGAAGAGTGGGAAAAAAGGGAAAGCTTTGATGCTGTGCAAGAATTGTTGAACAATAATCAAAACTCTGGTGTGTTACTAACATTGTTAGGGTGACAAATCTAAAACATAGGACCATATAGGCTGCAACGAAGAAAGTTAACCTCATGTCAACCAGACCCAGTACAATGGTCTACATATGACTACATAGTGGCAAGACTTTAAGAATCTGAATGTGCTGTATTGTAAATAACTGTTTGTGACCTGAAAACTGGTGGACATCCCATGCCTTTTGCCCTTCAGAAAGCTCTGAATGACTTCTGCAGTACATGAGAAGGAAATGAAAAATTTTTTAACTGCCAAAAGAACTCATGCTTTTGAGAAGGTTCCCAAGGGTAGCCCTTAGTACTTCTTTCCTGTTTATATTTTACTCTCACAGCTGAGAGATGCAATGATGTACCTTTGTTTCTCTCCATCATTGCGAAAGACCCCAAACTCTGAAATGTGTTGGCAGGGGCTGATAAACTCTCCCACTTTTCAGAGGGATACAAGATGGAAATGCCAAACCCTCTGGTTTTGATGGAATGGATGAGTGCACTGTGCCCCTCATGTGCAATCAGGATTTTGTTCTTATAATCTAGAAACTAAGTTTATACTTAGCTGAGGAAGGCAAATAAAATGGAAAGGAACAGTTCAGTCCTTTGTATTACCTATTCCCTCTCACGTAGAATAAAAAGACAAGCTATAAATTGCAGGATTAACATTACTGAAACTACTACCAATTAAACACAAGCTGCTGTAACTTGTTTGACAACTGGAGTATGACTTTCCTCTAGATAATATCACACAGATACCTCAAAACACTTGTACTTTTGGTCACCTATTGTGAGATAGTAGTATCAACTGTGGTAGAAGTATGGACTACCAGCCACACTTGCTGTATACTGCTGGGATAATAAAATCTGTGGCCCAAAATTTGCAATGAACATGTAAAAGGCCCCAAACTGGTAAGCAATTTAAAATGGATTTACTGTGTCTTTTAAGTGAGCAATTAATAAAAAAAATAAAAAGCCAAATTTCTAATTTGATAACTGTTGGGTTTTAAGAGAAGTCTGGAATCAAGAGGAAAAAAGGGTGATCACCCTGTTCTGGCACACAGGTCTTGACGTCCCAGTTAGCTTTCAGACAGATATTATTTCAAGGACTTTTTGGTGCATCAGTCTTTACAAAGTCCTCCGGTGACTGGAGGAAAGGTAACTCCTCCTATGAATCTGTCTGTAATGTGTAGCTCTGTTTGTCCGTGCTCTGCTGGTTTCAGTAACCTTCTGTTGTCTACTGCACCACGTTGCTTGTAGACCTCTCACTCCTTTGGAACACTTTTCCATCTTATCCTGAATTATGCCACTTGGTCATTTCCATAGAGCCTAAGTTGCTCCCTGAGCAGGAGTAACTTCTCCCTTGTAGACAGGGTTTCATAATCTGCTTTGATAACTATGGTACAGTATAAATTGTAGGCATGAGTCTGATCAGTAACTAGCCCTGTACTGGACCTTCATAATCCTGCATCAGAGACAGAAGAACATATATTATTGCTGATCTTAGCTGAGTTCCTATTGAAGCGCACAAGATGTGCTCACTTAATTTGATCTCCTGGGAGGGCTATAACCTCCAGCAGAGAAGTACCACTGAATATCTGAAGAAAGTAATTTCTTTAAACTCATCAACTAGATTCAGAAGAGGAAGACTAAGCTGTCTTGGATAATGATAGTTTTTGGCACATTGCACAAAAGATCCTGAGACTTCTCAGCATCTTCACAATAAATGACTTAATAAATAGCTGAACTTTGACTGCATGCTTAGACTCTGCTTTAAGCAGGGAATGAAGTGATAAGCCCCCATATTCCCTGATTTTTTCAATATTGTTTTGAATGCACCCTTTTGCCCTTTTTTTCTTTTGCTACTGTGGTAGAAATTGTTATAAGAAGGTCAACAAACAGTTGCATTTGTAACTGTGAGTGGAGTGCATGTCTAGAGATGACCTGAGAAGGGCAGTGTAGGAGCAGTAGTTCCTCTGCCCTAAGATGGAGCCTTCCATTGCTGTAACTTTGTGCTAGCTGATTCATGGAGCAGTATTAAAGGTTATGGCAGTCAGTAAATAACCTGTCAAATTCCTACTGCTTCCCTTACCCAATTCAAAGGATTCATCAATCTCTCTATACACTTGTGCTACACATCTGGATTGCTTATTGATGATCTGGATCATGTTCATCAGTTTCTTGCTCATTTAATGCCTCCATAATCACCTCAAGCCTGTGTAAACCCTTTCAGAACCACTGAGGTGTAAAATATCTTCCCTTTGGGTGTTCAAGGTGCCACTCTCTGCATTCTGACTATGCATTTAACAGCACTATAGTCTAGTATAAGCCCACCTTCCTTTTCCTTCTAGAAGCACAATTATTAAAGAGCAGTAAGTATCCCTGACTTAAAAGACACACAGAGACACAGACACAGAATAAAAGGACCCTCCTTCCCCCCTACTCTTCTTATTAGATTTTTTAAATGTTATTTTTATGGAAAAAAATATTTTTAACACAATAGGTGTTTTAAACATTGTTTTTTAGGAACAGGAATAATATGATTATTATTTACTTCTTCAATTTTTCTATGAATTGCTAACTAACAAAGAGACAGTAGCAGTGCTGATTGATTTTTTTTAGACCTGTTCACAGAATATTTCCTTCAAAAGCCCATCATTTATGAGAATTTAAGCAATTTATCTGTGACAACTTAATCTAATGCCATATGGGTTATAAAAACAAAGCCACACTTTTTTGTTGTAAAAGGAAAATAATACCACACCGAGAGATGCCATAAACAGACAAGAGAAAAATATGTGAGTGTATTTCCTGGAGAGCACCCTTACACGAACAGCATTCATGCCATCAGCTGTTCCTCTCTGGCTTCCCCAGGATATAGTCAACCTCCAGCGGAGACTCCTATAAATCTGGAAAGGCAGAAGAGCCAAGCATACCATGAAGTCCATTAAGAATTTCACTGTGATCAATCTGCTTTGTGTGGAGTGTGGCTGGATACTCACTGGTTCAAACCCCCTAAGATCTATATCTAAGTAAACTGATAGTGCTTACTTAATGTGTTTCTCTCCTCTATGCTCACTGCCGGAGATTTACCTTCCTGTAGGGAAACTGTTGTTGGTGGAAGTGAAGACTTGGTAATCTTTCTTTGAGTGTTGCTTCCTAGTTAACAAGAACAAAAGTAATTGCAAGTGCTTCCACATTAGATGCTTATTTTTCCTTTCATTCTGCTTTAAAAGGAAATCCCAGAGCTTTGTGATGTAGACATAGATATCTATTACAAATTAATTTTTAAAATAAGGATATGGTTGCTCAATATCCTGCTGAAGCTCAGTCAGATATTGAATGCAGTAGCTATGTCTTTATTATTAAATCTGAACTTGGAATAAAAATCTATATAAATGCAGCCTTCATCTTTTGCAGAGATTTTTGTGGTTTTTGGATTTTTTTTTTTTTTTTAAATCAAAATCTTGCTGAAATATGAAGACTCTTCATGAAGCTGTGAACGATATATATTTATCCACTGGAATTACATCAGAACTACATTTTTGGCTTGTGTTTAATTTGAAGAATACATTTTCAGAACTGAATCTTGATATTAGCATACAGATAGAATTGAACAGTATGTCAATACTGACTGACAAAGCAGATAGATTGCTACTTGCTTTATTTTAGATTAGTTCTAAATTTTCTCATGGAGAATATAAAAATGTAGAAGAGTATTTCAATTTTGCATTTCATTCAAACTGGGAAGAAAGCAATAATTTGAGGAAAACTAATAAAAGACTATGTTAGAATATGATTGACATGTGGCTAAAATGTATTTCAGTTGTAAAGATGGTTCGGTGCTAATAAAACAACATTTACTGGCTTGTTACCTTCAGGCCTCTCTTGCTTACATATAATTGATTTTAAAACAGCATCCAAAAAATAGAAGATTTTTCTACTATGTCTGTATGGATTTTTCCTGTGTTCTGCTCTCTTTGTTAGGAAGCATTTGAAATGAAATGACAGTATATCCCAGGGTGAATATACTAATTATTTATTTCTTTGTTATTTTATTAAGAAAAAAAAAGAAAAGAAAAAACACTAAAACAAAAAAAAACTTCTAAGCTGTGAAGGTAAAATTCTTTATTTGTGTACACTTCCCAATAGGTAAAAATGTAAGAGATGGAGTGAGACAATCTGGCAATGTGGGTGAAACAACTGTTAAAAGTTTTGCAGTGCTGGAGACAGAAGGAGGATTCAGATCTTCCTTGTTATCAGGAAAAGTATACTGATTATTTTCTTTGTTTATATGCATAAACAGCTCTTGTTCTCTGTATCACAATATGTGGAGTCAAATTCCAGAAAAATAACTATTTCTATTTGTAATTTTGTTTTTGACTTAGTGGATAGGATTTGTCTGGTAACAACTCCAGTCTTCTTATATTATCAATAAAGAGAAGCAGGCAGTTTAGGTAGCATTCTTCTTATTCTAAGCTAAACATCACACAGCTGTTCTCTCACTCTTCCCTGGTGGGATGAGGTAGAGAATCTGAAGAGTAAAAGTGAGAAAAATGATGGATTGAGATCAGGGTAGTTTAGTAGGTAAAGCAAAAATTGCACACATGAGCAAAGCAAAACAACGAATTCATTCACCACTTCCCATGGGCAGGCAGGTGTTCAACCATCTCCAGGAAAGCAGGACTCCATCGTGTGTAACGGTGACTTGGGAAGACAAACGCCATCACTCTGAACATTATCCCTTCCTCCTTCCTTCTTTCTGCACTTTATATGCTAAGCATGACACCATATGATCTGGAATACCTCTTTGGGTCAGTTGGGATCAGTTGTCCAGGCTTTTTCCCCTCCCAGTTCCTTGTGCACTTGCTGGCTTCTTGAGCCCTTAGTGCTCTGCAAGCACCGCTCAGGAATAATGAAAACATTCCTGTTTTATTAACACTGTTTCCAGCACAAATGCAAAACATAGCTATTTTGAAGAAAATTAACTCTACCCAATCAAAACCAGTAGAAAGGGCCAAAGGAATGGTTCTATAGACTTTTGTTTTCTCTCTGACCAGCGCAAACAAGGTGATTAGTTCAGAGGCAAATAACTCTCTTTCTCCTTCTCTCTCTCGTTTTCTCTTTCTCTCTCCTTTTCTCTCTTTCTTTCTTTTCCCTTTCTTACTTCCCTGCAGTTGTTGCTGTGTCATCATTTAGGGGCACAGAAGCCTCTTTCTCCCTTCCCACTTCCTGCCACCAGAGGGACTGCTACATATTTTAAGTCACAGAAATACCAAACACTTCAGAGGCATGATTAATGACAATAGCTACTTTGGTTGATGGATTCTGATCCCCCAGCAGAAATCTGGCATCAATCATGTGCCTGAATTCCTCTCTGCTGCTAGATGATTTAGTATTCCATGTCCTATACTCTACAACTTCCATTTGGAGCTGAACAATTTTGCTGTCACTTTAGAAGTGTAGCAATAATTTCCACTCTGCTTTAGATTCCAAGGTGATGGCAAGTCACCGCTTTTAGGACAGACTACAAAGGGGTCCATTAGAACTATTAGAATAGGAAAGACTCTCCATTAATTATACTTTGGATAGTCATATATACTCTCACCCCCACCCCTACCCTTACAGACAAAACAGAATTTCTGTGTGATTTCAGATATATATGTTCTGCTTAGCATTTTACAATTTGTGAATAAAATCTTTTGTGATGGTATAGAGTTTTCGAACTTCAGAATTATTGCTGAACTTTCTACAGACAATATTTCCACATTAAAATGAAGACATAAAAGCTGTAAAAGATACATGAAATCACCTAAATATTTGAAATCTAAGACATAGAGAGATCCAAAGATTTTACTATTATATTAATATTAATTCTGAAGATGCTAACTAGACTTCCATCTAATATTAGTATTATACTAGTAAAGTTAATTAACCAGTTAATTAAATGTTGTAATAAACTTTAAACAAGATAATATAAATAACTGAAACCGAGTGAAAAGGATGTGAGAGAAAACCAAAATAAAAAAAAATCTCCCACCAGGCTCCAAATAAATATCTTCCAAATTTAAGTATTAGCAAAATTAGTTGTTCAAATATCTCTGTGAAATGATGATGCCGATATAGAGAATTAAGTATGAAGTGGCTTTAATCATGGTCAAAGAACACATCTGTGGGAAGTGGTCAGGATTTATGGGACTGAGTTCAACAATTTACAAAACCACTTCACTGTCTGTAATTCTCAGAATGCACAAATAATAAGTTCCATCCTGATAATATTGCAATTCATCCAAATAAATTCTAATATTGTGACTATTGCAAAAAATACATTAATATTCCCTTTCTGCCAAGAGAAATGTTTTACACTTCAGACCCTGAACCAAGCTAGGATTACTGACATAGCCATTGGGTTCTTGGCATAAGGCAGTGCTCAGATGGGGAACCAGATCTCTTTAAGTGGACAGTTGGCCACCATTCAGATGGAGAGAAAAGTCTCTGTTGCAATGACCGTTGCACTGGCAACTTCAGCTGATTGTCTTAGATTCCCAGAACCACTGTATTGCCAAATTCTTGTATCCTGTGATCCCACCTAACCTCTTTAGGTCATGCAGTATCCTTTCCTGGTATTATCTTAAAGTTTATAGAAAACGTCTCCTAACAATCTCAATTACACTGTCTCACCTGATTTGTATTTTTGTATCTGCAGAAAGATTTTAGACTGATTATTTACAAGCATCTTGTCTATGCAAAGTAGGTTAACTAGGCGGCATGAAACAGGTGTCTGGAAAGAATGACCAGATTAATGTATACTCTGAAGAAGCCTGGTGGAAGACTTCAAGGCAGTCCAAAGTTGCCACTTGAGATCTGCAACACTGATTAATCAAATATTACACTGGGAAGGTGACCAAGAATTCTATCCATCATCCACTTTCATGGCAGTCCTTTGTCTCAAATCTATTCACTATCTCATTGTCTCTGTTAGCACTGTAACTGTAGAAGAGATTTTTTTTCACACTGATTACTCATAAATTAAGTTTGATAGCAGTTGCCACAGGATTAACTTTCTTGCAGTGTGTAAACTAATCTTTTGGGCCAGAGCTAGAAGTCTGAGTTTGCTGTTGTACCTGCTGGGAGTAATTTGGAGGGACAAATAGCTGAAAAAATAATACAACCTCCCCCCTGACACAGCCACCAAATTTCCCCTCTTTGGTAGGCATATTATTAGTCTATTTCTGTCTGTTCTGTCAATATAAAATGCCTTTTAATATGAGACTCTGTCATGCTTTGAACAGATGTACTTATGACATCATCCCCACTACATACTGAAACATCTTCAACAGTAGGGAAATGAGACTGTCAAAGCAAGGCCCTTAGATCTCCCATATAGTCTCCAAGAAAGTGTTGGGTGTCTCTAAAAAAGAATTCAGAATGTTTTCAGAATGTAAACAACCTTCTGCCTTACAGCAGGTATATTTGAACTTAGGAAAACTTAGTGAAACTCGTGGATTTAAGGTTGTTCTATGCTCATTGGATCTAGTGTTAGCAGTTCCTCAGATGGATTTTTTCCAGACAGAAAATCACTCCTGTAAAGAAGCTCTTGAGTGACAGTACGCAATAATTTAGTTCAGTGATTATAATTTGTGGTTCAGAAACTGCTGCAGGCATGTAACGGTTCCTAAATAGCCTAAAAAGAAATTATTAAGAAAAGCAATATTATTGTCAGTGGTTAAAATTCATAGTGCAAGAGTCTGCACCTGCAAGAGAATGGTTTCAGAATCTGTAAATTCCAAAAAGTTAGAAAAAATATTTGTCTATCGATGGGGACATTAACTAAGGAAATGGAAGACCTGGGTTTGCACTTACTTCAGAACACTGCACCTATAATTCTTATATCCTGAACAGCAGCTCTGGCTGTTAACTGTTTATGGAATAAGCAGGAAAGTTGATTTTCTTCTCCTTCTGTCCAAAATGTACCATTCTATAGCCAGGAATGAAAACATCAAGAAACCAGAAGAAAAAGTAGCACAAATGATAAGACTCTGTCACCCAGATTTTGGGATGAAGAAATCTCAAAACTGTTGAATGGTTTTACATCAGTAAGACACTGAATAAAAGATGGGAAAAGTTGATATAGCATAAATTGTATTAGTGCCTCTAAATAGCATTATGCACTTTAAAATAGTACAGAGTTTCTAAAAAGCTCCAAGTAATATAAAGAAAAGAAATCAAAGCATTATATGTTACATATTAAATTATTTTGGATTAATAAAAATGGTATAATACTGTAATATTCTGTAATTCTTCCAGACGTGCAAGAATCAATTAGAAAACTTGCACTCCTGTTATCACCATTTTATACTTCTTTGCAAGGAATCTTGAGATGGGTGACATAAGAGAAATTAATAAAAAATTGTATTTCTGGGCTTGTGGAATGATCCTCCACAACTGGCAGATTGTTTTTTTACTATAGAAAGAAAACTCTATATCTCTATCTCAGTGATTTATCTGGTGATTGTATATTTGCTGGCTCACTAAAGTACTGCCTGTAATGCAATATCTTCTACTAAAACAGTGTATTTCACAGAACGTATTTTTGTAACAAAGTCTTCACAAATATAAGTATGATATTTAGGACATAAATATTTTTCCCTATTGATAATCCATTCAATTCATTGAGATACTGAAATCCAGTGAAATTCAATAACTTATGATGTAAAAGATTGTATATAACACAAAAATTTTAGGAGGATTGAAATCTGATTTGGAGCAGTAACAATTCGTCTTTTCAGAGCATTCTTTATCCAAAAAGATTAAATCGTTGTGCGAAGTGCTGCAACAATCTGTCCAAACTGCAGTGAGTAATACAAAGTGGAGTTCTGTAAGTGGGTCCAGTGGAGGGCAGCAAGATGTTTAGGGGACTGGAGCATCTCTCTTACAAGGAAAGGCAGAGGGACCTGGGTCTGTTCAACCTTCAATGTCTATAAGTGTCTGAAGAGAGGGCACCAAGAGGATGGACCCAGGATCGTCATGGTGGTGCCAAACAATAGGACAAGAGTCAATAGACAGAAACTAATGCACAGGAAGTTCCACCTAAATATGAGGAAGAACTTCTTTACTGTGTGGGTGACCAAGCACTGGAACAGAGAGGCTGTGGAGTCTCCCTCACTGAAGATATTCAAGAACTGTCTGGACAATTTTGTTCAACATGCTCTAGGATGACCCTGCTTCAGCAGAGAGGTTGGACCAGATGACCTGCTATGGTCCCTTCCAATCTTACCCATTCTGTGATTACCTACCTGTAGAATTACTTACATAGAAAAATACTACTCAAATGTTATGAGTAGCCTCAAGGAGAAAAGTACATACACATGGCTAGGCTTCGCAAACGAAGATTTGAGGAAAAGTAAGATTGTCTAATACTGCATACACTTATGTTTATGAGTTATATTTGAATTTTCTAATTATGTTCTTATAAAATAATAATTAAGAGCAGTTTATACTTGTAAATACAGTGTTTTCTTCTTTTCTACTTTACCAAAATTAGAAAAAAAAAGCAACTTTCATTTACGATCAGACCTAGATGACTGTCTAAATAAAAATCACTGCATGAAAATTTGTTAAAGAAGGATCTGTTTCATGTTAATGAAATCCGTGCATAAACTCTTTATTTTTATCCTGACACCAAAGGGAAAATACAGATGGAATGAATTAAGGTAGAATGTGGCTAGGGAGCAAATTTAGTCACAGATAAAGACACCGACTCACAAGGAACAGAATCAGAATAGTCATCATTAGAGCAAAGTCCTTTGTCTGCACAAAACCCCAGCAGCCTATGCAGTCTGTCTCACACTGTTCTACCAGCAGGGCTCAATTTTGGCTCAGAAGATCCATTATCAGCTCAGATGGAATAAAGCTATTTCTGTGCAGTCCCTGGTCTGTCCAGTGAGATTGGTAAGGAGGGTGTCACTAAGTAGTTGTTGGAATGGTAGCAGTAGGGATGCCCGCTTGGAGTTGAATTGATGCCTACAGCACATCTTTATCTTGAGTGTGTGTTGGAACTGAGCCAGTGGCTGAAATACTCTGATAAAGAAGCATCTGCATCAGAGTTAAAAACTATTGGCAGCCAAGAAAAGTAAGACAACATGATGGGAAGAGAAAAACAAAAATAATAAACTGCATTCTATTATAAAAAGGTTTCTTAATATGTGAGGTAACCATCCATAGCTCGCATGCACAAGGGTATAAGAGAAACTGCCCCCATCAGCTTTAGCATTATTTTTTAAGAGAGAAAAGTCTTACCTTTAAACAAATGTCTAATTTCAGTTCTACATAGAGAACTGTCATTATGATATTACCATACGACCGAATTGCCATTGGGAATGGTATTACCCAATTTAGTGCTCCTGCTGAAAGACCCCAAACCATACATCACTCACTCAATCACTCTCCCCTCCCCCTCGCCTTTTCCCCTGTGGCTGTCTGGAGAGGAGAATTGGAGGCACAAGAGGTAAAGATCATGGATAGAGATAAGAACAACTTACCAGAAACAGCAATGAAATAGGAAAACGAACAATAATAGCAACAATATTAATAACAGAGAATACAAGAGAGGCGAACAATTCACCATGCTACCCTGACCCAGAAGGGACCCCTTTTCCTGTCATAAAATGATGTGAGGTGGTATAGAATAACCTCCGAGTCTCAGCCATGTGCCCTCCTGGCTACTGCAAAACTTCCCCCTGTCTTGGCCAAAACCACAACAAGAATTCAAAGCCATACACATTTATGAAAAAATTTTCTGATCCTACTCCACTGGGTCTGGCTGAGATGGAGTTAGTTCTCCCCAGAGAAAGCCTTACAGTTCCTGTATTGTTCCAGTAGCTAGAACAGTATTGGTAATACACTGGTGTTTTGGCTACTGCTGAGCAGTGCTGGTCCAGCATCATCACTGTCTCTCCAATATTTCACCTTCTCACTAGTGGCCTGGGTGGACAAAATCTTGGGAGAAGACACAACCAGGACAGCTGACTCAACCTGACAAAAGTGATACTGAATGCTGTATGATGTCAGTTCAAATATTAAAGCTAAGAAAGGAGGAGTAAGGTGAGACATTTGTTATTTTATGATATTTTCCTTCTGGAACATCCACTATATGTGCTGAAGCCCTGCTTCCTGAGAAGTGGCTGGAAATAGCTTGCTGATGGGAAGTAGAAAATAAAATCTTTGGGGTTTTTTTCCCTTTGTTTGTATGCTCACAACCTTTCAGTTTTGCTTTAGTAAACTGCTTTATCTCAATCGATGATTTGTTTTCTGACTTATTTTCTCTCCCCTGTCCAGCTGAAAAGGGGGAGCGATAGAGTGGCTTGGTGGGCCACAACATCCAGTCAGGGTCAACCCACCACACCTGCCCAGTAGATTTCTTACGGCAGGGAAATTAACAACTGAGATCTTCATATACAACATATTGTGTATTAGTGTAAACTTTAAATATGAACTCATAAATAATATTTTCAAAATTTATAGTATAAAACAAGTCAAAACAAGAAGAAAAAAATATTATGTACCTATATTATTTACCATTATAACCTATTTTCCTCCTTTGTTTCAAGTCCTGGATAGTATTTTAGGCATATCTACTTTTTTCTGTACATAAACTCATATAAATACAACAGTGTGTTCTGCATCTAAGCTTATAAACTCTGAATTCTATATCTGAGTTTATAAACTCTGAAAAGTGGGAAGCTATCCAAGTTCCAATATAATACCTCACTGATTTGGTTGTGATTTTGAAGCTAGAATTGTCTTATTTTTAACACCCTCAGAATGTAATCCAGAAGAAGCCAGACTTATGTGCAGCCTACTGGCAAGACTTCTGATGATTTTCTCATAACTATCAAGACATCGTGTTCGATTTCAATATGATTTAGAATTTTTTATTCCCCTAGTCTTAAAAAAAAAAAAAATCATCTTGTACACTACCCAGAATATTATCAATGTAAAACCTGAACATCATCTGAGGTCCAGATTTAATCATCTGATATGTTTTCTGTCATTCAACATATTTTTAAAAATCAACTGTTTTTTATTATGGTTGTGCTCCTCAATCTTCTTTTACAGTCATAAGTATTGTCTAGCTATTTCTACATTACACTCTACTTCGTCCATTTTGTTTTAAGAAATCAAATAAAAGTTACATAGTAGAATATTAAACTCAAAGGGGCTTCTAGGTCATGGATCCCTTCTTCCTCTCATCACAGTTAACCACTTAGCATAATGCACTTCATAAATTAATTTACCTCTGCCTTAATGGTACCTAGCTTTTTTTCTATTTGTTTGTTGGGTTTCTTTTCTTTTGTTTAGGAGGCTGTGTTGTTTCTTCATTTGCTTTTGTTTCTACTGCTCCTGTTAAATACTTTCTCCAAAATTCATTCCTCAATTACATACTTTCTCTGTCAAGGTTACATTGATTACTCACAGCTATTCTATACCCATCTATTCTTGTGCCAACATTGTCTGTTACCTAGATAGCTCTTTTATGTCCCTGCGGTTTCTCACTGATTTATTTATAAGCAACAATTATATTCCCTCTCATCCTTAGTTTTTTCAGACAAAACAAGTTTTGCTCATTTTGTGTCCTTTTTCTTCTAAAGGTCCCAGTAGTCCTTCTCTTTCTTAAAATAATTGGATAAGGTGAAGATACAGTGATTGTCCCATATTCATTAGATAGCTTGAAGGATGCATACGTATGTTGGTAGAACATTTTTGTTAACGGTAGACAAGCACTGGGACTTTGAACAACTGGGTTATCCAATTATATTTATTTGCTGATGGACCAAGTAATGCAATAAAAATAGCTGTGGAGTATAGGAGGTGGTCAATTGGTATCATAACATGGTAAATCATGACAATATTATGCTCCTAACTGTTATAGTTCTAATTTTCTGCAATGAACATTCACTATATATGAAACTTTTAATAGTTACCAGACACATAAATATTTTGTGAATTTAATCAGTGTGTATATTTATTTCATGCAATGGAATTAAATATAATCCTTCTAGAAAATCATAGTAGTTGTGTAATAGCTCTGATAACTAAAAAACTACTATGGAATTTGAATTATTTCTCTGACCATACTTCTATGCTGACAGGTAACCATTATGAGCAAGAAAATGATATATTACTTTACGTTGTCCTGAGAGTCTTTGTATATATTTCTTTTACCAGGGACAGTTGCAATTTAATAGTGCATTAAAATACCATGTGGTGTGCCATTTGTCATGTAGTATTTTTATATAATCTAAGCTATAATTTCCTGTTTGAACCCTAATTAATCTAACAGCCACCTCATTAACTTTTAGGAAAGCCTTACTCTAACTTAAGCTTAATTATTTAGCACTTTTGGCCTCATTGCTACACTACCTACATATGTGCTTATTTTTGTCTATTTATAAGATCCTCTTATAAGTGAAAATTAATTAATGAGTAAAGAAAGTTTTGTATACCAGAAGGTGATATTAAGTATATGATTTGTTTTTTTTTAATAAGAAAAGAAAGAAGAGACAGAGCTATGACAAAGAGGATTTCTTTATGTCTACATAAATAGCCTCAGTGCAACTTTACCTATTCCCCTCAGTCTTCTTTCTCAGGCAAAGGACAGAACAGATACTGTTAAGGGGCAGTCACCTTCTAGTATACTCATCTGACACACTGAATAAATTATGCATTCTCTGCAACTTGTAAAATGATAGTTTGTAAAATCAGATGTAGATCTCTACAGTCTAGATTCTAAAATAAGGAAAGATGAATCCCATCTAAGTTGTGTTTATTCTCACCATATCACATAAATCATATGTATATTCATACACACAACTATATAATTATGTTTATTTGATAGGCTTAATTACATCTGCAGCTGGTCAAATATTACAGAAATAGTGTTTTTTTATCAGTAACTGCTACCACTTTAAAGCAGAAACTTTGAGTAATAATATTGATAATTTATTTGGAATACTTCCTTCCTTCCTTCCTTCCCTCCCTCCCTTCTTGCCTCCCTTCTTCTTTCTTTCCCCCCTTTCCTCCTTTCCTTCTTGACTGCCTGCCTGCTCTCCTTTCATGTCCTCAGTTGCTCAGTTTTAAAAAATGTTTGATTGTATTGACTAATTTTTTTTTCTTATTTTGACATTTCAAGGTATAGAAATATATTTTCATAGATTTTTTTTTTTTAATGTAATGGAAAAAATCCTTTCCTTAGCATAAGACATATTTTAAAAAGGTCAACATAGATGAAACATTAACTAAAAACAAGCTTTTTTTTTTTACTATTAAGATGCAGGGTTTCTTTTGTTATATTTATTTGGTTTCTTTCCATGAGTTGTAAAAAGTAAGTAACTAATTTTTAGCTCATAAAACCATCAGTGAAATCATATTTGCTAGCCCTAGTGTTTTTCCTACTATGTGATCTGTTCTGTGTTGCTCAATTTCTTCATCTAAAGACAAAACTAAATCTACTTGCATAAAATGCTTATTTGTATGTGAAATTTAAAGCTTGGTCTCTGAGCCATAATGATTCCTGTGCCCACTCACAGGCTGATGGAAGTTACAAAGCATGCCTTTTTATGGCTGTTTTAACAATTCTGCCTGGCTCTTAAAAATTAATAAAATCATGTGGATGTTCAGTATATATATATTGTGACTAAGTCAGCAAAAACAGGGTAAGCAGTGTAGCTCTGCCTCTCTTTCAAATCTGAACCATCTATCAAGTTGGCTTATGATTGATTTTCTCTAAAACTTTCTGCATTGCAGTGCTGTGGCAGCACTCTGTTTTTACAGTGTCTTTTTTTTTTTCTTGTGCTCCAGCTGGACTCAGAGTGCAATTCAGCAGCTGGTGCAAATTGTCATTCCTCCCCTTGATGGACAGGATGATGAGAACAGACATTGAGGATTTGTCCTTCAGACTTTGCCTCAGTATCTGAGGCTCAAATTTGCAATTCTAAAATACTAAAACCTAATAATCCATGTTCTTCCATTTCTCCACTCATATATTGAACACTAATTGAGGGTACTTTTAGACACCTAACTCCTCTTTTCTTCTCTTTTCTAAGTCTCAAGCACCTATTAAAATGCAGTATTTCCAGGATGCATTTTAATATTTTCTAGATGATTTGAAACTGTCAGATAAGAATGCTTGTTTTATTTTTCACACTGGATAAAACTGTTTTAATGTTAATTAAGAAAAAGGCTTCTTGATGTTTTGTGGTTTGTTTGCTTTTTTCTTCTCTTTGTAACACAAATTCCATCAGTATTGATGCAAAATTCACAGTATTGTATAGTTATTATCACAATGAAAACTGAATATATTCATGGCTGGAGGACACTTGAAACACTCAGAACAAATCACTTGATATTTGTGGGGTTTTGAGCTGTAAATTACAATATATATACAACAGCCTAATTTTCATATACAATATTCCAGTCCCCCATTCCATTTCTTTGATGTTACAAGTAAGAAAATCCTCCCTTAGATGTTGTAAGGTATATGGACCATCTGCGTGTGACTGGCAGACTTGACACAGGACCCAAGGAACCCCATCTCTTCTGAAACACCAATCAGAACTTGGGCAGAAGGTTCTGGAAGCAAACCTAAACCTCGACTACTTGTCTCTATGAGGTATCTTTACATGTCTGCAAGACTTCTGGGCAGAGGATATTCAGGATACAGGGAAAGAGTTTAAATGTGCCACTACGGTTGGTAGCTAAATCCCAGTACAGATAATTTAGGTGATTTGAATCTTACATGCAGTTATTTGGTGCAATTTAGTTATTTAGGAAATGGTAATTAATCTGGTTAAGTGAGATGTATGGAACAGTGCAGACTTCAGGTCAATATACATTATATTACATTTAATCAAGCAATGTTTTTCATTCTGGGAATATTCTGGGAAAACCCTAGTTCTGATGAATTCAATATAATCTTGTTATTAATTTAAAGAAGATTGAAAGAAATAACTTCAGGAGCACACTCTTTCTCTCTACCTTTCTTTCACAGAAAGATACATGCCTTCTTAGAGATAGGCTCACAACAAAAATCACTCTAAAACTTGCTTTACATTTAGGCATATAGAGACACAAACATTAAAGATCAATACGAAAGTAAAAATTCATATTCACAACTACCATGAACCTTGTAATTTGTTTCATTCTCCAGTTTGACTGCTTGCCATCATTTTGTGAGCAGAAGCAACCATTTCCATTCCTTCCATCCAATTTTTCCCACTATCAATTTGAAATATTTCCTTCTCTTCAAGATGTAGACAGGGTATCTATTTGGTTGTCTATATAATCAACAATTTTAAATAGGCTACAGATGTATGTCACAAGAGCAGACAGATGGCAGAAGCAAAGAAATTCAAGTTCTGCAATTGAATTTGTAGCTTTTAACAACAAAACCTTGAATGTTTTATCATTCTGGAGTTAATCAATTTCTTAATAACTAGTGACAAAAAATTGTAATACCAGCAGTACATAAATTACTTCCTAGCAGTGTCCTGTGATGTATTTTTATCCTAAACAATTTTAATTTGTGGACGTTTTGCAAAGAAAATATTAAACGAGTATCATCTATTGGTTTTCAGAGCCATAGGACTCTGAATAAAAAGTAAATTCTCCTATATGTTACTTGACGCTGCAATCTAACATTTACAGAATGCCAGCTTCCTGTTAGAACAAAACGATGACATATTCTTTGTAATCAGTCAAGTTCAGTGCAGTTATATGCAGCTTCATCCAGTTTCTGAGTCTGCAAGAAGCTGTGATTAGCAATTTGTCTGGTTAGCTAATAGAAAAAAAAAATTAAAGACTTGAGATGGATATGAATCCAAAATCAATCAATGCCTGAGGTACGTGTGATAACACAGGTAAAGATTTAAATAAATGTCAAAGTTCCGTAGCTGATTTCTGCCCGTCAGAAGTGTCCCTGCCCATGTGGGATGGAGCAGACCTCTTTCAGGAGCTGTGAGCTGCCACAGCCCAGAGAGTGGGGTGACACTGAAGGGTGCAACATGGGAGTAACTGCACCTCGGGGTGGTTACACATCCTCAGGGATGATTGCTCGACAGCACGTGCATTGTTGGGTATTAGTCAATATCATGTTGCTAATAAATCAGTAAATCACTTTGATGGTTATTTTATTTAAACTGTCTAGTTTTTTCCCTGGAACAGTGTCACCCTTTATCTCTGTGCAGTGATCTATAGGACAATGACACTGATTCTACATTACTGCTATGGAAAATTCCACGTTGTGTAAACTGCCAAAAAAGTTTCTTAAACTGATCAAATTATAAGGTTTTCTGAAATCTCCGTGAATGGATTTGCAAGAGAAATCTATATCAGATTGATGCTGAAACTCACTGCAGTTTAGTGTTTGCAAGAGACAGTAAAACTGGGACCAAGGCCCATGGAACAGAGAATGCAAAATATTAGATTTGTTTCCAGGCATGTGAAAGACAAGAAGATGGTCAGGAACAGTCAATTCATATTACTGAGGTGACATCATGCCTGATTGTCTTTTACAGTGATCTATCAAGGCCATATGGATGGTAGGACAGTGGATGTGATATATCTTCAATTCGGAGGTATTTTCACAATCCTTACCACAGAACTCTCTTGAAAACCAAGGATTTATGAGTTGTATCAGTGTACTGTCAGATGGGATGAAAATTGTCTGAACTGGCAGCCTCAAGGATTAATATTCCATGGTTTGCCATCCATTTGGTGACTGGTAACAAGCAGAGTAGCCCAAAATCAAGGCCTGGGCTGATATTATTCAGTATATGGCAACCGAAATAACAACACGCACAGCAAACCTATGGATGATAACAGATATGAATAGTATCACACTGAGGAGAACACGCCTATCTGCTGGCCACCAGACTACTTTTCTCATAAGATAAATCTGATGTCAAGTTTTGGAAGTCCTGGAGGTATCAGGAAGGTTATGAAGGAAATTTAAGAACATAAAGCCTACCAGCATGGTTTTGGAAGACTCTAAATGACTGAAGAGAGTTGAGAGGCTCTTTTATCCTACCCTTTGAGAATATTTGCTGGACTAAAATTGCCCCAGAAGTCAACATACATGGTTTGTTCTTTTGTTTTTTGGTTTGTTGTTTTTTGGTTTTTTTTTGTTAATAAACTAATACTTATTTGGAATGGAAGGTCAGAGAACCAGAATCCAATAATTAATTAAAACACTAAATTTTAAGAAATAGTGTCTCAATTTCCTCTCTTTCTCCTGCATTGCAGTAGACTCAATCCTGATTCAAACACAGAAGAGTGAAGAGCACAGTCAGGGATGGCATAAAGCTCATGCAAAGGCTCGTGTGAGGTCAGATTTCTTTATAATGAAAATTTCTAGGCATCCTACTGTAGTTACACTGAAACACTTTGATCCTGTACATTTCTCTCAATCCCTTTTCCCCTTTCTCCTTAGCTTTCTCCATTCTTTTTCCTTGACCTAGTTTATATGACAACAGTCACACTAGAACCCTACAGGGCTCAAAAAGTTTTCCCCCTCCTTTTACAACCACAAAGAGGAAGATTGCCCAGGATGAGCTCTGTTCTCACAGAGCTCTGGATATACCTTTGGAAAGGATACTGACAATTCCCTTCAACAAAGAGCAAACATACATAACAGCATAACAGTATATGGTTTCTGAGTGCAGTGTAAAAAAAAATGTGCCCATTTTGTGCCCTCTGTAGTATCTTATTATAATATGTAAATGTAATTTGTACTCTCTGGCTTCTCAGTGAAATATATGGAAGTACACAAAAAGCAACACTGCTGTAGTAAAACAACTCACCAGTTTAACCAACGGCCTCACCAAGCAGTGCAAAATTATGTTAATCTATTCCATGAAGTTATTTTCCTTTAGGAACAAGTACTCTTCAGAAGTTACACTATATTTTCTGACAGTGAATTCCAGCAACTCACTGCCAATTACTGCAAATACTTTTGTTGACCTACTTGGCAAGCCACTAGAGATCAAACTACACTTAGAGCAAACCAGCCATAAAAAAAGGTTATTCTTCTCTTATCCTTCTTCTCAAGCTCTAATTCCTCTGCTAGCTTAATTGATGTTTACTTGGGTTGCATTAGGTTTACCTTAAGCAAATCCTTTTTTTCCACTGTTTGACAATCCTCAATCGGACTGGGCTGTTCTTTCTTTTGCTCTACCACAGTGACTAGAAACATAAACATTTTGCAAGGACATCGTCCTTCAGAGCAGACTGAAATGTCACAAAGGAGTTTACAGTTTCATTTTGTTGTCTTTTGTTGTTATTTAGATAACACTTTGTGTCATTTTAGCAGTAGTCTTAAAGTGACAGGATTAAAACAAATTTCTAACCCTTCAATCAGTAGAACAAAAATTAGCTTTTTATTCATCTGGCTTTAAATCTGTTCACAGTCTTTATATTTTTCTTAGAGTTTGGGGTTTTGTTGTGTTTTGTTGGATTTTTTTTTTCTGGAGTATTATAGCTGTCAAATATTTTTTCTGGAAAAAATATTCATAAAAATACTCATAAAATTCAAAATGCTCAAAATATTCATAAAAATATTCATAAAAATATTCATAAAAATATTCATAAAAATATTTTTGAGCAAATTTTTAACAGCCAGCAAGAGTAGCCATAATACAACAAAATATTAAATAGAGGAAAAACCTACTCCTATGCCAAATGCGTTCTCTAGATCTCATTTCAGATAGAATTTTCTTTTTGGAAACTGCCTTTTTGTGAAAGAAGTGAAATATCATAGACAAGAGATGTCTGTTACAGTTGTTCAAGCTCCGCTACAAATTTGATCTTAATTACTCATACAGTACAGATTATTTTTTCCAATTGAATGGTTGACCCAGAATAAATAAAAAAATGCAAAAAACAAATATTGGATATAAATATATATTATATATATAAGTAAACTGGTAAAGGTTGCAATATATGTATGTTCTTGGAAAGCAAATCAGAAAGTAAAAACAATCATTGGAATTAAAAAAAAAATCTCCACCTCTAGTTTAATTACAAGTAAAAAATATTTTTCTTATTTTAAGTGCTGCTATTATTTTCATATTCCAGTGATAAATTGTCCATTTGAAAATTCAGGGCTAGCAATTGAGATTGGGTAAATATGTTAGAAAATGGAGAGATTAAGTTAGAAAAAGGAAAGATCTATTGTGACATCACCGAGAAAATGCTCTATAAGACAAATGTTTCAGTGTTAATATCTTCTATTTGCTATCTTCACAGTAAAACAATAAACCATGGCAAATCTGAAAATCTGGGACAACCATTTCAGTCCCATTTGTAAAAAATGATACCAGAATTTAATGCTGCTCTTTCTTTGTAGGATTCAGATTTACCTCACGTACCTTTCTGTACCTAAAGTATAGGAACTGGGATGTGATTTTACCTTTAATTATATCTTAACTTTAATTATACAAATATGAGGTTTCTAATATGAACTGAACATTTGTGTTTCCTTAAAAAAATCTCTAAATACCACGCCTGTAAAGCAATGTGCGTCCTCCTAGATAGAGATCCCATAACAAAGCCTAGAATCTAAGTTAGACTAGAGAAGAGTAATCTGCTTGTCTCTACCTGGATCCTTGCTGCCTTTGATTGCCTGCACCCAAAGGAGTAAAGGAAAAACCTCACCCTTACTAAATAGCATCTGAAGGCTTGTTAGAAATTTTGTAGTACCTAAAATGACCGTAAAGGTGTAGGCCAGTGAAATGAATCCTGTTAAATATGCAATGTGTCATAAAGATAAAAATTAATGTCTTATCCTATGGACTGTTTCTACAACAAAAGAAAACTCACTTCTGAATGAGAATTCATTCTGTCCTAAGATGACTCAGCTTGTATAGTCCAGCATTTTGTGATGGTATAAATAATTTTATGAAAGTGCCTAGAACTGAAGGGACTCCTACAACTAACTTGAAGTAAGCATGCAATCTGGGCTCATTTTGTAGGCTGTGATGCAAAACTATGACAAAATTGCTTTCACTTTTGATACTCTAATACAAGTCCATAACATGGTGTAGGATTAAGAGTGGCTAGTTGCCTATATAAAATAAGCTGTATGTAATATTATACGTGTTTTATTTCTGCAGTGCTCTTAGCAAGTCACAGTTCAAGAGACTTACCCTAGGGTGAGGAGGAGGAGGGGTCATTTTTTTCTCAGTGTGATCTTAAAGGACAAACAAAAAAATACACTTTGTATTTACATAAAATATATGTAAGATTTTTAAAATATTTAAGAACAGAAAAAATATTATCTGAGTGGGAACAGAGACTGAGTTCACTGGGGTAGAAATCTAAGCTGAATGCTGTTCTTGAAAGAAAGGAGAATTAGTATTCAAGACCTTTATTACTCTCTTTCTTTTAATAATATGTTTTATTCTTGCAGTGGGAATGGATGGTGAATAGCTTTATAGCAATGTTTATAAATATGATTTGATAATTAAAAAAATAAAATCTACTTTATTACATTCACTAAAAATAATTTGTGGAATACAAACAAATGTACAAATGCTGGTATTAAAAGCATCTGCTTCTCTTTTAACTGCAATTTCTGAAATCCCTTGGAATATATTAAGTCAGTTTTCTCCATTTTGCTGCAACAGAGAGACAGTCACTATTAACTTGCTACTACCTAGAACATACCTTAAAAGAAAGAAATTACTAAAATGGAGTAATTGCTAGCTTTCTGTAGTATTTCTAAACTAGCTGCATTTAACACAAATTCCTGAGGTTGAAATTATAAAGCTATTTCTTCATTCTCAAAAGGAAAATCTTGTAGGCAGTTGAAAGCTCTCTTTTCAGGCAGACTTAAAACTTTCGAAGAGAAACACATTGATTTGAAAAATGAGGTAAATATTTTTCTTGTTTTAAAGAAAATTAGAAATATTTAAATATATACACATGATCAATTGTTCACTGAAGCCTTTGCACATGTATAATTTAGCAAAATGGCTGCATATCTCTTTTTGAGAGGATGCAGAAAAAGACTTTTCTATTGCAAAAATCCCTTTACTTCCTCTCGTCCCTGAGAGACATTGAATCATAATGTATTTCTTTTGTGAAAATAATCATGGCTGAATTTGGGAGGCAGGAAAAATTGTTTGGAAACCTCGGTTGCTGGGTGTGTCACTTTCTTATGATTAGTATCACAGTAGTGGTATGTCTTCTGCAAGTATTAGCTGCTCTGAGGGGAAAACATGCATACAGGTGTAGACTTAGTAAGTGGATGTCATATTATATTTTTTCTTCTTTTGCACTCTTCAATCATACATATTATATATCATTGAGTCCAAAATTGAAAAAAGAAACCTAATATGCTGAAACCGGTGAAACACTGTAATCAAATGGAACCAAACAGGAAAATTATGATATAATTATTGATAGCATAACAACGGTGAGACATCCTTGTTCCCAAGGGATACAGAATTTTTCGTAGTCTGACATAATAAAGCAATGGAGTGGAAGTAACAAGATTCACAGATGCTAGGTAGGGTTTCAATAGCCTGGAGGCCCCTCGTGGCTGAAGATTTGGCAGCATTATCTGAATACCGGTGATTTGTGAAAAGACCAAGTTAATTCTCCACTCAAGCATTTGCTTTTTAAGGCAAAACTTGCTTCCTAAAGGAAGGAAGGAGCAAGGTGAATATTTTTTTTTCTTTTTTTCACCTTAAGTTTAATGGTTTTATAGATATGGTATGGCAGAGACAGTAATATCTCCTTTTACTGCCCATCACACTTTTCTGCCAGCATCATATTGTTATTACTCCCAAATACTAACAATATTAAGTTCATATACTACTACTGTCTTGATCAATATTGATTACTACAAAAAAAGAGGCACTGAATCTGTTGAAAGAAACCCTTGATTGTTTATTATACATTCTAATTTGTACAATTCCTAAACACAGAAAGTTCAATGAAAACAAGGCAAAACATAACTAGCTAAGTGTGTTTCTCTCTTAAATTGGAAGAGGAGAGGAGAGTGGATGAAAGCAGGAAAGAGGATGCCATTTTTTCTATCAAGTATTGCGATTTTGAATTAAAAACTCTTAAATCATTGAAGTGAAATTATAACAAAACTGTAGACCATGCTGCATGTCTGAAACAATTGATTAATTGCAGTATATGTAACGTATAGCCTCACCAAGGAGCCTGGGGTCCTTTCCTCAATCACTTTCTCCACTACTAGAAAAATCAAAATAGGGGCCAAACCCAGAAATTCTGACTTTACAAAATAAATATAATAGAACTGCTTAGAATATTGTCACTCTTACGTACATAATATTTTGTCTAAGCAAATATTGTACATAAATATATAAGTCTGCATTTTGTTCTCAAATTTGCATGTGTATGTTAAAAGTTTTATTGTAAGATATGTGAATTGATAATATGTTCTGAAAAATTCTGAAACATTTTATATAATTACACAAAATCTGATAATTATAGTTATAAACTATATGTCTTTGAATCTCCAGGATTTCTCTACGGAATAAGATTGCTACATTGATGTGTTAACCATTGCTGTTGAGGAAAAGCTGGCAAATATATCTAGTAATACAAGTTTTAAATATAATCTTTCTCCAAAAAAATTATTCTTTTATCTGTTTGTTTTGTCTTTGAGAGCATTCTGTATAGCAAATTGCAGTGTAAAGAGAGAGAAAACTTTTTATGTATTCTTTTTACAAAGAAAATCATGGCTATTTTAGTTTCCAAACTCTGAAGTAAATATTTAGATCTAATTTTTCACAGGTAGATAATTAATTACCACAGATTAAATGAGTTAGTGGGGAATGAATGCAAAATTATAGCTGTGTAACATTTGGTATGCAAAATTCTGTAGGGACCTACTTTTGAATATTACATAAATGTTTTCAAATCAGGTACATTTAAATGATTTCAATTTAAGATATTCTCTTAAACTTAACAGCTGCATCATTTCTGGAATGAGTCTCTACAGGCTCATCAGCCTGAATAAAAAATTCAGATGACCATTAATTATCTTGAATAAAAACCTGGTAGTTCCCTTTTTTACTCACAGTGAGAGAGAACAGCTATATTTGATTAATGACGAACTACAAGACACAAATAATATGTCATCATAACAAAGATATGCTTCTTGACTATCTGTATTAAGTAAATTTAAAAAAATGACTAGTGCTTCTGTAGAATCCAATTTTACATGTTCAGTTTGGAAGATCTTGAAGCATTCCTTGATTAAGTCTGAAGAAGGTCTTTGGTTTTCTAATGGGAATGTACTCGAAACATGTGGGATCCAGAAACACTGTGTTGTAGTCATCATAACAGTGAGAGGAGCCTTCAGAGTAGAGCTCAGCACTTCCTAGCTGAGTGCAACTTAGGAACCCACTGAGAAGATGCAAAATTCACGTCTTATTTCAGTGTCATGGTAATTTAGAAAAAAAAAAAGGAAGAGCATTGTCTAGTTTTTTTCTAGTTTTACCTGCCTTTTTGTACCTGCATCTGTATGCCATTCTTCAGGTATATTTAGAGCTTGCTTAACACCTGAGTGTCATTTTAATTCAAAAAAATCCCAAAAAGCTTCACTTCTGCTTCCCACTATTAAAAATATTTCATTAGTGTTTTCATACTCTTAGTAGGCAATGTTCCATGGGCTAAAGGACTTGCTTTAAAGGGTACAGGACAAATAGGGAAACTGTTTGAATTTTTTAATGTTAAGAACTCACTTCTCACTCTAGTCTCCTTAACTGGTAAAATTTTAGCTTATACTATGCTTGTTTTTTACATCATGATGCAAGGGCATGTCACCCAAAGAAGTTTACAAAAAAGAAAAAAAAATTGTTGAAATTTAAATGAATAAAAATGACTAAAAGGTACCACTGTAAAAAAGCTATCATTATTATGTATGATTATAAACATCTCTGTCCAATACAAAACTTCTATAGAGGAAAACAATCCAAACTAGTATGTGCAAAAAGCAGTCACTGCTGTCTGGCCTTGGGGACAAGGTCCTGGACTGCTTTAGTTTGGTAGTATTAACATAATATATATGGTCTTCCGTGTGTGAATTAGTAATTATTGGTATTGAAGGTGATTTTAACTACATTTTTGCTGTTGGGATACCTAAATTACACCTAATTCCTATTTCAGATGGCATTGTGGTGGTCTGAATCTCACCTCAGGTCAAAACAAGAATCATGTCATGTGTCTTTTGTTAACAGAATGATCTTACGCCTTGTCCTGAAAGGCAAATTTTGTTTCATCGTAGTAAATGTTCCTGTCTGAAGGGTATCCTTTATTAGATTTGTAATGATACAGCAGTCTCTGTGCTCCCTATATTTCCTATGAATTTGGCATATAGTAAATAGTTATTAAAAGCTTGAAAATTTGTGAACTATTGTAGAAATATAATAGCCATACACTCCTCGGTTTTACTAATATAAACAGTCAAATGCAAAATACTTTTTTATTTTTCTTGAAGTTTTCTACTATCATTTGTGAGCTTTTTTTTTGAAAACATGATGAAACATTTACTTACCTGCTTTATAAGAGTCCCACGGAATAGGAGGATAATCAGGAGTAAGGCTACAGCTAGTGAAACTGTTTCTCAACAAATTCGAGATTACCTGAGAAATTTGAAATAGAATGTCACTCCCATTAAAGTCTTCACAGATTTTGGTTTCAACAGGCCACTCTTGTTTGGAAAGTTACATGGGGAAAGTATTTGGTGCATAAATTCAGTAAAGAGATTTATGATAAAAGAAATGGCTTTAAAATGGTTACTTTTAGCAAAAAAAACCACAAGTGTCCATATTTTTGTTACAAGATATACTCTACTAAGAAGACAAAATAGGAAAACTACCACAATTTTATTCTAAGGAAACACTGAAATCTATAGTAAACTGTTCAAAGAGAGCTATCCTTACCAGTGGTAAGTTTAGAATGTTCAGAATGTTAAGTTTCCTTTTTTTCGCAGAAGAAACACTCAGCACAACACTAAAAAAATGACATTAAATAGCAAAAGTACATTGCTTGTTCATCTGCATATAATCCTCTCTGTTTTTATTCTTCTTTTAGATATGATGAAACAACACACATCTTTGTTCTCAATCAGCATAGATTTTTCCAAGTATTGAACTCCTGCATTCACAGTTTGTAGCAGAACTTCTCAAACAGAAGAATATACAGTGGTTTTGAGTTGACATGAGAGGCAAGAGCATGTCTAAAAAGAGTGTGTAATATTAATTTTATTTATTCATTTAAGCTAATGGCATGAATTCTGGACCATAGTTTTTTTGAAGGTACTCAGGTTGATTGTAAGTCAGCTTTGTTTCTTTTGGTAGAACAGTTCTTCAGGGAACCAGCTTTTAATGAGTTTTCTATTGTTGCCCTTTTTATCTTACTAAGGTTCTTACCATTTTTAAATGTCCTTAAAACTCATGTATTTCAGTAATACAACAGAAGCAGTTATGCAGCTGTGGTTTCCAAGAAGCCTCTTTTGCATTAATTGTCTGTTGCATTAATTTTTTTTTCATAGTCAAGCAGAGGGGTTTTTTTAAATGTGTGACCTCTACAGTAAAATATCTTGTTTTCAGAACCTGTTCATGAAATAATTGTCTCCCAGCCAATATTTGCATTTCAACAGCAAATTATCATCCTTGTGTGTCAGTTCCCATATTAAAAAAAAAAAAAAAAAATTACAAGAAAAGCTCTTATAACTTCTCAGATGACTTTAAGAATTGTTAACAATTTGCAGCTATGTTGAAGTGTGAAATCTCAGTTCAAGGCCCCAAAGGCTTTACAGCAGTAATTGTAACATATAGCATCTAAAGGTCAGGGTATATTTCATGAAAGCCCATTGATGACAGCTGTCATTACAACTTCACTACCAAGAAAACTGTAGTTATGAAGGCAATCAGGGGGAATAGAAGGCATTTAACTACCAAAGGTTTATTGCTGGTGCTATTTTTACATGTTAGTTCTGCTTACAAAAAGGCCAGTGACCAAGATAATTCATGAGAATGTCTGTTAATGACTGACAGGTCCTGCTCTTATTTCAGCTTAAAATTAGTCAATTTAATTATTCAAGCACTAGAGGTGATTCGTTACAAGGCAGGCAATAATAGAAGCTATAAAATATATTTCTTACAGAAAGCTGATAACCTGATCAATTATCTCAACAATTTCAAAAATAGTCATATGTGAACACAGAATTTGAAAGAAATCCAGTGACAGTTGATGCAGTTCCTGTTATGTCTGGTCAGCAATCCAATTAAAATTTTGTTCCGTGCTTGATTATAATAACAATAACAACCATGATTCTTATAATGGCTATTGCTATTAAAACTACAATTATTGTACTTTCACTTTAACAGTTCCTAAACAATGAGAGAGAAAAAGGCAAAAGGCATGCAATCACCAATGCAAACCTAGCTTAGATGAAAGTTTCAGTAATGTTGGAATTTTTCCACCTCACTATTTTAAGGGTGCTTACCAATGTTCCTTTCTAAATCCTCTATTGCCTTATTGCCTTAATTGCATAGATTTTATTACATAAAATGGTCTTTCTGTAATTCCACAAGATGATTCTTTTCACTGCAATATTATATATAATATTCTTGTTATTGTTATTATTTTGACTGTTGTTTTTATTATTATTTCAAAAGTTGGCATACTACAGTTTTGGTTCTAAATAAACATGCATATGGAATTTTATTTTGCTTCAATTTTCCTGAGTTTGTAATCTCAAGAAGAGTCTGAAGTGAAAGACTCATCTACCCTGTCTTCTGAAGGTATCATACATAGTCTTCCTAGTCTGTATTTCTTATAATAATTTAAAAAATTCTATAGTATCTTTGTATTCTTTTCTGTAGCTTTGCCTGTGATGGTGATTCTTTCCTCTGACTTGTAGCCTGTATTTTCTGAGTAGCAAGTATTAAATAATTCTAACAACTTTGACATGATATAATATATAGAGTAATGAGCAGAAATTTATCCTGGACCAATTTGGTAAATCCTCATAATTAAACTTCTCTGGGACCTGGCTAGATATCCTTCATTTGAGGTTTATATCTTCTCTATCACTTTTTTTCTTTAATACATCTAGTACAATATAGTTTTCAGCAACAAAATGCTCAGCTTCTTTTCCTTTTTTTTCATCCTTTTGCAAGGTATGTATAATTTCCTAAATGATTGTTTTTCTAAAAAAAAAAATCCAGATACACTTTTTAATCTTTAAATCCCTTTACAACACTTGGTCCTCTTTTTATAATGGCTTACTATTATTAAAATCATATTTTTCACTTAGTTTTGCTACAGCATCTAATCAGTCTGGATAGGAGCCTACCCGTTAAATTTCTGAAATCTCTATGGATTAAGTAGTCATCCAGCTCCCTCCATTCTTAGCCAAAGGGGAAAAAAATTAGGGAACAAATCACGGTGTGTATTCCTTTAGTGTGCAATGAGTTGCTCCTTCTAAAATGCATATTTTTCTCTTTTGCCTAAGGAAGCACAGACTAAGATTAATCTGCAAGTTGGGTAGTTATATTTGGTCTGGTGAAGTGCGCCCTTATCTTTCACAGAAGCTAAGACCACAAACTATTAATTTATTTATTCATTTTTAAAATTTCTCTTAATATTTTTATCTCCACCTTATCAGGAAAGAAAAACTTGTCCATGAGATTTTACTGCATGTAACAATATCTCATTTTCCCCTGATACTTTTGACTTAAAAAAAAAAGAAAAAGACATCCCCCCAACCCAAAAACCAGGAAAAAAACAATCACAAACAAAATGCCATCAATTTTTATCTGAATGTCATTCTCACATCTTTCTGAAATACATTTGAACAATAAATGACTTCAGATCATGGACATGAAATGTATTTGTAAAAAGCATTTAAACAAAAATTATTGTAGGTTATATACCTGTCTCTTTGAATTCTCTTAGCATTGCAGACAATGATAAAATAAAGAACAAAGATGACATAGAATTTTTCCAAAAACTCCCACTGTATCTGATTCATTTTGGTACAGTTTTAACTCAGCAGTTAAAGCATAATGTGCATTTTCCTTTTCTACTCCACAGAATTTCTGCCAATAGCTAATGGCATTTTATCAATTTAAATGCACTTGTAATCCTGGAACATTACCTGGGTTTTGTTGTTTTTTTGCTATCCTAGTCAGTTTACATGCTGAAATTTTTAGTGCAGCTTTAAGCCACCAGATAAACCTCCCAGCACTGTAAAATTCTTCCTTCTCATGAGAAAGTACAAGATTAGTTTAAATACATTCAATTGATGTAATTTCAGAGAGTATACACCAGACTACGGGCAAATCCACAGGTCTACATTTAGTAAGTCACACATCCTTTTCCTGAAGAAGATCTGCCTTTCATCTTCCACAGAATCTTTAAGGTTGGAAAAGACCTCCAAGACCATCAAGTCCAACCTTTGACCAAATATCCCTGTGTCCACTAAACCATATCGCAAAGTGCCGCGTCTACTCATGTGTTGGTTTTGGCTGGGGTAGAGTTAATTTTTTTCACAGTGGATGGTATGAGGCTGTGTTTTGAATTTGTGTTGAACACAAAGTTGATAATATAGAAATGTTTTTGTTATTGCTGAGCAGAGATTACACTGAGCCAAAGCCTTTTCTACTTTTCGTACTGCCACGCTGGCATGAAAGTTGTGGGTGCACGGGAGACTGGGAGGAGACACAGCCAGGCCAGGTGATCCCAACTGACCAAAGGGATATTTCACACCATATGACATCACACTCAATATATTAAGTGGGAGGAAGAAGGAGGAAGAGGGGGGATGTTTGGAGGGATGGCATTTGCTTTCCCATCTTTGCACGTGATGGGCCCTGCTCTACCAAAGGTGGCTGAACACCCGCCTACACTTGGGAAACAGTGAATCAATTTCTTCTTTTGTTTTGCTTGCATGTGAGGCTTCTGCTTTCCCTATTAAACTGTCTTTATCTCAACCCACAAGTTTTCCATATTCTCTCTTCAATCCTGTCGTTGAGGGAGGCAGTGTGTAGCTGCATGATATTTGGCGGCTTGCTGTTTTCAGAATACTTCCAGAGATGGAAGCTCCACCACTTCCCTGGAAAGCCTGTTCCAATGCTTAACTAATTGCATATATATAATTAGTTTTCTTTTTTTTTCCCTTTTTTTTTGGTGATAAATATATTTAAAACTGAAAATATAAATTATCCCCACCTTTCAAGCAATACTTATGGATTCTATTATTTTTTGGTGTTTACCAATTAGCTAACTTTCTCAGTCTGCTTTGTAAATTGTAATCACTTTGATTAATAACCTCATCTTATTCACTAGTTTGTTTTCAACTTACTTTGGCAAAGGATTACACGGTGCCTTTTTTCCCCATAGATCTTTTAAAAAATCAAGCACAGTCTGTTTATTTCTTACTATATTATTTTTATTCCTGTGGTCTGATTGCCTGAAGAAATCCCTCTGGTCATCTTCAAACATATTTTGATGTTAGTATTGTTTGTCTGTGCATGTCTCAAGTTCTCTAGACTGTATCAATAGCTCGTGTTTCAACTTTTCATTAACATCTTTATGTGATTCAGATTCTCTCTACAGTTCTACTAGTTTCAGTACAGTTTTCAGTTTCTTCTTCTTTATCTCATCCAGATGGTGTAACATTCAGTAAACTGTTGGACCGTCAGGCTAATTTAAGTCTACTCTGTAATTCTTGTTTTACAGCATCCCACAGATCTCGTGTCTTTCACAGTTTTCAAATTAGATAATAATAAAGCTTTTGCAAACTTACTAGGTCCTTAATACCTATCATTTTAAGGTACTAACAGACTTTCTGGGTACATTTCTAGGCATATTTTTTCTATTTCTAAGAGCACATATCATATTTTCAGTAACATGATCAGTATATATTATGGGGTTTCTTTTTGTTTGGTTGTTGTTTTTTTCATGCAGTCCTCAATGTTCTTCTTTTCTTGATTACAATCTGTATGATGATCACATGAGAGAGAGGTACCTCTAGTATAAAAAACTTGACATTATATACAACTTTTCTGGGGTTTAGCATACTTTTCTGTTTGTGTCTTTTCAATTTTTTTTTTTATTTTTTTATTTTTATGCTATTTGAGAGAGAAATCTTGCACCAGATAGAAACTAGAGAGGCAGTTATCAAGCACTATTTGGAAACTTTCAGAATTTATATTCTTTATCAAACATACCCAAATTTTATTTTGTGGTAATAACCAGCAGTTTATGAATTAGGTATTATTATCACTGAGGTAAAAAATTTTTCACTAACTTGGGCATCACTGATTTTTAAGATTTGCTCACTGTGACCAGAACAGAAGCAAAAGGTGCATTATCTTCCTTGGCAGAAAAATTATAAAAGAGTATGTCTAACTAACTTAGGGACTCTTGGTTATTAATGTGCAGGTGCAATCCAACAATAATAGGAGTCTATCCACTCTGAAGTATCTACTCACAGCTGAGGTTACTTTTCATCAGTGTAGGGTGTATCATAATTGACTTTAACTCATTTTAATTTTTTTTTGTCCATATAGGGCTGTCAGGCAGGTTCAAAGAAACTGCTTCTGAATTGCAGCTCACTGAAAGTAAGTTTGAGAACTACTTTTTATATACAGACATGTACATGCATATGTGTATGCATATGTGTATGTGTATATATACTTCCCTTATACAACACATTTCCTCTTATGCGTAAAAAGGAATTAAAAAAAAAAACAATCCAATCTTCTTACCTGTGAAGTTCTTACTACCATTTCTCTGTTTGTCCAATCACCATTCATTTACAATAAACAGCAACTTAAAGTCGTCAAAAATGAGCATTTTCTATGTACAGAAAAGGACAAATGTGAAACTAGAAAAGTAAACCACTTTTTTCATGCATACAGGCTCATAGAATTGCAGAAATATTTAGGTTGGAAAGGACTTTTAGGATCATCCAAATAATCTTTTAACAGAACTGTTACATTAAACAAACAAACAAAAAACCCCATAGTCCTTTTACTGAAAATAGTTTTCCTTATAATCCTATTGAGTTTGATTAAAAAACCTGTTCTGAGAATTGCCAGATAATATATTTGGGTGGTTTGACCTTGGCTTGACGTCAGGTTCCCACCAAGCTGCTATATCACTTCTCTTCCGAGCCAGACAGGGGAGAGAGAATAAGATGGAAAATGATTTGTAGGTTGAGATAAGGCAGTTTACCAAAACAAAAGTGAAAGAGGAAAATAACAAGGTTTATTCTCTACTTCCCATTAGGAGGCAATGTCTGGCCACTAACTGGAAAGCAGGGCTTTAGCACACAGAGTGGTTGCTCAGAAAGCAAATATAGTACATAAAGAATGCCCTCCCTTTCCACCTCCTTCCCTTAGGTTTTATATCTGAGCTGACACCATATGGCATGGAATGTCCCTTTGGTTAGTTTGGGTCAGCTGGTGTGGCTGTGCCCCCTCCCAGGATCTTGCCCTCGTTGGGGGGGGGGTAAATGTTGAGAGAGAGTGCTGATGCTGAGCACTGCTCAGCAGTAGCCAAAACACTGGTGTGTTATTAACACCCTTCTAGCCACCAGTGCAAAACACGGCACTGTGAGAAAATGAACTCCATCTCAGCCAGACCCAATACAGAGTCAATAACAGTTTTGCTTTTACATTTCAAAACTGCATACCAAATAGCTATTTCAGGGTCATAGTATGCATAAACCTTTCAATTAATCACATAATGGGGTGTCATAAGGGTACAATCTATTCCACTTTAAAGAGCTACACAAGCATTTAAGACACAACCATATTCTGTAGGACAGGGGTGGGGTGAATAATTTAGTAATGACTTCAGCGTTTCTCTTATAGAACAGTGTCTCATCATCTGTATTTTGTCTAAAATTACTTCTAGAAAAAAATCTTTCAGTGAAAAAAACCCCTTTGCATAGGGTCAAATAGATACTTGCACTGTGACATAGTTTATGGGTCTGACAGTTCATTCTAACATTCCTCACTTGTTTCTAGACAGGACATCCTTATATCCATTTAATGTCACCACTCTTTCCAGATCTTCAAATCTTAGAGATTTGTTGAAGAAAGGATTCTGAGCTATAGATCATGTCTATATCATAATAGTATATTATTTAAAAGGTCTTGCCCTTTGAGGAGACAATCTCAGTGATTGTTTGATTATGACTAAGCTCTTCTTTCATTACAGTCTTTCACTTTTAGCAACAGTCAGAACTTGTAATTCCAAATGCCTTTTAAAGGTTTCACACGAGGCAGAGTTCCCAGTAAGTTCTCCAAAATGTTATAAAGAACTAAACCAGATTTAAGAGTATATAAAATGTATTAAAGTTGTATAATACAGTCTTTATGGATAAAAGTGCTTGTGTACGATTAGGTTTGTTTTTTGCTTTGATATCTTTCACTAGACACTTTCTATTGTAATTAAAAAGTCATGGAACCCCAGTGAAGTTCCACCTGACTGGATGTCTCAGGTTATAGACAGTGTTAAAGAAGGCAGGACCTTCGATGGATTGATTGCAAGTTTAAAAATAAATTATGAGACTTACGAGGAAGGAGTAGAAACGAAATAACAATTTTTAATAAAAAACAAAGGGCAAAACAAAACAAAAACAACACCAAGGAGGAAAATATATCACCCGGCAAACCACTCTGTTCACCTCCGTGTTGCCGAGCCGGCAAAGCAGTTTCGCTGCAGTCACATGGCCCCGGCAGTGGCATCTGACACAATGGCAGCGGCGAGCAGGGGAATCTGGCTGTGCCAATTCCAGATGCCACGGCGGCGGGCAGGTGGCTCTGGCTCTATCTGCGATGTGTCGGTGCCCCATCGGGCGGAGGGGGAGCAGACGGGAGGCGGCAGCAGTGGCAGGAAGGAACTCCGGTGCACAGTGCCAGTGCTTCGAGCGAGGGCTGCAGTCGGAACAGTGGCTGGGTGGCTCCAGGGGTACCCCGGCGGCGCGGGGGGTGTAGTCTGGGAGCCGCACTGGCGACTGAGGAATGGCAGAGAGCGGCGGGCGGTGGCTGTGGGTCTGCGGCGTGGGGGGTGACCTCCGCGACAGGTGGGCGGCGGTTCATTTTTCAAGTGCTGGGCAGGGAAAAAAAAGAGAGCAGTGCCTGGTAGAGAACACGTGGCAGCTCTGGGCAGCAGGGAGCCAGAAAAGCTCCCGCAGCAAATCCGCAGCCAGAGGGAGAGAGAGACAATGGCGGGGATTGCGATGCCTTTTTTTCCTTCCAGTTCTCGTGCCAATTCCTGCATTATCTGAGTTTCAACGATGTTCCCCCCCGTCCGTCCATTTTCAGCAAGCACCTTAAAGCGTGGCCCTGGCCCCTTGCAGGTCCAGTACCGCTAGCAGCGGCAGCACTGCATGCCATCATCAGCGAGTGCCTCTCATGGTGGCATGGGAAAATTACAAGAGAACCTAAACTAAAACCCGACACTGGAAAAGGGGAAACATTGCCTCCACTTTTCAAAAAGAAAAAAGGAAGAACCAGGGAACCACCGGCTGGTCAGTCTCATCTTAGTGCCCAACAAGGTCATGGGGGAAATCCTCCTGGAAGCTATGCTAAGGCGCGTGGAAAACAGACGTGAGTGATGATAGCCAACGTGGCTTCATTAAGTGCAAATTGTGTCTGACACACTTGATGGCCTTATATGATGGGGTTACAGTGTCAGTGAATAAGGAAAGAGAGACTGATGTCATCCACCTGGACTTTACACATTGTTCCACAAAACATCAAAACATCCTTTTCTCTCAACTGGAGCGACATGGATTTGATAGATGGACCACTCAGTGGATAAGACATTGACAGGATGGTCACATTCAAACAGTTATGGTCAATGGCTTGGTGTCCAAGTAGGGACCAGTGACGAGTGGTGTTCCTCAGGGAACCGGTATTGGGATTGGTGCTGTTTAATACCCTTGTTGGGAATGTGGATGGTGGGACTGAGTGCAACCACAGCAAGTTTGCAGAGGACACCGAGCTGTGTGGTGTGGCTAATATTCTAGATGCCAGGGATGTCATATTAGGTTTGACATGTTAAAGAGTTGACACATGAGAACATCATGAAACTCAGCAAGGCCAAATACAAGATCCTGTACATAGGTTGAGGTAATCACAAACATGAATACCAGCTGGGCGATGAGTGGATTGAGAGAAGCCCTGAAGAGAAGAACCTGGGGAGACTGGTTGACAAGAAGCTCAACATGCCCCATCAATCTGTGTTTGCAGCCCAGAAAGCAAACTGTATCCTGGTTTGCATCAAAAGAAGCATAACCAGGAGGTTGAGGGAGGTGACTCTTTCCCTTTACTCTGCTCCTGCGAGACCCCACCTGGAGTACTGCATGCAGTTCTGGGGCCCCAACATGACCTTCTGGACTGGTTCCAGCAGAGGGCCACAAAAATAATCAGAGGGCTGGAACACCTTTGGTATGAGATCAGGCTGTTTAGTCTGGAGAAGAGAAGACTCCAGGGAGACCTTATAGCAGTCTTCCAGTATCTAAAGTGGGCCCACAGGAAAGTTGAAGAGGTTCTCTTTATGAGGGAGTGTAGACATAGGACAAGGGGTAATTATTTTAACCTTGAAGAGAGTAGATTTAGATAAGATATTAGGAATAAATTCTTTACTGTGCAGGTGGTACACAAAAAACCACAAAAGTTGTGGATGCCCTCTCTCTGGAAGTATTCAAGGCTGGGTGGGATGGGGCTTTGAGCAACCTGATCTTGTGGAAGGTGTACCTGTCCATGGCAGGGGTGTTGGACTCTTGGACTAGATAATCTTTAAGGTCCCTTCCAACCCAAAACATTCTGTGATTGTGACAGCTATGACTAGATAGTAAAAAATGCTTCTAATTATAATATTTATTAAAAAACCAGAAACTGATGAAATTGTTTTCTCAAGAATTGTATGTCAAACAAATGAAATCATTGTTTGAAATTTGGTAAGAATGTAGACATATGTAGAGGCCTGGTCCAGTATGTTAAATCCATCCAAAAAAACCTGGACTAAACCAAAAAATCTAATCAGGTCCCACCTGAAAAAAAGATTTTGAAAACTTGTAACAAGTACAAAATTCTATGCTAAAATTGTGTACTGAGCCAAGAATGGAAATGTAGAGACTTAAAGAGGATAGTTACCTGTCTCAGTTACTGTTTAGGCCACAGAAGGACTTTGCCATGAGATAAGCACAGAAGGGAGTGACAGGATGCCACTAACTCCAGGCCTGGTGAAGGCAAGATCTGGTTGGCACATCCTGGGTAATACATCCAAACAAAAATACCCACAGTGGTGAACTGTGTAAAGAAACAACTGTTCGTATGTGTATCACTGGTCAAACAAAGATCACCCCAAAGTATGGGACTTCTGTGACCACCAACAACCATTGAAGCTCCCTCCACCCCCACATATACCTCAGTGCATACTGCAACTTGGACTGTAAAATAAACCACCGCAGTGGGAATTTGAGATAAGATAAAGATGGTACTATTGTCCAGGTGTTATCTCAGACCGAGGGTGAGGTTAACAAAGCTTTGGAACAAGAATGTATCACTGATAATGGACACAAAGACTTCAGAATTTATGGGCCTAAAGAAAAGCCAGCTCAGCAATTCTGTTGAAATCAACTTGGTGTAAAGGTAATTCCATTAGGGGACATCACAACCCACCAACTCCAGAAACCCATTGACTCAAAAGAAGAAAAAGGCTCAGCAGATGGACTGATTAGCATTAAAAGACTGTGTAGCCAATGAGCATTAATTCCTTTGTTAGCTAAAATGTATAAATAGTGAAAATTTTTGAACAACCTTGGGACGTCCACCACTGAGAAACCCAGGGTGAAGAAGGACCAATGGGATGCCACTGGATCCACAGCGGGTGGCTGTCTTTTCTCTCTCTCTCTCTCTCTCTCTCCCCCTCTCCCCTCTCTTTTCTATTTCTTCATCTATCTCACATTCATAGTGAGATAAAATCTGTAGTATTGACCGGCGTATAATGTCGTTTGCACCTTAATTCAGGCAGAAACAACTCTCAATAATCGGATCTTAACAGGAAGTCAGTGGGTTCTTGTGTACTTGTCAGTAGTAGACGTTAGCTAAGTATGTGGCTTCCCATGTGTCAGAATAGGAGATGATTTCCTTCTTCTGCAGCACAGTTTGTTAAGTATACTTCAAGTTAGCTGCTTATTATTGCTGTTATGGATACCTCTACTGTTGCATTCTGTGGCCCACACTAGTTTAGTTATATTATGGTAATGACAAAAAGTCATCCAGACAAGTTATTGAGGTATTAGTTGGACAATACTGCGATACATTTAAGGCAACCTGCAAGCAGGAGCAATGACAGGGGTCATAATCAGTATTCTTGTTTAGATAAATTTATAGTTAAAATACATTCAGTAATTGACTTTTTTTTGCATGAAGTTTGAGAAATCTGTTGCTATTGATGTCCTTAAAAATGCACATTTAAAGATTGTGTTTTAAATAGTACAAATGTGTTTTACAATGTAAATCACCTATATGCATAGCTTAGATGCCTGACAAAAATTAGACATTTTTAGTTTAGCTTTGCGTGTGTATGTACTTTGTATTTCAGGTGTGATGTAAATTTTACCTTTGAATTTAATCTTAAGTAAGGAATAACTGGAAATTGCAATTTGTATTTCATATACAAAGGCACAGAAAGATATACATATGGAGATACGCACAGACAGCAACATACTTCGAAATTAGAGTCTTTGAATGTTCTGTGGAGTAAAATGAAAACCAGATTGTGTAGTATAGCCTGGATGTCATAATACTCAGTAAAGATATGAAAAAGCTAGTACTGTATTTTGTTTGGGTTTTTTCTTTCTTTTTCTTTTTTCAAAAGTTTTTTTTCTAAATGATAAAGTTGCATTTCTATCAAGATTTCATACTAAAAATTTTAATTACCTCAACTTTGAAATATTGTAAATGAAAAAATGTCATCATATGTGCCTTTTTGTATATCTTTTTTCAAGTTCTTGCAAATGTGCCTTCATTGTATTTTATAGAACCTAGCACAATGCAGTCTAGGGTAAAAGTTAATGACTTTTTGTGTCACCTAAAGAAATTTAAAACTATGATCTTACTTTTCCCTCAGGCATTTTAAGACTTTTTAATAAAAGTGGATTGCAGTTTTTCATTTTGTTATTAAAGCACCTGTAGATGAAACATCTAACTTTCTTATGTTGCCTTGGGAATTGTGTCTGTAACACATTTCCAAAAGTTGGGTTTAATGTATTGAGCTATCTAAATTGTTTTGTAAATATCACACCAGATACTGTGTGACAAGGAGACAGAAAAAAACACATATATACATATTTTTCACTGAAAAATACTTTAGTGTCTTGATATTTATTTCTTCTGTGGGAACAATATTGAACAATTCCTTAATTGATATTTACTTTATTCCTCATTTTGGAAGTTATTTATGTTCATGGGTCAATGACTGGTTGTCAGTCAACTTAGCTCTTACACATCTTCACTGTATTAAAAATTGACAGTTCTTTATATGAAAGTGGTGAGGCAAATAAATCATAGTCCTTTTAATTAAAATAAGAAACATAGGCTACATATTACACTGTACTGCAATTATGCAACATATTCTTACTGATTGTTTCCCTTACTGATAGCAATAGACTTGATTGTTGTAGTAGTTATTTTAAATATTAGAAGACTTTTGATTTGTTTTTCATTTGTGTAGAAAGTTACTTGGAGGAAATGGCCAGGCCAAAACCCTCCTGAAAGAAGAGGGATATTTCACCTTAACATTAGAAGCAATGTGTACCTCTTCAAGGAGAAAAATTTTGTGGGACATAAGCAAAAGATAGGGAAAAGTGAGAGTGATGGACTGAAAGGTCAGTAGTGTCTTAAACATTGTCAAAATCATAGAAAGACTTTTTGTCAAACTGTGAGGAAGCAACTGCCTGTCTGTGACCACCAAAGCCTGACTGGAATTTGGACTGTGAAGGGGGACTTGAGATAAGACTATTATCTAATAATCTCAGATCTGAGAAGAAGTAAACAAGTTTGAGGAAAGAAGAATTTATCTGCATTTAGAATCAGCCCTAGCTGGGCTCAGGGGGTGGTGCAGGAGAAGGGTTCTTGGTGTGTGATGGTGAAATCTCTCCACACCAAACTGAAGAAGTAAACCCCCACACACACACTCCGAGAAGACCACGTACGCATGGGACATTCATGTGAGGAGCAGCTGAGATGGGGTCACAAACCAACAAGGACCCCCAAAGTACCCCCCTGATTCATTCCTGAGGCCTTCTACCACCAGAGGATTGCACATGATCCAAGTGAAGTAACATATCCAGAGCCTGTCACAAGAGAGTGCAAAACATCCCCGCCAGGTCCAGGGGAGGTGCATTGGCATCTCCTGAACATACATTAATCCACTGGACTCTGTGGTTTGTGGGACCCTCACCACCGAGAAGACCAGGAGAACCAGACCGACAGGACACTGCCAAGTTACACGGAGTGGTGATATGTTTTCTATTTTAATCTCTCTATATCACTCTCTTTCTTTGCCCCCACTGCCACCCCTTTTTCCTATTTCTTTCTTTCTCTCTGTCTCACGTTTACCATTAAATAAAACCCACACTATTGACTTTGACATCTGATCTCGTTTGCACCTTAATTTGGGTAGAGACATTTCTAATAATTTTAATAACTGGATCATAACAGTGAGTCACAGCACTGAACCAAGGAGCATACTCATTATGTAGAGGTCAAACATCTTCAGCTAGTAAAAAGGGGCATAAACAGAAGCTTTCTAGGGAATAGGGAGGTCTTTCCAGAGCTTGCAACTGCTCAGCTGTCCTCTGAGCTGTTTGGAACTCAATCTGGAAAAGAGAAATCACGTTGCACAGACACAGTGGGCATGGCTAGACTCTTCAAGTTTTCATTATCTGAAAAGCTGAATATCCTAGTTTATAATCTAATAAAATGTGACTCCTTGACTCTTAGGCCTCTTGATTTTCATTGAGGAATTTCTTTAAGGCAGAACCATGTCAAAGCTTTGCCTGCTTAGGTTTTCTCCAACAGATCCTTTTCTTGATGCCTCTGAGACCAGAGCTTGTGATCAGCCCAAATTTCTTCAGGCTATAACAGTAATTTCTTCCGATTCTTCCATGATTTCTTCTGCTAAGCAATTTAGGAAACTGTTAGGGGATAAAAAATGCTAGTTTACTGTTTAACTTTTCAGGAGGTATAAACATAGCCCATTAATGATTGACAGCAGCTCTTGTGTTCAACAATATGTGGAGCTTTGAATTTATGGATACCCAGTCAATCAAAATTAGGTTTTCATCAGCTTTTTGGACCAGTAGTCTTTAACAAATTAAATTTCTGTGTTGAAATAAGAAGCCTATTGCAACAGGAAAGGTTGTCACAATATTTACAGAAAGAATTCTGTGATAAGACTTTCACTGAGACCTAGAATCAAAGAAAAACTATTATATGATCTTTCTTCAGGTCATAATTTTTGTTAGTCTAGCAAGCCTAAAATGCTAACAAAAATATAACTAAAATCAAAAGCGTAATACTGATGGTTGGTTTAACTAACACAAGGTAACATAAGAAAAAAACAACTTAATTTTCTGAAGCCAATTAAGATGCAAACTTTATAAGTAATTGAATTGATGATTTTTTCCCTACTAAAATTCACATTTTCTTGTTCCTTTTGCTTGGGGAGACCTTGCAAGGCAAGTAGTTTCATTTTTTTTCAGTATGTTTAATTATTAATGTCATCATTTTAAATTCATAAGTCTTTTTTTTTTCTTTTTAACCAAATACCATCTTATAATGTTTGGGAGTTATACAAATAAGTTTCTAATTGTGTGATCATGCTCTTGTAAGATATTTCAATAAAAAGATTTTGGAATCAGACAGTGTCTCAGTTTTCACTTCAAATCTATACTCCATGTGCAAACAGTGATGAACCCTGATGTCCCACTGCCAATGCCCTATCCTAGGCCTACTTAAGCTAACCCACACCCGCACCTTAGTATTGAAAAACACATCTTTTCTTATAACTCATTCATCCACAGTGTAAACCCTAAACTCTTGGGTTTTGCTGATATTTGCAACTGATTTTCTGCTGATATACACAAGTTTGAATGTTGTATTATTAGCTTACTGAATTGAAGCTGCTGTTGATGGGGAAAGCTTTGAAAGCTATGATGATTTCATTGTCTTGCCTATACACATACATATCTGGAGCACTTTCACATATCACAATAAAGGCAGCAATAAAGCAAGATTGGAAAAAATGTTAATCTTACTATGCTTTAATTTATCTCCTCATGCTGGCACCATAACACAAAAATGTCCTTTTTCTTTGGCTGTGTTACAGGTCTGCTAGACAACTTCGGTCAAGTCAGTTTTCTTCTTTGGCTCCTGTTCCCCTAGCCAATGCAGATAATGATCCTGACCTCTTTTCTAAAATGCTTTGAGATCCTTGGGTGAAAAGTTCTCCCTAAAAGCATAGTAGTTTTGGTATTATATCCATTATATAGTTACACTATTCAAGGTCAATAGACTTATATAGCTGAACAAAAATGAGATCATATGACAATTCGGTAATTGCACTCAAAAGTACCCAATTGAATGTTTAGTCCAAATGAATCCATATTTAGTATGGCTTCATGTATTGTTGTTGAAAATTTGATGCACTGAATCTTGAACTTCCTTTGATTACTATTCTGCAGTGAGACTTTCTCAAACTTTTTAATTCATTGGTTGCTGCCCCCAAGGGATTAATACGGATTGGATAAGAAAGGAATGACATCAACTGCATATAATGAAATTCTATCCAGGATGTCCAATATCTTTACACCTTCAGCTCTGTTATTGTGTTGGATTCTTTGACTCATTTTTCGCAGAATTATGGTAAAAAGGGAGGGCAAAAAGGGGCACCATTGCCTTTTGCTGCTAGAGAAAGTAAAGACTTCTGAGTGGTATCCATTATTCCTTACTGTAGGCTCCAATACAATGTCTTTAGTTAAGAAAGTTTTAGACTATTATGTGAGACTCTCAAAACTTTCATCAAATAGGTTCCTTTCAGCCAATGAAATGGTCCTTCAGCATACAATGCTAATAAATATATACCTCCTCTTGCTATTTCTATTTTGCAGTGATCTCTAAGCTGAAATTTGTGCATTTTTCCAACCACTATCATGGCACCTTACAGTTATATCCCCATTGATCCTTCACTCTTCCAGTTGCTGTCATTGCTCTACTATTCAAAACACATACTGCCTATTGTCTTACTTTAGAAAGTTAATTTCTTTGGTACTGCACAAGATCCAGGAAAGCTCTCAAATAAAAACTTCAGGATAGGTCAGCAGCTGTCTAGTGCCAGGTTGATGTCCTGAGCTGAGGTTTAAGAACAATGTTTAGTCTTTGGGATTGAGTTTCCAAACAGCTGCTTCCGTTCAAGTCGAACATGTGATTCAGTCATGACAATGTAGAAAAGAGGTAAGATAACTGCGCCAATGTTCTTGGTCTAAGTTCTAAAGCATCTTCTTCACATCCTGTCTATAATTTTCCACTACAAACAAAATATCCACCTTTTAAATATTTCCCTTAAAAAAGAACATATTACACTAAGGTCTCTTTTTAAATCATGGAGTTTTATTCTTTTCTATTTGTTAGATTTGGGGTTTATTTTACTTTTCTGTCTTCTGGACCATAAGCATAAGATAAAGGTGAGAAACTGTCCAAACTTATAAACAATTAGAAATAAGGTGAATCAATAATGAAAATTAGTGTTATACTTTATAAACTGTACACTACCTCAGTGCCAGGCTGTTTGAAAGGTTCTGCTGGTTTTCGTTGCAGTAGAATTAATTTTCTTCACAATAGCTAGTATGGGGCTACGTTTTGGATTTGTGCTGAACATGGGGTTGATAATATAAGGATGTTTTTGTTATTGTTGAGCAGTGCTTACACAGAGCCATGGCCTTTTTTACTTCTTATACCTTCCCACCAACAAGGGGGCTGACGGTTTATGGGAAGTTGGGAGGAGAGACAGCGAGTGACTCAAAATGACTAAAGGGTTATTCCATACTATATGACATCATGCTCAGTATATAAAGTGGGAGGAAGAAGGAGGAAGAGGGGGAAGATTTGGACTGATGTCATTTTTCTGCCCAAGTAACCATTACATGTGATGGAGCCCTGCTTTCCTGGAGATGGCTGAACACCTGTCTGCCGATGGGAAGCAGTGAACTACTTCCTTGTTTTGCTTTTCTTGTGTGTGTGGCTTTTGTTTTCCCTATTAAAATGTCTTTATCTCAACCCATGAGCTTTCCAGCTTTTACTTTTTTGATTGTCTCCCCAGTCCTGCTGCTAAGGAAGTGAGCGAGTGGCTGTGTGGGCCTTGGTTGTTGTCTGGGGTTAGACCACCAAAAAGGTGAAGTTGGTTTACAGTGAATAAATATGTTTTACAATGGATTTTGTGTACTTTATTAAAATGAAAATGAACATGGTTTTCCGTGATGTAACTGGCAATTGTAACTGCAAAATTAAATGACTATATAATTGTTGGCTTTGCAAATGAATCATCTTGACAGTCTGTAATGCTTTCAGTTTATTCTGCTGCTGGAGATTACATAGTTCATTTTAAATATAAGTGGTTTTCAAGAAAACGAGGCTTTGGTCATTTTGTATGCAAAAAGGCATAGTAGTGCTTGATAAATTAAGAGCCCAAGCCATCAACTCATACTCAGAAGAGCTGTTCTTAGCTACTCTTTGAATTCCAGTAAATTACTTGTTTCAGCAGTCTGTACTAGAATTCAGACCTTATAAAATACTAGGAGAAAAAAACACCCAAAACTAACCCGAAATGAAAACTCACCTAATCCCATTTTATCTTTATTTTGTGATTCTTTAGTTCCTTTTTTCTCTTACAGGTTTGCTTCCAAGAATACACTCCCAGCCAGTGGAGGTGAAGAGTTTTGCATTACTATGAACCAAGTAGCTGGACTCTAGGTGGGTAGTGGAAAGAGTAGAGAAAAAATGTTCCTGGTGAATATTCAGGTAGTCAACTGCCAGCTGAGAATCCATCAGCTGTTATTTTGGTCATAATTCTACTGCAATGGCAAATCAGAAGCAACTTGATCCAAAATTGCAAAATATAGACTTGGAAGAAAAGATTAAAAAGAAACAAACAAACCCCTCTACTTTTCCAGTTCAAACATTAGAGAAACAGATTACTAGGGAAGGGAGAATACACTTTGACTTTTCTGCTTGTGAATTATACTCCTGTGTCATTTAGTGAATAATTAGCCTTGCAATCTTTTACTGTTCTTCAAGAGTATAATTTGTCATTTATCAAATAAATTATATTGAATTGTGTACCTCTGTTTTAAAGATTTCAGATTCTGTGTTAAACTGCTATATACTTTGATTATCAAAGACGATTCTTTTGTTTTTCTTCATTATTTCGGTTACAAGTCTTGTATTCAAATAATTCACTTTTCAAAGGCTTGTTCAAGTGTCTAATCACTTGATTTCAATCTGCAATATTGCACCAATACTATGAATTAAATACAAACAGAACTGTGAATATTGTTATCATAACAGTTGGAGAAAAACATATTATAATCACAAGATCTTTTTCCTACCAGCTTTAGCAATCTATCCATCTCTCTATCAATTAGTGGTTTTAGTTATATGTTGCTTTGAGAAATAAGTGTTTAGTTCTTACCAAGAACTAACTTGTACTTGAAGAATTGCTAAAGCCTTAATTATCAAGAAACTCACAAGCTGTTTCACTAGTTATCATCCCTGTGTTCAACCATGTTATTATTGGCAGAGGTATTGGAATCACATACACACAAAACTCAGTGCTCGAAGCTCTGCTTTGCACATCTCTTTAGGAAGGTGTAATTGTAGCCTCAAGAAATTGCCCACACTACTGAAAAAAGTAACAATTGTAGTAGTGTGACTGGTGAAGTAACAGCTCTTTTTGTGGCTCCTGGGAGAGCTCCCACTGAAAAGGCACTTTCACTACTCTTTCAATAAATGTACTCTGTGATTCCTTTACTTTTGAATTTCACAGTTTCATTGGCAGGAAGTAAGTAGGGCAGTGTGATTGCCTCAAAGATCTTTGTTGGCACCAAACTGGAAAAGTGTTTCTGAACTCCTTTGCTTGACTTCTGTCTGCAGCTTTCTGTAAGTGATTATGCTCTACTCATGCTATTTGTCCTCTTTTTTTTGGTAAACCATCCACACTAGGGCTTTCAGGGTGCCACTGCAGAAAGAGAAATCTCAGATATCTTTGGATATCCAACACAGGACCGTTCAAAAGGGCCTGATATTCAGAAGAGTTAGGAACATTCTCTTTGAAGACTTAGTGACTCTAAAAAATTTTGATTAAAGGTATAAATTCAGATGTTACATTTCCTAAAAAAAAATGAAGTACCACTGTTTTCTTTCCTATTAAGTGCTGCAGAAGAATGCATCAATAGAATGCATCAACCCATTCAATCTTCAGAAAGAAGACCACATGAACAGAGGTATTTCTAATATTTCTGTTACATACAGTTCATTCCCCCTGTACTCATCACTGGGCAGGCTGTACCTCAAATTCTGTGTTCAGTTTTGGGACACTCACAACGGAAAGGACATAAAGGCACTTGAGTGTGTCCAGAAACAGAGCTGGTGAGGGGGCTGGACTACAAGTCTTATAAGGAGCAGATGAGGAAGCTGGGGGTGTTTAGCCTGCAGAAAAGGAGGCTCAGGGGGAACCTTATTGCTCTCTATGACTACCGGAAAGGAGCTTGTAGAAAGGTGGGGGTTGGTCTCTTCTTTCAGGTAACAAGTGACAGGTTGAGAGGAAATGACCTCAAGTTGCACCAGGGAAGCTTTAGATAAGATATTAAGAAAAAATTCTTCACAGAAAGGTTTGTCAGGTATTGGAACGCACTGCCCAGGGAAGTGTTGGAGTCACCATCTGTGAGGGATTGAAAAAAAGTTATTAAAGTTATTACTGGCTCAAAATAACTCTGTATGTAAGGGAAGGGGGCAGATCGGGTTCTGCTAAGGTGCTCTGCTGCCAAGGTGCAATGGTGCTCTGCCCCATACTCTGCCTCCTTGCGAGCCACCAGTGCAGCTGTCAGTCACTGACATGCCTTGAGCATAGTCCCACAGCACACCTCCTGGAGCCCCTTACCCAGCCCCAGAGTGGCTGACACACTGGAAGTCCCTCCTGGTGGGGTGGGGAGTGGCCACAGGAGTCCAGAGCAAATAAAACATAAGGCCTTCCCATGGTCACAGCTCTATTGTCCTTGGATTTGTGGTAGCTGGATCTACTCTGGATATAAGGTGGTAGCTATAATTCTTTCTTTCTCTCTCCTTCTTTCTTTACTTCTTCTTCTCTTAACTTTCCTTTTTTGATATTTGATAACTTAGTCCTGGATGGGTTGGAATCTGCTAAGTCAATGCCTTGTGAAATGCTTTATGTTGATTGAATGTTTGTTTTAAACTTTTGCGAAGTTCCCTTATTTTCCAGAATTTGACAGTAGAAGTGTGTTATTTTGACCCCCTGAGAAGCGTCATAGCATTTTTCCCATGTGTGGCCTCATGGTATAAAAGAACTGAAGGCCTTTTAAAAAAATCTGCCAAGTAGATTTTTGGAGCCTTGTATCTTTCTGATGTAAAACCCCTTCAATGAGCTTGTGACAGGAGCCTCAAGTCTTAGACCATTCCCATAAGTCTTCAAAAAATGTGTGTATTTGTCATTTGATGACATGGTTTAGTGGTGAATATGGTGATGGTACTAGGTTGATGGCTGGACTTAGTGATCTTAGAGGTCTTTTTTCAATGATTGTGTGAGTCTATGATTCTAATGATAAAAAGAGATTTTTTTTTTTAATTGTAAGCTCTCCAACCAAGTGGGTAGGGCATTACATCAAGGAAAAATTGAAAAAGAATTAAATTGCTGAGGAATAGCTACTGTAATCCCACACACATTTTTTTCAAGGCTTTTCTGTCTTATTCCATGATCTTTGGCTTCTAGACAAAGAATCTTCTATTTAATTAATTTAGTTGTTTAATTTATATCTCTGTCACTCTTTTAATTTAAGCTGCCTTTTGAATATTCATTCTCTTATTCTACTTTAAAAATCAATGCCCTTATGGAAAACTCTGATCTGCTAGTGGCTCAGTCTCATAGTACTGCATGATGAACAACAGATCTTCAGCAAAATTGTAGTTTCAGTTCTCTGAAACTGCACAGAAGGATAGTTGCTGTGAAAACTACTTTTCATATGGTAACATAACAGTTCTAATACTAATAAGAGGATATAAAATATCCTTTAATCATTTCTTTACCACACACACAGTTAGGATAATGCTTCTGAATGAAACACCCATTAATTTCTGAGAGTGAGATTCACTTCACCTGCATAATGACTGCAAATTGCAGTGGCAGCCTCTCAAAAATCACTTTCAGTGCTCTCAGGGCTGCTACTATATTTGAGTGAATGCTGCTCTGTTCTTGAGCTGTCTTTCAAGCAAGGTAAATGCTGTGTGTTAAACTCAACTGGAGCCTGGGTTCTGCATACACAGGCCCTCTTCTGTGATAGAAGTGGTGAGGAGGTAGATTTGTGTGAATAACTGTGGTGGATTGACCTTGACTGGCTGCCAGGTGCCCATCAAAGTTGTCTCTCATTCCGTCTCCTCATCAAGACAGTGGGAAGGAAATAACAATGAAAAGCTCATAGGTCAAGATAGGAAAAGCACTCATGAGTTACCATCACAAGAAAAACAGATTTGACATGGGGAAAATTTGTTTAAATCACTGCCAATTAATCGCAGAGTAGAAAAGTGAGAAATAGCAGCAACACTAAAGACACCTTCCTCTCACCTTCCCTTTTCTGAGACTGAACTTAGCCCCTGAGCCCTCTACCACCTTCCCCTGAACAGTGCAGGCAGATGGGGAATGGGGGTTGTGTTCAGTTGATAGCCCTTTACTTCTTCTACTGCTTCATTTTCATGCTTTTCCCCTGCTCCACTCTGGCGTCCCAGCCACGAGACATTCCTTCACTGACTGCTCCAGTGTGTGTTATTCCCATGGACTGCAGTCCTTCAGGAGCAGACTGCTCCAGTGTGGGATCCCTGCAACAAAATTCTTGCTTCTGCATGGGCTCCTCTTCATGGGCTACAGCTCCTGCCAGGAGCCATCTGCTTCATGGGCTCTCAATAGACTGCAGCCCTGTGGGGTGTACCATGGGCTGCAAGGGGACATCTTGCCTCACCATAGTCTTCATCACAGGGTACAAGGGAATGTCTATTCCGGTTCCTGCAGCACCTCCTCTCCCTCCTTCTTCGCTTACCATGGTGTCTGCAGAACTGTTTCTCTCACATATTCTCATTCCTCTCTCAAATGCTGCTGTGCGGTACTTTTTTTAGCCTTAAATAGATTTTTGCCCTCATAGAGATGCTACCAATGTCACTGATGGGCTTTGGCCAACTGTGTTGTTGTACATCTACAGACTGGAGCTGGCTGAAGCTGTCTCAGTCAGAAATAGGGGAGGCTTCTGGCAATTTCTCATGGAAGTCATCCCTGAAGCCCCCCACTCCCAAGGCCTTGTCATGTAACTGAATACAGCACACCATGGTAAGGCAAAAGACCTATTGTAATTAATATGTGTGTAGAGTCCTTCTTGTCCTATCACAGATTAGCCTTTTAAAAAGACATGCTTTTGCTTTACGTGCACATGTTCACAAAAGTGATAACTAATTGAATTAAAAATGTTTTTTTTTCAAAACATGATAGTTATGATGAATTTTCTTGACTTTATGGAATAAGATTCAGTACCTCTGACAGTTTCACATCAAAATAGATTCATACTACAGCTTTTGCCAAAGTTAGCATTTAATATTCCAGGGTCTCAGTTTGTACAATATGTCAGGAAAGGGAAGAGCCACTTGCTGCAGTTGGAGCTGTGACAGCAGTGTCTGGAAGCTTTAGCTCTAACTGCAGCAGGAGACTCTGGGATCTTCAGCTGCAGAGTGAAATCAATGCACATCTTAGTACATATCTTGGAATATAAATCAGTTCAGAAATACTATTGTAGGGACGTCTTCAGAATTTCATTGCATTGAAATTATTGCAAGTTGTTGGATTTTATCTGATTCAAGACTAAACTTTAATTTTTTCCCTATTGGAAAACCCTTGCCTTGGACATCAGTCTATTGAAATGAGTGTGAAAGAAAAGAAGATAGAAATTCAATTTTACCCCAATTCCTTTTATTATAAGATATTTGGCTTATTCTCTGAGAGCTGATGTATAACTGCTCTTCATTTATTTTGAACTCTGTTTAGTAGTCTCTAAAATACGCTGTTACGGTCTATTGATATGACTACTACCTGGGGTGTCAGCAAAAGTAAACAGTAGCAAGGAACAAGCACTGAACACAGCATACAATGACCTTAGGTCTAATTAATGCCATGTTGTCAAAATTAGGAACAGACTGGACTTGAGATAATGATGACTAAATACACTGAGAACCTCATCCTTTAACTAGCAAATCTCAGCATCTGCCATGGGGAATACTAGAGCAATTTACGTCATGTTTACCTGACCACTGGGTGGCACTATTAATTCACTTTTAGCTTTGAACATTGCTAGTTTTCGTTTGTCTATTTCTTTGTTTTAATAGTAATAGAGAAACTGTTTCTTTAAGAAAGCTGTTAAGGCAGAGTAGGTCACCTTAGAAAGAGACTAAATCTGTAGTGAAAAATCTTCTTTGGGACATTTGAACATCATGTCTGCATGATGGTTCACAGTGTAGTCAGTAATGCCTTAACACACCAGTCAGTTCTATATATAGTATTTACCATATGACATTTACAGTCAGTGCCCCATATGGTTCAAGAGATGCAATCAACATTTACTATTGCATTTATTGTAAATTATTCTCATTGGAGAAGGTTTCTTTGCTGTTGTTGTATAGGGTTTTCATAGACTTAGTATGTAAGCAAACATAAAGTAATATTGAGACTGACAGTTAAGAAATAGTGCAGAAAAATATAAAGTGAATTTGTATACCACACACAGGACATCTTTCCTCTACAAAATTCATGCATTTGAGTTATGACAAGGCTTTCAACTCAAAGAACTAGGGGGGGGGGGAAAGGAGGATGCAAAACCATGCCTCACTCCTTTGGCTTTGCTCTCACCACATTTAAAAAGGAATTATTAATGTTATTAATAGTGTTCAAAAGGAAGCAGTACCAGACATAATCTTCTTCCTTTTTCCATAGGAACTTCTGAAGGAAGAGATTAGCTTAACTGTTTAGAGATGAGGAAGTAAGGCCAACCTAGCTCTCAATATAGGCATTATCTCTATATAAAATAGTTTCTTGTATATCAAATGATTTTGAGAAGAAGCACAAGTTGCTTCAGTAGAGATACATTGCCCTTTATGGATTGTTCTAAGGACAGTGTCCTGCAGATGCATTTTACAACGTCGATATTAAGATTCTGCATGATATTTTGTGATAGCTTGGAAATATTAGTAGCTGTTATATTAAAGGAAAATAAGATAAAGAAGAAATATCTTAATTAGTTCAAGATGTATGAATGTAAAAATTCCTGGTTTTGTGAGTTGAAAGGGTTGTCTTTTTGGTAAAAAATTATTGCATTTAACTGTCAGTAATATTTTGGCTTTTTGTTGTCAAATGCATCAAAGCAGGCTCCTACAGTGTGTGATCCTCTTTCACTATGGAAGTAAAGCATGGAAAGGTTGTTTTCTGGGGCTATTTTGTTATTATTATCAAGAAGGAAATAGCTTCTTACAAAAGAGAATATTCAAGAAAAAAAGTACGGATACTACACTACAATGATATTATTCTTTTTTTTTTTTCACAGTGTCAGTTTTGTGATAAATGAGTAACTATTTTGAATTTAGCAATCAGACAATAATTTTACAACACGGCCAATGATCCATCTAAAGAAGAAATTTGCAGCCCAAAAATTCTGTATAGTTTCTATTGAATTATAGACATTTTTAATAAACAGTAGTATTTTAGGATTTTCTGCACTAAAAGCCCTCAGTCCACTTATCACAGCAGTTACTCTCACACAAAAGTATTTTCAAGTGTGTGATGCTTTTATATTTTTTGAAGGAAAACATCTTCAAAACATTCTGTGCTAACCCAAAAATAGATCTAAAATATTTCTTATATAGTATCTTCAGCAAGAGACAAACCAGGACTAATTCTTCAGCCTGTCTGTGTTCCTACTTGTACCAGTCAGCTAAGTATTAGCTTACCCTGTTACATCTCTACCTCTCAAAGCAATATGTTTACAAAACAAAATGTTGAACAAAATGTTCTTTGCAATATGAAATGTCTTCACACTCGTAGCTAATATCCACTATCTTATGGAAACAAAAGAAACATTGATAATATTTACTCGCAAAAGCATTCCCTGTGCATATGTGCTTAATAATTTATATAAATGTAGGGAAAAAAAACTTACTACAGGTACTAACAGCCCAATGTTCAATTAGGGTTAAGGCTTCTTATTTTGTCACCTGGAATTCTGAAAAAATCAGGTAACTGGAATCCACCTCAGATGCTGTACAGCTTAAAAAATGTTGATGTGAAGCAGTATTTCTAGTACCACTGCAGTTAGTGAAACCAGCAAAACTGCTCCTGTGTTTTTTCATAAGCATAAAGTTGATTGTATTGAGCAAAGTGATCATGTTTTCTCAGCCTTTCACTTTGAAAAAATATTTGCACAGCTTTGAATTCACATTTGAATAGTGTAGATCACATATATTTTTAGAATAACTTATGTTTCTCTTGCTATGAATGTTCAAGTTATAAACTCTTCAAGGCTAAGAATATTTCATACTATATGTACATTTAAGGTATTTATATATTTTTATTTGAACAGATGACCAACACAGAGAGCCATTTGACTTTGAAAACTGAAAAAAAAATACATGTGAAACATAAGTAATATGTAATGACTGTGTACATGTAGTATTAAACTACTACATCCCTTTATCTCTTGGTGTACACACATAAACATACACACATGCAAATTATCTTCTATTCCTTTGTGTTAATTTACTTTAGCCATCTTCTTATTTCCTGTATGTCATTTCCTTATTTCCTGAATGTAACAGAAACATAAATATACAAACTATGCCAGAACACCTAGTTTTATGCACGTAAAGCATGTAAAGTCATACATGCTTTGTATGGTATAAGAAATCCATCGATTTCTTATACCATACAAAAAAAAGTATCTCCCTAATGCCCCAGGAGCCCTTTAGGCCATTGAGATGTTAGTGCACACTACATTATCAGATTTATGTCCACTTGAAGTAGCCTTTGAGCTAAAACTAAGGCATTAGTTTGAAGGAAGTAGCAATTTAAAGTTATTGGTGTAAGGGTAATTAACAACTGGCAGGTATCCAGTGTCATTACCAAGACACTGCTGTAGGGCAAATGCAACAACTGACTGTTTTCTGCAGTGCCACAAACATGGGTCTGGTTTTGCTCTAACTGGTTTTATTTTTAGCTTGCATCTGCTTCCTAATAGCTTGAATCTTTCACAGCTGTTTTTGAACTTGGACTTTTTCAGATTTCAGTTGTTTCATCCAAATTCTAATAGAATTGTTTTTTAAAGCTCATGAAATATACCATTTGCAGTGGCAGGAGCTATGTTTTTGGTTTGTATTGAGTTTTGGTTTTGTTTCTCCCTATACTTAGCCTCTCAATGTTCTGTTTTCTTCTGCATTCTTAACAGTATCTGGTTATTAAATATATACACTATCTATATTTCTTTTTTTTTTTTTAAATTTTATTTTAAAGCAAATCCCACACTGCTAAGGAGACTTTTAAGTCTTTCAGCTCTTCACAATTTGTTTGCAGAATACATTTGGTAAGAAAAAGATACTAAAAAGGAGAAGTACTAGCTTAAAACCGACTAATGAGGAGACTGGCTTTGATGTTTGGAAAGCTATATCCAAACATCCATCCTTACAGGTTGAAACTAGATCTAGACTGAGAGCATCACAATCCTCATGTAGTGTGTGCATTCATTTTGTAGATGGGGAAGAAAAGTAAAGGAGTATTCTCAGGTCGAGTTCTTATAATGGAAATTAGCTATGCCTGGGGTAAACACTGAGGCTTGTCAGTAAGGAAGTGCTCTCACATCTTCATCATCCAAGAGAAACAATGCTACATCTAGAGACTTCAGGCAGCCTATCAATTTCTGAATGCTGTCAGAGAACATGGGAAATGGAGACTGAAAGCTTGAGGATAGTTTGCAAATCTCTTTAAAGCTTAAAATGATGGAAAGGCCACAATCTTAGAACTGTCTCCTAATGAAACAAGGCTAAGTAATTTTTGAGCCAAACAATGTAACTATTTTATGAATATTTCTTTTAAAAAGTCTCTTGATAAAGTATTAAAAAATACTGTTATATTTAATAATGCCAGAGAATGCTCCTTGTCGGGGTTGACAGAGAACCTGTTAGCAGCCTGGCAATTAGTGACGAGGAATTTAAACAACTTTTAGGAAATATTTACTGTAATGCTGGACGGAACAAACGTAATGCAGCCCAGACCAAAGGTCACCAATCAAAATGTGTATAGTGTCACCAATAGCATGTCACAGCATGCGCAGTGTCTTCAGTGTCACCAATAAGAGTGTGTGCAGTGTCTACAGTTTTTTATGCTTGAGACTTTTGACCAATTGTGTTGTGGCATGATAGTGTACAAAGAGTATAAAAGAAACACTTGAGAGCAATAAACAGCTTCCTGTTCACCTTACAGCTGGACTACGTCTGGTATCTGTGTCGCTTTGGTCGTTCCGACATTATCAGCGACAGCTCCTGGGTATAGAATATCAGTATGCCATACTCTTAACTGTAACAGTGGTCCTTTAAAATGATTGTAGCCCAGGCCAACATTCAGTCTCCCAGGCAATTCTTGACCACAGTTTGGGAGTTAACAGAGGCCATGGAGTACTTGCAAAAGGTAGTTTGGAATTGTCAATCCTGTTTTGGAAAATAAGGAAACAAAGATGCTGATAGGGTCTATTCTATGCCAGTTGACTTCACTTCCAGAGAAATATACTGGAATTTTGTGGTGTCAACGTAGCCACTGAGACTATGAAAAACATTCTGGTAGCTGTCAGGTCACAAAGTATTTGTAAGAAAGGAAAAAATAAGATGTCAGCAAATTAAAAGTTAGCTTTGTGATGCTGTAGTGATGGGATGGCTAAACTGAGAGATGAAGCTAAAAATTTGTGTTTATCTGAGAGAGAAAGCCTATATGATGGAATGTTATATCCCTGCTTTGACCAGAAGTATGCTGTTAAGTTTTTGAGGACCCAGCTGCTGCATCTTCAGTACATCAAAGTGGCCTGGGGTCCTCCCTAGGGTCACCCTGATTTTGCCTGCTATCAGTGCCCTGCTCTTAGATAAGAATCTGTGGTATCACTTGAAATTCACAATAGTTAATTTTTGACTCTTTGACTATCTCATAAGAAAACTATTTCTGAATAAGAAGATAGCTCAACTCTTAATGTTGTAATAACTAAAGGGACTGAAGTATGGTATAGATTTCAATTCAAATAGGTAGTTAAGCTAACAAAAACAATCCTCCAAAACTGAACTGAGAAATAATGTACTAATTTACTCTTGACAGTGCTTGGCTCTGTTTACAGCATCAATACCTGTTTTCTTCAAGCTACACTGAACTTTTTATTCTGTGCTTTGCCTGATGCAGGGTATTTACAAAACAAAGGAAACAGATAATGGCAGATAGGCATAAGGGTGACATTTCTTCTAGTTCTGCTGGTGAAGATTGCTAAATACTGGAAGAGAGTGAGAGGAAACTTGAATTTGCTGTCCAAACTCTAAATCCAAAAGTTCAGGGGCTGTGCCAGATCTCAGCATTCATGACATATGGTCTACAAAGCTAGTTCTGTGGTAAGGTTGTGTATTTCTTTATATGTGTAAATGCATGTATATATATTTGTATGCATATGTGTATATATTTACACCCATACAAATGTATATGTGTATACTATAGTGTGTATGTTGTAAACAAACTGGTGAATATACACTGACTTTATACAGAGTAAATACCTTTTTCAGCAAATCCTTGGAGCTTTCTAAACAGTTTCTGTTCTATGGGATACTGCAAAAATCAGTGTATCTAAGGCATCTCTTTGATGAGAAATTTATCTTACTTGGTAACAATATGGCAGGGGCATTGTGACCTAGAGGTCTCAATAAAAAAATGTTTACTTTCTGTTCTGCAGAATTTTTTTTCTGCCTACAACTTTGGACCAATGATATTTGAAAAAAAAGCTCCTATGACTGATGTAAGTATCTCAAGTGTAAATTAAATAAACTTTATAAGCCACTTGGAGGAAAAAATGGTAATCAAATAACAGCAATGCTTTTGAAAAAAGGTAAGATTTTCTGTCATCTATTAAATTATGTGGGTTTTTTCATGATTATGTTATATCCAGGAAAAGTCTCACATTTTTTTCTTTTTTTTTTAGTTCAGTTAAAACACTTATAAAACTACCTTTTCATCTCTTTCACGTTCCCCTCTGGAGTAGCAGTCAGGAACTCATGGCTTAGAGTCAAGAGCAAAGTGCAGACAAATGAGTGATACCAGGGCTTAAACCAAAGTCTTCATGAACAGATTGCCTAACAGACTGGAGTAATAATCTTCGGAGTCACCATGCTGGCTTGCAGATTGCTGTTTTAAGTGACTTTGATTATTACGATGATTTGGCAGCAGTTCTTAAATTGGAATTTGGGCTTTGGAACCCAGATGTACTACCTGAGCCTAATTGAATTCTCCTGGATGGAGTGTACAAACAGTAGAAGAAATTCCTCTGGTTAAAGTTGAAGTCAAGAAAACAATATGACTAGTTTAGCATCAGAACTTATTTCACAGGAAAAAAACCTACACAGCTGATTAATTCACGAAGAATAAATAACAAATCAACTGATTAATTTACATGTAACGTTGTGTATTATAAAACTACACTGATTGCTATTTATGATTCAAAGGGTGTTAATTTCTACAAAATCTTGGTATTTCTTATTGAGAAATAAGAAGCTGATTAGCAGAGAAATTAGTATCAGTGAGGCATTCAAGCACTAAGTGGTAAACCTGTTTTTACAGAGAAACAGACGGGAGGACATACGGCATCATAAAAATAAGAAAAAGATGTAATTAAAGGTCTCTGGAGCTTCAGGTTCTCACCTTCGCAAGAATAACATAGTGACTATCTGAGTTTTCCCAGTAAATAAAATTAGTCCAGTAAGATAAAAAATGCTTATAATGTTTCTATCTTTTAAAAATGCATATGGAAGTTTATGGACCATGTAGGCATCATGAAGGTCAGGAAAACTTCAAAACACCAATTTGAGTGCACAGTGTTCTTATACTGACACAAAACAGAAAGATGTTGATCTTTTTGATCCCCTCTTCATTTTTCACAGGAAGTGTTGACATGGTCATAATAGCTTTGGCATAATCAATCAAAGCAGACCATAACCTGATTTGCAGATAAATAAAAACAGTTTAGCACGTAATTGTTAAAGGGAAAAGTACTGTAAATATAGTTCACTGATGCTATAATAATGGCTAAAAAGAAAACCAGAAATGGTAGACAATAATACAGGCATACATTAATATTTTGTGACTTTGAAACATATTCTGCTCTTGTAGTTGGAGATTTGAAGGGCAAAAGATAATTTTTTTTTCCTTCTGTAACCCTGAAGTGAAGGGAAAGGATGTGTTAATGCAGGCAGGTGGCCTACACATAGTATTTATTGTGCATAATCCCTTGTACAGAAGGCAATAATCATACAATAAATGGCCTATCACAAAATTAGAAAAGTTACAATTAGAATTAGACAAAAATATCCTCCACTACCAAATACATTTGGTGGGAAATATATGCTTAGCTAAACACCACTGATATGAAAGCTGAAACAACAATGACACATCAGATAGGTTGGCAATTAAGCACAAGGACCTTGACATTGTATGTAAATACTATTTATTTGAGCTGCATTAGGAAGTGCATACTGGCTAAATGTGATGTATGATAGGCTTGAATTGAAGTGGATTTACTTAACAATTCAGTAGCTCTGAACCAGATGTGAGTGTGCCTTTATTGTGGATATGAGCATAAGTGTACGTATTTGTTCTTAATTACAAAGTTACCCTGATAATGAAGAAAAATGCAAACTCATAATATTGAATTGCTAAATGAGTTCTTCATCAGGATACTATCTTTAAACACGCACCCTACATCTCAGTATAAGGGAAACATGAATCTAACAAAATGACAGTGTTATTACAAATTATAGGAAGAATCAAAGGAGTTGTATGAACTGACAGTGATGTATAGACATAATCTACCGTCTCAGAAAATGAAGCAATGTGAAAAAACACAAGTTATCTTAAAAAAAAAGTTCACATTTTTTCCTAGCACCTTTTTCAAAACAAATGGTTGAAAAGTGGATGTGAATAAGAAAAATAACATATTTTGGGATCTGTATTAGCTGATATGAATGGGAGAAAATGTTACAGGTTAACCTAAGATATGTAAAACGTTCAAATAAATTGTGAAGTTGGATTTCAAATACATGGAAACATGCATATCTCTTCAGGTAAAAAAACGTCTAGCTTAAATATCAGGGCTGAATACCACAAAATCACAGAATACGCTGAGTTGGAAGGGACCCACAAGGATCACTGAGTCCAACTCTTAGCCCTGCATAGGACCATGCCCAAGAGTCACACCATGTGCCTGAAAGTATTGTCCAAAGGCCTCTTGAACTCTGTCAGGCTTGGTGCTGTGACCATTATCCTTTCTTATACACAGTACAAAATGAGTAGTAATTCCATTGCAGATAGTGGAAGTTTATCAGGAAAAAAATTAGTATGAACAGGATCAGAATCATGCCTGTAGCTTCTAAAAGCATAAACCAGCCTGTAATCTTGTTTAACATATGACAGGGCTAGGGGCAATTTGGAGTCTGCCAGCACTGTTCCCCCCGGAACATGCAAAATAGCTAGATGTTACTACTCAAAGATCGTTTTCCACAGCTTAGCATATGGTTTAAGCTTTCTAAAGAGAATATGCAGCACAACATAGTGCTTTTTTATATATGTTTGTTTTAACTTCCATTGTTTAGCGTGTATCCATATGAGCACGTCTCTTACTAACATAACACATAAATCCTAACTTCTTTCTGGTCTGTGGGTTACCTGCTGTTTACATCAGTGACAACAGGATTGGACCATGCAGTGCCTTATACCAGCAGCATTGTTAGAACTAGCAAAGGCATTAGTGAGGATAAGAACATATTGTTTGATTCTGGATGTTTCTTTTTCCTCAAAAAAACACAGTTAATCCTTTGTAAGGGAAAATATGTTATGAGTGTATTTTTGTCAATATTGTGAACGTAAATCTCCATCCCTTCTTTTTTGGTCTAATCTAAATAACAGCCTGATTATTTTATGGGAAGTTACTTGAACACTTTTAGATTGCAATTTTATTTGAGTTGATTATATTTTATCCATATCTTTTTTAACTTTTCTCTCAATTAGACTATCAAAAGTTTTGTATATATGCTCATTCTAAAAGTGTATAAATTAAGGATTATTCAAATAAACTCAAAAAGATAAAAAAGACCTTCTCATAATGCTACCATTTGGAAAAAATATATTTTTTAATATACTGATTTTTTTTTTAAATATATTTATTGTCCGTAAAGGATCACAGGCATATTTGAAGGAGCAGAATAATACTATCATATTTAATCCTCATAGATGACAATCTTCATGGCTATTTTCACAGACAAGATCAAATACATTTTCTGAATTCAAAGTATCGTTCATGCTAGCTCACACAGTTAAAACTGCCTATATTTTGGACTGTTAATGTTAGAGAAACGAGCAGAACGTAAGGGTAAGGACTCTCTTGTCATGTTGCTGAAAGAGCTGTTTATTAAGAAAAGTTAAAAGACTAAACAAAGAATTTCTGTAAACTAAATAAAATTTTTGTTTCTCTGTATTTCCATTTTCTTCCTAATTTTGTCAAAAGCAGCATTTCCTGGGATGGCGTCTCCACTGCTAAAAAATCTAATGTAGATCCTTTAATTACACTTCTCAAAGACTGTCATATTAGTCCACCATAAACTCTCGTACAGTTGATGACTCAGAGTATTCTGAGTGACAGACGGTATTCACCATGCACTTTTTACTTCTTTTTTCTTTTATAGATGAGAACTACAGAAAATAAATTCTAATGGGAAAAGTCTGGGAAAAGAAAATCTGCATTAAAATCAGCTTAAGGGCCATCAGCGTATTCACATTACATCAATGGGAGACATGAGCATGCAGAACTGAGACCTAAAAATACTTCTGTTGACAATAGGACTGAATGTTCTTCTAAAATTACATTACTTTAAATCACTAGAATTTCCATTTCTGAATGTTTTATTCACTGACTGATTCCCTCAGTTATTACAGATTGCAGTGGGAGGGAAAAAATGTGTTTAATTTCTCAACTATCTTTAGAGCTACTCAAGGCACCACCTAACTTTTTTTGGCTATCTTCCTCTGATAGGCAGACTAATGAAACTCCTCCCTTAAAAATCTCTCTATAGGACATAATTTTTAACCAGTACCTTGTAGATAGTTGTGAAACTATTTTTTTCAAAGCAATCAGAATGACTACTGAAGCCTGAGCCTATACAATTTCCCTTAAATAGTATCCTCATGCGCTAAAGCTAGGAAACAGGAAACTATTCAAAACATATATTTCACAAATAGAAGATCAATATTACCTGTACTCTAGCTAAGGAATAGAAAACTGAACAAAATCTTCTCAGTAAAACCAGCTTTGTTCTTTTTAAGCTATGGGAAATTTGTGTTTAGCAATGACACAATCTATACTGCATGGCAATCTGTTATCCCTCTGTGGTGTAAATGTCAGACTCCCAGGAAAATGCCTGCAGAAAACAAATAAATGGAAGTATTTTACAGTAAAAATTAATGTCCAAGACCTCAAAGGAGCTTTCCTCAGAAGCACTTGTAATATTTACATCAGTAAGTCTTAATTTCAGAATTGGACAACTGATGAGAGTGGCCATCTCTGACCCAGAATACTGCATCTGTTTGCTAATATAATTTCTATATCTGTATAGTATTCTTTCCTATTTGTTTTGTTTTGCAAGAAAAGAGGATACTTTATGCAAAATAAATTATTTAAATGAAGCAATAATCATTAACTAAAGAGAAAAAACAAAACTTCACTTGCCATTCTAGCATGAGCATCATCACTGTTGTATCTCAATTACTGTCTAGAGATAGCAGTTAAAATTACCTGCAGGTCTTCAAGCTCAGTTATGAGTGTAACTCAATCCACGGTGTTTCCAGATTGGTGCAGTGCACCTTGAGACATTGTTTGATATTATGCACTCCGGGATTTTCTAGTCATACAGATGGTTGTGGTTATCATAATGAAAGTTACTGAGAAACATCTTTTGAATGTTTGTATCACTTCTGTCAGGTAAGAAATTACAGCAGTGGTATAGGATAATAAACCTGAAAGGTGGATAGAGACCTTTCTTTTATTATAAACAAATATTTTTAAAATATATAAAAATATAATTAAAAATATATTTTAAAAATATTTTTAAAAATATATTTTAAAAATATTTTCTACATATGAAACTAGGATGAGAAAACAAATATTTCTGAGTTCAGTGGAGAGGAGCAAGACGTATATTCACTGCAATTAAGTAAGAGTAATGTTTGACACAGTCACCTATTCAAATATGTTACAATATTGTTTTAAACTAAACCAGCAGTGATTTGTATCCAAAAAGTTCCTAAGATTTTAGGGAATCATTTTAAGAATTTTAATCTGCATTTTGGTGGTTTTTTTAAGTACTAGAGTAGGCCTCTTAAGTGCAAATATGCGTGTAATATTCCAGTAATAAAAATACTGTATTTCAGGACATAATCAAGGAAAGTTTTAAGTTCTAAAAGCTGTTTGCTATTTACTGACATATAATAATTACATATATAGCAATAAGGATAGGGCAATAGAGATAAAATAATAATAGTTCAGTAGTTTTTGTAAAAAAAAACAAACTGCTTTTTATTTTAAAGGTCTTTCTCTTGAATGATTGTCCATCTACTTAAGCTATTCTTGGTATCTTTAAGGACAGAATGTTGTAAAACATTTTCAGTCTTCTAAAACAAAACTGCAGTTCACTATTATTTTTGGATAATATCTTTTATGCCTATAAAAGTTTCTTTACTCCTTGCATGCACCTTAGCTTTTAATTTAGAAAACTCTTATTGCAACTCGAGGTCACAGAAAAGAATGGAATTACAAGGAGAAATCTTAGACTGAGAGGAAATATAGATAGATGGGGAAAAAAAATCACAAATTTTTGAAATTTCACATTTTTCAATTATTTTCTGGGAAAGAAAACACAGGGACAACAATTATGTTTTCCTATCTTTTCATGGCTTCATGAAGAACACATAAATTCAATGCAAAAGGAAGAGCAATAAAACCAAATGAAAGTTATTGAGTGTTACCATACTGCATTGCTCTGAAATGTCATAAACTCTTTTATAAAGACAAATTTCCCCTCAAGTGCAGTAATACAGTCAGACTGGAAAACAAAATGATCTTTGGTTTATATACTTCTTACCCTCAGAGGAAAAATACCAAAAGGAGTTCTGATGCTGTTCATAACAGATAAAAACCTTCCAGAGGGGAAATTTTCTCTTTAGTGCTGGTGCAAGGTAGAATTGGAAAGCAATACTAGGAGTAATGGACAGAACAAAAATGAATTCAGATTTTAGAGAAGAGTATTTTGATGTGGTTTTGGGGTTTTTTTCCATTTACAATGTTATCATTTTATTTCCCAAGCTCTGACTTTTGCAGGATCCTTCTCCCTCTAGAGCAACTGGAGTTTGTTTGTGTTTTTATTCCTGTGCTGATTCTGCAAACTGCTATTGATTAGCTTACTAATGCAAAAGGCCTCAGGTGTAATCTGAAAGGTTTTATTTTGTTCTCTTTATCTCTTGTATAATGGTTATGACCCTGGAGTCATTCCAAATTCTGATACTTCTTTTGAAGATCATGTCAATCACGTAATTAAAGTGTGTTCCAACCACATTTGCAAGTCAGCTAGACTGACAGCCACGATCTTTGGGCCACATGCTGAAAATCAGTGTTTCCACTGATGTGAAAATACTGTTTCCACCCTGATTTGACTTGTAAATATTTTTCTAGGTGTTATTTCTTGGGATCTTTTAGTTATTGATTGTAGCAATCAGCAGCTATTACAAACCAACTAACTAGATTACAAATTATATTGCATTATGGTTTTCATACCCAGAGAGTTACCATAGTTTCCATGATGTATGCTAAAATACAAATTCATTTCAAGATGACCTTAAAACTGCCGTACTATTAATAAGTATCCCATCAATTTTGGTAAGAGAAGCTCATGACAAGTAACAAAGGCAAATCTCTAGTGAGAACAGTGATGTTTTGTTAACCTTTGAGGACCAGATTCAGACAAGTAAACTGTTTTATTCCCTTATCTGAATAAGAGTGAGATTATAGGATGAGACATTCAAACAGCGATGTGACAAAGGACCTATTGGAGAAGCATGTCTTTCCAAAGAGGTAAAAAAAAGATTAGAGAGACACACTGAGGAGTCTCAAATAACACTAGATGTCCTCCCATAGACAACTGCATCAAATCCCCCATATCTTGTTTTCCATTGATATAGTTTCCCATAGTAATAGCCATTGTAGTAGTGACATTTCTAAACCAAAAAGTGTTATGGTGCTTACTGCTCTTACGCTGATCCAAGCATCAAAATGCCAAGCATCACAGTCCTCTTGGCAGACATTTTACTGATAGAAAAAAACTAATAAAGGCACGATTTATTTAGTGTTAATTTTGCCCTCTAGGCAACCCAACAGTCATTTTTGGTCTGCAAAAATGTCAAAATCACTGTGGATACAAAACAATTACAATTTCATGGTGGTATTAATATGGGAGAAAAATAGAAAGGGAAAGATCATTTGAATAAGCAGTATTTTTCCTTCTCTCATCTATTCTCTTTTTCCATATCTGTTATCTCATGTTCTTCCATATGAACTGATAACTGGAGAACTACTCCCATACAGAAAACCTAAAAAAACCCCAAACCACAGATGTGATCTTTAGGTTGTGCAATGTATATTCTGCTTGAGCAATACATGACACACCTTATCAGCATATTAGTGCTTGAAGTGTTTAAGTCAATACCTAGATGTCTAGTGTCAGACAAGATGCTATGGGATAGCAAAGATATCCACAGTAGATATGACAAAGGACAAGCTTTCTGGGATGCAGCTGGAGATGATTTGTGATATTTTTTGTCACCTCAAAAACCACAAGGCACCAATGTGTGGGAAATTGAATTACACTCCTAATCCTCTGAGTAAAATTTTAAATTTTCTTAAAGTTGGATGTTCAACATAATTTTAGGCACTGTTAGGTATCTTGCCAGTTCTCCAGTTGCTATTCTGACAGAACACAATTGTCCCTTAAATCCTGTGTCCTATCTTCCAGCCCTTTGAAGATATATTCAGCTTTTTCTAAAAGCGTACTACAGCTGCCTATCTTCAGGCCTTAATTTGAGTGTTTGTATGGGAGCTAGGTATTTGAGTACCTACTCTAGTCACTGGAGTAGTTGGCCAAGACAGTTAGTGAAAGTGAGAAAGCATGTGAGTTCAGCTCCTCAGAGCAAGATTAAGTGGCCTGAACACAGGTATTTACTACCATTTGAAATGTCCTAGAATATCCAAGAACTCAACTCATGATGAAAAAATATGACAGAATTTAAAGAAAGGAAATTTTATAAAATTGATATATGGTGCCACAGATGTACTAGCTGTCTTATTGAGAGCTATAGCATATTTTTGAGACTGTGCTTTCTCTTTAACTGTGAACTATTCCCACTGTCCCTTCTCAATATAATGATTTTGCAGGTGTAGAGAAGCTACTTTGATGAACTATTTAAACTATATATTATAAACATAAAATTAAAAGCAATTTACATTTTTAAAGAATCTGGAATAAAAAATTTCAGTTAAACAATTTGACTCCCAATGCAATATGTCATCAGGCACTATTCTGAGACAAAGACAGGACTGGAACATGTTGAAGTAAGTGCAACATGCTTGTGACTTAGTCCTCAGCTACCTAACAACAGCTGATAGAAAATATTTAAATTATTACATTCAAAGGACTGGAAATATTATTTTGCACTTCCTAACTCTTACTCAGAATCACAGAGAAAAATACTCAAAATCTAAAGCTATAACACACCTGCTGAAAGAAAATTCCACACTCTTTTTATCCAAGCATTGGACAGAATACATTTTATGTATAGTCCAAAGTAGAACATATACATACTTAGATTTATATTTTAAATACAACCCAAAACTTTGGGTTTTAGAAGAATGCTATGAAAGAGAAAAAAGTTAATCAAGGACAAATAGGAGGCATGAGTCTAATATGAGACCTTTAATTTAAAATCTTTTAGAATACTTTCTGGATAATTTGTTAGACGACTCTCAACAGGAGCTTCTATTATTTACCATCACATAGAAGTTTTCTAGGAACAAGTGTGAATATAATTTCTTTAGTCACTTTGTGATTATAGTAGTGACATTGATAAACTATGTCCTTGGCAGACAATGGTGATGATCAAGCTACTTTTTTTCTTGACAATTAATCATATTACAAACCTCTCTGGAAATGATAAGTTATTGTTTTTTGGTTCCCTAAACCTAATATTGTTTGTTGCAAACATTAACTTTTTTTTAATAAACAGTTACTTTATACTATTGATTTTTATTTTTCAGCAAACATTTATTAAATCTGTGCCACTGGTTTTCCACTAAACAGTTGCATGCTGCCCATTCATTTTACTTTAGCATGTAGAAGTATTATATAGTATATGGAATAGAGTAAACTCATAGTCTGAACTGAAAAATACAAAGGACCCCATTCTTTACACATCCCCATACAAATGAGACCTCAAACTATCATATTAAATGAATAAAAATGAGAAAATAAAATATTATAAATAAATAAAATGTTCATAAACAGAATATATTAAAATAATTATGGGGTAAAAAAATTCTTAGATCAAGACAGACTTTCTGCAGACAATTTGAGGACCTCTGTTTGCTTCTACTGTACCCAGAAGAGTTTGATATATATTGTGATTAAATAGATAATTTTGGACACAATGTGAAGGAAGATAGAATAACTACAAAAAATGCATCACAGATTTAGCATCTTTGACAATAAGTACAGTATTCAGGGGTATTACATAAAAGCTCATATTTGTTACTTGGCTAAAGTATATTAACATTGTTAAACATAACAATATAATGAACTTACTGAACTATTTTATTTTTATGCTTTTTTCAAAGACAATTTTCAGTTAATTATTAGAGAAGATGGGGTTACATTGGACATTAAATCTTTATAATGACAAATAAAAGTATTTTAAATAATGTATAGCAAAATATTTCCTCTTCCAACTGAAGTGATTTCTCCTTAACTATGAAAAAATTGTGGCTGTACACACTTTTTACCTTGACAAATGGTCTTAACCATTTCTCTGTTCAGTCAACGATCCTTCAAGTTAGACCTTTAAATTATTGTAGCACAAATAGTGTTTGAGAAGTGTTGCATTCGTATTTATTATCTCATGGTCGTGAGTGTTTCATAAACAACTTGTTCCAAACCTAAGGAACTTTCTGAATAATTTATATTTCTTTTTTCCCTGAAGAAATTTCTGTAACAAGAAACATATTGTCTCCTTTAGTGTTTTCTGATCATCTCCATTTTCTGGGGGAATGGTTTATGGGCAAATGCTTTGTAACAGCTCTTCAGATGCTAGGAAAAGAAAATATTCTTTCTCTTATTATTCCTGCTTACAACCTCTCACTCTTCAACTGAAGCCAAAATAAAAACAAAAGTATGCAAGCAAACAAACAAGCAAAGAAGCCCCAAATATATCTTACAATATTTCTTAAGTGATTTGTAGCAATCTTCTACTTAAAGAAATTTATGGCCCATGCTATGGTTTAGCACAATTTCTTGGGACCGAAAAATGTAGGGTGTTTTTATATTTCCAGACTTTCAATATCCTTTTTTTTTGTAGTGATAGATAGAAGTTATATGAAATAGTAATGTAGACCTTTAGCACCCAGGGCTAAAAGCTCTTGAAAAGTCCTTAATCTCATGCACTGTCTCATTCAAATAAATTTAATATATTTTGGGGTAGAATTGTCCTCCTGCTAAGGTCCCTAAAAAGAAGTTTTTGTACAAGTAATTTTCTCCTTAAGGTCTTTGTGTGAATGTAGTAACATCAAATACAGATACAAGTACTTGAAGAGGGATCAGTTTCTCTCTACATGAGCAATGATTTCTTGTGCACAGGAAAGTTTATAGGTCTTGGCTCTTATTAGATTATCTGCTCTGCTAGAATAGAAATAGTCATTAGCTTTAGCTGTTTAACCTTAATGCCTCTAATAATTTATCAATTTATTGCTTATTTCTCTGTGACACATAGTTTTCATGAGTAATTGTTGTTCTCACTACTCTTATAATCTTCACTGGGTTTACCATGCAGTTATTCAGAAATGTCTATTGGCCTGACGGTAATTTGACATGATGCATTTTAGGGCTGAGTTGTATCTGTGCTGATTGAAAAATGCAGTTGCTTGAAAATACAATATCAAAATACTTATAGATTGATTTGCACTTTTTTTGTTGTTTTTTGTTTGTTTGTTTGGTGTAAGGTAGAACATACGCAGGTGTTCTTCCCAAGAATGCGAAGGCAGTGGAAGGATTAAAAAAAAGGTTTATTTCAGATGCACTGGCCCCCCAGGAGGAAAAGGCAAGTTCCTATCCTCTCAGGGTCTCTTATCCTCTTCCCCCCCTACCCTCCCAAGGCCTCTGTGTATGTCTGTTAGGGCTATCTCTTTCCTCTCACATGCCAGAGAGGCTGAGAACTTCTCTTGCTATGCAGAAGAGGGGGGGGAAGCATTGAAACTGCCTTTGAGAAAGAGTTACTATTTAGGTAGAAAGCCTTCCTAGCAAAAACACAGTTCCTAGCTTTCCTGTTACAAATTCTTCCAATAAGCAAACTACCCCTACAGTTGTGTTGTTGTTTTTTTGGTTGGTTGGTTGGTTGGTTTTTTGGTGGTTTTGTTTGTTTGTTTGTTTGTTTTTTGTTTTGATGCATGTCGAATATTGTTCTCTCTGACAATGGATTCAATAACTGGTTAAGATAACGGGTATGATAATCTTCACAGGTAAAATTATGCACCAGGATACTTTTGAAGCAGCAGAATGATAGGGAAAGAACCAGGTCAACAATCAACTCACATGTTTGATTTGCATAGTATTCACAATAATTTCTCTTGCTTCTAAATTTAGCACTTTGTATACCATAGTTTTTAAAACTTAGCATTCAGGAAGTTCTACTACACCAACAAATATTTTCTTTACATTGAAATGAACAGAAAGGATGAGGCAGTGAGGAATATAAGGCTAAGAACCAGCACCTTACTGGCCATTATATTGTACAGTGGGTCATAAAATAATTGGGATTAGAGTTTGAAGGAAAAGCCATGCTACGGCAGGAAAAATCTGAAGGGTTGTAAGGAAAACGTTATGATTTTATGGAATGAAAGACTTGAAAATTTATTCATCTTTATCTTCCAGGAACTGGATTGCATCAAATCTTTACCTGTCAGCCCTACAGTACATCTCTACTTCTCTTTCTGACAGTGGTTTAAACATTGTAATCACCTTATTTGCAACTTCATGCAAACTTGCAGGTCTCTAGAGAGCTCTCATCTTGAATAGTGGACGCCAGCTTTGCTGAACTAAAGTCTGCTTCCAAGACTGTTGTGTCAAGGTTTGTGTTTGTTTTGTCGGCCATCAGAACACAGTGAAAGTCCATCTTTTAATTGTTATTGCTGTGAGCAGCCTGGGCTTTCCAGAATCCCTGATTCCACATAGATGGAGATCTCACACAGAAAGTGTGTCTTAATTCTTTGTCACTTTATTTCATCATTGTAAAATGGTTATTGTTACGTCTTCCCAGTCTACTATGCAATCCAGGTATTTCCCTACAAGTGGCTTCTTACTTAGTCCTGACTTTGTCATTGGTGATTTGTTGTTTTCCTACAAATAACCAATGACATAGAGTAAGGCAAGAATTGAGTATGACATGACACCAGTAGATGTTTTAAATATTTTAATAATGATATTCCATTTGGATTGACCTTCTGAGACTTGTCTGATGCCTATTCTTTAATCTATTTAATTAATATTACATGAAGATTTATCATTCAAATTTATTTATTAATGTTTGTTATCAAGTTAAATGCCTTACAAAAAAAGTAGGTGCACTACGAGTGATATTATCTATATTAAATTTATGTATCAAAGTAAACATAAACTGTTTGATAAACTCACATTGATTGTGAGTGATATTTGCCAAGTGATATTTGCCTCACTTAATTCTTTATTAAGTCCAATTTCAGTAATTCTATTTTTTAATATCAATAATTTTTAGTCAGCACCTTTTAACTGAGCACCTCTCATATCACTTCTATATAAATTTTAATGGTGTAGGAAAAGGAAAACAAAGAGGGGAAACACCAAGGGAAACTTGGAGTATAGCAATGGGACCTAGGAATCCCAGGTGCTACTCATTCTATGGCTGATGATGTGACTGAAAGGTCATTCAAACACTCCTTCTTATTTGTAGGTAAGACATACTTACTCAAAAGAATTGGTCTTTTGAGCTTGAAAATTCAATGATATTTTTATTTAACATAAAAGCAATTTTTCTGTATTCAAACAATATTTGCATTGTAACTTGAAGCTGTTATGGTGTTCATACCTACTATGAATTAGTGTTCAGAGGAGTATTTTCAGGACTGGTGTTCACTGTCAATTGGTTGTAAATCATGACAAATGGACAGAAAAACTAACACAGGAGTATAGGAAAATAAAAATTTTTACACTCCATGAAAAATGAACTAGCACGGGAATGGAGAAGGAAGTAGAGGCTGTGAATTAAGACTTTATTTGCCATGTACAGTATTCACTCAAGGTGACTTCTTTTGTGAAGAAAGCCTAACATCTTTCCCAAAGATTGTTAAAGAATCAAAAACTGTCATGGACTTGACTAGATGAAGTGTTTTTAAAAGTAAGACATTTTACAGTTATGTTTGTTTAAATTTTGAACACATTCAGTTGTTATTAAATATAGCATGAAAATAAATATTCAACTCAATTATTTGTAAATAACTTCTAAGTGACAACATGAAACAGTTAGAATTAGGAAGTAGATTAAGATTGGTTTTGTCTAAGTTAAAAATATTCCAGCACTTTCTGAAACAATAAAAAATAAAATAAAAGTAGTTTTATAAAGTATTTGTGTTTGATAGATCTACAGCTATGACACTGTAACAAAGTATTAATTATATTTTGTGTTGTTTTAGAATTTCCTCTGATTGGCTTTTCTTTATTATGTTTTCTCAATTGCTCTAAATTTCAAAACAAGTTCAACACTATAACAGTAGAAGTTGAATTATTTTTCCCCTTTACCAACAGCTATGAAATTGTGAAGGTTTTCCTTGGTAGAGATAACCTATACACCTTTCACTTTCTTTCCTAGGGATTTCAGAAGTTTTAAGTCTTAGGATAGTGAAGTCCACAAAGTAACCTTCCAATGTAATCAATCAAATATTCACTTCCCATGTCTTTCTTCTGAATGATGGTGCTATGAATTCACATAGATTTGATCAGCTTCACGTAAAATTCACTTAGACCTGTTAGTGATGATCTGTTAGTGTTAGAAGCTATGTATGAAAAATAGCTATTACTTCAAAAATATTTTTTTAGGATTTCAGCAGGCTAAATGTTATTTCCCTTCTATCTGCAACAGCTCGTCAGTCGAGTGTTACTATTTCCTTTTCTCTGTGTCATGCTCCTTGCTGAGTGGGAACTGTGAGTTCTCCTTGGCCTCTCCCATAAAGAGTTTGCCATGACATGTGTTAAACTGTCAGATTTTGCATTCATGCCCAAGCATGTCCACACTTCAGGCCTTCATACTTATACGTTTGGCTCTGCTGTGAGGACTCTAGGCATTTGGGAAAGGAAAAGTAATGTCTTGAAGTGCTTTTGCTGCTGTTGACTAGTATGTTTTTATCCTTATTTTATCCAAGATTGAAAAAGAACACTAAAATAAAGACCCTTCTCTTTTTAACTTGTCCCTATTAGGTTTCAGTCCAAGGTGTTGCTGGGATTTGGCATTGGTTTTCGGTCTTTTCCCTTTGTCCCTTTGTTGGGGATATTAGTAGAAATCTGTGAAGTATATAAAAATTTGAGAATAGGTTAATATTTCTATAGAGAACCATCTCCTCAATCTGAAAAAAAAAAAAGGGTATTCACCTTTTGTGAATACCTTTCTCAGTACTCCTTAGTAAAAGTTGCTGGGAAACTCTTCTATCGCATACTAAAATCTAGTATAATAATTTCTGTTTTAGTCCCACATCTAATCCAATCATTGTGGATTTATTCCTGTAGTGTAGCAAACACAGAATTGTCAAATAACACAAGTATCCTGCCAAATTCTGTTGTTTTCTGTTAAATTCTTTATATTGAAACACTTCCTGCTTGTTATTTGACCATTTTTCCTGAAAATAAACTCTGAGACCAAGATGTTAGAGCTTGAATCTATCACAGTTTGATTGAGGTTTTCTTTCTCTTTGCTTCCAGTTTGCTGCCATGCTGAAAACACAAAAGTTTGGAACTTTCTTTGACCTGAATATAAATAATAAAGATCACTGACCTGCAGTCTGCTCTTCTTCCTTTATCAACATTAGTGGAAAGGCGGGAGGGAAAGGGAAAATGCGTGCTGTTCGCTATTATCTTTACAAATGACTTGCTAGCCTTTTATTTGTCTTCTTATGCTTCAAACACTCAAAGGACATTTTCAGAATTTCACTAGATGGAGGTTCAATCCTGAGATGACTTGACAAGCTGCATCTTCCTTAAGAGATTTTGACATGGTATTAAGCCATAGTTACAAGCCAATACTTGAATGTGGAGCCCTGGGGAAATCTTTCAAAAGTGGAACACAACATTTACAGCAGGAGGCAGGTGTCTGCACCACTGAAGCAAACAACAATATGATATATTTAGTATCGAAAATGGAAGCAAAACTACTGTCTCTTTACCACTGGGGACAATGGAAGAAACTGAATGAGAAAAAAAGCATCCTTTTCAGCTCTGGAGAATTTTAATTTACTGACAGAATGAAATATAGTCTCATCACGGCAGGTGCAGCAAGTGCCAGGTGCTGTTCACAATATTGTCTTTGAATTTATGTGTTTTTGAAACATTGAGAGGATGTGAAGCAGCTGCACTGGCCATGTGGAGAGAAAGCAAAGAGCTTTTAATTAGCAATAAGAGGGCTGTTAATTTCTTTTAGGAGCCGACTTTACTTTGCACTCATATCAGAATCTCAGCAGGAGCTCTGTGCAGCCCCAAACATACAAAGAAAATCAAGTAAGCCATGTGCTACAGCAGATTTAAATCAGAAGTGAAATAAGGCTCTGGCTTTCAGCTAAAGAAACTCTTGGCAATTTTGATTCTCAAATTGGGAAATGAGATTCACAGATGAGGGGCTGCACAAAGATTTTAAAATCTCAGTCCAATTGCTAACCCAAGATGTACATAATACTGCGCTGAGAGATCACAGTACAAAAATGAAACAGTTCTGCAATGGGATTTCTGCTGAAACCTAATACAGTACTTGTTTGAACTGAAGTAAATGTGGGAGACCAAACACTGAGATAAATCAGAATCTGAGAAATCTTATATGAGATTATGTCAGAGATATTAAACCACTGGCAAAAATACCAACTTTGACTTGGACAAAGAATTTAGGGTTTTTGAAGTCTGACACCAAGTACTGCCAAGGTCCGATCTCTCTGGGCAACATATAGATGACTTTACATAAGAGAAAGCCATAACTTGCATTGGTTTCAATTTTGTCACCCTCAAATAGACAAAAAATTATTCCTTTTCCAATGTATAATTTATTTTTATGCTATGGGTACAAGTGTGTGGCTTTTAAGCACTTAAGAGCTGTCAGTGATCCACCTGTCCTTAATTTTGAGATTTTCTCAACTGAGTTAAAAAGATTTCAAATCTGAAGGGATATTCCTTCTACTACTGAGATAAATGTTAAAACTGTGAAATGTGTCATTGGATGACAGGGAAAATGAGTTACCAATGTGTAAACAGTCTGATTTAAAATTCACTAAGTTGAGACATTTCCAAAAAGTGTAGTAAGTTTGCTAATTTGTAAATCCCATTGTGTTCAAATGTTTCTATTTAATAAGTAAGGTAATACAGAACAGCACTTACTGTATGTAGGGAATGTGTCTTTAGTATTTCCTCAGTATCCCATTCTTAAATGAGATTTATTTATATGTTTACCTTTATGTTGCCTTAAAGATTATTGAGGTAAAGAAAATGAAACTTGTTCACAAGTTTCTTTACAGATCAGGGAATTATATATTAAATTCATGCAAATAAGAAGGGTATGTCAGATCAGGACTACAGCTTTTAATTTAATCTTTCATTACACAGCATAAATTAGCATACTTAATTTATAGGGAAACAAAAAATTAAATGGAGGACAACTGATAATGTATCATATCCCCACAGACAGCCTTTTAAGATAAAACAAGAGTCTAATAAATTACTTTGTCAAGTCAAATGTCCGTCTATCTTTAAATTCATACATTGCATATGGTAGTAACATGTTATTCAGATTTAGTCTCTCTTTGTAGCATAAAACAATAAGCAATTTAATGTATTGGTTTTACAACTGTATCAAATACATATAAGGATAAATTAATCAGGGTTAATTAGCCTGCCTTCTGATGCAATGTAAAAAATGTGGAGTTTGTCATTAGTGAAGTTGAACAGAGGGATACATTAGCTGCTAAATATTTTGTGCTGTTATGAGACCGTATACAAAATATTATATATTTATAAACAGAAAAAATTAATTTGAGATTAAACTATTCTGGTTTATTGAGTTTCATAAGTAGGATAGAGGTGTGCTTTAATATAATCTACCATTAGATATGTATTTAGATACCTATTTTTGTATCTGTTCTGAACAAAGATGTGCCATAGCTTTATTTTAAGATGCTGATCTAAGATGTTCCAGGAATGCCAATCTAAGATGTTGCTATGTTCAGGATGTTCTCTGTTGGTACAGAAAGAAATCTCACCATGTCTAGTAGAAACCGTAGAGAGATTCAGGAGAGCCTGCTTACTCTGTAACTTGCCAGTAGTAAATAAGCTTTATTCATTTGCAGCCCGATGATTTTATGTCATACATTTATTCCACAAATTCTTATTTCACAAATTCCACAATGTCATATTCCCATCAATGAGAGAATATCCTTCTGAGAACAGAGGAATTGTGCATCTGCTTATTGGGGAAGAAGACTGTGAACATGAGCACAGACAGGAATTACTCTGCAAAATGTGAATTAATGTGATCGACTGTAAGTTCAGACAACAATGCTGATACAAACAAGGAGCTGAATAAAAGCAGAACTACAACATATGTTTCTTCTTCAGAAAGATTACTATGAAGCAAATAGGACCAACAAAAGCAGATGTTATTGTGAAAGCAATGTCTTCATTACTGTATGATTATTCATAATAACTGCTTTGTTAAACCAAGGCATACATTGAAACCATGGTTCTGCTAGAGCAATTTTTTTTCAACAATGCTGGTTTTTGTTTAGCTATTTCAGTTTCATGACTAAGGATGGCAAACTGATGCTTATGTTGATACTTTATTACTGAGCTGTATCTTCAACTTTGCAATTTCTGTGATGTCTTGGCAGACAGAATTACACGACTGTCTGCCTCCTTTAGACTTCAAAAAAGAATTCAGCATATTGATTTTTGGTTTAGCTACTGAATTGATATGATGGTACACAACAGAAACAGTATTGTGATAAATAATATTGAACTCTGTGTCACATTTAGGACAACCATCACAGTTCATAAACTCATAAGAAAAATGGGAATTCACCCCATGAGCATCATCAGGCAAGACTAAATACACAAATTATTGTTTAGGTCCTAAAAGATAATATCAATGATATTTATAAAAATTCAGAAGTGTCAAGCAGTATTTTGGCAGTAGTCTGTTTTTCAAAAGCTAAAAGCGTTAATAGAAATGACATATAAAAAATTCTTCTGAGGTGACTACCATAAAACCACACTTTATCATTTCTTTCTGCCTTGTCCTTTCATTGCCAATCCATTGTGAAGTTTTCAAGACTACTTTGTACTTATTGTTCAAGGTCCCCATTTGATGCAGCTTTTCCCACAGAAGTACTTTTTTCTAAAGCTTTCCTACAAAATGCTAGAATCTCTGAAATAGGAAGATGCACTCACATCATCAGGAATCCCTGAAAATCAGCTAAGAAAGATTGATTGAGTTTCTTGAACTTTCTTATGAAGAACTGAGGACAGATAATGGGCTGCATATGTCGATACAGCGGGATCTGGCACTGTACACGTCTCAGTAAAATCCAGGCATATACCTTCTGCACTGTAGTTGATGTTTAAGGCAGACCTTGAATATTTTGTATCAGAAATAGCATGACCAGTAGGACTAGGACAGTTATCATTCCCACGTACTCGGCACAGTGAGGCTGCACATTGAATATTGCGTTCAGTTTTGGGAGTCTCAGGACAAGAAAGACACTGAGGTGCTGGAGTCTGTCAGGGAAGCTGGTCACCAACAGAGCTGGTGAAGGGTCTGGAGCACAAGTCTTATGAAGAGCGGCTGAGAGAGCTGGACTTGTTTAGCCCGGAGAAAAGTAGGCTCAGTGGGGACCATATTGCTCTCAACAACTACTTCAAAGGAGGTGGGGGTCAGTCTCTTCTCCCAAGGTAACAAGTGATATGATGAAAGGAAATGGCCTCAAATTACATCAGGGGAGGCATAGATTAGATATTAGGAAAAATTTCGTTACAGAAAGCATTGGAACAGGCTGCCCAGGGATGTGGTTGTGTCCTCATCCCTGGAAGTATTTAAAAGACATGTAGTTGTGGCACTTAGGGACATGGTTTAATGGTGAACTCACAGTGTTGGGTTAACTGTTTGACCTGGTGATCTCGAAGGCATTTTGCAACCTTGAAATGATGCTATGATACCACGATTCTCTCTAGTTGAAGAAGTGGCCTCAAGGAAGTCTCTTAAACAAAGTGATGTAGAATAATTTTACTACTAATGGCCTACTAATTTCCTGAACAACAGTATGACAATTTGTAGAACTCAGAAGTGTATTATGAGTGTTCAGGCAGCAGGGTTACACAGTGCCTGAAATCAGCCAGTAGTGTCCCACTCTTACAAGGGAAGAAACTTTGCAAAACTCAGTTTTATCTATTTTCACTAGGAGTTAATTCTTAAGGAAGATTCCACAATTATGAAGGCCTTTATCTTCATAGTGAAATAAATCAAAGGTTTTCTGTTACAACTGGAAATGCCCAGTGCTTAAAGAATATTGTATTCCCAAAATTCCATCTGTTGCACAATAACTTGATGACATCCTGCTTATGAATGTATTTATTTTTAAATTAATTTATCTCCTACAGCTTTATGTCAAAAATCCTCTTGCTTTCTTTTGACAAGTTTCACAGGAATGGACTTGTTATGATGTAGGGATCTCCAAGAATGTAAAAGTATTACAATATTACTGCTGAAAGTTCTTATGATTATTAGTGATAATCTATGAAAGGAAAGGGCAATAAAATAACTGAGTTGTATTAATATAAACATTGATGCTATCCTTACCCATACATGGTAAGAATTAACATGAGAATAAATGACATATCATTTTCTACTTCCAAGTTTTAAAATATTTGAACTAAGGTATGCATAAAATAGTGGGGTTTATTATTACAGAAATAATTGTATTTTATATTTATATTTTTGGGGGGGTTTTTGCCTTCCCCAAGTGTCCAAGAACAATCCAATAATTTATTTATATCTAAATACATACAGAGATGGAAAGTTATGCTAAGTGCTTGTGATTATGTACTTGTTTAGAAATCAGAGAAATAACATTTGCAGTGACAACACACTGATTTTAAACTGATTTTCCATGCTACAGACTGATCAGTTCCACTGCTTTCTTATTTCTTCCTGTTAACATCCCTCTTTGACTCATTTCTTCAGGCTGATCTTACTAAATGTATCACTACCAGGGTTTAACATCTGCACGTGTTTTCAACATATGACCACATGATTATGACTAATCTTCTCATATCTGATGTCTGTTATGAAGAAATCACACTATAACTAGTGAAGGAAGTAACATATTTACTTCATAAGGTGAAGCGCATGCAGCATGAAAATATAGGTCAACAGTTTTGGTAGGAATGGTAACTAAATAAATATTTTCTTGTCCTTCATCTCTCAGCATGTCATTCCCTGTCTAATTTATATTCAACAAAATTGCTTATGACATATCATCTCAGAACATACCCTAATCACTTCTACTCTGATACACTAAAATAAGTGATATCAGAAACACTCTTTACACTTCACTTTTTTTCATATTTCTTGTGCTTCTTTGTATCACAAGAATTTGCATTTACCAGGTGCTATGAAACAGGACCAAATGAGATCCTTCAACAATTTTCAGGGTCTCTAGGTTTTTCTCAGAGGGTGGAAACTGCCAAGATTAGCATCCTCACTTCAACTATCTGCAAAGTTAACTTCTAAGCATACAGCTCATTATTGCACTCATTAAATAGGAAGAATTCTTAGATGTGGAGGATGGGGTGTCAATCAATCAAGGTAGTCCTATCAATAACTTATAATTTTGTATTTTGTTCATGTATTGTTTATTTTTAATTCAGAAATAATTTTTAACATGCACTGTTCCTCACTGCATTCATTCACTGCCAACCAGGCAAATGCAGGTAATGCGGGTTTGCATGCGCTATTACTCATGCTGCCTGCAAAAGAGAAGCTGCTTTCACTGACTGACTGCTACAGTTCTGTTTATTCTACCTGAGAAATGCAAAAGGAGTGTAGTCACCCCAGGGTCCATTTAATCAATGGAAGCATAGCCAAGGGAGATGGTACCAGTGTGTGGCAATTACTGCTTCTACATCACAGCTATGTGGTCACCTAACTGATTTAATAGCAGTTGTATGCAACTGTTTGTCCTACTGAAGAGGTTTTATAAATATTAATGTGATTTCTAAGCCATAATCCATATACCTGTTTTAAAATTAAATGTAAATATTATGTGTGTACTGATACTGAAATACATTTATTACATGGTTAGCTGCTGAAAGTCTATTATTGTAATTCTCTGTGGTTCAGTTAATTTCAGGCACTTCAGCTCAAGCTGCAGTAATCTGAGTCAGAGGTGAAACTCAGGTCAGAGAATTCTTCGTGAACGATAAAACATCATGTACCGTTCACTTTGCAATTAACACATCTTCCTTTGAGTTGGAAGAGATAAGTTAGCCATGACTCTGCAGACAGAAATCACTGACCTATTTAATAGTGTGAGATGAACTGGAACCACTTGTTGTTCTTGTTTTGTTTTTTAACCTTGTTCTATTGGATATATGTCTACAGAACCATGCACTTTAGTTTAATTCAGTGTTCTGGCAGCTTCATGTACTGATTTCTGTGCTCAAGTTCCATCTTGAGTGGATTAATGTCAAAGATTTCCATCCGGGTGAAAATAAAAAAAATAATTGCTTTAGGCTATATGGGAAATGTGCTGGGTTTTTTGTCTTTTTTTTGCTTAACATATCTTTAGTATGCCTTTGAGCATAAGCGTGTAAGCATTGTTTTTAACTTGGATCCTAACATGATATATGAATTATTTAGAAGTAAATACTTCTATTATGAAGAAAAGTGAAGACAATCTGTAACCTACTCTGGTAGGAACAACAGTTTATGGTTTTGGGAATAGCACTGTTAATCATTTGTGCTGAAATACATAAAAATTAATAAAAACATTAGATACTTTTGTAGAACAGCAAAAGGACAGGAGGACCTGAACCAAAAGTGAACAGAAGAATTTTTAATGTTACTATATACTTTTCCTGTTCATTACATGCTCACTTGTATTTGTTTTACAGGTCTTTCTGGAGCTTCAACCTAGATTAGCCTAAATCATCCCCTATATTGTCATAAAGGTAAATATAGCTCAAATCCCAGCAGTTTAAATACACTGGACAGACAGAGCAGCCGAAGGAAGCAATAAAAAGATGGTTAAAAAAGAGCTATCAGTCATGTCATGGTCCACATCAGTTGATACACTGAAAGATTAGGTATTTTCATGTGAGTCACTCAGAAAGAACCAGAAGTGAAACTTAAGTGAACTTAAGTGAAAGAATTTAATTTTAAATTTCTAGACTAGATCCATGATGTTTTTGGTCCATGGGTCTTGTGCAGCATGTGTCTTGTGACAAAGTGCTGCTTCCATCTTCTATTGCTTTTATAAGCAATAGGGTAGGAGTTTTCTTTCACAGGGGACTCTGGGTAAACCAAGTTCCTAGCTTTGGAAGACAGTGAACTAGCCAGTACTACAATTGATATCAAAAGGTGAAATTGAACACAGAAGTATTTGCTTCTTTCCCATGTACTAGATAATACCATTTTTTTAGCCATTGTCTCTTTCTACTTTAGTTTTAGAAGATGACACAATCTAGTTTATTTTGGGTATCATACAGTGAACATGACATAGTCCTCCATTGGTCTGTCACAGTTATTCTAGCCTTAAAGTGAATAGCAAGGTGTATGAACTTTTCACTACTAGGTTGATGAACTAAGATCAAACTAACTCAATGGAAAATGACAGTATTTTCTTAAAGACATCATTAATGTGGTAACTCAGGTCCAAAAGTAGCTCATCATGCACGCTTGCATCCCAGAAAGCCAGTCATATCCTGGACTGCATCAAAAAAAGAGTGGCCAGCAGGTTGAGGGAGGTGATTCTGCTGCTCTATTCTGCTCTTGTGAGACCTCATCTGGAGTTTTGCATCCAGGTCTGGGGCCCCCAACGCAGGAGAGACATGGTCATGCTGAAATGAGTCCAGAGGAGAGCCACTAAGTTAATCACGGAGCTGGAACATCTCTCCTGTAAAGATAGGCTGAGAGACTTGGTATTGTTCAGCTTGGAGAAGAGAAGGCTTCAGGGAGACCTTATAGCAGCCTTCCAGTACCTAAAGGGGACCTATAAGGAGGCTGGAGAGGGACTTTTCACAAGGGTAAGAAAAGGGGTAATGGCCTTAAGCTGAAGGAGGCTAGGTTTAGATCAGATATTAGGAAGAAATTTTTTACTGTGGGGATGGTAAAACACTGACACAGCTTGAACAGTTCCATGTGCTCACTGCATCCACTCATCAAGCACTAATATCCCTTTATTTACAAAACAAAAATAATATTTTTGAGTAATGTTTCCCAAATGTGAATTTCCTAATATATACACTACGTATATCTATGTATATACATTATTTTGTACGCCTATAAATATATAAAATATAAACAAACATATATAAATTATTTAGGTTTAGAATCAAAATATTGTTTTTATTGTTATTGTAACACAAACAAATTAACACTTCATAAAATAAGACGTATGCTAAATAGAGTAGAGCAGTTTGCTGCTAAATCAGACTTATCATGTGATCTGTACCTACATTCAAAGATGGGTAAACAAGTGTGAAGATAGAGGTGCAATAAAAATGTGAAATACAGATCCAAAAGTTATATAAGCTAAATATTAGCAGACCTCTATAGACTGTATTTGCAACTAGTGTCAAGAAATAAGAGGATACTTCTTGACATTAGTTGATTCTTTGGATCTATTTTAGATGTTTATCTTAAAATAGCATGGATCGGATTCTTGGAAAGACTATTTTTTAGTCTTCTCTGTTGACTAGCTCAGTGGTAGATGTCTAACCTGACACTGGTACATACGTATATCAATTTTGCATCTTTCTTGGAAAAGTCCTCAGATGGTATCGAGCTCCAGATTAGCTCACCCGGACATATGCATATGCAGATAAATTCACGTAATCACTTTACCTTGAAGGTCAGGCAATGCTGTAACTCCATTCAGCTGCTTGAACAGCTGACAGACAGCCTGTTTGTACCTTTTGAGCTGGCCAGTGCCGTCAGCCAAACCAAAAGGACACATGGCTTCTGTGCAACTTGTATCACATCTGTCAGTCTTATTCATGAATTTAGGACACCATAAAGCATTCTAAATGATACCAACACGTAAGTTGAAGCAAATTAGTTTAAATACCTTGTGGTTGATCAGCTGAATCACTGTTCATACTTCATTTGACTGCATTGTTTAAAAATCATCACAGAATGCAAGCAAGATTTAAATATGTGTATTTACACCTAAATACCTTGATTTAAGTTTCTGGGGCTGGATCAAAAAAATGCCTAAAATAAATGTTGAGTATCATCTAAAATGAGATATCCACAAAATCATATGGGTTGGCAAATATTACTTAAGAAGACTTGAGTACTTTTAACTGAACTGACACATTCAGTATTAAACTGAAATTCAGCTTTCATGAGTTGCAAAACCAATATGGCTATCTTTAATAGAAAACTACAGACTTGCCTTCCCTGGCATAATAAAGAGTTAGGTTGAAAGTAGAATTAAGACTAAATACTTTCCGTGAATCTGAAAAAGGTTATTCTATTAGGCTTGGAAATTTAATTATTATTTTCTTCTATTAATTTATAGAGGTATCCTAAAATCTATTATTTGTAGGATACATTTTTAAAGTTAATTATTTTAAGTTAATGATTTGAGGAAAATACTTTAAATCCTGCAGTACAGATTAAAGTCTTGATCCTCTATGTAGTGATAAAGTAACTTTTTTCTAGCAAGTTCAGAACCAAGAGGCTGTTAAAGTAGCAGGTGTAGAACTCTAGAAATAGGCAGTTTTCCAGCAGCAGTATGCATGATAATTCTTCAAATTGCCCAAAGATATTTTGTTAGTGTAATCTGTTTATATATTCCCTCTTTCTAATATTTACACTGATAAGAGCTTCAGAGATGTGTATAATTATTCTCTGTGGAAATAATCAAGATAATTAATATACTTATTCAAAAACATGTAAAAACACATTGAAAAATGCTTCACTAATCTTTCTATCCTGATTTTACATATCAATAATGTATAAAAGGACCAGTTCTGCCTACTTTGAAATCTATGGGTATTTTGTCTTTAAATTCAATGGAAAGAACACCAGGTCCAATATGAATATTTGAGTGGTGTTCCCCAGGGGTCTGTGTTGGGTCCAGTCCTGTTTAACATCTTTATTGATGATTTAGATGAGGGGATTGAGTCCATCATCAGCAAATTTGCTGATGACACCAAATTGGGAGGGAATGTCGACCTGCTGGAAGGCAGGAGGGCTCTGCAGAGGGATCTGGATAGATTTGAGAGATGGGCTGATTCCAATGGGATGAAGTTCAATAAAGCCAAGTACCGGGTCCTGCACTTTGGCCACAACAACCCCCTGCAGCGCTACAGGCTGGGCACAGAGTGGCTGGAAAGCAGCCAGGCAGAAAGGGACCTGGGGGTACTAATTGACAGGAAGCTGAACATGAGCCAACAGTGTGCCCAGGTGGCCAAGAAGGCCAATGGGATCTTGTCCTGTATCAAAAATAGCGTGGCCAGCAGGAGCAGGGAAGTGATCCTTCCCCTGTACTCTGCGTTGGTGAGGCCACACCTTGAGTATTGTGTTCAGTTCTGGGCCCCTCAGGTCAGAAAGGATATTGAGGTGCTGGAGCGGGTCCAGAGAAGAGCAACAAGGCTGGTGAAGGGACTGGAGCATAAGTCCTATGGGGAGAGGCTGAGGGAGCTGGGGTTGTTTAGCCTGGAGAAGAGGAGGCTCAGAGGTGACCTCATCACCGTCTATAACTACCTGAAGGGAAGTTCTAGCCAGGTGGGGGTTGGTCTCTTCTCTCAGGCACTCAGCAATAGGACAAGGGGGCACGGGCTTAAGCTCCGCCAGGGGAAATTTAAGTTGGATATCAGGAGAAAATTCTTTACAGAGAGAGTAATCAGGCATTGGAATGGGCTGCCCAGAGAGGTGGTGGATTCACCATCCCTGGAGATTTTTAAACGCAGATTGGACGTGGCACTGAGTGCCATGATCTAGTAAATGGACTGGATTTGGACCAAGGGTTGGACTCGATGATCTCGGAGGTCTTTTCCAACCCAATCGATTCTATGATTCTATGATTGTGTGAGTACTATGTTGAAAGTTAAACTGTAAGTATTCTTTAGTACTAAGAGAGTATTCTCTGGTATTTCTGAAAGAGAAAGGAAGAAAAAAAAAGACTACTTATCCTGCTTTCTTACTCTAATATTCCCTTTTTCAGTGTTAGCAGTATTGGCCTTGATTTGCATTTTACATTAACTCTTAAAGCTATTCTCAGCTTCTGGAAATTTTAAGGTAACTGAACAACAGATTTTTTTTTTTATTGAGTTAATCTGATTGCATTCTTGAAGCTAGAGGAATTGTGGAATTTATTTTACTTGCTGAGCACACTAGGTTCAACATCTAGTCATTTTCTGGACAAAAAGAGATCTAAGGATGAGTATCTAACAAGTTCTGATTTCAAACATAATATACAATATTGATGCTTTAAGGTCCTTTTAGTTTTTTGATTTTTCTAATTTTTATAAGTTTTATAAGTAGTTATAAAGTAGAAGTAGATTTAGAAGCAGCAGCATTTTATTCTTTTACCCTTAGCACAGAAACTACACGCATTCCCCAACCCTATTACCCCATTCCATGCTCCCCATATCAATTCTACCCCTGGATTCCACTAGAATATGTTTAGTCTCACTCTTAGATAGGCCTGTTCTGTTTGGAAAATGCTTGTATCTTGGCCCAAACTGCAGAATATGGCCAGGAACTAGGTCACCATGTACCCCTTGTATTCTGAAGAAGATGATGATTGATGAAGAGGGGGTCCCAAAAAAACCCTAGCCCCAATTCTCAGGGGGCAGGATGGGGGTGGATCAGGACAAAAGCCACAGGGTGGGATTGGACAGGCAATATTATAAATTGTAACATTTTGTTACCGTCTTGTTATCAAATTAAATCCGTTTCTTATCTCATCCCCATTTAAATTGCTTTGAAGGTTTTTTTTCTCCTCAGCTCTGTTGGGCATCAATATTTTATCTTTGAATATTTCATATTGTGACAGCCTGCTAGACATTTTTTCAACATGTTTTCTCTCTCTTTTTGACTTTTTACTCCACATTTTCTCTGGGGAGGGGGCATATATTTTCCAAATAAGAGCGTTGTCTTCTATGGCTCTTTCTTCATCTGTCATGCTTGTTGCTTGCTAATTTTTAGTATGTTTTTCTCACTGTCATAGTGTTGTTTCTGGGTTTAACACTGATGATTTTTACCTGTTATGAACTAAGATTGATCATATATTTCTCAGATGTCCTAATTGCTTGGGTGATCTTATATTTTAAAAGTAATTTTTTTTAGGTTTATTAGAAAAACTGGGTCATGGAGACACTGATGAAGATGACTGGATTCTTATTGATACAATGGAATTGTACATTTATTCTTCTTCCCAACATTGTATCTTTTAAAGGAACGCCCAGACTCTGGACACACAATTTACCTTTACACCTCCAAAAACTCTAATAACATATATGCGCATCTACTACTGGAAAATAACTCAACTTTGCTCTTATTTCAATATTTGGGGTGGGGGCTTTTTGCTTTTTGAGGGGTTGTGGGGTTTGGTTGATTGGTTGGTTGGTTTTTTTAGATTTTTGTTTGGGTTGTTTTGTTTTGTTTTATTTTGGGTTTTTTTCAGGTTTTTTTTGTCTTTGGAATAAGCACAGAAGTACTGAGGTGTATTTTAACTTACAGAGGATATTAAGTAAGATGATATCACTTAAGCTGTGCAATTACGTAGCAAAGTTAGTACACTGGCTGTTTACATGACTAAATCTACTCCATGTCTTCTGGAAAGTTGTAATATGCCAAGAATAATGTCCTCAGTCCTAGCAGGAACACAGCTTAAAGGACCTGTCTGATCCTTCTGTTCCTTCCTGCTCTCAGATAGGTATTCACTATGGCACATATGAACACGCACATACCAGGCAATCATATTTGTTCTTTTTCAAAGTAGTGTAGATTTTTCCCTTAGGAAGCCAAATACTTGCTATTATTCTGGTAACTGATGAGTATTTATGGAATATTTTGCACATATGTATTAAAAATATTATATAATCTAGAATTTATAAAATCTTTTTAAAAAATCAGGAGTATTCTAAATTATTATAATCAGTGTCTCCATACTCTGGTATGAAACCAAGTCCATCAAGCATCACAGCATGCAAAATTTTTCAGAAAATTGTTTTTCATTGCTTACATGAACATGAACTCTTGAAAAATCACCACTTTAACTTCCTGTATTTGCCAATTTTAAATGTGATTCAAAGAATAGTCTGCTATACTTTTGGAGTGAATTTCATGGTCAAAGAAATGAAGTAAAAAAAAAACAAAACCAAACCAACAAAACCCAGTAGTAGATAAGATGGTGCGTTTATCTTCCTTTAGATGTTGCTGTTCAGTCCTTCAAATCAAATTATACAGTGACTATCAATGCAAAAAGTCTTATCAGTTTTCTCTTTGTACTAAGTGTTTGTGGTAACTGACTGATATTTTGTTATATATTCTTGTCACACTATTTAAGCGAATATAATGTCCAGACCTGGAAAGTTTTGGTGAACGGTGCTGCATTCAGTTGGTGGCCGGTCACTGGTGGTGTCCCCCAGGTATCAGTGTTGGACCCAGTTCTATTTAATATCTTTATGGATGATCTGGACAAGGGGATTGAGTGCACCATTAGCAAATTTGAAAATGATACCAGTTTGAGGGGCAGTGTTGATCAGCTGGAAGGCAGGAGGGCTCTTCAGAAGGACCTGGACAAGCTGGAGAGATGGTCTGATTCTAGCGGGATGAGGTTCAACAAGGCCAAGTGCCTGGTCCTGCACTTTGGCCACAATAACCCCATGCAGCGCTACAGGCTGGGGACAGAGTGGCTGGAGAGCAACCAGGCAGAAAGGGACCTGGGAGTTTGGATTGACAGGAAGTTGAACATGAGCCAGCAGTGTGCCCAGGTGGCCAAGAAGGCCAATGGCATCCTGGCCTGGATCAGGAACAGTGTGGCCAGCAGGACCAGGGAAGTGATTCTTCCCCTGTACTCAGCGCTGGTGAGGCCACACCTGGAGTACTGTGTCCAGTTCTGGGGTCCTCAGTTCAGGAAGGATATTGAGGTGCTGGAGCAGGTCCAGAGAGGAGCAACAAGGCTGATGAAGGGACTCAAGCACAAGTCCTATGAGGAGAGGCTGAGGGAGCTGGGGTTGTTCAGCCTGGAGAAGAGGAGGCTCAGGGGAGACCTCATCGGTCTCTACAACTCCCTGAAAGGAGGTTGTAGCCAGGTGGGAGTTGGTCTCTTCTCCCAGGCAGCTCTCATTAAGACAAGAGAGCACGGTCCTGAGGTGTGCCAGGGGAGGTTTAGGTTGGATATTAGGAAGAAATTCTTTACAGAGAGGATAATAAGGCATTGGAATGGGCTACCCAGGGAAGTAGTGGATTCTCTGTCCCTGGAGGTTTATAAGATGAGACTGGATGTATCACTTAGAACCATGGTCTAGTAACCACAACAGTGTTGGATCAGAGGTTGGACTTGATGACCTCAGAGGTCTTTTCCAACCCTGCTGATTCTATGAGTCTATGGTTCCTGTGTATTTTACAGAAATACTAATTACAAATTTTTCCCAAACTGCATTTCAATATTGTTTTTTCTTTTTAATTCATGCAAGCTGTGCAAGTATTTGGTTCTTTACATACTAAATCTCATGAGATTTCTTTTTTATAAAGTATTCTGCACACAAATGGAATGGTCACCATTCTTTTTGCAAAATTATAGTTGAGTTGTATATCCTTAGGACATCATTGATAATAAGTGAAAAGAAAAATTGAAATCTATTGTGTATATCTATCTCCACTGTCTTGATTTCAGCTTTCACTAGATCACAATCAGGCAACAGTATTTTGCATCCTCTTTTTGCTTGTTATCTGTAATAGCACCATAGGTACAATAAAACAACAAAAAAAAGAATTGTCTTGATTACAGTATTCATATCTTCAGTAACATCTATAAACTTCATAATATTTGGTGTCTAAGCCCATTTCATGTTTTCTATTTTGTTTCTGTGTTTTTGTTTGTTTGCTTCTTTTAGTTGCACTTCATTTCTCATACCTGTTTTTTTATTTTGATCTTTCTTAGTTTTCTACCTGGTTTTAGTTATTTGCTTTGTCCTTAGCTTTTATTTTTTCTGTCTTCTTTGCTTCTTTAACTCTTTTGTATTATTTCTGTCATTTGCTGCCCCTGCTATTACAACTTTACCCATTCCACCTTGCTTGACATACCTATTCTGTAGAGAGGATCTTTCATATTTCTCTGGTGCCTTCCTCTTATTTTCCATATGAAATTAAAGCTTTTTTCTCACTGTTTCTAGGATATGCAGAAACTACTGATTTATTCTTTTCTTTTGTCTTGGTAGAACTAGTTTCCTCTGCTTTGCTTCACTCAGTGTTACCTCCACGTGCTTTTCTAGTCAGCAACTGTGACTAGTCAACTGGACTACTTGACAGGATTCTGTTGATTTCTTGGGGCTCTTTGATATTCAGGAGGAAGGTTCCAAAGCTTGTTTAACAGTTCCCTGGAAGCCCAAATTGCTAGTCATCCTTGAATGACAGATTGTTTTGGAAGTACTGAATTCAATTACAATGACCAAATATACAATAATCTGTTAATCTGTGTGTTTTGTTCAGAAATGGAATTCTTGGGGTGGAATTCAGTTGACTAAATGTGAGACTTGAGAGCTAGTTGAGATTTCCTACAGTATTCTGTCTTAGTATTCTGTCTTATAGGAGACGCAGGTCTCCTATAGATTCTCTGGAATATCTCACAGACCCAAATGATTGTCTCAGACCATCGTAGGACAGAGCTTTGGTGTTGTCAGTAACAAGTTGCAAACTGGGATCTAAACTTTCTATGAAAACTTTCCTTCTGACGGATGTGATTGCCTTTCTAAAAACTGAAAAAATGTTTATCAATAATCCTGAAATCTTTTTATATATGTTCATAGTCACTCTTTACATATCTCCTGGATGCAATACGCCAGGTTCAGCTTCTTCACAAAACCCCCCACATCTGAAATCTATTTCCAATACAGTTAGTGATACTGTGCAATTGCTTTGAGAGGGTGAAGTCATGAAGCTTTGAACCATTCTTCAACCTGCAAGTTAATATCAAGTGTGGAGTAAAATTTAACCATTGGTTGAACTAATCAGCTGTGCAATTTTATTCTAAACCAAATATTTCAAGATGTGCAGCTTTGATTTCTAGTCTTAGCTGTAGACAATTCACAATATTTTTCAACAGAAATGAAAGACAGTGTAAACTGCTTCTTGTTTTCCTCCACAAAATTAGCATCTGCAATTACTGAGACAAAAAAAAAAGGAGAGAAAGAAAAGCAAAAAATATTTCCTCCTTCCTGTCAATGAGAATAGTTTACATTTCAAGAGAGCCTTTTTTCTTACTTGTGTATGAAAGGGTTCTGAGAGAATGTACTATCAAGATATGATTAAAACTGCTGATAGCAGAACAGATTAAGCTGATTTTTGTCGTGTAATTTTTATAATAGAGAATTTTAAGAAAGTAGTAGATTTTCCTGCAATTCTCTACCTTTTTTTTTTTTTTTTTTCAGCTTTACATATGGGAAAAAACCTTGAGGGGGAAATGAAATTAAGAAGGTCAGATTTGAAATGAATAGACATAATAAAAATAATGTGTCTTTATAAAGCAATATGGACTTTCAATGTTAACTAAAAAAAAAACAAATACAAAAAGAGGACATTGAAGTAATACAAACAACAAATAGTTGTTTTATGCAAAAAAAAATGGAAAATAAGTTAAAATAAGGTTATAAAGCCGTAAATTTTCAATAGGAAAATGTACAGATACATTTTTCTTCTTTGCATCCTTAGTGAAAAAATGTGCCAGTTTAAGTATGCCAGTTTAAGAAGAAATGGATTGACAAGAGGTTAACCATAATAAGCAGAAAGCATATCAGGATAGGACAAATGCAGTGCTTTTTTTAAATGGGAAACTGCACAATCTAACTGTGCAGTATAGGGAACGCAATAATGAATACTAAGAGGTTAAATCCTATCCTGGATTACAATGTCTCGAAGGAGCAGAAGGAAATAAATGAATACCATGTAGACAAGAGCTACATTTCTCATGAGGTAGAGACGCTTGAGACATGATAAAAGATAACATATCACTCAAATATTCCGTAGCACATTTCAGGTTATTTAAGAAGTCTTTGGGACTTGCAGCTGAGAACTATGGAACCATAGAGGAAAGAGAGGAAATACTGGGAGGGATTTGTTTTCACAAACAGGAGTCCCTAGAGAAGGTGTTTATATCTCCTACAGAACTGCATGACACAGAAAATGTGTAGGACGCGTCTTACCACATTAACATAACAGTAAAAACAAGTGATCTAGTCAGAGAAGTGAGGTTCCCATTTAATCCATAGGACACATTTCTACACCTGATAGAAATGCAAAGATTTTCAGATTCTATGAAGCCCAAGACTCTTATGCAAGTGGATCTATAAGCAGCTTTTAAGCCAAAAATTTATTTACGATGAACCTGAAAGAAAGACTGTAGATTACCAGCTAGATTTTTTCCTTAATATCGAGTGGCTTGAGAGCCACTGTCAAATATTTTTCTGACCCTAAATGAATGGATGTGTGTGTGAAAAATTATCCTGTTCATTGAACTGCTTGATATCAGAGGGCAATGGCTGTAATGAGTGGTCTGATGTTGGGTTAACAAAACCAGGGAGGGATAATTTGAAGGAGAACCTTGTAATATTGACGCAGGCGATCTTCAAAACTAAAATGCTTTCTACAAAACAGTTATGAATTTCTGAGCTACCAGAAATTCAACATTATTTTCAGATTACTTTGTAAGAACTTATCAATAAAACTGGATTGTCCTGCCTGCTGTAAAATAATGTGGGAATCTCGAGTTCATTTTATTTATTTGTTTAGTGAAACATATCTACCAATGTTGAATTGCTATGCCTTTACTCTGAATAATAAGACTGCTTCATCTACGTACAGATGCCGTGAATGATATGTTTTATCTTCTGAGGTTTTTTCTGAAAAAAGTAGCATTAAAAATAGTGGTAGCAAAAACTAAACAGAAAACAAGGAATGACAAAAAAGACTAGCACAGATGATTATATAGCTCAGAGGAGATTAGAGAATTAAATTAATTAATTAAATTAATATTAAACTATACGCATAGACATTAATGCATAACCATATATGTACATGCACTTACTTATGCATGCACATACATGTGTGCACATATGTGTGCGTCCATTAGACATACATGTTACTGGCACACACAGAGATATATATGCACCAGAAGTGTTGCGCAGCCTGCAGAGATGGATTCGTCACCAACTGCAAATAAAATTCAGGTGTGATCTTGATTTAATCAAGATCACTGCATGTGTGTGCATACAAATACATGTGTATATATTGTGTATATATATACACACTGTATATATACACATTGTATATATATATGTATACAATGTGTATATCTACACACACAATGTGTATATATATACTATATATATACAGTACTGTACTATATATGTAGTAAGGTATACCTTACATATAAGGAAACTAATTCACTATAAAAACTGACTCACTAACTCCTTGACTCAAATTAGGTGAGTAGACAGAGTAATAGAGCTGCTTTGGTGGGCACCTGTCATCCAGCTGGGATGAACCCACCATAAAATGCAAATCATTTCAGGTAAAGAAAATAAGTTAATCTGTATTTTTACATCTGGAATGAGTTCTTTAGCCATAACAGAGAGAAAAGAAAATAAGAAAACAAACCAAACCAAAGCATCTTCATTTGTTTTTTTTTTCCCCTTCCGAACCAGTGAAGGAATATGCAACCCCTTTCCTGGTTTTTGAAAGAAACAGGGTTAAAACACGTTTCCTGAGAAAAAATTCTGGTGTTGTGTTGCTTGTCTTTAAAAAAACCAAAAAAACCCTCAATGTGTCCTCATTAAAAAAAAAAAAAAAATAAGGAGATTTTATACAAATAGTGATTTAAACTACATCCTGTTAGCAGGATGTAGTTCATTTCATAGGAATGAGTTTGGACAGTTAAGGGATCAGTATGCTGGTTGTTTTAAATCCTATTCTACCAGCCAAATCTTCCCATGAACTGTATGGGAAGTTTGGAATTATGTCCTTTACTTCTATAACTCAAATTTATTGAGTAGGTACAACCCCAAACTAATTACAGATGAAGTGAGGTTGCTTGAACTTTACGTCATTTGTCAATTTAACTTTGACTCTTCAAAGAATACAATGAATAATGTTAGCTACTCTAATGAATTGAAGATTTTAGTTTTTTCTTTTTTTAAGGAAACGAGACTTTCTTAGATCTATTCATCTGTCTGTCTCCTCTCTTCAAAGGCCTTTGAACACATTAGTCAATTTAAACCTAATTTGATAAAGAAGTATGAATGAGAACAAGTGAAACTGCACTCTAAGCAAAGGAAAGATTAAACTAGTAATGAAACAATGTTGTGAAATTAGAAATAATCTATTCTATTTCCCCTGTTACTTCCTAACCAGCAACATAAACTTGCCTTTGGCCAACTGATATCCATAACAGAATCAGATGATGGCGGTGTCTGCTGTCTACAGCATGGATTAATATATCCTCCTTTTGCTGTGTTTTAGGGATTGTTGATGTCCTAACACATATGACAGAAGCAACGGTCATTCAAATTAGGAAATAAGAAGAGTTGCATGACAGAGATCTAGCAGTTCAACTTCATTAATTCTTCTCACAAGCAAGGTCTTTGGAGTTTGAGATCTACATCTGGGATCAAATATAGGGAAAACTGCTGACACTACATTTTCAGCCACTGGTGTAAGAGCCATAGTTTGCTTATTTTATTATGGAATCTGTTATGTGATAAAAAGGGTTTCTGAATACTTAAAAAAAAATCCCGAAACAAAAATCAAACCTAATAAAACCAAGGTTTCCACAACAAAAACATAACTAAAGGACAAATGCAGTATTTCACTCATTATTACCATCTTTTTTTTTGGTATTTATTTTCTTACTCTACCTTCTTTTTCTTTTTTTAATAAAATTAAATAACAGGTTAGTACATTGTTATATGTTTAGGAATTTCTCATTCTTAGAGAGCAACCTGTAAGTAAAACTGTCCTTATTCAATGCTCAATAGCTAACACTGAACATTTTCTCTAAAGCATATCTTTTACCTAGTATAGCAAAGATACTGGATGTTCTTTTCTGTCCTTTTTCCTACGAGAAAAACAAAATTAATTATACATATATATTTTCATGCCTATTCTGAACAATTAAAGTTGACGCTAGTTGTTCAGATACATAGACATTAAAAATCTAGACTGTGAAAAATATTTGTAGGATCCTAAAAATTCTCTTAAACAAAAGTGTAAAGTCAGGAGCATATTAAAACCTTGTAAAGGTTTATGAACAGGAAATGAGGTTGCTCATAGAACTACAAAACCTCTTCTCACTTAGTGTATATCTTCTTTATGCCTCTGTTCCCAAGAAAAATCTTCAGGACTACTTGAAAAATAAGCAAATAAAAAGATATATATGAGGAGAACAGAAAAAAACCAAACCAACCTGTTTGGAATTCATTCATTCCTTTGGAATGAAGTTAAAATGCAGAGGGAATCTGCAGGGCTAGATACAATTCTAGCCCTTCACAAAAAAAAAGAAAAAATATATTTGTAGTATTCAGATTATGAGTTCTTTTCATGATACTGAGAAGTTGCTATAAACTTATAAATACTGAATATTTTAGAAAACATGTTTTATGTTTAATGACAACATGTAGTTCAAATGTTTCCAGGTTATGCAGACCCATAAGCATTTAAAATATCTTTTTTAAATACACTGTGTTAGAGGAAAATTTGCATATATCGTGCCAGATCTAACATCCTGAGAGACGGGTGAGGCTGCTGTGGCTTCATGCTTGTATTTCCAACCACCAGTGGGGCTGAAGACGTATTTCCAGCAGGTACAAGTACACAGGGGACATATACAACACCTATACACAGGTAGTGGCACAGGTCACAGATGGACACACACATCAGTTGCACAATCACTAACAGCACAAATGAACTCATCATGTTCCCCTTTGCTGAAGATACAGCAAAGGAAAAAGAAAAAAAGAAAAAAAATATGTACAAGTTGGATCCCTTGAGCTATTCAGTTCCTGAGTTCAGACACTCAGTCTGCCCAGTACCTATCCTTTGTTCCCAGTCTCCCCAGTTGCTATCTTCCCGTGTCCCAATAGCCAGAAAAGTGTACTGACCAGAGACTGGTCTTTTTTTCACCCATAGATCATTTCCCTCACTCCCAAATCACCTAACCCCCTTCTTTTTCCTGCTTTTGGTTCTTTGCCTAAATATCCCGTAATAAGTTCTCTGCAATCATGAGCTGCTCTTCCCCTAACTGCACATCCCATAACAAGTCCCACACCCTTAGATATTTCACACTTAGTCTGAAAGGTGATCCAAAGAGTTGCTCCTTATGACTTATCTTAATGGGTTTCAGACCTGAACATCGAGCTGATGGTTCTAATGAGACAGCACTGGGAGGGGTCTGGACAAGATGTTTGTTCATGCTTTATGAATCCTTAATATGGGATCCTGCCTGCCACTGCGCATTGCTGAGCTCCTCTGAGCTTGTGGAGATGGGCCTTTGATGGGCCAATGGCCCTGCCATTATAAAGGGCCTGAGTGGAGTCAGGTGAGGGCATTCTTTGGGCTCCCTCTTCTCCCATTGTCTCTCTGAACCCTTTTGTGGGTATGCAGATGGGTTTGTGAGGTTTATTACAAAACCTAGCATTCTCCCACATACAGGTTTAACCAGAGAGAACCACGGCATCCTCTCTCCTTACACAGCACTTCCCATAGATGTGTTTCATGCTGTACTCCCAGGGCAGACAACCTAGTGCTCTCACAGGTACGCCCCTGGGAGTTTGTAGGTCTATGTGGCTGTGGTCTGTTGAGTTTTATAAATTGTTTATACTTCCTACTTCTGAAAAGAAACGAATCAGAGACTATAAACAGAAGTTTATCCCTTTAAATGAAACACTGCATAAGAATAGAATACTATATTTGTGAGAAGAGAATGTAGTTTCTACAAAGGCTGTATTTTTAGTATGGTGAAGGGAAATTTGACATTAGGTAATACTAATATGTGATATCTAGTTTCTACATACCATGGCGAAAATGTTCCTATCAATGTCCTTAATGACTATGAAGACTGGAAACTCAATCACTAAAGGGTTTCTATTTCCTTTCCTAAGAGATAATGGTCATCTTTGCTTTAATATCCCATCAGTTAAGCCTCTAGTTTTGCTACAACAAATCATAATGGATTATGTTGTTACAACATCTGTCTGTCCGAGAAAAATTAAGAGAGCAGTAAATCTTGCTCAAAACTGTGCTGTTCATTCATTTCACTTTGTCCATCAAACACAACTCCAACTGAAATTCTAGATAATGAAGCAGGTCAAGACAAGAAACTAACTGTATTTTTATGATTTTACATGTGAACCAGTTTCATCCAAATTTTATCTTTAAGGTATTATTAAAAATTAAACTCCAGGTAATAAAAAATTAAGAATTCAGCACTGCTGTGTAGAATAACATTCAGTCTTCATCTATGATTATATAAGTAGTACCTTTCTGTAAACTCAGGATTTTTTTTCTCATTTTTTCATTTTCTCTTGATCAAGACCAATCTTACTTTCTTGCATATCTAAAAGCATATGGACCTTATGACATATTTAGCTAGACATTTATTTTTTCCTAAGGCAGTTCTGAGCTCAACATGTTAGAGTAAGTTTTTCATTTATTTATTTTGCCAAAAGAAGCTCCTCAAATACCACTGGCTGATGCCAATATGTCCTCAGAAAGCAAATGAAAAATCTTGAGCAGGACTTGGTCATGTTATAAACTCTCCCGATAGAATGAAAAAGAAGAGTTTCTGTATCTCTTAGCCTCTCACTATGAGATACCAGCAAGTCTGAAAAAAAGACAAGATGATCTTTTACTCTCCCAGATGCAACATTTACTAGCGAGAAACCCTCAAGGTACTACATTAATTACGTGAGACAAGAAAATGCTATGCTAGTTCACAGAAACTGATCAAACACACAAGATTGCAACTATGTATTACTCTATAGCATTGGTGATGTATTTTTCCCCCATTGTTATGAACAATACTCCTGAATTAGGTCTTTCTAACTCTGCCACAAGACCACAGTAGGACTTTCTGTGTTTGTAGGAGTTCATTTAGCAAGAAATCAATAAAGTGAGTGTGGAACAGTACTAACTAAAAGTCAAACAAGGCAAATTTTCTAATAGATATCTCAACTGTATTTCAACTGTTGTATTTCAACTGCATATTTAATTTAAATAAAGGATTGTATCTGCACCTAATTTACTGTGACCTATGTTTGAAATGAAACAAGCTCTGTCTTCTGGAATTGTACTGTAGTTTTTCATTTTGCTCTGTGATCAAATGTATCACGTGAGCAGGCTATCTTAAAGGAGCCTAATGTTATAGCTTCAGTCTAGGAGTAACTTAGCTACCACTTTAGTTGCCATTTGTCTGAATACTAGTGATAATACCTAACTTGGGCTTGAACCTATTTTGGGGTTCAATCAAGAATTCTCCCTTCTCAATTTATTTAATGACATTAAAATATTTTCTAGTGTATTCTATTTTGTGTAATTAGCATAAAAAAATAAATAGGTGAGCGGCCCTTCCAGTTTAAGAGGTGAAGTTAAAGCATGTGAAAATTCCAGTGTCAACAAGAGAAATATGTCCATGGACACCTACCTACTATGGACATTTTTCTATAATCTTCATAGTGACTATCAATTTTATTGACTTTAGGAATTTTATTTTTACTAGTAGAGCTTTTCTACCATGTTTTGCTTTAAAACAGTGAGGACCAGGTTCTATTTCTGTGGGTTGTCAACAAAGAATAAATCCAGTTTGTGAGCTGCATATCACTACTCAAAGATCTTGAATGAAAAGTCTTAATCAATAAGTAAGTACCTTACTGAAAAAGGAGAAGAAGAAAGAGAAAAGAAATAAGTTAAATATGCAGAAATTAATTATGTGTTCTCCAAAGCACAAAAGTATTGTTTTGAAGTCCTTCCCTTACATTTCTTAGTGAAAGAAATGGTAAGAGTGGTGTTACACATTTTTCATCCATGTCACTTGTATTTTCTATCATCTATCCCAGTAATGACTGTTTGATAGAAGCTACAAATAGTAATAAATCTATAGGCATCCAGAAATAGCTGGTTTTTTTCTTTCTAGCAAGACTGTAGGGTAGATCTCTATTTTATAACTCATTTATCCTGCATTTTAGATTATTTTTTTAAATATGGACCTCACTCAGCTTTTACCACCATACAGTAACTTGTTAACTTAAAGTCCCAAATGTGATTGTAAATAAGACATGGCTTAAAGCTCTCACAGTCCTTCCCACTGCTCAACTCTGCTTCTTCTCCACTACATCTTTGGAAAATTACTCTGCTTTTGGGTTTTTGTATTTCTCCGGTTGTCTGCTCTTCTCTTTTAGGTCTCAGATGATGACAGTTACATTCATGCTAAGAGTGTTCATATGAAAATTTGCTTATATAAGTGTTGCACAGATACCTTAAAAAGCAAAAAAAAAAGAATGAATGAGCTTGTAGTCCTTAAAAGTTGACTTATCTCATGAAAGAAGTTCCATTTTTCTTTTCTTTTTCTTATTTATTCAGAAGTCTCTTACTGTCCACAGGTAAATTTTGTGTACAAATTTTGATGTTCATTCCAAGTCCATTTGAGATTTCAGAACACCCTAAATGCTTAAGCTTTCTGTGCAGTCACAGAACCACATTACATTCTTCCACAGTTCTGCTGATCATTTACAGAACCAATATTTTGACACTGTTTCCCTTCTAAATGTTGACGATGACAAATATGTTCTCCTGGCCATTTGCAGATAATGTTCATTCTGTGAATTGGGAATATATTTTACAAATTTACTTTGAAGAAATGCTTTAAGTAAGGGATTTCATAACTTATTTAAGACAAAAATTGTATTTGTTTGGATGCATACCTTAAAAAGAAATCAAATTTTCTCTGGTTCAGGTTCTGTCCTTACTCATACAGAGTCAGGGCAGAAACTGGAGCAGACTTTGATGCAGGAAGATAGATTTTGTCACAGAAAAGAAAAATTATAATACCAATTCATACAATTCAACAGATTCCTGTTTAAAATCTGAAGTTTTTCTATTACTTATCTTTTTCCTGTTTTGCATTGTGAAAATCATAATGCTTTTGTTTACTATTTCAAGAATATTATTGTACTTTCCTTATATTCCTGAAAATTAATCATAATTTATTGCTAATTTTTTTCCCATGAAACTTAATAACCTATAAGAAAACTGCTGATTTTAGAGACATAATTAAAGGGTGAAAAACATGATATATTTCTTCTTTACTTCCATTTCAGCTATAAAATTTAATTAAAAGGGGAAGTGAAGAAAGAATCACAGTATGATACAAAATTAATAGCAAATTTGCAATTCATATGCTTGAGAGGAATATTAGACCACCTTTAAAAATTATGTTACCCCCATATAACACTCTTTGTACTACTCATTAGTACAGATTTCCAGATCTCATCCCCTTTATGTCAGGTTATTTTTATTTTCAGGTAAAGGTCTAGTTACACTAAAATGGTTCGGCATCAAACAACAACAACAACAACAACAAAAAAAGTAAAACTTGGGCTCCTATTCTTGAGAAGTATTCTGTGCTCCCTGATACACACTCTTGACAGTCTTTGTGCTATAATAATGGAGAAGTTTTTGTGTTGCCTTTTTTTTTTTTTTTAATCCCAATCATCTTTATAATGTTAAGAGAAATACAATTCTATTAATTTGTGCTACTTGTGCCTTGACCAGGCAAAGAAATGCTATTCCACATAATTTCTGTCCCCTGGGGAACTTAAGTAGAAGTTAGGTGGATAGCAACTATGCCCAGGGAGATTTTGCATATGCTAAGTAACTTAACACGTTTGACTCAATTAATATTCTCAGACTGTTCCTCTTACACACAAATACACTCCAAGAATTATAGTTCATAAAAAAACCTTAATGAAAAATACTTTCTTTCAAAAGTAAAAAAAATTAGGAATGCCACCTTTTGTAGCTTTTGTACATGTAGTTAGGACATCCCTTAAAAATGGCAATATATGCAGAACCCTAAAACTATTATAGAAAGTGTTTCAAATCCTAGGGGTTCCTTCCTTTGTTAACTGATGACACAGAAAGTCCACCTAGGATGCATTGTTTTTCAGGTTGTTTTCTGGGTTTTCTTTTCTTCCCCCCACTCCAATATTTTCAACAATAAAGCTATGAAATTATTTTTCTGGGAATAGAGAAAACATCCTCTACAGAAAGAATGGTTGTGTTGCCATGGCAACAGATAGGGAGGGATTTCAGAAGAACTCTATGCAAGATGCTCCCACTCAATTTCTCCTTGAAGTCGATAACATATTGGACTGAAGTCTCAGAAAGATCATAAAACAGGTCCCTAAAAGGACAATTAAGGCATAATTTAAAATATAATAAGGAGGTCTATGTTACCAATTTATTGTTCTGGTTAATACTTATTTACATGTATGTTGACTTTATTTATGTACTTATTATGTGTTTATTTCCATAATTCTGCTCAGTTTTTCTTAACTCTAGGCTGACAATGTATTAAAAAAAAATCTATCAAATACTTGTTCATATTGCTCAACTGACTGCTTCAAAATTGCTAATTAGAAATAGAAGCAGGATAGTAATGAAAGATTTTTCTGCCTCTTTGAAATACTCAGTGAGGTAATGAAAAATATTTCTGCATAAAATTCTAAAATGGCTTCTGGCATGAATTTATACTCAAGTTTAATGCTGAAAGAGAAAAAGAAAGAATAAGTTTTGTTGACTTAGTTTCTGTGTAAAATTCAGTGTTACTGGCACCAGCAGCTCACCAAGAAAGATATCATCCCAGCAATTCTCTATAAATAATTTATAAAGTCATACTCAACAGTATGGCTTTTTAAAAATGCTCCTTACGAAAAAGTTGAATTGCATCATTAAACAAAATCATTGAGTGCGGTCAGGGTGCTTTTTAAGCAGAGAGATTTCAGGGAGTGCAGAATAAAGCAGTTAATCTGCAAAACTCTCTTAAATCATTGCATTAGAAAGGTCATGAGCACATAAGTATGATTTAAACATGCTTTTTTAACACCTAGAAGAATTACTATTCTACACTAGCTTATGCATTACATCCCTTAAAGGAAATTATTTTCTGAATAGACTGATGTCAAATAGAGCCATTAAAGAGAGGTCCAATCTGGTTTAACAATCAAAATTAAAGAGCACCATCAACAAAACCCTTTCATCTAAAGTAGAGATGCTACTGTACAAGATTTGATTTAGTTTAACGGCAACCAGTCCTCAAAGTAACTAATAAAACTTGTGTTTCACAAGAAAAAAAAATCCAGCACTAGTTTTCAGGAAGGGATAATGAGTTCAAAAGGCAAAATGACCCTAAGGTCAATCCAAAAAATAGCTGCCCTCAAATTTCCTCTAGACAGAATACATTAGAAGTGCACTCACAAAAGGCTGATAGTATTTTAATTAATGGAGAACACTTGTGGGCCATTTACTGTTGCTAAGAATTAGGCAAGCTAATTGATCCAGCACAGGTGCATGTAATTTAGAGATATGCCTAAGATTCACAGTTAATTTACTCTGGGACTTTTGCAGATACAGTAAAAATTTAGTTAACAGAAGTCTCTAAAAGGAAATGGGTAAAAAAGAATCACACTAACTGAAAGAGGAAAAAGAACAGTTTGACTAGGAAGAAATGATGTTGCAAGTGCAGTTATACAACATATGCAAGATAGAAATAATCTTTCTTATTTATTTTACTAATTCACACTTAGACTAATTTTGGAATACTGAACTATAAAAATTGTACAGTGGAAACTTGAGGATTAAGCTAAATACTTTCATAATATAAAGAACACTGAGATGGGGATACATAATTTATTATTAGCAATTTTAAAATACAGTTCCAATTTAAACTGCTTGGCAATTAAGAATACTTTTTTAGGAAATAAAGAAATGTATTTTTCCCAGTTATTTTTTCTCTGGTAACCTTTTTCTTTGGTTATGAGTTTCATGATTTTACCTTTTACAATAAATAGAAAAGAGTTTCAAAATTAGTAGTTTGATTTCAAATTTCTAAATAAATACCTGTACCTTTAAAATCACCAGTTCTGTACCCTTTGATATTATTGTTGGGCATTTTCATTGAATTCCTTAAGAAATTGTGCTCTTACACAATATTTAAAGAAACCAAATACTGTATGTTGCAGAAATCAACTTTTATGCATTTTGGTAGCTGTTAGTTTTCTGAAGACAGTCTGTGGGCTTCTGAGTGGTAAAACAGGAATTTTAAACATGCGGAAACTTCACAGTAGTCAGTTGCTTAATGTGGGCCAAATAAAGTGCCCAGGAGAAGTGTACAGGCCCAGTTCCGAGTGTTAGTTAAGCCTGTAACTTCAGTTACGATCACTACAAGAGAGGGACCTAAATCTCTCAAGGCTATAAAGTATCAAATCTTCTAAAAGTTGTCTTTCATGTAAGACCATCAATGTAAGTAACCAAATCCAGCAGTGAAAACCATTCAACTGCTATCTACCTCTTTACATGAAAAAATAACTGAGAGCATACTTACATGCAAAGATCCCAGAACTCAACGCTCGTACACAAAGAGGGATTATAGAATCAGGGTAATAGAAAAGAAGAAAAACACAAGAATCAAACATGGCTTTTAAACACATTGATATCTAACACTTGAAGGAGTAAGGGACATCCCTTTTCATGTGGTCTGAAGGTCTTTTTTGTCTACTGGGAAATAATTATATAAACTATGTTTTAAAAACCCTGGAAAGTAGAACCCAAGTTCTAGGATTTACTAATTCTTACTGAATGGCACCCTGTTACAGTAAAATGATCAGAAAAAAAAAGACAGTTCTTTACAGCAGGGTAAAAGAAATGTAGAAATAAAGGCATGTAACACCCTCAAACATAATCTGTTGTATAGATATGAGAAGACCTGTGGTCACCTTAATCTGTTTAACTTGAACACAGGAAGGGTGAGAAGGGTGATCACTTTTCTCTCACTTTCTAAGTTTTCTTAAAACTACAAAAGGCAGTCCACTCACAGCTGCTAGCTGTCATGTTTTCAAAGAAAACTTCCTAATTTTCTATTAATTTTCCTGGAAGTTCTTTTACTATCTTTATGAGAAAGTTTTGGGCAACATGCACGACTTAACACTGCTCTTGGAGAATTCTGAAAGTAGCTTTAAGATTGTCCCAAACTTTTCTCCAACTTTCCTCTGTTGCTTAGCTGAGAGTATCTCGAAGTAGCCCCCTACTTAGCAGTCTGGATTTTTTTTTAGATCCTGATCTGTGAGAATGTCTTTTTAATTGAATAAGAATGCAAGACACTTAACTAAGATCATATTGAATCAGTGTTAAATTTTTGTGTTGCATCTATCATTGCAGTAAACTTAGCTTTTCTCAATACCCACAATTGTTTGTGCTGTTTGTGCTATTTTTCCATGTTCTAACTCTGTACTGGGGTATACTGCAGTATGTATGCAGTATATATCCTATCACTTATTTCTTTACATACAAAATACCCTGCTTTCATCAGAAATTTGAGAAGATAAAATGAAAAGGAACCAGTAAAAGGCCCCTTATATGTATGATAATTTATCTAGGCAAAAACTAGAAAAACTTAGATGAATATTCAAAGTGTACATCTTTTATCGTGCTGTTAAACATGTCATTGATGGTGTTTCTAAACCTAGTTAAAACCACTGTCTCAGTGTGATACTGATTTAATGTCTGAGGCCTTTTTATTGTCTTTACCAAATAATCAGAACCATTTGCATATTACTAGATTTTATGCTATTAGCGTGCCTTTAAGATCAAGATTTTTTTTAGTATTTCTGAGAGGGTAAACTTTTCTCTGCTGTTTCATCTGGCAGAATTTCTCTGGTACAATCTCTACACGATACCATCTGATGCTGGGAGAAGCAAGCTATTGATGAAAATTTCAAGAAAATCCTTATGGCAACTGCAATACCCCATAGCCCTTGAAGACATGTGCGGCTCATAGTACATAAAAATAACAAACAGAATCTATTCTCTGAAGTATTTCTCCTTGCAGTTTCTTTAAAATAAGAGATACCTTGTGGGTCAAATCTTAAAGTGGAAGTTAAGTCTCTGAGGGCTACTAAGACATATAAGTCAAACATTTTTAGAAGCACTTTTTCTTTATTGAGCTGCTCTATTCTTGACATATTGAAAGTGCCTTTCTAACTGTTAATGATAATTCAGAATTATATAGGGCATTAGCTCTGCTTTTGCTGTGATTGAGAACTCCTTTCTGTTTAAAGGTCAACCATTCTGAAATTTGCATGTTTACTCAGATTCTTCTAAAACTTTCATCACTTGATTTAGCTGCAGGAAAGTGATGGCAATCAGTTTTGGAGTCATTGAGGTAAAAGTCTGTATGATATGGTGTTCTGAATAAATTGCTTTCAGTCCTTGCATTCTATCAGTAATCTTCTAATGCACACATTGAGCTCAAAGAAGATCCTATGGTAGCTGATCTCAATTACTCAGAGTTTATCTCTAATAAATATGCTCCTTAGCATCTCTAAAGCAAAAGTAATATTTCACTAATTTCTGTAGTAATAGTTAGACTTTCCAGATTGGTAAATGTCAAATAATCATACCCAGGACTGATGGCTATGTATTTGAGAACACATCCTTCAGAGAATTTCTGGAAATTCGTAGTTTCCTGTGTTTTAGGCAGTGAAATGGATGTACCTTTTTGAAAAGAAGGCTAATCACATGCTGGGCTGCATTAGGTGAAATACTGCCTGCAGGCTGAGGGAGGTGATCCTTCCTTCCCCTTTACTTTGGTAGCACTGATGAAACCACATTTGGAGTGCTGAGTTCAGTTCTGAGCTCCCCAGTGTAAGAGGGACATGGACATACTGCAGAGTCCAACAAAGGCCACAAAGATGACTAAGGGGCTGGTGCATATGTTCTGTGTGAATAGGCTGAGAGAGATTAGAATGTTTAGCCTGAAGAAGAGAAGGTTCAGGGCAGGATGGAGGAGGATCTTCTCAATGTCTATAAACACCTTCAGGGAAGGTGCAAAGAGGATGTGGCCAGGCTCTCTTCAGTGATGTCCAGTGACAGGAGCAGAGGCAATGGGTAAACACTGAAACACTGGAGATTCCCTCCTCAGGAAACTTCAGGAAACATTTTTTCACTGTGAGAGTGACTGAGCACTGTCATAGGTTGCCCAGGGAGGTTGTGGAGACTCCTTCATTGGAAATATCCAAAAGTTGTCTGGATGTGGTCCTGGAGAGACTGCTTTAGGTATTCCTGGCCAAGCAGAGAACTGGACCAGATGATTTCCATAGGTCCCTTTCACACTCAACCACTCTTTGATTCTGTGATTTACGAGGGTTTATAGAATTTGATGTGCTTCATGATATCTTGAATACCTATGAGGTAGGAATAAGAGTCAAATTACTTAGGCATTTGAAACAGGTTATCCCAAAGAAATAACACATTTAAAATCACAATATTTGAAATTAATACTCCAATTTTTTTTTCTATTTCTACTAAAAATTTATCAACAGTTCCAACCAAAAATTCTTCAAAATTATCTAGCAACAAAAATTAGTTAATACATCAGAAAATTAATATTTATGAATGGGTGGAGCTTCTGAAATTTTCCAAGTGCCTTTAGTTCTGAAGCATTTATCAAAAGTGAGTATTACATACCAATGGAAATGTAGCAAAAGTAATATATATATATATATAATTTTAAAGAAAAGATTTCAAAGAAAATTTCCTTTTTTATATATCCCCACCCCTTTTTTATATATTCCCATTTTCCTCACATCTGATAAAAGCATTTAGAAGTAGAGGACTACAATAGTACTGTTTATCAATAGGATCCAAGTTACCTCTCCAAAAGTGCTGAGGCAGCACAAGGACTGTCACAGATCACACTGAGGTTTAGAATGTTTTAGAGAAATATTTGGAATTACTTCCAATAGTGTCAGAATTATTATAATGTGTAAAAAAAATCAATCCAGTGCTACCATTGCTTTCACATTGTTTAAGATACTTTGTACAGATCCAGAGACATAATTTTTGCAGTCCTGGTCAAGAATGGCAGACCATGTAAGATTATATGATGAAGCACTATTGAAATGTTTTACACTGCTTATTAATACAGGTGATGTCTATCTACAGCAAAATAGAAACAAGTCCCTTTTGCTAATAGACATACAGATTTCAAAGTGTTAAGACATATTACTGAGGTGTAAAATAAGTTTGTCTCAGTAACATGTATATTCAAAGCAAGCTACAAGCTTTCATCTTCTAAGATTTTGCTACACAATTCACTGTAATCCCTATTTTGTACTGCAAAGTGCTTCCCATGCAGATAAATATTCTGCTGTTTCTTTTGGTGGTAGGATTTCAACTGAATTTCACTATGAGATATTTTTGTCCCATTATCTAGCTTCTTTCTGCACTATTATAAATTAGTTAAGATATATTATTGTGCAATTTTACAACACCAACAATGAGGCTAGCACATAATGCTTTAAATATGATCCCTACCCAGGATTTCTAAATACTAAATAGACATAGAAGATGACAAATGATGACAGAAGTTTTAGTAAGTTCTACATTAAAAAATCTACAGTAAATCATAATGCAAAGCATAATTTAGCTACCTTGCATAGAATTCATCTCACTTATCTTTAAACATGGTAACTGAGGTGTCTAACTAAGCTGCTTAGTGTGGACACCTTTCTTGAAAGTGATTAATCTGGCCTATCATGGTTATCTAATTAAGCATAAGAAGAAACATCCTCTGGATATGTCTACATCTTTCTCCAAGGGGAGTCTTGGCTATTTAGCTCACATGCAAACATTTATCATTGAGGTGCTTAGGGAAGGGATAATACATTCCATCCGACTGCATGCTGCATATATGATATGTGAACTTGTAAGTCAATTTTTTTCCCCAGCAATATCTTTTAAGAGTAAATGACCTTTTCCTTACTACTTATTCCTTCAAAACTATTTTATTTCTTTTTGTCTCCTTACTTCATTTTGAGTAAATTTTCATGATAATCTCAAAATATTTCATCACTTGGTATTTATGTCAAGAAAGCATTTCCAGAGGCATATTCTGTTCAGATGTTATTCACTTCACAAGTAAAAGCAATATCAACAGCTTTTCAGTTATTTGTATGTGTGATTTTCCTCACCTTTATTTCAACTTCTATGTCATTTCAGTAACCAAACCTCAGAAATAGTAGATGGACTATTCTTATAGTAGTTTCAACGGTGCTCATAGAGATTACGATGTGTATTTCCTATAGATGCAGCCTAAGCTTGGGTGGTCTATTTGTGCTCTCCTATTGCGTTGTAAGCTCAATATCTAATTTACTATCTACTATCCTTAGATCTTTTTCAGCATTACAAATTTACAAGGCTATCCCTCCCTTTGAATTTGAGAGTGTTTTCTCCAAGATGTATTATCTTACATCTTCCATTCTGAACCACATTTCATTATTGCTCAGATGTTTCTAACTTCCTTGCGTGTTTCATCTCTATTATCTTGTTTCCTTCATTCTTGCAATCCCTAATGTGTGACCACAGACTTTTGAAATCGGTAGGCAAATTTAAGCAGAAACATAAAAACATCTTTGATTACATCTTGCTGTTGTCATGAACGTAATACACCATATTGTAAGCTCATGGTACAATGATATCCATGTCCACAGATTAAGCTGCTGTTTTTAACTTTACATAGGCACAGGTGCAGAGACTCCATTTGCTTTGGGGAATATTTACTATGATTAATTTAGCTACATGATTTAGATGCAAGAACACCTACACTCTAGTACCTTTATCCTGATGATTTTTTTTTTTAAGATAAGCATACTTGGAAAAAGGATACATAAAGGTGTCCAGAGGTACAGGCTAAATTCTGAAAAGATTTGCTTTTTTGTCATTAATCTCCTTGAAGTTTTCAGTAAATGGCGTAACTTTGATCCTACAAAGGACTTTGACAAGAGCTGCAATTTTGGTTTTGTGAAAAAATACTCAAACTCATGAGGTAGCATCTTTTTAACAGAACCATGGCACAAAACTGGATGATTTCAAAGATTATAAATTTTTAGGAGACTTCTCATATACTGTCTCCTAATAATAATACATTTTATGATAGAGGGACTAAACCTTTCCCTACAAGCAAAATAATTGGGATTGTTTTATGATAAGTTATGATCAAAGCGTATACTGTCTTTCCATTAATTTAAAAAAACATTAATAAGAATAAGAAAGAAAAGAACTGTCCTTAACAAGTATTGAGTTTACTCATTTGCCAGGGTAAAAGTATAATAACATTCCTTTAGCTTCATATCTAGTTCTTATGTGTTCCTTGATCCTCAGGTCACATAATAATTAAGGGCTCCCAGGTGAATGTTAGAATAATTAAGGGCTCCCAGGTGAATGTTAGAATTTGAGCAGGTTTCAAGGTCAATAAAGTCCTACTGAGATTGAAAAAATGAAGAATATGTTTTTAAGGAAATGAAAATATACATCTATATATCCTGGAGAGCACAGAGCTTAAATGCTTCTCTAGTTTAAAAAGTGGCAGAATCACATCAGAATAAAAGTAATTACTTTGGAAACCAAACCTCCAAACATTTATGGTTTGCCGTGTAGAGTATGTGGAAGCATGTAGAGTTCGCCTTTTTAATGTGTGCAAAATACTGTGCAGAGATAATATCCAGAGAAATAATAAAAATCTACTTCTCCAAGATGCTTGAAAATAGCTATGTTTAGTATGTATTATATTTAAGAAGGAAAAACTGAGAAGAAATGTGCTGTCACTGCAGAAGAGTGTGAAAAGGCACAGATAAAAACTCTGAAATCAAACAGGGAGACAGAAAAAGAGCTCTCTTTATCTTAATAATTTCTGACTGCATAACATAGAACTAGGATTTGAATCAGCATTGAGTGTATTTACAGCTTGGAATCTTTCCCATCAATCTCCTCATGTAGATGAGAACAAAAAATGATGCTGAATAGCTGAACTTTAAACAAGTAAGATGTACTTCATTCCATTTAATTCCTTTCAGCTAATCTGGGCTCTGTCCAGCTCAAGTGACAATGACAGACCCCTTATTATGTATTTTGTTTTTAAAAGGGATTAGAACAAGTCAGTGCATTCATGAGAATCTTCTCCAAGGAAAAACAAATGTCAAAATGTAAATCTATGATTGTTTTATTTTAAGAAAATAAGGATAAGTAGAATAATTAAAATGTTTAAGTACATGAAGTCCATTAAGTACATAATTTCTGATTAATTTATTTCTCTACTATATTTAATGTCAAAGGAGGAAAGGGGCTTATGGTTCATAAGCTGTTTCAGTTGTTTGAAAAATCTAATTTTTTCTCTTGCTTCTGTGTTTTCTGGCTTAGCATTTGCATCTGCCACCGACACTTCAGCATCAGTGAAATATAACTCCTTCTGCCCTTGCAGATGGCCTAGCATACGTTTGGATTTTCTTACTCTGACCATCAAAGGCAGTATCCGAACAAGTTAGATTTGGTGTAGACTTGCCATAAAAAAAACAGAAAGAGTCATGAATATCATCAGCACACTGACATTAAAATAGTGAGCAGGCATCCCTTAGTATAACTACCAAACAGAAGGAGTGGCAATGTGTAGTCCTATGAGATATACACTGAGAAATATCCCTTGGAGGTTTCACATTTAGTCAGGGAAGGCATTACCCATATCATGTTTAACAGAGCACTGGTCCAGCACACATCTGTATGAGCAAGTGGGTGGCAACAGCTACCACTAAACTACTGCAATTCCATATATGCATGGATGAAGAAACCAGTTAGCATTCATAATGCCTAGTGACAGAAGCTTCCTCTACAAGATGTTTTATATGCTTATGTGGTCAAAGTACATGGAGAGAGCCATCCACAGTGCAGATTTCATCAATTAAGCAGAAATGTTTCATAGGTTTACAAAAATAATCTGAAAAAGAGAAAGGAAAGAGAAGAAAGGAATAGAAGAAAAGAATAAAGAGTCCAGTACCCTTGTGTATTGGAAAGATAAAACAATGACATTGAAATCAGAGAATCAATTCTGCTATTTTAAAGCACATTGATTCAGTCAGGGAAGTTATGGCAAATATCCAAGCAGACAAGAAAAGCGACTGAAGCACTGTTGTTCTCTTCTGGCTGGAGCCTAGAGGGAAATAATTTTTTGCTGAGGGAATTCTAAGGCTTTGGCAATACAGCAGCATCAATAAAGACTGAGTGGTCTGAAGTAAGAAATTAAGACCACAACCTTGCAGCTAATTCAGAGCATTTTTATCAATTATCAGCCTATAATTAGCCTTTGAAATAGTGATGATTAAAACTGTGCAGCACTAACTCTTAAACCATGAGCTGGTCCATTTTTGACATATTTTCTTTGCATAACAGCCATTGGAGAGGATTTCCACGACACATTAAGTTTAAGCCATTTGTTTTTGCTGATTACTCAAATATTTACAGCGTGATCTACCAGCGTCTTCCCTTTGGATACAGTCATGAAATTTTCACTGCTTTATATGCTATTTGAATATAGAAGAACAGGAAAGTGAGTGCATGTATTTACAGCTGTTAGAGGCATATGGCGTTTTAAAGCTGGTGCAAATATTTACACACATGTGGATGGATGTAGGCAGATCTTAGGCTGACAGCAGCCATTGCTATATTCTGCAGTTTTTGTTGTGCAGTGCTTATGGAAAAAGAAAAACAGGCAGTTTATAGTAAACTCAAGAGAACAGCAGGAAATAAAAGTAGTGTCTTGGTTTTTCTTTTTAAAAATATGTTCATTTCTCAGAAATGCAATATACCAATAACTCTGCTATGTTGATATCTTAAAAAATGCATTCAAGAATGCAAGTTAGAAAGATCCAAGATATCAGAAAAATCTTAATGCAAAACAAAGCTGAAGTTGAAACAGTGCTTATAAATACATGGAACAAATAGATTATATCAGCAAAACAATTTTAAAGCAAGCCCATAGTGACTGTGTTGTATATTATTGATAGCGACAATCATATTTACATTGAAATTCTTACTAATGTCTATTTCAATCACTTTTTTCATGTTGATACCATTTAAAGAGAAATGGAATTATTTGTTCATCTTCCTTTTGATGTACCACTGGGATAGTGAGTCATGCATGAGGTTTAATAAGCCTCACTAATTTTCTGACAATTCAAGCGGCTATTGATTTTACCCATTGTACATATTTGGCTCATATTTGAAATAGGCTCATTTGTGAATCTGGAAAGCGTGTCATTCATTAAAATGGAATGCTAAGCTTTACTCTAAGCAAAACAAACTTGTACTAAATTAACAACTGCTTCAGGAGCCAAGTGAGACTGGTCTTCAGATTATGTTTTAGAGTTATTTTGCTCAGCAAAGGTTTACTTATAAATTTTATCTATTGTTCATTTCTCTAAAATAAAATATCTCTATTAAAAAGCATAATATTTTTAATGGTCAGAAATATGATAATATAAGCTCAGATAGTTTATTTGGCCTTTTAAGTCATCCATGACACCAGCTGTGATATAATTAGATGTGTTTATCATTTGCTGGATGTATTCATATATCCCAGTGCAGACCTGATTTACTGTATTGCTGTTATGACAAGACAGTGTTTCAGACCTAACTGGGATTGCCAATATAGGGTCCATAGGTGGAAATGATACAACAAAAGAGGAATCTTAATCATAAATGCAAGAGCTATGTTGGTCTTTTTAACACAGAGAATAGACTAGAAACTATATTCTAGTATTAGCCTTTCTGTTAACTGAACCAAAGAAAGCCGTCCTCAAGATACCAGTTCTAAGATGGGAAATTAAAAATAGGAGGAGACCTGTTTTCCACTGACACTTTAAAAGTCAGCTTCATCAAGCAAAAGTTTTCACATTATTCCTTTCTTTGAAAAAAAAAGATTTTTTTAATAGGAAAAAAATGCAATAGGTCATTTTGTAAGATGATTTGACTATAAATCACAAATATATGCATGTAAATTGATATTTTCAAAATAAGGTTACAGTGAAAACTTTCTTGAGTGCTCTTTCTAAATTACTTTTATTGGGTTTTCATTCTCGAGGAGAAAAGGCAACGCAGAAAGAACCGTGTATTGCAGAATACACCATCTAAGGAGTCTTTCTGCTGTGCCTTTTGCAATCGGATTTGTCTGTCACGTATTGACCTCATAAGCCACCAGCGTGCCTGTAGCAAATGTGGATAAAGCCTTCCCAAATCTTTGTTCGCGAAGCCTAGCCATGATTTGATTATTGGGTTTAAACTGAATATGAATATGTTAGCTTATGTCTACTTTTTTACTATTACTTTTATATTTTCTTTCAAAATGTGTAGCCAGGTGGATATTTACAGTATATCCAATATCCAATATCTCATTGAAAGAGAAAGTGAGCCTAATTTTGCCTTCTTTTAATTGTTTAAGATTTTACTGGATTTTAGAAATTGGTGAAAATGTCATCATGTGGGGCTTTTGTTGTTGTTGTTGGTTTGTTTGCTTTTAAACTTTCTCTTATGGAAGCTTTTCCCAGCTGTGCTGCTTTTAAATATTATATCAAGAAAAAAATTTTTCATCAGTCACGTTACTCTTCATCTGCATGCAAAGACTAGTACACCTGAGACTGGCTCTCAAAACTTTTTCCACAAAAAGAGTCAACATTTTTCCACTTGTCTGAGATAATGATTTCTCATCTGAATCCAGAAATTCTCAACAGAATTTAAATTTAAAGTCTCTTCATGAGTTCTCTCTTTTTATCTACTTATGGTCTATACAGATAAAGGCAGTAAAAAAGTCCTAAATTTCTTTTGTGATGAAAAGATTGTGAAAAGAGTTAAATAGCTCTTTTGTTTTTTCAGGTTTGGATGGTTTTTTAATTTGTTTGGTTTGGTTTTTTGGTTGGTTGGTTGGTTTGTTTGTATTTAATGGCAGTAACATTTGTTCTCAAATACACCTTCCGCTACAAAACCATTCTCACAAGAGCCTAGATAGAACTGATCAACAATTGGAAATACCAAAGAATTAGGATTACAGTTTTCTTTTAAAAAAATTCTACCTCACTACTATTTTCCTGATCTACTACCATACTTACTGGGAAGAAAACACTTTCATGTAAAGCTTCGTTTTGCAAGATATATTTGACCATGTGAAGGACAGAAAACATTGTTGTTTTTTTTTTCTCCAGAATAACAAAACTAGTTCAAATGAATAGATCAATCACAAGGTCCCTTCACACCAGAGAGTATAGATCTTTTTTTTCAGTTGTGAATAAATTTCATGGTATCACCAATTCCTGATGCTGTAGAAACAATTATAGAATATTCATACAGAATATGAACTCTTGCAAACCATCTTATTATAAAGGCTTTCATTTTTACTGTAAAAGGTTGAAAAATAAGGACATCTGGAGACATATCATCATCTACTGAATATAGCTGGTGATGTTTATCGCAGTAAGAGCAGACATAGGCCTTTAATATTCGCTACCGAAGTGTTTACATAATGATCACCTTCATGAAATGGTTTACTTCATGTCAGAGATCCGCAGTTACCTTTTTATGACTTATTTGTGAATCTTTTATAGTCAGATCATAGTTTCATAAACCCATGCATAATACAATATTCTATTTTCAAATGAGTGTTTCAAGAAATCAAGTTCCGAATTTTTTTTCTGGTTTCTAAGTAGCACAGAAATGGCACATTGAATACATTCTAAATGAGAAAAACTTTTCAAGGAATACTATATCTTTTGTAGTCTATCTGTCCCCTGTATACAATTAAGATATTTGGTCTAAGATAAATAATGTCTATTATATTTTCTAGCCTGCTTAAATTCCAAAGAACAAAATCTCCATACTCTCGATTACCTTTGAATTATCAAGAACTTATAGTGAAAATGACTGTGTGCTTCAAATAAAAACTAAAGTGTCTGGCATCTGCTCTGTGAAGCAGATATATTAACACATAACAGGCTAAATAGTCCTCCCAATAATGGGCCCTTGCTTCTCCAAGCATTCTTTCACAGGTGTAAGTGAGCTTCTTCTATTTCCTAAATGCTTATACTTGTTCTCTACTTTTGACAACACCCCATCTGTGCTCATGAAATGGCAAGGACACAAAGGGAGCTGCCCATGCATATTACTGCTGAATTGCTTTAAGGCGAAATATTTGTAATTGTATTTATTAGGAGGCTGCTGTGGAACAGCACTATTTCTTGGGGGCTTTGGGTTGCAGAAAGAGAGATATTGACTTAAATGCAAATTTATTCCTATGAAAAGGCATAGAACACCTTTTAAAATTGTGTTTTAAGACAAAAGATTTTTTTAGTCTAGCAAACAGCTCAATAAGCAACAGGATAGCTTTTTTACGAAGCCTCAAATAATGGTGCTTTTATTTTGTAGCTTTCTTTGTCTGTGCTTCAAGTTTCATCCAAAGAAAAAGAAATAAATAAAATGTTTTAAATTATTTCATCAATTATATATACGTATATATAATTATATTGGAATTCTGCAGAAAAGATGGGTGAGAAAAGCATAGTTAACATTTTGAAACCATTTGAGAGCACTAAAGATGTATTTCTTCTCTCTTTGGGTGTCACTAAGCTTCAATATAAAGAGAATAGTTGTTATCTGAATTGCTAATAGTCAAGCAGATTTGTTCAGGATATTTTATGATTATTTTCAGACATTACCACACTCACATTCTCTTGCTTAGATCAGTTTTTTCTGATTTTCACCTCTACCTATCAATTTACGTACCTACTTTTGCATATTCTACTGTGACTAATAAAATACTTTAAAAAATATATAACTTGACTAGTTCTGAAAGTACTAACTTGCAAATGAGCCAGTGGAATACTCTCTTATCTTTCCCTGTGTCCCTCCTGTGAGATTTTCAGATGTTTTTCATGCTGCTTTTGAAGAAAATTTGCCGGTAAGCAAGATAAGAGATCCATGACCATATTCCAAAATTTTACTCTCTTTAATGAAGATAACAAATGAAGAAAACTTGTGTGATGTTTTAAACTGGCAAAGCCTTGAATGTTGAAAGAACTGTGGCCAAAGTGAGAGAAAATGTCTTCCTATGAATTGTACGCAAAGCAGTTTACAAGTGTTCTGTCTTCTCCAGTCACACTGCTTTTCCAACATCTGTGGTCTCATCAGAAGGCTCAGTAAGTAATCCTTCTTGTTGAATCATGTGATAGGTGACAAGGACTGCAGAAAGATCATCTATTTTCCCAAACAATATTTCCCTGGTAAATACCTACCTTAGATGTTTGTGTTTTGTTGTTTGGTTTATTTTTGTAATAGTTACCATATACTTCTGTCTCATCGTGAATCTCAGGAGTTATTTTCTATCTTGCATAATAATCTTCAACTGGATTCAGAGTACAAGAAAGGGTTTAAACATTTGTCATACAACTGCTTAATTTGGATCCTCAAAGCCCTAACACAATTTCCATTTATCCTTGGAAATACATAGTATCTGAAGTTTCTCCTATGACATTTCATTAGAAGTTCATGCTACTTTTATTTGCATGGCCAGGGTATACCTGTTTGATAGTGCTGATCAGTTCAGCACCTACAGTTTTAACATAGAGTTGGTTTACTTGCAAAACCCCATCCTATAGTCACAATGACAGTCTTTTTATCAGATTAATCTCTGCACAAAATGTGGCTGACAGGTGTGGCACCCTTTACTTGCAGCTCAGGAGCTCTCCAGTTCCATGTTAGCTCTCTGTGTAACTGGACTGCATGATGAAAATTAGTATTTTACAAGGGATAACCCCATATGCACTTTGTCAGGACAAATGAGTCATGGGTTTCAGTGATGAAGAGTAATGTGGTGGATTCTGATCACTGATTCAACGAATAATAGGAATAAATCAGTAAAATGTCATTATTGTACAAAGAGGTGAAAAGTAATATCTGAGTTTAAGGATGATATACAAGAAAATATTTATATATTTGTATATTTATCTGTCTGCTGAATGAAGAGAAAGAGAGAAAATTATACCAAATCTGACTACTTGTAACAGTTTTTCATTGAATCTACCTAGCAAAGAAAAGTAGTAGGATGAAATTCAGGGTACAACACAAATTCAGGTACTGTGTTTAAAGCATTTGTCATTACAATTAAAAGTTGAAAAACGTAAAAGTATGAACTTTGCTGATGCTTAATTGATTCTGAAATGTCGCTAAATTGATAGCTTCACAATTTTTCTTCTGTGCTGAAACAGTTTTTCATTTTATGACCATGTTATTCTTTTTCCCATTTACTCAAGTCTTTAAAGAAGATGCTTTATTTGGGAGAACGTAGAAAAGCAAAATGCTGCAACTCATTGCCCCAAGTTGCAGACTTGTCGTATAATCTTAGCTTACTGCTGCATTTGTACCTCAATTTCCTACTCATACAATGAGATAAAGAGGGAGAATAGACGTATTTTTTTTCTGAAGAAGTGAAGTGAGAATCTGTTAAAATACATTATTCTATCTTGATAAGAAAAACAATAATGCATTATTATGACAACCTTGAAAAAGATAGTATACAGACAAAACAGTAATAAACCAGTGGCTTTTTCTCTAGCTACAAGTAGATTTTGGGCCCAGATGTGTTGAAAATTATTGACTAACAGTGTTATTACAATTGAATTTCATTAAATATAATTAAAAGTAAAAAGACAAACAAACCAAACTGAAACAAAACCCAAAACAAACCTCAAGAACATGATCATTGCGGCATTATTTCAGAAGAAAAAGGAAAAGCAAAAGAAGGACAAAAAACAAAAAAAAAAAAGAGGAAAACTTTAGACAATCAGCAAGTCACTGGGAGTTATTTAGTTATTCTGAAAAATGAACTTACTGTAAAATTTGTTTTTTTTTAATCTATAGCACAGAAATATACTGTATGGTGTATGCTAGAACTTCTAATATTAAAAATCTTGTTGAGACATTAGATTTGAATGTAATGACAAAATAAACTACAATAATTGTTGTGAGCACTTTCTTGAAATATTATTTGAGAAGTATGCTTGTGAGATTATGAATAATATTTATTTGAAGTAAGTATCTTCTAACAATCCAAATTTACATTCATTTTAGAATAATTTATTTTGTTTAAATTAGGAAAATCTCCATCTATGTAGGGCTTTGTTTCTACTCTTTCATACTAAACCTGCATACTGCCAGATCAATCCTAAATACATAAATACATATTTGATCTTTATGTGACATCACAACATCATCACCTTTTTGTTCAATCAGCACAACATACTATCCCTTACATCTATGATGTTTGTGTACTGTCATGTTTACTGTGGGAAGACAAAAATTACACTGGATCCAGACTGGCCTAAAGGTAGATTGTCCAAAACAAATCAACAGATCAAACTGTTCTTATCCTGTACTAAGCTACAACGCAGGTGTACCTGCCTTCTCTCTTCCTCCTGACTGTACCTCCATGGACTCGCCTAGAACTGTTGACTCCCCTTGCCATGCTGGGCATTTCAGATAGACCCTGGGACCAGTCCCTGGCTCTCCTTCCTGTTTAGACCTAGTATGGCTCTGCCCTGTTATTGCAACTCGGAGTTATCACAGATTTAGCTTAGTTGAGTCCACTTTGACCTATCTGAGCAAGATCCTGGTTAAATAGAGCCCTCTGCTAAATATGTTGCTGTCTTTAGCATCCTTAGAGGTACTCTGTAATACCAGCTATATATCAGTTTCGTAAATATTAACTTAATTTTGAGTCTTATGTTTGGTTTCTTCCAGGTTTAAGATTGGTATTCGGGGAGAAGAATCAATGCTGAATTCTAGTGACGATGTTTAGAATTTTATGTCTGATCCAGGACGTTTGAAAGAAGCATAAAAACAGAGACCTGGAAACAAACTCATAAATATTTGAATCCAATCCTTCGTTATTGAAGGCAACAAAATTATACCCTCTCTTCTAGAAATGCTCTGGTTTGATTGATTCCAAATGGCTTAGAATGACAAGAGACCATAGACACAATGCAAGGTAAAATGTAAATTTTAGAATTTAAAACATGAAACGTGGCAAAATATTTTTTACTACTATAGGTAAATCAAAAATAGTATTAAGAATATATTGAAATGAACTACACAGAAGTAGCAGATATTGAAGTGCAGTTTCATGTTTCTTTGGTAAATCAAAGGTTATGTCATCATCATGGCTGGGCTTCACGAACGAAGATTTGGAAAGGCTCTAACCACATTTGTTACAGGCACGTTGGTGACTTATGAGGCCAATACAAGATAGACATGTCCGATTGCAAAAGGCACAGTAGAAAGACTCTTTAGATGGTGTATTCTGCAGAACATGATTCTTTCTGCGTTGCCTTTTCTCCTCGAGAGTGATCCTGCGTGTGTTCTCAAAGCAGACAGCTGCGTTATAGATGGTGTTTCTCCAGGCCTCCCGAATTTGGCCAGAGTAGACCAGTTATGGTGATCAATATGGCCAAGGCTGAGATGTTGTTTCAGGGAGTCCTTGTATCTTTTCTTCGGGGCTCCTCTCTTGCGGCAACCAGTGGCAAGTTCACCATAAAGCAGGATCTTAGGGAGGTGGTGGTCCTTCATCCTTGAGACGTGCCCTGCCCAGCGCAGCTGTGTTCTCAGCAACATGGCTTCTATACTTGTGACTGCTGCTTGCTCTAAAACAGATGTATTGGTCACAGCACCTGAAGCTAGGATGAATTTTAGTTCTAGTACTGGCCACCTATTTAGCATTTAGTTAACTATTTAACAAAGCGTTAACATATTAAACCTCAGGATTTCATTAAAAATTACAAATTTCATTTAAAAACTTATTTCTTCTGATCACTTCTAATTTTCTTTTTGCTTTTTCCATTTGATATCCAGTATCTGCTGTATTTTCTGACTCATATTTTCAGTCAAGTCCTTTGAAAGTAAGCTGGACACTTCTTTATTTAACTCCTTTCTTTGCCTCCCCCTAATCCCCGGCAACCCATTCATTGAACTCTTTTGGATTTCAGTCCATTCGAGGAGCAATGGCTTCGTTCTCTCCCACATACATAGGAAGAAAGAAATAAATGTAGGCTTGCAAAGACAAAATGAGAATTACTCCTTTTAGGCAGTTTAGTTTGCTGACACACGAAGACCAGCATAAATGCCACTGGTAAAATCATATTCATACGTCTTTTAAATTATCTAAACATATTGAAAGATTGAGATAACAGTGATAGTTTGGTGTTTTTCTATACATATTAAACAATCTCAAATGAGATCACATTTTTATGAAAGCTAATATGATTAAGATGAACAATTTACATAATAGTCCTCTGTTTTTTGAGGAAAAAACCAAAATAGTAATAGTCCTCTTGTTTCTGGATGTTTCTTTTCTTTTGCAACACCTGCTGAATGTGTTAAATGTTGAATGAACTTAAGTGTTTGGATGGAAAAATTTGCAAATTTTTTTTTGGATAATTTCTCTTGTGCTGTTAGACAAAAAAAAAAGCAGAAAAATTTCAGAGTAGTAGCATGGCTTCTGTAATTTTATGTGTGCTTTGTGAGTTTGTAAACTTTTGAAGAGGAAAAAAGAGGAAACAGTCTATTGTACTACCTTCTCAGTTACATTTTAATGAATTAAATGAGACATAAGTGAAATCGTACAGTATTATCCCATCTTCCATTTATCACCATAATCACACCACTGCATAAAGACATAGACATCCAATATATTTTCCAAATAATTCCAAGAGACAAGCTTCTTAAAATAAGATTCCTGATGCAAGGCAATTGCTTATGTCTTGTGCTCTTTGATGCTCACAATTGACCTAAACCAGTGTATAAGGTTTATATTTCAGTGGTATCTACTGGAGGTTATCCCGTTCAGCTTCAATTTGTGACTGTGAATACCCCTCTTATTATGACCATTTCCTTGATATTTTCACCATTATATGTATTAGAAACACAAGTACTATGAAATCCAACAGAAGTCTTAGAGCTAAGATTTAATATAGCAACTGAAAAATTCGGAAGCAAGAAATACGTATGCTAAAGGTAACTATTCTGTTACCTCTTTCTGTTCTATGCTCATTGGTCACAGCATGACCTTTAAAGGTCCCTTCCAATACAAATCATTCTATGATTCTATGATTTTAGATGCCAACCTTAGGATAAATCCTGCCCTTCAAAACCTTATTGTTTCCATGCAAAACACTAGTAACTGAAGAGGTATGCATTAGATCACATGAGTTCTGTCTGCGATGTATAAAGTTATTAAGTGCCTTCTAATGACTTGAATGCTTCATTAGACTTTGCAGAGTTTACCTCAAAGTACCAAAAAAGGCCTTATAGTACATACATGTACGCACAACTTGAATAGTTGTGATTGGTTTCTTGTTTTGTTGTTTGTTGTTTTTTTTTCATTTAAAAATTCAGCATGTTCAGTGTTATCTAATCAATTTCACAATTTCACATTAAAACAAATCTTTGAATTTTTCTGATTTTCTTTTTAAATTTTCTTGAAATGTACATTTAACCTTTCCCCACACAACAAATTCAAACACTCACTAACCCTTAATTTGGTGCTTTGAAATGTTAATGAAGATAAGAAGAAATATATCACTTATGATATATAATTAAATTTTATTTCATTGGGGAGTGGAACAGGTAAAAAAATCGTCAGTCTAGTCAAAAAGAGAAAAATAATTTGGCTAATGCTTTAGAAACAATTACAAATTCACATAAATAAAAGGCCTGACAAATTTCACCAAAGTGGTAAATGTGGTGAAAAATTGAGTATAATGAAGCCATAGCTTCCAAAACACTATAAAGTGTCACTTGTTAAAATTTGTTCAAATATGACGTTTGAGTTTATCTTTCCTTTGACTTTTCAAGACCTATTGTGGAATGCCAGTGATCCAGGCAAGTCATCAATGTACTACATTACATCAACGTACTAACTACAGGGTATGTGTCACTGACAATATTTGTAGTTTCAGTACAGCATCTTTGTGTTCAAAGGGTGGGTAGAAAGACTGCTGTAAGGCATAAAACTGTTAATATGATCCTATTTTCATAAGCTTATCTTCAGATGTAAGCAATCATTATTATATAATTTCCTTGAATAATTGTTTAAGAAAGACTCAGTAATAATATGATCGTTATATCTATATATTAGATTGCTATATCTATATATATATATTAGAAGCCTACTATGAAACAAAGTGGTGTATATTTGTTCCTGAATTTCTCACATCGTATGATGAATAGTAGCAATTATGGGAAGGAACAATATTAGTTTTACAGTTATTGTTATTATCTTGAAGTACAAAGAATAAAATTTCGTATTTCACTAGATAGTCCAATCACCACCAAAATACGTGACAGAGGAACATTTTATAATCTCTGTGTTTCACACTGACTGCACAACTAGAAATTGGCAGAACCAAGTCATTTATATCTTCTTATTACCAGCTTGTAGAAGGCTTTGAGAATATGGGGCTAGTGATGGATATTTCTATAGCAGATGTTGTTTTATTCTATTTTACCATAGCATGTATGCTTCAGATTAGTTCCACTGCAGCTCATTAGAGTAGCAGAAAGAGAATAGCACTAGGAGAAAATGACACATAATTTGCTTACTTTTTTATTGAGGAAGGAACCACATTTATACACAACTAGAGAATATTTAGGCAGAATCAGAGTCCCTTCATTTATAACTTTAGATTTATTGTGTTGTGTAATTAATTGAAACTGATGCAAAATTTGCTTAAATATGGAACAATTATTTAAGTGGAGTATTTTTATTGCAAATTAGATTTCTACTAACTATATTGCACAGATATTTTCTCAGAGGGTACAATGCATTTTAATACAGAAAGTCCAACTAAATTAGTGGATTAAATGAAACTAAAATACTGTGGAAATATTTTCGATATTTCGTTCAACAGGGTGAACTAAACTCAAAGGATACAGTTTTAACTGAATTAAACTTGCATATTTCTTTGTTGTTTTTCAGGGTAGTTGAACTGTAATAATGACATTCATTGATACTTAACTTCTAGATTCAAAATTCAAAATAGCCCAGATACTTACAGAGCTGTTCTTATGTGCAAAGGTTTCTAGGATACAAATTCAGTCTAAATCATATCCGTAGCACCTCTGTCAGCATAGAAGCAGCCAATAAGATACTATCGCATAAAATTTTTTTGGGAAAAAAAGGAATTTGATTGGTTGGCATTGCCACATATTCGTCAGCTCTGAAAATGAACATGGATTTTGTGGAATATGCATCCTTGAGGTGAAGAAGGTCAACAGTTTTCCGAGATGCATTAGTAGCGTATTTTCAGAAGGTCAAGGGAAATGATCCTTCCCCTCTACTCTTACCTGGTGAGACACTCCTGGAGTACTGTGTCTAATCCTGGACTCCCCAGTATAATGGAAACACAGACATCCTGGAGCAAGGCTAGTGAAAGGCCATGACAATGAATAAGGCTTTGGAGTAATTTTCCTATGAAAGAAGGCTAAGAGAGCTGGGACCGTTCAGCATGGAGTATAGAGGGCTCAGGGAGTAAATAATCAATCTATATAAATACCTGATGGGATGTAGGAAAGAAGAAGCACCTGACGCTCCACAGCAGTGCCCACTGAGAGGAAAAGTGGCAAAGGGCACAATTTGAAGTACAGGAAATTCCACTTAATTGCAACAAACCTCTTTCTCTTTTTAATCTGAAAATGGTCAAACAGGAGTCCCGGTCCTAGCTGACCCTGCTCTGAGCAGGGCAGTTGACTAGATGATTTCCAGAGATCCCTTCCAACAACAACTACTACGTGTGATACTCTGATTGTTGCATTGACTTTCGCAGTGACAATAGAGGGGAACTAAAACCAAAATGGCATATGGCCCTATCGGCAGCATCTATTCATAGTATTTCTGTTTCATCTTTACACATTTCAAATTGTCAACTTTTCTACTAAAATTTTCAACTTGCAGTCATGGTGTGATCAACTTAGAGAGAAATGACAATTAGGTATCCTACTCTGCTGACAGTCAAAGGGAGACAGGTGCCAAACAAAGCTTTCTGTCCTCAGAAATTTATTAAATTAACAACTAAATGTCTACCAAATTATTTTCCTGAAATGGAAAGCAATAATTAAAAAAATATATTTTAAATACATTCTTTTTCAGAATGTTGAGCATTCACAGTTAGAATTCTAAGTTTTAAAAGGTTCTTCCAAGTCCCTAATTCTGTTTTTATATATTGGAATAAATTAAAGCACTTGAAACATATACTCAATACTGCTTAAGACAATTTAGGCTAATGCCATGAGAATGTTATAGTTAGAAAGGTCTATAGCTCCTCTCAGATTATTCAGAATCCATCTAATTTTAGCACATTGTATCCGAACAATGTAAATCCATCATGTACTGCTTACTTCATCCACGTTGGTTAGCATTTATTTACACATAGTCTGAACTACAAATTTGGTAATAAGATGGAAAGGGTATTTTCTTTTTTTTTTTTTTTTAAGATATTTCTGTAACCAAAATTTATATATTTGAGATAAAAATAAAGAATCATAATAACTGTTTGGTTTCTTTTACAAAAATCACATTATGCATAGTAACTATTCTAAAAAAATATTATTTTCTGATGTTGTTATTAAGTTGGTTACAATGGTGTCCTTTGAGTAGACTGCATGTTTTTCCACCCGTGTGGTAAAAAATGGTTGGCCAGAAACTTAGAGACAAGACCTACTGGACTGTCAAGAATTCAGTTATTAATTTGGAAAGAAGTTCTTCAAAGAAAAGTGACCTCTCTATTTCTTTGTCAAGTGCAAGACTCTCTTTCTGGCCTGTGAAGTAACTATGAACTCACAGTTACATTCCCCTGTGCCTATCACCTCCCTATTCATAGCACATCTTGGTCAAGCCTTGCTAAACCATTGATTTCTTTTTAAATAAACTTATTGTACAGTAAAAGAGATTCACAGGGTAATCTCTATTTCTGTAAAGTGGCATTTAAACAAAACACAAAAGAGTCTTCAAATATTTTTGTTACCTTTAACACAGTGGTTTCTGTCTTTTCTGAAGGTGAAAACATTGCATTGACTTTTTGGGCTTCTTGCTGTCTGCTTTTTTTTCAACTCATACCTTACGTATAATAAACCCCACTTTGTTTTAGTAGTTCTGGTCCTGCTATAGCTGCTTTCTTGTTCTAAATCTATTTGGAAGACATGCGTATTTCTACTTCAGCATGTCTTAGCAGCAAATATATTTCTTGTATTTTTACTTGGTATAATCAGTTAAACTTGTCAGTTTACCCATTCCCATTTCTTACCTGTATCTTATGACAAATTGCTCTATAAATTGATGTCACAAACCATTTAGTGAACTTAGATAACTTTAGCTCCTATTTTTGTTTACTTGTTTTCTTGTGTGGCTAATATATTATCATTAAAAGTTTCAAAATATGAGTTAAGAAGAGTTTAAAAGAATGGAGTTGGCTCTTTTTTTTGTTTTGAGGGATTTTTTGAACTTATATTTTCATACCTGATCCCTAAAGAACACCATTTAAAATCATTAACAGCAAATATGTGTTTATAGCTAGTTTAAATCAATTGCTAATTAACTCCACAAGGCAGAAATGGATTTCTGTTTAGCATTGAATTCGCACTTTTCCTTTATTCTTGACGCTCACAGGTGTGAGGTTCAAACTACATTAGCATCTGCTCTGTAGCTGCCTGATCCAAACCCCACAGAAATCAACATTAATCTAATGTGTAAAAATTGGATGGGAAATTCTTCACAGAAATTCTAATGTTTATGAAAAATTTAGGCTAGACAGGACTTCTGGAAAATTGACATTGCTCTCAAATCAGGGTAAGCTTTGAGGTTAGATCAGATTGCAAAGGGTCCTGTCATATTTTAGTACCCCTGCAACACCTTTGGCGCACCTTTTCCAGTGCTTCACAACTCTCACCTATTTCTCTCCCCTCCTCCCTTTATCTCAGACTGGAGTATCCTGCATGTTCTGTCAAATGTTTCTTCTTTCATTGTATAATACAACCAAGAGTCTAGCTCCAATTTCATTAAAACTTCACCGTAGATAATTGAAGAAAGCAATTAGATCTCGTCTTTGCCTTCTTTCCTTCAGGGTGAATGAGCTCAGGTCTCCCAATACGCCTCGTATATTACATAACATATATAATGCTGTAGCCATAAAAATGTATATATATCTCACAGCTTTTTTTATTGTTCTAATAATTAAAAACAAGAACAACACAAAACATGTATTATTGTTTATTTTATTATTACTCAGCTTAAGTGTAGCTATTATTAGGGCAGAATAATGATTCCTATTAGAAGTTTGTAGCTGATTACTGTGCACAGACTTGCCATCATTTTTTATGCAAAGCTCTCATTACTTTCAGCAGGAGTTCTACAAGTGGATATAAACAAAGGTCTAATGAAATGGTCAAGTTTATTCAGGTTATGCATTTCCTGGCTTATTCTCTTTTTTTTTTTTTTTTTTTTTTTTTTTTTAATTTTTTTTTTTTTTTTTGGTTTTTTGAATGAATTAATAGGATTCAAAGTATATATAATAAATACAAGTTGAGGGTTTTTTGTTTTTTAATAGAAAGCATCAATGACTATTTGGATTCATGATGGCCAAAACCAAAGAAAATTTGTTGTACAAAAATAATTGTCTAATACAGGTATTGTATACAGATGCTTATTTTATGAGTAAAAGACTTATGGTATATATGTCTAAAGATCTGAATTTTTTCATTAAACATATAAGTCTAAAAGAAACATCACATTATTTGATTATTTATCTCTATGATTTAAATATTTTATTTCTTTGTAATATATTGTGGTAATCAGTAACTCATTTCTGAAATTTTCCTATTGCATAAAAATGAGATTTTAACACATTTTGTGAAGAAATGCTCTTGTATGCAGAAAGCACAAAATGGACCTGTGAGAGGTAAGTTTAGGGCTTGCTGACTTGGATTAGTGTATTATAAAACCCTCAACACAACGATTCCAGTGTAAAGATCAAATATAAAAATCTTTCTTAAAGATTGTGAGAGAGATCAGCAAAACATTTAGAAAAAAAGTCAGAATTTACCTTAGAAAACCGTATTGAAAATTATTCCATTGCTAGCCTTTTAAAATATTTTTTGCTTGTATAGCCTGTAGATGGCAGTCTTGTACCATCCATGAAATTTTAGGCATAACATTTACACATATAAATACGTATTTGCAGAGAAAGAAATATAAAATATTAGTAAAATAAGAAGGAGATAGTGTTTGTGGGTTTTTTTCATTTTATTTTCCACATCATGAGATGGTAATTGTATAAAGTACAAAGTTTCTGTAAATCTGATTTAAATCTTTCTATGGTTCCACATTTTGTATATTTATGGAAACTAATTTCACTGTCACAATGACAATAGCACAAATAATTATCTCTAAAGTATTGCTGATATCTAGTAGAAAATAAGTACCTATGGAAGCGATGGGATACTGTCATGCTTCACTAATCTGAATGAGTGTAGACAATTTCAGAATTGGACATCATACTTATGACTAATGGGAAACTTTTCCTTAATGTGTATTTCTAAAATTATGGTGGTAAGAAACCTTGCACTCAGAAATATATAAGCCCTAACCCTCAAAAAATTTCATTTGAATTTCTGTGGAGCACTTGGTTTTAATCTGTGAAACAGTGACATAAATTTGATATTTGCACACCAGAAAAAAAGAACGCATGTGCACACACACACACACAAAACCTGAACCACACCAACAAAACAACCAACCAAAAAAAAACCAAACAACCTCAAAGGGCTTCTGACAGCAATATCAGAAAGCAGAATTACAAGAAAATACTTTATCAGCTTACACAGTAGACAACCACACAACAACTTCACATATGTTTTGATGAGTAGTTATGCCATGTTGGATATCATAGAATCACAGAATATGCTGGGTTGGAAGAGACCCATCAGGTTCATTAAATACAACTCTTAGCTCTGCACAGGACACCCCAAGAATCACACAATGTGCCTGAGAACATTGCCCAAGCACTTAAATTCAGACAGGCTTGGTGCTGTGACCACCTCCCTGGGCAGACTGCTCCAGTGCTCAGCCATCCTGTTGATAGAAAAAAATCCTGATATTCATCCTAAACCTCTCTGACTCAGGTTCATGCTGTTTCCTTGGGTCATGTCACCATTCATGAGACTGAAGAGATCAATGCCTGCCCCTCCTCTTCCTCTCACAAGGAAGTTGTAAACTGCAATAAGGTCTCCCCTCAGTCTCCCCTTTTCCAGGTTGAACAGACCTAATGACCTCAACCTCTCCTCATATGGATTCCTCTCAAGACCCTTCACCATCTTTGTTGCTCTCCTTAGGACACTCTCTAATAGCTTAATATCTCTCTTATATTGCAGTGCCCAAATCTGCACACAATATTCAAAGTGAGGCTGCACCAGTGCAGAGCAGAGCAGGACAAACACCTCCTTTGACTAGCTGATGATATTTTGCCTGATGCCCCCCAGGACATGGTTGGCCCTCCTGGGTGCCAGGGCACTGCTGACTCATATTCATGCACCTTTATGGCACAGTCTGTGGCAATTTGAGGATAAAAAATTCAAGAAATCCTCCACCAACACAAGACAGTCTAACCAGTCTTGTGACTTCTCTGTATGTGTAATGTCCTTTTTATTAATGGGGTTTTTCTTCTGCCCTTGAGAAGCTTTTTAAAGGCACTGTACAGGGCTGCAGCTTAAGCATTCTGAGCAGATACATGTCCACAATGTAGTGTTGTCTTCAAGCCTGTTTTCAAGCCCTTCTGGTTTGCAGAACTAATTCATACATTCTTTAATGACATGAAATTGTTTCTGATTGATGTTCTTCTGAAGTATTTTGCATTTGACCAACATCACAGAATCATAGAATCATCATCATCATCATAGAATCAACCGGGTTGGAAGGGACCTCTGGGATCATCAAGTCCAACCCTTGATCCATTACCGCCGTGGTTACTAGACCATGGCACTAAGTGCCACATCCAGTCTCATCTTAAAAACCTCCAGGGATGGAGAATCCACCACTTCCCTGGGTAGCCCATTCCAATGCTTGTATTGTTGACTCAGCCTCAATTTTTTGTTGCCTTTCCTTATCCTAAGCAGAAAGTATGCCTTAATTATAAAACCACTGTCTCTGGTTTCTGCTGAATCTAAACATATAAACTCCTTCCCTTTCCAACTTACGTGCCATAGGATGTGGTAAGGAATATCAGTATATGTTGATATTTGAAGTGCTATGTGTCTCCACTCTTTATTCAGTATGACCATTTGGCTTGACTATGCTTTGAACTTGAACTAATGGAAATGGTATGACATAGGGAATCAAGGCTGTAATATTATGAATTTAATACTTTTATGTACAGAAGATGATCTAAATGTTGAATTTTAAAGCATAATTTGACTGAGACAAATTTTGCACAGCATACAAAATAAAAAGTAATATTTCTGTATTAGAGCAAACCTGACAAAAGAACCCAAAACCTAACCAAAAGGTACTTAAGGGAAAAGAAGGAAGTAATAAGAAGGACAAACTGTAACCTTAATCACTGTAACTAGGTACTGAATTGTGAGTCTTGGTTAAATCTCTCCATCTGTCTCAAAGTATATTTATTACTCTCCCTTCACTGATCGATACAGAAATTCCCCTTTCTGTACCACTGAACTGTCAAAAGTTCTTCCACATTACTTACAGAAAAGAATCAAAGTAGCATGAAATATGTATCAATTTAATTAAAAAATAATTCTTTTCACTAGAATAAAAACAAATAATCTTGGATCTTAGCCAAATGAACAACATTTTGCTTGTTCAATATAAATATAAAGAAATAAAAGTGAAACCTTAAGTTACTTGAATGAGAGGAAGATCCAACCTTTCTCTTGTGCTTAAACTAAAACTTGCAGTTTGTATTGAGTGACATTTAATATCTCAGATTTCATCCTGAGATCTTAGAACTCTTTCTTTTCCAATGTACACTCCATGAGAAAACACATGCAATTAGAGATGTTATAACTGAGAACTTAAGCAATTTCAGTTGCTCATAGGAGCAATGGCATATTTCTTCCCATGAACCCCACAAATACTAAAATCTCCATCTAGTATTTGAAAAACTTTCTTGTCACACCAAAGTCAACATTCGAACGCGTGCACTTTGTGTGAGAACATATGGACTTTATATGGTATATTCACTACTATGTATGGTAAATTCTGTCATCAGTTCAGTTTTGTCTCTATTCAAAAAGAAATCTTAAGTCTCTGTGGTGATTTGTGTATTTTTATTGTAATGGGAGTTACAATCATAACGCTCTTAATTTTCACTTACCATATACAATTAACACTTCCAGTGATTGTTCTTAATTCTACATGTGTATAGATGCAATAATGAAGTTAATTAACCAGAACAATATACAGTTCATTACATTAGAGTATAAGCCAAGTGTTCTACCATACTGCCTTTTATACCCCTTTAAGTATTTTTATTGTCTTTGGTAGTAAACTGCCAGGCCACATGTAAGCGGTTCTGCAGCATCTTGATTTTCCTGCTTGGAAAAGTCAAGTTTCTTGTCTCTTACATGAATATACATCTTTACTCACAATTGTTTCTATGTATCCACAAGATCTCCAGTCAGCAGCATGAGTTACACACTAGTCCATTTGAAGCGACAGGGTACAATTTGAATTCTGGGTGTAGCTACTAAATGCAGCAGAATTACACCTGAGATGAATTTGACCTGAAGGCTTTCCTTTTCATCAGTGACATAGATTTGCTCACTGCAATTCAAAATGAAAGATAAGCACTAAATCAAATACAGTCTGTGTCGGCTTATGAAGTAACTGTCTTATAAATTGGATGGTGTTGGGCTAAGGTACCAAAAAAATCTGAGTAACAGGAAATAAAGAAGAGTTACTAAATCTGCTGATCTGTAATGCGAACAACGTGGAGCTCAGCTCATTTCCTTCTTCAAGGAAAAAAATGTATTCATCAGAGTAGATAAAACAATAAACACAGAACCAACTCTGATAAGGGATTCCTAAGTCTGAAGGACAAAGTTTTAAGGCAATCCAATAGTTCAAATCTAGGACAGCCAAACTGAGATAATTCAGATTAAATGAGAGGTACAATGCTTTGTGAAGATTGCTAGTGATTTATCTTTGTTTGTTTGTTTGTAGTTCACTTATTTGGTAGTGAAACAGCTGATCTGATTTACACAAAATGTGTTTTACTACCAATATCATACCAAATATTTCAGCAGTTCATTCAGGTTTTATTGTAAGAGAGTGCATGAAGGCTATGTTGCCACATCGAGCAGCTGGAAGCAATTTCTATCTAAGAAAATAATAAAACTTTGTGTTAAGACAAAAGCAGTTTGCTAGTGTTGCTTTTAGTAAATTAAACATGGAATAGAGAGGATATGCTTCAATGCTGAGTGAGACTGTAACCAGATATGTACTTGGTAGACAAGAGTTACACTTTAAAATATATTTTTACAACCTGTTTGGGTTTTTTGTTGTTTGTTTGGGTTTTTTTAACAAAATAAGATAGCATTTAATGTTTTTTTTAATGCCATCAGGACTGCAAAGCACAGAGCATGTCACAGTTCAGGAAGAGACAGAGTGGTTATCATTCAGATTGCTGTGAAATCCTATTGAAATTTTGCTGGTTCTTTCTACAAATAGACTTACTTAGTCTATCATAGCTTCCACAATTTGTGTCTCTGCAGAATCCTTAATGTTTGAGTTTTCTCACCTTCCAGAGGTTCCATTTATTCTCATTTAGACAGAATGTTTCGTAAAGTAAAATCTATTGTCATATTTTGTATATTGTATATGATTGTCCAGGGCCACAGCAGACCTCGATGATCAGGACGGTATCTACATTCGATACCGTACTGATGGAAGCCTATTCAATCTAAGGCGTCTGAAGGCCCACACCAAGACCTTAAACCATCTTGTCCGGGAGCTACTTTATGCTGATGACGCCACCCTTGTTGCCCACACAGAAGCTGCCCTGCAGCATTTAACATCCTGCTTTGCAGATGCTGCTGAGCTCTTTGGGCTGGAAGTCAGCTTAAAGAAGACAGAGGTCCTCCATCAACCTGCACCTCAGGAAGTCCCCCATCATCCCCACATCACCATTGGCCAATCAGAGTTCAAATCAGTCCAACAGTTTAATTACCTCGGTAGCCTCATCTCCTCAGATGGTAAGATCGACGGAGAGATAGACAACAGATTAACAAAGGCATATAGTGCTTTTGGAAAACTCCACAAAAGAGTATGGCTTTTGGAAAACTCCACAAAAGAAAAGCACCAAGATCAGTGTTTACAAAGCCATAGTGTTGTCGACTCTCTTATATGGCTCCGAATCATGGGTCATCTACCGCCACCACCTGCGTCTCCTAGAACGCTTCCATCAACGCTGCCTCCGCACAATCCTAAACATCCACTGGTCAGACTATGTGACCAATACATCTGTTCTAGAGCAAGCAGCTATCACAAGTATTGAGGCCACGTTGATGAGAACGCAATTGCGATGGGCAGGACACGTCTCAAGGATGAAGGACCACTGCCTCCCTAAGATCTTGCTTTACGGTGAACTTGCCACTGGCTGCCGCATGAGAGGAGCCCCGAAGAAAAGATACAAGGACTCCCTGAAACAACATCTCAGCCTTGGCCATATTGATCTTCATCACTGGTCTACTCTGGCCTCAAATCGGGAGGCCTGGAGACACACCATCTATAACGCAGCTGTCTCCTTTGAGAACACATGCAGGATCACTCTTGAGGAAAAAAGGCAACGCAGAAAGAACCGTGTATTGCAGAATACACCATCTAAGGAGTCTTTCTGCTGTGCCTTTTGCAATCGGATTTGTCTGTCACGTATTGGCCTCATAAGCCACCAGCGTGCCTGTAGCAAATGCGGATAGAGCCTTCCCAGATCTTCGTTCGCGAAGCCTAGCCATGAATGATTGTCCATGATTTTAACAAATATATAGGCACAGTGTAAGAATAACATACTTTTCACAAGAAATATTGAAAAATAACAGAGTGGATCAGGTAAAGTAATTTCAGAATCGGAGACTTGCACTGTTTGATCTAGGAAATCTTTTACATTGAATAGACTGTGACTCATCATGAACCACAAATTTATCAAACAGCAGTTTTATTATTAAGACAAATAATACTGCATTTTACCAAAATTAAGTTAAGTTTTAGTATTACTTTGATTTGTTTTTTTTTTTTTTTGTTTGTTTTTTTTTTTGGTTTGGTTTGGTTTGGTTTGGTTTTTTGTTTTGTTTTGTTTTTGTTTTTGTTTTTGTTTGGGTTTTTTTGTTGTTGGTTTGGTTCGGGTTTTTTTGTTTGTTTGGTTTTTTTGTTTTTTGTGAAGGGATACCTACCAGTTGAAAGGAATAAGAAGTCTTGAAGAATAATTTGAAATTTGTCTAATTTTACAGAATTAATCTGTTTTCTGATTCTTTTTATTTTAGAAGATCTCGTGCCCTTTTGTATTCTTATTGTCATTGAAATATCTTACATTATTTTAAGAGGAAAACGTGATCCATAGCAGTTCTGAGTTGCAATATTCCAAGGACAAAAAGACCCAAACCAAACCAAATTCACAACAAAGCATCACAGAACAGTAAAAAGGTGCTGAAAAATAAGAGTTAGTGTATGTACTGGACATAAATTAATAATCTTGGAATTGGCACTGGATCAAACAGGAGCATCCAGAATCATTTCCTCTGGAGAGTACCTCCCTTTCCACAAAGTTATGTCACTGTTTTGTGGGATTGTAGCAGGAATAAGTGATTGTTCTTTATGCTCTCTCATAGCAGTTATTACACTTTTGTTTCTGTTCTAAAGGCCAAAAGAAATCTTGCTAATTAGCATGAAGGAAAATGGCCTTTCTTATAAATGCTGCAAGGTGGAAATGCTACTCCTTTTCCAAAACCAAAATAATAGGCATAAAATTATCAATTATCCCATAGCAACAGCAAAATAATTAGCTATTTTCTGCAATTTTGTATCTTACTAAGGACAAAATGTCACTCCTTGAAGTGCTACTTGGGAAATTCATGCCCTTCTGAGATGAGATCATATTATCATGAAACAAATGGTTCAGTTGTGAGGTTGAAAACTATTTCAACCAAACCATTTCCCCCAAAACCTTAGGCCCCAAAATAAATGACACTGATAAAAAATATACATATATGCTTGCTTTTAGTGCACCTTGTGGCTTGGAACAATCTACCTTAATATCAAGAATATCTATACTTTTGTGCAGGACCCAAATATTTTTGAATTTTAATTGCATTAAATCATTCTGATTTTGAAGGATCTGTTTTCAAATATCTTCTTGAAACTTTGAGCCAGAAGCATTACTACAACATTTATAACTAATAGAATAACAGTTTGTTCTTTTTGGTTTTTTTTTGGTATTTGTGTTTTTTGTTTGTTTGTTTGTTTGTTTTTGTTTTGGGTGTTTGTTTTTTTTTAGTAATTAAACAGAAATAACACATTTTTCCAACAGAAAATTTAATATTAATGAAGTATTTCTAGCTAGAATTTTCTAAAACTTAAAATGTAAACTGTTGTTGGAAGTCAGTACTAATGTGCAGCTAATTACTTAAAGTTCCATTTAGTTGAAAAGATTTGACAATCTTTCAGAAACAAGACATAACTTTTACAGAATTATCTGTAATAATACAGAATTATCAGAAATATCCCTAGGTACTACCCAGAAAGTAAAAGAGAAAGAATAAGCACAAAGAATAAATTATAAGAAAAAATGCTCTCTACACCATAGGAAGGATGATTAATTGTCTCATGTTCTACATTGGTATTCTGCATTATATTGGGCAGCTTTAAAGGAATATTATTCACAAAAAGCCATGGTTGATCACAAGTTCTTGCTCCAGCATGGGCCAATCTACTTGCCAGGCAGTCAAGACAGATATAAAGAAATCTCAAGTGTTGACGGTACTGATAAAAACATCAAAAAATTATTGGAATCTGTGACATAAGCATCCACTGATTTTGTTGAAAGCCTTATAAGAGCTTCTGGCAAATGTCTTGCTCATAATTCAAGAACATACATTCTTTACCAGAACAATTTCAGTTTCTTGCAAAAATCACATCTCCTAAAATGTGGTAGAGAAAAATGATTCAATGGAATTAGCCAGGATTTAAGAGAAACTGTCACAATTCCCTATTTCTACCACAAAAAAAAAAAAAAAATGGCCAAATTTTAGTTTTGGAGGCAGTTATCAGATCAGCAGTGCTTCTGAGCCCAGCCATATCCCAACCCCATGTAGGTTGTTCTGTAGCCTGCAAAGTCCCTGTTTTCTGCAGGAGAAAAACACTTCTAATCTAAAAGGACCTGAGGTTAGATTGCCTCTGTCTGCATCTGACCTGGACAAATCAAGGCATAGCATTTTGGAAAACACTGCTGCATATTCTTACTTCTCAAACAAGAAACTTCATTATTGAATTAATTTTCTATAAATAGAACAAATAGTGCTGGTTAGTGCTTTAAAAAAAATATTGTGAGGAGAAATACATTGAAGTTTCATACAACTATTATATTTAAAATTTTAAATGTAAATTTAAAATTCTATATTTAAAAATATTAACTGTGTAAGTTCTAAAAGGTAGAGGCAAGTTCACTGTATGGAGCTTATTACCTCCAAGTTAGCACAGTGGCAATAAGACTTTTAGTAAAGACCTGACTAAATCACAAGGACAAGCTTACCTGCAAAAGACTGTTTGTTGAACCCTTTAAAAAATGTTTCTCATACATGGATCCCTACTAGTAATGGTATCCTAAGAACTACTAGTACAAATAGTGTTGAGTTGGCTAGTTAAAATACCTGCATGTAAGTAAGGTATATTATTTTTTGTTTCTGCTTCTAGGCGTGTAAACATAAATCCTGACAAAGCTGAGCTGCTCAGACTAAAACCAAGCTATAAGTGTAACTGCACTAACATAGTAGACATGGTCAGACCACATCAATTTATGCATGAAAAGCTTCACAGTGTACTTGTATCAGCTGTGGGAGGTCCAAATTCAAAATCTATAACTCCAAACATATCCTAGGCAGAAGGTTAAAAGGAGTTTTGCATTAATGAATTAATGAATTCCCATTGGAAGTACATTCAATTTAATATAATTTTGGCTGACATGTAGATTCAACTATTGCAGAATATATTTGTGATGGTTGACATTTCATCAGGAAGAGAAGATTTGGGTTTCCTCTGGATACCTGAGTAAGCATGAACAGAACATTTCCTTCTCAGCTGCAATCTGAAAGCTGGAAGAAGGCCTGAAAACCTCAATCAAACAAAAAGTTTACAACTTTGAACTTCAGCTTGAAAGGAGCTCTTAAACTTCTGCTATCTAGGGTGTGTGTCCCAGTCCAGTTCACATTATTTCTTCCTTAGACAGTTACCTAGGTCTGAGATGTTATTCACAGGCTTAGCAACGTTGAATAGTTTACTATTAATGATTTAACATGATAGATGTAGACTCTGGTGTGAGGGGTGAAGTGGAGCTTCCCCATCATTGGTTGGTCTTGCTCTCCCTATTGTTTTAGTTTAAGTCTGGGCCCTGCTTGCTGGTGAGCCCCCAGTATAGTCTCACTGTCTGCACACTTAATACCAACCCCCCGACTCCTGACTAACCTCCTTCACAGATTGTACAGGGTTGTTCAGCCTCTCTGACAGGGTGTAGAGCATTTTGCCTGGATTCTGTTTGTAGAAGAAGACCCAAGTGACTTGGCTATGCGCGCACAGAAATGCTTGAGTTAGGCAGTTACTTGAGCCATCTTACCTAAAATAGAATCTCCTTAATTGATAAAGACAAAGATAGGCACCTTTAGTGGGCAATTTGACCCAGTAAACTCCTGATTCACCTTGCAAAGGTATGAAATCACTCTCCACTGACCATTAGAAGAGTTCTAAAGAGACTATGTTTCTAACTAGGGTATTTCAATTGTGTCTAAAATTAGATCACTGAACTCTGGTCCAAAAACTGAGTAGAGCTGGGAGAGAAAGTGTCTTTGTCCCAGATCACCTCTGTAATCACAACAGCTTTCTAAAATAGGACATGTCTGCTCAGGTGGCAATATTTACACGGTATTTAAGCTGTTAGTAAATATACCTGGGTTGTCATGAAAGTGAAAGATTTTAGCATTCATTTAGCAAATAAAACTGTTTATCTTCCATATAATTTAAGGGAAAGAAATAGCCGGAGATGTTGAAAAGTGGGTTCTTTATTATAAAAATATCTTAACTCATAAATTCTGCCCATCATTAAGCATTTGGATTTAGTTTATTGAACTTCCAAAATACTTTTTTCCTGCGCTGACTGAAATAATTTCTGCTTGGTATTTTTTGCTGCATTTATTTTCCTCACAACTACTGGGCTTATGACAACTCACTTGTCACACTGCCGAATGATTATAATCAACTGATAATTGAGGCTTTGTGCTAGTTAGCCTTTGCAAATTCGATTTCTTTAGATAAAATGGTATAATTACAGCCAGATTTATAAATCAGTAATACATGCTAATTACCAATACCAGAAAATAATAGCTATAATACTATGCTAAATAAACCAAATGTTAAAAATTCCCAGAATGCATAAATAAATTGCTACATTTTCCCTCTCATCTCAATTTTTGAGAAAATACTTATATTCTAGTCAATCTTATAATTCCTACATTGAACCAAGTTACATGTTTTGGTTTTAATTTGTTTTTACAAATGCTGGGGTGTTTTTGATATACTAAAAGGAGAGATATTTTAGAGGAGCAGCCAACAGTGCTGTGTAAAGACATGAAAGTTCTCAGATTGCTTGTTTCTCCTTCCTCACAGAAGGTAATCACTGATACTTAATCCTGATTGCAATCACATTTTAATGACATTCTTTATCCTTCCCAATCTTTCAGTTTATAATTCTCAAACCTTCTAGTGAATTTAAAGACAGAGAGAGGAGGAAAAACACTCAGTTTGGATGTGTGGTAATTGGCAAAAGGCAAAAGGTAGAGTCAATTATCTCAGATTATTAACACAGACAAGCTACATCTGGTAATGACTGAGTCTGTTTGTCCAGAAATACCTATCAAATAAATAATTAAGATCAAGTGCTGGCAGATGCGGATCTCGCCTCTCATGATTGCTTTTTCCTGATGTACAGGATTTGATAAAGGCTTTCAGTTTAATTTCTGGGTTGATGGTTTTTTTGAACAATATCTTAGATGTTCAAAAGGTTGTATGCACAATACATAGAAAGACTACCTGGGATAATTAGACATCTGTCTGTGTTTATTTTGATTTTCCCACATGTGCTGGCTTAAGCTCTACTAAAAGGATATGGAAAGTAGAAACAATCTGTATTCTTACTGTGCACTTGCAGCCCTGAAGGAAAACCTGCTGGGATTGGCTGCAGATGGCTTCATCTCAGAAGAAGAATGTGCCTCCTAACAGTTGCTTGTTCTGTATGCATGATCAAGCAACAGTCAATGGTTTCCTGTGCCTCATTAGCTGTGGTGACAGGAAGAAGTATGATTCTCCCAAAATACCTGCCCTTCCTCTGAACGAAGGTAACACTGCATAGAAGAAACACCAAGAAACTTGAATTTTGTGTTTGTTTTTTTTTTTAATAGAGCAAATCAAGAAACAGCAAGAATTGTAAAAAGTAGCATAAAATTTTGTTGAAATTCTTGACAAGAAATTAAATCACATTATAGTAAGCTTGAGTTTTTGATTTTTATGTCATAGTCTTCTCTAATCAAATGAGAAGAAGGAATAATTTTGATTTGGGAGATGCTATTTTTTGTTTGTTGGTTTGTTTTTGTTAAAAAGATACAATTCAACCTTCTAAAAAATTGTGCTAATAATGGAGATTCTCAATTGCTGTAGTATAACTCAGTGTGCATGTAGACCAGGATTTCTTAAATACCTCTTTTAATGTTCTGTATTTTCAACTGCAGAGACAAAGGTAGAGCTGAAACTTCTTGGATTTCTGTTGAAACAGTGAGACCTGTGGAAGTTAAAATGGGAATCAGAAAAAACATTTAAAGCTCATAATTTTTTTCCTGAATTGTTTCTGTAGTTCTAATCAAGTTACTTTTTCTCCCCGTAGGTTTGCTGCCATTTCTTTCATTTTCACTGTACCTGCTAAGATTCATATAATCCTGAGGAATGTATTTAAAGCAAGTGAGCTGGTGTGTACCTTGAGACATCCTCTCTGTTGAATATAAAGGAAATCCTTTTGATTCAGGAATGACAGGTATGATAAATTCTGCCCAGGTAGTTTCAGTCCTTGTCCCTAAACTAATATTTTCCAGTTTAAACACTTCTTTATCCTACATTTTCCAAAATGAAATATGAAAGTATGGTAATAAAATGACCATAAAAGCTACTGCAGTCTAATGCAGCAAAACTTTTCATAATTGTGAAAGATACACTTATTTCTAACTTTGAAAGTTTCTGAGATAACAGAGTTGAAGTCCTGACAAGCTCAGTACTGCTTATCTATCCTGCAATAGTTTCCTCTGGAAAACATAAAGCTGGCATACAATGGCAAATATATAGTGTATCTAGTTCACTGGGGTATTACCACAAAAAAATTAGTTCCCCCAAATTCTTATTTAAAAAGCTATAAAGACATGAACAGCAGGTCGAGGGAGATGATTCTATCTCTCTACTCTGTTCTTGTGAGACCCCACCTGAAGTACTGTGTCCAGATCTGGGGTCCTCAGCATAAGAAAGACATGGAAAGAGTATGTCCAGAGGAGGACCAGAAAGTTGATCCGAGGGTTGGAGCAACTCTCCTATGGAGACAGTCAGAGAGAGCTGTCACTGTTCAGCTTAGGGAGCAGAATTTCAGCTTCCCAGTACTTAAAGTGAGTTATAGGACAAGGGGGAACTGATTTGAGCTAAAAAAGGAGAGATTTATATTAAATGTTAGGAGGGTGGTGAGGCACTGAAACAGGTTGCTCAGAAAAGCTGGGGATGTCCCATCCCTGGAAATGTTTGAGCCCAGGTTGAGTGGGGCCCTAGGCAGCCTGATCTAGTGGGTGGTATCTCTGCCCAAGGTGGGAACCAGATGATCTTAAAAGTCCTTTCCACTCAAATGATTTGTGATTCTATGATCCTATTTGTGCCTTTTTTTTTTTTTAATGGGAAATGTGTCCTACACAGAAGAGATGATAATGTTGTATTCTGCATAGATTTTGCTGTCATTTACTCAAAATAAACTGTGTAATGCATGCAATTTCCACTCTCTCTTTCATTTGGAATTTTGTGTTGCATTCTATCTTAAGTGATTATGATTCCTATAATCAGATTTATTTTTCTAAGTCTTTATGGTGGTGTTTTTCCTCCCACGTACATATTAGAGTACACATTTATTTTAAACAATAATTCTGGCAAGGTAGATTAAGTCCTTCAGTCAAATATATGTACCTAACTTAAACCTCATTTTCAAAGTAAACAACAAAATAGATGTGCACATATTTTTGAGAGGATTGACAACCTAGAATTTCTCATTCAGTGGGGTTGTAGCTGTTTGGGTCTTTAGAATGTCAATTAGCTGCCCTAATTAAGTACCTTAATAGTGGCCTAGAAGCCTAGTATTAATAACTAATTAAAAAATTATTGGCTCTGTGTTTAAGAAAAACCTTAAATTGTAATGTCAGTTACTATGTACATATGTACATGCATTTAGTCTGTAAATAATAAATGCATATGTTAGATTTTTTTTTGTGAGAAATAATATACCTCTTGTATAATGAATGCCAGACTAATTTTATTTTTTTAAAGAGTCTGCAGTCTGCCACACACACTGTATTTAAAATAGTTCTAGCCATTACAGTTAATTTAGGACCTGTTACATATCCTCCATTGGCAAAGCCATTCAGTACTCAATTACAGCAAACTGAATCAAAGTCAATAGTCTAAATTTTTCTACCCTACTCATTCTTAGAGATATCTTACATTAAATTAGGCAGAATTAGTTTACTTGTAATTTAAATTAGTAATAAACAAAAACAAGTAATAGAATTTTTTATTTTTTTTTATTTTTTGTAAAAGTGACCAGGAAGGGTGGGGTTGTTGCTAGCACTATGTTTAACAACTTAAGTAGTGTTTAACTGCATAAGTTGTGTTTGACTTCATAAGCCACAGATGATATAGCCTCATCCTTTTTCAATCTAGTGAACATGTGTGGTATTACTAAAGGGATAGACATTAATTCAGCTTCCACTTCTCAGAAACCTGTGTTGGTTTCACAGTTACTACTAATTTTGTGAGGATAGGTAAATTATTTACTTATGTGATAGCCTAACAAACAATTTAAGTTTTGAACAAAGAATTTTTTTTTAAATGTCTATCTCATAACAAATTAAAATTATGAATGAAAAAACAGGTAGCTATATTATTATGGCATAATAGAAGGAAAAAATGGAAGTTTTTGAAAGGTAATTTGGATTTTTTTTAGGAGTCTTTATTAATATCCTTTCTGCATACACAGTCCTTCCCAACTGTCTTCTCTCTCTTTAACTTTAAATTCGTCTTCAGAAGGGCATCAGCTTTCAAAATAAAAAGTCACACAAAGTCACTCTGTTTTTCTCTTTCTCTACCTCCTCTCCAGCAGTTGGACAAGATGTGGGTCTGTATGGACCTTAAGACTGCAGAGTGCTGCAGAAGGGCAGGCTGATTTCTAGTCCTATTAAGTGCCTAGAGAGGGCTGCTGGGGCAGCAAGCATGAGAGCTAGTCAAGGAGAAAAAAATGGATTTTAGTGTATATAGAAGCATAGGGAACCGCTTCAGGAAAATACACCTGCCTCTTCAGCATTCTCTCTGACAGGAGAGGCAGCAGCAAGAACTGGCAGGGCCAAGGATCTTTTTTTTCTTTTTGACTTTTTTGGCTTCAAATGCCATTGCCTTTTTCTGTTGCCTTTCTTGTAGTATTGAGGGCACAGCTTTCAAATACACTGGTAATGTTTTTTACAGAACACGAATTTTAATTGTATCATTTAAATACATTTAAATGTATTGATAAAGACATAGAGAAAACTAGTAACATTTTAGCTGTTATAACCTAGCGAGATGAGAACAGTAAGGATTGTAAGCAATAATAAAGTTCTTTATGAGATCACTGATGTTGCAGGAAGGAAAGAGGATTTTTTTATTCAATATCCCTTAAAAGACTCAGTTGACCTTTTCTGGTGCACTGTGGCAAGTGTAATGGGAATTGTTAAGGGCGCTCTTCTCTCTTAGTTCCACAGAGGTTAACTGCTAGTCACCTCTTTCTGCTGTCACCTCTCCACTCCACACATGCTGACTATTCTTTTCTCTTGAGTGGTCTGGTAGATTACCATAATTATTCCTGGAGCAACTGTAATTGGTATTTAGTTTGGATATTGTTGCTTCTTGTCAGACCTGATGAAAGAATTCTGTGCATGTGTGTGAATATGCATACACGTGTGTATGCGGTGTCAAAATCTGCCAGCTAAAAAGTACCAATGGCTAATAAAGATTAGTTTAATTATACTATCTTGTGTTTGCAATGTTTGCAGATTGTCTCTCTATGTATCATTCTTTCTATCTCTCTGATCTATCTGTCAGGATAGGGTACAATAACCTTCAACATTTATATGCTTTACAGTGTTGTTAATGATGAATTCTAAAGTATTGTAAGTTACTTTTTTCCTTTATACCTTATATAAAACAGTTTTCTTTGATTCTTCATATTGTGTAGTTTTCCCCTTTGATTCCCTCTAGCCATAGAAATAGCACTGGAAGTTCTGTTTCAAAGGAATTTGTATTGTATAATAAATATCCATGTGTGTTGAAGAATGGTATATCAGCATAATGGAGGGTTTTTTCCTTGAAAACTGTAAAAATGGTACAGCAGGACACGAGGCATAAATGATCAATTAGTTACATAAACAACTGAGAATTATAACAACTCATTTTGAAAATGCGTCTCTTCCTTTTTATATACCTCAAAATAAGAATAATATAATGTATGCAAACTATGTTACAAGGTAATTACAGATAAGGTCATACTTCTATATAAGATGAAATAAGAAATTGTTCTTTTTGCTCCAATACAGATGGGAATACTTCTATGAAACCACTTTCAGTCAAATGAGAAAACGAGGCAAAGAAAATATAGGCATTAAAACCGTTCTAGGAAAGTCCACTCCAGTATGTACATAGCTGGTCCTTTTCCAGAGTAGAAATCTGAGACCATAGCTACATAGTACTTGTGAGTACTGTACAGATATGCCCAAGCCAGGACTCAGATAGCTGCAGAGAATGACAAGGTCTCCCCTGAGCCTCCTTTTCTGCAGGCTGAACACTCTCAACTCTCTCAACCACTCCTCACAGGACTTACTCCCTAGACCCTTCACTAGCTTTGATGCCCTTCCCTGGACTCACCCCAGCACCTCAATGCCTTTCTTGCAGTGAGGGGCCCAGAACTGGACACAGGACTCAAGGTATGGCCTTGCCAGTACATTCGGACAATCTTTTCCCTAGTCCTGCTGGTCATGCTATTTTTGATACAAGCCAGAATGCCGTTGGCCTTCTTGGCCACCTGGGCACACTACTGGCTCATATTTAGCCAGCTGCCAAATAATACCTCCAGGTTCTTTTCCACTGAGCACTGAATTTGTCCAGGGAGTCTTCTAGTAATATCTCTTACTAGGGTCCAAGGGAGACAGCAGACTTCCCTGTGAAATAGGTCCAGTTGGCATACGGGGACCTCAATTCCCCTCATAAGGGAGTTGTCTACTACAATTACCCTTCATCCTTTCTTAACACCCATAGTTGTGATCCATCTTGTTTAATGACTTGCTCTGGGCAACCCATAGGCCTTCATCTCCACTATCATTTGCCTGACCCTCAAATTCCAAAGTGTCATACTTATTTTGTGAGGGCACTTGGAAAGGTGAGGGAGGCTAAGAGTATAAGAGTATTATGTATGATGACACAACAACAACAAAGGTGCTGTTTAACTATTAATATATACTCAATGACTTTAAAAACAATTACTGCAGACAAATTAAATTTCACAGTCTGGAAAACTAGCTTTAACCTGGAATGTACACTACCCTTCCTGAAGTAGCATGAGTTTAACATTGTTCTGATACATTCTTAAATGGACAATTTAGATTTAGTATTTCTATCAGAGAAAGAGAGAATAACATCCTAAAGGGAGATTTGTTTAGACTGACATGAAGTTTCTATCGTCATTCATAAGCTGTTCAAGAAAAGACATCTTCTAGAAACTTTACAGAAAATACTTTTGAGTTATAAAAACCCCAGCAGAGAATAGGTATTATAGGATCCCCTCTCTACTGATTCAAGGAGAATGGGTTCTTAGAGTCCTCAGCTGCTAAGTCATGGATTTTCAGTTCAAGGTTTTAACACAGGAGGTCTCCAGTTTGATCCTTATGTGTCACCCCAGCCTAAGGCTGTCACGAAGGTACATTTGTAAAAGTGTACAAAGCAATGCAGAGAAAAATGTAGTTTGAAGTAAAAACAAGTCAATCAATATTTTTTCAGAGAAAAAGATGACTGTAATAAGTCATGAAGAATTAATATTAATTTACAACTCTGTGGAAACAAAACAGAGAAATCATGCCTGAGGCCATAACCCTCCAGTTGCACTGTTTATTTTCAGGGCTGTTTTCCTTCCTGAGCTCTGTCAAGATTTTAAAACATCTTTTATTTATTTTGGAAAAATATAATCCGCTTCTCTTACAAGAGATATTTCCAGTCATTTTAGGAAAAATGATTGGCGTTTTTTATTTCTTGACTTCAGGTTTTGGACAATAGTGTCTTTTTCTGTTCCTCTCTACGACTTTGTAATGCTGACTCACCGAGAGTCCTCAGAGTGCAAGATAGTTATTTTTTTTCTTTGAAAAGATACACACACATGGGCGGAACAGTTTCCGCAAAGAGGATCATTTATATTTTATGTTTTGTGGTTCTTTGCGGATTTGATTTAGAAGTTCTTCTTGGCTATTTTTCCTCTCTTTGACAATTTCCTGTTGTGACATGTAACTACACCAGTGTATTGATTTGCAGAATACCTCTCCTATTTGGAGATGCATAGTTGTCATTTGCTGCTTGCACACATGATGATGACTGGGATTTTATCCCATCATCCATTTGAAACTTAGATCTTCCTTGAAAACTAGAGGAAAAATATCTTATCATCAGAGCTGAATTTTTTCTGTTCAAATAAGTATTATTGAGATGTACAAGGCAGAACCTGATAGATCATCCAAAACCCATTTTCAGCTGTAGAAACTAATTACACTGATCCTTCAAGTGAGCCTCAAGATTCCTAGAGAGAGTATATTTGGTTGTTTTTCACAGGAAAATTCTCCGTAAGAAACCCTAATACTTGATATTAAAGTAATGCTTCATAAGATCTGCTATACTGGATAATAAATAACAGGAAAATTGTGGTGGTCCTAGGAGGAGGAATTTTATTAAGAAAACTATTTGGAAAGATATTGCAGCTGTAGTGAGAATTGGAACTTTGGACATAGTGACTAGCTGCTGCTGCTTGTCCCATACTCTTCCTTCTTGCTACCTGTTCCCCAAGTGTCATTCACTTCGGCTTGCTAGAGGAGGAGATCAGCTTAGTTAAATGGAGTTTATTACTCCAATTTCAAGACAAATTTTTCCTACATTTTAATTTTGTGAAATTTAAAAACATTTGGAAGAAAATTTTGCAAGAAATTTCTTTGAATATTTTTTACTTACAGGAAGTTTTCATTCAAAACCAGATTATAAGCGTTTATGGAAATCACTTTTTTCCCATTATTTGTGATATAAAATTTGGTTAAAAAGGTGGATAACATTTACATTGAGGTTAACTTGCTCTATTTTTCTTCTGCAGTAAATAACCCTGGTACTCATTGCAATATCCATTCTGTACTTCATATGAAACATAAATTCTATAGAAAAAATGAGTTATAAACAAGTAATGAATGTACACAAAAGACTGGTAAAATAAAGTTACACAACTTCAAATCTGTCATTTCTTATCTCAATAACTGATTTTGTGCCATTTTTAATGTGGTGTCTTGGTTTCTGGGGAAACCTGCACATATTTTTAGTATGCACTTGATAGCTACAGAGATTTATATGATAGCTACAATGGGAAATTGGTATATTTCTCATTTCTTTTGAAACCTGGTTATCACTTACCAAACCCTAGAGAAGGAATTCATATCACCTAGTTTTCAACTTTCACACTTTAAACATTTCTATCTGAGCTAGTCACTACATGGTCCCTTTTGCAGTTGTTCCTCAACAGAGACAAAAAGTCACTTATGGATACATTTTATCTGCTTTAGATGCCTATTGTGACACATGAAATGAATTAGCTTCAGGAAATGTATATTTTTTCTCTATTAATTTTAAATGAAGTTTCAGATGACTAGCTCAGGTATAGAAGTCTGCAGTTTGGACAGTTAGACTAGATACATAGTCCACAAAAGAAAACCACTAAAGGAAACTTCTGAACTGTCTTTGCATTTAATAATTTCATTGCATAGACCTGCCTTGGAACAAGGTCTGTCTTTGTTGCTTGCTTCTCGTGATTTAATCTAGAGTGATATTTATTTATGCATCCAATTCTATTATTAGCTTCAATGTTTCTCCCTTTTTAATGTTTGCTGCTGATTGTGGAAGGAGGTAGTAAGCATTAATTTACTAATTGTCTCTTATTAATAGCCAATCCTATTAGTGAAGGAAAACAAGCATTTCATTTCCTCAGTTTTTTCATTTTCATTTCCTCCTCATTAATGCATTACCCTTGTCACTCAAGGAAAACGTCCAGACAGAGTTAAACCCAAATAACTCCAAAACTGTTTTTCTTGTTATGTGTAAATCTCTTTACATTGCCATATGCACTCATAGATATAAAAGGTTTGTCATGGATTAGACGTTTTGTTTTCTGGAGGCTCACCCTACGAAAGCAGAGTCCAGAGTACAAAGCAGCCACAAACTCTACTGTTCTCTTTCGGAACTGAGAGGGCTTAGCACTTCTGAAAGGTTTGGGGTCTATTATATTTCAAAATAGCTACACTCCCTTCTGTATAGAGTAGCAAATTTTTATATTGTTTTAGGAGCTGTATCTTTTAGGCCCTGAAATCTGGTATGGAATCTGAGATGCATTACAGTAAAGGAGAAAATGAAGTACTTTGAAACTGCAGTTCAATTTCTTTGAAATCCCAAGATATTCTGATTTTAAATTTGGGGCTGTGGATGGATATAGGAAGATATATTACAAATGTCATAATGACTTCAGCCCTCCATTTGAAATGTATGTATTAGCCTAGAGAGCTATAATTGGGTCACTGATAACCGGTCATGGAGTTACACTCGTGCAGGTAGAGTTCCAGTCTGAGAGGGGGTTTTCACACCTGAGGAGGCACTGGCAACCACAGTCTTTTTGGAAAGGTCATTTGAGGCTTAAATGAGTCATATAACAAGTTCTTTTTTCATAGCAGTCACATTTTGCTGCACCCTCTTGGAGGCGGGTAGCAAAAAGGCTGTTTCTCACATTTTACAGGACACTGATCCAATAGAGACACGATTCTTGCCTCAAGACAACATAATCTGTACAAACAAAAGAGGATTACTAAGAAGAGGAACTTAGAAGTTTCAGGAGCAGGGAGGAAAAAACAATTTTAAATGATCAAGTATCTTTCTGTAGAAAGTAAAGGACATATAGTGAAGTGCTGATCAGCTGGATTCACTTGCTAGATGGTCACTAAAGCTTGGTTCAGAAAATGGGTCAATAACATTAAAGACCAAATACTTTCACTAGATACATCTTGCCTTTGGGAAATATTTCAGTTTGAAAACAACTCTTGCAATGAAGCACATTTTATGTACAGTGTTTAAATCTGTTCCACATTTTAGTGGTGTTTCAGTGGCAGGCCAATAAATGTGCAAGTGATGACAAGCAAGATAGCTATGATGGATATTTTTTTGTAACTTTTTTTTTTTTTAAATGATAGACGTATACATAGGTATTAAGGAGATTTTAGTATACATTTCAACAACAGGCGAATTCCCCTGAAAGGAAAGGGACTAATCAGGTTAAAAGAGGTGATTTAAAGCTACATTATAAATCAATAAATTGAAGTCAAGATATTCCCACAACTTATATTCCTGAAGATTTTTTTTCCTGAGATTTTTAGATGCCAAAATCTCCTTCTGCATCTGCATCAACATAATTGGAATGGGGACTTATTTAGCACTATTTGAATGGGAAGATTATTATTTCCACATAACACTTGTTCAGTACACTAGGGAGGTCTAACATAGCATAAACTAAGACCATTAAGGTACCATGGCTAGGATACTCATTTTTGGTGTAATGTAATATTTTAATACATTATTTATCAGAATCTACAGTGAACGCAAAAAGTATTTGCCTGAGTTTATCTACTTTTTTCATATTATCTTAAAAATATAATAGAGACAGGAATAATTTGTTCATCTTTTTATTGTAATGAAAGTTAGTTACAGGATTTTTATTGTTATTTTATGAGAACTGTCAAGTATGCATATAAATCTGTTATATAGGAAAGCTATTACAGCTACCTTCTTAATATATAGGCTCAGACCACAGGTGGTGAAACAAGAAACAGTAAAAATGTAAGTCCTCCTATTTCTTCTTAAACACATTGTCTTTCACAGAAACCTAATGGATTCTGATTTTGTGTGCACATTAGCTCTTTCTCATTTCTTGCTCTGAGTTACAATCTGTGGGACTGAGCAGACAAATCTTCTTTTCTCCTCACTCTGCTGGAAATACATACTGAAGTACCAGAAGATGCTCCTTTGCCCTAGAAGAGACTCCAAGGACTTCCAGTGTTCTTGGGGCAGCGAGACTGATTGCCTGACTCTAAGGGTTATAACATTTCACACTGTAACAAGGAACTTAAAGGGATTCATTCAGTGAGATGCCAAGTGATTTTAACTCTTTCTAAACTCAGTGGAAACAGAAAGGAGTCAGCACATATTTGGATTAAATCCCAAGATGAACTCTTTTGTGCTTCAGTTTCTTGTATGAGTAGAAAGCCTGTAAATAAAATGCAATGAAGTGAATTTAATCTAATAATAACAATGCATAGCAATCAGAAATGTTCCCTAGTATGAACAGTGAGATTCTCCTGGAAATGGATTGAGAAATGTATCTCATTATAGTTATCCACACAGCTTCCATTAACCTCCATTAACAAAGCAGCAAGCACAGCACAAACACCATAAACATTGCAATAAGGTATAGATGCCCTTTTCTACTTCTGTGAACCTATTTCAACCTGCTATGTTGATTAAAATAAAAAATTGTACATCAACAGAGTAGAAATTTGTCTCTAAACCTTCTGAAAAAAATATCAGAGTAGTGCAATTTACCAATAAAACAACACCCACTTTTTGTGTCCGGTGGAACATTCATTCTATTATTACTGAAACTTCCTCGAAAAAATTTTGCATCCATTGTAATCTCTGTACATGAGTTTCAGTACACCACATAACATTATATTTCTTCAGTGAGTAGTTTTAGAAACCTTAACTTCATTGAGATGTTTGAATTACTGTACTCTTTCTCCCTCGCCTCCCCTCCCCTCCCCTCCCCTTCCCTCCCTCCCCTCCCTCCCTTTGGAAGCCGTACATTATGCTGATTAAAATCTTTGCAAGAAGTAGTAAAATTTTCTTCAGATATCCTATCTTCCATGTGGATATTTTTCTTTTTAATTTCTTTTTACATCCAAATTTGAAAACAAATGCCTTAAATGCATCTTATCTTTTTGCTCTAGTTCACCATTCCTCTTAGATTTCAAAAAGATTCAAAAGATAGGTGGTAAAATATTACATAGCTACATAACCTTTCAGTGAAGCTCTTGTAATGTAAATTTGACCTCAGATTTATCTGGAATCCATGTAATGAAAGCTAGAAGTGGAAGAGAATAATAAAAAAAGTAAAGAAAGTGAATATAATCCAGATACAGTTCATAATGTAATAGTACCAAGGCAAATGTCTTTCCATGAGGTGAATTTAAAAACTCAAATCAAGTAAAAGTCATTTATAAGTTCTAGACGTTCCCTATAAAAATATTGCTCCTTCTATGATTTAGTGAAACATATATAATTCTGTGATTTTTTCTTTTCTTCAATGATATTTTTATTTCTAACTAAATGCTACATGAAATATTCCCCATGTAATTTTTATTAAACTTATTTGACTTTTAGTTTCTGTCATGGTTTGAGATAGCCTCAACATCCAATTCCCTAGCTCCATTCCCCCTCCCACATCTCAACCTAATGTGAGATGGGTTTTTCCAGACAAAACACACCAGACTCAAAGTGGGGAAAAGGGAATATATTACAATGACTGTACAAATAAATACCATATCACATTATACACATGATCATAACTATCTCTACTATGACATATGTATTTACAATGGATCAGATCTCTTCTCCCCTCCAAATAAAAGTCCAGGAGGGAAAGAAGGACAGATCCCTTCCAGTCTCTGAACAGCAGCATCTTCTAAGGTAGCAGGTTTCTTCTCATCTCATGCAGCAGCTGATAGCTGGCTTTCTGCCAGCGTCCACGAGGGAGGTATTCAAGCTCCCTCGGCCCCATCGCCTCACAACCGAGGGGTCTTCCGTGGGCTTCGTAACCCCAGACAAGGTCGTATCACCACGTCATATCACGAAGACACAGGGGGGTCTTCGTGACGGGCTGGTATCTCTTGCAGGGCCTCTGTGCCCTGTCTCTCAGGCTGCCACCGTGGCAGCAGTGCGAGGGGGGGAGCCAGGTTCCACCCTCCCCCTGCTTCTCTCGGAGCGCTCCTAGCTCCTTTCACGGTGCATGTCGCGACTTAAGGCTCTTCAATAAGAGTCCTCATCTTTCCTCCTGCCAAGAGTCTCAAATGAGTGTATGGGAGCTGGGATCAGTCGTCCCACAGAACGCTGGTAGCTCTCAGCGGCTGGCTCCTCCGGCCTCGACGTTCCTTCCAGGAGTCCTTTCTCTGGTGCTGCATGTTGCTTCTGCTGCTTCTTCAGTTCAGGTTCTTATCTCTGGCTCTCTGCCACCGTTTCTCTGGTCAGCGTCGGCTGCTGCTCTGTGCCCATGGAGAAAACATCTCCCGGCATACTACAGGCACCTAGCCCAGCTTTATGCTGTGCCAGGTCCCTGCAGCCCCCAGCCAGGGGCTGGGAGGGGGCCAGAGGCCCCAAGGGGCTCAGAGCCCCTTCCTCGTGGCTCTACAACATGGCCACCTCTCCTACAACAACCCTACAACTCTTCTTTTCCGGTCTGGTTGTGATATGTTTACATTTCTGCAGGAGCGCCCATTGGGTAGAACTTCAAAACTTCCAGGGGTTTCCACCCCTTGGGGTCTACCACTTCTCTTAGTCTCTGGGGAAAAGAAGGTTCAAACCACTACAGTTTCTTAACAGATTTGAAGACTATACTTATGTGTGTGTATTTCTAAAAGCTTAGAGATTTCTGGTTTTGGTAAGAAAACATCAATCCTCATATAAATGCAAGGTATATTAATATAACCTATATCTATTTATTAAAAAAGACCTATATTGAAGCGTTTCATAAAATACTCATTATTATGTGTTAATATTATTATCTCCAGTGCAAAAGATACCCTTCAAAGAAAGAAAAAAATTATATGAAACTGATTCAGGTGGTATTTGCACAGGTCACATTGAGTTATAAGTGAAATTCTACTTATTTCATGAATAAACACAAATAGATGAGCAAGTTCTCAGTACACATTAACTGCAGAGGACTTTGAAATATGAGGAAATTGCTTGAAATGCAAAGTCTAATTTGCAAAGAGATGACACTTACATTGTATTACTGCTTAAATGCAGCTATTATGCATATGTATGTTATTACCCAATGGGACTACACAATGGAAACAAAGTTTAGTACCGAAGAAAGGCAGCTTGAGAGTAGGTATATGTTGGTATATCAGATATACTAAAAAAACCTGAAGAAACAAAAGAGGCAGTACTAATGGACAGAGCTGAAGAATTTCAGTCCATAAAATTGTCTGATAATTATAATTTCATTCGCAAAATAAGACAAGAATTTTGTTGTCAGCTTAATTACAAAGTTTGATCATAAATACCTCTATTTTAATTCCATTGTTCTGGAATTTAAAAAAATTATTTATAACATATTATTTTCAGATTTTTGAAAATAAATTAACAATGACCATGCTGGACAGGGCTTTGAGCAACCTGACCTAGAGGAATGTGTCCCTGCCCATGGAAGGGGCATTGGAACTAGATGACTATTGAGGTCCCTTCCAAGCCACATCATTCTCTGATTCTATGAAAATATTTAATTCAATTTTTGAAAATTCTTTAAAGCCTGGAAAGCCAACCCTATCCTGGGCTGCATCAAAAACAGTGTGACCAGCAGGCTGAGAGAGGGGATTCTCCTCTTTTACTATGCTCTTATATGAGACCCCACCTGGAGCACTGCTTCCAGGTCTGGGGCTCCCAACAAAGAAGGATGTGGGAATGAGTTAAGCCAACAGCACCTGCATTCAGTTAATTAGGATTCAAAAGGAGTGTTTTGGCCCTGACTGGTGTTTTTGATAGAGTACTGTGTTCTCAAAGCAGAGCATTGCTTAATGGTCTGCATGGTCTGCATGTTTTTCCTGTGGCTGAAAAGAGTCAAACACGATATGAGTGTGAATGTATGGGATTAAAGCACTGGTTTAGGATGATCCTGGGAATTTCAGTTAACTAAAAGACAACACCAGGTGCCATTTACAGAGGAATCCTAATAAATGGGGAACACTGGAAAGATCAGCGGACAAATCCTGAAATCGAACTCCGTGTGGTGTGCAACCTCACTTCTTTTAGCACCCATATTTACCATAAAAGGAAATGGACCTCCTAGACCAGGCCCAGAGGAGGGCCATGAAGATGATCAAAGGGCTGGAGACAGGGTGAGAGAGCTAGGGTTGTTCAGACTGGAGAAGAAAAGGTTCCATGGAGACTTTATTGCAGCCTTCCAGTACCCAAAGAGGGCCTACAAGAGAGCTGGAGAGGGACTTCTTACAAGGTTATATAATGACAGGACAAAGGATAATGATTTTAGACTGAAAGGGTGTAGATTTAGATCAGAGAGTGGGAAGAGATTGTTTACTGTGAGGGTCGTGAGACAGTGGAACAGGTTTCCCGGAGAAGCTGTGAATGCCCCATCCCTGTAACTGGTCAAGGCCATGTTGGATGGGACTCTAAGCAACCTGTTCTAATGAAAGGTGTCCCTGCCTGGGGCAGGGAGTTGAAATCAAATGATCTTTAAGGTCCCTTCCATCCCAAACCATTTGTGTAATTCTGTGATTTTATGATTGTGCTGGTTTAAAGGTAAACCAGCAGGGGAAATGAACTCAACTCAAAAGAGAGATTATAAATCAGAGTAACAATTTAATAAAATAATACAATAAATACGATTATACAGACAAACAATTGGTTTTAACCCACAAAACCCAAATGTATAACCCAGCACACTGGGGCATGAACAGAGTGGTGTTCTTTGGGCCCCCTGAGTCCAAAGGAAAAGGAGAGGGGAAAACCTGTTGGTGAGAGTGCTGTTGCAATCTGGTCAAGAGTGGTGATTGCAGTCCGGTTGAAAAGTGGTTGTTGCAGTCCAGTCAAGAGTGGTGGTCTGCAGTCTGGTTGAGAGCGGTGATCTGCAGTCTTCGTCTGGATCCCACGAGTGGTTAAAAAGGTCCCAAGACTCCAAGATTATATATCTTCCAGTTCAGACAGGAATGCTCAGTACCTCCCTCAGGGTGGGGGGTTCCTTAATGGGTGTGAGGACAAAAGAGCAACTCCTATCTCGCAGTTTATACCTTAACACATAGTTTATAGCCTGAGGAGTCAGGCTCTATGGGCAGATGGTGTAAATGGTTCATTGATAACAGTTTCTGGGAAATGGCATGGAAGGCTATAGAATACACAGTTTTGGGTTACACCCAACCAGTGATGAACTGGTCTCAGCTGTCCTAACTAGGACAATGATTAAAATCTACTCACACTTGACAGGATAATTAGCACAACTTTATTTTTAGTTAATATTTACTTTACCTGTGCAAGAGACTGAAATGTTAAAGGTTAATGACTCAAACAATCAGCCATTTTTTTCAGCAGCAGGGTGCTTTGCTGAGGTCAGGTTTGTACCCCTCAACTGAAGGGGAGGAGGACAGTTTTCTGGGGTTTTTTTGGCTGTGTGGTGATGATGAAACATCAATCAACAAATATTGAAATTGCAACAAAGAAGTCTTGTTGCTGGATCTATGGGTTGTGATATCTTTCCACTATCTGCTCTTACACTTTATTTCTCTTTCTTTTCCTTATATATTTTCTTGTGTTATTTTTATAGTTTTATGTTACTATATTTCTATAGAGAATAACCAAAATGACTATATTGTGTGAGACATTGGAGTGTCTTCTCCTGTGTGCTCTTTCAAGATATTAAAAGAAGTGAAGGCCCTTTTAATAAATTCATTGGGCGGATTTTTGGAGCCTTGTATATTTTTAAAGTAAAATCTCTTCAATGAGCTCATAGCTTGAGGTCTGGAGTCTTAAACATATCTCCTTTGCATTGCAACAAAATTGTTCTAAAATAAACCTACCATATATACATAAACACTGGTCAGTCAGTGTAATTCCACTCTAATTTGCCCCAAAGGATCTATTAATAAGAACTTCAGTTGACCCAGCTCAGGGGTGGGTTGTAACCTGAAACAAAACAAATATTTCAGATTTTTAAATATTGATATACCAAAAAGCTACCATAAATCTGTCTTCTTTTCCTTTTCTGCTTAACATAGGTTATGCTGCAGTGAGAATGTTCATAATTTGTCACGGATGCTCTTTGAGAGGTGTATACAGTTTCTGTACCAACTGTTACCTGAGAAAGTCTATTACTAGGTTTTAAGTAAGCCTTTTTGTGATCGACTGGCTTTTGATATCATTTCTTTTGTGTATCTTTTTGATGGAAGGGAGGTTAAACTTGTTTTTAAACATGACAGCTGTCCCAAAAGAAATAAGAAACTCTAAGTGCCTGAACCCTTGAAAATAATGTGACCCGTGAAGACATATTGTTAGAAAAAATACAGATATTTGTCTTGTGAAACAGTTCAGTTTTTTAGACTAAAACAAGGTTAGTATGTATCTGAGATTTTATATAAATTTGGAAAAGTATTGATCCATATGCTTTCTAAGAAGAGACACTTTATTACAGCAAAGAAAAATGTGTTGATCTACACTACAGTGATTAAACCATTTATCAAATAGTGTTACTGTTTGCTATAACATTTACAGGTCACACAGACAAGTTTTCATTTCCCATTAGAATGAGGTATGTGAAATGGAATATACCCTCCTGAATTCAGGAGATTGGTTGAAATTGTTAAGTTTGTCAAATTATTTTAAATTTTTCCAAATTCTCTCCCTTTGTTCCACATTTCAAAATGCAATGTTATTGCCAAACAACAACAAAAAAATAAAGAAATAATAGAATAAAATAGAATAATCATAGAATATCCTGAGTAGGAAGGGACCCACAAAGATTATCAAAGTCCAGCTCCTGGCCTTACATAGGATCATCCTCCCAGGAGTCACATCATGTGCCTGAGAGTATCATCCAAACACTTTTTGAACTCTATCAGGCTTGGTGCTATGACCACTTCCCTTGGGAGCCTGTTCCAATGCCCAACCACCCTCTGGGTGAAGAATCTTTTTCTAATATCTGACCTAAACCTCCCCTGACACAACCTCAGGCCATTCCCTCAGGTCCTGTCACTGGTCACCAGAGGAGGTGATCAGTGCCTGCCTCTCTGCTTCCACTCAAGAAAGCCATGAAACAAGGTATCTGTTCAGTAGAGTTTGATTGTACTTCATGTATTTTTCAGGGCAACATGAAGGTTGCTCATACTCTGTTCCTCCTTCCCTAACTTTACTTTTAGAGTCAGGAGAAAGATGAGCAGGTGTATCAGAAGCAGGAGCCACTTACCTAAACCACTAAATTAGCTGCATTGCACCCACCCTGAAGCTCCATATCTACTTTCAACTGAAGGAATTAGAAAGTCAGGGTGATGAATCTCGGTACTTAACTTTTTGGCTCTGCAGTATCAAGTGTCACAAAACCTGAAATTCATTGTTGGATTTAAACCATGGCCTTTAGAAACCCAAGTATTCTTACAGTCCCTGCTGTTGAGTGCATCAGTGTAAACTCTGATGAAAATGGTGTTGCCTGTAGTTGAGGGTAAAACTTGACCTCTAGTTTTAAAATGACAAGCTTGATGCTCAGTTCCAAAATGGTCCTGTGAGACTGTTGGATTGATTACCTTGTTAACTTTAGCAGCAGGCAAATTGACTGCTTCAGAAAAGTAAAAAATAGTCTTTTGTCTAATCTTCTAAAGAAGGAAAACACCAGATATTTTATAAGCATAAGAAATGTGATTTATATTGGAGCAAACCAAAACAAACTGTTCTATTAATATACAAAATATCTGCCTGATGAAAGTAATGAAAAGATTTCAAACAATATGGGGCATGACAGAATACAAAACACTGAAGCATTAAAATCTATTTTGAAGCTTGATCTCCTATTTATTGTTATTCCTCCAAAAAATAGAAGTTGGTATATTCTTGATATGTGATACCTGTACTCCATATTACCTTAGTTTGATGACTGAATCTGTAACAGGTTTTGACTTTAGAAAATACCCAGTATGTTTGCTAATTATAAGGAGTATAAACACTAACATAGTAACATTTATCATTTTAGATGGCAGACAGTGCAAGACCATGCAAAACCTGTAAGGTACAAAGGTTTGAAGACTAAGAACAATCAGTGCACACTTAATTTCAGTGGTATATATCTTATCTAGATGTAGATATTTCAATGTGGGAATTTCTGTCTGAGGTATATGCCTTTTGGTTTTTTTTGGTGCAATTCAACCATTGTATTTTTAATGTCTGCTTTAAAACAATACATTTTATACTCTAAAGATGCTTATTTTCTCCTATTAGTTGTAAAAGTAGCCTGAGATATTAGCTGAGATGTCAAAGTCTAGGTATAATCAGTTGATTCCTTATTTTAGGTAAGCAGATACATGGACTTATTTAAGGAAATATTTGTTTCCCTTTCCTTCCTCTCTCTCTTCTCCCCTCTGAAAGATCAGTGCCCAGAAATCCTAGATAGTTAATTACAGTGTGTGCACAGAGCAATTATTTAATATATTTACAAACTCTGATAAATTATACTCAAACTGAAATGGTGATCATTCTGTGTGTTCACACTAATCAATGTATCTGGGACATTCTATGATCACTGTCTTTTCACAGATGAATTGTCCTTGCAACAGTAGGTCTTTCTGAAGTATCAAGCTTCTACAGCTTTTGTAAATATGTAATGTGGTCAGTTCAAGTTTCATGAAAGAGATCTCTGGAATTTGGTCCCTCATAGACAAAAATCAATGTATTTTCTTTGCCTTTTGGAATTATGTTTTGTAATATGCTTTACTCCAGAACACCCACATTATATACTCTTCTCAGTATGAGTGAGAGTCTGATGATGACAACAATAAGAACAAGTCTGCAACGAAAAAAAGGTACACCAAGCAAAATTTATGCTTTAATCAGCATCTCCTTCATCTGCTGTGATTCACACATTTTGTTTTTTGCAAAGTACAAGGCAGAAAGAAAAAGACTGTTTTTCACTAGTTAAAAAAAAAAAAAAAAAAGTGGAGAAGCATTGCTGAAAAGTGTCTCTCCCTTTCCCCAGCTATTTTATGACACCACAGAAACAAAACAAAATAGAAGAAAAGGTAAAAGAAACACTTATAAACTTCCCACCATTCCTTTAGTTAACAGTAATTCCGTGCAGATCTCACTCTGCTCCATGGATGATTCCCTCTGACCTGCAATTCTGTGCTATCTAAAACTGTAATAGAAAACCAAGTCTTCTGTTTTACCTATGAGTAAAAGCAAGAACAGAAGAATGAGATAATCTAGTTGTCCACATATTCAATAGTTGAGAAAATAATATGATATCAAATGAGATAAGGTATATTTGTTTGGGTAGAGTTATTTTTCTTTTTTTTTTCCCCCAAGGATCTGCATAAAAGCAGAGTTTGCAACTGCTACAAATTCACCATCTGAACAAAATAGGGAGAAAATGAAAACATTAAGGCCATTTCTTATTATTTATGACATTATTCACAAATAAACAATAGGGTTAGAAATCTTCTGCCTTCCTGTTTTCTACTGCTTGCATACAGGTACAATGTTTTCTATAACAAATAATACCCTATTAACACCAATACACTCAATCCAACTTAATTTAGCAGATCTGGATCCTTTGTAGAAAAAGGTTAAATTGAACATACAAGGAATGAAGAAGTATAACCTATGTGAGAAGCTATACCTTTTCTTTTAACAATCTGAATACTGTTTTGAAAAAATTCAACTAGAAATTATGTTTTTCCAGATTGATTGAGGAAGATTGACAGTACAATGGATTAATACGTAGAAGATAATGAGGCTTTCTGCAATGCTATTTTAAGTAATAAAGTCCTGGCTTATTAACCCAAAATTGTAGGTGGGCTCACTCTTGCCTTAAGAGTATTGCAGCTGAGGGAGGGAGGGAGGAGTCAATGAAGCTTAATAAGTATGAATCCAAAAAGATGACAAGATAGTAAAATAATGATAGTATCTAACCGCAACAGTTAACAATAATGACACTAATAATAATCCTTATATCTCTTAAAGTGAAAAAAACTATGAGTAGCACAAAGCTTTTCTTTGTAATTTTCAGTTAAGAAGGTTAAGGCAGGTATTGAGCCAAGTCTTGTTTAATCTTTCTCATTTTCCCTCCAAATGGATAATTATACAGGAGAAATATATAGGCATTATGTTTAAGATTTAAAGAGGATTTTGGAGTCAGATTGCAAATGAATAAAATCTTTATTTTTAAAATCAAACTGTGGAATAATAGTCATTCCTATGACAATAATTGCCATGAGAATTCCTTGTTAATATGAAAGATATTACCAAACAGTAGGTAATCAATTTGACCAAAGTGGGCTAAAGCTGAGTTATTGTCAAATTGGAATATAATTCCTTCACAGGGAGAAATCAGAGCATGTTATCTATAATGGGATAGTCAAACTACTTTTCTAAAATACCGGATTTCAACTTTTATGTATATTTCATCCTTAGGAACGTGGAAAGCACCCTACTGTGGCACTGATCTCTCACAAAGCTGGTTGAGGTGTTCAGCAATACTGGTGCATCCAAGGAGGGCAGTATTCCATGCTATGCACAAGAAATTTTATTGGTGGGGGGGGGTGGGGTCAGAATTAATATAGAAGTGGTAAAGGGAAAAAGTAGTTTAAGTTCTCTTCAGAGAGTTGATTTAAACCCTGAGGTAAGATGCCAGATATTATCACTGACAAAATGAAAATCAGCTCAAAGAAATTTTGATAAGCTCTTAAAAGTTCACCTGAATCCCTTGTGTTTTATCTGAATTGTAGTACCTTAAACAAATCATCTGGCAATACAAGCACCTTCTAGTTTTCCTGAGCAACAGCATTTTTATGAAGGTCTCAAACACAATTTTAAACTATCTTAACTGCAGGTTTACCAAAGTACGGAAATATCAAGAAACTTCTCTCCTTTTCTTCTGTGTTATATGAACCCACAGGGACCTAATTTACTTTTAATCAGCACCAGGGAAAGGAAAGGTAAGCTATTATTTCCCCTCTTTTTCTGAGCATAGATGGTACATTTTGTGATACAGTGATCTGGAGAGGGTGGAAAAAGACACTTCAACACTTAGCTCAGTGATGAAGGATTTTCTCAGTAGGTGGTAGATAGGAGACATATACAAAATGCTTCCTCACAGGCACAATGTCTTGGGATGCAAAACGTTATTGAGATTCAGTACAGCCTTATGATCCATAGAAAAATTCAGGAAAGGCATTGCAATGCTAATTGTCCTTTACAGCAGTTTGTTTTTGGTGGTCTCAAAGGTACCTTTGAGCTAATCAACCCCTTCACACTTCTGCTACATCTGCTGGTTCATTCATGCCTTGTTAGAGGTGCAGCACTGAATTTCACATTTATGCTTACAAGGTCAACAGAGTTGTTATCATGCAGCCAGTTCATTAGACACTTGTAAAATCTATTTCAGAATGTACTCCAAGTTAATTTTACTAAATACAAAAAGATTAGGGATAGGGGATCGGATGGGGGGGTATATAGAGACAGGAAAAAAACATATAAAATAATAAAAAATATAAAATATAAAAATATAAAAAATAATATGCTGTCATGCTGTGGGACAAAGCTGTTTACAAGTGCATCTGACCATCAGCTATTGGTGATGGTCTCTAAAATTGGAGAGATCAAATTAAGAATAAGAGCACATTTATATATATTCATTACTAGCTAAGAAATATATTGCAAATATTTTAAAATCGGATGCAGTTTCTTGAAGTCAGAAAAAGCAGATTATGATTTTCAGTATGTTTATCTATGTTTATCCCACCTGAAATGTTTTCTTGTATCACAAAACACATTTAAGTACAGCTGTGAAACATTTTCATACTTTTTTTTTCTGTTTAAAATCATTTCCATCCAAAATATCCATTCTTAACAACTCCTTAACAATTATTAATTTTAGGAAGTTATAAAAAGTTAATTTTTGGGGGAACTTGAAATAAATCCACTCATAATGAAATTTCAATCTAATATTAATAAACTGGGTGGGAAAAAAAAATCAATCCTTTTGAAAAGAGCACATTGCCTTTGTTAGAATTTGAACAGATTCCTGAATGGATTGAACTAAGACAAATGTCTCCTTTCAGAACCAAACCATTCAGTCGATTTGGTTTATTGAGAAGACTAACTTAATTTTTCTCATGAAAATATTTTATCTTAAAATCTTGCCAAAGGACTATTAATTTTACATTCTCTAAGAAGTCTATTTATAACTGAGTACTGTTTTAAGAATATTTTTTTTTGCTACTTACAGACTCAGAACAACTTACTAGCATTATCCAATCAAAAGCTCACAATTCCCTTGTGAGAGGTAAGCATTAGTATTCTCATTTTACAGCTGTAGAGAGCGAGCACAAAAAGCTTTGCTTTTGCCCAAAGCCACTGATTCAGTCAAAGAATCAGAAGAATATTCAGAAGTTTCTGGTTTCTGACCATAAATTTTCATCATTCTAATAACATGATGACATAGTTGAAAAAAAAATATTTTTTTTTTTAATAAAACCTGTGAATTTGTTTTATTTTAGTGAAGGTAGGAATAAGTTTCATTTCATAAACTGTTCATAGGAAGTTCATCACTTACAAGATTAAGGTACTCATTTCCTCACAGTTTTAAATTTCACTTTATTATGAGTCTTCTGTGTCTTCAATAGGGAGGAAAAGGTTAACTTTTACTCACTGAGCACTTTGGAACAAAGAGATGAAATACTCTGAATTGTACATTACCGGTAACCCACTCAGTCTGTCACACATATTATCATTCTCTGTGAGATTTATACCTCATCCCCCATACCTGAAATTCTGTATGGAATGGATGTCAGAAAAAAGAGAAAATACAAGAAACAGGAAGTAACCATGGCATATGCATCCTTCTAGGGTTTGCTACTATTTACACTTGAAAATAAGACGATGTGACAGATCATGAGAAAAGCAGTCCTGGCTCTATTCACAAACTTGCTGGAAACGCAAAAATATTAGAAAGCTGGAAAGATATGCTTTTAACAGGTTTTCCAGTTCCATTTTGAAGGTTGGATACCTTTGAGTAACTTGAATACAGCTAAAAAAATTAAATCTTTTGTATACGCTATTAATATACAGATCAAAGCCAAAATCTTTATTTCTAGGTGCTGTGTGGCAAGACAGACCTACATAATGTTGGTCCTCTTTGACTTCACTCTAGAAGCAAATATCCTATTCCAGGAAAGGAAAACAAAAAAGCTAAAGTAAGTGAGTCTCTGGATCAGGAGTTATCTTATACCTGCAGATGGCATTGTCGATCTTTCACAATTTTGCAAATTGCCTGAGTAACCCGATATGAAAATGCCCATACATACACACACACAGAGGTAGCAGGGCAATGGTACCAACACATAGATTTAAAATAAAGACCTACAAAACCAGTGATAATGACTAGGAAAAAGAATGCACAAAAAATCTGATTGGCATGTTAGTTAATTAAAATTAACAAGACGGAAGAGCTTAAGGTCACATTAGGAATTACTTTCTGTGACAAGTTTTCCGGAGTATTTCACTGTGGGAGGAGGTTTACACCCAATTTATTCACTGTATTTAATCTATTGATGACACGAGCTAATGAAGGACAGGGTGACACAGCAAACTGATGAACAGATTAATCAGGTACATACATGAGGTTCAAATTTAAAGGCATATAGGTCCTTTGTGACACTGTATGCCTACTTAGTGAGTACAGCAGTAAACAAACAGTTTCCTCTCACCCACTAGTATTTTGACAAGGTCTGACCTTGATTACTCTGCTTTTACAGGTCTATGCCGAGGAAGACGTTGGTTTGCATGAAGTTTATAACCTGGTATAATGAACATTCCACAGTAACATGTTTTACTTAATCTTAAAAAATCCTGACTGGATCTAACTGTTCCCTAATTTACAGCTTAGTTCACTATTTTACACTATACAGGGCAGTTAGAAACTGCATAGCAGGAGAAAAGATGTGCTATAAAATACCTCTCGTGCTGAAAGCACCTCCTCCAGATTTTACAAAAAAACCCACAACTTCGAAGTTAGTAAATCGTATTTTTTTCTTTTTTGTTATTATAATATCCCCAAATAGAAATATTACAGTTTTTCTCTTGTAGCAAATGTTGAAAGAGAAATTACTTATTCCCCGAACTGACAGAACCCATGGAAGAAGTTTCTGATTTGGATCTGCTCTGAGAAGAGTTGGTATCTTATGTTTCAGGATTTCCTCTTTTTCATTATTTTATTCTGAGGCAACTCCCACTGCTTTCTAGAACAGAGAGACAATTTCATGGCTCAAAGACATTTTTTGCAGTGTATGTTTCAGTAATTGGTATTATACCCACATCGGTATTGAGAAAGAGGCCTCTAAACAATACCATTAATCAGATAGAAGACTAAACCCAAAAATAAATAGAACTTTATTAGACAGTTCACTACATGAATACAATTCAGAAAGTTTTGAACCACTAATAGCTGAATTTGAAGTGCTAATTTTGCAGAGTGATTTGAAGAGTAAATTTTGAAGGGATATCAGACACTTAAAGTCTTTGAAAGCCCCGTTATTCTTACAGTAGTTGTCATACACTACAGAACTTCTATATTTAACTCTTTAGGTAAATAGAAGAAAACAGCCACTCTACAGAGAAGAAAATTTACCTGAATTAAGTTATCAGTTGAAGATAACTTTTCTTATGTTCTAGTCATTTTCATAGATATGTAGATGCTGAAGACATGCTATTGAAATTTCCCTGCATTAAGTGCGTTCCTGAATACACAAATGGATTGCATAAAGGTGCCCTGCATTTTCAGAGAACTGTAGAGATACTTTCATCTCTCATTATCTTCAGCTTATTTTCTTCCTCCTCAGAAAGAATTCTTCATGAGAAGAGAGGCAGAGCTGCTGTGCTGGAAATGCCACTGGTACACTGTTTTTTTTTTTTTGCTAGAAGGGGTCTGAGAGAACCTTGTTGATAGAAATCACTGTAAAAGTATAATGAAGAAACTCACCAGATTGTCCAGGCTCTGCTAGTTGCCAGGTAATGATATTCACTTGTTGATTTATGTAGACTGTCACTACTGAAAGGATGATTATGTACAATTTGTCTTCTAACTGGTCTTTATTCATACACGGTTATAGCATTAAAATAAATCAGGCAAATGAAGTGAATCATGTTTCAGGTACATTCTGAGAGGCTTTAGGCATTGAAATCAACAACTTTGCTGGCTCAGAGGTGAAATTTTGGAGCACATGTTTTAATTGCAGGATGTAAACTGAAGAATACTGGTCTTGTATTCCCCATAGTATAATTTCTAGAAGATGACATTGAGAGAAAAGTTTAGGCATCCACATATACTTTGAGACACAGTCTCTCTTAAAAGAATCTGGAAAAGCTTTAGCTGATCAACTTTATAGATTTTGAAGTGCACATTAAAAATTCAGTGCAGCACTTTGTAAATTCACTTTTGAAGTGTAGTGACAAAAAAGGAGAGAGTGAAGAAATTAGAGCACTTTAGATCCTTTTATTTTGTCACTTTCGTTAAAACAACAGCACATCTGCTGTTTGTACATGAAAAAAAATGCCTAAATTCTATATTGCTCAGCCATGTAGGGAAGAAGTAGAGCTCTCATTTGAGAAGGAGATACTGTAATTTAGGGATGTATGATGTCATTACAAAGGAAAGTAAGAAAAAAACTGCACAGTACAAAGGCTACTGCTGGAGCGTATATTGCTAGAATGTTACTCTAAACTTAAGGTCCCTAAATAAGTAGATTTTCTAAATGTTTCTTCAGTGTAGATTTGGGTTTGTAATCTGTCATTTTTATTTAAATTATATGAACACAAACATTATTTTTCAATTAACCATCTGAATAGAGTCTACTGATTGTGTAGCTCAACGACTGTCACCCTGTGCTGCCAAGAAATACTGCTGTCCACTGTAAGACTCACTTAAGAGACAAGTCCAAATAGGAAATTCCTGCTGTTCCACCTAATGCTGTATCCCTTTAGTATTAACAGGACCTTGTTTTTTCCTAAAAAACCTGTGAGTGATAGATTGTCTTACAAATAAGTAAAAGAACAGAACAGGACTGGCAATGAGGAAATAGAAATCCAGTTTCAGAGCTATATGTAAGAAAGCTTCAGCAATGTAATTTTGAATGCCCTATTATAAATTCACAATTTACATTTCTGTATAAATCTTTCCAAGTGTCTCAGGTTTTCTGCAGTGCCTGTCCAAACAGTCTCAAAAAACACTGCTGTTTCTCAGGGATATAAACTCTTTATGGCTGATTTCAAATACTTTACTGAATGGATTATGTATTTTGGAGAAAGCAGGTACAGAACTTGTTTTTCTGATGCCTTCACATTTGTGATAAATGACATTTAATAACCTGACTGTGGTTCATCCTATCAAATGTGCAGCAAACCATGACACAGCATCAAAACATAAAGCTGAAATTTTAAATATGTTCTTTCATGGTTGCAAGCTGGGCACAGGTATTGAATTCCAAACAGAGCTGACAGTACTACTTCTTTGTAGTCAATGCAGTAGTTTATAAATACTTTGGATTATTTAGGAAATTTAGATATGTTCTGTAGAACTGGTATCTCTTGTTTTGCAAGGCAACAGACAGCAACAGTGTCAATATTTGTTAAGATTTCTTTTTAATATCCTGAATTATATGGAACTACTGAAACAGATTATGATTTTTAAAATTAAAATAATCTGCTGGCCAGTGCATATATGAAACAGTAACAGCCCTATGTCAATGCAATATTGTCAATTGCAATATTCCTTACTCTGAGCAAAATACAGCCAGGAAAATGAAAAACAAAACAAAACAAGCAAACGAACAATTGAAACCACACAAAAATCTCACCCAAAACAAACAAAAAAATCAATTGAAAAAAATTTACATAACTTTATGACCCAAGTAATTATTTATTGGAAAAGAATTGATTGGATACATCCTCTTATCACTGTGGAGAATCTTATGCATATTCTAAACCTCACAACTGGCTAATTATTTTTTCTTTAATTATGAAACATAAGATATAAGCTACTGACACAAGAATTCAGAACTGAAAAAGTACTGGTGTGGATTGCTAGAAAGATTCTTGTATTCAGCACATTCTGAAGTTGTACATTCAGAATTGCAGTCCTACTTCCCCCTACTGCCTGGAGGAGAGAAAATGATCTTCTAAATCTTAATATTTCCTTTTTAATTCTTTTGCCTCCTACTGTTTCTTAAACATTTTCTAGAGCGTTGGACTTTAATAAAATAGTTCAGAGTACTCTTTTTTACCTTGTGGTTATGATCTCATGAAACCTTTGCCATAGTTAAGTCAGGATACTTCAAAGAAATGATATATGAATTTAAATATCAGTACATCATGGATTTCATTTTCACATAAAAAAAAATGCTGTTTGCAAAACTTCTTTTAAGCTCTACTTCCCATAAAGGAGCAGTTTATCTAGTCTAAATCATTCCTTCATATCATACAAATTCTCTAGTGATATCCCAGTTTTCTAGTGAAAGTGCATAATGTTTTTGAAAATATTTATCCCATCTCTCCTCATGCCTGATATGAATATTCAGTTCTATTTTCTCCTGTAAGGAGCTTGGCATACATTAGTTGTCAATATATTTACAAACTAGCTAGGACATTCTTTTCTCTGTTGTTCTCTGTTTTCAAGGTTAGAGTCTTGTTTCACTTGCATGCTATTTCCTCAGTGCTGGCACCATATCCCAATGCTTATTCAATTTGCCATAAATTCACAGAAGTTAAAAAAAAAAGAGAAGACCTATTAGGTTATCTAGTCTGTCTCACTATCCATTCAGGATTGATCCTTATTGTTAATTCACAAATATTTTGATCAGTTTAGAATCAGTTAAAATGTTCTGTGTACTGAAGTTTCTGGCATTTATTACTTTTGGGAGGGTTTTTTTTATTTGTTTTGTGGTTTTGTTTGGTTTTTTTCCTGCAGTCTGATAGATTTTTCTTTCAGGAAGTTTTATTAAATGTTCTTGGCTTCAAATTGGCATATTCCCTTTTACTGAAATGTGGTCTTATTTTTCTTTCTAGCTTTAGTAGAGCAAGTTAAATCAAGTCAAAGACTCTGAGTCACCTCATTTCCATTTAAACACTCTGTTTCCTTTGAACACTTAATAGTCTGAATAGTCTTTGTAGTCTAGATCTACAGGTCTCATTTTTTATTTTGTAATAGAATACTCTCCTGTACTTTCTTGTATTGTCACTTGCTCCAGTTATATTCTTTACAAATGTATCGTCCTTTATTTTCATTGATTTTACAACCATTTTATCTCATATACACTCTGCAACAGTTTGAGTTACTCAGATTCACAACTCCCAACTGGACTTCAAGGATAAGCACTTTAACAGTCAGTCTTAAAAGGAAAAAATGGAGTTCAAAATTCCAGAAGGTGTTAATAGAACTTTCCAAAGGTCTTCTGCTGAGCACTCTTCAAAGGCTTTAAGTAGTTAGCAAAGAAAGATGAAAATCTGGAGAAATTTTAACAGCAGAATATAAGTTATATTTATCTTTTGAAAATTAGCCTTTAGTTAAATGCCTAAAGATGTTTCAGATGTGCAGTTAAACTGCAAAACTTCCTTATCTTCCTCTGCTTAGTTTATGGTCCTTGAACTAGGTTTAAATTGACAGGGACAATACAGTTATTACTCAGGAAAAATAGAGTGACCTCTATAAACTTAAAGACCAGGACATAAGAAACCTCATACAGTTTGAAAAGGGATAGTGGGGAAGTTTTGCACCATGCTTCAGAATACGCTATGAATCAATCAGCTGAGTGCTGATACTGCTGTTAGTATTCAGGGGTGGTTTTGGTGGATGCCAGAACGAATATGAAAAACTTGCTTTCATAGCAAACTGCACAAACCACAGTCTGCGTTACTTTAGTAGGGCCATGTCCAGCAGGCCTAGAGAAGTTATGGTCCTTTAGTCAGTGATAGTGAGGCTGCAACAGAAATAACGTACTCAATAATAAGTCACCAGCTGAAGAGAAACAGAAACTGTAAAGAATCATGTAGAAGGATAGCAAGGTATTCAAGAATCTACAGTACGTGTTTGATGGAGACAGGATGAGAGGAATGGTCTTGTTTACTCTGACAGAGAGGTGAGAGGCTACAAGGTGATCTAACAGTTGCTTACCTAATCACCTGACAAGTTGTTGCAGTGATGATGGAGCAAAACTTTTCTAAATACTAGGAAAATGCTCACCCCTATGAGGATAATGAAATAGAAATTGTCCTGGCAGACTGGAGAGTCAGTCCCTGGAGTTTTTCAAAACTCATCTAAAGAAAGTTGTAGCTGACCTGGTCTAGAGAACCTCTCCATGTCATTTTCTATCTAACAGTTTTGTGATTCTGAGAAATTCATAATTTTGAAATTTTGAGAAACCTAGAAACAAGCTGTTTCCTGAGCTTGTCAGTAAGGGTTTTCAGTGTGTTGTCAGTACACTTCTGCCCTGAAGCATCCGTATTGCTAGACTGATGGTTTATCATGAGCAGCAATGGATGTGAATTTACTTGTGCTTGTTTTGTGCACAGAATTTGACTTAACTCAGCAAAACATTGCTGCCAATGTGGACCCTAAATTAACTGTGAAGATAACATTCCCATTCATGGTGGTAACATCAGCTTTCCACATAGCTGTACAGGAAACTGTCATATTTGTAGATCATAATAAATATTGTTGGCCAAAAGCAAACTGATTCTAGAGTCTACTTTACTCACCAATACATTTAAAGAACAGCACTGTGTTCCCTCAGACTTATCAGTTTCTACTATAATATTTCCATTAATTTCAATTGTTTAGGATCAAGGTCTTGTAGAGATTTGTCAAAAAGGAATAATAACAGAAGAAGAATGGGTCAGCTTCCTAGTACAATATTTTGCCATTTAAATTGCTTATCCTCTGTTTCTTTTCTACCAATAAATGATATTGAATTTCCTAAACACAGCATAATCCCAGATGTCAGTTCTTCTTCAAGGAGAGAAATCTGCATATTTTAAATCAGGGAGTAAAGTAAGGAAAGTATATATGCATTTCTCATTTGAAGTAGGCACGAACTTGCATTGAGCACTACAAAAATCATAGGAAAATAGTCTCACAGATCAGCAGAGAAATCATATGCCTAATTGCAGACTGATGCATTTAGAACCCAAAGTCTGGAGAAGGTTCTGTGCTGAGTCGCACACAGATGAGACATATGGAAGTTGCAAATATCTGTTCAAGAACAGAAAAAAACCTTCAAGTTTGATAGAGGATATTTTCTGTATTGAGTTCACAGGTTTTTAATACCATTTGGAGAGATTAATAGGTTAGCTAAATTCCTAATTTTACTGGTTAGTGGAAATGTTACGTTCCTACTTCTCATCCCTAAATGCAATTTACATGTCTGGGTATCATACTATACAATGATATGGTGGATTTACCAGGTAAAAAAAAATATAGCGTATTCTATTGCCTTAAAGCATTCTATAGATGTTGGGTATCTAATACTCAGAAGAAATATTTAAGGTAACAGGAAAATATAAATCTACCAGGGCAGACACTCTAAGTGACTTTCCAAAAGCTGTACAGAAGGTTGTTTTAAGAGCCAAGATAATATTTAGAAAATTTGGCTTTTTGCCCTGCACTCAGTGTACAGCCTGCATTAGATTTGAAATTCAACTGGTGTTTTACAAAAAATGTTACTTTCAAGGTTTACTGTAGTAACTCTTTGAAATTACATTGATTTAAAATATAACACAAAATATTTTAATCCCTATTATATTTACTTTGAGAAAAGTTTTAATAACTGTCACAATTATTTTAATGTTTTAAGACTTTATGTAGAGGATGGTAAAAAAACATACAGGTTACAGGCAACATTTTAGATAATTTCTTTCCTTTCGCTTGTTTCCTTCAAGCTCTAAAATAATTCCTTCCTTCTAAGGAACTTCTTTTTTGGGTTACACTGAGACCCATCACAAATTAGAAAAAGATGATCCTTGAGTTCTTTACATTTATTAGACATGTTCTTTAACATGCAAAAAGATGTGCTGTTCAGAAACTATTTAAGCTAATATCTCTCTCAATGCTTGCTGTGAAAAAGATATGGATGAGAAACCACATAAAAACACTTGCAGAGTAGAATCTGAGTAAGATTTATACAGAATTGAGGCACATAACTTAAAAATTATGACAAAAAATATAAAAGTCCCTTACAGTTCATAGCATTTGAAATTGACTTTTGCATTCAGAAGACACATGTATAGAAGTTCAGTATCCTTTCTGAGCTGACTGCCTCGCAGACAGCTTGAACAGCTTCTCCATCTCAAAACCTAGCTATTGGACTCACAGTGCCTGATGTTCTGTAGAAGATAGTTTATTGAATATTCAGAGAAAACCTAGCAAGTCTCATGCAAATGTTAATTGAGTTACTTTTAAGAATTATTTTATGCAAACAATTGTTATGACCTGCCCCAGAAGGTGAGAGTAAACCAGGTTCTCGTTAATAAATCCCTTGGGGTGGATTAGAGTGAAACGACACGGAATGATTGGTGATTGTAAACATATGTATGTAGAGTTTATTTGAGAACAATTTTGTTTCAAAAGAAAACAGGTCATTTGGTTGTTGTGATCTACAGTAATATGGTCTTATTAAAGCATAAAAATAACACTTAAGAAAGGATAAAAATAGAAAGATATATATAGTTACCACCTGCTGGATCCAGCGATGAAATTTGGTAGTTTCAGCTTCAATGCCTATTGATTGAACCGATGGTCTTGATCCATTGGGGCTGGGGAAGCTCCCCCCAAAACTCAAAGATTTCAAAGACTTCAAGCTCAGTTGGGAATGCCTTGTGCCTCCCCAGGGGTGGGGAGTTTTACAATGGATGATGTCACAGGACATGTAGTGAGTCTATGACACCTAAGGAATTACAGCTACCTATTATGTCAGCATCAATCGTGCTCTATTATGGTCCATCATCTGAGATGAACAGCCCAGGTTAGGTGTGAATATCACTGATGCTTCCTGGAGGGGTTTTCACAACAGAGTCATCATGTAAGGGAAGATATTGGCATGATAAGAAGGATTATCCTACCTTGCAGGATTTACCTCTTAATAGCCTCTTCCCTTACCTGGAAATCCAGTTTGTAGCTTCAGATATGCACACTCTTTTGCACCTGGGATAGTTGGACAATGACACTCACTTACCTGCTCTGAAGGGCCTTTCACAGCAGGCATATTCAGGGAGGGGTGGGCTTTGCTGGATGAGCAGCTGGTTTTTTTCAGTTTGCTACAGTGGACAAAAGTCTTTTGGTGATCCTAACAATGTTTAAGCCATTAACCATTTCAGTCTCTGACAATGATGGTGCATATTTTCTTTCCTATAGAAAACCCTATTAACCAGTGGGCACTGACCTAGGGTTTGATAAAACATTTCAGATTCCTGGGGGCAGTAAAAGAGATATCTAAAGAAATATAAGTCCATCAGTCAGCGGTGGAGAAATTTTGTATTATGGTTGGTTTTCTGGGAACAATTTATGATCAGCTTACATGCAATACCCATTAACAACATGTATGCACAGTTCCATTATAGTTCTGATGTTTTACATGCAATCTACATTTTCAAGCTTTTATGCACTATAGAAAGAATGGCTGTCAATTGTCCATTTGTAATGTAAATGATATGAGGTCTGAGACTGCTCGAACATTGTAAAATATTTGCCTTCTGTTCCTGAGAGGATCAATACTTTAATCTGATCTAATTATAATTTGCAACAATCTCAAAATGTTCTGAGCCATAAAATAGTGATCTGAGCACTCAGACTGCTCTGAAAGGATTTTCTGTGGAGTCTAGTTGTCATTTTAGTATCAATTTATTCAAATTCTTACTGTCAAGAAAAAGAAGTCCATACCACAGAAATGTCTTAATTTTGAAGACTGAGATAGAGTAAGTATGCACTCTACCGATTGCAGGATTAAGACTCTCTTTGTCTCTTCTTAGTTACATTTCATGCAGGGTCTGAGATATGGGGAGGAGAATGGGGAATGGGGGCTGCTATCAGTTCATCACATGTTGTCTTTCCCTCTCCTTCCTCCTCACACTCTTCCCCTGCTCCAGCACAAGGTCCCTTCCACAGGAAATAGTCTCTCATGAACTTCTTCAATTTGAGTCCTGAGTTGCAGATATTCACAAAGTGCTCCAGTATGGTTCCTTTCCATGGACTTGTCACAAAATGTGTCTGCACACAGTATGGGCCAACCAAGTCTAGGTGACCGTACTTGAGGAGGGAACTTGGAAGAGATGACCTCCAGAAGTTCCTTCCAACCTCAATCACTCTGTGATTCTATAACAGAGCCATTTTTTATTTAAATCTTTAATAACATCAAAATCCTCAGCTTTCAGGGAGGGGGCTGGGGTGGGATTATTTTGGAGAGTGATCTCTGATAATTCAGAAAGGAACATTACCATCTGTATTTTAAGATAGATTGCAATGCAGTGCTGAAGATAAAGAGAATATTTTTGTAAAAATTCATTATTTTGTAATAATTATATTATTTTATAAGTGTATAAAGGAAGTAATGATTTGGGTTGGGTTTGTTTTACAGGTGGAGTAGATGTGTAAAGTACATAATTTATGTTTGCGTCAGGGGGTGAGGGCTTCTAAGGGTAAAGGTAGGCGATGAAGCTTACAGACAGAGAACATAAGAATTATTCAATTCTGGAATGAGTAATGCAGAGATCACAGATTTCTGTGAAAGAAGGCAGTCACTGATTTTGTTTTCTGACTGTCCTATGTCCTGGGAGAAGGGGGTATGAAACAGAAATCAATCCACATTCTTTGGTAGAAAATTCCAGTTAAAAAGAGTGCTATCAGAAAGTAACATTCATCTTTTCTTAGAATCATGTAGTAGTAGATTTTCATTGCCATAGGATAAAAATTTACTTTAATAGTAAAAACTATTATTCAGGTTTTCAAAATTCACCTTTTCAAAATGTGTCCATAAATCTGACATTTATAAGTTTTGCCTTTCTTTATGGCTTTCATTCCTAGTCAACTTATGTAATGTAAAATAAGCAAATATCATTTGTTCACCTATGGTTACAGGTAAAAGTTTATATTCCAAGATTTGAAATTATAGTCATTCTTTCAGAGCAAATTGTCACTGTGGAAGACTCATTATATATTAGGTTATGTTGTATTCTTCATGGGTTTTATATAAACAAAATATTTGTCTATCAGCCACTCTTTTTTTTCTGTCACTGTGTTAGCCTCAATGTGAAACCAATGACAGTACTTAACACCACAATTAGCACTTTTAATTATCTTGCTTTTTGTTAGATCACTTTCCAATTTTATCAGACCAATTTCTTTCTATATACCTATTTACAAAGCTACCTGCTCCAAAATTCTGCAAGCTCTTCAAATGACAAAATTTTCCATTTGTTTACTGTCACTTTGATTTTTATTTTATGAGCTTTTGAGACTCTATTCCCAGCAAAAGTTACATGTTGCCTAAATGCCATCTGTAGTTTAGATTCTCAATGTGAAAAGTACCTTCCACTAGCTTTTAAATCAAAATTACCACCAGCGTCAAATTCCTGGCAATCACAGCAATTCAATTATTTCCTGATAGCAGAATGACATATTCTCCTGACTATATTTTTATTAAATACCTAAAAGCTATAAATCTCAGCAATTTGTCATTCTTCTGGGTAGTAATACACAGTGTGTCAGAAAGCTTTTAGTCTTTTGTTATAATAATAACAACTATATTTATTGTTCAGCACTTCGTAGTTCATGATCTATATATAATACCCTCCAAAACAAAGATTGAAACTTACTACAATGTAATTGTAGCTGCCATGTGTTACTTAGGCACTTTAATAATTTATTATAAATTTCTATTCTAAACATCTATGTGTAATAATGTACCTCAAAGAATGCTTTGGTGAATTTTCCAGCCTGATGAGACCAGCAGCAAATACTGGCTGACAACTAAGTCTAAGATTTCTGTTTTCCTGCATGGTGCATTTTCTTGCTAAGACTGAACTCAAAAAACAAACCATTGTCACTTACCTGTTTGGTCCTTTCATGCATGCACTTTGGAGATCTGTCATTATCCTCTCTGCCATTTGCTTTTCTACTATGAAAAATGAAATATATTGACAAAATCCTGATTGTAGTCCATACTAGATACTTGAGAAAATATTAAAAATACTATTTTATTTGAGTATTAATTTTTTTGTACCTCCAGGCATTTGAGTCGACACTTTTTTTTTTTTTTTGGTTAAAGTGTTTTTGGAGGCTCAGGAAATATGCTTCCAAAAGCAAATAATGCTCTTATCCATTAGGCAATTCTTCTTCAGGAGGTTTTCTCATTACATGTCTTATAATATTTATATGCATGTATTTTATTTAGCAGTGAGTTATTCTCTATATTTTCTCTGGAGACTTGATCCTGGTAATTATGCAGGGAAATGTTGTTTTCTAAATTTCTTAGATTAATATTCAATAACAACCTACTTCTTTTTTATTATTAATTTCTAAAACATTCACAACTTGTACTTGATAGTGAAGTAGTCTTAATTTGTTAATTTGTTCTACTATTCCCACATTATTGTAATTCAGCTCTCATGGATTATCAGCAGAAACCTATTTATCAGTTGCGTTTTGTTCAACATACCATCACAGGGTTCCTCAACAACAACAACAAAAAATCGCATTACCTTCCATTCTATCAGACATTCATTGGCTCCCAGATTGCAACAAAATTGTTTTTATAGAGCTCTATATGACTTTCTCTTCTCTCACTTTTACTACCATATGTTTTTTCTTGTTCACTTTTAATCAACCTCACAGAACACTCTGAACAAGAAAAATCCAAATTTTTATTCAGTTTTTACAGACTATTAACTAAAGTCTTCCATGTACGTAGCTTTTTCTTGTAGCTTGGCTGTATGTATTATACTGTCTATTTACTCATGTAGTTAGATGATGCAGGAAAGGAGAAAAGAAGGGGAAGAAAAACTTCAAATGGAGAGAAAAACTTTAAGGAGGAAGCTGAAAGACAGGAAATATAACAAGGCATATTCTCATTATAAGACATCGCATAAGAGTCCTAATCACAGTAATATGGTGTGTGCTACCATTACCTCTATCCCCAAAAAATCCTCAGTAAAGAAAGTTTCAAGCAACATCAAACAGAAAGATGATGTCAGGAAGAACAAAAAGTTATGATCAGCATATTTAATCAATGCTTCTGAGTATATTTACAAGAGAGGACACTAACTGCTTACTATTTGGCACTGACAGTAAGAATACTTTATCCTAGCAGACTGCAAAGTCTGTATGGCAAAAGGATTAAACTAATTGGGAGATTCAAAAGTAGCAAATCTCTAGGATCAGGTAGAACTCAAGCCAAGTTATTTACAGGACAACAGAACTAATGTCATTCACAATGGAGAGAAATCAAAAATCAAAGCTCTAAAGGCTAAGGATGTGAAATAAGGGAGCAAAAGCAATATTATAACTTCCAGTCACTGGAATAGGAGTCTGACATGCAGAAACTAGGACTGCATATGTATGCAATCCCTGAAAGGAAATTTTTAAAAGAAAACAAACAAACATTCAGGTTGGAGCTCTGTTGATTTCCAAGTAATGCATTTACCAAAAAAAAAAAATCACTTATTGTATTCTACCTGCTTATTAATATAAGTCAGATGACATATCTTCTAGTGGAGACAATATTAGTGTGCACATAATGACACTAAAACTCTCTGCGTGAGACCTTCCATTCACAAAACCTAGGAATACCTGAAGCTTAGCCCTTAACATCTCTTTGATGTGGTGGATATTTCAAGCATATATAAATACAAGTGTAGGATCTAGATCTATTGTTTTTAGGTTTTCAATAGCATTTAACAATAAGCAACATATAATGAATTATTGTTAAATTTCAAACTGTTTAATGGAATTATTCCTCAAGGAAATCAGCTGCTGTTACTATGCATCACATTTTATTTCAAATTCATAAATCTGTATTGATTTTCTGTGGCATATGATATTTGGGTAATAGCTCAAACAAAACCCATCTGGCACAATCAGCTGGGGATGCTGAATTTAGTGAATCAAACTGAAAAGTTGCAATATGCTGTGCAGTAACAACGTCAGCTGTTCAAGAGGTAATAATTAAAACCACAAACGGAAAGAGGAATAAAATAATAATTTAAATAGAAAAAGATGAAGCAACAAAGCAAAGTACTTACTCTAAGAGTTGATTCCACAAATACACAATAAAGGTCTAGATTTGCTGAAGAAGAGCACTTAGTAATTAATGAACATATAGCCTGCCCCTTGATTTACATAGCCAAAGAAGACCTTTATTACATTATATAAAGCAGGGAGATATTGCTTGGATTTTCTAACCTGTATTCTAAGTAGTAAAGGGAATGCTGTAGATATCTGATATTCATGAAGTTCCTGAACTGGAAGGAATATCACTACATTTGCTCATGATTTAATGTTTGGTTCAATACTAAGGGCAGTAAAATAAAAATACATCCAGGGCAGTTACAGAACCTTCTATTAGAACTCAGAAAAATACATTTGGAAAATATCACTCAGTATGAACCTCTCTGGCTTAATTTTGGGCATCAGTGAACATATAATCTTTAATTTCTAGGTAGTTTTTGGTAAAATGAAGTTCAACAAAATTCATCTGTTACAAAGTCACGAGTAAGGAAAACTAAAGTACTTTTATTTTTTTCCTCTTTCAAAGCAAGTGGCACTCACACAGTTAAACATAAAGTAAGACTGCTATTTCAGGCTGATAGGTACGTTATGATTTTGGAAAGGTGTAGTTAGAGGTATGAAACAACTGAAAATATTTGATCAGTCTTGAGCTAGACCAGAACATGTATGCAACAACTGCTGCTATATTTGTAGTGTGGAGTGCAGCTCCAGACAACAGCATTTTATGAGATTATAAAGAGGAAAAAAATACTGCACGTGAAATAACTTATAGTTTCTTTGGTCTCAGATGACAGCTACTCTGTCAGAAACATGGTTGTAATACATTCATACATAACAAGTTTTGGTTGCTTTTGTTGTTTGTTTTTGTTTGTTTGTTTGTTTTGTTTTGTTTTATTTTTTCTAAATAGATAAAGAAATTTAACGGTGAATTTACAGAGAATGGGACCTTTTCAAGAATAATCATTTGAGCTGTCTTAAACATTAAGTGGGAGATAAGCTATCTGCATGAGGTATATGACAGTTCATTACAATGGGAATTTATTAATTTAAGATAAAGAGATTTAAATTTCGGAGAAATCATTCATACTTCTGCAATCTACATCAGTACATATCTTACCACATCTTCACTGAAGTTAGTAATTCCAAGGTTAGGTAAAATGTTCAACTTAAAAATGGATACAAGTAACTTGCAACAACAACTTCTAATCTTAACACAATAAGAGTTTGAGGTATTAGTAAATTAGGATTTCTACTGGCACAATGTTCTTACGTTTTCACCCTATCCACTCTTTCTGTTAATATTTTAGATTACTCATATGTGAAAAGATACTTTTTTTCAATTTGATAGCCCAATTAAATTTATTTCTGCTCTTTTTAACAGATATACTCAAATTGGTATCAAAAAAAATCTTTTATATGAAAAAAGTAAAAATAATTCTACTGCATTGCAACATTTAAATCAGAAAACCAGGTTTAATAGTATTATTTTCAGCATCATGGTTGGAGACTGGGCCATCTGTCCTGTGTTCCATGAGGCTATCAAGAGCTTTTGAGAAAGTCTGAAAACAAGATGGAAATATTAAAGCACTTTTATTCTGAATAAATTTTGCAACGAAGGAAATATACTGTTTATAATTTCTAAAAAGTCAGTTGGGTTCATTATACGTGAATAACAAGTAACTGAACAGCAAGGTAACAGTGCATAAATCCTCTATTAAAGTCAAGAGAGAGATTTACTACTGACTGTAACAGACCTAAGATTTAACTCAGTCAAAAGATGAAACTTTTCTCATACTGAAACTTAGTGTGAGATCTTTTGATATCCTGATTTTTTGCCGTAAAGTAGCTATACAAAATTCAAACCAGAGTCTCAACCCTAAAGGATGCATACCTGGGAAGAAAATTTTGTCAATTCAAAGATCTACTTCTTTCCTTTGCTGGAATGTTTAAATTGAAACAAAAGTCACATGGAAAAGTAGAGAAAATATTTTATTTGATTTAAATTTAGGGCTGCAAGCCTGAGTACACACACAGAGAAATACACATAACTTACTAAAATCAATCTGCCAGTTCTCAATTACTGCATTTTAAATACACGTTTGCTTCAGAACATTACCGCACAACTGAGTGTAAAATCAAGGGCTCGTTTCCCCCACATACCTTAGTAGTATGTTTGAACTACATAATATGTTTCTGAACAAGCTAATATATCCACATCGAGTAGTAGTGAAATGGCAAAGATAATTAGCAATTCTGCAGCACTGCTGAAGTACCTACTTCTATATCTTAGTCTGGTTTGCTTTAAACTTTTTAGTACTTCTTTATGGTGCTTCATTAGAAAGACACTAAATACATCCTGAAAAGGTTGAATTTGGTGGATAGGGTGTATCAAATCTTTGTACTTTTTTAAAAAATAAATACTCTAAAGCTAGAGCTAACTGCATTGTTTGAACACATAATGAATTTGCAGACGAATCTTGTCTTTTTTCCCTTTGCAATTTGCATTTCCTTCATTTTAGAACACATCTTCATGTATAGAATTGGCACCAGAGTTATAGTGTTAAAAATAAGATGTCAAAAGCTTTGTCTAATGTGCTTGCACGTCAGGTTTCCCTCTATTGAAGCCCAGATAGGTAAAGGTGATGGTATGTCTTTAGTATATCCACATGGTTGGGTCAGGATTTAACCTAAATATGGATCCAGTTACCGGGGTTGAGAAACTTTTCTGTAGTCACCGCTGCCAGTTTGTCAGAGAGCTGTTGAACTAAGAGAGCAATGAAATCTCTGTAGTCTAACATTTAGAATGATCAGCTGGGAAAAGGAACCTTAATTTCTGTTAACCTCTCCTGTTTAACCACAGCTCTGACTAAAGTACCTGATTTTTTAGGGGAAAAGTTGTAACTGACATTTGCTGTATTAATGTATTTTAATATTATTTGCTCTTTTAATTTATCTATCTATCTGTCTATCTATTTTCTTATTAGTAGGAGTACCATATTATTTCCTTTTGCTTTTCTGACTAAGTCAAAACTGCCTATTCTCCTGTTTTTCTGACTTTCTTTTTCTGGACTGTATGTAAAATTGCCTCAATATATTATAGCAAATGAAATCTGAGGCTGCAATAGGGAATTCATAACATTAGCAAAAGGAAATAGAAATGTGAAGGAAGAATAAAAAAATACCATGTACTAAGCATAATATTAAAATAGTTACATAAAGAATTTGAAGTTAGGTTATTGCATTTTGGTACTTTTCCATGCACAGAGACAAGGATTTTTTTCTTTTTTTTTTTTTAAATTTCTCCTGTTAGCTCACTTAAAATTTCCTTCAAGAGATGGGCAGTGGGAAACTATCAAGTTGAACTATTAAATGTGTTCGAAAATACATTTTTGTATCAGAAATATATTATTCAATTCCACTTTTGTTGAAGTCAGTGAGTTATAGGACATAGCAATAGAATAAGGTTGAAAATTCTACAGTTACGTATGGCTATTTTAGGTTGGAATCTAAGTAAGATTTTTGTAGATAATTATTTTTTTAACAATTTTCTTGCTCCCTGTTTACTTCATCCTTATAGAATATGATTGTTTAGGGTTTTGTGACAGAGAAGGAGATTTCTCTGCCACCAGCTTCTCTCTGCAGACTATGCTAATTAAATAGAGTAACAATTTGAATGGCAATAAATCTGACTGTATTAAGACTGTACCACTTTTGTCTCTCCTTCAATAAAGCCAGGAGAGATTGATCCTAAAGACTTTTTAATTACTGTGCATGGTATTAGAAATATTTTTTCAATCCTACCCTATCAAACTGATTGCTTAAACGTCAAAATCTATATACCCTGTATTAACCAGTAGGAGCTAGTTTGTTAGTGGAAAAGACAAGTGACAGACTGTCACATAAAATTCACATTATTTTTTGTTTTGGAATAGTATCAAAAGAGAGACTGATTTCCACTGCTGCAATATTCAGTAGATTATGAAATCTATTATTAGATTTCAACCAAGAAAGTGATGAATTTAAATATGCTAAGGATTTTTATGATATAACCGTGTTCAATACATACATGAATAATTATTTTTATAACTAGGGACTATTATATACATTTTTCTTTTGGTATTCATTACAAGCTTAGTGATGTCAACATTATGTCTGGAACAAAGCAATGAATACATTTCCATGTTCACTTTGCTCTTATGAACATGGTCCATCTAAACATGGCAGGTGCTCCTTAATACAGGTTTTCTAAATATTTTAGTCCTTTAAAATCTAGATGTCCTACATCTGCAGAACTGAAGTCACAGTTACAATTCTGCATCAGGTAAAGTTATCTTTAAAGTCTGCGAACCAGAGTGCTGACGATTTTTTTTTTAATTTTATCAAGTGTTGCTCCATGTGCTTGAAATCTATAGTAGCAAGAAGGCTGCAATTATATTCTCACTGCTGAGTTGATACTATTAACAGTTCTTAGTGTCTAAAGGATCCTCCCTAGATTTACAACTTTGTCCTCTATAGCAAGTGACCTGCAAGATAACCTAAGTCAGAGGTTAAAACAGGCTACAGAGAATAAACAAACCGTTCCTATGGGAGCTTTCTACGTGCAGTATGTTGTGGGACATGAGTTTCCACAGCAACTACAGATTCAGTATGATAGTATAACCCATGTACATCATGCAATATTACTTATGATTCCATAAGCCTACCTAGTGTATTTGTATGGCCTCCTCACCTATTATGGTACTGAATATATTTTTCATCTCTCCTTGCTTTGCATTAAAACCAGATTCCTAAGGAATCTCATAAACCACAACAGCTGTTGAAATTATTTAAGTGTCTGACATGTACACATCAGATAAACCAACAAGTTCACGACTTTGGCAATTTGAGGAAGTCATCTTACATAAGAATGAACTGAGTATGACTAATTTCTACAGGATGTTGTTTTATAAATAATGGTGAGAGGACCTGGAAAAGGTTTCATATTCTTTCCTTTGTTCTTATTTATTTTTACAGGCGTAGGAGAATTTTATCTGTGGTACTATGAAAATGGTTCATTCTGCTAATATATACTCACCTATTTCTCCAGCATATGGGAGGGTAGCCACATATAAGCAATTTTAAAAGACATTTCTGGAAATGTCATTATTTATATAATTAAAATTTTCAAGAATTTATTTTTCCAGCAGTATATAGTCCCAGAATCTGTATATATATTTTTATAATATGCCATTAATAAGACTAATTACTTTTTATTTTGCTACACTGTCACCTAAATTCTTATCGTCAAAGCTGCTCTGACAAAGCTTAGCAGCTAAACTGTTAATCAGAGAGCTTTCATTATAAATAAATAGAAAACAGGGGAATAAATAGGTACGGTTATTTCTGAAGGACAGTTAAGTGAAGGAAATGAAAAAAAAAGAAAATGGTTATGATCTGTCTTGCTCCAGTTAGCAAAACACCTAAGCATATGTGAACTTAAACAAAATCGATCTCTTATTAAAATACATTTCTTAAGATATGACATTGAGTGTGAAGCTTACTTCAATTGCACACTTCATTTGATGCTCCTTGCATAACGTAAGTTCTTGTGTCAGGTTTGTGTGTACATTACATGGTTTGACTGTTGTACAAATCCTGATAGTCTATTAGAGATTGGTATTGAATGTCTTACTGCCATCTGTGGCTCCTGTACCAGGGCTTTTCTTCACAGCTTCATTTGTGGAGGACAAACAGAGAAATAAGCCCCATTTGTCTGAAAAGCTAAAAGGATGACTGGCAAAAAAAATTAAAATAGAATCTAGGATTCATACCTCATAATCTTTCTCTTAAGCATATTTGCTTAGAAATCTAACAAGTAGGCAATAGGGAGATTTCTTTTCAAAATTATCACAGAATCACAGAAACACAGAATATGCCGAGTTGGAAGGGACTCACAAGGATTATCAAGTTCAACTCAGCCCTTCACAGGACCACCCCCAAGAGTCAGACCATGTGCCTGAGAGCACTGTCTGAAAACTTGAACTCTGTCAGATTCTGTGACCACTTTCCTGGGGAGCCTTGGCAAATTAAATAAATATACATATTGCACAAAGCAGATCCTTGCTTTAGATATATTTATTTTCTTCCTGAAAATACATTGTGTTCTAGTTGCATTTCATCACATGATTTTCCTCCAAATCCTAAACGTTGATTAGACATCCCTGAAAATCATTAGAGGCACTATTATTAAATCCTGTACAAAAACCAATAAAGTCCCATTTGTAGATGAGACTGAATGGAGTCCCTCACTAAATGAGTCCACCATTATAATCCAATATATGCTTTTACTTTAAAACCACTTTTCAATACATATTCAAGCTTGCAAGCACATTTGTGTATATATATTAATTCAGAGAACTGCTTCTCATTTTCCAAAATGTTGGAGTATCTTTTTGTTTGTTTTGTTTGTGTTCGTGTGGGGTTTCTTTTGGGGTTTTTTGTTGGGTTTTTTAGGAATGAAGGGAGGAAGGAGAAGAAGGGAGGAAAGAGACAGAAAGAGAGAGAGAAAGAAAGAAAGAAAGAAGAAGAAAGAAAGAAAGAAGAAGAAAGAAAGAAGAAGAAAGAAAGGAACAGAAAAAAGATTCGTTTAATAATTGACTCCTAATTTTTCAGCAATGTGATAAAAATTTACAATTGAACTGTGTGTGAAAATTGGTGCCCATTTTATTGGACATGTTATAGAAATGAGAGTTTCGGGAGTTAAAAGATAAAAATAGATCTTAATATAGCTAAATAAAACTTCTGTTACAGGCTTCCTGTAAGACTTGTAAAACCCCCTCTACAGCTCTTGTTCCATGCTCTCCAGTTCTATTCTCTGACTTTTCTCAGATTCTTTCTTCATTTTTCCAATAAAAAGTGTTATTTCTTTGTGGCAAAGTTTACTTTTTCCTGCTTTATTCATATTCAGTTAATTTGACCTATGTGAGTTGATGTAATAAGTTTTCCCCACTACAAAATTGCTAAGGTAAAAGAAGAAAAAAGATACAAAAATAATAATTAATTTAAAAAATAAAAAATGAAAATGAAAGAAAAGGAAAAGGAATAAAGTTGGGAAAGGATAAGAAAATCTGAAAGAGGTCACATACTTGAAATGACCATGAAGACACAAATTATGCAGACACTATTTCGAGGAAATGCAATGATAGGTAAAATGCAATATAGCTCATAAAATTTTGCTATAAAGCAATATAAGACAAAAGATATATATCAAAAAGCAACAAAAGAGTTTGGCAATTAGTACAACAAAAGTTCACCTCAGAAAAATTAGAATATATTTAGAAAAAAATGAGCTTTTGAAAAAACTCTTTTAGAAAAGCACAATTGATCAAAAGAAGAAATGTTTCTGTAATTCATGTATGAATACTTTGTCATTTTGTCCTCCATACTACAGATGAAAATAGTCCAGTTTGTGAGAACAAAACAAAGATGGAATAAATATTTTTTGTAGAAAGAAGTGTAGGGATAAGATATGTTTAAGCCTCAGTGTTTAGAGGCATCACATTGAACTGAGAAATTAAATGGAAAAACCAAGAGAATAAATCTTCCAAACCCCATGCACATAACTGAAATACTGAACATACTTGTCTCTTGTCTTAGGAAAAAATATAAGCAATTTTTTACAAATAATCCAGTTAGTCCAGATCTAGACTTGCTGAATTGTTGAAACTACTGCAGATGTGCTGCAGCATTCATCCTCATAGGTTTTTTTAGAATATTTAATTTTGGGGTCAATTTTATTAAATTTGCAGCTAAAAAGTGAGTTTCAGATGAGACTAAAATATAAACAAAGATGTAAATCATATGCACAAGCTAGGTACTCTTTCAAGAGAGAAATATTTTCATTAGGTTATATTTGAGGTTTTTTTCCTATGCAGTACTTATAACATGTTTTATTATAGTCTATATATATTTTTTTCATTGAGTAATAATGAAAATAAAAATAAGTTTTCCTATTAACAGGCCTCTGAGCCCTCTGTCCTTGAGATATTGTATTTATAAAACTGACTTGTGGACCTTTCCCAGAAAAATCTGACGAATAATAAATTTTGTCTATGATTAGTCACATTTTTAGTTCTTATTTGCAGATGAATTTAGGTGCCTTTTCATCCATCTTTTATTAAAATCTGTTCTTTTTAGAACCTGTAAACATTCAAGTAAAAAAGTGAATTTTTTTTTTATTCCTTCTATTTTGACAAGCCTGAGTGAAACTTAAAAGCTGATGCCCTATTTCTAAAGACACAAAGAACTGTGGATTACCAGTGATGCATAGATCGACTCTGAAAAAATAAAGTTCTAAGTAATATGCCTGCATAATGCTTATTGCTTGATACAGTATTTAAACAAAATTTTCTTTTGTAATCAGATTTGAGTAGCAGATATGCTTTTTGCTTATATCAAGGGGATGATCAGCTGGGGATGCACACCCACTTTTGTACAGTTCTGTATGCAGTACAAAGTCTGAGCCAGACAGTGTGCAGTGCATATATTCTGACTAAGATAAGCCAAGTGAAACAAAACTTCTATTTTTCCAAAGTCTTTTAGAACCAGTAAAGATTTAATCAGCTCATATTGATTATATGACACTGTATCCTGCTTCTTAATGACTAAGTCTGGTAGATTTTCACTTTGTTAGTCAAGACAAGGAAGGGTAACATTAAAAAATAAAAAGACAACTTGTTTTTATTTTTCTTTACATAGATTTTGTGTTTTGAAAATACTTTAAAGAATATTACTTTGAAGTTAGAAGAGAAGAAAAATCAGTTAAATTTATGATATCCATTAAGAATCAAGTTAAAACTAGTATCACTATAAGATATATAGAACATATAGAACCCCAAATGTATTGAAAAATTCTAACAGTTACTGAACATTTAGCTTCTGCCTACAGTTTCATTTATTTCACTGGGAACAATAGCTACTGAACAGGCAACTAAAACTTGCTAGGATTTACCTCATAAGATCAATTTATTCACTTTTAACAAATTAGCAGGATTATAGGCACTGTCATTGCTGAAAGAATTTTAGACAATAGTCTCCTATGGCAGAACTGGATTGCAAACTTTAATTATCTGTTCCGAAATGCTATACTATCAACACATATAATAACTGTAGAGAGTAAATCAGTAAGTTTTCTTAGTCAGAGTTATTTTTCCCCTGCTTCTGGGACTACTAGCATATTGTTCCATGTCCAGACAAAATTGAAGTTCAGTCAGTAATGCACAACGCTTTTCATATTTGACTTCTATGTATCCCAAATTATTTATCTATAAATAGTAATTGCTCTCTCAGATGGACTTGGAATCTCAAATGAAAACTATGCTGCTGTGTCATGGTTTGAGATAGTCCCAAAATCCAACCCCCTAGTCTAAACCCCCTCCCACATCTCAACCTAATGTGAGATGGGTTTTTCCAGACAAAACACACCAGACTCAAAGTGGGGGAAAGGGAAATATATTACGACTATACAAATAAATATAACATCACATTATACACATGATCACAAACTATCTCTACCATGACATATGTATTTACAATGGATCAGATCTCTTCTCCCCTCCAAATAAAAGTCCAGGAGGGAAAGAAGGACAGATCCCTTCCAGTCCTTAAGCAGCAGGATCTTCTAATGCAGCAGGTTTCTCCTCATCTCACGCATGCAGCAGCTGATAGCTGGCTTTCTGCCAGCATCCACGAGGGAGGTATCCAAGCCTCTCTCTCGGCCCCATCGCCTCACAACCGAGGGGTCTTCCGTGGCCTTCGTAACCCCAGACAAGGTCGTTTCACCACGTCATATCACGAAGACACAGGGGGGTCTTCGTGACGGTCTGGTATCTCTTGCAGGGCCTCTGTGCCCTGTCTCTCAGGCTGCCACCGTGGCAGCAGTGCAAGGGGGGGGAGAGCCAAGGTCAACTCCCCCCGCATTCCATCTGGCCGTCCCGGTCCAGCTCCAGGACGCTCTGAGCTTCTCAGCTCCTCTCTCTCCAGTGCTGCATGTCCAAAACTGCTCTCCAAAATAGGAGTCCATGTCCCTCTTTTCTCAGAGGGATCTCAAAGGAGTTTTGGGGGGCTGGTACTCCTTCCAGCAGTCTCCTCTGGTGCTGCATGTTGCTTCTGCTGCTCCTCCAGTTCAGGTCCTTATCTCTGGCTCTCTGCCACCGTTTCTCTGGTCAGTGTCGGCTGCTGCTCTGCGCCCATGGAGAAAACATCTCCCGGCATAACTACAGGCACCTAGCCCAGCTTTATGCTGTTCCAGGTCCCTGCAGCCCCCCAGCCAGGGGCTGGGAGGCCCCAGAGGGCCCAAGGGGCTCAGAGCCCCTTCCTCGTGGCTCTACAACATGGCCACCTCTCCTCCAACCAAACTACAACTCTTCTTTTCCGGTCTGGTTGTGGTATGTTTACATTTCTGCAGGAGCGCCCATTGGGCAGAACTTCAAAACTTCCAGGGGTTTCCACCCCTTGGGGTCTACCACTTCTCTTAGCCTCTGGGGAAAACAAGGTTCAAACCACTACATGCTGGTGTCCAGGAGACTTGATATTTGTATTTTAGATTTGCATTTTCCTTTGAAAAATTATATTTTGCCCCTTGATTTTCACATCCAGTTCCCTCCACATTGATTAATTTTAGAGGTCAACCTTGAAATAAGCATTTCAAACTCTTCAGATGAGATAGAGAAATTCTTGAGAGGGCTTCCTTACACATTTCAGAATAATGTACTCTGTTCAGAGGAATGTCCAAAGGTCTTTTCTGTGGAATAATTCACAGTGGGGAAAATCCTGAGGAAGAGTAAAGACAGCTGAACTCAATTCCACCCCATGTATCCATAGTGTCTTATAGAGCAGAAATGCAGTGTTTTCCAGAAATCTCCATCTTGCTGTTGGTGTGGAGTGTTCCATATCCCACTGACATATATCAGAAGACTTTCAAAGATCAATAAAGAACTTCCTCTTTCCCTGTTCAGTCTGTTCTTTATATTATGTTCACCTTACTATCTGTTTCTCTTTCTGTAGGAATATCTTTAAAATAATAAAATACACTCTACAGTTAATGTTCTTTCATATTGCCATTGATCACTGTTTTTCCAAGTATATTTAATATGCTAATCAAAAAGATGTCTAGCAACAAATATGCCTAGCACCTAAGTTGTATAATGAATATCCTCTCACATAGTTTTTGTGTCAATAAAACACTGTGGATATGCCTTGTCCTTATTTAACAGTTTTTCTCCAAGAAAACTAGTAAAGTTCCAGGTCACTTTTGAAAAAGAAAACTAGGGAGATTAAGTTCATCATAGCATTTCATCCCTGTAAAAGGCAATGGAATATACTTAAGCAGTTCCAGTGAGGGCATACTTAGTGGAAAGTTTGCGGGATTATAGTGGACAGAGTAGACAGGACAGGGTGAGGTAGGGGGAAGAAATGCTGTGCACTTCTGTGCAGCAGTGAATGGAAACAAATAAGAATAGTGAAGGTTGAAATATGCATATGCATTAACAAATTCAGACAAATGAAAGGAAACCAGCTACTGCTACATCATCCCTGAAGTATTTCTTTGGAAAGCAGTCTCCCTCTATCCATGTAGTAAATTCTCAGTGCTTCCCAGTGATCTTTACATTTCTGACCTTTTAATGAATTTTATAGTAGAAATCTGCTCAGTAGTTTGTAAGTACTTGTTGCTTGAAACATGTATTCTCTTTCATTTGTTCATGTTACATTTGTTTAATGGGATTTATTTTGGATTAAGATATTGTTTAAGTAGACTATGAACTGCAAAACTATCCATGTAGCAACAGCTGTTCTTGACAAGGACCAAATACATTTTAATAAAACTTCACTGAAGACCAAAAAATTTCAAGAGTGGTATATTGGGCACTTTACAGGAAGTTGGTAAAGGACTCATGAAGGACTTAAAAAAAAATGTTCTTTTTTTTTTTTTTGAAATGTTCCCCTATTTTTTGCATGTGACTGTGCTAATTCAATTGTTATTATTGATAATTTTACAATAATAAGGATTGAGACATCATCTTTTTTTTATTCTGTGCTGATATGCAAGTTCCCTTCCCTAGAGATTTTTTTTTAAGAGAACATATAAAGAAAAGAAATTTAAAAAAAATTTACTGTAACTAGATATGAAAAGGAGTTGGTGTCTATATATGACTGTAATAAAAATGGAGGAATTCTATCCTCTCAAACCCTGAGTGGCCAAATTTTGACAGTATCAAGCAGCTTGATGCCTATGTTGAGGAGCATTCTCTTTCTCGATGTGTAGAGATTTGATGATCTCTGTATCCAATGCTCTCTGTAGAACAGTGAAACTGTCTTGAATTCAACAAACGAAAGATTCAAGCATTCAGTCTGAAACTGAAAAGAGCCCTCTTGATAAAAGGAAAAATGAATCTGCGTCTTCAAGGTGGAAGATCTAGCCAGCACTGCAAACAACAAAATACTCTCAATCTATTATACCTGAGTGGTAATTAAGGAGTCTCTGGACCTAGGAATGAGACTATACAGGGGTCGTCACATATACTTTAGATAGAAACATTTCTATTTCCATGTTTAGTCAATGTCTAGATATCTTTTAGTGGGAAATCACTGTCAGAAAAACATTTTAACCACAACATTTCAGAATGCCTCTTCTACAAATCAAGAATAAATAATTGTTCTATGCAAATTAATCAAACTATAATTATTGTAATTATGTCTCACACAGTTGGCATTAGTTATTGGCAGAAGCTCTCTGTAAGCTTTCCAGCTGCACATATTGTGTGCACTGAATGATAGAAGATCCCATTGATCAGCAGAACCACATGCTAAGGAGTCCAATTGTTTGACCAAAAGAAAGACATATGTGTCCTGAGGGTCTTAAGTTTAATCCTTTCAGTAGCATTGCATCAGCAGAGAAATTTGAGAAATCCGAACAAATTGCTAAAGGTTAATGGAAAGTAAATATTTTTCTGATTAATGATGTGTTAGTGAGTGAAAAAGTGAGGAGACTCTAACATATTCTGAAGATATTAAAAAAAAGGCATATAACATTGCTTGCTATTTCTGAGGCTTAGTCAGGTAGGGTAGCTCCCAGAACAACGTTCTGGTGAAAAAAGTGTCAAGAAAAACAGCCCTAGCAGAGGGAATGTGTTACTGGACCTGTTGGTCACCTTTGCAAGTGAGCTAATCAGTGATGAACAGAGCTGTCAGACCTTTAAGAATGATTCCCATAGAGGACAAGAGTGCTCAATTCTCAAGTGTAAGAAATCAAGAATGAAAGAAAAGATACTGCCAAGTACAAGACCTGCTGCTCAGATTAAAGGACAAGAAGGAAACTCACAGGCAGTGGAGGAAGGGACAGGTGTCCTTGGAAGGGTATAGGGCTGTTGCACGGTTGTACAGGGATGGAGTGAGGAAGGCCAAGGTACAACTGGCGTTGAACTTGGCAAGACACAAAAAGGGTAATGAGAAGGCTTTCTATATGTAGGTCAATCAGAAAAGGAAGGTCAAATGAAGTGTTTAACCCCACAATGAACATGATTGGCAAACTGGAAACAATAAATGAGGAGAAGTCTGAGGCACTCAACAACTGTTTTGCCTGTCTTCAACGGCAACCTCTCTTCCCATACCTCTCCAGTGAATGGACCTCAAGGCAGGGGTTGGGGGAGCAAAGTCACTCCCGCTGTAAGAGAAGATAGTATTCATGACCCTGAACGTTCATAAGTCTACGGGCTTATAAGAAAACTGGAGGCACGCTTTTTAGTAGGGCCTGTTGCAATAGGACAATGAGTACTGGTTTTAAACTAAAGGAGGATAGAGTCAGACTAGAAATAAGGAAGAAATTTTTCATAATCAGGTTCGTGAAACACTGGAACAGGTTGCCCAGAGAGGTGGTAGATGCCCCATCCCTGGAACCATTCAAATTCAATTCAGACAGGACCTTAGCAACCTGATCTAGTTGAGGATGTCCCTGCTCATTGCAAGGGGGTTGGACTAGGTGACCTTTAAAGTTTATTCCAACCCAAATCACTCTTTGTTTTTATTGTTCTATGATTCCATGATTGTATGATTCTATGATACTGTTAAAAGCAGAAATGGAAGAACAGAATTAAAAACTGCAGGGTGATCAATGCATTCAAAAGCATTGGGAACTGTTCTGGTTTGGCAGTGGGTTTGAGCTGACTGAATACAATTAGTCATTCAATTTCTTGAAGAACATTCATGCTTTTTTCTTAATCTGTTCCTTTCTCTCTTTATCTCACTTCCTTCATCTCTCCCCCTCTTTCCTTCATTGCTCTCCTTCTTTCTTCCTCTTAATCTTTTCCTTCCTCCCTCTTCCTTTCTCTCTCTCTTTCTCTTTTCTTCTTCTCCCTCTTCTTTATAGATATAATTTCCTTTCCAACAGACAGAAACACTTATTCCCTATCCTTCTCTCTCCTGGTCCATATATTTTGACAACCACCTTCAGAAGTAAATTCCTCTAGGTTTTAAAAAAATGTAGGTTTTTTATTTGTGATGGGTTTGGGCTTTTTAACCCCTACTTGGCACACTGAGAGCTCACGGTTATCCTGAATCTTTATCTCAATACTATTATTTCCCTCAATGGAAAAGTACTTTTTTATACTGTGCAATTTCCTTTAGCTGTGAGAATAAAATGTAAATCTTCAGGCTCTGGCTGTTAGACAAATCAAAACTAATGGATTTATTCTAAACACCGTAATTACATCACGCTAAAAAGAATAAATTTAAAAAAATTCTAGAAGTTACTGGCTGCCAGCTTGGTCTCCATTGTTTCTAAATATTGTGGGGTGTAGAGATAACTAGAAATTTTTCTAAATAGACAAAGCTGACATGACTTTTCAGAGAAGTTCATCAAAGCTTTCCCTGATGAAATGTCAGTAGTTATGGGAGACTGTTGGGGGTTTTTTTGTGTGCTGTGTCAAAAAACTCACACTAATTAATAGAATTAAAAATTCAAGAATCTGCTTTTTATCATCCTCATCTACCAAAATGTACTATAGATAGTATCATAAGAAGAAACAAATGATTGCCAGAAAATGAAGGATTCTTTGTGGCAAATTTAGGATCATATCCTCAAATTTAAGCCTTACTTAGTTCTGATTGAATTTAAAGAGCATCCTTCCATTGATTCTAATGCATGTTGCCTCAAGAAATTAAGCATCATCTTAAGAGTCTGATGAAGGAGTCAATAGAGATGACAGTAGCTTGAACAGGCTTTGATGATTCTGTCATCTTATGTTAAAGAAATTAAATGTCAATCAGTTATGGTATTAAACTGTTAAATTCTATGTAGCATATTGGTTTCATAGGAAGTGATTAATGACTTAGAGTCTGAAGCATTCTGTTAAATAAGCACATTCTTGGACATAAACTCACTGTGCTGGGAGAAGGCTACCAGTAAAAACTGAGGTAACGTTTGTTTTTTTGTATCCTGCCTATATTCTGATGGTTGTTTCTGGAAATAACTAACAAGAAGATAAATCTGGTAGAAATTGAACCAGCTATTTTTTTCAACAGAATTCCTCCATACCAATTCTGAAATGGCAAGTTACTAAATATTTAAACATAATGATATAGATTAAGTAAATCAAGTACACCCATATTCATGCTCTGCTGTTGACATTCTTGGACATACTAAAACATTTTTCCATATATTAGTACCTTCCCATACATGATGGCAGAAGAGTATTCATTATGAGACCTTATTCGACATGGAATTTTCTAGATATTAATTTAATAGCAATTGTTATTTCAGCTATAAATGTCATTAAAATACATGCAGCTATGTAATATATATATATCACTATGCATGCAATAATTACTTGTCTTCATCAGTGTAACATGCAATGAAGACAATAAATTGTTTTAAGATAAAAAATCCAAAAGAACAAGTAATACAATGGAGATGAAAGTAGACAACTAAACTATAAATTTCAGAAAGACTAAACACTTGTTCAAAAGTGTCTTAAAATGGGAAAACAATTAATAAGTATACACCTACAGGAGATACAAATATACTACTTTATTTTTTTATATTGTACTTAACCAGTATTTTTGGAAAATATCTAAAATACAAATTAAAAAATAAAAAGAACATTTTAATTCCATTATTTTATGAAATTTAATTTGAAACAGTAAAGACAATTTTACAAAAGAATCTCATCAAACCAAAAGGTAATCATGTAAACACTACATAAGATAATCAGCCATACAGGCAAGCTGGAGTAGAAGACAAGGGTGAAACATTCATTACCCTTCATAGTCATGCACAAATGAGGCTGACACAGCAAAAAGATTATAAATGCTCTCAATTTCAAGACAGGAACAATATCAAAACTTGTAGTGTGATTGTTGGGAATCAAAGATAAGGCAGCAATCAGTCATAAATGATTGAGTCCCATAACTGATCTATTTTAAGGAATGAGGGAAGATGACAAAGAATACAAGGTAAATATTACAATTCAATGTTAAAATTCTCTGTCCAGATTAAGGTGCAAAGGAGATCAAATGCCGATTTAACAACAATGACTTTTGTTTTTAGGAGGATAAAAGACCTGAGAGAAGCAGAGACAGTGCAAGCAGAAGACAGTCACCACTGGATCCTACAGCATTCCATTCGTCCTCCAGTGCCCTGGGCTGCTGTTTGGTGATGTGGGTCACTCCCTGAGTCACGTTGATACCATCCCTCATTAGCATGGGAGGTGAGGGTAGGTGGGGTTTCATCACTGCGCATGTTTGGGTCTTAATGCAGTGGTTGTTGGGGGTCTACTCTGGGGGTTGTACAAGCAAGAAGCCCCAAAATCAAGTGTCCTATTTGTGACCCCACTTCGTGCATGGTGCAGTTATGCCCTTTTCCTATAAGGCACCACAAGGGAATGTTGCTGCGAAAAGTATCAGTTTAAGTCCTGCCTCTGCAAGGCGAGCAATGAAACTTATGTTTCTTTTGGAAGCTTGTGCATAGGCACCCTGGTGTTTTCTGCAACAAATTTCATCACCAAGCACCTATTTAGGGTATATGCTGCAAATGTTATTAACCCTTGACTTACTATAAGATGCATACTTTATGAGAATTCTTTTGAGAAGTTAGTCACACTATAGTATTTCAGCATTTAAGGATCAAAACAGTAACTCTATTATTGGACAATACAGAAAAAAAAAAAAAAAAAAAAAAAAAACAAACCAGAATTCCAGAATTTAATGTTGTATTGGCCCAGTCATTCAAGACAACACATAACTCTCAGTTATCACAAGTTTTGTTAGCTGTGACAACAGAAAAGATAATAAGAAAAAGCTATTTCACATGATAATTTCTGTAAACTCAGGAGGAGATTGTGGGACCAACACAATGATCATTAAACTATTGATAAGAGTGCAGTAGCAAAACCTAAGCTTTACTGAGGGACAGCACTCATATTTAATAAGTTTCTAGAGTGTCAGGAGAGGACCCATCTGACTCATAAGTGCTCTAGCCCAGATATCCTGTAAGTATTTCTCCAAATTTTTTGAGTCCCTTCACTTGGATAGGTATGCATGTCATGCATGCATGGTCTTGAACATCCAAATATCCATGCTTATACACTGGGAAGGTGGAATACAAAGACTAGTCAGTTTTTTCCTTGGAGTACAGGGTCATTCGTACAAATAGTATAAAGAATATTTATATTCTCTCTCTGGATAATTTCCTATTTCATCACCTAGACAGCTGTTTGTGGCAAACAAGGTTTCTGCTTCAGTGGAGTAACTTGTTTTTTCTTTAAATGTTTGAGAACTTTAAAAATCTGAAATTTCTGATCAGACAATCTTTCTGATCATTAAATCTTCCTTGTAACAAGTAAAGAGGACCATCAAGTAGAGACTTCCCACACCTCTATTGGTTACACATTTCTCATTGACTGAAGGTCAGTAGCCAAACTGCAGAAGAAAGGTTATACATCTCTTGTAAATCATGGCAAACATTCAGCTACACTTCAGTGAAAGCAAGACACACAATTTAAGCTTGCTTTTTTTTTTTTTTTGGTGTTACTAGTTTCCTTTTGTATTAGGCTGAAGTGACGAACATAGAGTGCGAAGAAAAAATACGAGAAAAAGCTTTTCTACTCTTGACTGTTTCACCATTGCAGCCAGTACTCATTTGTACTTTTCTTTGGCAGCCTAGGTCTCAAACACTAATAAGAAGTAGGAATTGCACACTGCAGTCTGCTAACTGAGAGAGGAAGAGCCAGAAAGACATTCAAGATGAAAAAAAATAAAAGTCCCTGGTGTGAGGAGTTTGGGCACAGGGGTCAGCTGCAGTCATAAATTTAGCAGAGGCTTGCTAAAAACTATAAAGACAAAAAACATTCAGGGGATGAACTCATCCTATTTCAAGCCTTTGCAGATGGTTGATTCTCTAGGTATATCACTTTTATGACCACCAGCTGAAGTACTGTCACTCACCTTGAAACAACCAGCCAAGTTTGTTCCACTGAAGGCCTTGATGATGCCCTTTTATGGTTTTTTTTCAGCTTCTCTCACTTTTTTTTCCTTTTCTCACATACACAGGTGGGCATTGAATAAATTATTTGAAAGTATTGTTGAGAAAGAATTTCAGATGATTGGGAACTAAGAAAAAGAACTTCCCCCCAGGATGTATCCTGTCTGACTTCTTCTATTTTAATTTGATTTTAGGTTCAATGTCACATCAAATAATAATTCAAAACTGCTACTAACAAATTTTACTTCTATTGTTTTTCTCTGGACAGCTGTTGCAGTGTTGCATGAGGTGCATTATGTATAATGTTTTCTGTTCTTTTTGAAAAATAAAAAAGATCATGAATTTGATCTTCTTTTTGTCCTTTGCTGAAGTTAAACAGATAAAGAAAATGAGTGTAAAACTCTCATCCCACCAAATATATTACATAATTTCTGTTGAGAAATTATACAGATTTCATTGTTAATATTTTTACAAACATCAGAGATGACTATAATTACATCATACCATTTGTGTATTTATTTAATTTTTCTTATTATTGTCACTTTTTTCTTTCTGTCTTGGAATGGTAGAACAGGTACAATACCTGTGCTTAGTTCCCCCATGTTATCTGTTACTTTTGCTATTTCTTTTACTGCTGCTTTAATGTTTTGTCCTCTCACACTATTTTTTTTAATAGCTTCTAAACTCTTGGAAGGAGTTACTGTGATAGAATCAGATCAGTTGGTTACATTTAGAAAAGTTATTAAACAGCTTGTCTACATTACAAAATGGTGGAAAGGAAGGATGGCAGACAGGCATACAGAAAAGACAGAACCTGTGTGCTATTCAAACACGTAGGTAGTTGCAAAAAGTCGAACAGTTACCTTTTCAAGAAGATGAGAAAGGGAGTAAAAGAAAAAAAATAATAAAAATCTACTGAACAACCACAAGAGTTTTGGGAAATATTTTTAAATAATGGGAGGGGAAAAGAAGTAAATTACCATTGAAAAGGGAAATGATCAAACAAAAAAAAAAATCTGTGCTTTTCATTCCAAGTAAAAAGCTTATTCCAGCATTATCGGTTGTGTGTTACTTTTAACAATCCTTTATTTGGCAACTTCTCACAAGCATTTTTACTGCAAGGTATTGTTGCCTAAGAGTTTTTTGATTTTTTAATTTTTATAGACTTTAGAAGTAGTTATGTAGTGAATGTAGATTTCAAAGTAGCTGTATCATATCCCTCACCCTTTAACACAATAGTTTACACATTTTCCCAACACTGTTACCCACTTCCCATATCAATCCCTACAAAAATCTGTTAGCTGTTTAGTCTTCTTTTCAATGAAGAATTGCAGAAAGCACCTTAACACCTGCCCCAAGGAATGTAAATATGGGCACAACGACCTTCAAACCCAAGACTTTGGAGGGCCTCCAAGGACTGCACTTGCTGATGAAGAGGAAGATGATGAAAGAGGGTTCCCAAACTCCCCCAAACTGAATTCTTGAAGGGGTGTGCCAAGGGGTGGAATGAGGCAGAACCGAGGGGTGGACAAGTGAGGATTGGATGGACATCATTATAAAATTTTAACACCTAGGTCAAAAGGGCGCGCGTGACGGTTGTATTCCCGGAGCCTGGTGGCTCATTAAAGCTTTTTGTTTTCTTATCTTATCTCCTACCTAATTGGGCCTGGAGTTTTTTTTCCTCAGTCTTTTGGGAAACGGTATGCACCTGAGAATGCTGAGTTTATAAAACAGAACAGAATTGGTTGAAATGAAGAGTCTTAGAGTGGCAATGCTTTAAAAAATGGAAGTTTGTTTTTTTTAAATCCTCTTTTCATATTACTGTGTTATTAGACAACATGGTAAAGTGGTTCTTTAACTCATCATAACTATCTTCACCTGAAAAAGATTATCCATCAGCAGTTGTTGGAGAGGTCTGGATGTTATTAATGATACATTACTATTACTTCTCCCACCACTTTTCTAATACCTGCAAGACATTTACATTCATGAGATGGCTACAATTTCTGGTCAGACCTAGAACAAAACTTGTCTCAGACATGTAAAGGTAATAATCAAGCACCCAGAGAGCAACACACTCATCAGTCACCTCCCATTAGCAAATACATATTCTTCTGGTTTATTTTCCAGGTTCATCCCCCAACACATCTGAGCAATCTCACTCTTATTTCATTTCTACCTAGCAACTGATGATAGTCTGTAAGATGATACGACTATTTGTAACTCTACTGACATGAACATTGAACATGATTCTTTTTTCACTCTCTACATAAGGACATGTCTAATCTTTTTGACCTTATAGAATCCCAAAGTGACCATCAACCTCACTTTGTCATTGTGGTCCCTCTGAATAAAACACATTTTCACATCCTTGAAATGCAATAGGATTTTTTCCACTAATTATAATACATCATTCATAACCCAGAAATGCTGACTTGTAGACAGGACAGCTACTGATATCTAGTGGGACACACAAACAGAGGCTTAGCAGACACTCCTGATACTTCTGCCCTTGTGACTTCTTGAAACTACCAAAATTTTAGCTTACTTTTCAGGATTTTGAGGCATGAAGTGTCAACATTGTCAACAAATGTAGTTCTCTATGGCAACAGAGAGGACTGTTCTAGAGAGAATGACACTTAAATGTAAAGATGGAAAAAAAAAGAAAAAAAAATCGGGATTTACAGTATATTATGTGTTCCAGTTCCTACCTTATAGATATTAGAACTTCTTTTGCTTCTCATATTGGTAATAGCTACTGGGAGGTAACTGTTTAATTAATTTTTGGACTGATAATTTTGCCAACGAGCCAGACAGAGTGGTTTGGTGCAGCATCTGATGCTTTTTGCCAGATTCTCCCAGACTCCTCAAACACAGAATTTCCCTAAGCTGCTCCCAGCTGCAGCAGCAATCTTCACTATGATAACCATTGTTTCACAGCAGCTCTGGGAATTGTGCTGAGGGACTTTTAGTAAGCCCAAACATGTTCTAGATGGAAGGATTTCAAATGTCATGCCTATTCACCCCGGAATTCATCCACATAACAACTTCTTCTGCAGGCTTATGTCCTAAGGGCTGTTATGCCATGAAACTGCCAGCATAACTAGAAGACAAAGTCCTTTCATGAGCCCAGCTGAACATTCGATAATCTTGGAAGCTTGATCCTGTAGGCTGGTATCTCCAGGCATTGTAACTTGCACACCATAGATTTAAAACCAAAATCCACAACATTAAACCAAACCAAGGAGGAGGAAAGAAAGAAGGAAAGAAGGAAAGAAGGAAAGAAGGAAAGAAGGAAAGAAGGAAAGAAGGAAAGAAGGAAAGAAGGAAAGAAGGAAAGAAGGAAAGAAGAAGGAAAGAAGGAAAGAAGGAAAGAGTTCTGTAGGGCTTAGAATGTAGTTTTTGAAGAGAGATTCCAATTGGCTCATTGTCCCAGAGCAGTTACATGAAGTCATCGAAAGGCAATGAGGGATTTCATGTTTCCTAGAAGAATAATCTCACTAGATAAATTGATGCACTGTTGCTTCCTGTAACAGTGACATATATCAGATTGTTTTCTTCTGGAGGTATAGAAAAAAAATAGTTGATGTTCTTTTGTTGCACTGATGCTTTTGCCTGTTAGGAGTTTACAACACCATTGTCAGAGATTTGGAATCCAAGACTGCCCTTCTTTTCTAGCTAGGGGTTATTTCCCATTAGAATAGCTCTTTACACCTCTGTTGTATGAACATTAATGCTTGTTTCACCTCTAGTCTTTGTTGCAGATGGCTGATGAGTTCACTGATAGCTCAGAAGTCTGTTGGTCTAATCCTCTTTCAGTGTCTATCCAGAACCAAACTTCTGAATGGAACTGGTCTCTCTGTGGTGTATGAGTTGAAGTATATTTCCTGATTCCCTTAGCTTTCACAAAAATAGATAAAACTGTTGTATTTGAAATCAACTGTATAGGTAAAAGACAAAATGTTTTACCATCTTAGTAGTCCATCCTCTGAGTAGATATGACCCTGTACAATATTGAGGATGCTGCCAGTATCACAGGATGGGGTCATTTGGATATCATTAAGGATGAAAAACCATGGTCTAGGACAAAGGTAGGACTGCAGTTCAGGGAGTTTTAGGGGCAGCAGTGAGGGCAGAATGATGGCTGCTAACTTCACCCACCCTTGAAAGAACTCACAGTCCTTTTCGGTTTTAACCAGTCAAATAAGATGGGAAGAGTCCAGTGCTTCTACGTAACACCTAGGAATGTGTGGCAAATGCATGCTGAAAAAGAAGAGGCAATTAAAGTATTCATTGTATCATCTGACAAAGTCATGTGCTAACCCAGAAGTGTGCCAAAACAGGTTTTGATCTTCTCCTGTTGTATTGATACACACACTGCAAAGGTGTGTGGCTCTGTTGTCTAAATTAACCTGGCAGACAGTGCTTTCCAACGTCTTTCCCTGTACTTTTGGGTTTGTTTGTTTGCTTTTTTTTTTTCAATTCTCTTTGACCAATGTAAGCAATCCCTGAAGCAGCAGAATAACACAAATGCATACACGTTTCTTTCTTCCTGCAATACCATGAGTTCTTTTTCAAGTGGTTTTTTATCTCTTCCTGGTTTTCCTACAACATAGGAATTCCTCTTTAACAGCAAATATGCATGTGTTTCAGCAAGTGAACCTGTACTGTCTGGCATATGAATTGTGGTTGTGTTTACAGAACTCCACTTCCCATTCTGACTGTAGAATGGGATGGAGGCATGAATGGTGTGCAATTTCCTGAAAACTAGGAAATTTTGCCTCTGCTTCTATAGAGCACTCGTAACAAAGACAGCAACAGTTTATGGACACTTGAGAATTTCAGTAACTATGTTAGTTACTAGAATTTGAATGCAGCAGTACACAAAGTTGCCTAAGTATGCAAAACAGGGTAAGAGCATGTAAATATAAATGTTTAGATGAAACACTTTGGTATGTCTTAGTAGGAATGTGAGATTTGTAGGTGTACATCCAAGGTGTGTTATCTTGAAAATACAAATCCCCCATCCTAAGTTCTGGGCACCTGACTGTCATCTAAAATATTTCAAATTCCACTATTACTAGTTGATAATCACTGTATTTATACTCTCTGTTTCACTCCTTATCTAGGAGTTTCCACTTGTAAATCATAAGGATGCATATTTCTTTTGTTGTTGTTCATTGTGTGGTAATTATGAAAACACATTCTTTGCAAGGGGTGGTTAGAATGCCCACAATGACCCTTCTATTTATTGAAAGAAAATGTGTTTACATATCAACAAAGTCTGTTAATGGAATCAGAAAGCAAGTTCTATTTGCTAGTAGGCTTTAAGTTTACACTAAATACTCAAATGATTAAACCATCTTTTATAAGTGCAAATCCATTCTCTTTGCCCCATTGTAAAGACAGTGATATTAATATAATGAAACATGAGAGGATAGCTTATGTTTGTTGACTACTAATTCAGCAGTATAGCTTCTGGAAATTTTTGTCATTTATTGCTGCTCAAGAATTTATAACCTGGAGAAGCTGGTGATAATGGGCTTTAAGCCTTACAAACTCCCCAGACCACTGGATTAAAGAATATCCTGTATTCTGTGTAGTCCCTGAAGCACACTTTAATGGTTCTGCTGAAAGGGTATCAATCATACAGAAACCGTTCCACAAAGTTACAGTGAGGCACTCCAAGATGGTTAAATGTTTGCATTTTCTTTAATGCAACACAGTTGTAAAACTGTACCTAGGAAGACTAAAAGTTAGAATCTTGGCAGCAAAAATTATGCAATCCATGTTTTGCTTTCTTTTTAATTTCTGTAAATTTGGACTATTAAGTTTTATGGAGTTATCTTTTTTTTTCCCCCAGATGTTTGTATTTCAGCACTTTTTTTCCTATGCCTTTCTATTCACAGGTGGGAATTGGAAAACAGGTATGATTTTCTTGTCATTTATAGGTGTGATATTTTTGAGTTTCTTTACCCCAGACCCAATCATTCATGCTGGTTATCCCTGTATACTTTCAATCTGGAAATTTGCTTTTGGTTACCCATGAGAAAATTTGTATGTTTTTGTAGAAAACATGGTTAGATATTTTCTTCAAGGAACTTCCTTGACTGAGAAAGTTAGTATTTTCTACATATCATTACGAATAATAAAGCAGTTTAGTACAATTGTAATTTAAAAAAGGAATGCTATTTACTCTTTCAATCCCTCCAGAAGCCTTTTCTGCAGTTCAATTCATAGGCTACTCAATTCAAAATAGCCTAACTGGTGACAGTGAACTGATATCACAATCATGACAGTGAGATTATAATCAGCTATAATCTGTGAGGGAAAGAAATCAACTCTAAATATTTAAAGCTACATATTTTAGGAAAAAAGTTGAAGGGTGCTTATTTTTCTTCTCAAAGGTTTTGCACAATGTATTTGAATAATAGGAGCAGATATAATAGTTTCATTAGTAAAACTCAGAGTTGGGATACCAAGTTGCAATCACTAATAAGGTGTTTTCAGACAGGTTAGCCTTCTAGTTTATTCTACAGTCCTGAGGGGGTTTATCCTTTAAATTCTAAATTCTGTAGATTTTTTAAACATGTAGCTGTCTGCTACCAGTTCTCTCTACTCAACTCATATTTCAAAAAATAAATAAAACAATAATAAATACTACAGCCACTGTAATTCTATAAATTGACATTATGCTGTCAGAGAAACTCTAATCCATAAGGCTATTACACCAAACTGTCTGTTGTTTCTGAGGCCATGAGGTAAATGAAAAAGAACCATGTTCTTTTATGCTACACAGGGAAAATTATAAGTGTTGGCAATAATAATTGAGACTAACGTTTCTTGAAAATATTTTCCTTTATCCAAATTGCAGTGACAAGATTCTATCATTAAAATAAAAACACTGTCCTACGAAATAATATACTAATATTTTTCTATGAATTTAGTTGCTTCAAGCTATTTAGTTCTTCTCAGTCCAGATACACCACCTTGAAGACATCAGAAAGTTTAGGTAAAAAAGTTTTGCAGCAGGACTGTAAAACTAGTCACTATCACAAAGAGTCCACGTACACTCCCTATAGGCTTTTTGGGGTTGAATGTGGTTTTGTTTGTTTGTTTTGATTTGTTTGAGTTTGGTTTTTTTTTTCTCTAATGACAATTTATTTACCTTGTTTCTCTGTTACAATAAATTCAGACTTTAGAGTATAAATCTGAGATAGCTGTAATGTTGTGCAAAATGGGCATAATTTCAATAATTATTATTTTTTATTTTATTATTATTAATTCATTACAATTTTTCTGAATATTTGATATCTGCATCTTTCTTCATTTCTACAATACAATAGAAATATTAATTTAGCACTATATAGAAATTCTTAAATAATTTTATAGGAACTTACTTGTGCATACTTGAAATTACTGTTTTCAGGTTTCATATTTCTAAAGTGCATCAGAGTTAATGTATTTTTCTAAGATACAAATTGTCTTCACCATCTTAGATATCTTAGCTATAACATTTCTCTCTCTCTCTTTTTGATTTGTTTTCTTCCTGAGGCTTCAATACGATCATGTCAGGAAGTGGAAAAATGAGGCAGATATTTTTCAGCTTTTTCCATTTTAAGACCAAGGAAAATTTCTATTATCCAGTGTTCTTAAAACGCACTTTGGAATACAAAAAAATTACTAATTTTTTTCTTTCTAAATGTATTTTTATGGATATTTCCTTCAGATTTTTTTAAATTATGTATTTTTTTAACAGTTTAAAAATCTATTTACAATTACTTGTACAATTCCCAGTATTTAAAATATAACCTTGAAAACAATAACGATGAACTTAATTGATTTCAATTGTAGCTGAGAATTGTGCGTGCTAAGTGTTGGGTAAATGTCATGATCATTTGTAGATAAGATGCTAACCTTCTTTCCTGCCCACCTGTGTGCTTAACATGGTGTCTTTGCTTATCAAAGCTGCAATAGCTTTGGACTTATGGGGTACAGGTACAAATCTCAGCCATTTTTTGGTTCCATGTTAGAATAGGACTTGGTTTTAACAGTCGCTCTCTGTTCCCTGATCTGTGTTGAAAGGAAACAAGTACATGTGTTGCAGGTGGTTATGTGCATGCAGTGCTCCAACGCGTACTTCTTGTAGACATAGAGGGAACCAGGAGCCCAGAGTATGCAGTCACTGACATCCACTAAGTGCAACGTAAGAATCCAAAACCTAGACATAGCACGCTCCTTCCAAAAAGAAATCTGTAGAAGTAATGCAGAGGTAATTAGGAAGAATCCACCTCCAAACGGAAACCCCACATTAACCCTTAAAAAAAAGTTTCTTCATTTATTTAACACTGTAAACAAAAAAAATAAACAAAAATATACAAACATAGGAGATTAAGACTATGCATTTTTTTTCTCATGTTAAGGATAGTAATTTTACTTGTATTCACTTCCCTTATCTGACAGGTGAGAATCAGGAGTAAACTATTTCATATCTGACTGAGAAGCAGGTATATTGGGAAGGCCGAAATTGTGTTTATTCAGTCCATAACTATATTCACAATTTCACCATAATAAGTAATCCAATTACCTATATTCAGGATCTGAATCTGCAAACACTTATGCATATGAACACCATTCCAGTTAATACCCTGAGCAAAATTGCTTCCTTATTTGTGTGTTTTGTGACATATCTGTCTGATCTTCAGCTGCTTTTGCATTGCTGTGTATAAATGTTTCCACTTCAATAGACTTCTGCAAGTTTGTAATTTTCCTTGGTTTGAAGTATGAAGTATATTAAAGAAGGTAATGCATTTTTTAATCTCCAAAATGTTCCTTAAAACAAACAAAATGAAACAAAAACCCCCAAACTTCCTCGTGTTTCATTTTGTATTATCAACAACAGAAAAAAAGACATCTTATCCCACAGCACAGTAATATTAAACATAGCCTGTTGCATAGTTACCAGCAATTACTATGAGATAGTATTAACCTGGAAGCTACCTATTTAGCTGTTTGACCTTTTACCATGTTGAAAAAGAGCTGTACTCCCTGCAATCCTTGTCTTATCTCACCATAAAATTATTAAGAGTCCTTAGAGAAAACTTCCTAAGGACTTCTTGAAGTCCTTTTTGCTGATTTTCTCCTAATACAGGGTTGTGTAGGTCTATTCACACACTTCAAGTGGACCAGAAATGTGGTTTTGCGTTTTGTTTTGTTCTCTATTCTCATTCTGCTCTTTTATCTGCCTAACTTTATATTGCTTCAATCAACTTCATAAATATTTATTTGGGACCCATTGGTTTGTAATTCCCTGAATCATCTCAAGTACCTTGGTAATAAAATAGCTACATTGTTTGAACCTACAGTTTCTTTGTCTACTGTCATAACTGTGTGACTGATTGTACATCTTTGTTAGTAACTAAGCCATTTCATTTCAAGTACCCTCAAAAAACTCTCAGGTGAGAACCATCTGCTTCTTCGAATGTTTGCTCCTTAATATATCACTTTGAGCTCCATCTGACTTCTCATTATCTGTCAACTACTCATCTTCATTACCTGAAGAGAGCAGTCCCAAATCACATATCTTCTCAACTTCCCCATGCTGGAAGTTGACACAAATCAATCATTTAACACCCTTGCAAGATGCTTCTCCTTAATTTCCCCCTTTTCTCTTAGTTAATGCAAATGATTCAGAGATGAGTTTTCTTCCCTAAACTGATGCAGACAAATTAGTTTAAATTTATTTTTTGATAATAATATTCAGCTTCCCTTTGTGCTCTCTTTATTCCTTCTTTATATTCCAATATTTAAAGCTGTGTCCATTTTTGGTTAATATCAATTTTGAGTCAATATGCATGACTAAGCACCCAGAGACTGAACTTCAAATAGAAGAGAAATATCTACTCTCAGATGGCTATATTTTACTTTCTACAAAAATCCCACTGAGGAGCTTTGGCAGAGTATCTCTCCAAAGCAATTACAAATCTTTATGTGCTACATATAATATGGTGACAGATCTCTATTAATAAAGAGAAAAAGGAATAATTTTACTTCTTTGTCCTTTGGGGTCCAGAAACAACACCATAAACAACAAAATTGAACTAGCAAACTGTAAAGGTTTTTTTCAACATCCATAACTACATAGTGGAAAATCAAGCTTGCCACACATCTCACTTTTTGCCACATTTCTCACTTAAAACAAATACTCTTTGTTAACACATATCTAACAAAATTTACACCTCTGGCTAAAACCCCTGATCTATTATATAATTTTTTTGTTTTAGTCACAAATAACACAATGTCAACCTTTTAAATGAAGAAAATATTGTCCCATATAATAAATTCCATCTGTTTGGATCTCAAAATTCCATAACCTTTAGCATGCTGAACTACTTTAGCAGGTGTCCTGAGCATAAATATAACAAGAAGATACGCTAGAAATTTCCTGGGTTGAAATTATTTGCATTTGTCAGAAAGAACAGGATGTTGGACATAGTCTGAAAGGAAATAGTCTTTTTAAATGTGGAGTTCTTTTTAATTAGATTTCTGCCTTCATAGATTCTTTTCAATGGTTTCAGATAATGCAATGGCTGTTACAGTTTGTGTGTTTGTACGTTTATTCTAGACTTTACACTCTACATAGTGACTCCTAAGTTATTCCAGCTGCCTATTTGTAATTCCTAGTTTTTTTCCATCTCCGTGAGCTTTCTCATGTCCAAAGTTTTATTTGTCGAATTGTTTATATCAGGAACATGAAGACATATTCCTAATTGTATGGAACACTATTTTAATGTTGCAAGACAAATGCATTGTGACTTTTTTTCCCATTAACTAATGATACATATTTTTTCACAAGAACATAGGCAATGTTTGGTTTGGGTTGGTTGGTTGGTTTTGTATTTTGCACCTCCTCTCTCCCCCTTCTTCCCCCCAAGGTCCACTGTTTAGTTGTCAGTCCTGGGTGATAAATCATTCAGAAGACTTCTAGTCACTAGGGAGAGTCTTCCGTGTTGGCTATTACCTCTAAGAAGGACATTTTGGATAAAAATGAAAGCAAGACAGTGCAAGTCATTTTCCCAAGAAAATCAGCCATCTTTTCTAAGCAGTCTTCTCTGCATTATTATTATGAAACATTTGGAATACAGAAACTGTTTAGCTAAATATTGAGGAATTGCACAGTGCTTTCCACATTCTAAATCTTAATACTATCTCTTAACTGATGCATTATGAACTATTGAAGACTAGGTTTGCTTGCTTATCCAAAATAAATTGTAATCACTCAGATTTGCTGTGTTCTGAATATCCTGATGTTCCAAATTTAATTACTTTATGGCTTTATGACCTTTTACCAAGACTTTTAAAGTCCAATATAAAATCTGAAAATGTTAATAATATATAAAATTATTAAATTTTCTTAAATTCTTCACTACTAATGACCTCTACTGTTTTTCACTAAGTTTCTTTTTGTCACCAGTTCAAAAATCAAAGCAAAATCAGTACATTGTGTCTCTTCAGATAAGAATGATAAAAACATTGGACTATGTTGGAGATAAGTGCATTTTTTGTGTTAAAAGAGACAATCAACAGAGTCCCTCTGTTGCTATGGATTCAGAGCCTCAACTGCAGGTGTCCAGAGCCACTCAGGATTTCTGATGGAAGACAACCCAGGTCTGAGAAATCCACATATAGCTGGGGGAAATGACGAAATTCTTACGCGAGATACGTATCTTTCTGGAGGCCAGAAAAAGATTTCTTAAAACATCTCAAATGACAACATACATTTACATTTAGGTGACTGTATCATATCCCTGTTACATAATAAATGTTCATGACCAAGATTTTACTCATTGTTTAAGAGAAGAGGCTGAAAATACACACATATCTAGCTAAGAAAACCAGCAAGTAAATTAGCTAATAGGGCCAAAAATTATTTCCTACAAAGGAAATTTACTTCTGAAGGCAACCAACTAACAAGTATATAAGAATTCAACAAAATAGTAAACCAAGTAGAACACATACAGGTCTGTATCCAGACAAGAATACCTTATAAAGTATTTAAAAAAAAATAAATAAATAAAAGCAGAAATGCTGAGATACAGTATTTCCAAGTGTCATCGTGAAAACACTAGAAAGGAAAGATATGCCTAAGTCCTTCAAGTCCCTTCATGAGCACATGATGAATCACTTTTCAGTAATTGTCTTAAACCAGGTGGACATTATGTGATCAAAATAGTTAATTTTGCGGGTGTGATGCTCTCAGCTGCACTTTTGGTCAATTTGATGCATAGCTGGGTGTATATAACTCTCTCCTTTTCACTTTCGGATAATAGATTTATTCTGTGAAAGCTGTGAAGTTGATGTAATGTATTCTGTAGAGAATTAACACTTTTGGGAGGGGAATAATTATGATGCTGTCTATGTTCTCCTTCAGTAGCCTATGTATATGACAAAATAGAGCATATGAGTTCTTTTACAAGCTACTATGAACATCTGTCCATAAGGGATTCTGTGTTGCATTTACATCTTCTAGACTCCTATGCAAATAGACGGTTTTTCTCCTTTCTTCCATTCCTCACTGTGCCATATCTGATAGTTCTCCAGTCTCCGGTAACTACAGTTCCCTCACACTTCAATGACTGAAAAAGTAGTTCTAGGTCTTACCCTGTAGAGCTTGCATCACTTCAACAGTTCTACTCCGGTGTATTATGAGCATAATTTTGCAGTACTTACTCGGGAAAACTCCTCATTGCCTTAGCTGATTTCTAGCTGCCTGAACCAAAATCAAAATGTGAGCTGAACGTTGGGCTAAATGCATTCTTTTCACCCTTACGTTGTGCTGAAATCACGTATAGTTGTTCTTGTACTAACAGTATTCCTCCAATGAGTTTCAGTATACTTATAGTTCAGTATTTTCTCAATTTCTAAGCAAAAGTAATTAAGTACTGTCTCAAAGTTAGTAAAGATAACATACTTTCAGTAAAAAACAATGTACTGACTACATAAAATCAGATTTTCACGCTATTATATGATATCCTTCAGTCAAAACCAAAAAAGACTAACTACTAAACAAGGTTGAACAGTAGAGAATTATGCTCATATATTTCCTTTCTCATTTCTCTATTGTCTTAGAAATCTCTGCACAGAAAGTGTTGCATGTAAAATTCAAAAGGATGTAGAAATTTTTTGTGACTGATTATTAACTAGCAATAGGACAAGAGGACATAGTCTGAAGCTGCACCAGGGGAGGTTTAGGTTGGAATTCAGGAAGAATTTTTCCACAGAAAGGGGTAGTAGATATTGGAATGGGCTTTCCAGGGAGGTGGTGGAGTCACAGTTCCTGGAGGTGTTTAAGGATTGGAGTGGACTTAGTGTCATGGTCTAGCTGACATGGTGGTGTACAGTCATAGGTTGGACCTGATGATCTCAGAGGTCTTTTTCAACCTAGTTGATTCTGTGATTCTGTAAATCATTTTAATATCCTTGATTCTAGTCAATGTATATTGCACAAGAAAAGAATTTAGATGAAAGAAATTCAGACATTATAATTCAATGAAGTCATCTTTCTAATAAATATCAAAAAAATATATACTACTATTGTTACTATAAAATTACAGATGCAGAGTCAACACTACAAAATAGTATATACCGAAGAACTATTTTTTCCTCCTTTTTTTCTTTACAGAATATCAGACTAATATGATAACCTTGTGGCTTCCCTATTCCCTCCTAGCCAAAATATACTTCATGTCTCTAGCTCTCTGTCCATCTAAATTTCTTTCTTCCTCCTTATAATCTTTGAAATCTTCCATTGCACTTAAATGCAACTTTCGTCTGCATAAGGACAACAGAAAGAACTGGTAATGACATGTGTACCCAGAAGCAATCAAGTATACAACTTATTAACTGAGTCATGCCAAAATGTCAAGTCTACTTTATCTCTTTCTAACATAAAAGGCTCTTCAATTAATTTGCTTGTTACAGACATTCGGAATTGGTATTGCTATTCTTTGATGTGAATCAGGAAGCAGTCAAATCTCATCTGCACATTTGAGTGATACTTAGCTAAAACCTCTAGTTATTGTAAGCTTTTAAACCGTGCATTTTTCTTTCAAAATTTTGCTTCAAAGCAATGGCTTAATTTAGAAGGGGGCATAGGTAGTATTTCAGTCTGGGGCTAAGTCTCAGACATGGTCTTGATCAGATCATAAAACTTCAGCTTCACTTGCTACCTAAACTGGCAAATATCTAAATTGCCAGAGCTTCTGTTTCCCTTGTGGTTTTGTTGGAGTTTTTTTTCCCCTAATATGCCATGTTTCTGCTTCTGGACAAGCTAATGATCCGCTAAGTAGCTTCCAAACACAGCAAGACTTAGAAACTCACTATTCTTATTCTAAGTCAGTCTATAATACCTACCCAAAGTAAGTTTTCAATATCTAACTCACATAAAGGCCAAAGACAAGACAGCACTCCTCTTAATAGTCTAGTAAGTAGATGATGACATCAGGTATATATGAAAAAATAAATTAGAATTTATGTGCTCTAGCTATATGCATCCAGTACTTACCAGGAGCTAGTCACTGGAAGATTAGCTCCATTTATAACCAGTAGAGTTCTCTTCATTTTTAGTAAGCAATTAATCTGATTCAGTTTACATGATCTTCTTTGAATTAATGAAAATTGCTCCTTTGGAATGATTATGAGGGGATGATGTGTACTAAAGCCCACTGTCTAATGGCCCTGTAAACAGCAGTCCAAAGTGAGATCCTTTTAAGTTCTCAATTCCCAGAAGATAAGGGGGTTGTCTCAAGCATGGATAACCAGATGGCTGCAAAGTCAACCAAGGACTGTTAGTAATAACATACAAGAATTGTTGGTAGAAACCAAAGACTATTTTATTAACACGCTGTGAGAAAAAACAAGTTTTGGCTGGAGAAGGGCTGATAGGTGGAAATAGGGCAGCACTTTTCAATGAGAAAGAACCATAATGCAGAACAGTGCAAGCACGGGAATAATTGGCAGGAAGTGGACATAGACTATAAGGTGGGATTGGGACCAGCAAAGACCCCCAAATGCCTCTGACCCATTTCCAGAAAGGTATAAAAGAAAGGACTGCATACAGTAACCAGTTAACATAGAAAGCAGGAAACCTGTCCATAAAAAAGGTATCCCCCTAGACCCGGGTGGTGTCCACAAATCCTGGACATCTCATCAGCCAGACCAACACAGTTGGATTGCTGTTTATCAGCTTGATTGACATAGAAAGCAAGATCAGCATCCCCTCATCTGGGTTGGCACTGAAACCAGTTTCGGCGTCCCATTAGCTGGATTAATGCTGAAGCTGGGGCTGGTGATTCCCTTTTTCCTCTCTCTTTATCTCTCTCTTTTCCTCTCTCTTTTCCTTTCTTTAATTCACCTCTCCATTTTCAATTAACCTCTTTAATTTCTCTTTTCCCTTCCACCCTACCTTTTGTCCAAAGCCCGCTGCCATGTGTTTAATTTCTCTTTTCCATTTCTCCCTACCTCTTTATCCAAAACCCACTGCTGTGTGCCTATATAGTAGGTTAGGGAGTAACAATTTTCATGCCAAGTGTGTAATTTACTACTAAAACTCTCATTGTTTGCAGACCCTCTGACTTTTGTTGTTCTTTTAGACTAATGATCATTTTCAAATCTTAAGTGTTTCTTTCTCCTTACGGGAGAGTCATCACACACTGATTTCTAAAGAGAGGTGTAGAGGTCTATCTTGCTTTTAGAAATAAAAGAGCATAACAAGGGCCAACATATTTCACCCGTAGGTTTTTTTGTTCTCTGCCTTCTTTAGAACAACTGAGAAAGACATCTAACCAATTTTGCAGATGATCTGTTCAGCATTAGTCTCTAAGGTACTATGAGTTAAATGTCTTCTAATTAAGTTGTGAAACACTTCTCTAAAGAAAGAAAACTGGGTAAAATTGGAGTGGTCTTGCTAAATAAGATAAAAATATAAATAAGATAATAAAATAAAAAGATAAAGTATGAGTGGTCCTATATCTGATAATTTAGATAACAACCAGTGGAAGATCTGGACTAATTTCCTTGCTTTGCTGTTCTGCATATATTCTAGTGGAACAGTTTCAAGAGAAGCCATAGTTTCTCTTGAATATTCTCTTGAATAAAAATATTTTATTAGAATCTCTGTTCTAAACATGGTAATCAAAATATATGCTTTTATTTCTGCTGTTCCACATGACTAATTTTTGTTCTAATCAATAGATTTCAGCCTTTTGCTTTCAGGAGTCTAGGAAAGAAGTCCAGCTCAAGAATGCAATCAGAGGAATCCCCACTCCTGCTAATAATTAGAAGCCTACTGCTGTAAGGAAGTAGAGAGTAAGTCCTTCCCTTCCCTTTGGCAACTTATTGCCTCCAACTTCCCATTGTTTAACTTAATAATTTCTGTGAAATTGGCAGGAAAGTTTACTTGGGCATGAGTTGGCACCATGCAGAAGCATTGAGTACCTCCTTGGAGTCCTGCATTAAGTCCTGAAGAGACATGGAACTTATTTGGGTTTTTCCACCACACTGAGTTATCAGTGTACACAAGAAGTGTTAGGAGCTTAATTTCTCCTTGTTTAGATAAGCATTGATCCTTGGCAGCTTACTACTTGAACAGTGTACAACTTGGGTCGTAGAATTCATAAAGCCAAAATATGCCCAAGAATTAGGCACTGACATGTCTAAAACCTTTTATGGAATTAAATCAAGTAATTTGAAACCGCTTTGATAAGTTGTATCTATGAAGAGAAACACCTTGCAGCTTAATGACGTATCAGGGGAGACGGGAAGATTAATTTATTTTTTTCAAAAAAGTACAAAGTGCAATTGAGAAAAGGGTGGGAGGTCTTTCAACCCTATTTTATTTATGGCTTTTGTCAAAAAACAACTCTATCTATCAGAGGGTCATGCCTCAAAGCACAAGTAAAAATTTCATTAACGGGCTTACTGTGATGTCTATTACGATCTGCATCATACAGAAGAGATGAAAATAGAAAAGGTTCAAACTGAGGCTAAAGAAAAACAGACTTTGCTTTGGCTAGGACTAAACAAAGATACTGCTTTAACTTACCTTTTTGAGACTTGATTTGATAAATTTGATTTAAGCAAATACATCCATAAACTCTAAACAGTTTATTTTATGACTACTCAAATAAAATATTGTAATATAGCAGCCTGTCCTTGCAAGTTTCAAGGTTACCTACAACAGATTACAGCTGTCAAGTCTCATGATGCTTATTAAGGTTTCCTTAAGGTTTCCTATGAAACCCTCAGCCTTTTCCTTTGACATTTCCTGTTCTGCATGGTTGAATGTACTTATAAACCACATATTGCTTTGAAGGTAGTCTAAGTAGTGTTCAGGTTAAATTACTTGCTAACAAGTTACGTTTATTGGATTGTCTTTGTTTGCACCACAAAAGAATATTGTTATCCTTGGTGGTTTCAACAGTTTTCCTTCAAGTAACTCATGTATAAGCATATTAATTATTTTCTTCTTAATAGGAATACTCAGAAATTGTTTTCTGGATGCTAATAATGTTGTTAATTAATTAGCTTTTACACATTAGTGAAGTATGTAATAAAATTAGTTTAAATTATTTTTTCATTGAATAGGGAAACAATATTTCAAGGCACATTTTCCCTAGCCATTTTGTAAGAAGATATCTATAGGGATAATAATAAATTTCTATTCAGAATTTTGCAGAGAATGGAATAAAGTAAACAATCAGAAAAAGAAATGGGGAAAAAATAGCTACACATAAGCAAAACAATAAGACCATTATTACATATTGCAGATGTATAGAATTATATCCACTATTATTTTTAAAACCATATTTAGAGTTGTCTCACTTTACTCTTGGCTGAATATTTTTGTGACTTTTCCCTCTTACATATAATGAAATCTTTAAGCCAGTAGAACTGTGTAACTTATGTACTAATTTTTTTAAAAATAAAAAAATTACCTAGGAATTTTCCATAGAATACTGTAACTGGAACTCTTGAATAGCTATATAAACTAAATAAATCAATAGAATTTATGCTCCTAAGACAGACAGAGTATCCCAGTGCAGATCCTCAACTGCTGTGAACTTAACTTCTGTATTTGATAGTTGGATGGCAATTTGCTTGAATTGGGCATCAGACCCCTCCTTGGTTAATTTTCCTGTTATAGAAGCATGTGATCTGACTTGCAGTATAATGAAAATATGGAGATATTTCTGTTAAGCATTAACATTACTTGTTCTCAGTGGCAACTGTATACTAAATGGGTTGTTAATGTAGCAAATGAAAAACAACGTATTTGTTGATTTCATAAAGCTTTATACTATATGCAACACTTTTGTATAACTTTTATAACCCTCCACATCTTTGCAAGAGTCCAGTTGGCTGACGTTAAAAGAATGCATAAATTTTCTACATTGCTTCCCCTAGACTGTGTGGCAAGAGTTCAATATTTGCAGCGGACTCTATTTAGTAGACAATAATTCAGAATGGAAAATTACACAATACATACAGGTTGGCACAGTTTACCATAATTGACAGTTTGCTGAGGAACATCCCAGATGAATTAGCTTACACAGGGAATAGCTGTCTATCTGAAGGTTAGACTAAGGGCACCTATAAAACCTTGATATGCAAAGGTACAGCAACTTTGTGGGGAGATTACCTCTCTCCTGACCTCATTGCAATAAATAGAGAGCCTCCTATATTCATTTTCTGGGCACTTAAGTAGCATAAAAATACAAACAACAAAATATAAATGCTCCTTTTATTGGGATATAAAACTATCCTGTGAGATATTAAAGCACTCATAACACATTTATAATGTTTCTAAAAATGCTAAAGTATTATTCAGAATTTGACAGCTAGATAGTGCAGCAACAGCAGCAAGTGAATCACACATAGCACCTCTTGTTCTACGTTTATCTTAAGAATATATGTCCCCTGTTCATATATGAACCTTACTGCAGTAATATTTTTTTGTCTTTTGACAGTGTATAAAAATGGTGAAAAGAAACATAAAAATCTGAGAAACATAGCAAGTGTTATAATTTTGAAATATGTTGTTGTATTTCATCTAAGGAGAGTAGAGAGGAACCTTGGGCCAAGGTTTAACAGCAGTTTACAGAGAAACCTGCTGTTAAAATGAATATGTCAGGAATTATTCAGACTACATTTTTACAGAAATACTTAGCCTGAGATATGTGATAAATACATAAACATTAGATCTGGATGAATTAAAAGCTAAATCTTTTTGGTGCTGTTTTAATTTTTTTGACAATATTCCTAATTTCAGAATGTTCAGTATGGAATTCCAAGTATTTATTTTCAGAAAAAAATCACTAGAAAGTTTCAACTATGAGCTGAATGAAACCCCTTATTAGAAGTCTTTTTATTTAAAAGAGAGAAATCTACTTCAGAGTCTTTCTTTTCCGAATAGAACAGTAGTTCAAGAGGGGTAAAAGACATTATTGAAAAAGTCTTAGTTAATATTGGTTGCTTACTTTGAAATTCACAGTTGTCTGACATGTTTGAACATAACTTGTCTAAATACAGACAAATTAAATAAATCTCCTTGATAAAGACAAAGGGAGTGAGAACAAATTCAGGGAATATTAAGTAACTGCTCATAACTTTGTATAATTAAATTCTTCAGTTGTTTTAAAAGATTTAGTATTCTTTTTTTTTTTCCATCATTGGTTTATATATCATGTAATGTCAGGGATCAGATCCATAATTAAAATTCTTAACCAAAAATAAAACACAGTGCTTAAATGGAAGATGAAAATTCCCCAAAAAAAGATAAAAAGAAACATTATAGAGATAAGTCCATGCCTTCTTTATGAGTTCAACATAAATTAAGTGTTCAGTCTTCTGAAGTGAATGGCACAACTTGCAAAGATATCAGTAAGACAAGATCTTCACTGTCTGACTTGTACTGAATAGTCAGTTTGGCAGTACTTAAAACTTTGATGCAATTACCAGAACGTGTCAGTGCAACTGGCACGTTAAAAAAAAAAAAAGTCTTTGTACTTTCACTATACCAAAATATTTAAATCAGTTCTCATAAATACTTTTCCAGATGGATTATCATAAAGTAGCAACAAAGGCTTCCCTACTACATTAATAGAAACTTATTTAATAACTCAAAATCTGTTTTCTAATAGGAAAATTATTTTCTAATGGACAAAAAAAGGATACGTGTAATCACTGCCACCAGAAAACCTGCAAAAACTCAAAAAAAATATGAATAGAAATATTTATATGTATATGTCAGTGTTGTGTTTCTAGTGCAGAAGAGAGAAATAGCAAAACATGTTTTAAATATATGACAATGTGTTATGTAGCAAGTTTTGCTTGAACTAACTTAAAATGCTGAATTTCAGATATAAATTTCCAGTACATGGGACCAGCAAATCATTTAGGAAGTGCTTTTTTGAGTTTGCGTGCGTGGAGAGGGAAATTCAGAGGGATCTTATTTCCAAATTATTTCAGAAATTAAAAAAAAAAGGGAGAATTGATAGCTACATATCATCCAAAGAACTCTTCTAATCTAAATTATTTTTGAAATCTTTGGTTCTATGAAAATAATTGCCATGTAAAATAAATATTTAATAGCTCCTATACTACTCAGTTTCATGGAGTCTTAATGTCTGGTTTTGGAAAAATTTGTTTACGTGAGTCATTCCTTCTTAGTTATTAGTTATCACACCAGGAGCTATCCTGGAGCAAAGCCCTTGTGAAGTATTAGGACAAAATCAATAGCTGAGGACATTTCCTGCATTGCAAGATTACCCAAAGATGTCTTAAGAGATCCAAGGACTAATTCATTCACCCTCTGCTGTGGGAATATAATCAGTTACTCATAATTGCTGCTCTTATGAAATTTTCCTCTCATACGGAATTCCTGACTCAGCTGTAGTATTTATTCAACAGAAGGATAAGTAGTAAGTTAATCAGCTCTCTCCAGAATTCTCTAAAGCAATTACATAATTGTTTGACATAGTTGATATCTCATGCAAACAGAGGTGCTCAGTTCCAGACAATCAAGGCAAACTTTGAGATTCTCTCTGTTATAGGTGCTTTCACCGCACCACATATTTCTAGTTGAAGGCTTGAAGAGAACAATCAGGAATACCTGCAGGAAGAATTAAGAAAAATCCAGATCGATCAAATGCATCTGAATAACTGTAGGGACATCTGTTAAAGCAGCCGTGCTTATCTGCAATTGACTTTTCTTTCTGAGATTTGAAGCAGCTCTGAAGCTGTGGTGTGGGTTGTTTTTTTTTCGTTGTTTCTTGGATTTTGTTTTTTGGGCTGTTTTTTGCAGGTATTCTTGTCGTTAGTGGTGTTCCAATAACTCTGGAAGGAGCATACTGGAGCTGATGAGAATGTGCCTGCCTTACCACATGCTTCAGAACTCAAGGGCCTCTGGCTTAAAGAAATAGTCTGCTTCATATTATGACATATTACTCTTTTTATATTTACAAGTTTGAGAGGAAGTTTTTATTTTCTTTTTCAAAGTTACTTGCCTGTGGCAATAAGCTTAGAAAACATAGTTGTATCAAACAGGAAAATAGCTGCAGACCACAAGAGATTTCAAAGTCAGCTGTGTAAACCATAAACCAGAGCACTCTCTGCTTTTAAATACCAGACTCATAGCGGAATCTATAATTTTCCTTATTTTCTTTAGTTATATTCCTGTAGCTACCTTATTCCCATTTTAATTTAAACGTCCAGACTCCTAACAATCATTTAAAAAACTCAGCTAAGAACCTCTAGGAAAAACATGATAGTTTAATGTACATATAGGCATTGAGATCTCCCTTCTAGGCAATGTGGCTGAATGGCAATTATCTCCGCTCGAGCTGGGACTCCACTCAGGGTTGCACTTCGGGGCAGAGAGATCTTTTACCAATGGCAGATTATTGGATGAGCCCAATTTCTGAATGGATTTTAGGATGAATAATTCCTGAATTGCTGCTGGATTGCACACCACATTACTCTCTCCTTGAGCAAGGAGACCTCTAAATGTTAGAGTTTCCTTAACTGAGACTAAGAAATCCTTAACAGAGAGACCCCTTGCTTGCAACAGATCTTCAGGAAGTGAATGATAGCATGCTGAATTAATACTAATGAAATTAATACTCAATATTAATTATTATAAATTTTGTATAGATAATTCCATTAGACATAAACTGTTGTTCAAATCGGAGACTAAGATTGGGACCTAAGATTAGCTGCACCTTAGCTCCATTGTTTTAGAAAGCAAAGGCTTCTACTCTGAACCTCATTGATTCAACACGGAGGATAAGACTGGAACTAAACTCCATCAGGAGTTTAGAAAACAGTGGAGTCCCCTCTGAAGCTCAGGACTCAACAGAAATGTATCTTTTACCCTTTTTCATCTCCAGTATCTGTGCTAATCATTCTAGTTCAATTCTAACCCAATTTTCCTCTGTATGTTTCTTCCATATAGTAATATGTTTCTTCATGTAGTAAGTCATAAAGCGAACTTTTGTCAAATCGCACTTTGGCATCATATTAAGACTGCTTTTGCTAGTACCTTTGATGGTGCTCTTTTAAGCAATCTAAATCACTCATCGCTGACAAACTGGCATAGTCATTAAGATCCTAAATTAGGATTCATGACAAGAACTAGAAGAACTAGAGGTATCACAGGTATATAAATCTGAATTTTGATGTATTTCCTTTGCATACAATTCATCTTCCTTTAAAACTCAGAGTCAGAACCCATCACCTACCTCTCTGTACTTCTGCAGTCCACCATAACCCTCCACGTTTCACAACAGGGCTATGAAATTGCCTTTCATTTACCAACTTTTTTTGTTTAGTGGAAATATTTTAACTGAATGTCATTCTGCAGGACTTAGAGTCAGTATGCTCTGACCTGCCAAAATAATCTGTATTTGACAAATACAGACTCACAAATCAAATTGTCACTAGAAGTTAAAAAAAAAAAAAAAAGTACTTGGGCAGGAAAAGCTAAAGACATAGATGATATCCTTCCTTTCTTTCAGTGAAGAACCTCAGTTCATAGATCCTGAAAAAGACGTAGCTAGCACTGAACGAAACAAGTTCAGCATCTAACTTCAACCTTAGGTCTGTTGTGTGTGAGGTTTATTAGGATACTATAGTTATACAGTTGCCTGGAAAAAAGAAATCTTTTGATACTCGTTGAAGTGGCCTGAGGCCACAGGTATGTAATGGATGGAGTTGATGCATTATTAACTGAACAGAAGGTGAAAATAAATCAGAAGTCCAGCACAAGTGCACTTTGGAATTTTTATTACACAGCAATGCACATGTTGTAGTAAAAATGACAGCTTAAACTTCACAGTGGTGGTTTTATTTGTTGCTAGGTTGGGGATTTTTTCACTTTTGTTCTGTTAACGCTAGGTTATTACACCCAAAAACTAATATGAGTGGAATGTCTTCCAAATGTATGTTGAACAATAGGTTGAACTAAAAATGGAAAACATATAAGGCAGACTTTACATAGCACTATAACACCACCACTGATGTTGCTATTGATATTGCTTCAAGATTTACTTACTAAGTAGCTGAGTATGAAGATAACAAGGAAGACTTCATATATAATTATTAATTAAATACCTAAGAGCTTTTTTTATGTCTTAATATATTTCCAATTTTAAAATTCTCTTCTGATGTGAAGCTTTCCATATTTACATAAAACTTGGATTAATAATTGCTATTGTATCACCTGATAATTAATTTACCATTTTCTGAGGTTTACTATTAATCAGCTCTTAATTCATGTAATGTACTATGTCATTGTGTCGTGACTGACATTACAATACTGGGAGAAAGACCAAAAGTACAAAAAAAATTACAGTTAAAGCAAAAGCAGTTATTGGAATTAATCTCAAAGTTTAACCAACCTCTGATGTAGAAAATGAAATATGAAAAGAAATCTTAGACAAAAATTACTTCAGATTCTCTTTTTCAACCAGTACAAGCTCATGTGCACTCAGAAGTTTAAGGTCACTTAGGCACCCCAGTGAGTCTGACAATTCAGACGTCAGTATTTGAATATAGCATCTTATCCAGTAAGTCACCACTCAGAGCTTTCAGAAGCACTCATGGGTTGAATATATACGTGGATGTTTACACTTCCTGAAAATCTTTACCTCGTGAGACAAAAATGGAGCTTTGTGCTTTTGCCAGGGGAAGGATGACCGGTGATGGGATGTAGGGAATTTTATCCTGAGTGTGCCTTTAATTTGAAATATGTGGGAGGTAAGCAGGACATTTTTATGGTCAGAAACAGACTCTGAAGAACAAAGAAAGTAGGAAGGCAGCAAAAGAGCTTCCTAGAATGAGGCAAGTTTGTGTCTTCTCAATCATTCAAACTTAAACCAGATATCATTCTTCCCTGGAGAAAAATCCTGATCTGAGGGGAAAATTTACTATTGACTTCAGGTTTAAGCAGATAATTTCAGATTAATTACAGCATTCTTTTCCTAATTTGTGAAATACCTCTACTGAAGAAGTTTAGATTTTTGTTTCTGAGTTACTAAAAATAAAAGATAGATTAGGAACGTGCAAAAAAACCCTGAATGACTCGATTGCCAAAAGAACTTAAAACCTCTTAGGTTAGAGCTAGCACCTGATTTTCTACAGACTGCCTCAGAACTTGACAAAGAATATTATTTGAAGGAGAAAAAACATCTGAGACAGACCACTGACCTAGTCAATAAAAAATATTAAATTCACTGAACATTTGCATTAGCAGTGCTCAACTGGAGTTGAAGTCTCCATCTTTTCATGTGGGCGTAATGGTCATTGGCCTTTAGTCCTTTGCTGGCACTTCACTCATTGAACACTTAAGTCCAGAAAGAAGGTTTTATATCTGTATTCAACTTTCTATAAGTTAGGGGTCTAAACTATGCAGACACTCATGATAGTTGAGAAACACACAACTTTAAGAACAGAAAAAAGTGCTACAAGCTGTTGAAGAACCAGTAAAGTCACTAACTCCAAAATATATCTAGAGAGAGAGACAGATTTTTAAACAATATCCTCTTTTGGAGTTTCATACTTTTATCAGCTGTCTAAATATTCTGTTGTTTCATTTGTGTTGGTTGGTTTGGGGTTGTTCCTTTTCTTCCCTTTTGTCTCTACAACCCACCATGCATTCTACTCTTCAATGTCAAACTGGTGGAATTTTTTGGTAGTGATGTAAAAAAATTGCAAACCAGTGGTTTTTTATTTTGTAGGACAATCTAGGGATTTGCTGTCTTACATGCTGTTTTAGTACTTTACATGTTTGAGCCTGAGGATGGTTACCTCTACCTGGTAATTGGGCAATGTCCAGTGATGAATTTTTTAAAAGAACTTTCCCACTCTGCAATCACAACCTCTTAGCTAGGAATTGCACTCATCTTAGTCCAGGTACTACATCAAAGGTGATGCTCATTTTGTGTTCTTCAGTTGTCAGAAAATATATGCCACATGGATACATTGTGAGCAGTAACCACGATTGTTTGACTACAAAACTATTATACAATCTAAATTCTTCAGCTTAGATATAACAGTTTTAATTCTAAGCTATTGAATAATTTCATGGCATCCATTCAATCCAATTTGAATCTCACCATTAAGAAACATAAAATATAAGTAGCTACATTTACATATTTGTATATCACAAAGAACAGTGTCCCACAAGTAATTGTTTTCCCCCTTAAGTAACAGCACTACAACGTTCAGATTTTTCAGTCTGGTGAGATTTTTATTAGCTGTGTGTTTTAAATATGTTGCATATTGTGTATACCATCTTCAGTGAAATTTTACAGAATTAAATGGTTATATTTATTGCAGTAAAGTTGTCACTGACTCATAAATTAATGGATAAAAGATTCTCACAGTAAAATAGCAGGAACATCATTAAACTATGGAACTTTTCCCAGTTTTGCATGACATTTTGAGAAATTAAAAGTGTAATTGCTTCAACTTTTTGAATAGGGCTGGCACCAGGTTGAAGCCTACTACAACCTAGTTGTAGTAATTATCCACAATACTCTCTGAGGTTTTCTATTCACTTATACTCTTATATTGTGCATTTAAAAGAAATCACTATGAAATACTATATAGCATATAGAATAGAATTTTGAAAAAGTCTTCAGGGAGTTGGCAAATAGTAATGTGCAAAACCTCCTGCTGTAATCTGTCAGGATTCTGTTCTGTAAAGGGTTGTTGAGGGTAAACTCGATCTCAGTGTCTGTATCATTGATGAAGCTATTGAAAAGCAGCAGTCCCGAGACAGAGCCCTGAACACCATTCATCACTGGCCTCCAATGGCTGTGTCCATCCAGCCAATCCCTTATCCACCAAATAGTCCACCCTTCAAACCTGTGTCTTTCCAATTTGGAGAGAAGGATACCCTGTGGGATTGTGTCAAAAACCTTACACAAATCTAGGTAGATTACATCAGACAGTCTTCCCTTGCCAACCATACAGTATCCTGGGGTGTGAATTTCCAGAGTCCCACAAAGTTATTTTTACCATTTACACAGAAGTATGCAAACACAATTAGTTCACAGGGAAATGCGATATCTTGAACTTAATAGATCTTCAGTCTGTTGCAGTTTGCAATTTTCAGGAATATAAAAAGAATGTGAAATTTTAAGCTCTCAATGGTTTCCTGTGGTTCAGATGACTGTGCAGGCAGTTTTCTGAGAGAAAGATATTTAAAATCTTTGCAGACATCCAGTATCTCTAGTACTCTTTAGTTGTCTTGATAGAAAGACAAAAAAAGTCAAAACAAAATGCAATATTAATATAAACGAACTTTAATATAAATAATTAATAATTAACATTAATAATATTGTAATAATTAATATTAATATAAATCAACTCCAAAATAATGGTTAAATGGGAGAACTTTCTCTTACACTGAAACACAAACATCTGTTGCATAAGAAGTGGGTGGAGGAATAGTATTGAACCTCTTGCTGTTGTTGAGCATGTTCTGATTCACTGACTGAAAGTGGGATTTCTGTACTTTGTCTGCCATATATTAAATTGTTAATCACTCCTTCAGACAGAGATCTCAATTGAATTTGTCAGGAAATCATTCTCCATGTAAAGAGACAAATACGTAGCAGAGAGTTATCTCCAAAGTTTTCCAAGATCGTAACAGAAAAAAGAAAATGTTTATAGACTGGGGAAAAAGAAAAGAAGCTTAGGTCTTGGTGAAAGGGAAGAGTATATCCAGGTTGAATGGTACTTGAGCATGGCTTATATTTTGCTACAGGAGACCTGTTAACTCCTTAGATGAAATCAAATTCAGCAATGACTTTCCTAAACAATGTATTTTTGAAGGAGAATATAGTGGCTGTTGCTTCATTTGTCTTCTGACTGCAACCTTATGTCTCGTCCTAAAAGCATATTCATAGGATTGGATATAAAGCAGAATAATGTTTCTTCCACTGTTGTGAAACATTGCATGAAAACAATGTCAGGCTGTGCTAAGGATGGAAAGACATCTTCAGCTTGGAAATGGTTTGCTTTTTTTCAGGATAAGTTACTCTCTTTAAATTTTAATATAGGCTTTGTATTTAATTATGTAAAACCTTTATAGAGTATGGTGCTTTCCTCTATGTTTCAGGAAAAGCATATCTTTATTTTATATTATTTGTAGTCAAATGATGAAAATGCTCACCATACAGATTTGGGTAATTTTTTCTTAAACTGGTAATTGATTTTTCAATTTTTGTATCAAGCATCATGACATAACTTCCACGAGTAACACATTTCCTTTTAGAAGTTAATGGAATAAGTGTATGAACTGGATTAAATAGGAGAATTCACCTTCATATTATAGTATAATTTTCCACAATATTCATTAACATAACTGAAAGTAGATTACAATTACAATGGTACCTTTCATACAGTTTGAAAAAATGATATTTGTATCACTAACAGAGATATGCATTCAAGTCTCATTTACCTTAACCTGTTCTAGCCTTTTCACAGGTTTTTTTGTGAGTCTTTTTTTCACAAAATAACTCTTTCACTGCTACACTACATTGTGAGGCAGAGTGGGGAACCCCACAATCTATTGTCATTACAGAAAACAATCAAGTTGGTCTATGAATTCGTGATGATATACTTTTCGCCTCGCCTCGCCTCGCCTCGCCTTGCCTCCTCTCCCCTCCCTTCCTCTCCCCTCCCCTCCCCTCCCTTCCTTTCCCCTCCCTCCCCTCGCCTCGCCTAGCCTAACCTTGCCTCGCCCCTTGCTTTACCTCCCTTCCCCCCCACCCCTTGTCTCCATTCCTATGGAAAATAGAAATTTGGGAGACTAGCTACAGATGTAAGGAGAGAGACTCCAAGATCTTGTGGTACAAGACTGAGATCTTGTGGTACAAACACTGAGACTTTATATGCAATTTACACTAAGATTATATCAGTTATACTGCACATATGAATTTTATACAACGCATCGGTCTTTCCTTCTAGATACCAGAGGTTATAGTTTAGATTTTGCTAGTATCTTGTCCATTCATTTTTTACTACGATTAGAGAACTGCTCATTTATCTTCTAGTGACTTTCAGTGAAAAAGGATTGCCTGTCCCATATTTTTTGTGGGTTTTGGAATGTCTCTTGTACCTAATTTTAGGTTTTGTATTAAATTACTCTAGAAAACATATGGAGATACTAATGCATAAACAAAACTCATTAAGTGTCCTTCCTAGATGTTTTATGGAACTCAAAGCAATTTACACCATTACACAAAATAATTAACACAAAAAATATATTAAAAAAATTCATCCCTGTAAGAATCCTATTATTCTACCTATAGATCATGCATTTCTTTAACATAACTGAAATGTTATTTGAATTAATGTTTTCCTTTGTTTTCTTTCCACTTTATCATGGTTTAACCCCAGCTGGCAACTAAGCACCTTATGGCCACTCACTGCCTCCATTATGGAAGGACTGGGGAGAGAATCAGAAGAGTAAAGAAGAAAACTCTCCTTTGAGATAAAAAGCATTTAAACTCTGACATAAAATAAAAATAATATATTGTAGTGAAAAATGAAAATAAAACAGAGAGAGAAATAAAATGCAAAAGAGACAAGTGATGTAAGTGAAAACAAGTGCTCCCCACTGACTGAATGATGACCAGGAGCCAGCAAGCAGTGGGCCCCCATGCCAACATTCTCCCTAGTTTTACTGTTGAGTGTGATGTCACATGATATGGAATATCCCTTTGGTCAGTTGGGGTCAGCTGTCCCATCTGTGTCCCCCCCAATTTCTTGTGCATCCCCAGCCTCCTCACTGGTTGACTGGGGTGGGGTGAGAGGCAGAAAAGGCCTTGACTATGTTTAAGTGCTTCTCAACATTAGCTAGAACATCCCTATGTTTATCAACAGTTTTTATCATAAATCTGAAACACCGTGAATAAAATTAACTTTATCCCAGACAAAACCAGCACATCCTTCTCTTTCTTTTTCTGTTATGACCTCTTGGCATGTATGTACTATTTTTGATGACATAGGATCAAGTAGAAAATGAGATAAACAATGTGACTGAGTTCTAAAACTTTTCTTCAAAATCATACATTTCTAATGTATGAAACATTGCTCACTTGCCAAATATGCTGATTTGATGATCATGAATCATGATGTAGAAGGTGGCTTATGTATGTAAGTAGGAGTTATCATTCTGACCTTGCCAGTGATTCCCTGGTTATTGTTCACTGAGAGTTACTTGCTTTTATATAGAAGTAACTAGAAATAAGAAAGACAGAATAGTTTTGCAAAATGCAAATCCTGATCTGACTATGCAGAATATAATCTTTGTTTTAGTTGGAAAATACTATTTGTACAGACATTTTTAATTCATGCAAATCTCCAAAGAGGAACTCGCTTTCTGGGAATATAGATATCCTTGTGTGAACAACTGTATTTATTCTGGAAATGTCCACCCTGTTGTCTTAGGTGTGCCACAGATCTGTGGTATTTAAGAGGCAGGCAGAAAAGAGGAGTGTGTTTTAAATTCATTGACTTTCTTGGATATGAATAACTACGCAATCATTTTTACAGAGTTGGAAGAACAGAAACAAAAACTAATAGGAACACTAAAAGAAGCAAATAAGTGTTATGGTAATATCTACCTTTTGGCATTTAAAGTGTGTTCAACTACGTGGCATGTGGAAAGACAGTGGCTGAATAAATACGCTTTACATTTCAGGTGGTTCTAAGCAATGCAAAGCAGTTTTCCCAATAACTATGTCCAAAGCACTGCAAGACATGAGTTTAAATTTAGAGGAACTCACTGTCATCTTCATAACTAGGACAATACAAATGAATTTGGTTTTTATTTCTCTCCTGGTGTGTTTTCTTTTGTGCTGTTCTTTATTTTGTTTTATCTCTTTAACATCACAAGGAACATTTACCTTGTTTATTTTTCCCTTTGTCAAGATGCACGTTTATCAGCATGAAATATTTCATAGACCTCGTTCCCCATGCAGCAGAATAGGGAATCAACTGCTCTCGGGGACTTACACTGCAGGTATGTTCACTGTACCTTCCAGAGGAAGGAAATGAGGGACAACCATAACTTCATATGTCAATTTAACGTGTGTCAAAATTCCAACATGTATCAAAAAGTCAGTTTTGCCTGCTTCGACTTGATTCATCAAAAAAAGTAAGGGTAAAGTAGTTCAACAAAAAAAGGAGGTCTTGTGGAATATCTTGTGAAACTGTAGGAATAAAACAATTTAAAAAATGTTAATATACATATGATAATCAACAAACATCTTTACAAGTGCCTGTGAAGAATGCTAAAATTGCTAAAATTGTATTGATAATATTAGCTTTTATGGACTATACTCTGTTCTCTGAATTTCCTCTTTACAAGATAATAATATTGAGTTCATTTCACCTTTTATCTCCAGAGGAACCTATTTGATTCTGGTAATTATAAAACTGTAAAGGCTTCTGATTATTCAAGTATTTATAGCTTCTATGATGGTGTCGCACAATTTGTAATAATTAATTCTTACAGCATTCTTTGAAGAAGGTATTAGTAACTTTGTTCTGATGAGGTGCTGAAGACTTCAGATGGCATAAAAGTAAATACTGGAAGTCTGAAGATAAATAGGTTGACAGATTCTGGGTAGGACAAATACATACAGCAACATGTTCTGTTGTTACTCAAGAAGATGAACAAAATCCCATAAAACAAACAAGTAAAACCCAACAAAACCAAACAAAAAACCCCACACGACTTTCTTTTTCTGGATTAATTATGTTTTTTCTTTCTGAAACTTTCACAGTGTATTGTAACATCGTTAACTCTTCCAGTCCTCACAAAGTTGAATTATTTATGATGGAATGTTACTGGAAAACAATCAAAACCTCCATGAGAGACAAGAAAATACTTTGAAAAATTATGATCTCACTCACAGATGTTGCATTTAGTTGGTCGGAGGTTTGTTTTCTTGTTTTTTTGCTCTTTGTTATTGCTGTAGTTGTTTTCTATAAGTGTATACAGAATATGAATCAATTACTGTTACAATTTGTCACCGTTCACAGGAGCAGAGGTCATGTCAACCAGGATGCATTGAACAGTTAATGACCACACAAGAAACCTGTTATAAAACCAATGAATTTACATTTCATAATCCCCACTTCTCCCTTCACTCTGATCTTCCTGTAGCGTTAAGGTCCTAGCCCTAGGTTTCACCCCTTCATTGCTGCTCTGTCCCTGGAGCCCACCAAGGATGGTTGTAACATTTAACTCCCCAAAACGGGGGATTGCCATGACCCCCTACCTCAAAGTCTTCCATATCATGTCCCTCTCCCAGGCAGCTGTACTTGAGCTGCCTGTGCGTGGCCTGAGAAAGCCCACTGACAGTCCATTGAAATTACCTGAATTCACAGCAGATCCCCTGTGAGATCAGATCTCTCTAAATTGTGAGCACACACTGCACTGGGAAAAAAGGCCTGGAGGGCCTGTGATAAGACCCCTCTGTGGCTGCCCCATACCTGCCCATGGCCAAGGCCCCACTTCAGCTCCATGGGGCCATCATCCTCTTAACAAGTGATGCCGCAGAAGGACCATTCTCCAGTTCACCCGACCCTTCCAAGCCTGAATATGGGCAGGTATCTTTCTAGACTATTTTGTGGGATTTTTTTCCTAAAAATGTTGTTGCTATTTTATAGTAAGAAGCAAAAGCAGAATACACACAGATAGTCTTCACAGAAGGTGAAAGAGCCTTTGTCCTAGTTGAAAACCTATAGGATTTAAAAAGAGATAAGAACAACCTTTTCTCTTATTATTTATGAAAAATAGTTTGTTTCATTATATCTTTGTGAAAACATCAGTCTAATAGTTGTAATGTGAGAATGGCTTGTCATTCACAATGAGAAAAATGAATATTGTGATTTCTGTTCCCCACCTAAGTTGAATGAGATGTCCAGCTACTCACCTCCATCAAATGCAAGATGATTCTACCCATGTAGAGAAGTGCTTTTTAATATTTGAGTAATTTGAAAAAAAAGAGAAAAAGCAATTCTTAAGATAACTATGGAATTTATGTATTTCCATTACTAGAAGAAAATACAAGTCTTTAAAACTTGTGTTTTGGACTTAAATTCCTATTTTTGGTTAAATTTCAGTTTCTGTGACTGAGTTGTGTTCTGAACTTTACTCAAGCATTAAACTTAGGGTTTAGTGCAAATTTTTCTCCCAGGAGCTGTTGTATCCTAAGACATTGTAGTTGGAATACTGAAGAAGACCTTAATATTAAAAACAGAAATATGCATATAAAACTGATAAAAGTCACTTTAAAATAGTAAGTCTTGATCTCTCATAAAACATTATTTTAATTTTTAGAAACCAGAATTATTCTAAATTATTCTACATTTTATTATTAATTGTGAAATTTTAGTATGAATATTAAGTGTGAACATTTAGTGTGTCCATACATATATTTAGTGTTAAACGTATACCCACATATATTTAGTATCAATAACTAAAGTTATTTAGTACTTTTGAAAAAGTATTGTAAATTTTGCAGCAACTTTTACTTATTCAGACAATCTCAGTAGTCTATCTTATAATAGTAAGATCTAGGTTATTTCTGTTAATACCTTCTTTTTTTCTATTGAAAGGGAGTTTTCCTCTCTTTCTGAAATGTGCATGGTTATCCCTTATTTGCAAGTTACTGGAATCTTCTTATACAACTTTATTTTTCCTTTTTATTATTATCATCTTTTATTGTGATTCACTGCTGTGCTCAGGTTAGCATTGCATCAGCAGTTTCTGTGACCAGAAGAGCACTGTTTGTTTTACATATTATCAAATGACTTTGTGATGCTACTGCAGGTGGTCTTTACAAAAGTTTTTCAGATTAATAGTCATCTTATTTTCCTGTTCATTGTGGCTTTGTTAATTTACTATGAAGTGCTGGATCTTTGGAGGCTGTTCAAAGGAATACAACCACAATATTTACATCTTTCCCTTTTTTTACAGCTTTTCAAATATTCCTATTGCTGATTCTTTGTTTTGGTCAATAGTGATTTCATAATACGAGTATATAACCGCATTTACATTTTCTTTGTGTACATCTCTGAAACACGCAGTACAAAAGAGAAATCAGGTCTGAACCTTCAGTTCAGTTACTATCCTGATTTTTTTTTTTAATTCTTGATGCCTTTCCATCTACCCCAGGGGAAAAAAATTCTTGATATCTGCAGAAAGAAAATTTCATTTCATAAGTTAACAAGGGTGTGCTTCTTCAGAGAAGAAGAAAAAAAAAAAAAAAACAAGAAAAAACCCCTCTAAATATTGCAAACACAAAGGTAATTTATTGGTAGCAAGTAGCTGAAGCTGAGTCTCCCTGTGATTATGCAAAATAGAGTCAGAATCAACACCTTATTGATTAGTTGAAAAAAAGAAAGCTGGTAAAACTAAATACAAAGTTCCCTGCAATAATTTAAAAAGTAATTCAAAGTAATCCTCAGATTTCCATTCCTTCACTTTGGGGACTTTCACAGAGTTGTCTAATTGCCCATCCCCTCGTATTGACTACACATTTTCTGCCCTACATAACTCAGTCAGCAGGCTGTCAAAGTTCCTATAGCATCGAGTATGCAAATATGCCACCTTTTCCCCTCTAATTTATAATTCTATATGCTCAACTAGTCATCTTAGTCTTACCTTACGATCAATAAAAACAGAAAAGGTACTTCTGGGGAACAATTAACATATCCTTTTTCAGGCAGTTACTTTAGGATTAATGGAATCACTCCCTAAATGTATCCATACCTATCCCTTGACAGTAATAGTTAAGTGACTATAATGATAGCCTGCGGTGCCTAACTCAGATGTATGTGCGCATTCTAGGCATCTGGAATTAAGAGGTGGATTCCCATTTAAATTCCTAGAGAGTTTGCTGAGAGCTAAAACATGATCTATGAAACAAAAAAACCCAACATCTAACATGGTTGATTTCATTCAGTTTGGAAGTGAAGTTGCCTCATATCTGGTTAGTATTCATACAGCAGTTTGGCTGGTTTTGAGCCAATGATTTATCATAGAATCGTGGAACGGTTTGGGTGGGAAGGCACCTTTAAAGGTCACCTGGTCCAAGCCCCCTGTAATGAACAGGGAAATCTTCAACTAGAAATGTGAATTTCTTCAGCAATAATTCTAGTTTAAGTAGTCTGTAGTAGGCTGTAATTGCTATAGTTCATCTGAAAAGAGATGTATGGGTCACTGAAAGTACAGATAAGTACTGAGCTATATACCTGAAAGTACAGCAATTTATTACCCCCAATACTCACCCCCACCCACTCCTTCCTGGCCTTTTTTTTTAATTTTATTTTATCTTATGGCATTCTGGTACAAAGTAAATGAACAGAAACAAACTTTTACAGAACATATTCAAGTCACATAACTTTCATAACAGTTTCATTTCATTGTTAGCAACTATTAAAATTAAGCCATTCATCAGAAACTTATGTGCTCAAATTCAAATGCTTTTTCAACTGTATTAAAAGGATAATGTTCTGGATATATTTGAAAGGGTCTGGATGTTTTTCCTCATTAAAATACATTTTAAAGTAAATTCATTGTTATCTCAAGAAATTGAAGGGTGAGTATAAATTGTACATGTTTATTTTTATTTCATAGACTTTAGTCAGCATTGATGTTTAAATATAAAGAGAATTAATAATATAGTTTATTTTTCTCCTCATTCTATTTATGCATCTTATAATTGTCTTACAATTGTTTCTCATAAAAACAAAAGAAAACTACATACAAATTGAATTCACTAACATTAGAAATGAACTTCAATTATGTCTGAATCCCTAAGGACTGTTTTCATTACATGCTAAAAGATCAAATTAAACTCCGTACTAGCTCACAGATCTCTTATGAGTGCACAATCTTTATTATATGACAATTAAAACAAATGGATACATGCATTAACTTTAAATACCACCTGTATTGCAAGTCTGTATATACTAAAAAGGGACGTAGGCATGTGTCCCATCTGATATAATGTAGTTGGTTTTGTATTTGCAATAGCTATGCCATTTCAAGCAAACTGTTCTTCATTTCTTCAGGGTTTTCTATAATCATGTATGTACAATGTAACCTTGGAAATTCCATAGATCGATGACAATCACAGTAGCATGCAGGATATAAAGGTCAAAAACAACATAGCTTTTGGTGGCCTTCATTCAGCCTTTGTCAAAGGTCTCATACAGTACAATAAAACAATGATCAGAAATATTTTGCTCGTATGAGAAGTTTAGTTGTTGACACAAATTAATGGGCTTTTGGTCAAAGAAAAATAGTACGTTGTGTTATCTATCCTTGGTAGTAACTTAAGAAGCAGAAAATATTACCAGGAACATAGAAGTAGACATAAAAAGTACATCTATCAATATCATTAGAGACTTTGCTACTATCTGATCTCTGGAATGAAAAATGTTTTTCATCCCTGCGGGAGACATTGGAGTTTGATTTTAGTTTTTGTTTTATCGTGAGTCAAGGGTCTGAAGGACCCTTGTTATATCTCTTCTCAATTTATAGGGAAGTCAATCCAGTGTCATGTTACAATGCATGAGACAGATTATAAACCGTGGTAGTCTTCAACCTGTTGGGATATTAGAAACACTTACTGATTTCTTATCCTATTTTTACTTCAATTCCTTCACCCATTGCCTAATCTCAAAATAAGAGTTAGAGATGGAGTGTAGTCTGGAGAATGGGAAAAGTACTGTAAAATTTGTCTGCTTAATTATATCCACTTACATAGAGAGTTAGACAAGAAGAGTTGGCTAATACTCTAGTTACAGTTTCTCTCTCTCATTGTTTACTCCTTGACGTCTTGCTGTGGTGCTGGACTTTGGGAATATGTGAAGTAGAAGAATGACTCTTCGAGCGTGCTTTTATTCTATGCTGCAATCTACTTGAAAACACATGAAATCCTTATTTCTTCTGACATTTCTCGCTCTTCAGAACCTGACAACAATGATTTCTAGCAATATCAAGATTTATTTTAATTAGATGAAAGAAAATTATTCTCTATCACCACCCTAACAAATAACCCCCCCATCTTCACTCCCAAAACTTCCCACCCCCACTATCACTTTAATACTTATCCAGTTTATCCTTTAAATAGAAAGGTAGGATGATATTCAGGTCTATGTTGGTTGTAACATCAAACAACTTTAGTTTCTATCTTTTGCTGTAAAAAAATCCCAAACTGCGGCTGTGAAGGCTTTTCACAGTGAGAGCCAGAGACCTAGTCAGCTGTTATCTCCATGTAAGCACTACCGAAGATTTTTTGTGCTTTCTTTCTGACATTTCTTGTCTCTTTTCTTGTTCCAGCCTTTTCCACTGCTGTAGACCTGCAAAATCCCTCTCTAGATGATGGCAGAAACTGATAGGTTTTGGTCAAGATGATCTCAAGATTATCCAATGCAGACATCTTTATTTTTTCACCCACCAGTATAAGAAAGAAGAGTGCAAGAGTATGTGGAAGGCAGACCTGACAAAACTCTTACATGAGGACTGACCCATCCTTAAGGACATGCATGTAACCTACTACTCTGAAAAGAGGTGTGAATTGAGGATTATTCAACAGTCAAGAATGAAAGGAAAAGCTTTTTTTCTCCTTTATTTTGGCTGTAGTTTTCTGGTTTATTTATTTTACAAGATTACTTCTTTTAAAAAAAATATTTTTAGCTTTTGGAGTATATCTATGCTGCAACAAAAATACTGCTTTATTTTCTCTTTTAAATTACTACTGTAAGAGATGGAGAAGGAATTGACTGGTTTGAAACAACCAGATGGGAAGTGGTGGGTAAACAGAAGGAGCTCCGTGTAGATGGGATGGTGCACTGCTCCCCCCACCCCCTTGAGCCTGAGTAGCACACAAGCATCTGAAAAATCAGCTGCTGGCCTGCACTGTAGTGTGGGTGTCGACCGCATGGGACCACTAGGAACATGGTATTTCTGTGTAAAACACAGACATAAGACTTTGGTGCTGAAATTAGCATAAGTTAGCCTGGAGGGCCCCAGGGGACTGGAACAGATAAGGGTATGGTGAAATATGTTCTGCATGGCACACTCCACTGCTCTGGTTTAAAAGCTGCTGAGACCACGCTGGATCCTAGGGCGGTGACTGTCTACCCTTCTCTCTTCTTTCTCTCTCTCTTTCTTCTCCTATCTTGTTCTTCTCAAAATATATATTGTAAGCTGGACCAGGGAAAATTTCAGTCAATGACTTGTTAAGTGCCTTGTTGTATCTGGATATGCTAAAGTTTGCTAAGTTAAACTTTGCCAGTTGCCTTATTCCATCAGAATGTTCTAAAATTTGTAAGTAAAAGTTGGTTTTGAAACTCCTGAGAATTTTGTTTATTCTCTCAAGCACTGTCCAGAGTAAATCCAAATACCTTCCCTTCAAACACCGAGCAGAATGAGGCATTATAACTGTCAGGAAAATCCCCTCTAATTATATTCATATTGGTCCAAAGATAATATTTTTTTCCTTTATTTAAATGCTATGATAGTAAATAAATAGAAACACCAATTTTTTCAGAATAATTACACTAATCTATTAAAATCTAAACAAGTACACTACACTGTATTGGTATCCAAAAGAGAAAAAAATAGGCTTTGGCACTTAAGCACTGATGCATTATCTATACTATTAAATTGCTGCACACTGCTATGTTTTGGTGTGGCAACAAATTCCCAGGTAACACACACAGGTGAAACTGTTTATTTGGCTGTACTTGTACTTGTGCTCAGATGTTACTGTCTTTTGCTCACATTGTGATAATCTCCAGCAAACTTAAACAGTCATTTGAGTATAGTTCACAACTTAAGTGCCTGGTCATCACTGTATTTGATAGAAATAAATTTGAAACAGCAATTTCATTTTTACAAAAATGTATATGAACGTGAATGAAATAGTCTAAAAGAATTAGCTCAACCTAGCAGTTAAAAACTTCCAACATGTATGGTCAGTCCTGAGGTGGAGATAATAGAGATAAAACAAAAGTACTAAAATGAATAGTGTGGTACATAGTGCTTTTCAGAAACTAGGCCAATTTCCCTCTGATAGACTTTGACACAACTATAAGCAATAATTTAGTTTCTTGAATTGAAAATGGTTTTTTCTTAATACTGAAAAAGGGAGTACTTAGATTCCTGATCTAAATTAAAAAAAACCTTTATTAAAGTAAGGGGGGGTTAGATTTATATAACTCCTAAACATTTACCTCCATGAATACAACACATTTATCTGCTTGTTACCAGTGACTGCCAATCACGCATTTTAACTTTGTTTTAGTCTGGATTGGAGGAAACACATTGACTAATAGATAATGAAAATGTCACCTCAAATTCTTCATGTGTGTTCATTTCTCTGCACTGCCATTAATTTGTAGTGAGATGTTATTTCTCGAGATTCATTATCGGTTTATTTCTGCTATCAAAATCAGGATTGTTCAAGTATAATGTCTGAAAATGTTTGATTTGAAATTCTAATTGTTATCTAATCTTAATAATCCTAATGAATGTATGGCAAGGCTGTAGTGGTAATGTGGCAGACATGATAATGTATAATTCAACTGGGGAAACAAATTATTCCTTAGACAACATAATGATCCGTGAACTTCTGTTAATTGATGAAGTAATCCTAAGGGAAGCTCCCCAGGTATGAAAAAAATATTTCTGAGTTAGTGAAATCAAGGGGATGCATCTTCCTCACAATCTTTCTTACAGTTATGTAGTTGTATTTATTTTGACAGATAAGAAAGTGTTAAGCAAAATAACAGGTATTGTCTTAACGTCTTAAAATGGTTATTCTTCCACAGTAAAAACCTGTTGCGGGTTATGAAAGAACAATACTAGATTAAAGCTGGTTTTGTAAAAAAAGACAGCCTAGTTTTATTATGCTTTTAGAGTATGCATTTTTAAAACTGTTGTTTCTGATTTTCAAATTAATTTCTATTTTAATGTTTACTATTCAACTACTAACTGACTTCACTACTGCAAAAGAAAATCAAGAACATTGCATATGAATAAAAAAATTAATCGATAACTCAAAAATAAAAGAAAACATAAATTGAACATAAACTCTAATATGAATTTGGGTCTGTTAATGTATTACATCTAGTCCAGTACTAAACACCAGATATTTCAGATGAAGGAGGATTTCTGATATGAGGGATTGCTTGCATCAGAAATAGTGTGACCAGCAGGACTAAGGCAGTGACTGTCCCCCTGTACTTGACACTGTTGAGGCTGCACCTCAGATTCTGTTTTCAGTTTTGGGACTCTCAGTACAAGAAAGACATTGAAGTGCCGAAGCATGTCCAGAGAAGGGGAACAAAGATGGTGAAGGGTCTAGAACACAAGTCCTAATAGGAATGGCTAAGAGACATGGGGTTGTTTAGCCTGAAGAAAAGGAGTCTCGGAGGAACCTTATTGCTCTCTAAAAGGAAGTTACAGTGAGATGAGGGTCAGTATCTTTGCCCAAGCAAGAAGCTGTAAGACAAGAGGAAATGGCTTCAACCTGTACCAGGGGAGGTTTCGATTAGATATTGGGAAAACTTTCTTCACCAAAAGGGTTGTCAAGAATTAGAACACATTGTCCATGCAAGTGGTGGAGTCCCCAGCACAGGAGACAGCTAAAACACGTGTAGATGTGGTGCTTAGAGACATAGTTTAATGGTGGACTTGGCAATATTTTGCCATTGGAACCAACATTAGGGGTCTTGTCCAACCTAAATGGTTCTGTGATTCTGTTCTACAATTTATGTGGGGTGGATGCAAGAACAGAACTGCATCAATTAGTGACATATAGTTTAAAATTTGATTAATATGCAGGATGTGTGTAGTTGGTGGATAGCGATTCCAAACCCCAGATTTCTGTTCTGCAAGACATGCACTTCACACATACCAGTCAGAGTTGCAGTTCCTCCGAATCCAGTTCAGACCAGAAGCATGGATCCAGGCAAGCAGGATGCTCATAGACTGTAAAACCTGTCAATTCCTAGCAGTGATCCATCAGAGTGGGTCTGCAGTGGGCTTACACCTCTGCATGGCATTGGGCAACCATGGACGTGGTCCCTTCCACTTCTAATGTGATGTTTTTTTAACTACTTACTTCCATATGTCGAATTGTCAACAAAAGCCATTACAAATGTAGAGATGTCCTCAGAGATCTGCTATGCCTATTGGATTCATGTACTGTATTTATATCTTGGTAATTTGACACGTATTATATTACTGGTGCACTAAAAACTTTTGGAATATTGAGCATATTCTTGCTACTCACTACACAAAAAGGTAATCCAAAAAAAACATTTCTGAAAAGCAATAAACTTAAAATGTGAAATCCTTAAAACAAATGGAAAAGTTATAAATATTTGTAAACACCTCACATGTAATGAAACTGATTCTGTACAGGAAACTCCCAGTAAAATCAATATTGTCAGTTGAATTTATGCCTGTAGTATCATAATATCCAGGTACATGGCTTTTGAATATATACTTATTGTATTCCTAATAAGCAAACTGAAGCAAGGTTGCTGTTAGCAAACCACTGTAATCTTTTATGTTGTATGTATACTATATTATTCATGATGAGGCTCTGAAGAATTCAGAAAACACTTCAGATGCTCTTTTCTTTCTGGGAAACAGTGGAAGGATGTAGTCAAATCCATCTGAATTCTCCAGACAGCAGAAACATCAAAGGAATGAAATAAAATTCTGATAGCCATGACCCTGATTTTAGTGGTGTATATATTTCAGTCAGAACTTGAAGCACTGGGGTCAGATAGCAAATACCCTGCAGGTTTTCTGCTGTGGATGAAATTGTAAACATCATTATCTTTTCAAAGGAGTTCAAATATGACAATCATTAACTTTCCACACTCAGCACTGCATGATAATTTGACAGGATCAATATGTTGCATCAAATTTGCAGTGCTTTTATGACTTATTTTAAGGAAAAAAAACCCTCATAAATATAGTACACTTCTAGAGTCTATAATTAATAAATTTCATTAAACTTAACAGCAAATATTTCCAACATCTTAGGAATTTAATACAGAAATATAATAATTGTATAGTCATTATGCAATAATCATAGCTAGAATTGGTGGAAATGAAAATAAATGGATAACTTAAAGAGATTTGACTAGGTACAGCATATAACGATGTGATAAAGTTCTCCAATATTTAAATTCTTAAGTCCTTGCATGGTGTACAGTTCTCTTCCAGTAGAATCTCGACACAAATTTCATGATAGTACAGGTAAGTTTACAAGCTATGCAGAGACTTAGTAAGTTCCTCAAGGACTTCAGAATGCCTTGTAATCTTTTATTCAGGTATGCAAAGGAAGGAAGAAAATATATGTCTGAGGTGTATATGTAAGCAGTTTGAAAACTTATTGTCGTTGAAAATTAATCTATTTCTAAAAAAAAATGTATTTTGGTAGGTTATTCAAATTCCATATGTTTTACTAAAATACTATAAGTGTATCATATTTATTCTGAATTCTTTATCAAAATTGCAGTAATAAAAATGTAGTTTTTGAATCAAAAACAAGGACTTTGTCAGAAAATTAAAAGCAGTGTTACAGTAAATCAGTACAGAAAATGTTGAGAGAAATTTATGTAATTCTAAGTAGAAAAAAATGCTAAAGATTACAAGATCATTTTGTTATTCCTGGCAGCTTTGCTGATAATTTATCTTTGTATTTCCATTCATGAATAGCTTGATGTTCAGTCTCATTAGACCTGAATTAGTCCTCTCCTGCTTTGTTTTTCACACATCACTATTTATCCGAAGATCAATAAATTCCATTTACCAAGATTCTCAGTATCAGAGTATCAAGGTTATAAAAGATATATTTTGAAATTGCAACTCATATTTCTTCTCATCTAACCTTATTCACATATGCAGAGTTAATACCTGATCAACTACTGACCTCGAGACAGATATGATTTATGCTTGTAAAAACAGTTCTCCTACACAAACAGTACAAATTAGACAAAGACATACACTTTTCTTTTTTTTTTTTCAGTTAAAAACATGGACAAAATTGCATAAGAAAGAAACTGATTCTTACTGTTTTCTAGACGTGTTACTGCCAGAGTAACATCATCAACAGATGTCCATGTCCATGTCCTTCCTGGGTTGAGGACTCAAGAGATGGATGCAACATTCCAAGTGGTGTAGAGGGGCAGAACCACCTCCCTTATCCTGCTGGCTACTCTTCTTTTGATGCACCCCAGGATACAGTTGATTCTGTGGGCTGTCAGCCCACAGTGCTGGTCATGTCCAATTTTTCATCCACCAACACTCTCAAGTCTGTCTTTGCCAGGCTACTCTCAACTGGAGTCTGACTGACTAGTATGACTACTGGAGTCATCCTCCAGTCTGTATTGATATTACATGTTGCCCTGACCCAGGTGCAGGACCTTGCATGCGGTCTTGTTGAGTCTCAAGAGGCTCCCATGGGCCTACTTCTCAACCTTCTCCAGGTCCCTCTGGATAGCATTCTGTTCCTCAGACATGTCAGCTTCATGATTCAGCAGGGTGCTGAGCTTACCCAAAACCCCATCTATGTCACCGATGAAGGTATTAAATAGAACTTGTCCCAGTACACACCCCTGAGGAAAACCATTCCTCACTAATCTCTATTTGGACATTGAGCTGTAGACCACTACCCTCTGGATGAGACTATCCAACTAATTCCTTAATGACCAAACAGTCCATCCATCAAATCCTTATATCTCCAAATCAGAGAGATGATGTTGTGGGAAACCATATCTAAGGTATTACAAAAGTCTAGAGAAATGACATCCATAGCTCTTCCCTTGTCCACTGATGTAGTCTCTTCATGATAGAAGGCCGTTAACTTGGTCAGGCAAGAGTTGCCTTGTGTCCTAGTACCAAAACAGGCATCTCCCTTGTACATCCAGAGAGACATTATATTCATAGCTACATCTTGAAAATCTGTAGTTAGTTGATTCTTAATATATAACCTACTAGGAAGGTTTCAGCTTTATTACTTTCAGAACTGTCCTTCAAATACTGCAGGCAGCTATTATACCTCCCCCTAGTCTCCTCTTTTTCAGATTAAGTGAGCTCAACTCCTCCAAGGACTTCTTATAAGTTCTATAGTTGTATTACCCTATCAGTGTAATACAAATGTATGTATCTCAGAAAATGGGTATTATCAAAATTACAGCTATACCACACTGAGGTAACCTTTGAATTTGTGGTCTGCATTTATGTGTGTGTGTGTGTGTAAGTTCACAAACAATCTTCTATGTAGTAGAAAATCTGTGTTTATGAGAATTGCATGTAATATGACAATGAAATATTTGTCAGGCCAAGACTCATCACGTTTAACACCTAGAGCCTAGTCACCTCTATATGCAGTTGACAGGTTTCCAATGAGCATTTCAGGTATTTAGGTGACACGAACCCAAACTTTCTCTTTTACTGACTGTTCGAAGAGACCACAGTAATTAAGCTTTCCACGTAGATTGCACCTTAAGTATCTAAAATTTAATAAAAAGCAGACTTAAGTCCCTATTGAAATGTCCTAATACAGATTAACACACATTTTAATGCACAGTAGTACACAAAAAGTCACTTGTGAGGAAAGAGGTGGATAATTTCAAACATTAATTTCTAATTACTGTAAAGAATGGGCAATCTAGCTCATTGCTTGAGGCATTGAACTTTTTAAAGTTTCTCTTTAATTTAAAGATGTTATAGTAGAAAATAAGAGGAAAAGTAGTATCCATACTATTGTAGGCTCAGATAGTTATCTGCAGAACTAGGTTTTAGGTATTTTATATTAAAAAGTAATTAGATATAATAAAAAAATAAAAGTAATAATGTGGAGATCAAAAGTCACACCTTCTAAAAAAGTACCCATGTATAGTTTTCCTTTCTATTCCATTTTTATACACTTACTTCTGATTTCTCAGGGGGATTTTTTTTCCATCAATCTTTTACCTTTATCAAGTAGCTTGTAGGATGATCCTAACTAACTTCCCTAAAGGTATAAGGTTGGGGGTTTTTTTGTTTAGTTAATTCATTGGTTGGTGGTTTTGTTTTTAATTTTTTAATTACATACATTAAAAAGGTGATGAAATTTCATACTTCACAACCTGGAATCGTGGGGAATGTTTATTAAAGGTGGATACTATCACCTATGTCTTAAGGAAAAAAACACAAGTGGTATCCTTGTTGGGAACATATTGCTTTTATGGAGTGTAGCATAACTAGGTACAAATAAAAAATGTGATGGAGCATTCAAAACATATAAGAAGCCTTTCCGTACATAAGAAGTTTTTCAGCTATAGTGGGGTTCATTTTGATCCAAGTTTTATAATTTATCTTTAGTATCCAGTCTAAGTTATTTTTCTCTCTACAGTTTGTAAAGAAAAGTCAGAACCTGGAAAGGTTCACCCTGATTATTTCTGACATCTTACTTAGGAAGGGACAAATCACTATTGACAACAAGTTTAAATTAAATACTATCTGTTAAATACTATCTGACCAATGTTAAACGAGATTCATCTCTCCTTCAGTTTGTGATGCTTCAGTGAGGAACAGGTAAGAGAAAAACACTGATTTACTGCTTCTAATTAAACAACACATTTCTATATATGAGCCAGAATAGATCTTCCACTTGCCTAGGAACAATAAGATTGAAAAAGAGAAAAAGAGAAGAACAAAGACTCCCAACCTTATGCCACCTATTGAAACGGCAGCTGAATGGATTTTCAGGATCAAAATTTAAAGAACTACATTCCTTTTTCTTTTTGGTTCTGACAGGAAGTTTATTAATCCCTTACTAAATTCCACCCTCTTCCTTAAAACATTTTATCAGATGAAGCTATTGAAGCTATTATTCATTAGTTTCAAACTAACTTTAATCCCATTATCATCCTTGGAACATCAATTTCTTCTTAGAGTTCAGAAGAGAGTTTTATAACACACCAATGGCTAAGTGCTTCCAATTTACTTTTATGTTTTAATGTATTTCAAAAATTTCCAGTGTTAACATTACAAAGTTGAACACAGAGAGACAAAAAGGGAAAAAATGAAATTTGTCAAACAACAGGAAGGATCTTTTATGCTGAAAAGTTCAAGTATATTTACAAAAGTGATTTTGTCTCTGTGTCCATTTCTCCCCTACTGTCAGGCTCACAATTTGTCTTCAGATGTGTCATTGTCATTCTTCAGCATAGAAAGTCTAACAGAGGCAGGACAATAAAAAAGGAAAAGAGAGGTCAAGAACATTCAAGGAAACTAGTTTCTTTTATATCTTGGACAAGTTTTAAACATGCTTTTATACTAGGTGATAGGCAGAGGTCCATTTTCTGCAAATGGCTGTGTCCTTTTAATAGTTGAAGCTCAATGAACAAAATGCACATATCAGTTTTATTCTAAGATATTTTTAGGTGGTATTTTTAGATAGGTAACAAATAATTTCTGTTCATTCATAAAAGGAACATATCATGGTAATCAAAGTCTTCAGAGATTCTTTTGAAGATAATGCACATATATTTTACATGTCTTGCTTTATTAAGCTTCATATAAATTGTCAACTTTTTACTGGTGTAATAGAGGTTCTTAAACAAGGAATAAAAAATTCTAGAATACTTTCATGTACTTTACTTCAAGTAAATATAGAGAAATAGCGGACATGTGAAGGTTTGGGGGATTTATTTAGGCTTTGCACCAGCATAACAGGAATTCTGTATTTGTTTCTTTTTACTCATGATACTTCCAAGCTATCCAAATATATTTATTAGCAGCTGAACTACTTGTCGTATCCAAGACATCCATAATTAACAGATATAGATGTGACCTGAATGAAGTCTCTGCTTTTCTGGAGCACTGGCTGTAAAGCCTGTAGATACCCTAAGGTACTTTACCTAGCATTAGGCAACTAAGTTTAGGCAAACAAATCAAATCCTCATTTTCAGTGTCGAATATATTCATGCTGGGAGATGGGCATCCCAGTGGCTCTAATTAAAGCAATTACCTTCTTTTAGTTGTGAATAAAAGACTACAGATCTTTCAAGGACAGTTAAACTCATGTTTGGCTTCCAGTCTAGGAAAGAAGCAAATAAAAAAATAATTTAAAAAAAAAGAGTTATATTTCATACATTGTGAGACATTGGAAAAGTAAAACTATTATTTTGTTATTGAGTCAGAACCAATCATTTGTGTATGGGGGAAGGGTGCATGGAACTCACATGGCAGGGCTAACAAAGCCCACATGGAGTAGCCGTCAGTCAAAAGGGCAGCCTGGGAGCCTGCCCACACCATGCCCCCCGGAAGCCCTGACCCAGCCTCTGATTGGCTATACCACCTCTCATTCTGGCTTGGAGCTACAGAATGGTCAGTGAGCCAGAGGTCCCACCTGACAGAGGTGGCCGTGCTGTGCAGACCACATAAAACCAGAACACTATCTCTCTCTTTCTTCTCCAGAACCTATTGTCACCACTCTTGACGGTAGCTATTTTTTCTCTTATTCTAATATCTTTCTTTACTCCGTCTTTCTTATCTTTATCTCATTTCTTAACTCTTTTCTTAAACTCTTTTGGATAACTTAAAACTGTTGGGTTGGATTCTCCTAAGTTGTGTGAATTGATGTGTGCTGGGTTGATGCTTTGTGCGAAGTTCTACTTAGTTGTATGTTACCCCTTTTAAACTTTTGCCAAGATCCTTATTTCCTCCCATATTAAAAGTGTCTCCTGGGAAAACATGTCAGTGTTCTCTCTTTAGGCTATCTCAAGGTACTGAGAACCAAAAACTCTCAAAGCATTTTGTGGGCAAATTTATTGGAGTCCTGCATACTTTTAAAAGTATAAGTCACAGTTAAGCTTTGGCTTCGGGATCGAGGTCTTACATGAATTCATATAGAACACTGAGAACCAAGATGAAGAACTTCACAGTGGAAACTGCCAACTGTTAACAGAGACTTTTAAGTCTCAAGAACATTATTCAGTTTTTAACAAAGCTTACTTATTAGAAAATATAATAAAAAAGCCAAGCATGACAGGAAAATAAACCCAAATCACTTATGATGTTGTATTTATATTTCTCAATCCCAGTATGGTGCTTGTTAAATGTCTGGGACTACAGATCCATCTCAGCTTGGCTGATCACCAAGGAGTCTCTTTATAAGACATGAATGTTGTAGATGTTCAGAGGTACATTTTTGAACATAACTTATGTTAGATCCTGTTAATGTAGTTAAATTCTACTGTGTTCTCAAAGTATTACTCTTTAGAGATGAAGATTAAGGTTTGAGAGCCCATGATCTCATAGGTAGAAAAATCTGTTTAATTTCATTATAAGGCCTCCTCTAGCTATTTAGAATGTATCAAATTGCAGCTTTTTCTTTTCTGTCAATAGGAAATCTACTAATATATAAAAGTTTTTTTTAAAGTAAATAAACATGTAAAAATAAACATTGAAGGAAAATGCTGATGATGCAACATGACTTTATTTTTAATTAAGACAATCCAAAAAGTGTATTCTCAGTGATGTGAACCTAGTTTTTGAGGTGTTTTGCATCACTTTTACTAAGGACATTTTTCAGAAAAGTTATTTTAATTCATTAATGGTCTTGTGGCATAAGTCATATTCATTAGGTATGTAAAGAAAAGCAAAAAAAATAGATAAAACTACTATATAGTATCATGGATGTTGGTATGAGAGGTCACAAGTGGCTTATCAGTTTTGGAGCAGATACTCCTTCCTGTAGTAATTAGAGTCTGTGCTGGAAATAAGTATAAAATTATTTTTTTGGTTGCTGTTCTCTCAAAGTAAACACATCCTAGCTGTCTTAGTTGTTATAAGTATGAAGAATATATAATCCATTTTCATTTAAAATTCTGGATGCCACATCTAAATTGTCTTTCTTCTGAGAGATAATATAGCAAACTGTATTTATAGCCCCAGTTCCAGAAACATTGTGAAACTGTGAATTTCTCAGTATATCTGAACTGATGATTCAGTTTATTTCTTATCTTGATTTTCATTATAGACATTCTGTTGTAAAGGATTTAAACATCAAGATAAAGAAATCTGTACTGTGTTCAAACGTAACACATATTTTTTTCTTGGAAATAAATGTTTTATTAATACAAGTTATTTGAGTTCTTAGGACAAAACCTTCATAAAATGTCTTAGAATGCTTAATGTCTTAGAATAGAATCTTTGGAAAAATAAACTTTATTAATGTAACTTGTACACAGTACAATAGTACTTTAGTCATATTTGTGCTGTGGGTAGAACTGCTTAGAAAATAAACCCTAAATAATTACACAAAACTAGTATCATGAGGGACTCAAATATCTAAGAAACTCAATTAAACAAAACAAGAAAAGGCCTCTAGACACAAAATTAAATTAGTAAGATAGAGAAAAGTAAAAAAAAACACTTTTTTTAACTGTTGACACATTGTACGTAGGCATCTACATCTAAACTTCCTTCCTCATGCATGCAGTAAATGAGCTCTGATACTGATTTTATACTTTAAGATCAACGTTCTACTTTTTTTTTTTATACTTTGGGCACATGCATCAGATGAATTTGAATGCACTCAAGCCATGCAAGTGAATTCAAATCCAAATCAAGCCAAATGTCTTGTTACACTTAAACATGTACACTGGAACCTTGATCCTGAAAAAGATATATTGGTTTTTTTCGAATTTTTATTATCATTAGTAGAATCATAGAATCATATAGAATCATAGAATGGTTTGGATTGCAAGGGACAATCATGTACTTCCAAACCTCCTGTCACGGACAGGGATACTTTCTGCTAGACCAAGTTCAGATGGTTGAACATTGAAGTGCCATGAGTGTGATAGTGCTCTGTAAATCAAATATAACTAACATAATCATAGAATCATAGAATCAGCTGGGTTGGAAGGGATCTCTGAGATCATCAAGTCCAACCCTTGATCCACTACCACCATGGTTACTATGTGCCACCATGGCACTAAGTGCCACATCCAGTCTTATCTTAAAAACCTCCCGGAATGGAGAATCCACCACTTCCCTGGGCAGCCCATTCCAATGTCTGATGACCCTTACTGCAAAGAATTTTTTCCTAATATCTAACCTAAACCTCTCCTGGCACAGCTTAAGACCATGCCTTCTTGTCTTGCTGATAGCTGCCTGAGAGAAGAGACCAACCCCCACCTGGCTACAACCCCTTTATATAGTTGTAGAGAGTGATGAGGTCTCCCCTGAGCCTCCTCTTCCCCAGGCTGAACAACCCCAGCTCTGTCAGCCTCTCCTTATAGGACTTTTGCTCAAGTCCCTTCACCCACCTTGTTGCTTTTCTCTGGCCCTGCTCCAACACCTCAATATCCCTCCTGAACTGAGGGACCCAGAACTGGACACTGGCCTCATCAGAATTGAGTACAGGGGAAGAATCACTTCCCTGGACCTGTTGGCCACACTGTTCCTGATCCAGACCAGGATACTATTGGCCTTCTTGGCCACCTGGGCACACTGCTGGCTCATGCTCAGCTTCCTATCAATCCAAACTCCCAGGTCCCTTTCTACCTGGCTGCTCTCCAGACACTCTGTGCCCAGCCTGTAGCACTGCATGGGGTTGTTGTGGTCAAAGTGGAGGACCAGGTACTTGACCTTGTTGAACCTCATCCCGTTGGAATCAGCCCAACTTTCCAGCTTGTCCAGGTCCCTCTGTAGAGCCCCCCCCCAACTTAGTGTCATCTGCAAATTTCTGATGGTGGACTCAATCCTCTCATCTAAATCATCAATAAAAATATCAAATAGAACTGGGTCCAACACTGATCCCTGGGGGACACCACTAGTGACTGGCCACCAACTGGACGCAGCACCGTTCACCACCACTCTCTGAGCCCGGCCCTCCAGCCAGTTCCTAACCAAGTACAAAGTGCCCCTGTCCAAGTCATGGGCTGCCAGCTTTTTCAGGAGAATGCTGTGGGAGACAGTGTCAAAGGCTTTGCTGAAGTCCAGGTAGACACATCCACAGCCTTCCCCTCATCCACCAGGCAGGTCACCTGATCATAAAAGGAGATCAGGTTGGTCAGACAGGACCTGCCCCTCCTAAACCCGTGCTGGCTGGGTCTGATCCCTTGTCCATCCTGTAGGTGTTGTGTGATTGCACTGAGGATGATCTGCTCCATAACCTTGTCAGGCACTGAGGTCAGGCTGACGGACCTGTAGTTTCCTGGGTCCTCCTTCGGGCCCTTTTTGTGGATCGGTGTGACATTGACCAACTTCCAATCATCTGGGACCTCCCCAGTGAGCCAGGGCTGTTGGTAGATGATGGAGAGCGGCTTGGCGAGCTCTTCTGCCAACTCCCTCATCGCCCTTGGGTGGATCCCATTTGTTCTCATAGACTTGTGGGGATCCAAGTGGCTCAGCAGGTTGCTAACTGTTTCCTCCTGGATTACAGGGGGGCTATTCAGATTCTTATATCAATAATGATATTAAATAGATTAAGCATTCTCTAACTATTCGCTCTCTGAAATCTTGAGTAAGAGTCGTTATTGTGTCTGAAAAATGGGTACCACATACAACAATACCAAAGAAAAACTCCAGATTTCCTTTTATTCAGTAGCTTCATAGTTAGGACACTCTCAGAGCAGATCTGTTTGTTCTGAATACTGATTGTATACAGAAGACTGAAATGTACTGCTCAATGTTGCTCAAGACCCTAGCTGGAAATATTCAGGGTTTTTTTAATTCTTGATTAACATAAAGTGGCTGCCCTATAAGGGCACTATAGTAATTTCTAGTTTCTATTTAAAAATGAATGAGGGAAAAAATAACTAAAACCTCTCAATTTTTCTACCATAATTAAGCAGGCAATTAGTATTATTAAAAAAAGATAAGTGCTTAAAGTAAACAACCTTATACATCTTGCATGTTAACTTTTGTGAGGAATTAGGACATTGTAATTGGGAATAATAATAATGTGCTACAAATTTAAAATTTAAACAGATGTTTTCTTCTTCTTACAGATTATGTCTTAATTTTTAATTAAAAGGCACGAGGTGGATATAAGTGAATATGAAAAAAAAACAGTGAAATGACACCTATCCACATGGTAAATTTCACATATACTAGCAGTTTAACACTGATTTTCTTTTACGCAAGTCAAAACTTAGGGTGTTTTATTAATTTCTTCATGAGAGTTAGATGTTTGGCTTTAAAGTGTAGCAATTGTTGGCCTTTACATTAAAATGAGATGTACTTGAGAGACAAAGTACTTATAATGTTTGATGGATTATGTGAGCAAAACATCTCTTATAGTCGTGTGCTTTATCCGAAATAAGAATAGTCAGGAATATAACGAAAATATTTCCATCCTTAAAATTAGGGGGTTTGAGGTTAATAAGTCTTCCCAGACCTCTGGTCATTAACAGAACTTTAAAGAAAATAAAGGGACCTAAATCCCTTGAGAAGCTTTACAAGCCTCTACCATTTCATTTGAAATTAATTTTCAAGCAAAGTATGATCTTGATAACACTTCCAAGAATGATCAAAAGGGAAAATGTAGCACAACATACTGGTAAGTGAGAAGGGATAGAGGAAAGAGGGAAAGGAAGGGGAGAGGGAGAGGGAAAGGAAGGGGAGAGGGAGAGGGGAGGGAAGGGGAGTGGAGGGGAGGGGAAATTTAATATTGCCTCGACTCATGTCAGTAAGAATGCAGTGAGACAAGAATTAAATTAATATTGTACTAGATTTGGCTGCAGTCAAGAAGATAAAGAAACAAGAAAACCTTTGGCCATCAGGAAAAGAATCTGACAATTAAGAAAAATAGCATAACTATGAAAAGAAATGAAATGCAACTCTGAAGAAATCAGTACAATAACAAGTAATTCATTTAATTGTAGTTTGAGCAATCCAACATACAATTATATAGAATAGTTACATAAAGATGCACTGAAAAGTATATGTTAAGAGTGTAGACTAAGAAAAATGACAAGAATTATAAATTTCTAAGTGTTAAGATATTTTGATATTTTTTATTGTTAACTAGAACTTCAGTGGTGTGAAAAAAGTTGAAAGCAATGAATGGTGATTAGCAACAAAGCTGAAACCTTGCTGTAAGCCTACCTTTATAGAAAAAAGAAAGTCTTTCAGACAGATGGGTACTAATCTAATTGAATCACACTACCATCTATTTATTGCCTTCAAAGATCAAGGCTTAGAAATCTGCACAGTATTTGAACTGCAGGGCTATAGGTGACCAATGACACTTTAATTAGTTCAGGCTCTGGATCAATCAATTCTTTGCTGGTGCCTGACAGCTCAGATGCATTTGACATTATTGATCTTTGTCCATTCATTCATCTTCTCTCATTCTAAGTTGTTTGGATTCCTTAATTCTTCGTATTTTCTCTGTCATCTTTCTAATCACATGCATGCTAGTCACTGCAATAGATCTTCATCTGCTTCAGTTGTACTTTTCCATGACATTCACTAAAGTTCCTTATTAAAATGTTATTTTAAAGATTATTCCTATGTGACATTGAGTTATTTCTTTGATTAGAGATAAAATCTGTTTTTGAACATTCTCCATGACTGCTACATTTCTGAAGGGATGCAAAGGATATTTTTCTAACAGGTAGTGTCAAAGAAGAGTACTGATTGATACCCTAAGTTTAGGAATCACTTTGTGAGTGAACACTACATCTTAAGTTTGAAATACAGCTCAAAATTAAAATTTCTTCAGCAAATCTTGATTCTTCTTTGTTACTGTTAAATTTTAATGGAATGATCATAAACTATCTACCTGTCCTACACATCAGTGTTTGACAATCTCATCTCTCACTAAAGAGCATTCAGTGTACGAACACTGTTCCCATGGAGGTTATACATGAAAACAAAAAAACCCCAACATAAAAACAATTAACTGAATATTATTTGGAAGAAAACCAGCCAATACTTGTTGCCAAAGTCAGAATGTCTATTATCTATGCTCTAAAATAAGTAAAAAATCTACTATCTATTTTAAAAGTAAGTTTTCATAAACTGGTTAAAAAAATCCCCTACATTACAATCCTAGAATAACACAAGCTTAAACTGTATAAAATGATCTGACATGATAATGGTACTTTCTATTTAAGAAGCAGGAAAATTATCAATATTAATAACAGACAAAGAACATAATCTCTGACAATAGTTCCCTTTCTATTTCTGATATGGTACAGTATTGCTTTAATGTTGCCTTAAGGTTATTCTGATATCCTACTTTTTTTTCCACTGCTTATAGTTTTCCTGCCTTTTCTGTTATAAATGATTACATGCTCAACATACAAGAATTCATTTGTATCAGAACCAGACAGTCCTATTAATAATGTGCCTCATTAGGCTATGCTCAAACTTTCCTTAGCTACAAAGTACTGCAATATATGTCACTGAAAACAAAAAAAAATTAATTATGACCTTATCAGTTCCTTCCAGCATGACTCTCATCTCTCATTTTATTTTTAGGAGAGATGAGAAAGAATTCATGACATTTAAAATAAATATTGAAGTAAATTCAAAATAAATTAATAAACCATAGTATAGTGTGGAGGGTGGTGTGAGAGTCTGAAATGTTAATGGTTAATGATTCGAAACAATTGGCCATTTACAGAGACCACAGGGTGCTTTACTGAGACCGGGTTTGCACCCCTTTAAGAAGCCTGAGAGGCAGGATAGTGCTTTTTTATCATGCCATTTTCATGCCTTTCACAACAGGCTCAGTTGAAAAACTCCCCCTTCTGAAGAAGGTATTGGGAGATTCACATTCATACAGGATGTTCACACATAAGCCTAAAGTTATTCATCCCTTCTGATGAGGAAAAACTTGCTCAACTCCACTGACATGAGAGGCAGCTGTCATGTCTTAGAAGGGGTCGTAAACCATCAAAGATCTTATAAGTGCTCCCAGACTCATTTCTGGGGCCTTCCAACATCACACTGGGAATGACTCACAGTGTTGCATCAGACCGTGTAAAACTTCACCCCAGGGGAGATACCTGGGTGGTCCCACCTCAACCTGAACATATATTAACCCATTGAACTCTCACAAGCTTCCTCCACCCTTGATGGACCAAGACTGTGATCATCATTTTGAGCAATGGAAATTAAAATTGCAACAATTAAGTCTCATTGCTGGATTCACTGGTTGTGATACCCTTCTACTCTTATCCTTTCTTTCTCTTTCTTTCTTTTCCTTATACATTTTCTTAAGTGTTATTTTTATGCTTTTACATTGCTATATTTCTATAGATAATAAACAAAACAGCTACATACCTCCTATCCCTTGCAATAAAATAGTTCTAAAATAAACCCTGCATCTATCTATCTATCTATCTATCTATCTATCTAATCTATCTATCTATCTATCTAATCTATCTATCTATCTATCTATCCATCTATCTATCTATCTATCTATTCTATTTTATATATATATATTTATTTATATATATATATGTTTATATTTATATTTATAAATACTGGTAATTTAGTGTTGTTTCACTCTAATCCATCCCAAGAGATTTATTAGCAAGAATCTGAGCTACCCTCACCTTCAGGGGCAGGTTGTAGCAGGTGGAGGAAAGAGATAAAATGGCAGTACAGATACCTACTTGCATTCAAGGAATGTCAAGGCATTTTCAGGTAAAATCACCAGTGTTTGCACTTCCTTGTCATCTTTACCTTGTCTGTGAGTGTATTCATAAACACACACATATTTATAATCTTATTGTGAGCAATGATATCCCCTGATAAGCTTGAAAGCTTTGGGGAAAACAAGGTAGACTTTTTTGATTCTTTTTACAATTGTTATGTCAAAAATGGTTTTAGGTTTCTAATTTTTTTTTAAATAAATAATTATTATAAGTTCTTTTTATAGAGCAACATGTTTGCTACTTGCCTTTATTAAAAACATAGACAAAAAAAAAAGGAAAAAAAAACAAACCAAACCAAAAACCTACACAATCTGGTACTTTATTACAAAAATTTAGTGAGATAGACTTAGGGATCAGTTTCCCTCCTTGATTCTGCATACATTTTATGTACAAAATAAAAGGCTTCATGTTGTAATAAAGTTTAAATTTTATTTGTACATGTACTGAATTCTTTTCTTGTCAAAGGCAAAAATTTAGTTTGCTAAATTATTTATTAGACTGAAGAGAATAGAATTTCACATATGTTGAATAACAGCAGAATTCTCAAAATAAACTAGTTATATCTATTGAGAGTATACACTGTGCAGGGGGCCCTGAGCAATATATACTATCTTTTCTTTGAAGCCAAAAATCTTGAATGTATTCCAACTATCCTCTGATTTAAAGAAAAGAAGTATCTGTAAGGCTAACAGTCTCTTAGGCAAGGGGAATATTTTCTCACCACAGAATAAATCCGGATACTTTTTTATTATTAATAATATCAGCATGCTCTCAAAGTGTCTTTCTGGAAAAACATATTAGTACAGAAAGAAGAATTTAGTCCTCAATTATTATAAAGACATGACTAACTATCATGGCACCTGACTGCTATGAATAAAAACACAGTTAGACATTAAATTAATGAGACTGGCAGATCTGCTTCCTGTTTACCATTTTAAAATTTACTTTGTGGTCTCGTAGAAGATGGTGCAGGATTGCATCTATTAAAGCAGCAAATTACATGTCAAAGATATTCTGATAGGAAAAATGGTTCTGATGCTGTAAGATAATATGAACAATCTAATTAGTTTAAGTGTTTTTGATACAAACACACAAACTCATATAAACATATTTAATTTGCTTCTTTTATTAATGATCAGCTTCTTGTGAGAACTTTGGATCCACAATTATGTCAGTTTTAACAAGTGGAACACTGACTTACTGTAAACTTACTGGCAGCATTACAGCTAAGACAACCCTAAGATGTGGAAAGAAATTAATCAAATTAAATTTCCTTTTTAAGAGGTGCCATATTAATAATTTCTATCATGTAGAAGAGAACTCCACTTTGATAAACTGATACAAAAATAATTTATGTTTAGCTGTGTGAGGGAATTGAGCTACATACAAAAGAAAACAATAAGTGCTCATAGCAGAACTACAACTATTTGCTAAGGTATTCCCATCTTTGTAATTATGAGTCTGTATTTTCATTTCCATCCTTTACTAATCAATTCTCAAAGTATTGTATGAATGAATAAAAATAAAATAAAATATTAAAAAAAATTCTGCATCATTATGCCAACAACATCCTGTTGAAATTTAGCATTATGAGATATAGGATGGTCAATGAATAGAGGAAAATTGATCTATTTTAAATCTATCACTATCAATCTGTACTGCAGGATTAGAAGGACAAATTCAAGAGGGACATACAGTGCTGTAACTGTCCAGATTTAACAACACTTACAACATCTAGCAATGGGACAAGAGAGTGCTGAGGTTAAAGAAATTCATCTGTTTGGGGGTTGGGGTTTTTGTTTGTTCATTTATTTGTTTATGTTTTTCTCCAGATCATAAAATTATATAAAACATACCTAATCCATCTCAAACCAAAGTATTTTTAAAAATTAATGTAGATATGGTTAGACATTAAAAAAAATCTCAGGACTAGGAGATGAGTAAGTCATGGATTTTGCAGTTTTGATGTTTTCACACACTTCATTCCAAGAAGGTCTATTAGCCAAACAGTTTCTTAAAAGACCGATTGTGAGAGGAATTTCTCACTAGTAATATGTTTCTTATTGTTCAAATAAAACAATACTGTTATTATCAAATCACACACACCCATTAAATCTTCATGCTTTCATATAGTCAATAAACAAAGGCTTCATCACTAGAACAAATTATACATTTTGGGTGTCCTGTGCGTATGCATTTTCTAAAAACTTTTGATTCTACCATTTCAAACAGTATAATTATATAAACACAGTGGAAAGAGACAGAGAACTATACTTTTATATTAATAGAAATGTGACAGCTATTGCTGGGATGCTTTAGTCTTCATCAATAAGAACTTCATACATAATAAAGTGTGTACTAGTGCTGATCATACACAAACAGGCAAACATATATTCTGAGGAACAGATGAAAAAAATTGATCAGTTTATCTTAGAAAGGGTCACAATCTTTTCCTTCAACATTGCCTTTTCTTGGGTACTCCTAGCACTCCCATGTCCATTCCGTCTGATTACATCTGCTTTCACACTCAGCCTGTCTATCCCTCATTTGCTACACCTTTAACTCTACAACCAAAGCCTTAACGATTAGAGAAAGGAACTGCCTTTGCAATGGGAATTTGGAAATGACAATTTACAGCTGCTAAAACTACCTATACAGTGTTCTTTTTCTGAGTGGTAGGTCTCCATCTATGAAAAATATTTTCCAGATTTTTAAGATCGTCATTATTTTTATGTCATGTTTTCATAACTAACTTCAAGATCATAGAATCATAGAATGGTTTGGGTTAGAGGGGACCTTAAAGATCATCTAGTTACACCATTGGTAGAGACCTCTTCAACTAGACCAGGTTGCTCAGGACCCCATCCAACCTGGCCTTGAACACTTCCAGGGATGGGGTATCCACAACTTCTTTGCGCAACCTATTCCAGTGCCTCACTATCCTCTTTTTAAATGTCTTTCTAAAGAAAGTAAGGAATTTCTTTCTAATATCTAATGTAAATCTACCCTCATTCAGTCTAAAACCCTTTAAAAAGTTTCTCTCCAGCTTCCTTTCTGGTACTGGAAAGCTGCAATAAGGTCACCCTGAGCCTTCTTTTCTCCAGGCTGAACAATCTCCAACTCTCTCAGCCTTTCCTCATAGAAAAGCTGCTCCATGCCTCTAATTATCTTTTTGGCCCTCCTCCGGACCTGCTCCAGTAGGTCAATATCATTCTTGTACTGAGGGCCTCAAAGCTAGATCCAGTGCTCCAGGAGGGGTCTCACCAGAATGGAGTTGAGGGGAAGATTCACTTCCATCAACCAACTGGCCACACTCCTGTTGATGCAGCCCAGGACACGATTGGCTTTCTGGGCTGCAAGTGCACATTGCCAAGCCATGTCCAGCCTCTCATCCACCAGCACCCGCAAGTCCTCCTCGGCAGGGCTGCTCTCCATTCGTTCATCCCCCAGACTATTGTTACATATTGTTGCAGCATCTTGTACTTGTCCTTATTAAATCCCATTAAGTTCCCATAGGCCCACTCCTTGAGCCTGTCCAGGTCTTTCAGGATGGCATGTTTTGTAAAAGAATAAAAGAACAAACAGAGATTGTGCAACCATGTCACTGCTGCACATAGGTGCTGCTCTGATTTTAATTGGTATGACTGTACACTGATGAGTTGCATACAATGATAACAAAGCTGTTATTTGTCTTAAAATGCTTCATGAAGTTTGCTTCAGACTAACCATTCTTGACAACATGAATAATGAATTAATGCTCCAATTAATATAATTTATCAGTTTTATAGTTTATTGTATCCTAGGATCTCGGAAATAGAAGAATGTCAGAACAATCATGATCTCCAGGTAGCCCCAACTATTTGAAATGTGTATATTCAGTTACTTCTGTATAACTATTATAATCTCTGAATTATAAATGTTTATAAATAACTTTTGTTCTATTTTAAAATGAGCTGTTAACATCTGTAATTTAAAATTAATTTTTTCAAAACGTGGAATAATGCCCCCCCTATCAGAATTAATTCGGATCTTTCCTCCATTTCCCTGTTTTTATTTACTTTGCAGAGCAGTAATAAACTTTCTTGGTTTGAATGTTCAGAATGGTCTGGACTCCAAAAATTTGCCAAGTGGGATCTGAAACACCTCCTGTTCAGGATGAGACTTGCAAATCTCAGCATGACAAAAAGATGGGTTGTAATGAACTCTGGTCTCATAATCTAGTTTGCCTGGGAGCCAGGGATGCAAAGCCCACCTAAGAATGCACCTTCTCCCAGTGTGAACTTTCCGGAGATGTCATTTCCTGGGATCTTAACTGCTTTCAGGAAGCAGCCTAACTGTTGTTTCAATTAACACAGTTTCAAAATAATTAAAATGCAATATGTGCAAGGAGTTATTTCTCATTAAACGTGAGTAAGAAAACAATGTCTTTATTAAATACATTACTTCATTGCAGAAAAGGACTGTTATTTCTTCACCTATTCATCAGTCATTTGCTGGATCATTTGATTTCTGTTCAATGGCAAATTGATAACATAATAATAATAATAATAATAATAATAATAATAATAATAATAATAATAATAATATAAAGCCTATGAACAAATGGTCACACTTAGAGTAAGTTTTCTTCTTTTCAGAATAATTTTTGCATAGTAATGTCCCAGTAGCGGCAAGAGAGTTCCTTTTACTTGACCTCAGTGTACTTGTTCTCAAGGAAATCAGCACACAAAAAATACACCCTTTGGTTTCAGTTTTGTGTTTTCTCTCACAAGTAGATGTTTTGTAATTCAATTAAATTAAATACAATAACACGTGTTAGTTGCTGACAGTGACACTGATCATGCATATAACAAACCTTAATTATGTTTAGCTGTTTATTCCTTTTATGAACAACGAAGCACAGAAAAAAAATGTTGTTTAGATATGTCCTTAAACCCAAGCACAAGTTCTACATTCTCAGAGACTAATTAGAAATCAAGATGGATTTAGATAAAAGTGGAAGTACAAAGTCAAAGATTAGTGTCAAACCACATAATCTTTGTTAGGATTTAACAAAGAATCATATATTCAATGATTCTCATCAGTTTCTGGCAGGTTTATAAATGAAGCTGTCAGTGAAAGTAGCATTCTATGAGATACAAATAACAGGAAAAACAGCCCTTTTCAAGTTTGTGTAATCCATGTTGAAAAACCCCTACAAACCCAAATCCAGGTCAACAGTGAAGTTACTTCAAACAATAATGGAGGAAAGCAGTGGTTAACCTAAAACTTCAGAGTTCAGTTCCACGATTAGAAGCAGCACTTCAGTGTGTTTAATTGAAACAGCATTTCCACTGGAATCTAGCAATGTAAGTGTATAAAAGAAATGTCACATAATGAAGAAAGAGCAGGAGGGGAAAGAAATTTTACTCTGCAATGCAGCATTTCCTCCATTGAAATTAATACACCTCCATGCAATTACATAACATCACTAAAATGCACACTTGTTTCTTAGTCTGAAACACATAGTTGAAATTGCAAGAACAAAAATTACCACAGATCTCTTAAAAGTTATTTGGTAAATTGTTTTTCTTTTTATTCTGCATTTTTTGGGAAAAAATTACAATGAACAGTTCAAATATACTTTTGATACAAAAACAAGGCAACCATGATTTTTTAGTGATACAACAGCATTAATTTCTACCATAGAAAGATAGTTAATAGCTCATTAATTTTTTCAAAGTCTGAAATAAGTTTAAAAGTAGAAAAACAATTCTTGTGATAATTTCATTTCTGATGTACCACTCAAGAATACTACTATTTTCCTGAATCATGTCAGATGAAATATTTTTTCTTCCGTGCTCATATTTCAGACTCAATAGATTATTCAAACTTGATTTTTATAAGATCTATTTCATCTTTCATTTTCCTTTTTTTAATATATAAATATATTGTCTAAGAAATAATATGTTTGGTCTTCCTAATTTTACTTCTGTTTTGTAGTAACAGAAATTCAAATATTTTTCATTAATCGATTGATTGTGATCATGACATTCGATATATTAGAACTTTGCAACTTTTGTGCTTAGAACAAATATTTTATTTTTTATTTTATTTTATTTTATCCTATCACCTCATTAAAATATTAATTTTTCTAAAGCATCTAGGGTATGGCAAAAAAATTTTCAGATCATCTACCTGTCTACCTCTATTATCAAAATATTCTACTTTCACACAACTGATGTATTGTTTGGTACTAATTTTTAGTAGAAATTGGCTTTGTACTCCTCTTGCATTATTCTGATAAAGTGAATAATCTATTTAATTTCAAAAATGTTAGTCTACTCTAAATTTTGATCAGATGCAATTTCTTGCTTTAGCTCTCTGAATTCTATCCTTATTGTTCTTATTTCTCAAGAGTAGCTCATGGTTTTGTGAGACCATGATTTTCTGTGGCATTTCTTTAAAACAGATTGTGACAAGATAACGAAATGAAGAAAGGTAGCTAATAAAACTGCCGCTATCTGTTATCACTGATCACACATAGGGTCATCACCCATTGGGAGATACTTAAGGCTACCAAATTCATAGAATCTTAGGACAATTTTGATTGGAAAGGACCTCTAGAAGTCATCCAGTCACACATGCTTAAAATAGAACCAAAATCGAAGTCGGAACCAGTGTAAAGGTTGGTGAAGTTCTCGGGGTCATAGCTGTGAGACTTGAATATATCAAAGGATAACAATTCTATTACTTTTCAAATCAACCCATTGCAACAGTTGACCTCTCTCACTACGAAACAAAGAAGTTTCTATCTAATTCCGTTCAAGAGTGAGAAAAAGACCATGCTTATAAAAGGTAAATTAGCATAGAATCAGTGGAGGATGTCATGCCTCACAGAATAAAACCAATCCTTGTCTGGTTAACATATTCTTCTCAAAGACACCAAGTTTAACTATACAAGAGCTTAAGTACAGCTACAAACATTGTTCTGCCACATATAGTTTCATAGTTCCTAACAATTAAAAATTTAAGAATTTGGGAAACTTAGTTAAACAAATAATTTATAGTATACGTAGAATTTTTAGGGGGTTTTAGATTTTTTTTTTTAATATTATAAGTATCAGTAATAACTGGAGAAAAAGAATACGTGTCAGCTAGTGAATTAGTAGAATGTGACTTAGCAGAATGTGGGAGCTAAACTGCACATTAAATGAGATTTAAAATTTCATATTTTTCAAAAACATAAGTCTATTGTAAAAGTACTCTGTTAAGAGAAAGTTAAAAAAGAGACAAAACATACTTGTGGCCTTTGGAAAGTAGTAATACTATTTAACAATAGTTTGTTCTGATACTTATGTCAAGATAATCATTTGGACTACTGAAATAGTGATTCATGCTTTTCTACTATTACAAGTGGGCATTAACAGTCCATTTGCTAGTAGGATTGGACCAGAGGTCAATTTTTTGTAACTATGAAAATTTTTCACTCAAGAGTTTAAAGCCAATATACTCAGAAATTCTTCACCAGGGTGTCACCATGTCTAATCTACTACTACTACTGCTACTCTTAATTCCACTATCCTATGTTGAATTGTTAGGCAAAGCAGAAATAAAACCCAGGAGATATGAGCCCATACAGCCAGTCAGTACAGCTGGACAGAGTACAAGATGAGCTGCTGAAGTTTATTACACAGAAAACTCCACTATTCTCATAGTTCTGTGATGAAGATCCAGAAAACAATTCACTTTCTTCCAATCACATTCACTGATTCTATTAAAGCAAAATAAAAATGCATTATTTTAAAATATGTTTTCTTCTCTTCACTGAAGCCCTTCTGTCTACGTCAAATTTTCAGAATAACTTTTTAATTTCAATGCACGTATATTCACAACAAATGTCCCTCATTTACACTTCCACTTCTTTTTACCTTGTCTCCTGACATTTTTTTGTCCATTTAGAATATGTATGGCCAGCAAGCGAAGATTTGGGAAAGGTCATTACCCTTCGAGCCTGCGCAGTGGATTTTTTAGGTGAGACACAGTGTGCGCTGAACTGAGCCCACCCTTTAATCCTGAGGTTCATCTGCTGGGGCAGAGCAAGCTTGGACAGGGGCAGTGAGGTCCTCTGGACATAGGTTTGTTTAGAGTGACCTTCTCTTAGATGGATGGCCTTACAGGGCTGATGAGCTCCATCTGCCCAGGGGAGTTTTTCCCTGGCTGGAATCGAACCCGGGTCGCAGTGGTGAGAGTGCTGCAACCTAACCACTAGGCCACCAGGGCTCCCCGTTTAGAATATACATATTCACTATCATGTATATATTTAACATATATATATATATGTGTGTGTATGTGTGAGTGTATAACATATACACTGGCCTAATAATATAGAGTTTGCTACACTGGTTAATCCCACAAACAAAAACTAACTCTTTGGAAATATATGTCAGTAATGCCAAGAAACTACTAAAGAAATCTACAGAAGTATTCCAGCTGCCTTCATCCTGAGACTGGCTGATTCAATACCACGTAACTGACAAGTATTTGACAAGTGGAATAAAACCCTAATGACTAAGAACATGCTAGGTGATGAATATTAGATTTGGGGTCCTGATCAAATTAAATGCATCTTCCCAGCTATTGATCTGAGATATAAAACTATGAAGAACTGTGGACATTTTTATTTTATTTATCAAGATATTAAAGTATTAAATTGTTCTCTGAAAAAATAGATGAAACTTATTTGCATACAAACATTTCTTATTCATAAACACTTCCAAAGTTGTCATAATTGATGCACTTGACCTGATGCTTTTGGGTCATTTTTGCTGTTATATACATTTAAAGCAGATATTATCCAAAGCTGATCATATTGTTCATATTCATAAACACGTATACATATGAGTCAGTTTGCTGTCTTAATAGTAACATGGCATCTGAGGTGCTGAAGATGATTGAAAGTCTGTATGATACCTTTTACAGGTGTGTAGTTTTAGTCTGATTTGCCACAAGCATAAAATTTTAGGTAGCTGTTGATTACAGCTTTACAAATCTTAAAGAAAATTTGAATGTCTAAGGAATTGACTATAGAAAATAATGTACTGTAATCACTGCAGTTCATGAGTGTTAATGGTTCTTGATGTTGAAAGATCAATCTCTAATGAATTTCATGAATCAAACAGGAAACTTATCCTTCCCACTTTGAGGAAACCAGCTGAGGCTGAAGGTGAGCTCACTCCCGGGCAGAAAGCAGCAATCAAGAGCAGAAACCCAGCTCTGTGAACAGCAAATAACCTTGTGACTACTGCCAGTCACTGTGCAGTGTGTACTTTGGGTTACCAAGGGATGTGGAGAGATAACATTAATCTCCTTAACTGAGAGGCTGAGAATAAGGAATTGCCAGAAAAAAAATCAGGAAGTTTACATTTTAAAAAATATTTAAGAGAAGGCAGAATGGATTTGAAACAATATTGTACTGCTTATGGCACATAAAATGCACAAATTCACCTTGTCTTTGTCTGTGCTTTCCTTCATGTAAACTTGAAAATTTATTTTCTCTTATGAAGAATATTATTTCTTTTTTAATTTTTTTTCTAGCTAACAGAACTGCAGCAAGGGAATGAATGACATTGAAACCTTTCTCTCTGCATTCATGATGCAGTTTTCATTCCCAATAAAAACAATAGAGAAGAAAACAGAGTCCAAATGAGTAAGTGTGAAACTGTGAGTGACTAGCAGACCTTGAAGTAATGGAAGATATGAGTCTGTTGTTCTTAAACAGAACCCAGAAACTTTTTCTTCATGTCTAACTACAACATACAACACTATCAACAGAAAATAGAAACTGCAGCAGCATATAAAAGCATTTCCCAAAACTATTACTAGTAATTTAAATACATTAACCATGGGCAATAATGGACGGTGTCTTCAACTTGAATAGACATTTTCTCGCCATTTAGAGAACTCTAAACGAAGATGTGAGTAGTACTGAAAAGCTGTGAGGTACAGCAATAAAAAAGAAATTTCTATCCTTAATTGCCCAGGGATTTTATGATGTCTATTTCTTTTTGTTAGAAAAGGTAAATACTGTGTTTGCTCTTAATAAAAAGATTTAATTTTATAAAATTATCCACAATTTAAATTTTAGTTGTAAAAATTAACTTGATACAACTAAATTCACAGTAAATTTAAGTCAAAGGAGAGTTTAGTTAACCATGTTTTTGAAGAGTTTTTCATGACAGACTTTGTTCTCCTTCATGCCATGCTTGAGCACTACAGAAGGCACTAGGAAATTTCCAACTAACTGTTGGGTTTTACTAGTAACTGAATTGTGCCTATTGAAATTGTCTATGGTTAGCAATAGAAACAGATTTTTAATTCAGTTCTTTAATTAGTATATTTTGATTAAGCTATAAGAAGAATATCTGTTTAATCTGACTTTTAATAAACAGTCAGAAAGCTTTTTTTTTCACTTATCGATTCTCAATATCCTCTTTATTTTAGAGTGTTTCTTTTAAACACCCATAATTGTGTATTTACTTCAGTGTCATATCTTTCATTGTTCCTAGTTCTATTTCCTTATATAGTTATAACTTGCCTCAAATTTTTGTCTGAATTTTCTTTTTTTGTTGTTGTTTTTGTATATATACATAATTTTCCAGAAAAAGTAGGTTATTGTGTAAAGCTGAATATACATTAAAATGGAAATACCAAACACTGAAAACCTATGCAAAACTGACATATAAATAAAACCAAACACATACCTCAGTGACCCTAAGTATAAGTACATGGTAATAGAAATAGGTCCAAAAATTTAAGAGGTGAAGTTTTTGGCATTTTTCTGTCTGTGGTAATTTCGTTACTTTCCTTTTCAATCATTGTATTTTATTTACCATGCCAAGAAACTGTAAAATTTAAACAAACCTGGTATTTTAGTTCCCTGTATAAATAGTATGCAGATTACAAATAGTAATGGTGATGATGATGGGTGATTTAAGTGAACGATGTTTTGGAAATCCTGAATCACATTGGTATAGAGAGAACTCTGCAATTTGTCAGTGTTTCCACACTGTATATCTCTGCACACATATGACAAAGAATGAAAATGGGGATATTTTTCAGGTAGGAAAATATCATTACAACCTAAACTGTTTCACAGAAAAGTGTGCAAGTGTTTTGAGAACAAAACAAAACAAACAAAAAAAACCCCCAAACCAACATTGTATAATGTTTTTTCTGTATTTATATTGAACTATGGGGAAAACTTTCAGATATACACAGAATTCTACCTTCTGTGCTTTCTAGTAAGGTATTTGTGCACTTATCCTGCCAAACTCCATATACATCACTAGACAGGGACTAAACAAAGGACTAAACAAAGGCATGAAACATTTACATAGCTAAATATCCACATATTAGAGGGCGAACCAAACCAGAACACCTACCTCAGTCACATTTTCACTAATTTAATTTTTTTGTATCCATGTTTAAAATTGTATGTTTTCAAAAAGCTTTGTAGAGGTATAGTATTGCTGTCAATAACTATCCTGGAAACAGATAAAAGAAATAATTTTTGAGTGAGTACAAATTGCTAGAAGCGGAAGGAAAAATTAATGTTATTTGCCTTAATCATATACTTGTCAATTCTTTTCTCTCCAGTTCTTATTTTTATTTCCACATTTATAATTGTAAAAATTTATAGAATTGTTATTTTTTAAATGGGAGGTGTAAGAAACAAGTTTGTTTTGATTTTCCTCACTATTGAAACAGGTATATGAAAATGACTACTGAAAACAAACTAATTCTAATTTTCAGTAAGAGTACCTGAAATTATCAAAGTTTAGACTCTGAATTTAAAATTTAAGTAGTTTAGTATAAATATGCACTTGACAAATTATATAATTTTGATTAAATATTTATTAGATTGAATTCCTCTTAATTCACAATAAACAAACATATACAATTGTCAATTACATTTGCAAAATGTAGAGAAAATAGTAGCTTCACTTAAACATACAATATTTTTTACAGATAACTTGACTTATCCAAAGAGTAGGCAAAAAACATCCCCATCAATTTTAAACTAAGAAGAGATATTATAATTTCTTCCAATCCAATTGACAGTACTGACGTGTGAAGTTCTTAAGTGATCACAATAAAATACCTGCCAGACCAGCAAGGTACAATCTTATCTGAAGACCTAATATTTTGATCTTGCCAAAAAGACAGAAGTATACCTTGTAATGTAATATACAAGAAGAAAAAAGCAACGTTTCCATATTTTGGGTTCAATCTTGTCATGCACAGCTTGAGGATCACTGGACATTTTATGATCGGGGTTCTAAAGAGTAACTGTGCTTGGCAGGTATGTTGGGACTCTTCTCATGAATGCTGTTTGGTATCCCTCTTTTGGGTCTGAATCTCCTCTGTATGCCCAGTATCACATTAGCTGTCTTATTTCAAGAGGCAGTGAAAATGTAAGTCTGAAAAGTAACTGGAATTTGAGTAATACATAAAGTGTTTACTCAACAAGTCTGTAATCCATTGTGTTCCAATGAAAAGCATCACTATGACCATTTCATTTGAACTGTTCTTATTCACTCAGACAATATTGCAAACAATGGATAAAAACATTGCTATTAGCAGCTGTACTTGTAGATCTCTTGAAAGAAACACTGACATAATGTATAAATGTTCTTGTAAAAAAGCACATATAAGTCAACAGGATTTCTATAATTACAGCAGAGAGTTTGAAAAATAGCACTGTCAAAAAAAATGCCTTTTCTATCTTTTTTATTTTTGATCATGTTTTATTAGATATCTGAAATGAAAATTTAGATCTAGAGTTGCAAGAGAATTCAAGATTTCTTCAATTCTGATATGTCTCAAAGATATTACTGAATTGTTTATTAAAAGTAAGAAGTTTCTGCATTTTCATTTCCCCAAAGTCAGAATTGAGGAAGTTCCTAAAACAGTATCTGGTTAAAATAATTTCCTACTCTAATTAAGGTGGTCAATATTGACACTGAGCAGTGAGTTCTTAAAAAGCCAGTAGGTCAACTTCCTTCTCTGCCATTTAAGCTTGCCATGTAACATAATAAGAAAGAAGATTTTTTTTATCTCTTTCTCTGAACACTAGCTCTTAATGTTTTCAGAATACTGTTTTTCTTTAAGAGTTTAATAAATATGGTAAGAAAGAATCAATTCTCAGAGTAACTGAGAGTCTGAATGTTAATAAGCATGTGCTTTGTATAAGGTGAAAATTCCCTAGAAAAAGATTATGCAATATGGTCAAAAAGACAGTGCACTTCTCATGTGGTAAAATCAGACTGAATTAAGTAAAAGATTCACTCTAATTCTGATGCTGAAATTCCAGCACTAGGAATAAAAAGTAATGTCTCGTGCTCTTCATATTCTCATTTGCCTTCAAATATTAGCCTAAATAAATCCACATTTTTCTTTGTAAAGATTCTGATGGGATATCAGTGCTTTGAACCGACAATATCTAACACCACTGTTATGTTTAAGTTTTATTTTCATTATTAAAGGGGAGCAATATCGGCATGAAAAAGGCACAAGTACAAACTTATCTCAAATTGAACAAAGAGTGGTTACATTCCCTGCTTTTATGAAATTTATGTTCACCTTCAGGAACAATAGAACAATTTAATGGAGTCATATTTTTTCTTAAGGGACACATCAACTGCAGAAGGTTTGATTTGGTGTCAACACTTGGAGATATAATGAAGACTAATGTTGACTAAATGTCAAACAGAAAACATTTAGAAAAATGGAAAGTGATCAAAAAAAGTCTTCAAGTGCTCTGTGAGATACATCTGAGTTTTACAGGTTCTCCTGTGGATCTTTAGTGCTGAGCAGATTACTTATACTGTATATGCCAAGTTCTGCTCTGAAATACACACATGGATTTCCTAAATACCATAGAATATCTCAAATAATAACAAACAGATATAATTAGGCAGCTGAATTGAATAGCTATCAGACATACTTTCAGAGCTCAAACACTTAGTATATGTGAGGATATCTGCGTTTGGCAGTCATGTTTTGCTGTCTGCATTTTGGGTTTAAATCTGACCTATATGGCTTAATCAGATATATTTTTATTCTTATAAATGCCTACTAATTAATTATTACTAATGACTCTGTAAAAAGTTATTTTGTCATTTTTTACTGACCAATTTTTTCTTAGAATGAATGCTCTATCTTTTTGCTTTTCTATTTTATCTTGAGGCTTCTAAACCAAGTTTTAAAATGAAATACAAAATAAATGTAGTACTTAGAAACCTAGAGGTTGTTCTCATGAAATCTTTCCAGATTTGCAGTTTGTTAATAAATTTAGACATCTTTTCAGTAAGGCATTTCTGGACTTTGGCCTAATGAGAATTAATAAAAGCGTAGATGGGGGCAGGAAAGGTGTTCAAGAACTACTACTGTTCAGTCAGCGCTACCCCAAAGTGACATTGCCAAAAAGTATAAAAGCATGTTCTCACCACCATCACCTCTCCTGGTCTGTGAATTCTGAGTTATCTTTTAGACTGGGTAATCTTCTTAAATAAGACATGAATGATTTTTAGATGGATTACTTTCAAATACCACTATTTTAAGCAGTTCTGTGAGCTCTTAGAAGTTGCATAAAGAAGTTAGTGACTTTAGCTGTCTTTCTGTTCTGTATGTCTGTAGATTTTGCCATTGTTATATGCCCTTTTCTCCCCTTGCCCAATAAGAAATGTCTTGTTTAGGATCAGACAACTCTTAGGTGTCCATTTTCTTTACTAAATTTGGCAATTTATTCAACTTCCCAGCCAAAGCTGAGCTCTAAATTGCTTACTTTTGTTGTATGTTTGGCCTGTGCTTCATTCTATGTTTCCATAGTTCCCTAGTGGTATAATTTTATTCAAAATGTAATCTTCTGCCAGTATATACAATACTACTATTGTCCCCAGAGACAGTCTGTCCTTTTCTCTTTCTTAGAGTCTTCCTGCATCTCAGGACAAATCCTCTCCAATGACTTCAGAAAGAATAGCATTTTTTTTCTTTTTCTATACAGGAGAAATTATTCTTAGATCTACAAGGTCAATTCTACTGCTCTGAACTTTCAGTTAACGTAGTACACTAGTAATATCAGAGGAAACATTGGTTCCATGGATCAAGATTTTTCCTCAGCTTAAACAGCTAAAGAAACATGTCATTATCACCCATCATCTGATGTGCCGGTGATGACAGATATATGTGTCATATTTGTGTTTTCTATAATAATTTTGAGATATATAAATAAATTAACTGAAAGGTTTTTTTATCAACTCCAATTGTAAAAATCAGATTTAAAAAAATCCAAACCCAACTATTGTCACTCAAAAATTGAAACAGAGGGAAAACCCCAAAATCTAAAGGGCAAAGCCATAGGGGTTAATTATCATTAGTATAATATACATATGTATGGCAAATCTATTCAGTCCACAGGAAAAACAAGAGGCACTTTCATGATTTGACTTTTCAGTACTCTACTAAGACATCAAACATGCCTGATTTTCATCGAGAAATAAGTAAAACAAAAAAATACCATAGCCACAAGCAAACATTCATAGCTTTTACAACTGACCTAATAACAAGTGGTTACTTTTCTCTCAGTATGTCCATCCACTCGAGGCTTTGAATTAATAGTTCCCAGCTCTCTGTCATCCATTTCAGCTTTTGTGTTGCTTCTGTGCTGTAGGCAAGTTTAATAAAACAAGAATTTAGGGATTTGAATTAATTATAATTTAAATAGTTAAATATTTGGTTACAGATTAAGTCCATTCAGTATTCCCTATTAATAGTGTTGTAGTCTCTTTCATTAAAATTTAAAAAAAAAAAAAAAAAAAAAACCAAAACCCAACTTTCTTTTCAACTTCTCAGAAAGTCTCAAAACAATCCCACATAGATCAGAGAACTGCCTTAGATAAGAAAAAAATGCATTGGCTTTTTGCCAATGTCACCTCAATTATATAGTTATCAGTGTTTTCACAGTAGGACATGAAAGCTAGTGATAGGTTTGCTTTCCCTAAGGTTCATTTTTCAACTACAGGGTTGACATTGATACATCTAAAGTGATGGGACTAAGATGCCAGTTTCCTTTTGGGAAGTGAATAAAAAATTTGCTACTACCAAGTATGACCTCAGTCATCCACTCCTGGTAGTAAAAATTATTAAACTGATGAAGTACAGAGAATTAACTTTTTTAAAGTTCATACTTTACTTCTCATGTGCATTTAAAAAATATTCCAAATTGAAAGTTCCACTTCACCATGATATTCTGCAGTATATATTGTGTCAACACATAATTTCCAAATAATCCTGAAATTAACAACACTCACAATATGGGACGGGAGGGGGAGGAGGGGAAGGTCAAGTTATATAAGTCATATTTCATCTTTTTCAAGTCTCTAGAAAAAAAATGAATGAAGCTCTCATTTTCCTCTGAGTGGAATGCATACACTATTCAGGACATACCAGGTCCTCTGGAAAAGAAGAGGAAAGAATAATACCCTCCCATAGCCAAAAGTCCAATCTGTAAAAAACACTAAAACACTCTTTTGTGTTTCTAAGACTTTTGTGTTTCTAGTTTTGAAAAATCATGGAAAATAGCTCAAATCCTTCAGGTCTCCAAACTGTAACTTTCAGAAGATTTCAACATGGAGATGGCTCACCATCCTTGCTGTAAAAGTTTTCCTTCTTGTGTCCAACCCTCCTTATGCCCAGACACTCTAAAAGCAGAAGAGAGGGGGAGATTACCCTTCTTTTGATGAAGCCCAGGATATAGTTGGTTTTCTCGGATCCTAATGCACATTACCAGTTCATGTCCAATTTTGTCCATCAGTATTTGTAAGTTCTTCTCTCGAAGGCTGCTTTCAATTCAACAATCCCCCAGTTTGTACTTGGAATTACCTAGACCCAGGTGCATGACCTTACAAATTGGCCATCTTGATCTCTACAAGGTTCACATGGACCACTCCTCAAGACTCTCAAGGTCCTTCTGGATGCCATCCTGTCCCTTTAGTTTAGCAACTGTACCACTCAGCTTGGTGTTATCTGCAAACTTGCTGAGGGTGCATGTAGCAGTGAATCTGATGAGAAACTTGTTTAAACATGCTTCAAAATGGCTTTTTGCAGTCTCTTTGCTAACTCATACTTTCTTCTTCCCAACATCCCCCATGACAACTGTTATCTCCCATGCAGGAATGTCCTGGGAAAGGTGTCCTGAGGTGTTTCCCATTGGTCCTTGTTAACCCCTTCCTGTGATTGGGTGTTCCTGTAAGCCCCTTGAGACTTCTAATTGGTTAACCTGTGATTCTCCCTAACCCTATAAAAGGTGCACTCAGTCTTTTTCCTAAAGATACTAAATAGTGCTGGACCTTGAATGGACCCTTGAGTGACACCATTTATTACTGCTTACAAGTTCCTTATCCATCTAATAGCCCGTCTTTCAAACTCATAACTTTCTAATTCAGTGCCAAGAATGCTGTGTGTGACCATGTCAAAGGCCTTACTAAGTCCAGGTATGTTACTGGTCAGTAGTTTCCATTTAAAATGGCATGAGAGTTTTCTAGGTTTCAGGTAATTAAATCAAACTGATAGCCTAGATGTTTGTTCAATAAGTCTCAATTAATTTCCAAGTAAAGGGAAAAATTATTTCACTGTTGTATCAAATATTTGTCTTGCCATTGTAACAATAAAAAGATAGTGGACTTGTAATTGATTTTTTATCTTAAATGATAATAAGTGAGTAATCTGAAACCTGAAATAAAAGGGGTTTTGGCAGAACTGGTAAGCAACCATCCAAAGAACATAAATGGATTTTTTTCTAGTGTATTCTTACATAGTAAGGATATGCTAAAGCCTCAGATTTTATAACAGATTTTATTTTTCCCTCCTTTCGTCTTTTCCTTTTAGAGTTGTTCTAGTATGCAGCTTGCTTTATTTCTGTTTGTTGAATAACTACTAAAACCAGTAAAATAAGATCTTTTTTTTCCCCAAGGAATTGGAACCATTAGTATTAAAAAACGAAGAGGAGTGAAATCTCTGGAAACTCTTCCAACAAACTTCGGCTTGTTTTCTAATAAAACTATTATTATCTAATTTATTTATTTTATGTTTAGCTGTCTCATTGGAGGGCCCACAGGGCTAGGTTCAACCATTCATCATCTATTTCATCGTCACTTTTATTTCAAAATTTTCAGGAAACTTTATTAATTTTTTTAAAACCAAAAAGGACTACAAAGCAGTAATATAAGATAAATTACTGTATATTAACTTTATACAGCTGTTCATCTTCACATTGCTCAACCTTGAGCTTTACAAGCCAAAGAGATGAACTAAATATGGCTTGGGACAGTGGGAGGAAAAAAAAAAAATGTCAGAAAATAGATAACTTGCTAAGCTATCCATTTAACTTCATCTTCCAAATATGTTCAATGTCATATTGCTTGACCTGTTAAAAATCAGAAATATAATAACCACTCATGTTTTAAGAAGAGGAAAAGAATCAAGAATGATCTACTGATTTTGGGAGAATCTGTAAGTAAGCAAAAAATTAAATTTGGAAAATAATTATACCTTCAGGAGTACAACCTCAAACAAGATAAAGAAATAATAAATGATCTCTATGCAGGCAGAAAACACATTAGACATTTAGAACCAAATACTAAACACCTAACCTATTCAAATACAAGAAATCATTATGATAGAGTAGGCAAACAGTCCAAACACAGAAGTACACAGATATCAGTTAAAAGTGAACGCAGCTACTTAAGCTGATATCTCTACCTTTTAAAAATTTATGAAGGAATTATATATTCACAAACTGAATTAAACAGGTTACCTACACCTTCAATCTAATCTAAGCAAACTACACCGTGTTTCCAGCCTTAACTGTGATTAAACATATTTATCTTCTTTTCGACAAATACTGAAAGATCCATTCAGTGAGGAGAAAAAATTAAATAAAAAATTTCTCAAGGATACAAAACAACTATAGATGCTTATACAGAGGGTAAAAATGTTTTATGGCTCCAACTTTTAGTAATATACTCCCTAAGGTTAATATGGGATACCCATGCAGTAACTCTTCTTCTAGTCTTCAGTCTGGAGTTTGTTCTTCCAGCAAAGGATTCTCCCCATCTGTAGAGGAGATTAGATGCAGTCTTTGATGCTTCAAATGCACTGGAATGGTTTGTCCTAATAATTTATGTAGGTTTAGAAGGTTGTGGGATTTTTGGGGGACTCTGATGTGTTTGCATACTGTAGTGAACTATATGTTACTCAGCATAAAAACTACCCCTCATCCTATAACTCTATCATTTCAGAAATGGAGAAAATACAAACAAATAAATAAATTTTGAATCATGGAATCAACTTGTTACAAAATGTGGTTATGAATATTTTTGCTAAATTTTCTCTTACTCCTCATCCATCTTTTCTATATGGCTTTTATGTTAATGACACTGTCCTACACTTCCCCTTCCCATCCCCTTAATTTTTTTTCCTTTTTTTGTTGCTTTTGAATTGTGTCCGCATGATTAATGACGTCTCTACTTATAGGGTTAAACAAAAATATAAAAGTACCCTTAAAACTGACAAAATGAGGCAGGAGTTAGTAAATAGTATGATCTCACTCAAAGCAGTAACTAAATAAAGAACACTTAAAGTTAAGGGCTGAATTCCTGTAAATTTCATGAAGGTGATGATACTTTTTATAAAATATGGTAGTATATGATAACTCAAAAAAGTTGCTTGTACTCTCCTAATACTGACAATTTTAACTACAATCACAGTAAAAAAAAGTGCGTACATATATATACGTATAGAAGGGTGAAATTAAGGCCAAGTGTTGTCCCATGCCGGACCACGGCTGATTCCAGCTGCGTCCAGCCGACCCGTTGCTGGGCCCTGCAGATGAGGGGTGAGATCTCGTGGAAAGTGTATTTAAGAATGGGGATAACACTGCACAGTGAGGAGTAAGGAAAAAAGCACCTCAGCAGACACCAAGGTCAGAGATGAACAATGGGGATGAGCTGCTCCAGGTGCCAGTTTCCCCTGCAGCCTGTGGAGAAGATCATGGTGAAGCAGACTGTCCCCTGGCAGCCCATGGAAGTCCCCAGTGAAGCAGAGATCCACCTGCAGCCTATGGAGGATTCTACACTCTAGTAAGTGGATGTTCCCTGAAGGAAGCTGTGAGCTCATGGAGAGCCTACACTGCAGCAGGCTCTTGTCAGGAACTGTGGCTCAAACAGGAGTCCAAGCAAGAGAAGATTTTCTAAAAGTAACTATGACCTGATGACTTGGTGCCCTTGATGTGTTAGATGAGTTAATTTACTCTTTTCTAGTAAGATATAACTTTGTAGATTGTGGGGTCAATTTATGAATTTCTCCTTTATTTCATCTTAAAACCACAGAACAAGAACAGCAGGAAGCATACATAATGACAAGTAGATCCCTGACACTTGGTTTATTCCTACTACTTCTCACATAGGAGAATAAAATGCTATGAAACATTAGTGCATAAAACACTCATCCATAATATCTCTAAAATATATTTCTTAAAGAAATAATTTCTAGATTGGACAATAAATAAGCATAAGTGAGAAAAAGGTGAAAAAATCTTTTCAAGGTTGAAGGAAAGAAGTATGTAATCATCAGGAAGATAAAAACAATTTGTATGCATTAAATTGAAAAAATAAAAAGAAAAATGAAGGAGAAATAAAGTTGAATAATACCAGAATATTTTATCCTAATTTGGTCTTAATGCTTGTTTCACCAAAACCTGCATTAAAATACAAAACAATAAACCTGTGAATCAGACACACTCAGAATAATAGAGAATAATACATCTTCCTGTATGAGCTGAGATAATGGTATTCTCTTCTTGCCCTATGGAATGTGAATGTCATGAATTCCTAGTTTGAAATATAATTTAATAAAGGTCACTTACCAAGGTAGAAAACAGGAGAGATAAGGAAAAACCCTGCATAGCACATCTGCTTAGAATGAACTGATCTGACACAGTTATTAATTATCGCAGATGCCTTAGGGTTGGAATAAAGCTGTCAAGTCAGGAGCAAAATGCTTTCCCAAAGTCATAGTCTCAAAAAAAATTGCCACAAACCTAGAAATGGTTAATCAATTCTTCAAATATCTTTTCAGAATCTGTGGCAACACTAAGGTAAAGGACTAAAATGTTTTAGCAAAGTCTTAGTCAAATGGAAAAAAGATTTTGATCTGAAATAAAATGTGTTTGATTCAGATGGAATAGCTTTGTATTAGATTTATGAAGGCAATGAACTCAATTATTGCCTAATATTTTAGTTCACATTAAAGAAACCAATTAATATAGGACTTGAGCCTTCAGTAGCTTCAGCACAGAAAATGTTTCAGTTAAGCTATACCTATAGTATTTGCTCAAATATGTCACTCCTGTTTTCAAGTGGCATGGAGTGTTACCGTGATGTCGAGGTAAAATGTTTAGCAGGAATAGGCCATAGTACTTATTTAGTTGTTAGGCTTAGTTTACTCTTATTATCAGTACTGACCACATAGATTGAGAAAATAAGTTTGTTGTTTATATAGTTGTTTTTTATTAGTAATAAAATGCATTTAACATTGGACATCTTGGTGATTCATGATGACAAAGATATAAGTTAACAGCAAACTTGCCTTTACATACTCTTTGTTTCAGTTCTGTTCTGTTTTTTAAAAATCTAGATATCTGAAAATTTTACCCAGAAGTACACTTAGGCTGGTCTCATTGGCCATATTCATGTTCAACCACAGACATTCTTGGACCCTGAGACCAAACTTTACAGTCTAGCTCACATATAGGTACAAGAACTCTCTTTATCCCTAAAACAGGCAGACTCTTGGGAACGGTCCTCAACATTTATTATCCTTCAGACACTTTATCTGAAATAGATACCATCAGCTAGTATGAGTCATAAATGTATGGGATCAGGCCAAGAGTTAAGTGGTATGGGCCAGTGCTTGAGCTCATGATCTGGCATGGCAGATGTTTTTCAGGGGGTGCGGGTGGGTGTTGCTTGTTTTTAAATGGGATAAGTATGTGATATCTAAAACTTACTGTATACTTTGTTGATTGTTCTTCTCAGATCAGGCAGCTTTTAATTATGATGCCATAGTTAAGTACTCTTTTGACAACCTCTCTAGATCTTACACGTTTAGAAAGCTTGAGCTGTGTAGATTCATAACAACTGAGAGATGGAAAGCTACCAGAAGGATGTACTGCTTTACTCAAGTTGTTGAGAGATCCATGGAAGAAAAAAAACAAATCACAAAAGGCTGTACCATCTATTGTGCAAGAAGTGCATAAACTACTTACTGATGGGAACTATTGTTATGTATTTGCCTATTCTTATATCCTATACTACTAGTCAGTGCTGGAGTAAAGTCTCCAGGGAAAACAAGTACTTTGTTGATCTCATTCTAGCATTAATAAGCACCTCTTGATTTTTAAAACTATGCACTTCAAATTTTCACTTCTTATCCTAAAATATTCTACTGACTGAACACTTAACACTGTAACTGCCTTGTTTTTTGTGATTATCTTTGCATTTATATTAAAACCTTAGAAAAAGAAACATTTTTATTATCATAATTATAAGCAATGAATTAAAATGTGACAAATTTTGCAAAGCTAAAATTCAAATAATATTACTGTGGAGAATAATTGCTGAAGTATTTCAAAACACAGGACAAAAGCATTTTCTAGTCTGCCCAACAAATAAATACTTAAGAAGACATGCAACAATTTAGGAACTGCTGGATTGTTGATTGTTGTTATTTACAGGGAGTTTAATGATCTAAAGTCACTCTAAAATTAAGGGTGTGGTCACCATATAAAATAGGATGCATTTGTAAAGCTAATTTAATCGTCTAGTAAGCATTTTCTGGGATAGCTTTTTATTCATCAGGATCAGCTTCAAATACATTTTTTCAATGTGATTTTAGTAGTAGTGTTATGAGTAACCCCGCTAAAAAGTCAGTGTATTTATCACCTAAGCAGGCTGTGGAGAAATAGTCTTGTCTCTTGTGATCAAATTAGAATAGATAATTCAAAGCATTTTTAGAAATACTGAAAGGTTTGAGATTCTTTGCCTGCTGCTGTCCATATTAAAACCACCACCAAAATCCCCAAACTACATAAATGTGCATGTTTATGTCATGTGGGAATATTGAAAGTTCCTGCCCTTTCATTTTGGTTTGATTTTTCTGTTAAATTTAGAAGACATGAAAACATGTGAAAGGACACAGTAAAGGCAAAAGATGAAGAATATCTATTTTGAAGTTCAGTTATGACATTTTAAAAAATAAATTTATAACGCCAACTTGCAGAACTGACTTATTACCAAGAGAAATATTTCTCACTCTTCATTCTTTTTCTCTCTCTCTCTTTTTTTTTTTTTTTTTTTTTTGGTGGTGGTTGCTTTTATTTTTGTTTTAATTATTGTTTGGCTCCAGATACTATTTCTATTTTCACTATTATAACATTTATAAAGTAGTGGTTCCTAAGGACCAGGTAAATTAAACTTCTATTAGATTAGGGGGTTTTTGCATTTCTATCATTATTTATGATAGGTTGATTTTATAGCAGTTAGAGTCACTAGCAGAATCTGAGGCAGCATGTCTCTGAAAGACTGGATAAAATTTATTCTCAATAGAAGTGGAAGCATTATTCCACTGCATTATAAGCAGAAGTGGAACACTGTTTATGCTTGCTCTTCTTTTGTACATTCAGAGAACTCAGCCTAGAGTCCGGAAAACACATTTTCCCCAGAGGTCCTTTGTTGATCACAGTTAGATTCAGAACTCTGGGCTAAGGACACCTTTGCTTTGATAAAGAGCAGGTATGTACAGACAAAAGCATGTGGGCACAACTTCAGCATTTGAACAAAATGTGAGCAATTTTAAACTCCCTTCTTCTTGTACTCTTAAGATTTATTACCTACATTCCACCTGTTAAACTGCAAACTTTTACTCCTTTCATCCTATATCACCACCACTGAAAAACAGAAATCTGTGGAGGGACAACCATGAGATTTAAGTTCTCTTGATTTAACAAACTTCAGGCATAAAGTGAAATACCACTGAAGTGACTCCAGCTGCAATGGTGGTGCTTTCAAAGCTTTTTCCATTCCTCCCGGGGCATATTGCCAATTCTTTTCTCATTTTCATAAGCTATTGGAAAGTCATGCAAGCATACAGTGTTTTATATTTACTACAAGGTAATATTTAGGCAGTTGAAACCCTTTGAACAGCAAGTTCCATTTTATTTATCACAATTGATTAAAGGGAAAGAACAGAGGGGAAACATGTGTAACCTTCATCAAATTCAAAGGAAGAAGGGTGATGTTTTAAAGATTTTCTTACTGTTCTGAAAACCAGATCATAGATAGTTCAGAGAGAATGAAGGCTCTTAATAACAAGTGAAAGATTTTGAAGTTGTGTTTCAGCTACCTGTCAAACCCCAGTTCCCCTCCCCAACGTTTTGCCTCATAATGCTTAGCACTTATATAGCACTTTTCAGCTTCAAAGTACCTCAAAACACATTAACTAATTAATCCTTTGAGCATCCCTAAGAGATTAGTAGAAAATGATGTGATCTTTGGCAGCCATGCAAAAGCCTTGAGCAAGGCAATGAATCCTGCATCCAATAAGGATTATAGTCAAGGTCTCCTGGAGTCCACAGCACTCTGAACATGTATTCTGTTGAAAACTTAGAGAAAAACTATTTAAAGAGTAAAAAGCAATGTTTAAAAATGATAGGTGGAATTGAAGTACAACATTCAAATATACAATCTGGGAAAAAACTATTACTTCTTACACACTACTTCTTATTCATTCTATAATATCTATATATTCATATAGTATTATCTTGAAATACCTGTAACTATCTTACTTGAGAAATAAGAGTCCTAGCTTTGGTCCAAACCCTGCTGTTTACATTTACAATAGTAAATTAATCAAAATAAGAGTACAGTATTCAGCACTGGCATGTACTTCTTCATAAAGCTAAAATCTTTGTTCAGTGCTTGCTGGCACTTTTTCCTGAGGCCAACTTACACTCTCACGAAAAGAAAATGCAGCTTTGTTGACCACAATTCAATTTGAACGCAATCGTTGTATTCTGGGAGGTAAGAGAGCAAAATTTTGGAGGAATAAGCATTTCTACACTGCCAATACTGAAGAATGAACCCTGATTCAATTTAGTTATTAGGATGGATGTAGTCATAAGCTACAAAACTATAACATTACCACAACAATGGCAGAGATCCTGAATGCCTGATCTGATGCTTAGAATATTCTCAGTGTACTTCAAGAGGGTTGCTTCATAAGAAGCTGTCCTAGCCGGAGGAGTGGCAATTCACCTTAAAATAGCCTGACCACTTTTGTAGCTTTTGTAGTTATGATTATCCCTACAATATCTTTTCTTATTTTACAGAAACTTCAAGAGAAGGAAAGGATATAAGTTATTTCCCAGAGTAATCAATAAACTGGTGGTCATACAGCACTTGTAAAGTACACGAGTTTCAAACAAATCTTGTTTTACAATCCCCAGTTCTGTCATCAGTGTTCTGCCTTAAAAATATCATCTTTTTCTTTCCTAGAATAATTTTGGAAATAGTGAGTGCTTAACACGTCTCGCAGAGCAAATTTATAGAATTCCGTTCTGCAGGAGTTCCTTCTCAATAGTGAATTTTGAACAAAAAGAAATTTTTCTTGAAGGCTCATTATTTGTGTGTGATTTTAGTTCCCAGAGAATGACAGGAACTTGGATTTCCCTCTGTGCTTAGTATTTCTTGTTAGTTATCTCTAGAAGTCTCTCATACAGTTAGCTCGCCCCTCTCAAATTCCTAGCTCCTCCCATATACTGTCCAGGGAGCTTTAGCTACCTACTTTCAGATTTTGAGTGCAGTGCTTAGGGACAAACGTCTGAAATGTAAATATGTGCTGCCCGATGACTGCTGCTTGGCTCTCACTTAACCTCCTGTGTGTGCGGCTCCAACAAATGCTAATGTTCATTGTGCTTCAGATTGCTCAAGAGACTAGAAACTCTTAAGCAGGCTGCTATCTCAGACTGCTAAGGCTGTGAATACCAGTCAAAGCAATAGAAATTCAGAATGCATTATACTCAACTATGTGATTTCATGTTTAGACATATACTTTTCTCACATTCTTTTTTCTTTTCTTTCTCTCAAGGTATTGTGTTTATTTATTAGATATAAAATATAATTCACTGAATGGTTTTACATTAACATGGTTTCCTTAATTTCTAATAAAAAGAGTACATACCATCCAATCACATCACATCATAATTTTTTTTTTATGGTGATAGTGATTAGACACTTGAACAAGTTGTCTGGAGTGGTTGTAACATCTCCATACTTAGGGATATTCAAAACCCAACTGAACACATTTCTGAGCAACCTACTCTGTCCGACCTGCTTTCAGTAGGACTACAATATATCCAGAGATGCCTTTCAACCTCAGCTATTCTGTGATCTCATTTACTATTTAGAATTCAAACCGGGAAATTTCTGAAGAAAAGGAGAGCCAAAGTCTCGGCATATGTTATCACAGAATTGGTTTGGGTTTTTATTGTTTTATTTTTGGTTTTGGTTTTGGTTTGTTTTTTGTTTAATATATTTGGTTCTGATCTAGTATGTCTGCTTTCAAATAAGATGAATTTTATTGACTGTAAATTAGGTTCTTCACTGAATGTAACACAATTTTATAGAATTAGCACATACATAGAGAACTAAATTGTTAACGGAAAACTTGGATACCTAAATCTGGAGTTGAGTTTCACATACAATGTTGAATTAACCTTATTTTCTGGAATTAAAATGACTATTTTTACTGTATGAAACCTTAAATATCAATTTTACTGCCAACAGGGTTTTATTTTACTTTTACTGTACACCTAGATTAATGAAGCATACTCTATACCCTACTAATCTGTAGGAGTAAGGAATTAAGCTTCACAGTAAAAATGAAGAACACTGACCTACCTCAAGAATAAAACTGGTTCAAATAAATGTAAACTATATTTTAAAATTCAGTTTCTATAAGTTTTCAATGCTAGTCTACTCTATTTTGCAGGAAGACAAGTTGAATGTTTAATGGTATAACAGGTTAACAAAGATTTTTACTGAAGATTTCTCAAATGCAGAAAAAAAAATTAACCCAGCTCTGTGCTAGACTGCTTGAATTAAACAAAATTACAAGAGAAAACTTTGTTAAAATTTATGGTCTTATATATGGTACAATGCTGCAAAATAATTACCATGATATTTTTGTGTTTTTAAATCAAAGTCTTTAACTTTTTTGTTTCCCCATCATTTTATTCTAGGAAAGAAGGCGAGTGAAATATGTCAGGTCAGTTCTGTTTACTTTCTTTTTAAAAGATATTTCATCATATTATGTTATTGATTGCCAGGAAAATCTGACTCCATTTTTAAATTAATTGAGATAATATTTTAATTTTTTTAAATGGAGAAGCTTTCCTACTCAGTCTCCAAAAGCATTGTATCAAAACTGAACAAAAGCCAGTAATAAAATTAAAACTAAACTGTATTGCGAATTTTAGCAGTATCACTTTGTCTTTTATTAAAAATAGATCCAGAGCAAAATAAAATTTGAAAGAGGTCCATATGTGAGTTTTGAAACCCTTTTTTAATTTTTTTTTATATCAGTTAGTGTTTTGAAACACTGTATTGGGTATATAAATTTAATAAATAGGTGTCCATCAATTTAAACTCTGAGTTAAAAAAAAAAAAGTTTAGTTATACCACTGTCTACCTAGAAAGCTGAGAAATGGTCTGAACAAAGAATTTAAATTTTGGGTGTTTAAAGTTCTAAAATTGATTCAATTTTGAAATATTCTAAAACCAGTGTTCATGAAATCATCCTATGGGATTTACACTCAGCAGGTACAAACTAGTCATCTGAGCTACTTATTATGAATTATACCAGCTAGAATTTTTCTCTACATTTGCAAATTGGTGTACAAACAAGCTAAACATGCACCTGCTGGAAAAGTAAACTGTAATATCCCTGTAGTCAAACACATTCTGATCAGGGCTTCCCAACTGAATCACTGAGTACAACACTCATACAACTGACTACTACCTTTTACTTTCCTGCATACCCAGCTCATGTAGACTAGCAGAGGGATTTTTTTCTGCTCTCTAAAGTCTTGTACCAGACAGCATGTCAGAGAGTTTGCATTTGAAATAGACAAAAACAGGACAGGTAGAAATAAAGTAGCTGGAACACTCTACTTTGGCAAGGGTGTCCTGATCGGAGAGAACACTGTCCTCCCATCTTCTTGTTCTATGCATCTCCTACCATGTGACCCTATTCAATCCCACTCTCTGATGACTGATATCATTAGATGTGCTTGCCATCACTCTTAGTATATCCTTCAGGAAGCAGACACTTGAAAAACTTCATTAAGACATATAAAAAAAATTAACATCTAGATTTTAAAAAGCCCTACACCTTTACCTATGTCTTAAATGCTTGCCTCTAAAAACCAATATGTGTTCCGACTCTGCTTTCAATCCTTTTCCATACATAATGTCCAGGATTTAGTGTACTGAACATTTTTCAAAATCCAAATGTAGTTAAAAATCTTTTTAAATATAAGCCTGAGGGTCCTGCTCAAGGATATACAACAACTAGTGTCCTGAAGATCATAAATTCAAATATCAGAAGCTTAGACACAACTCACTCCAGTTATCTGTAATGATAATTTGTTAATTGTGACAATCAGTAAATATAAAAATTTGTTTCAGTTTGGCAGCAGAGAAGACATCTAAAAAAGGCAACTGTAATAAACATATCTACCTGCAAACTGCAATGATATTACAGGCTGGGCCTTTCCTCTGCTATTTTATCCCTAAAATAGAAAAATCCATTGCAAAATAGAAGATCAGAAGCTGATCCTAGTGGAAGAAAAGCCATTGAGATGATGATATTCATTATAGGTCTGGCCTAGGGGTCTGTACCTTAAACTACCTACTGATAGATGCTTTTTTCCTTCTGGTTTGTTTTGGTTTTGTGGTGTTTTGGGAATTTTTTTTTTAATCACAGAAGGAAGAAAATGTAGCTACAGAGACCAAACTTGATAGTGCAAATTTTATTCCCTGTTCATATGTATCTTCAGATAGAAGTTCTAAATAAACTTCAAAGCCTTTGTCAGTACAGAGAAAGGGACCAGTAAGCAGCAGAAACTGTTTATTTCCTTGCTTTCTACCAGTCACATCTTCCCTAAAAACCACAGAATTTTATATCAATTAAATAATTTAAATAATTTTTGATGACCTATTCATACCTTGGACAAATCAAAGTCTTCCTTCAGGGGAAACCTGACTGTTTTGTATGTTTCTTGGAAAAGGAATAACATAACATGTAGCCCACTTCTGCAACCCTTACTTGAACATGACTTACATCACGTTAGTGATAAATCCCACTCAGCTTCAAAGAAATAGGAAAAACAGCCCTAAAGATATAGTCTCTTAAACTACATAGCTCATCCAAAATCCCATCATATTATCAAAACTTTGACTGCATTGCTACTCAGCAATGCAATTTTTCACTTCAGTAATCTTTCCCTATTGAAGTTTTTTAAAGCTTCAAAGCAGCAATACTACATCTTCTCTTTCACTGTATTTGTTACCTACGTCCATTATTTTAATTAACTAATTTTAATTTTCTTAGTTTTTAAATCCATTACTACTAGGTTTTGGTACCTTATTATCTAGCTTCTAATCTTAGTAGCTACCAGTGTAATTGAACATGAAACTATCAAAAAATTTTATCTTACCTATATCAAATGAAATATGTATCGTGCTTTTAATGACCACATATTTCGATTAGTCCTGTAGTTCAAAAGTAAAATGTAATAAATGTTTGATTTTTGAAGATTTTTAAATACCTTGCCAGATGTGTTATTATAAGTTTAGTCAGGATTTCTAGAGGAAAGTAGTTAACATACAATGAAAAACATACCAAAAATAATCCCAGTTTGAATAAAAAACTATAAAAAAGTAACATTTTTAGCATTATTCTATTAGAATGTTCATTTTGCTTAAAAAAACTATTTCACAGTTTGACTCCTTTTAATAATGAATTATACTATTAAAAGCCTAAAGATACAAAAAGGAGGTCCTTGTGGTCAAGGTTAGCCTGTTAAAAAAATGTTATTATCCTAATAAAAACCACAGACAGTTATTTGTGTATTCTCATCCGTTTCGTAGCCAGACATTCCAACAAGTATTTCACCGTGGCTGAAATGCTACTTTTTATTAAGGAATAGAAACCTAAAATTATAAGCTTCCAGATTACCAGAATGACAAATCAATGAATAAATTATCACATAAAGAAATACTTTAGGGTCATTAATTGTGCATATTTGTTAATATTCACCTAGGGTCTAAACACAATGAAAAGGATTAGAGAACAAGAAAGACAGAGATAGATTTTCTCTCAACATGGACCAACTGCTGGATGCAGCCAGTTGAGTTTGCAAACAATAAGGGATATTTTTGAAGGGAAAAAATTACTTCTTCAAGTTCATTCTGCAATTTCTGATAGCACAAAAAATAGTCAATAATCTAGCTGTTAGAAAACTCCCTTGATATCTTTGGTGCTTGGAAGGAATTCCCGACACTGCTTGATTATCTCAGGGACTTATATAATTCTTTCCATACTGCAAATCAATGCCTTGGGGTAGGTGTCCTTTAAAGCTATTCCAGTTTGCTAAAGCAATTAAAACTTAGTAAAGTATAAAATAACATCAGGTTTTCATACCATAAATTCTTGAGAAACCTTGATAAAAGATATGACTAGACTCACCTTCAGTGGAGCCACGGTGTACTTTCTTCATGAGCTTGTGGTGTAGCCTGTTTTCCTCAAGTCTGTTTCCATTCAAACTGGAAACCAGTTCAGCCCACAAGAGGCTCCAGTCAGCTTTTGACTCAGTTGTCTTTACTGTCTAGTGACATTAGAGGCAAGCACACAGGTCTAGCAGAAACTGCACAGGAGCCAAAGAAAACCTGTATGGAAACACAGCTGATTGTCAGTGAGATGCTTTAATCACTTTAAAGAGTACATCTGGTCCAGGTAAGCAGCACAGTTACAGCAATGGAATTGAACCCTTCTTTCATAAGGAAACACCCACATTAGGCACTTCCAAATGTAAGAATCTACAGTTTTGAGAAAAAACTTAGACTTCATGTTCATGTTGCACAAAAAATATTATGTTGAATGGAATGAAAAATACTTTATGCAAAGGGAGAGTCACTTGCCATATATTATTAATCATCGCCTTTTTTTAATTATTCCTATTCAAGTATGAAACAGGAATTATATAATAGAAGGACGGTTTTAACAATTAAAAATTAGCTGTGGAACGTTAGGAAAAAAATGAAGTGTTCAAGTTCCCTTCAAAAAGTCAGGAATCAGCGGTACTTGCCTTCTGTTTTAAAAAGATGCTAAAAGCCTTTGTTCAAGTGTATTGAGCTAACAGAAGTTTTGCACTGAGAGTGGAGCCATAAAAAATGTTTAGCAATATATTTCTTTTTAATTTTCTTGGAGATTTCTTGGTTAGGTTTTTTTTTCTGTAATCCAGTACATCAAACAATTTTCCAATGAATTTTTAAATTCAATGTTATTATAAATACCTTATTACTTGCTGTTGCTTGCACAGTGCAAACAAGATCCTTTTATTGCAGCTAACACATTTTCTGCCTATAATTGATATAACATCACAGTGAAATGGGTAATTTCAGTAAACAAAAATATTCATTCTCTACCTTCAGAATACAGTGAAGGAGATTGATGTCTGGTTTTGCTGTGGTTATATTCCAGATTCCTAACATATTTAAGAAACGTGCTTTTGTTCAATCATTATACCATATTTCTAAAATAGTTGGTTTGAGAATCCCATTTTAACTGAAGTTACATTAGGAATCCAGAATGTCTGTACCTCCCTCACATAGTTTAAATGTCAGGTGGAGTAAAACTATGTGGCAATTGCAGAGACTCCCCTAATCCATTCCATAAAGGTGTATCACAGACACTGTGATATCATCCATGCTTGTAAGTGTACCTGTCATCAATTGGTGTAACAGGGAGTTGAGATGTGATGGCTGTGGCACTTTATTAGAGTAATCCATCAATTTCCCTGTATTAGTAGATCCTTCTTTCTTCTAGTCTGGAACTAAGGAAATTAAAAGAAAAAAATGTGTTTTGTCTTCATAAATAACCAAAAAAATATAATAATCTTTTATTTTGCTGTCCATTAAAAAAATAAAACAGATTCCTTGTCATAGGATATTTTAGCACTGCTGTTCAATAATTCCAAACAGAAAACAGGACTCAAGCTACATTTAAAGTAATTTTTAGGCTGTTTCTTTGCAATTTCCATCATTGTATTTTCCTGGAAGATATTGGTCTTGGACCCTGAAAAACTGCAATTTCATCAGGATCTATTATCCTATTAGTACTAACAATGCTTGATGAGGCTGTGTGAGAATAATTACATTCTTAAGGCTCCAGTAGTTTCGCAGAATTAAGAGAATGGAAATGGGATTGATGGGAACCTTCTACTCTTGACGGAATTTTTCTTTGAATTATTTAAATTTTGATTTACTCCTACATAATTATGCATTTCAAAGTCAAGATGAATCAATGCATTGGACAGATAAATTTCAGACTATAATTGGCAAATATGTTTCATAGCAAAATAGAGACAGGCTCTTAATTTTAAATTACACTGAGTATTCCACAAGAACCATCATCCACATTAGAATCCTGCACAATACTATATTAACAGTCTATTACTGTGCAACTATAATAGACCAAAAAAATGTCCCCAAAATACTCTCTATCCATACTATACCGTGCATGAGGAATAGAATTTTGAATTTATAAAACTATAAGAATCCATGAGGGTCTCACATAATCAAGTACAAATTTAGAGTGGGAGAATGACAGGTCCATATGTGGTTTTATTTTTTGGTACACTAAAAAGAACAGAAACAAAAATTAATAGGAAAGAATGAGACAAAATTAAAATATAACATCAGATAGCATTGAACTATTAGGATTTTTTTTTCAACACTGGAAAGTTTAAGGAAGACGTCTTTAGGATATACAAATAAACAGTGAATGCTTATTGAAGGAGTTACCTGAAAGCATGATGAAACCAGAATTAATGATGCAACCTTTATAGATAAAGATTGTATATTTTCCAAAACATCCTCTTTCAAAAAACGTTCTTTGTCTAGTATTTTGCATTACTTTTCAGAGTTTTAAGTTCTGTTGGCATAAGCATATGCCTATTTTTCTGAGTTTAGAGTCTGCTGCTCTATATAGCAGCAGTAGTAATGCAATTTGTCTTCTGCAGCTATCCTTACTTCTTGGGATGCTCTCCACAGATTTTCCCCAACCTCTTGATTATTAAAAAAATGTATTTACATTGAACTAACAGTCTGGCTCCCAGCTCCAGAAGCTAGTGAAATGAGAGTTCTAGCTTCTCTCTATTGCTGAAAATCTATCTCAAAAACTGCAAAAGTAGTGCTTTAGATATTATTTTTCTTTATTGCCCAGCTTTTTCTAAAATGGAATAAAGAGAGAGAGAAAAAAGAAACCATAAGGGCTCAGGAGAACATGAAAGGGACATTGTTCTCTTTGTGGAGTTCTGTCCTAGTACTCCAAAAAAAATCTATATGGATTTTTTTAGCTCTGTTTCTGATACTCTTTTCAAGTTTGAGATTTTAATTCTTAAATCTTGATTACAGTTTTATTATGTGACTGGTAGCAGCTAAATACAAATAAGTTTTACTTTTTTGTCTTAAGAGTTTTTAGATATTTACTAGTGGGTCTTTCTTGAATAGAAACTTTGCCTTCAACATTTACAATATTAGCTGGTCACTTAAATAACATTGTGTGACAAAGTCATTATTGACTTTCTTATCTCCCTCTCCCTAGATTGTTATATTTTTCAAACTTCATTATAACTTAAATGTGAATTCCTATGCAAGATCCAAGTTATACAGAAAAATACAGATCTATTATAATGATTACCCTAAGAGAAAAAAAAAAATCATTAGAACTGTGGCCATTTCCAAGAAAAACCTAAGGCAGTACTGGTGGCAGTACTGTTAAGTCAGTCTTGCTTGTAGCCTTCTGGTGACTTGTAGGGAGAAAAAAAATAGAGAATATTTTGTTTTCCTGGACAAAATGTTTAGTGTCATTTCAAATGCAGTGGGACAGCTAAGTCATCTGCACAGGTCTGGGATGTGTTTGGATCAATGCTAGATGCATAGTAAGGCACTATTTCAGTTAATATTCTGGCCTCTGATAGGAACAGGTTTTCCAATATGATACAGGTCAAATGTCCTTCCTTTGCTTGTCCATTAGTACATTTTTTTCATAATGGATAGTAAAGTACGATTTATGAGATATTTTTGAACATTTTTATATTTTTAATTAACAAAAATCCCCAATGTTTTGTTACATTGCACTATCTGAGAGTCAGTATGTCTGCATCATTTTGCTTATTTGCAAGAGAGAAAGAAAAACTTGGGTTTTTCCCGTGCGCATAAATTATTGTCAATAAAATACATAATTTATTAAATTTTATACAGAAGATATATAAGCCTTGAAATCTGTCTTTGGAATATATTTTAAAATTATAAAAGTCACCTCTAGCATCATTTCACACTTGAAATGCAATCACATCTAGCCTTACTAAATAAGATGTTTCTACTACAGCACACAGTCAGTTTAACGGGTGGTAATTTGAAGTAACTTTGATAAGGTTAGGTCATAGTTTGAGTGAGTTAATCAGAGTTCAATGATAAATGAACATGCTGTGTTAACTGGTAGGAGCACGGGAGAATCAGAGCTAATAGACATTATTTTAACAAATTGCCATTTTAAATCACCTTCCTTTGGGTCTTTAAGCAGGATTTCATCAATTACATGCTTACAGCTCACATTAGTGATACACATTAAAAAATTTCCCACATGAATAATTTAGAAAAAAAAAATTACTATCAAACCCTGTGTGAGTTATCTCTTGTCTATTTAAGCAAATTTTTACTTAAATGATGCATGACGTGCAATATTTCAAAAATGTTCCTTCTGAGATGATGAAGACAAGACATAGAGAAAAAAATGTCCTTGTAATGGTTCTACATTCTCTTGTGTGGAGTTTAGTTTTTCTGATGTGTGGCATCTTTGCAGGTTCTGTAATTCACTTCTCAGGATTGACTCATTCGATGCTGTCAACAATTACCATCCATAAAAAATATTTAAATAGCCACGTTTCTTGTTGCATGAAGATGGCAAATCAGTACTAAATATATAAGTTAAGAAAAAGCTTTGAAAGGACCTCAAGTTGACCACATCATTGTAGTAATACCTGCGGCCACTTTTTGTTAAAGTAAGAAGAAGAAAATCATAGTCTCCTGAGTTGGAAGGGAACCATAAGGATCATTGAATCCAACTCTTGTCTTAACTCAGGGCAACCTAAAATCTAAACTATATATCCAAGAGCTTATCCAAACACTTGAACTCTTACAACCTTGGGACCGTAACCACTTCCCTGGGGAGCTTGTTTCAGTGCTTGAACAACCTCTTGGGGAAAAACCTTTTTCCTAATATCCAATATGAACTTCTCCTGATGCAGCTTTAAGACATTACCTCCCATGCTATCAGTGGACATCAAAGAGAAGAGATCAACACCTTCCTTCCATTCCCTATCATCAGGATGTAATGACAGTAATGAGGTCATCCCTCAGTGTCCTACTTCTCTAAGCTAAACAAACATAGTATTCCCTGTCTCCCCTCAAAAAAGTGTTTTCTTAAATCTTCTCATCTAAAAAAATAATTTTTCAAAATAAAGTAAATTGAAAAAGAAATACAACAGAAATTATACAGACTTTCTGTAAACAAAGCTCCTCTGCCTCGGTAGGTGGATCTCTTCATCAAAGGCTACCTTCAAGTCTTCCAATTTAGCAGATTGCAAAACTGAAACAAAATATATATGTTTCTCTATGTCTCTAGGAAAAAAAACCCACACTTTTTTCTCATTTCTTTAGAGTGTTGGCTACATATTCTATATTCTTAATCTCTTTAGCTTGCTACTCTTTGTGAAGACTCTATTGTCTGCCTCTCTCTCTTTTAGTCATCTCCTCTCACACAGAAATCCAGAAGCTTGTTACACCAGTGCATGCTCAAAAGTGTCAAGGAAAGCATAATTAGTTTTCTTTCTGAAAGTTTCATCTGACCAAGAATATAGCTTGGAAACTGCAAGTAGCTGCTTTCCGTTTAGCTGCCTATCCAGACATTTTTGTAAAAATGTAATATAGTCAGCTCAGAACAAACAAGTCAAAACAAATACCATTGATCTGGTGGACTAACAGTGCATATGTAAATACAGAATTTTCAGGCTTCGTCCAGTAATATTTCTGAGATACATCTATCACCAATCTTTTATCTATATATTTAGAATAACGATTATCTTACAAATAACATACTGAAGTAAGCATCCATCAATTTCTCAAAGTTACTGTACCAGAACAAGCATTATAATAATTATGTTCATTCTAAATTTACAACCATTTACATTTTTCTCCCAGAAGAACCCTTCATTGACTGGAAAATATTTGTAATTATTTTTTAACCCTTGTTCTGGAAGTTAACATAAAAAGCTGCTGATAGAAACAATGTGTCTGACCTTCTCACTTGATAATGATGTATGGAGAGGTCAATATTTGCTAGGCACTGTTCATTCAAATTGTACCTTAAGGTAATGAACTTTGTGGCTAATTAAGAGTTTAAATAATATTAAATATGTGCAGTTTAAATCCCATATTAAAAAAAATTAGAAATTATGAAAGTAGGCAGTTATAGTCCTATTGATTTAAAATTTCCCCTTGGGAGTCTTTAATTGGAACATGGCGTTGGGAGGTGAAATGAAGGGTGATTTTTTTAAAAGATATTTATGTAATTTAACTTGATAGTGGGTTCAGCCTGGCTGGATGGCAGGCACCCACCAAAGCTGCTCTATCACTCACCTCCACAAGTGGACAGGGAAGAGAAAATATAAAGAAAGTTTCATGAGTTGAGATAAGGACAGGGAGAGATCACTCACCAAATACTATCATGAAGACCATGGTGAAGCAGACTGTCCCCTGGTAGACCATGGAGGTCAACAGGAGTCCAAAGATTCACCTACAGCCCATGGAGAAGACCCACACTAGAGCAGATGGATGCCTGAAAGCAGGCTGTGAACCCATGGGTGGCCTATGCTGGGGCAGGGTCCTGGTAGGTACATGCTTGGGGATATTACTTGAATTTATTATCCATGAATCCACTGAGAGAGGAGCTCATGCTGGAGTAGGTTTCCTGGTGGGACTTGTGACCCTATGGGGGACCCTTGCTGGAGTATCCTGTGACTGAAGGACTGCACCCTGTGGAAAAATGACCAACTTAGGAGTAGTTCCTGGAGAACTATTGCCTTTGGGATGGACTCACACTTGAAAAGTTCATGAAAGACTGTCTCCTGTGGGAGGGACCTCACGTTGGAGCAGAAGAAGGACTCCTCTTCTGGAACAACCTGTGATGAACTGACTGTAACCCCCATTCTCTGTCTCCCTGCACTGCTGGCAGGGAGGAGGTAGAGCCTGAGAAGGAGGGAGGGGTGTGAGGAAGGTGTTTTAAGATTTAGTTTTCTACTCATTATTCTGCTCTGATTTTGATGAGTAATAAATTCAATTAATATCCCCAAGCTGTACCTACCAGGACCCTGCCCCAGCATAGGCCACCCATGGGTTCACAGCCTGCTTTCAGGCATCCATCTGCTCTAGTGTGGGTCTTCTCCATGGGCTGTAGGTGAATCTTTGGACTCCTGTTGACCTCCATGGTCTACCAGGGGACAGTCTGCTTCACCATGGTCTTCATCAGAGGCTGCAGGGAAATCTCAGTGACAGCATCTGGAGCACCTTCTCACCCTCCTTATTCACTGACTGGTGTATCACAGTTGTTCCTTTCATACATTCTCACTCTACTTTTCTCTGGCTGTGATTACTTCTGTGCAATAACTTCTTTTTCCTTTTTAAATATGCTATCACAAAGGTGTTGCTATCATTCCTGATTGGTTCAAGCCTGACCAGAAGCCAGTCTGTCGTGGAGCCAGCTGGCATTGGCTGTGCTGGACATGGGGGAAGCTTCTGGCAGCTTCTCACAGAAACCAGCCCTGTAGCTCCCCCAGCTACCAAAGCCTCGCCAATACACTGCACCTCTGGCTGCACGGGGACACGTTGTGCACCAAAAAGAACTGTGGTGAGTTGACCTTGGCTGGACACCAGGTGCTCATCAAGCTACTCTGTCACTCCCCTACCCAGCCAGACAGGGGAGAGAGAATAAGACGCAAAACAACTAGTAGTTTGAGATAAGGCTGTTTACTAAAGCAAAAGGAAAAATTTGTGTGCACAAAAGCAAGGAGAAAAAATAGCTTTATTTTCTGCTTCCCATCAATAAGCTATGTTTAGACACTTCCAGGGAAGTAGGGCTTCAGCACACATAGTGGTTGCTCTGAAAGGCAAACACTGTAAATAACAAATGCTGCTCCTTCCTCCTCCTTTCCTTAGCTTTTATGTCTGAGCTGATGCCATATGGTGTGGAATATCCTTTAGGTTAGTTTGGCTCAGCTGGCCAAGTTGTGTCCCCTCCCAGCATCTTGCCCAGCCCCAGTTTATTAATGGGAGGAATGTTGATGAGACAGCGCTGATGCTGTGCTAGCTCTGCTCAGGATTAGCCAAAACAGTGGTGTGTTATCAACACCTTTCTCAATACCAATGCTACTATACTACTGATAGAGCCATTGGCAATTCTTTGAGAAGTAGCATATCTCAAATTATAAGGTAGCTTCATAGCTGATGTATTTTATTTTCTTTTTTATTGTTTGGAGTATAACATATCTTATGCTAAAAATATTTAGCTTTCTTCTTCTTTATGTGCCACTGTGTGTGCTGGTTTTGGCTGGGGTAGAGTTAATATTCTTCACAGTGGCTGGTATGGGCCTATATTTTGGATTTTACTGAAAACAGTGTGATGATATAAAAATGTTTTTATTATTGCTGAGCAGTATTTGCACAACAACAAGGCCTTTTCCTCTTTTCTTCTTCTCATGCTGCCACACTGGTGAGGGGGCTTGAATTGCACAGGGAGTTGGGAGGAGACACAATCAGGACAACTGACCCCAACTAACCCCTGGGATATCCCATACTATATGACATCATGCTCAGTTTATAAAGAGGAGTGAAGAAAAAGAAAGTGGAGACATTTGGAGTTATGTCGTTTGTCTTCCCAAGTCACCACTAGACATGCTAAAGCCCTGTTTTCATGGAGATGGATGAACATGCTTGCCAATGGGAGGTGGTGAATGAATTCCCCCTTTTCCTTTGCTTGCATGTGTGGCTTTTGCTTTACCTATTGAACTGTCTTTATCTCAACACACAAGTTTTCTCACTTTTAATCTCCTAATTTTCTCTCCTATCCTGCTAGTGGGAAAGCGAGCGAGTAGCTGTGTGGTGCTTAATTGCTGTCTGGGGCTAAACCACTGCACACTGCCTTTCAATAAATTCAATGTTTTCTTCAAAGTAATATTAAAATATATATTTATATGTATATATATACGTTTTATTCCTAGTCTACAGAATTATTTTTTGTATGTGTCCTGCTGTGAGTCTAATTCCTTGCTCTCTTATGCATTTATATAGTAACCCATATAGGAATGTACTGCATCTCTTTTGGGCAAATCATATTTTCTGGACCTTTCCATTTTGCCTCCAGGCTAAATTGCAAAGGAGTCACAAGACAAGAACACATTTTTCCAAACAATACATGCAAAGGAATGATAGAAGAAGAGACCAGTATCTTACTGGATGTGGAAACTAACTATGAACAGAAAAAAGGTAATGTCAAAAAGATAGGTGATTTGTTTTGTAAGTGCTTTAGCTCTTTTCATGTATGAGAGAAGTATTTAAGCCTAAATTCAGGTACCTTCTTAACACCCTGAAGCCAAAATTCTTTACGTTTGTTGTATAATCAGTATTACCTTTTAAAGCCATTTAAATCTTTTGTTTCAAATGTATGTAATATCATGGCTGAGCTTCGCGAACGAAGATTTGGGAAGGGCTTTACCCACGTTTGTTGCAAGCGCGTTGGTGGCTGAAAAGGCCAATATGAGATAGGCATGTCCGGTTCCAAAAGGCACAGCAGAAAGACTCCTTAGATGGTATATTCTGCAAGGCACGATTCTTTCTGCGTTGCCTTTTCTCCTCAAGGGTGATCCTGCGTGCATTCTCTAAAGCATCAGCAGCGTTATAGATGGTGTGTCTCCAGGTTTCCCGATTGGAGGCCAGAGTAGGCCAGTTATGTTGATCAATATGGCCAAGGCTGAGATGTTGTTTCAGGGAGACCTTGCATCTTCTCTTCGGAGGTCCTCTCTTGCAGCAGCCGGTGGCAAGTTCACCATAGAGCAAGATCTTAGGGAGGCGGTGGTCCTTCATCCTGGAGACATGCCCTGCCCATCGCAGCTGTGTTCTCAGTAACATGGCCTCAATACTTGTAACTGCTACTTGTTCAAGAACAGATGTACTGGTCACATAATCTGACCAGTGGATGTTTAGGATTGAACGGAGACAGCATTGATGGAAGCGTTCTAGGAGACGCAGATGGTGGCGGTAGATGACCCATGTTTCAGATCCGTATAGGAGAGTAGACAACACAATGGCTCTGTAAACACTGATCTTTGTACTTTTCTTCAAGTGTTTATTACGCCATAGTCTTTTATGAAGCTTTCCGAAAGCACTATATGCCTTTGCTAACCTGTCGTCTATCTCCCCGTCAATCTTACCATCCAAGCAGATGAGGCTACCTAGGTAATTAAACTGCTGGACTGATTTGAGTTCTGATTGGCCAATGGTGATGTGGGGATGATGGGGGACTTCCTGAGGTGCAGGTTGATGGAGAACTTCTGTCTTCTTTAAGCTGACTTCCAGTCCAAAGAACTCAGCAGTGTCTGCAAAGCAGGATGTTAAACGCTGCAGAGCTGCTTCTGTGTGGGTGACAAGGGCGGTGTCATCAGCATAAAGCAGCTCCCGGACAAGATGGTTTAAGGTCTTGGTGTGGGCCTTCAGTCACCTTAGGTTGAATAGGCTTCCATCAGTATGGTATCGAATGTAGATATCGTCCTGATCCTCGAGGTCTGAGAAACAAAATTCTTGGACCTGTTTTATTTCTTTTATACATATTTCGTTAACAGCATTAGTTGTTGCCACTTCAATCCTTAAATGTTTTTTTATTCATTAAACTAAGAAGTGATACTTACTCCCTTTTTTGAATGTTGTGAGGCATAAATAATTTTCTATAGCATCCACTTTGCTAGTACAACAGATTATATTAGTGGAAACCATGCCTATTAAATTAAATTATAAACTTTTAATTTAATTATCCTTGCTTTTTTAAGTCTAAGTAAAATATCCAGTATTTCTGGAGTTTAGTATTTTATGTATTACGCTAAAGATGTTCATATAGGATTCTCTCAAGTTCTAAAAGTTATCTGACATATTATAGAGTCATAGAATGGTTTGAAGTGGAAAGAACCTTTAAAGGTCATCTAGTAGGTGTTTTTAGCAGAAAACTGATGCTCTAGAAAAAGTAGGTATTTACACCTTGATTGCAATGTGTCACCTTTCTGCTTCAGTGCATTGCATAGCTTTAAATCTTTTAGATCACATCATCTTGTGTAATGTCAACTCACATTGGCTTTTCTGCATGACACAATATAACATGATGGGTGGTGGCACAGAAAATGTAATACAGTATGACACATCAGAAATGTAAAGGGTACTGCCATTGGATAGTTAGTGTCAATTTAGATAGCACACTTCAAATCTAAAATGAATCTGGCAGACACTAATGGAGTGAATGTTACAGTAACTACTGGATGTGTGAAACTGTGAATTCTGCAGTTCATAGTGTACCAAAGAGGTTCAGAAATGTTCTGAGATATTAGGAAGAATTAGTATTTGTAGTTGACAGAGGTATACAGGTTTAAAGTATACAAAAAATTATATACTGCAAAATGTCCCCTTTCCTGGTTTTTAATATTTTCTGTAACCATTACTTATTTAATTTAATTCAATTCCTTTTCTAAACTGTGGACTACCAAAATAAAATAATTAAAAAGGACATGTCATCAGATAGACAAATGCAACAGGTATGGATGGAAAACCATCACCCACCCAGTTATCCCAGAAAACACTTTTAAAATACTGAACTTTATTTTATGAAAGTTCCAATGGACTTTTGACCAGATCAGTCTGTTGCAGAAGTCAGAAGTTCTAGGAATTTTTTCACAAGATGTTCTGTGCTTTTCAGGCTGAGGTCTAATTTTACAATGTAAATACAGTGTAATACTACTGTATTGTAAGTTTCAGATGACTGTGAAGTGAAATGAGAAGTTTCTAAAGTTTTGGTTAATTTTGTTGCTCAGAGATGTTGTGGACACACCATCCCTGAAAATGTTCAAGACCACATTGGATTGGGCCCTGAGCAACCTGGTCTAGTTGAAGGAGTTTCTGACAATGGAAGGGTGGTTGGAACTAGATGGTCTTTAAGGTCCTTTCCAACCCAAATCATTCTATGATTCTATGATTCCACTCTTGTCAGATCATTTGTACATCTGAAACTCATTGCCTTGTTTCTCTGGGAAGAATTTTTTCCTTTTTTTTTCTGTTTTTGCTTTATTTATTTTTGTGGTTTTCAACAGTTTTTCTGCCATGGGTCGGCTATTCCTATGGTTTAGCTCTTTTAGAGAGGAGGGACCCATTACCTTTCCTTAAAGTTTAAAAGTATTTTAATGTGTTATAGAGCTTATAGGTAGAGTGTTTTCATCACCTGTGCTCCAGAAGACAAGAAAATTTATAAATCTCTATAGACGTTCATTTTCTTCATTGAAAGAAACAATAAATCATCCATTATTGGGCTGTATAAAAAGACTAAGTGGGAAATGCAGTGCTTTTAAAAATCTTTGGAGAGGAAAGTTTGGCATGTGGACAGGAATTCTTTAGGGCCATCCTTAGTATTTGAAATGAAATAAACAAACATAGCCTTAGAAAGTCTCTTGGGATATGACAATGTCTACTTTTCTGATCAGAAAATGGGGGGAAAAAAAAAAGAAAAAACACTAAACCACTGTGCTACAGAACAGAGCTGAAAAACAGGGTGCAACAGACAGGGGTGATGCACTATAGCTGATAAGACACAGAGAAGTTTAATTCCTTTTTTGTAGTATGTAGTTTTAGCCCTTCAGCAAAAGATCTTTTTAGTGATAACTGCTACTCTCCTCTAACGATTCTTTCTTTGCTGAGACTCACAATTTTTTTTGCAGTGTTTTCCCAGTAGCATAGTAGGATAACTTTAACAGTTAGAAGGAAAAAATAATAAAAAATCTTTTTTAAGTTCTGTTGCCAATATTTTTATGGCAAACACAAGTGTGTCAATGTTTCTGAGGAAGAAGAAAATCAACTGCAATGCCAGTTTCACCAGTAGTGATTTATTCCCCTGTGCAGTTTTTTGCAGTTCCCATTGTTTCCCATAAAGTTAGAGTAACATGTAATTTTTGAAAAATCACGTGCAATGTTTCCTGGTGAATGCTATTTGCCATCATCCTTTTGACAGAATCAATACAATGATGTGTTATAGATGGGATCAGACAAAACATGAAAGATGAATTGTAAGGCACAGTCTCACTCCGCAGCAGACTGTCTGGGATTGGTGATGGTCAGTCAACAGTTAAATATTGCTCAGCCCAAAGAAGGATATTAGCAAGCTTATGGTTCCCTACAGGTCCCTCCTCTGGCATGCCATCAGCTTCTTGCCTAGGGCCCTATACTGAATGTTTTTGGATCGTTATCGCTTTAGAGGCCCACTGCATTCTTTTGCAAAATAGTGACTCAAAAATCAGATCCTCCTTAGTCGTAGGATAAAGACTGAAGAAAGATGGTGGTTGTGTGATTTCATGTCCCCATAAGGCAGTATCTTATCCTAAAGACATTGATTTTCTTAGACATGACCTACAGTAGACTATTCAATTGCTTCTGAAGAAGCAAGTAGCTGGCTATGCCTTATGGAAGGTAGGGTAAGAAGACAATCCAGTATTTTTTTATTTGTTTCAACATATTTATTGGTAAACTTTTTCATTTATTAGCTTCACTTAGGTCTCAGTTCTCTTAGTGTTTATTCATATGTGGCATTAATTTGCTTTTTCAGCTGTATGAAAGTTCTTTGCAACCATTTAAACACAAAATTAAATGTGATGTCCACATTTTATCATATTTTTTAGGGATTTTTTTCTTCCTTTGGGTAATATCTAATCTTATGGGTTTTGGCTGTGAATCTTAGTCTTGACATGTCTTTCATGTTCAGTCAATATGTCCATTCATCTCTTTCAAACAACATTTCTGATATAGAACCTGCTTTAGTAGAGTAAAACAAAAGACTTTGTCAGTGTTGCTAAACAATTTCCAAATTCGATACCTTTTGTTACAAGTAGGACTGATTTGAATACATCAGGCTCTTAGTAAAAACAAAATAATGCTATTTTAGGAAACAAGGAAAAATTATCATCCACAGTTTGTTTTTTGTAGTTCATATCATACTGTACCTGTTCTCCAATATCTGTAGAGCCCTCCAAGCAGTGTGGTCAAACAGTCTCAGTATGTGACCTGGCACTCCAGAAGCCATAATATCAGTGAGGTTTCATATCTGTCTAGACTTAACTTGGTTGGATTTTCTTCCTATTTTGTTCACTCCTTTGAGTCATGAATAAAGAATCATGCTATTCTTGTTGTTTCTTTACACATAATATGATTTCTCTTGTTCTTTTTTTTTTTGTTTGGTTAACCTTAAACATGTACTGTTACACACAGAAATACACATGCTGTGTACGATTTTGTTTGTCTAAATTGCGCCAAGTCACTGTCCTTAGGATATCAAGTGACAGAAAAATTATTACAGGTAGGGCTATACTTTTGTAGCAGTGAATTTACTTTCCCAGAGCTTTTCAAGTGGTGCTCAGTGACAGGACAAAAGACACGGGCTACAAACTGAAACACAAATTGAACAGCAGGAAACATTTTTTATTGTGAGGTTGACAGGATTGTCACAGGTTGCTCAGGGAAGTTGTGGAATCTCCCTTATTGGAAATATTCAAAAGTTGCTTAGATGTGGTTCTGGACAACCAGCTCTAGGTGACCCTGCCTGAGCAGGGGTTTTGGACAAGATTTACAGAGGTCCCTTCCAACCTGAATCATTCTATAATTCTGTGATATTCAGTGATGTGAAATACCCCTAAGTAGTTATTACTGAAAAACTGAAGTATGTTCTAGTTATCACTGGTGTCTAGGGAGGTTTTATTCCATCTTAAAATAAAATTCTAACATTTGGTCAAACGCTTCCTTCGATCTGAGAGTTTACAGGCCTACATGGGATTTAGCCCCTCTAGACTCCCTTTACAACTCAGTGGAAAGAAATAGGCACTTTCTTTAATGAAGATTAATTTGTCCTTTGATAGATATGTAGTTTTAGTGCATAATTCACCTTAGCCTAAAATGCCAGTCTCTCCACTGACCATAACGCAAGCCTACCAAGAGTCACTAGGGTGTAGGCATCTGCTGATCAAATGACACTGGTTCAGATAATGTACCCCTAAGTTACTATAACTGTGCAAATACAGTTTTAGTGATTTGTGGCTGAAAGTATTCCTAATGCATACTGGTGAATGAAAATGGGCTATATTAAGGAAAAATGCTAATTTTCATGTTTGCATATATATTTAAGATACAAAACAAGTGAATTACCACTCAAAATAACAGTCATGACATTAATTATATTTATGTATTAAAGACTGTGTGCAAGAGCTTGGTAGAAAGGATTTTTACTTTTTTTTTTTTTTTTTTTTTTTTTACCTTTTTTTTTTGGTGATTCCAAGCTGGTCAGTCAGAGCCAAATATGAACCAAAGAACTGAGTTATCTCAGCTCTAACTTTCCTTGCTCTGTGAACAACAGATATAATTGAACAAAGATAATTCAGACATGGATCCCTGACACAAGACGGAAGAAAAAGCAAGCCTGAAACAAACTTCAAAAGTGGCCTCCTGTTATTTGAACAGGGGTTTTGACATGTTGACATGAGCTTGGCTGTGGAAACTCAGGAGTGTGCTGTGCAATTTTTATATGAAGGAAAAAATTAAATATTATTCATTAAAAACAAATTCTGTACATGTCATAGGATTCATAATAACAGGTGTTTATTCATTATTAGGCATTATTTGTATCCCTTGAAATAATTCAAAAGCATCCTTTTGTTCACTGAGTGCCATTGATGGATATATTTTTCTACAAATATGTAATTTCACATATTCATTGAAAATAGTTAAGATTATGTTGCCCATAAGTACTGGGTGTCCATGGCAAGGTGCTGGAAATGGGAGCTGAACAGGTGGCCTCTTCGAGGAGAGGTAAGGACTGTCCCGTGCCAGACACAGCAGGTTCCAGTCGCCTCCAAAGGACCAACTGTGGGGCACAGGTGAGACCCTCAGAGGAGATGGTCATGCCACGGGAAAAGCAGCTAAATGTGTTTATGTTATTTTTATTTTCTAATATTCTCTTTTGGGTTTTATTAATCTGAAAGCACTTGCAATTATTTTCAGTAATCATCGATTCAGTTTTACACCATGAAATTACTCAGTGTGAGAAGTTACTGTATGAATATCAGGTTTAATTTTTCTCCTGGTTATAGTTTTCCTGACTACTCATTACCATACTTAAATCACTGGGTTACAACAGAAAAAAAATTGAAATCAGAGGTTGATCTTTATCCCTTAATGCATATAGTCTGAGAATTAGACTTATAGCAAGATTAAATATTTGAAAGTATATTTAAAACAAATTGTGTTTCACTTATGGCATTCTCACCTAGCTGAGAACCTTCTAATGCATATTCCACATGCAGTAAGCCAAAGAAAATTCACATAGTAATGATCAGGATTCCCAAAAGATTGACAAATCATGTCTTTAAAGAAACAACTGAGTCAATTGAATACTTAATCAACTTCTGAAAATTTTATAATATTTATCAATATTATAAAATTAAGCAACTCTAAATATTTGCAAACACTAAAATAATACCAAAACAATCTGCTGTAACATATCAGAAGTATTATATGAAGCAGATCCCTGCAAAGGTATTGACTACTGGGAAAAGAAGTAGTGTTCAATGAAATGGTTGAAGATCTTTTTTCCATAATAGCATCCAGGCTTCATTAAATCCAGAGATAGCTGCAGTACTTGTCCTAAGGAAAACAAATGCAGATGTTACAGTCTCCATCAGCTAGAGAAGATTTTGGGGACATTGTAGATGATTACTCTCTGACAGTGCTTTTCTAAGAACACTACTGATTCCAGTTTTTATAAAATAGTAATGTCTGCACCATTATAACCTTACACAGCTGACAATTGTTTAATGTATCAGGATGATATGCAGAAGATGTTCTGGCTCAGACATTTGTTACTGAACATAAGCAGAGCAATTTAGAAAAAAAATGAACCTACCTACTGCACGGATAGCTAAATGTAAAGAACAAGCAAAAGCCTACTTTTTTTTTCTTGGCTAATTGCTGCAATAAATAGGACAGGCTGCCATAATTAACACAATTAATTAATTGTGAATGACTCTGAAATTGTTGTAACATTTTAGATTAATAAAAAAGAATAAACTAATCAAGCTGCTTTTTCACTTGTGACTTGTTATATTTTAGAATCTGAAACTGTGACAGTTCTAGCAGGCCTTAAAGTACACAAAGCCAAATGAAGCAAAATGCAGTTGCCATACGTTCTTTTCCAGAACAATGTCTATTATGAAGCTCTTTTTCCTTCACAGACAGAATGCTTCTTTAAAAAAACCAAGACACAATAAAGCATAAAACTGTGTAAGTAGAACACAATAAACCTGGAAATAATCCTCAGGGTATACTTGAAAAAATCAGCGCAGGGACAAATCCCATCATGTACTCTCATATTGCAAGGGATGTATGTGGAGGGTCTTTGGAAAAGTTCTCATTCTACTCTAACTCAGAAAGCATCATTTTATATAGAATATAGTACACATTCTACTGTGTATTGTCAGCGCCTTACATAAACACCATTAAAATCAGTGGTTTCTTCCAGTTCTGTGTTCAACTGATTTTCATAAGGTCTCATTGCTAATTGCTAATTTCCTTCAATTTGTAGCAGGTTAAATGGAATACTCACAAGCAAAAATGTAAGATTTATTTGGGTTTTTTTTATTAACTGTTACAATTGATATTTTGTTGAAATATGCTAAATTTATGATACATGTGTTAGATCATTTTTCGTCTGATGAGGTAATCCAGAGAGTAGAGCAATACCAGTGCTTATACTTTAGTGCAGCATATTCCAGCCTGGTCTCTAGAGAGAGGGTATGATGCAGATTCATACCTTCATTGTTTGTTGCAGTGCAGTAGAAAATCAGTTCCTAAAGGAACATTGTTACTGTACATTCTCTATTATTTCTATGATCAGTTGCTTTCAATAACATTGACAATTTGTGCTGCCCACAATGAGGTCACTCCTGCCGAGAAAGACCTTCTGGTATCCAGGAGATGTTTAGTTCAACTGTAAGCACTGCCATTTTATATAAGCACAACTAATTGGACAAATAATTTTAATACCCAGGGAGTCAAAGAAAGGTCAAAGAAAGCTCTGACCATGATGACTATTACTTTATTTGTTACAGACAAGCAAGACAGTTGTAAGGTGATATAGTTGCTATGTCACAGATTTCCAAGTCATTATGATATTTGAAAAAAAAAGTAAAAGGAGATAATAACAGTGTGTGTTTCTCAGTCTAAAACTGTAAAACATATTTGGAAGGGAAGAAGATGGTAAATAGACAGTTTACTGAACACAGCAGCACTCAGACATTCATTGAGGCTGTGCAGTCCCAGTTTGTAACTTCAAGAACAATAGCAATATTGGGTTGGTGATAAGGTAAGTTAGGTAAGATGTATTTTATTACTTGAGATCAGGAAAAAAAAAACATTGCTCATGTAGTGAAATGGAGACTATGAAAATTTAAGAGTTCTTAGGGATACACAAATTACAGACAGGATCTTTTTGAATGAAATTTTAATCCCACCCTCATTCCTTAGTGTCTTTTGGGCTTGTTAATGACATGGAAAAGTCCCACGCCTTGAAAACAAACTATTCTCTTCCTCAGATGAAAGAAAATTGTCTTGAACACAGCATTAAAATATCACGAGTTATTGCTTTACAAATTTTTTGCTACTGTAATAGAAATTGCTTTCTGTAAGGTGCAAGGAGCTTGGATCAGAGACTGCTGTTTGATTGCCCAGACCTAGTGTTTAATGCTTTTGCCTCTTTAGCTTCTCCCACCCAGCATTTATCTCTCTTTTCATTTCAGGCTCTAATCCACCCATTGTTCATCCATGCTCAAACATCATTCAAATACCAGATTACCTATGAGAGTACCATGTATCTCTGCCTCTAAAAGCCAGATCAATGGAAATTTAGGTTATTGGCATACTTTTGGCATTGTGGTGCACAATACTAACCCAATAATTCCTAACAATTTTATAGCCTAAACTTTTCTATTCCAAATGCCCATGAAATAGAAGTGAAAAAATATGACCAACCAGTTTAGTTGCATGCAGCTATTACTCCTAGCAACTCACATGTACAAGATTTAACAATTTAACAATAGTTACTTTTAAAAATGAATCCTTTCAGGAAATAAAAGTGAAAACTAGGTTTGATTACATGAATCCTGTAGCAAATACAGTAAAATTACCACATTTTCTTTTAAGTGATCCTTCTATATCAAGGTAGCATTGTTTTCAGCATAGTTTCCCTTGGAACCAAAGTAATAAAGAGGTAAAATGAAATCCCATTTACCACACTAAATCTATTGGTACAGACATCTTCATATAGATCTACATACAGAACTAGCCATTGAAGAACAAATCTCCATCTCTTGTATGTGAAGACTGAGACACAGTCATCTGAAGTACTATGACTTTAATCTCCAAACTTTCAGCAGACACTCTCCAAGGTCATGGACCTATTGTACGGCATGGCAAGAGCCAATCGTCACTCAATACAGTTGACAAAAAAAATAAACCTGCTTACATTTTTTTTTTTGCAATGATTCTCAGCTCCAATAATTATGGCAACTAAGTCCAAGGATGACAAAAGCTTATTAAATTATTCCTTAAGAAAATAGCTGTCATAGGAATGGACATTGTTGTATTTTGAATGAGGAGTTCATAACTGTAACGTGACCAAGACCACTTGTGCCACTGGAAAAATGAAGGGTAATTGTGGGTCTGGAAAAAGAGTAATTAATATCGTAGGTCTTCCCTCCACCATTAAACCTTTGAAGAATCCTAGGAAAGATGTTTTCCTTAGTGTATTGCTAAAAACAATCATATTGAAAATAAAAGAACTTTCTTGCTTGATTCATCTGCACATATTAACACGTGTTGCCATCTGCATGAAAAATTCAGCAACCTTATCATATAAACAAAGAAGGCCTTAAGAATTCAATTACAATTCTTGGCATATTAAAGTTTTCTTTGACTCATATATTTTCAGATAGATAGAAACCTCAAAACAGATAGTTTTAAAATATTATTTTGGAAATCATGTGTATGTAGTGGTATGCAAGTAAGTGGTCTTGTAGATTTATTTACCTTTTCTCAGTCTTCTTTTGAGATCCATGCCTTCCAACCTAAAACCATGAGGTGATTTAAGAACAGTAACAAATTACCTAGATAGACAAAGACTATTCTGAATATTCTGTATTTAATTTCCATAAAATTATCCCAGCACAACCTCCATATAACAGAAAATAATTTTTTTTCTTCCTCTGGAATTTTATTTGGACATCGTCTAGGTTTGGCAGTCATATATCCTAATTTATAAAAGGTAACAAACTCAGGCCCGGTTCTCCTAATCTCAGGGCAATTTCATGTTGAGAACATAATTAAATTCTTCCTTTAATACCTTAGAAAAAGCAAATATTTTGATCTACTAAAAATGTCTGATCTTCATAACTTTATTCTGTTTTGTTAAAGGTAGAACATTGTTGATATCCCACATTTGAAATGAAAAAAATCTAAAATATTAATTAGAAAAACTTTTTTTCCTGTAGCAATATGATTTTATTCCCAGTAGTTAAAATATAATTATCAAATAAAGCTGGGATTGTTGTTGCATTTGGGAATGATATTTACTGTATTTTTTTTTACCTCTGTAATTTTCAAAATGTTAATGTATGCAAGCATTTGCAGATGAAGTTTATTAAGTTAATTATCTTTCCAGTTATTTTCTAGTGAAATTTCCATTTTACTTTTTTGTTGGATTTTACTGTGATAGTTAATTTTTCCATTGGTAGGTCTGACCTTGTTCCATAGCACAGAGGGGAATACATATTCATTCTTAGAAACAGGTTTTACATCCAAAATTAGATAATAAAAGTCTTGCTGTATTCTGACAGTATACACTACTACATCTTAGAGATGTGGCATTATCTCAGTAATATCATGCATATACCAAAGAAAAGAAACAGTTTTATAAAGCAGAAGAAAAAAAAAGGAAAAAAACCCCCAGGATAATGTGAAAGAATTTCAGATTCTATGTTGTTCAACAAGTGTGTGATAAATTTTCTAGAAGCCAGAGGTTATCACTAGCTGCATATACCAATATAATAGCTGGCAGTGCAGAATAATCCTAATTTTGCTATCTTTGAATTCAACTTTTTTTAAATCTTCTAGCTCAAACATCCACAAAAAGCTTGTGTTGGCTTTAATGCCTGCTTTTTAAATTTCTTTTTACAGCAACAATTAGTGAAGAAATCCTGACTTTGTGCTTTGTTTGATTACATTTGTGTGATGGAACTCTGAGAATGTTTAGCCTTATACAATGACAGTTACACTTAATATAATTTTTAAATAATTTAGTAGCATTGCAGATTGTCATGGTTTGAGATAGTCCCAAAATCTAATTCCTTAGCTCCATCCCCCCTCCCACATCTCAACCTAATGTGAGAGAGGTTTTTCCAGACAAAACACACCAGACTCAAAGTGGGGGAAAGGGAAATATATTACAATGACTGTACAAATAAATACCATATCACATTATACACATGATCATAACTATCTCTACCATGACATATGTATTTACAATGGATCAGATCTCTTCTCCCCTCCAAATAAAAGTCCAGGAGGGAAAGAAGGACAGATCCCTTCCAGTCTCTGAACAGCAGCATCTTCTGAGGCAGCAGGTTTCTTCTCATCTCATGCAGCAGCTGATAGCTGGCTTTCTGCCAGCGTCCACGAGGGAGGTATTCAAGCTCCCCCGGCCCCATCGCCTCACAACCGAGGGGTCTTCCGTGGCTTCGTAACCCCAGACAAGGTCGTTTCACCACGTCATATCACGAAGACACAGGGGGGTCTTCGTGACGGTCTGGTATCTCTTGCAGGGCCTCTGTGCCCTGTCTCTCAGGCTGCCACCGTGGCAGCAGTGCGAGGGGGGGGAAGCCAAGGTCAACTCCCCCTGCATTCCTCTCGGAGCTCTCTAGCTCCTTTCTACAGTGCATGTCGCACTTCAAGGCTCTTTCAAGTAAGAGTCCATCATCTTCCTCCTTCCAGGAGGTCTCAAAGGAGTTTTGGGGATCTGGTATCAGTCTTACCCCCAAGAACTCTGTAGCTCTCAGCTGCTGGCTCTCCTTTCCTCGACTCTCCTTCCGGGAGTCTCCTCTGCAGTGCTGCATGTTGCTTCTGCTGCTTCTTCAGTTCAGGTTCTTATCTCTGGCTCTCTGCCACTGTTTCTCTGGTCAGCGTCGGCTGCTGCTCTGTGCCCATGGAGAAAACATCTCCCGGCATAACTACAGGCACCTAGCCCAGCTTTATGCTGTTCCAGGTCCCTGCAGCCCCCAGCCAGGGGCTGGGAGGCCCCAGAGGGCCCAAGGGGCTCAGAGCCCCTACCTCGTGGCTCTACAACATGGCCACCTCTCCTACAACCACCAAACTACAACTCTTCTTTTCCGGTCTGGTTGTGGTATGTTTACATTTCTGCAGGAGCGCCCATTGGGCAGAACTTCAAAACTTCCAGGGGTTTCCACCCCTTGGGGTCTACCACTTCTCTTAGCCTCTGGGGATAACAAGGTTCAAACCACTACACAGATGAAAAAGATTCTATGATTCATTACTGTTTAAATGCATTACTGAGTACATGCATGGGGTACAGCTATAGATTACTTAAATTTTATGTCATAGCATAGTTGTTACACAAAAGTACCCTAAATATGTCATTAAGAACTCAGATACACAGAATCATTTAAGTTTGAAAAGACCTCTAAGATCATCAAGTCCAACCTTTGACCAATCACTACCTTGTCAACTAGACCATGGCACTAAGAGTCCCATCTAGTCATTTCCTGAACACCTCCTGGGATGGTGACTCTGCCACCTCCCTGGGAAATCTGTTCCAATGATTAACAACACTTTCCTTGCAGAAATTCTTCCTGATATCCAACCTGAACCTTCAAGCTCTGGCAGAGCTTGAAGCTATGTCCTCTTGTCCCAGTGCTTGTTGCCTAGGAGAAGAAGCTGACCACCACCTAGATAAAAACTCCTTTCAGGTTGTTGTAGAGACCAATAAGGTCTTCCCTGAGCCTTCTTTTCTCCACCCCAAATAACTCCAGCTCCCTCAACCACTCCTCATATGACCTACTCTCCAGACCCTTTACGAGCTTCATTGCCCTTCTCTGGACATGCTCCAGCACCTCAATGTCTTTTTTTGTAGTGAGGGGCCTAGAACTAGACCCATTACTCAAGTTGTGGCCTCTCCAGTGCACATAATAGACAATGACAGTATGGAATCCTAATTAAAAATAAATAAATAAATAAATGAAACTGGCATAACCCAGTTTTTACAAACCACCTACTGACCATTCTCTGGTTTTGGTCTGGCAGTCTGTCCAGTCTTTCAATAAGAGGAGTAGCATAAGCTGACTTCTATGAATATCTTCTTCCTCCAAACCTCTAACCTCTCTAACATGTTGTTAGGGATCAGAAAAATTCCCCTCACTCAATTAATTGGCATGTAAAGAGAGTGATAAGGGGACTGGCTAACTCTGGAAGCAATGGGTTATATACGGATGTGAACACTATCAGCAACTGATTTAAAAAAAAGAACCAAAATGAACATTCTTGGAAAGTTTTTTTTTGTTCAGAATTTCTTTGATTCTGCAAAACTATGTTTGTTGTATAGAAAATCTTGGGATGGAAAGTGGCTCCATCACAACTAGGAGAGAGTAAAAGCACTGGAAAGACAGCAGAGACAGAAAAGCTTCTGGAAGCAACCCACTAGGGTCCTACATAATCAAATAACTTTGTTCCCTGTCAGGTCAGCTACCTGGCTTCCATATTTAGCTCATTTCCAAGTATTATTCTGAAATAAACCCTCCATTTTACTTTGAGACAAAACCCAAGTGAAATCCTAAAGAGTGCTTGCCCCAAATAATCCTCTTTTTCAACAATAAAGAGGAATTTATACCAGTTTTCTCCCTTTGTGATGAATCTACAGGGTTCTCTACGCAACCCCAGAAGGAGCTGTATCTCAAATCTCTCTCTGTGAAGAGTGTATGCTGTCATACACACCCTAAGACACACATTCTTAAGATCTTCTCCAAAATATGTAAGAGTTGAGATATAGTCCTTCTCTCATTGTTAACAACTATGAAGTTTAAAAACAATTAAATTGTGTAACATAATGAGTCAAGGTGACTCCATATTTGACTCTTGGTTTGGCTTCTCCACAAACTCATACAAAAGAAGATATCTCTTATCCACAAAGTATTCTGAGTTGGCAGGGACCCACAAGAATCATCGAGTCCAGCTCTTAAAAGAATGGCCCATACAGGGATCAAACCCATGACACTGGTATTATCAGCACCATGCTCTAACCAACTGACCTAATCTCAGGGCCTGACCTATGCCTGACAGCATTTTGCAGTAAGAACTACATAGAACTGGTGGAAACTTAGAAGGGAGGTGGAGATGCTGCAACTTAGAGCTGATGACAGACAAACCTCTGCAAGAAGATCTCCCACAGCCTTATTTCTGTGGGAGAATAATACATAACCATCGATCAAGAGAACCTCTGAACTAAACAGAGGCCGTTATATGTATAATAAACTAGTTTGTCCTGTTTTCAGGCCCTTCTGAGTGAAATATTTTTGCTTCAGATGAGTTGCTATAGTGCTTCACACAGAATAAAATAAATTATTTGGGGAAAGCAAAACAAATGTCAATGAAAAATTAATACTTTTTAATCCTGACAGACTGCACTTGCTTTCTCAAATATTGTTTAATTTACATATCAAAAACTGTTTTTGAAAGATAAGAAATATTCTATGATAAAGAAGTAACTTCCCTGAGATTGTGAAAATAACACGTCAGATATTATGATGTTAATTGACAGTTAAAAAAACATTTAGTCAGAGGTAGAGATTGTCAACTCATTCCCATAAATGAACATATTTTACATCCATTTTTAATTTAATTTTTTCAAACATAATTTAGTATTTTATAATATAGATTTAGCATTCATCTGTCTATTAAATTCTATTGGACAGAAAATGAGAGGTTTTCATATTATGTAATTTTAATTCAGCAGTATGACACCTATAGCTGAGGTCACAGGGACTATTTTATACATTTGTTTCCTCATAAGATAAATAGTATCTAGCAATATTCTGTTTCGATGGAATATAAAGAAAGTTTGAGTTATGTATGAATGAATAAATATACTTATTTTAAGGTTAAAGAATCTTATCAGGCATGTCTGAACCTTCTAAAAGAGTATGTCTTAGATACTCAATAGTCAACTTCCAACTAGGAGTTTATTGCTGCAGATAGGACTGAGACTATGATTTCTCCTATTGTAGGGGTGGGGGAAAAAAAGGGGGGTGAAAGAAGAAGAAAAGAAAAAAAAGTGAAAAAGAGCTGCAAAATGAACTTTCCTATGGCTCCCTTGAAGTTTTAAAATGTCACAAGGAATATAAAGGCTATTGATGGTTCCAATTAGGATATTATATTATGCTCAGAAATATTAACGTATCTTTTCTAAGTCATAAGGATAATATAAACAAAAGTTCATTCAGTTTTATCATAAATACTTATTACAGAAAATAATTGCTAGATGCAATAATATTAAATTTTCATTTCAAAAAAATGACACAAACATATTAAGAACCTTTAATGGATTGTAATACGAAACACTGAGCTAAAGCAATGTGCATGTTTTCTT